>NC_140090.1:17297975-18497975 GCF_964237585.1 Gallinula chloropus | reverse complement strand
CAAATCACACATAGCTGCTATGTATGAACAAAACCAAGTACATAAACTTAGTTCAAATCTATGCATTTATAGCATAAGAGGCTTTGGCCCCTTGGGGTTTACCCTCTGAAGCATTAAAAAACTCCCTAAGTAAAAATGCTTTAGGTACTAAAGAAATAATGGCCCTTGTTATAAAGTGTTATTTTTTAATTTTTACAGGATTACATTAATAAATCCAAATTATATCATAAAAGATTTTAAAGGGATCCTGTTAACTGTATTTCATTTTAAGACAGATGGAAGTACACATAAATGCATGTAAAAATCAGGATTTCCCCTCAATTTTTAAAGAAACAGTGTACTGTGCTGTAAATATCTCCACTTCGTGGAGGTATGGATTCTTTGCCCTAGAAAAGACAGAGATGAAATATACATTATTAATATGAATACATTTTGCAGAGAAGTTTCTCAGATTAGAATCTAAGTAGAAGGGTTGTTTGAGGTTACTGTACACCAAAGGAGAAATTCTTCTTTACATCTAAATTTTACTTTTAGAACCCTAAATCAAATTAACCATGAAAAAGACAAGCTCAGAGAAGCAAATATTTTCTGCACAGCCCTTGAAAATGACATATGTAACATATAAAAATGGTTTTCAAAACCTGGCATTCTGGGTCTTTAAAACAGAAGCTTGTCTTAACTACCTTCTTCGTTAAATAAAAGGAAAGGAAAAGAAATGTAGTGGGATTTCTAAAGCTTTGAAAATGTATCCCATTACAATTTATGGTGGTGATGATTTAAGTCAGAAACTTCTGGAAATTCCATTTTATTTTCTGAATGGATGTGACATTTCAAGAAAAAAATGGAGATGGCAAGAAAGGAATTGTAAACATTTCCCTCAATTTAAAGAAATTATTATGTTTTTAATGGAAAGCTAAAACTACAGACGTTTTTGCCCCAGTGCCTCCCATTTTCCTTCCAAACCCAATTTTAACACAGAAAACACACGCCCACTTGGCAGGAAGAACACACATGACACACATTCACCTGCCCACTCCCTCATCAGCAAAGGCTCCACAGGCCTCCATGCTTGCTACACCAGGCCTGTGGGACTCCAGTGGGTGCTTTAAAAGCTCCTTAAGTGAGCCAGCCAAGCTGGTGCATACGACATAAAAAGTGACTGCTCTGGATCTGAACATCCGTGAGCACCAGGTGCTCATGGTACATCTGCCTCCCACTGAAAATGATCCAAATCTGCCTTAGGCACCTGCTGAGGCCATGGCTCCCAGATCCCTGCTCATGGGCATGACGGACAGGGATGGATAAGGGAACAGATGGGTCTTGAAACATCTCCAGAAAGAGCAACGGCAGACTTCCATGACCTACTAAGGAAATGTGCTGCAAAGTCAAGATGCCTTGAGAGAGAATATTTTGCCAGCGGTTCGAGCCAAGTCTCCAATGACTGCTGACCTCAGCAGAACTGGAGGGGTCTCTCCCTCTGGAAAATACTCACTAGCTTGAAGCCTGTTTTATGTATTGCCAGCTAGAGCTGAACCAAATGCAATTTTCCATGCTCTCAAAAAATGAACAGTGAGGCAGGGACAGAAAACCAGCAGTCTCTAGGGTCTCTAGAGTTAAAAATTGTCTTTTTCCTTATAGGAGAAAAAGTGATTATGCTGAATTGTGTAGGAGTAGAGAGTACATGACTCATGATTCATTACTGTAGTGCATCAGGGAGGCATAGCTAAAAAGAAAGCAGAAAGGACAAAAGCAGTGTTTCCTAAAATCAACAGTTTACCTTGCTGTTTGTGGCCATGGATTGCTCATAGGACACTTTCACCTTTTTCCCATGCTATAATTTGGAGGAAATGACAAGATTTTCTTAGACCGTACACATAACATGTTCTACGTTGAAATATAAGAGAAATTATATGGAACAAAATTAAAACAATATCCCTGGCCCAAGAAGGCATTAAGGACAACTTGAACATGGAGGTTAAGATCATCTCACTGAAGTCATTAAAGACCAGATCAATCACTGCCCTCCCAAAAGATCTGAGTGTTTAACAAAACATTCTTACAGGTTGTGGCTGGGATAAAGTCTTTTTAATTGCACTGAAGATCATTCCCTATTTGCCTACATTGCTCCAGAGGAGTCCAGAAGTGTTTAGTGCAAAGTCCTATTATGTGATGAGGTCTCAGAGCTTGCCAGACAACAGGGGAAAAAATGGCATTGGACAGAAAACATAACATGAACATCTCAAACACACACACTTTCCACTGCTGGAAAGTGGAGCTGTGGTTATCAGAGGGGAGAATTTGACCTGTATTTCTAAATTAGCAACAAGCCAACCAAAAAAAAAAAAAAAAAAAAAAAAAACACAAACTCAGTACACAACTGTATGTAACAAACCAAATATTTCTGTCTTCTGATGTTGCAATTTTGTAGTTTTCACCAATAAGGGCAAACTGGTTTATGCCAATAATTCACATATCAGAATTTCACAACGTAAAATATTTGGAAGCATAATCCCCACAAATACCAAAAAGGTTCCTAGTCAGTGAAGCTCTGAGCAAAGTCAAACTTCACAACCCAAGCTTATGATCAACAAAAGACTGTGACCTTCAGCCAACACTATGTGATAACTTGTTTACTTTCACTATTTTGTTATTCCTCATGAACTTTCAGAGAAATTTTGGGAAAACCTCTTGCGGAGTTGTTATAAATCTTAAAGATGAAGCACCTTCCCACAAAGATGGGAACACCTGGAAAGGACAAAAGACCCATGCAAAGGGACCAAGTCAGGTAATTGCTGAGACAAAAGGACAAGAGGAGGTCAGGAGAAAAGTTAAGTGAGATCTCAAAGAATACTGCGACACAGGAGAAAGCAGACAAAACTAGATGAGAGGCACCGCAAAAAGACGTGCCTTAGAAATGTTAAGTGGAACAAGCTAGAGCATGTAATACCCAGAAGGCAAAAAAATTAAAGAATTTTGTGCTTGTAAAGCCAAAATTATTCTTTTTAGGAGACTTTTTAGTGGACACCTACAGCTATGCAGCCACATCCAAAAGTACAGGCATAGACCAACTTTAATCTCTCTCCAACTCCCTACTTCCACAACTCATATTCTACCCCCTAAGTCTAAGGAAAATTGACAGAAGGAGGTAGGTCAGAGTGAACATCAAGATGAACAAGGTACCCAAGGGAAGCAGAGCCAAGGATGCTTGGAGCAAGCGATCAGTACTGACAGGGTAACAAATTATTTGCAATAGGCTGTAGCATCCTGGCAGCCAAAGGGAGGGGAGACCTTGGTGGATGTTCCTGTCTGGCCAAGCGGAATTAGTAGCTCACTTGCTTCTATGTGGGGATAAGTCTGAATCAAGGCCAGTTAGGTTAATATGATTTATGTTCTTTCAGTCCCATGAAATGCTAGGTACTATTAATTTTCAGGTAAATAACATCAGTGGCAGACAGGTCCACTATTAGGTTATTTCTATAAAAAATGTCCAGTCTGTGAAAATAAAAGCTTATTTCAATATCTAGAGCTACTCAGATTTTTACTAAATAATGTATGGAGATTAGAGTTCAATCACAGAGAGTTTTTCATATATTAACCCTAACTGTATATAATCAAAATTTCATGAAAATTATTTTTAAATTACTGTCATGAGCTAGAACAAATCTAAAAAGAAATAATCACTAAAATGACCATTTTTTAAAGAGAATAATTAAATACTCTCAGATTTCTCTTTTTTGGTCAGCAGGACATCCACCATTAAAATTAATCTTTGTGGAGGTTGTTAAATACAAACCATCTTCACAAGTACACTAATATTACAAATTAATTTTTGGTTTATTACGTTTAAATCCTCAGTTTCTACATCATATTCAGTGTTGTCTTAGGAATGTGTATTTCCTAATAAGTCTTTTGTGACTTTCAGTAATGAGTCCACATAATCTAAATATTGTCAAAAGCACCAGAATGAATATTCTGATGTACAATTATTTATATACTGAATATGGTGTTTTATGTATCTCAAGAGACATGAAAGACGGCAAACTTGATTTCCCATGAGACAAATTTTCCCCGCACCACGTAGGCAGATAAAACATATGAAACATAAAAAGCTTAAGGAAAAGCTTGACTTCTTTGAATCAAGGATCATCTTGCGATTTCATCTAACAGAGCCAGCATTCATCTCTGATTCATGCCTGGATCTCCATCTAACAAGTCTATCTTCAGCCATCTCCCTATCCAAAATGTATCTCAAACCAGGCCATGGTAATAACCACAGCAGCAGTTCTGAAATCCTACCACAAAAACCCTGGATTTGCAGTTGACCACCTCTAGCAAGGACAGCCATGGAACAGGCTTGGTGGGCATAACTGAAAGGAGTACACTTAGTGCCAATACTCTGCATATCTGTATAGTCCAAAGGTCTCAGCACATGATCTGAGAGAATCTGAGATCTCCAGACATGCACAAATCTGTTTCTACTGAACATGCACTAAAG
Source organism: Gallinula chloropus (assembly GCF_964237585.1). Lineage (NCBI taxonomy): Eukaryota > Metazoa > Chordata > Aves > Gruiformes > Rallidae > Gallinula > Gallinula chloropus. The sequence continues at coordinate 18,493,480 of NC_140090.1, read as the reverse complement.
CAACGGCAGACAGTCAGAGACAACAGAGAGTGAGCTGAGTGCAACTGCTTGTTGATGTGCACATCTTGTTTAGGAAATCTTGCCTACCTGCTCTCACTACAGGTACATACACAACCTGTCCTTTTGCAATTAAATACTTCAGTATGGAGAATCAGTGCACAATTCTCATTTAGGAGTTCCACCACTGATAAAAGTAAGAGCATATGTGGTCTAGAGACAAAATGTCTTTTGTCTGTTTTAAGTCTTTCATCATAAGAGTAGCAATTTTGTCTGTAGACACACTAAAAGACAACATGAAAAATACATGGCTATAAACTAGGAGAGGCTGCTTGTTTTGCTTTTAGAAATGCTTTCTCTGTCCCTTCATTAATGCAACAGTCAGACAAATGACCTGTTCAGTATTAGTGACTGACCCTGACCTTACAACTCAGAAAAAAATATATTACATGGACAAATTATTCATGCTGAAAATCTGAATGCCAAAGCTCTGCAAACAACCAACCTCTGAAGCGGCAAAAGATGAAGTAAAAAGATACAATCTGAAGCACACATCACAAGTATCATTACTGGCACTAAGACAAGCACTGCATCTCTTCTGTGCCTCTAAGTACTGCAGTTCCAGCCCCATCTTCCCAAATTTTTACTACAGAGGTCAGGGAAAGAAAACACTGATACTGAGGCAAAATTCTGGTCTTGTGGATGCTCTTCCAGGCAGCATTAATCACTGTGATATTTTCATGCTTTCAGCAAGATATGTACTTGCAATATATTTGCACAATGGCTGCTCCAAAATATGCAAATACAAGTACTTGCTAGGCCAAGAAATCTCAGATGGAAATTTTAGTACACATTTAAATCAGTATTTCTGACATTTGAATGCTGATAGTCTAAAATTAGAAAACAGCAAAATACTTTACAATTTTAAGATTTAATCAAAAGAAACTGAATACTGATTTTCAGATTTGAACCTTCAGTTCTTCCTATGAATTGCAGTTTTGAAATGTTGCTTGTATGGTGCAACTGAAACTTTAATCCTGTCAAAACTAGTCTTTGCTAAAATACTCAGTAACTAGGTATTTACATTCTTAAAACATAAACCCAATTGAACGTCTGTCAAAGAGCTAATTACATTATAAATATTAATTATCTAATTATATGATTTTACTAAGCTATGCAATTAGCACTTGATTCTATAATTTCATATTTTACAGTTATGTCATTAGGGAAAAGGTACATTTTCAGTAGAACCCACCACAATGTACACTGAATAACAGTTAAGACAGTGACATCTGTGAGTCACATTCACTGTTTCCAGACAGAAAAGTGCCTAGATGTGCTGTGAAACAAATGGACATGCTATTAACAGGAACTAGATATTAAAATTTACAATCTCTTCAAATCTTTTTATGTCCCTTGGTATTTCTGGAAGCAGTGATTATATATTTAAAGACACACTGATCTGATCTTACAGTGGACATGAAATTTATCGGACAAAGCTAACTGCACGATGAAGGATTCTTTCTAGATCAAATAGCTGTTTGGTTAGAACATTATGAAGCAGTGTGATTTTATTTTAAAGAAAAGCAGATTCATTGGCAAACTACAGAAATTTTCAGTGTTCTAAACAATTGAAATAAATTGAAAGATTGGAGTGTGTCAATGTCAGGTTCTGATTTCTACTGATAACATACTAGGAGCAGATTTCTGAAAGAATATTTTCACTGATATTTCACAGGAGCGACTCTACACATGCTTTAGGCTCCATGTAGCCACATGTCGAACATTACAGTACTTCTAACTGCCTTAATGCTTGAGTCTATCCATGTGACTGATCTTAAAAATGTCATTTTCTAGAAAGTTACCTGGATTTAAACACCAGTAAAATGACTCAAGAAAAGGACAGGTTTTTTGGTTAGGCTTGCCCCACCAAAAAAAACCCTCTATGAGTCAGTATCATGAAGAAGAGAAGGCAGAGAGCTCCCATTCTTCCAAGAGGTGTTTCTTTAAAGTCACAGTAGTTTCACTTTGGCAAAGGATGTGATCAAGGGACTGAAGACTACAGAAGCCTAGTGTGAGCATTCAAAAAAGAGGGTTGCGTGTTTCAGTCCAAACCGTGACTGCCTGATCCACTGGCAGCCACTTACCCTGGAGATACAAAAACCCTAAACACCACCCTGGAAACATCACACCTGAGATCTACCCCTTGCATGTGCTCAGACTTGCCCCAGATAGAGCAGAGAACTACCAACCTCACACATGCCGCACTGCATCACATTTTACACCCTTCTGTGAGAGATCACCTCATAGAGACTAACACAGCCAGGCCCTTTAAAACTGTGACCATGTCTGCTTTTTGAGGCACTGCTGAGGGAAGGAGTAACACGGAGCTGCTGTATATAATGTTGACATTCACATTAAATCATCAATATGGCTATCATGAAGCACAGAATGCTAAATTCATGCAGACAGGAAAAAAATATGCTGAAGTAGTCAAGGGTAAACGTTTGGAAAGCTCAGGTTCATGCACAGATACCTCTCTTTAGACATGAAGCAGGTAACTTTTCAGGTGTAAGATGTTGAAACACACCCAGATCTCAGTATTTCTTTTTGGTAGTTCTTGTGGCTCTATGTGACAAAGACAAGAACCTTCCATGTCCCACCACAAGAAGCTAGCAATTAAAGTCGTATGTGCAACAGAAATTGTATCTTGAGGGAGGGGGGAATCACACACCTCCCTCAGTACAAGACTGTACAGTAGTAATCAGAATATATTTGGGACCCACTAAAACTGAAATGCAGTCCTTTCAGAGACTGGATTGCTGGGACAATACAGAATCATAGAATGGTTAGGGTTGGAAAGTACCTTAAAGATTATCTCATTCCAACTCTCTGCCATGTGCAGGGACACATTCCACTCGACCAGGCTGCCCAAAGACTCATCCTACCTGGCCTTGAACACTTCTACAGAGGGGTCTTCCACAGTCTCTCTGGACAACCTGTTCCAGCACATCACCACCACTCTCACAGTTAAGAAGTTATCCTCATACAGATATAAGATCTATATAAATATGCATTTGATCTAAACCTAACCTATTTCAATTTAAAGCTATTACCTCTTGTCCGATCACTACACACCCTTGTAGCCCCCTTTCAGGTACTGTCAGGCTGCTATCAGGTCTCCCTGGATCCTTCTCCAGGCTGAACAACCCCAACTCTCTCTCAGCCTTTGTTCATAGGAGAGGGTCTCCAGACTGCTGACCATCTCTGGACTCACTCCAACAGCTCCACATCCTTTGTGTGTTGGGGGCCCCAACGCTGAACACAGTAATATCATAAGACAGTTCTCAACTTCTCACTTTCTTCTACATCGTGATGCTAGATGTTTTCTGCAGTGTGTATTATCAAGTATCTGTCCAATCTATGACACTGCAGAATGTTTTTGTTGAGCTGAAGATGTGGCTAGGAACCTACATAGAGGTGTGGAAGCTGTTACAAGTACTATATCATCAGTCCTGCCTGCATTTACACATTTGGGAATTTAAAGGTTAAAAAAATTTATCAGAAGTCATATATGCATGTTTACAGGACTTCATTATTGATCACTGAAAACCAGCAAACACCTTCCACCATCATCTGTATCTGAGCACCACTGTGAGAAATTAGTAATATTTCTCTATTTGAAATAAATTATGCAATTGTACTCTCGCTCACTTTTGCATCCCTGTTCAAACCAGTAAGTTTACACATTGGAAATGCATTTCAGTACTTTCAGAAGAAAGAGACAATATAATGGGCAGAAAAATAATCTCACACCTTCTAGATCTTCCTTTTCAAAATGTGTTTTGAGAATGGAGCGAGTTCCACCTCTATCCACAACAGCCTCTTCATCATTTCTCTGCAAAACAGAAAAAAAGACAGGTAAGCTGCTTCTCACTTGGAAAATACTGGCAAGAGCATATTGTTCTATGAAACAAAGATGCTTTTAATATTTATTTACTCTTACTACTCAGGAACAAAAAAGTTTCTAATAAGTTAATTTTCCTTATGAAAATCTATTTCTTATGTATCAGAATAAGATTTTGTTTAGGCATAATTACAGGTAACTTTGACATGAAGATGTTGTCCTGCTAAAACCTGCTAGTTACTGGAAACTAAGAAAATCACAAGTTAATAAGACAATTAAAGAGATGAGAGAAGAAATGTCTTATTGAGGCAGCTTTTTTCTTGTGCTCTTGAAGAAAGGGACTGCACATGTATTTTTGTCTTTAGACCAGGATCCTGTGGAGAATTACCAAATTATGAGCACTAACATTCCTTATGCTACAGCAAAGCTACTGAATTATACTCAGTGACTATATGGTAGGAAAGCAAACTTTAATATCATGAGAACAACTGGCTTCCTTATAGGCAAATAGCACACACCAGTAGCAGGAAACAGAAAAGCTATTCTTCCTCAGGAACATAAATTTTATATTTAATTTTACACTGTAGTCATCCATGCATTTTAACTGTATTCTCTACTGTAAACACACTATGTGATGAATTGTGCTCACACTAAAAAAGTTACAGAAGTGAATGATTTGTGTCACTTCTGACATGAAAGAAAAATTACATCTTCCTAAGAGATATATTTTGGGAGTTCAGCAACAGGGCACTGGATGCTGTGCTAAAACAAGTATTGGCTTCACTATGAGTTTGACATCATCAATTGTAAAAAACCAGTTGCTAAATAGAGCCTATATTTTACACCATAACTTAAGAGTTGTTTCCCGTAAACGATGATGAAGTAAGGACAAATTATACAAAAATATCAATGAATGTATGTTCATGTCTCATTAGTAGAAGGGGTTCAATAAGTGATACTTATTAAACTATATAGAAATGACAGATAGAATTGTGTCATTTCAATATATAAAATTGGTATCTTAATAGAAGTCTGAAACAAGGGGATTTGAATACCAGCATAACATGCTAAATATATACCCATGTATAGAACGCAACAGAACATAGCAAGAAGTGAAGCTACACAAGAACCTCTCCTTAAGGAGCAAATGCCTAGGCAAAAATTTTTACAGGTAGAGCTGGATGTTGTGCATTCTGGATATAAGGTTTTGTTTCAGGGTGTCATGCTCTAGCTATCTTATACAGAAAAATTCTAGGAATGTGTCAGCACCAAGCATATATACTGTTAAAGAAAGAGAGACTAAGGGTTACATTGTCTTTATTAGAGTTTTCCCACAGAACATACTATGTAACTAAAATCTGACAACGAGAAAAGGCTTTCTATTGAAACTGGTTTATCTTTTAATAATTTAGAATTAGCTAATAATCTATTAGGATATACCAGGGCAGTATAATTTCACACAAACTATTTGATCATCTCAGGTAAAATGAATCCATTATTTTAAGCAGTTAGACACAACTAGGCATGCTTGTCTTGCTGGCATGATGCCACGCCCCAGGGTGAATGGTTAGGCAGGATGCCAAAGGCCACGTATTACAGCCATATCAGAAATAGTGCCATTGTCTCACAGGACACAGCCATCAGTATTTTACTGATCCTAAAAAGGCCTATGGAAGCAATGTTAGGGATAATGCTACAATAGGGAAAATATTAAATTCCTGGACATTTTAAAGCCCTTAGAGATCATCTAAGTAAACTCAATAACAACTAATTCATTATTTTTTATCAACATATGGTCATACACTTTGACTTCTTCTTTCACATTATGTTCAATTTTCAGCTTCTGGCAATCTTTTTCCTTATTGCCTCCTCTTCCTGTAATGTCACAGCAAGTCTCAGCCTTGCCTCGTTCTCAGAAGTGGATTTATTCCATTAATATTACAGGGAAAAACAGCTTAATTGGGAGTATTGTGTCATTGCCAATTCACTTGTCAAACTCTGAGCAAAGTCCAATTAAAAAGGCTTTGCACTGTGCACTCTCACTTCCCAGGGAGCAGGACGAAAGCCACCTTGCATTTACCAGTACAAGAGTCACACCACATTTAGTTTAGAAGTAATTTCTGCAATTCTTGTACTTCCTACTTAGAGGAGGGGAAGGGCTCTTTAGTAGTTTAGTGCAGTTAGGTCTTAATCCCATTTGGAGGTAAGCATTATCACAATAAAAGTAAAAATACTGGCAGGTATGCTCCCCTTTCCCATGATGACTACCTAAAGGCTAGAAACTTAATTTCAGCTGGCAATCTCTGCCTTTTATTAACATGTTGGGAAAACCATGAAATTATTATTTTTAAGTGCTGCAATAACTTTTTGAAACTGAAAACATAGGCAAGACTGACCATATGACAGTCATGGAAGATAGAATTCATGTTCTGGATGACTTCAACATACCAAGCAGCCACCAGTCTCCACACTAATATCCTCAAAGCCTTGAATCCATTGCATTTTTGCCCATCAGTTTCAGCAGGATCAGAGTAAGGCATAAAACCTAAACATTTTTCACAGCCATGTTTATGTCAGAATCCTATGGCTTCTTCTTTTCAATCCCATATGAAGGTGAGGAAGGTCAGAAATTTTACATAGTGCACAAATCTGCTAGGAGTGAACTATCTGAAGCATTTTGCAGCAATCTACAAACAGATGTGTGGACACACTGACCAGATACGAGTCCTTGGAACTGTCCATTATTGCAATGAGTTGCTTGCTGAGTCCAGTGAGCACTGTGGTCTACTGCTTAAAGCATGGGAGAGGGATCCTGGGTCTGCCACTGACTTGCTGTGTGGCCTTGACAAAGTCACTTAATCTCTGTGCCTCAGCTTCCCCATCTGTAAAATAGGGATAATAATATTTACTTAGCTACCTTCCTCACCAGGCTCCTCTGGGCTGTAATTAATATTCATACAGTGTTTCAGAACTGTAAAGCACTACAGAAGTGCCAAGTCATTGAATTTAGGAAAGTGTGCAGTTTACCCATGTGGAGACATTATGATAAGAAACAATAGATTGATTTAAAAAAAAAAAATCCATATTTAGACATTAAATGTTTTTGTGACATCAAAAGGATGTATATTAGCACCTTGCAATAGTTTTACAGTGCAAAGCTTTGACAGTTTTAAGCGGACAAAGCTGACATAAAAACATATATACTGGGCTCGCTTTCTGTTGGCCTAATTCAAGAGCAATGCTTCAGAAGCCAGTGGAATTACATACCTCTGAAGCAGTAATCAGAGCACAATAAACTTGTCATATATTTACAAACTACTTAACTTATCTCTTTTTAATTATATCTGTTAATATTTTCTGGTTTTATACAGTTATCACACAATGGTTTACATGAAATACAGGCACAGAAATATTTCTCTAAAGAAATGGCAAACACGTAGTAGAAGAAATACTCTATCCGGGATAAAAGAGTAAGAAAAAGCTGAGGTTTTCACATGGAAACCACAAGCTCCTTAGAGACCAGGGCTCAGCAACTCTACGCATTCCAGGCTTTCACCTCTTTCATTTTCCAAATGAATGCTGAAATGACCTTCACCACACAGCAGCATCCACTGCACATATTTCAAAGGAAAAAATCTATTTTAATGAAAGAGTCTTATAAATAGTTGTTGCTATTTTTGTCTGTTTGTACTAGAAGTTTAAACACAGTGGTGAGTTTAGAACAGCAGACAGCAGTCCTCTGCATCCTTTCCAGTGCAACCACATGCTGTAACATTGTAACACGAATTTGAACAAAATTAAAAGGAAATAAACTATCTTCAAAAACATTTGGCTTCTACATTTTGGTACACAGTCATGAAGGAGGAACATTGCCATGAGAGCTAGGAGTACTGATTTTCAACCCTTAGATCAGCAACCTACTTATCAGCATATAAAGTGAGGCTGCAGCTGTTGTCAGGAATTGCAGGTGTATTAGTTAGAAGGAATATAAAAGCCCATAGTTTAGAAACCGAAACCAAGTGGCCAATGTGCCCTTTCCACCCATGTATTGATAACATTCACTACCCAGGATACTCCCAAAGCTAGATAAATGGCCTACTCTAAAGCTTCCCAAACTGACCCTCTTTAGCTTTGATACAGACCTAACCACAGTCCCTAACATGGTGCAAAGAAGTTGATCCTTAAACCTGCCACCTCCCAGAACTGCACGTTGCTCTTCCACATCAATTTAATTACCAGAGGAAACTACACATATAGAAAAGCTGAGAAACGTCATTTTACGATAAGTCTTTTTAGTTACAGCTCTTCTAAAGTGCCTATGCTTTCATCATGGGGCAGATGACTGTGTGGGAAAAGAAGCAACTCCTTTCAAAGGCTGATCTGTGCAAAGGCATAGGACACATCTTTAAATCAGTATGAGCTAACACAAACACATACACTTGTAGAACTTCAGTATATTTCTGGATGATGGAATTAGGACATATTCCTCATATTCCTATCAAGAAGGTAGATCAAAGCCTAGGTGAAAGCACACAGATTTGAAGTTATCTATACTTTTATTATACATATTTACTAAAATAAGGAAAACCAATGCATGATGTTAAGACACTGTTGCATATATCATAAAAGCTACTTGAATGTTGCAGAAGCCTTTACCAAAGATCATTTGTGCTGTTATAGTAAAGCATAACAATATGTTAGGAAACAAGAAATTGTTAAGACAATAGGAAATTATTAAATAGTTGGAATAAATATTTCTCACTGTCCTTCCCCTGTCCTACTCTCGTCCACTGGTATGATACCTGATGCTAATATACTCTGAACAGACAAGTCAAAAAGGGTAACACTAAAACTTCAATTTTACGTGGAAAAGCAAAAATTATTTATTGTCTTAATCCATCTTCCTAATTTTCTTCATACTTAAGATACTTTTATTTTTTGTCTCTCATATTTGGTCAGTGATTTCACTAAACTAGATGACTGCTTTTCTTTGGAATGCAATGCAAAAATCAGCTACAAAGACTATCAATATTCCCGAAATTTTTTTGAGGTCTTTAAGCCTTCAGGTAAAATGCTTTCCCTTTTTAGTTATATTCTTAATACACCACAGCACAAATCACAATACAACCAAAAAGAATCCTTTTTTCAGCATCTTCTTTTCTGCAACATATATAGCCGACCAGAAGCCTTTCTGACTTTTTCTGCACTGGAAATTATGCATATGACACACCTGCTGACTCATAAAGAAAATAATCATGGTATTAATTGCTTCTTCATATAAGCCACTTATTGATGATTAGACAACCTACATAATTCCTAAATGCCATCTGGAAGTAAGGAACGCCTTTCAGCATAAAATGTTAAATACTGCATTCCTATAAACAATAGAAAGCTGTAAAATAAAATTATTTTAGTTATTTTATATATTATCAATAATTACATATAGGTAAAAGGTGGAACTCCGTAATATTATCATTCCAGTTTGTATACTTTGTCATAAAATTAGTAGTATAAACCCTGAGCGTTCACCTTTCAATTGGTCTGTAATGAAATTGTGAACATTTATCCAGACATCACATACACACCGTTATTGCCTTGTCAGTCTGAGGGTGTTTCAGCACTATAGCTTTGTGTTGTGTTTATTTCACAGACCCATTAGACATTTGTATTTTTAAGATCATTTTGCTGAAGTTCAGCTTGATGTTTCATAATGATGGCATTACTGAAGTTACAGAAAAGTGAGTTATTTGAAGTCAGGAGCTGCCATGAACATATTGGAAAAATCTTCTAAAGACAATTAACCAAAATGTCTAAAAAGCTGTTACATGTAAATGGATCCCTCCCTGCTGTAGGAGGCAAATCACTGGTTACTGCCATGTTCAGCTTTGTCCTTTAAAATGTCCTTGATCAGACAGTCACACAAAACTGATTTAATGAACAATGTGTATGCCCACAATTTAGATGCCACAACTCTTTCCTCTTCCCAAAAAAAAGCAGGGGGGGGAAGGTGGTGTGAGGTGGGGAGGGATAATTTTATTGTGTTTATTTGCTTATATTGCATAAAATCATATTTAGGAAACTTCTGAGGTAGAAAGTACAGTGAACTTTATCCTTCTGAAGAAATATAATTGCTTTTCCATTCCACTAGCTACATTGTATCATCCTTTTCCCCTCTATCTGCCTATAAAGGCCCATCAAAACACATTTATAATACAATAAAGTCTGTTCTGTAAGGTCGGAATAACTATTTTTAGAAGTGTCCCTTTAATCATTCTAGTTTTGTGTCAGCTTTCTGCAGTAATCACTACTAGTTTACATAAAGCACATTCCTTTTGGTCAGCTTTACTCCACGTAGATCAGGGCATGCAACTAAAGTAGAAAGCAATTAGTTTTCATTCTGGATTTGCATCTTCCCCAGGGCTGCATGTCATATACATAAAAGCATCCTTCTCTGTCTCATTTTCCCTCTTCTGTCTTTTTATAGCAAAAGCCAAGATACTGTTTAGCATGACTCAATAAAGAAATAACATCATCTGCAATGCTGTTCAGAATTGCACTAATCAGCACTGGCTCCAGAGAACTGATTTGCTACTGATCTGAGGCTGGGCACATGTTTAATGTAATAAATGCAATTCTTGTAACATATAAACATGCATAATCATTGCAAACAAATCTAAGCACATACTATTGTTATAAATGTAATGGGATGAAACAGTAGCAGGAAATGCACACATGAATAAAACAAAGCAGCTTTACAGAGAAGTTAAATGCTCGCTAATACATGTAATTCCTGTGTTTATCTACACTGAAGCATCCTGTGATGGCTATTATACACAATGCAGCCACTATGAAGTGATGCACAAATGAATGAATAATCATTAAGATATTTCCTTATTAGTTGATAAGGAATCTTCTTTCTTTGAATAGCCATTTTAGGCCGAAACAATACATTCATTACATGTGCAAGGCAAATATCTTACTATACTTATTCTTGATACACCTATCCAACTGAAGACAGGAATTCTATTTTTAAAAGATAAAACAGAATATCAAGGCAAAACAATAAATCTGTTGCAGAAGCTAGATGCTCCACTTTGTCTGCACTCTCCACCTGAAAAGGATCCTGTATAGCTGCAGCAACAAAACAGTGTGTGTGTCTGGGGGGGGTGTTAGGGTAAAATTATCAGGAAAACCTGACTGCAGTGCCTTACAAAACCCAAACAAGTCACTTCGGTGATTTGTTCCTTTGAACATTTACAGTCATATTAAAATTCTCTTAACTTCTCCCATTTCTTCCTATCATATCTGCTGGATTTTTAAGCTGATCTTTATTCAATTGCTAGTCTCAGCCAGGGACACAGAAGTTGGGTCACATCTGTATGACTGAGATATTATTTCCTTGGCTTTGTATATTTACTACACTGTCATATACCTAAAAGTTAAGGAGGTTAAAGCAAGTCAGATTCCAAGATGAAATATGGTTATTTTCTCCCCTGTTCTTCTTATTCTAATGTCTTATGTCATCCTAGTGCAGTCCCATTAGCTGAAATCGTCTTTTCTTGCTGCACAGCAATAGCTACATCAACTATGACAGAGAAGTCCAACAGCATGAAGACGGATGTGAAGATGCCGAAATGAGATACTTGCAGCTTTTCTAGGTTCTCTCTTGGCCCAGTGTCAGGCAAGGACAGGTCCAGGACAAAAGCGTTATTTAGGTGTAGTTAGAAATTAAATGTGTTGAATTTAGCCTACTATCAATAAGTTACCAGCTGCTGGGCATCAAGCTGAAAAAAGTAAATTAAGTTACTTGTTGATTTCTTCATCAGCAGTAAGTTATATTGTATTTAAAGTTGGATACATTTCCCATCTCAAAGGATCTGCCTCAGAAAAGATGACATGTTTTCAGATCTCTTTACCTAGAAATAGGGTCAGGGATAAAAATCATAGAAGGCAGTCTTTTAGCAGAAGCTACTCATGTGGAAATAGCAAGTGCAAAGAAGAAAAGAGGTCATGACCAACTTATCAGAACCTGTTTTAACAGCAACTGCAACACAAGGGAGAAAACTTTTTCTGTTCCTTTACAGCCACAAAAATTCCATAGTATGGAGCCTGCATCTTTTCCATACGAATGTATGCCATCCATAGCTCAAAACATCAGCTTGTTTTTTTTTACATCACAAGCTGGCAAGACCAGTATTAAATAAGCACCCTCTCTCAGAAATACTGACATAATGCTCAGTGATACTCCCATTCTTCAGACCTACCCACAATTTTCAGTTGTATGTGACACTTTCTACAAGCACAATCCAATGATTAATCAAGGCAGCAGGGAAAACGAAGGATGGAGATATTCGAAACTGATTCCATAAAATTTCTGACACGTAACTGAAGCTGTCTTAACGAGAGGTGACACCAACAATAACCATTCTAATAGTCAATGCAAAGAGACGGGCATTTCCTTAGGATAAACAAGATCTTAGGTAGACTGACTGTCACTGAAGATGGGCTGAAAATTGTTGAGACTTATCAGAGTCCAGTTAGGACTATCTGGAGAGACAGGACAGTAAACTGTTAGTTTGAGTGTGACCACTCCTATCTAACCAAAGTCACTGCTAACCTTCCAAGTAAGTTTACTAACACCAATAATATTTTGTTCTACTAGTAGTGAAGGTAGCCTGACAAAACCAAATCTAACTTTTAAAAGTGTTAAAAAATAGTGTGGACCCTTTTGTCATCCACTGTCAGGAAAAAAATAACTTAGAATACCAAACAATTTTCTGTTGTATGCCCAAAGATTAAATTGGATTCCTTGTGGTCCTTCAGAGTTCTCTTCTATATGATCTATTATCCTCTAGAAGAGAGAAGAAGAAGATTGTGTTTAGTTTGTTGTGGCTTTTAAATTGAAACTTGTAAATAACTTCCATGAAGAAAGCTGTTAGGTCTTCCTTGGCCAAAATGTATAAATTCAAATGTAATGTTTAGTCTGACGAGTTCCCAAACCATCTTTATCTTCAGGGAATTCCGGCAGAAAATCCAGAATGGTTGACCCAGCACTTCTCATCACCAAAGATTTAGGTTGATCTATGTGATTTTGTTGTCATAAGTGATTTTGTTATCAAGGCAACTGTAATTGATGATATTGAAAAGCAGAGATTTGTATCACCCAGAAATGTTGGGCTGCATGCAAATGAACAGCTATCCCAATGGCAATGAAGAGTTCTATTGCACAACCTACATAGTCTCCCCATAAGGCAGGAAAAATTCTCTCTCTAATAATTAGACAATGACATTCTGATTATCTTTGCTCTCACTCTGTCTTTCTCAGGTCATCAGTAAGCCATGGTGACCAGGGAGGGCAATGTCAGAGAAAACAGGAGTGACTCTATTCACAAAGAAGATAAAAAATAATTATGTCCTCCAAGGCAACGATGAAACAATCTGCTATCTGAAATTTATGGTAGTCTAATTAATTCACACAGGGATTAAGAAAAGCAGTAAACAGTGCAGCAGAAGCTGGCAGGCGGGGGAGAAAAAAGTGGGATAATGAAACTGATAATGTGTTCTGAGAAATAACAGGGCAAACAACCAGATTTCAGATACCAAGTTTGAAGTTACTTGTGCATTGCTGCTGCCCAGGGAACCAAATACTGCACAGTAAACTGAATTTTTATATCAGAGTCACTCAAAATATATTGGAAAAGTAATAACAGTGGACAAGATAATGAAGAATTTGTATAGTTTAGAAGTCTAGACAGCACAAGCATATAAGATACAAATTCAGGAATTTCAAATACACTGCCAAAGAAAAAAAAGCTAAGTATGAATTATAAAGAGTAGTTCAATTGGTCTTCCCACCTCTCAGAGATCTATGAATTAGACTTGTACAAACTGCTCATCTGCTGTAATCAGTAAGCTTTAAAGATCATCACTCCATGACCTTGTTGTTCAAGATTAGTCAAGATATTTGACAATAAAAACAAGCTAAAGGCTAGATACAACTGACATGACTCTAACAGTGTGCTTTATACTGGAATTACAGAACACAACCTTTGGAAAGAAAAAGGGACAAATATTACTATAGAGAGTAAATGTGAACATGGCATTAACAGTTTATACACAGGATGCTTCAGTGTAGATAAACACTGTAATAAAATTTTTAAATACATAACATTACTTGTATTTCACAAGAGTGCTCTGAAGTTAAATCAATTACAAGCACAATGACAAAAAATTACATCCAACACATGCTCTTCATATCCTTCTTTGCAATGACAAATTTCTTAAATAATAAACACAAAAAAAGAAAATTCTTATCATTTAAATATTACGCCATAAGCTACTTCGATCAGTCTTTCATAGGCTCCTCCTTTACTGGCACAGTCTAACTGTAGTACTAAACAAATAATAATAATAATAATCTGCTGGTGTGTATACAAGCATCCTTCCTTACACCTGCAAATTATGTCTACCTTTCCTTTAACTAGCATTGTTATTAAGTATGTGTACGTATGTATGTGTGGAAAAGGAAAAATAATGCCTATGGTTTCCACCAAAATACACAACGCAAATATATATCCATGATGTGATTACCAATAATTCAAATAAATTACCTGATTTATAACTATTTCAGTAGTTATATAATTTAAAAGACATGTTACAGTTTGCAGTTATAAAAACAATAAACAGCATTGGATTAATAATACTTGGCATCCTAAGTATAAGATGCACACAAATAACACACCTTTCCAGGCATTAACAGGTTACATGGCTCTCTACAACTACCTGAAATGAGGTCGTAGCCAGGTGGGCGTCACTCTCTTCTCCCAAGTAACACCTGATATGACAAGAGGAAATGGCCTCAAGTTGTGCCATGGAAGATTTGGGTTGGGTATTAGAAAACATTTCATCACCAAAAAGCTTATTGAGCATTGGAACAGGCTGCCCAGCGAAGCAGCAGAGTCACCACCCCTTAAAAGAAACACAGATGTGGTGTCTCGAGACAGAGCTTGGACTGGCAGTGTTAGGTTAATGGTCTTTACCAATCAAAACGATTCTATAATTCTATACTTCATAGATTACAGAAGGAGTTTTGAGGAGGAGCTTCAACAAAGTTTGGTCACAGTATGATAAAGTGCACTGATGAACGTAAAATAAATAGAAAATGGGAAATCAAATCATTACTGTCAGTAGAGAAAAAAAATAAAAATCAACTTGTTGGTAAAATTTCTCTCACAAACAAAAGGAGAAGATAAATTGTAAAGCTTTCAAAAGTAGTAAATGTAAATTTAGTAAATGATGAGTAAATAGATTTTGAAAAACAAGTGAAGTAGGCAGAGTGATAAGCAAAGATGATATTAACACCAGTAATCAAGTGAAGCAAAGCTGTAACTAACATCAGAAAGGCAGATGAGATCATGGTGTGGAGACAAGCAGGCCTTCAAACTGATTTACAGCTACATGGACAAACAGGAACTGTCAGACCTCAGAGCTACTTAGAGCAAAAAGAGCACATCAGGAAAGGAAAGAAAAGAAAACACAGAAATTGTTTCTGACATGATTATATCCAGGTGACCACTCAAGACCAAGAAGATTTTGTGAGTTAGGGAGAGTTTAACCAGAGTGAGAGAAAAACCACTAAACAATAAAGTAGTGATGCCTTCATAAAAATTATACTTATGGATACACGATCTGAAGTAAGGTGTGGATGAGGACACAAAGGCTGAGGATGGATTCCTGAGAGATCTACACACCTACATAAAGAGGTGGAGGGGGAAAGGAAGACCCACCTAATAAGAAATCGAGTCTGAAAAGAGAGAATCAACAAGGACAAAGTGACAAATGTCTAAGAACAACAGAATTTAGTGAAGACTATAATATAACGTTGCAGAGAGGTGACAGATGGAGTGGAGGAGAATAAAGGACTAGCCTGGAATTCCTCCAGGAAGAAGTCAAGTGGAACATCACAGAGATAAATTTCAGTGCAAAAGACAGAAACCAGAAGTGAGCAGTTCTAGAAATGCATTAGAAGGCAAGATCTGAAGACAACTCTACAAAGCATACTAAGAGGGTGGGGAGATGAAGGAGGGATAGGGATAGGATACTCATCTGGTGAACAGAAACTTCTCAAATTGAGGATTGTTTTGTGGTGCAATTCTTTAATATTGAAGAGACTCGGACATATATCTTCCGTATGGGAAGGAATTCAAGGAGAGAAATGATTTTAAAAAAAGAAGAGGTCAGATGGTTAATAAGGAGAGGGATGGGTACATTTGAACAGGTTCAAATGCTACAAAACAAAATGTTAATGTCTGTCTCAGTAAATGAGGAATTTTGAATTTTACCTTAGTTCTAAGAAGTTCCGGGGGGGGGGGGGAGGAGCACACACAAATAAACTGAATGGAGGTCTATATGACTAATAGAAATACAGAACAGGCAAAATTTTTCAAAGTAAGATATTCTTAACAGATGACAAAAATCCCAGAGATTAAGAAATACAGGAAGTCAGCAGAACCAAAAGATTTTCACCAGAGATAAGTCAGCAGTATCTCTGAAGTATGGCAGATGGCATCAGGAACTGAGAAAGTGGATACTGGGAGTCAGCCAAGACCATGAATTGTCAGAAGGGCTTGGAAGTGTATGAGAAGAATAAAATAAATAAAATTAAATTTTTTTTGTAAAAAAAAAAAAAGCCCCTAAAGGGAACTGATACACTGACAGAAGAAAGAATTACAGGGGAATAAAGGAAATAAGAGCAAGAGTCATTAAGATTGACATAGATTTTTACCAAGTCCCATTCCTGGAAAGAGAAAATTAAAAAAGTTCAAGTAGTTATCACAAAAAAGGAACTCTGAGAACACAGTGCTTAGAGAAGACCAACTCAAGTGTGTAGCTGATTTGGCACAATGCAATTCAAATGAGAAACAACAGCACCAGGGCAGCTACAGAGTTGGATGATTATCCATATGGAAACTGAAGGGTGAGAAATTAAGAATGGAAGAAGTCAGTGTCAAACAGAGAGATGGGAATAGGTAGTGTGCATTCAGACCATAAAAACGTTAGAAAGACAGGCAGAAAAAAAAAATCTATTATAGTTTAAAAAAATTTTAAAAAGAGAGCTGGAACAGGCAGAGCTTAAGTACAAGGGCACAGAAGTACCAACTTCTTTGACCCAAATTCAGAGTGGGTATTGTTCGAGGTCTCCACAGAAGAGCCTCCATAGAAAGGATGATAGCACCATTCATGAGGCATTGCTAATACACAAGGGAACAAAGTTCTGTGGGCTGGAGAAGGAGATAAAAAGAAAATCGCCAGGTCCTTTGAGACTAGTAACATTCCCAAAACATCAAAAAAATATAAGGAAGACTGGATAATGAAGGAGATGAGGAGCTTTGCACTTGAATTAAAAAAATGAAGTGACTGGAATGGCACAGAGAGGAGGTTGAACTGGAGGCAGATGTCATTGAAGAGATGGAAAGGATAGAGACTATCAGACTGGAGGCAGATGTCATTGAAGAGATGGAAAGGATAGAGACTATCAGACTGGAGGCAGATGTCATTGAAGAGATGGAAAGGATAGAGACTATCAGACTGGAGGCAGATGTCATTGAAGAGATGGAAAGGATAGAGACTATCAGACTGGAGGCAGATGTCATTGAAGAGATGGAAAGGATAGAGACTATCAGAAGCATAATCCAAACATGGGTTGATATAAGAGTATGAAAAGCATCAGAAAGCACAGAGAAAAACAGGGACCAATAAAGTTATCAAAAAGAACGAGAAGGAGGAAACTACCATCTGGATTGTCGCACACATATATCCTGAATCTTCTGTTATCTGAAGCTGTTACATACACTCTCACTGTAGTTTTAACAAATTGCACTGTGATTTAAAATGCTAGTTGATAAGGATGATTTGCTATGACATAGTTATACTAGGAAAATATTTAATCCACTGAAGTTTATATTGCATGCCAAGTCCATAGAAGCAGTACTGGTCAAGGCATTTTATACTTGCACACTCCATAACTGTATTAGAAGTTCATGCTAACACACACGAATAAATCTTTTGTAATGTAGAACTAGACTAATCTGAGCCCTATTCTCCCAGGAATTTTAATCGTATTTCTGGATCATTTGCCAGAATAGCATA
Organism: Gallinula chloropus; assembly: GCF_964237585.1. Classification (NCBI taxonomy): domain Eukaryota; kingdom Metazoa; phylum Chordata; class Aves; order Gruiformes; family Rallidae; genus Gallinula; species Gallinula chloropus. Next base: position 18,475,428 of record NC_140090.1, on the reverse strand, counting down.
CTGATTGCTTAATTCCTCTCAAGATATAGTACACAACACAGGAAATTACATCACTGGTTAAGCATTCTCTTGCACCCTTGGACATACAGATGGTCTGGGTTCTTGGGGAGGGAGTGTTTGAGGGGTTTTAAGGAGCTTGTTTTGTTATGGTAAACCTACTTATTCTTTTCCAAGCCAAACATCACAGCTAATATGTCTGATACTTAACTTTACCAGTGATCACTTTCAAGTAGATTTCTGAAGGCAAAGTACTGTAAACAGAATGAGACCAACTACTGTATTTTAAATCAAAGTTATCCCAGGAAGTTACACAGGGCTTTTGGTTCCCACATGAGGGTGCAGTCAGGTTTGCTATTTATGGGAATCACAGATTCCAGCCAACACATTAATGGTCTAGGAGTTGATCTGCTCGAGAAGAAAATGAGGGGGAAAAAAAGAAAAGAAAAAAGCTAATTGAAATTCACTCCTTCCTTGTTACTCTGAAATCAAAGGGGCACCAACACTTGGAAAATTATTTAGTTATGTGGAACAGTTATATTTGAAACATGTATGCTTTTGCATAATTTTGTCCCCTGATGTAAACATGGCAGAACTCAAAACTCAGAAAAGCAGGTTTGTAACCCATCACAATTACAAATCCATTTCCAAGTGGTTGAATTCTCAGTAGACTGGATCATGGTTGGTTATTAGGAAGAAATGCTTTACTGAGACGGTGGTCAAGCACTGGAACAGGCTCCCCAGGGAAGTGGTCACACCACCGACCCTGACTGAGTTCAAGAAGCATCTGGATGATGCCCTCAGTCCTATGCTCTGACTTGACTGGCCCTCTGTGGAGCCAGGAGCTGGATTTGATGATCCTTATGGGTCCCTTCCAACTCAGGATATTCTATGATTCTATGACAAACAAAGATGTTAATCCACAAGAGAAACATGAAATCCTACATTAGCTTGCACCTTGCACAACTCCTATATAATCAATGGGAACCTAACAGGAGGTGAGCTAAGTAAGATTCCAGATAATTTTTATTTTAAAATATAGCACTGTCATGTACTGCAAAAGAACACTTTAAAAAGTACATATCATAAGCACTTTTGTCTGCTTAGAAACAGAATGATCATATTGTAAACTTGGACAGAGCATGGAAAAAGCCTACAAGAGACTAGAAGCAATAATAGGAAGTCAAAACAACAGAACTGAAATCTCCCTTGAACCTTTGTCTATCCTTCAAACAAAAAAGGCTTAGAGCTTTCGTAAGACCACTAAAGATTAAAACTGCATCTCCCTGTACAGCTTACATTTCAACTGAAGAGTATTTCATAGAGAGGGGAAAAAGGAGAGAGAACCAGACAAAGCAAGTGTGCCACTTCTCCCTTTAGCAGTCAATCTGACTTGCAGAGGACAGTCAGGAAGCCTGCTTATTCACCTCACAATCACTGGAACCCAGTTTAGCTTAACTAGCACTCTGTCTATGCGCATTTATTACTCATCTGCTAAAATAATTGGGGGGGGGGGAGGGAAAGTAGCAATCAACATATTTAATTCAAAGTAAAAGATAAGAAATGTCTCCTTCTCAATAGTAAAAGATCAAGTCAATAAATCCTGCACACAATTCCATTAACAAACACTACTATTACTCACTTGAAAATTTTATTCATGATTACGCTTATTCTTGTTCATTTTTCATCACCCTGAATAACAAAAGTAACACACATGCCAAAGAATGATGAAAGATTAGCAAAGGTGCAATGACTTTTTGAATCTGTCCATGAAAAAAATTAAAACTCTATGTGACATTATTATTACAAAATATCTAGTCCAACCCTCCCTGCTAAAGCAGGATCACCTAGAGCATATTGCATAAGATCACATCCAGGCAGATTCTGAAGATGTCCAGAGAAGGGAGACTCCACAATCTCTCTGGACAACCTGTTCCAGTGCACTGTCATCCTCAAAGTAAAAAAGGTTTTTTTTTTCATTTTTGGACAAAGTAAAAGTTTGGGGTTTTTTTTCTCATACTCCTGTGTTACACTTTGTATCTGTTGCCCCTTGTACTGTCACTGGGCACCACTGAAACGTCTGGCCCCATCCTCTGCCCTTTAGGTATTTGTAAGTGTTGAGAAGATCAACACTTGTGTCGATAAGATCAGTGTCTTGTATTTGTCTGTCTTGTGGTTTAAACATTTTCTGAATGTTCCTGCTTCCTCAGTTTTCTTGTTATTGTTATGCTACATTACATTTCTGAGGAGATGCAACCAGTCTAGAAGAGGTATTAAATTTTCATGTCCTTCCAACAGAATTACTCTCAAGGTATTTTAGTCAGCAAAACCCAGTTTATAACACCAAATTCTACAGGTGAGACACTGAATATGGTGTGTAACTCCCCTACTTGAAATCACTTCTGGTACCTTTGAACTGAATTACTTGAAGTCATCTCTAGTACCTTAGAACTTGAAGGCCACGTATATGATGTCAACTTCTAAAAAGTTTTCTAAACAGTGTTTCTAAACAGTCAACCAGTAAGTCTGTTACTGGCAATGGGCAGATTTAGAGAAATTACTATTAAAAAAATTACAGGGCACATGATAGGTATGATAGACTGGAAAACAATCCTATGGAATTGCGCCTCACAAATTTACTGTAATTCCTCGAAGAAGTAAAGCCTGTGAATAAAAGAAATTGGTTAATAATGTCTACTTTGACTGCCAAAAGGTTTTGAGCATGTGTTTTCAAAAGCAACTGAAAGAACCTAAGAAGCAATGGGATAAGAGGAAAGGTCTTTGCTGGACTAAGAAACATTAAAATGTAGAAAACAGAAGCCATTAGGGAAATTATCATTTCTTTTGGCAGAGGGGGGTCACCAGTGCAGAAGCTACCACTGGAATTACAGAATCACAAGGTTGGAAAAGACCTTTAAGATCAAGTCCAACTGTTCCCATCCTATGCTAAACCATATCTCTAAGTACCTGATCTACACTTTTTTTCAACATATCCAGGGATGGTGTCTCAACCACCTCCCTGGGCAGCCTGTTCCAGGCCCCGATGACTCAGTAAAAATTTTTTTCCTAACATCTAATCTAAACCTGCCCTGGCACAGCTTCTTGCCATTTCCCCTTCTCATATCTCCTATTACTTGGCTGAAAAGACCATCTCCCACCTCTCTACAACCTCCCTTCAGGTAGTTGTAGGCAGTGATAAGGTCTCCCCTCAGCTTCCACTTCTCCAGACTAAACATCCCCAGCTCCCTCAGCCGCTTCTCATATGATTTTTCCCTCCAGCCTCTTCACCAGCCTTGTTGCCCTTCTCTGGACTCGTTCAAGGACCTCAGTGTCCTTCTTATGGTGAGAGGCCCAGAACTGGACACAGCACTCAAGGTGTGGCCTCACCAATGCTGAGTACAGGGAATTCTGGCGAGATCTGCAATGGTACAAATTTATGGATTATTCTGGACATGCAGCACTCCTAATCAGAATCATGAAGTTGAATATGAAGAGCTACAGAAGGCACCTAGCATATTAATTGTGTTAAGGATGATAAAATGTTGGATGGAATTCAGTGAGAAAGTTGCAAAGTGATGCAGAAGAAGGAAAAACAAGCTTAGTTTCATACATATAGTGAAATTTTCCAAGCACCACCACTTAGAAGTGAGGTCTTGGAGTTTTGGTTAAAAATTTCATGAACATGTTGTTCAGTACCTGTGGGGAAAAAGGCAAACAAAACACTATTAATTAGACAATGCACAGGGACCGAAACAAGAATATCCTTACACACATCTTAAGCACAACTGCAGATAGAGTACCAAATGTAACTGGTCCTGCCAAAACAGATATGGCTGAAATGGAAAGGATTCAAAGGTGGAGAACAAAAATATCACTGTATGAGGTAGACACATTAGAAGTCTACAAAAGCATGATAGGTATTTGGAGCCTGAATATTACTGTTCACTCTTGTTCCAAATGCAGTACTGAGAACAGTGGTATTAAATGAAGACAGCTGGAATCAGGTTCAAACAAACAAAAAGACATAGTTCTTCACATAGCATATTGGCATATAACTCCAGTGGATACTAAAAATTTACTTGAGTTCAAGAAAGGTGTGGGTATGTTCACGGAAGATAAATCTGAGGTACCAAATCCAAAAAACACCATTTCTGGAACAGAAGGTCCTGAAGACATGAACTGTGAGGTTCTCAGAGTGTACCCAGGGGATCTATCAACCATGCACCTGCCCCACTGTCACACATTTCCCTAAACTTCTGACCAGTACCAGGCACTGAACTAGTATCTTTAGTCTAGCCCAACACAACCATTTTTATATTCCTATGTTGCAGAGAAAGACATGGCAATGGAGATATGTGAAGGAGATCTGCAGTCCCATGCTGAGATTGACCAAGAAGTCCTCTGAGAAGAGATGAGGCAGTTAAAAACACACCTAAATTCAAACTGAGAACTGCACTAAGAACCTGATGAAGCAAAGAAAATCCCACCTTTACTAACACAATCTACAAAGTGAGGGTTTCCGAGCACATCGTGCTTCTTGTCTTGGAAATTATGAAACTCCCTGCTGTTTTCCAAGAAGAGCAGTGTTGCTCCATAATTGTCTGCTATGTCAACGTACATCACTACGCCTATGCCAAATAAGTAAACTGCAAACCAGAAGAGGAAGATATATGGTGATGAACATGCTGAGAAGACAGCAGCATTCATTATGGGAACAGCATCAGCTCCAGGGCTTAACCAATTTACGTTTCAGGATCCCTGCTGACCAGCTCTGTATAGAAACAGTTTCCAAAAGTGTCCAAAGGCAAAGAGTCTGATTCTTGCTTGCTATGACTGAGTAAACAGCATAAGAGATTCTTCAGTTTACCTACAGAAAATTTAAGCTGTGCATAATAGAAGATAAACGTACTATTCTTTATGTTCCTACATTAAATTAGAGATCTACAGGTGTGTAAGTGTATGCAAGCAAATCCAGGAAAATTAAAAGGAAATTAAACTAGAAATTGATAATGACATTTTTATGGACATAAAAAGAGACCCATGAGGGAAATAAAGTCTAAGCGATTACCAGGGAAATTTGTTTATAGCTGATGTTATACAGACGTTGCTAAAAATGTAAATTTAATCCCTGTCTCAGCAACTGCAGAGGATACTAAAATGGAAACAATTTAACACTTCTTATCTGTTGAAACAGGCAAGAAAAGGACCCGGAGCATGTCTCAGATCTGTGCTGAGGTTGCTGCTGTTACTGTAGATGTTCAGGACTAAAGGCAGTACTACTAACTACTTTTGACAGCACAGATTACATCTCTCACTGACATCCAGAGCAAATATGCAGCTTTGTATTAGAAGTTAGATGGCTAAGAAATTTCAGTGCATCTGCAACCTACAAAACAGAAAAATACTCAGGAAAGAGGAGGAGGAGAGCATAAGGCAGGCTGGGCAATAACCAAGCCCAGTGAGTCACTGCAAGACACTCACTAGCGGTAATGAGGAATTCACTCATGACTACACACAGAAGGACTGGTGACAGTACACTGAGATCTAGCAGAGGGGACAAGTCTGGAGAAAGCAATGAGGCAACAAAGTTCCTAGAGAAAGGAACTTTCCATCGCTTCCTTTTGGAACAAAAGAAGAATGCCAAGGCAGCCTTTCATTGTTCCACATTCCACATTAACATGAACTTTATTGACAGTATCCTGACACCCCTATTAAGTTGTGTGCCAGGCAGTCCTATTTTGATGTGTATTAGCACAGTCACCACAACTGATATTCTACAGATAAGAACCAGCCACAGTTACCAGACACACTGAGCTTCAGCCTTAGTAGCACTCAAGAGAACTGTGCCTACACTTGCAAACCAAAGAACCCAGGAATAATCTTCAACAGAATATACAGTCATAAGAAATCACTATATTGGTGCCATTGTTACAGAACTATTGTTTTATGTTTTCCATGTATGAGGTTTTTCTAACAATCATTCAGTGTAGTCCATTAAAAATGCTACATGGCAGTCAATACTAGGATAACACCAACCAACCTCCACCTTATTATATACGAAGAGCTGCCTAAATTTAAAATTGTCATAGGCACAACTGCTGTTTTAAGACATACACATATGAAGTCTAAAATTTTATATTCACCACAATTCACTTGTGGAACAGGACTAGAAAAGATAGATTAACAATGCGAAGAAGAAAAGGGGAAAGAGAAATCTGATTATTATTTTTAAAAGTGTGAAGTATTTCAGATGACCTTAGAAGGAAGATATAAAAGAAACACCTAAATACCTTTAAAAACTGACCTAAAGAGTGACATCAGCGGGCATAACCGATTCACATTGCTACCTCTCAGCCAGAAACCCCCTCAAGCATAGTTAACACCCTCACTTAAGAAAATTGGAGGTCTCCACCGTGCAAATTCATACCTCCAAACAGACTGGACACCTGAATGGAATTGGTCAATTGCAACTCCCCTTACTAATGCAAGGACAAAGTATTTCTCTGCTGTTCCACGTGCAGCATTCAGGCACAAAAATGACATTGCTTTTCCTGGAAATTTTTAATTGCAGGATTGGGACATAAAACTGATATTGCTTTTGTTAGAATAGTTTTAATGGCATTAAGTGTAGATACAAACCATATGGGTACAACTGCTTGCAAATGTTTTAATGACTCTGAATGTCTGCATAAAATCTTTATTAAAGAGAACTTATGCAAGTGAACTTATTATGTTATCAGAAGAGGAATGGGTGAATCTTTATCACTAAAGGCTCCTATATGCATTTGGTTTCATTTAAGCAGCCTGGGGAAAAGAAGGAAGCTATTATAAAAAATGAGCAAGGTTTTACAATACCTCAACACCCCCTCATGTCACTTAATGCCTGTTTTACATTTTCAATGAATACACCAAGCTGAATATTTTGTATCAGTTGATCATTGTGGCATCAGTTGAGAACATTTGAAAGCATTGTGCAAACTTCAAATTTCCACTAGAAATTTACAAATGATTTTTGGCGAGCTGACTAAAAACACAACTTAGGAATGCCTGTAGTTTGTGTTCCCCATAGTTTGCTTTATTATTATTATCATCATCATAGAATCATAGTATGGTTACGGCTGGAGGGGACATTAAAGATCATAAAGTACTATCGTGATAGATGTTATCTTTTTATGCAGTTACTTTAAAATTTGCATAGCTCGAAATATTAAAGCTTAACCTTTCACTTTAGTTGTTATTGTCTGCTTAAATCAATTAGCCTTGGGGGACATAGATTTGCTATAAGACATTCTAAAACAACAGGAGGTTTCATAACTAAAACTACTGCATGAGTTAAGGAAAGCTATTTCCAAAGCTTTTCTTCTCCAGAAGATTACCAGACATTACTATTTACAATTTTCAGAGCATTTGGTCCTCATTTTTCAAGGATACCTGTTCAACATTTCCCATATTTGATTGACCAGAGAATCTGGATTTTCTTCTATCCCTCTACTCAGCCCTGTTGAGATATAACTGGAGCACGCTGTCCAGTTGTGAGCTCCCTTCTTACGAGGGAGGCATGGACATACTGAAGCAAGCCCAGTAGGCCATGAAGGTCACAAATCAAAGATCATATGCCAGGCCTGTTTCAGCCTATAGAAGAGAAGACTCAGAGAGGTCTTATCAGAGCATACAAGTACCTGACCAGGGGGAAGTAGGAAAGGCTTAGCCAGACTCTTCTCAGTGGGGCCCAGTGACAGGACAAGAGGAAATACACACAAATTAAAATATGAAATGCATCACTTAAACATAAGGAAAAACTTGATCCCCTTAATTAAATGGGAATAGCACTATTTCCACACCTTACCATCAGTCATATCATGTAATCTCTTGCTGATAAGTACATTTTTTTTAATGACTCAGGAAAGTGATGCTCTCCCTTTTAGGGTCACACCAAAGTTGGTATGGCACAATGGTAAGCATTATTTAGCTTACTCTGTAAATAGTATTAATTTTACTAATTAAGCAAGCTATTGAAATTCACCAGAATTATGGGTCAGCTTCTACTTTATTCACATTTTCACATTGCATCCCTGCAAAACTCCCAAGTAATCTTTATTCAGAATGATCATGTTGGAACACTACATGGAATGGAGCAGTCTTGGAACACCAGTTATTTAGCTATGTATTTTGTGACGCTGCAGTAAACTATTACATCGTTATGCTATGTTAACGTTATGTTTTATACTTTTCTGACATGCTTACATTAAACCTTCCCTAAAACAGGTCATTAGGCCTGACTGGGTATATGAATTAAAATACTAAAAGAGGAGAATCTGACCAGAGAATATGATCATCTCTTGGAAGGCAGACTAATGTAGGATGAAAGGACTTGAATTCCTTCAACACACTCTGAATGTACTTTTTTGCTTATAATGTTTGGACATTTTTTAATGTTTGGCCATGATCTCTTATTTGTCCTAGTGTTGCCACTTCCTTAAGAACTAGCACTATAACTTACCAAAATGTCGGCTGTGTGGAATCAGTTGCATTCAACTTGGTTTGAAGAGGGATGGTATAGTTTTAAAGGCGGCATAAAATACCAACACACTGCTACTGGATTCAGTGACTCCAAATTTGTGCAATGTGTCCAAACATCAGCTAGAACATTCTAAAACTTTCTTTCTGTGGGTGGCTGGGGGGAAGAGTTACACAAACGAAATAGTTTTAAGTTTTCAGATCACTTCAGTCCAATTCCCTATTCTCATGTGTATCCCTATGCTGCTGCAATTCCTTCTCTTACAAAAAAACCTCCTTAATACATTCCTTTGGGCTATTATTCCCTAGTCCCTCCAAATGAGGAAAGACCTGCAATGGAACTATGCCCTTTGAAAAAACATATTCAAATGCACTTGCAACAGTAATACTATTGTTTTAAAATGGAATGACCTAAACATATGCTTCCCCAAGCAAGCTTTCTTTGCTGTGTTCCTCTGTAGATGTAGTTTCTATCCTAGAGAGGCCACAGTGGATGTCTATTACACTATTTGGAAATTATTGACAAGGTTGCATTTCAAACACATCCACAGAACTCAGTTTGCAGAATTAATATAAATGATGAAACAGAGTCTGCGGTAAGCATATGGCACACTGCTATAGCTTCCAGTTACGCAAAAATTCCATAGAGATCTAATTATTTTTAATGAGCAAAAGAGACTTCAGGAACAACTTCAAAATACAGGTAAGTCAAGATTTTAAATTATACTTGAGTAAGAAAAACAAAGAAGCCCAGAGGAGGGTAGGTACTATTTAAAAGTCCATAAATGCCCTGCAAAGTACCAAAATACCATGCAACCAATACTTTCAGGAATTTCATTCCAGTGCCAAGAAACAGAATGTACTCACTGTGACTAATACATTAAAATACTGAAAATAAATTCTAACAGATTAAAAAGATCTTGTAGCAAGTGAGAGGTATAGTTAAATCATTCCAAACATAATCAAGCTTAAGAGCAGGGCAGTCTTTCCCTGTTATTAATAAGAATGTAAGCTGGATAAGTAGACTGGGAAACTATAAATTATGGCCAGTAAAAGTAATACAATGTTTTTTACAAACATGTTTCTAATTAACAATGAAGACAGCCATTTTTACTGAAGCAGTTTGTTGCAGGTTCTTAAATTTGGTCTTCTGTGGTTTCATACACACTTAAATCTTGTGCTTTGGGATCAGGAAATACCCTTCCAATCTGCAGTCCAGTTACATGTGAAAATTGTTTCACAAGGGTAAATCAAGCAACAGAAATACTGCACACTACTTTCAGGCTTCAGCTGAGCTTTTAAAACACATGGCCAAACACGTTGCCATGGAAATGTTCTGCAAATACATCTAGAATTTCTTAAGATGGAGCTGAACATGTTTTTTTAAATAAACTTCTACGATCTCAAATATGATTACTTTATGCTATATTCAGAGGAAACAATGGCTATTATCTAGCTTTTTTGTTATCACATGAAGTGATAACAGTATCTCCAATTCTATTTTGTGCTCCATACATGAAATTAGGCCACTATCTTCCCATATAAAATACCCATATACTTGTTTTCTTTCATGTACTCTGACTTTGCTATCCATCACCACAATACATTAGCAGATACAAAAGTATTGGCCTTGCAATAAATTTGGCAACAGTTAAAAACAAAAAGGATAAGACATACTTCAGTAAAACATTTTTTTAAACAACATGCTACATATTTAAGTTATTAATCTTCTCTTTTACAGCCCATTAGTATTAGTACATGTCCCTGAGTGTAATAATTAAAAAGGGGAGAGTTATCTTGCCAAACTTCCACGGTTATGTTCAGTGAGCTATTTTTAAAATTGATTTGAAATGAAGAAAAAAACATAATCACTACTGCAAAATGAAGCAAGATCTGTGCCTGCAGAATAGCTGAGTCCTGTTACACAATGTGATACGTTGTTTTAAATAACCTGCCACTGTAGGTAAGCTGTTGCCTTACACTGTATTTCATATGACAAACACACACATTCACACAACAGCTTTGTGTGACATGTACAGGTAAAGCAAAATAAAAATGCAATACAATCTTGTCATTCTACTTTACAGCAAAGGTATAACCTTTAAGCATGAATTACTTAAATCATATTCACATTAAAAACAGGTTGCAAATATATATGGCATAACTTTACATTGTTCAAACAGCAATTAACAACACATTAGATTTCCAAGATATACATTGCTCTGCTTATGTAAACAGTCTACCCTATAAATCCTGTAGCAAATCCAACATGAAGCAATTACACAGACAAAGAGATTGTAAATGACCTAAAACCGTAAAACAAACCCTTGTGCTAGATATATTAGTATAAACTATGAGGTCATACCTGATGACTTAGAGACTGTAATGTCTCACCGGTTCCAAGCTGCATGACCTTTCTATTTCCAGAGACCCCCAAAAATTGCATTTCCTGTCTCTCAAAAGTACATCACAGACCCATCTATCTTTCAAAATCTTCTGGGGTAGTGAAGAAAGCATTAGCAGCCATTCTGTCCATCAGTCAGTGCTGGAGTCACTACCCTCAAGATATCGTATCTTAAATATAGTTTCCTCCGTGCGCTTACAGACATCCAGTAGTCAAGGAGGCTGACACAGCTATATCACTGATGCTGCTAATGCCATCTGAAAACAGTAAGCTTACTGCTTAAAGCAATCCTGCATCATCCAAACAGAACAAGCCACATCCTTCAACTCCTCACTTGCGTTTTTTATAAAACCCAGAGCTGCCATTATAGATTTTGTTTTCATCTGTGGTCAGCTAAAGGAGAAATTAGATATTATGCAACCAGCTTTGCATTAACAAAAGAAAAACAGCAGATGAAGCGACATATCGAGGTTATCAAATTTTGCTTGCATGACCACTCCTCAACAAGCACTATCACTATTCAGTAAAGGCATCACAATCTGATCCAAAGGAAAATTACCAGAAAGAAATGATAAACAATTCATAAGCAGCAAGGCAATTAAATACCCCTGTGGTACTGAAACAGCTATTTTATGCAGCCTTATGAATCCTAGTCCATATTAAATTAAAAATATTGCTTGCATAAGTATTTTTACTGTTTATTTTCAATAAATTGCATGATCACTGCATTGTTTCCATTACTCCCTGCTAGCAGCCAGAAAACAGCATGCCTTGAAAATGTGCCAGTATTATGACAGCAAAAATGTGTTTTGATATCAAACAAAACAATCATGCATGGGGTTTTTTTTCTGATATGAGAGACCTTTCAAGCTAACAAATGTACAGTATCCTCCTCAATAATTTTTAAATTATTAAGACTGAAAAGTAATAACTTTACTTTTTACTTAAACACATAGCAAGAATAAATATAACTAATGATTTATGATGATCAATTTTACTTGCATTAACTATCATTATGGGAACAAATCTATACAAACAAAAACCAAAAATCACAGAACTAAGATGAAACAGTGCCACCAAACTGGAAAAAGTTATCGTTTACAAAGTCCTCTGAATTCTAGATGCACAGAAAATACATTCATGTTCACACAGTGAGAAAGTCCTATTGAGGCACTCAGTCCATATCCTTAAACACACAGGAACATTCCCTCAACACATACTGAAATATATTGCTACTGGTCAAATTTTATAGACATAAAACTTGGAGAAAAAAAGTCTTCCCTAATTTAACCACAGCTTGCATGTTACTCAAATTAATTTGGATGCCATTCTTTACTTTGAAATATAAGCAGAAGCTGAAAATAGAAGTAAATGGTTCTAAATTAATTCACCCAGATCCTAGTCTGTTAGTTTAATATTATTATTATACAGTTGTAGTAATTGCTCTTTTGAGTAAGTTAATCAAGTTTGGCTTATAGTCATTCACATTATGACACCGATAATAGCAAACTGGCCTCATCCATGAATGCCACATATTTCCCTTCAGAGAGAGAAGCTGCCTGCTATCAAATTTTAACTGATTCGCTTAATACAGTGTGCAAGTGCCACAACATACGGATGCTTCATCTTCAGGAGAAGGGAATTCTGTTAGTCATGCAATCATATAGGGTCTCCGGTGACACGTTAGTAGCCCAGGAGAGGCTCATCAGGTGAAGCCCTAGGGGGCTTTAAAGTGCAGTAGGGAATTCATACATATATTCTTTATTATATTCTCCAAGAAAGTTAATCTTGAGGCCCAACAACCTGACACTATACAGCTGATGACTGTGGCAGTCATAGTACCACTTTGAAGATCAGCAAATGTTCTTGAAAGCTGCCACTTTCAAAATTTTTCCAGAAAAACTCATGAATTTACTTTCATCCCAGAAAATATTACTAAAGAAAATAAAATATTGCTAAGAAGACACTACTAAATCTATGTGAACAGACATACACACAGAGAGACAAAAGGGTCTTCGAATAATAGACAAGAATGATTCAGCATTAAAAGAAGGGGAAAATAGCTTTCCCCACATCAGTATGAAATGGGAATATCTCCCAAGGCAATATTTTTATTTCCAAAATAATTTTTCAAAATACACACAACAATACAATGTTACTAAATATTAAGTTATTTAATCTTATACAGATAGTTCTGCAATACTATGTTCTGATCACTAGCTGCTTACAGCTACGTAAGGGAGTAAGTACCTAGCATCTATGAGTTGCTGGCAAGCACTTCCAAGTCCCCACAAGCCACCTAGCAAGGGTACAAAGGCCAGCAAGCTGTCAAGAAGTGACCAAATAAAAACATATGTTACTAAGCCACCTTTCATAAAGATTATGTAGGCTCTCTCTGTGCAAATCTTGTAGTACATGATTATTTCCACTCAAAAGAGTGGAAAATGCTACGCTAGGAGCTATAACCACAGCTGTCAGAAACACCACTTGGAGTTTCTTCTCACAAAGAGTACATGATCTCTCCCCCAGCTGGACATTTGAAGAATTCAACAGCTAGCTAAAGACATGACAGAAAACAATTTTCCAGAGTTATGTTAATATCTCAGTACAAATTATAAATGCACTTAGAAATACAGAGTTATTTCTTCATGTGTATTCCCGCAGCTAGCGGAATCTTTTCCCAGAAGTTATTTCATGGTTTTCCTCATGGCAGTACAATTACTGCTTTGCAAAGGTGAAAATTTTAACATTTCACTAGCAATGTTAAAACAGAGGGTACAAATAGAGTACTTTTATCTAAAGTATAGTTATTCATTCTGAGATATGTTAAAGCAAAAATCTGGTAATTCATTTCCTTTAGAATATTAAAAGGTATCATTTTATATTACACAATAGCACTGCTCTCAAATACAGTTCACTTTTATTCCATTTTTTTCTTCACAGGAAAAAAAAAAAGAAAAAAAGTAGAAAAAAGAAAATTCAGAGTTCCTGGGGATTGTGCAGGTGAAATAAAGGTTCACTTGGAATCTATCATGAATCAGCTTCACATCAAAAAGACCTGACCTAAGCATTCAGTGAGCAAACAGGAGCTCTATCAGTCAACATTTTGAATGAAATTTAAGTCGTGTTTGCTAGTACTAATGATCACGATAAAGAACATCAGAGATCACTGAAAGGTAGAGATCTGTGTAGGTGTCAAGACACAAGTACCAAGGAAAACCAAAACATATTCAACTAAAGGAAAAATTTTGGAACAAGCACAAATCCATACCCAATGGTCATTCATGTTTGGGGCTTTTTTAACCTATCACCGTTGAAAGGTCGCAAGAGCAGGAAACCAAACTCAAAGACCAAGAATGTGCCTTTCACTCCTGTATTTCTACAAGGAGTGACCATGAAAATGAAGACAAGTGAAGAAAAAAGCAGAAACTAAAGGCACAGCAGAATTGGTATCATGAGCAGGACCTAGGAAAAATCAGAAATCAGATTTCCTGGGGCTCAACACTCATTGAAATAAGTTTAGAACCATGAAACAAAAACAGTAAACAAACAAAATCAAGTTGGTAGTTTTGGCTTCTGTACTGAAAACACAGAGCTTTTGTCTCAATACCTAGAATGGTATTCCTCATATAAATAGCCCAGCAATTTCTCTTAACCAAAACCATTCCTCAGATCTTAAGTTTCAGTTGATTGCTCAGATCAACACAGATTAAAAAAAATATCGCTGTACTTCAGTGGAATAAACTCAAAAGTAATTAATGACAGTCCCCGTTAATCCTAATGACAGGACTGTTTCTATTACCTTTCTCTAGTCTACATATTATCTCCTATTTAATTCTCCCATGAAATTATTGGGGGGGTGGTTGTGAAATGTAAATACCCTTCTCTAGACAAAAATGAAAACCATTAGAAAAATACAAAGTTAAATTTATTAACTCAGTAAAAACTTTTTCTCTTTTATGGACATATTTTGGTCTCTCAAGTAAAATACCATTCAAAGACTCCTTTTGGGATTATTTCATCAGGCATTATGTAAGTCTAATCAGTTCTGTAGATAACCATGACTGTTGTTAGCGAAAACTTGAAACATTTCTGAAGCAAGGGAAACAGGCGGATCTGAAACGTGACTGCTACTAGTGAAAATTTGCAAATGAGCTGCTTGGTTCCCATCCTGCCCAACAGTTCATGTAGCTATATCAAAACCTGCCTTTCCAAATACCCCGCTGTCAGAGTTGCTGTATCCTAGCACTAAAACTGAAGTTTGTATCTCAGGCTGGTCCCTGACAATCCAGATCACTGCACTACATGTTGCCAACAAATTAGAATAAATGCATAATAAACAGTTTTAAAATAATGAAAAGAATGGAAGATTTCTGTTTGGTATTTTAGCTTCAAAAACACTTCTAAATGTTTTGCATCCCATTTCCCAAAAAATAATGTAGGAGAAGGCAGAGATCTTTCAGACTTCTGAGAAGCAATCCTATAATTCCAGTGCACATAAAAGATGATTGCTTATATTTGTTCTTGGAAAATACAGAAAGTAGAGTACAACATCTCCTCAAAGTTTGCAAATGTACATTTATTTTCTTAGCAAAATTATGTTTATGTAAATCATGTATTCTAGAAAATTATTTGTAAAATCATATTGAAATTATTAATTTTAACTATGTGTCTAGAAGGTGAATAGGTTTCTTTGACTTTAAAGACAGCAGAGCTTTCCACATTTTTAAGCACCTCAAACAATACTGTAATTTGTGCCATGACCTGGGAAAACCTCTCTCATTTATTATCTGACTAACAACATGGCTGACTAAGGGCTTAACTTGCAAGCACTAGGGATATTAGAGTTGATTACATGAGAACACTTTCCTTAAAAAGTTGATGATGGAATTTGGACTCCATGTTGTACAGCGTAACATAAATTTATTTTCCTGATAAACAAAGAAATAAAAAAATAATTAAAAATGCTGGAACCAGTTAGCAAGCAAGTGCTACCAGCTTTTCCACAGAAGGAACAGCAGGACAGGTGATGCTGCTCTGGGTACCTCCCAAATACTACACAATAATAAAGTTGCAGCCTAGTTACAATGCACACGTCATACCTTTCTTCTGAGCCTTTTCATATCTCCCACATCCCCAAAGAGGAATAAAACCTCCTTTTTCTTAAGAAAAATTTGTCAGTTCACTAATCCTAGCTTCTTATCTGCCTCAGAATAGATCTGACTTTTCTAAATATTTTGCATTAAAAAGTTCTCTTTCAAAGACGAGAAATGTTAAATTTTGACATATAATTACCATTATCCTCTCTGCTAGCAGAAAATGATGGCAAAATGCCAGCTTGCTTGTCTGTTACAGATAAGACATTTCCAAGCTTCCATCCTTCCCTTTAGAGAAAACAGAAGGGGAAGACCAGCCAGGAGAAAGCCTACCCTGTCAGCTGATCCTGCAAGAAATAAAATTAATATTCTCCTAGCAGAAATCATTTTCGTCCAAGCCTGAGGTAAATGATAAGCCTTACCATATGTTATGATGGTCCTTTCAAGAATGACAAATTTGATGAGTTTTTCCTGGTTGGTCTCTCTCTCATCCAAATCTCATCACCTCCAACTTCTGCTGCAGGCAAACTCTCAAGAGGCACAAATCAACAAAGCATTACCAAATTATATGACTTCTGCCCACTGGGCATTTAGCCCTTTCTACTTCAGACCTAACAACAAAAAATTGTCTGTGCATTCTTCAATAATCTTTTCAATCTGCACGGAGTTTTAGAGAATTACTCTGACACGCTCCTGACCTGACACCAATACCATTGTGAGAAGAGAACCCAGTCATTCTTCTCAGAAGAACTCTGAAAAGACTGACCAATTACAACATACTGAGAACTAGCTCTAGATCAGACAAAACTCTGCTTCAGTTCAAACACAGCAAAAGCAGCAAAAGACAGGTTCAGACAAGATTTTTTACTGTGTATAAATAGCAATGTACCATTACTTTGAACACAAACTCAGCTGTGCACTCCCCTCTGCTTTACCTATACTTCTAGGCAACCAGGATGTCTGAATACCTTTATGAATCCAAATATCAGCTTATTTGCACATCATTTGTGCATCACAGTCTTACTTTTATCATTTGTGCATCACAGTCTTACTTTTATCAATAATATAGAGACAGGCAAGATAGAAGTGCAGGTATTTTAAAAAAGCATCTACACAGACACAAATTCAAAATTTTCTCATTTGTCCTAAAATATACTGGTTCTAAATGAGAATTATAAAAAACAAAGCCCATCCAAAAAGGAAATTGCTGGACACACTGGTTACCCCAAAATTCTGCAGGCTGTTTTTAAATACTTAAGTAACATAAAACAAGAGGGTTTGTACCTCTAAATATCAGAGCATAAACCTAACACTGGTTCTATGCAAAATACCCTTTGGAGTCTTAAAGATTGTAATGTGGGATGCGAATTTCAAAGGCTGGGAGGGAACACCACTCCTCTGAAGGGAAGCAATGGAGTAACGAGCCATCAGAGTACAACTTCAGGATAAGGTTAGTAGTCTTGACTACTAACATATGACAGAAAGTGAGAGAGTAAAAAATACTTTTTAAATGCAGCTTATCACATAAATATCTAATATACCAGACAGATTATGAACTAGTTTTACCACCCCTACAGATATACATATATAAAATAAATAAAATGATAGAGTACTTTATTCCAAAAGCAATTCTGAAATTGAGCTCTGAAACAAGAGTGAGTTGGTGCAGTGAATCTTAGCCTGCACAAGAACAGCAAGCAGGCTAAGATTCACTGCACCAACTCAGTCTTGCCATCCCTTGTCTTAGGAAGGACACAGAAAAGCTACTGAAGTAGCACACACCTCACAAAAAAATGAAAATCTTATTTATGATCGTGCAAGGCCAGGCATCCACAGACTAACCAGGCACTGGGTTAGATGCAGCCCCCCCTCTGGCTGACCTAGGAAAATAAAGAAAGGGCATAAGAAAGAAAATTCTCCCCAAACTAGAGCTGATGTTGGGATGCTCTGAATTAAATTATAAAATTAGAGATACAAATTATATAAAAAGGAAAAATTCATAGATATTTATGGTTTAAAATGGGGAAGATGATACAATTTCCTGATGATACAAAATGCTTTAGAAACTTAATTGCCAGTCTATTTTTTAAAATATTTAACACACAATTGTACACCAAATATGCAAGGACATAGATGAAAACGTTAAGATCTCAAGAAAAAAAAAAGCCAATGATTGCTTCAAAGAGAGAAAACTGGGACAAAATCCTCATTGGAATATACAGAGAATCTCCCACAGGAGCTTCAAGTCAGACACTGCCTGCTTTTATATTTAAACTGCCTTTCAGCTAACTACTTCAGTACAAGACAGTTGTGAAAGAGTAAAAATCTAGAGGACAAAGAGAAAGAACACGAAAATGAAGAAAATGTAATACTTAGACACATTCCAGCCATGGGGACTTCCCTGAAGAGAGGTTAGTGATTTTATATACACTTACCTTATAGCAATAAGCAACAGTTAAAAATCCCAAACAAACAAAAAAAAAGAACCCACCTCCATCAATTCCTGTGAATATTAGTTCTATTAAACACCATTTCCTGCTTTAAATAAAAAGAATACTGCAAAGACCAGATTGAAATTAGAATACTTGGAGTGCATTATAATACAGGGAGCAGGTCTTCTGGAACAGCCTTATTGTAAAGGCATTTTAACCTAAAAAAAAATATTGAATGTGGTGCTGTGTAACTGTTAACTATTTTTTTTTTCTTGCCAAAGATGCAATGCTGTATTTCCATGATTTCCCACAGTCACTATCTCTTAGGTAGTCATTTACCATACACAAACACATGAGTAAAGTGTACCATTTCTCATCCCAAAATACTGCATGAACTTGGTGGGACTGTCTGAGACATTTTTTTGTGTGTGCATTACATACAAAATTCAGCTATTGTTTGACAGTCTGAACCATTAATGATCAGATCTATCATAGCTAAATATACCCAGGATAATATACCTCCCCCTTTGTTCTGAAAGAAAAATTCACCAACAACTAATTTCACCTTTTCTTTTGCCTCTCCCTCAGAGAGGGAGAAAAACAGCAGTAGGGCCACATCCCTAGTGAGTGGCAACAGCAGACACAAGATTCCTGAACTCAACAATTTCTTTTCTACTTTCCAGTCCCTCCAGTGATCATCAGTGGAACCACCATACATCCACCACCAGCACAGCTCTGTTTCAGAGCTGCTCTCTTATACTTTTCTAAGTTGGTGAGAAAAACAAAAAGCAGATGAGTTGGGAAGCAAATCCAAGGCTAACTGAGAAAGGAAAAATGCTTCTGCAAGCAAGCAGTTATAATGTCCTGTGTTCAAAACCCTTTTAAAAACTTCTCTTAGGCCACAGATGTGAGCCAATTTCCATACAAATTTCAGAGAAAAGGGTAACTAGAAACCAAGGGCATTCTCACAAGCAGTTGTCTAGCAGCTTGGTTGCACTCCTCAGAGGGTACATGGCTTCAGACTGTGCTATCTCCAACATTTCAAATGACATTACCAGATGTACTTGCACTAAAACTGATCGCTGACTTCTCAAACCAGAGTGAGGAACTAAACGAAGGCCCACAGCAAAACTAAATTCATATTGACAGAAAGATGTGACATCATTCCATCAAAGAAATATGTGATAGGATTTCCATTCTTTCCCTCATTCTACAACATCTATTAAAAAAAAAAATCACTGAGATGCAAAAGCTCTCATTTTTTAAAAAAGTTTCCAAATTTGATATAAAAATGTTATGCTATTTTTGTTTTCTTAGAGGAAGTTTAACATTTAATATTGTGAAATTCACAAAAAACATTGTTAAAACTGACTCTGAACTACATCACCTGTAGAATGGTCTCACATGGGAAACGGTGCTCTGGGACTTTCAAAACTCATCTGCATAAAACGCTGTAAATCCACTGCACAAAGCAATCTTCTGTTATCAATGCAATAAAAAAATGCACTTCATGTCACACTTTATGTCTTTAACCAAATCATGCCATACACTGACATTTCACATAACAGGTAACTTGAATACCTTACATGAATATTTGACCACATCACTGTAATGCCACAAACCCAGAACTTGACATTATTTTGGTTCTTGGATTGGCTTAAGGTAATAAAGTAATAATACAGTTTACTAAGGAAAAAGTGTTATGAAGCTAATGCAAATTATAACTGCCTGCTGTTTGCAATTTTGTAATGAGATAACCACATCATAAAGACATTAATTAGAATATTCAATGCTACTGCAACTACGAAGCTTTTTTATATAAATTATTTGAATTCTAACAGATGACCTCCAAGTTTGGGATTGATTTCTACATTTATTATGTAAGACCACAAAGTAATGAAATGCTAAGGACACCTTCATTAATTTGAAGAGTTTTCAGGGACATTACAAAGTCAGGGTTTGCAGAAGTGAAGCAGAAGTTATGAAAAAACACAAAGATTTGAGCTAGTTTTAAATACCTAGAATTCTAATGACATTAAGTACATGTGAAGAATACTTTTAGTAGTTTCTCTTGAATCTATTTTTCAATAAATTCTTTACCACCTTTCAAGATAATTTATGACAACAAATTCTGCCTCAGATGTAATCTAAGAACATCTGTGTTCAGTAGTCAAATTACTCTCATACCTATCTATATCACTTCTACACAATGATTCTTCACCAAGTCACCATCCCAGTTACTGTGGTTAAGTTGTACAGTTTACTATGCTCACCATTGTGTGCAAACTCAAAGGAAAAATTATGTAAAATGAGAATAATTAAAAGAATCATTCAAATATGATTCAAACCTGACACATGTTACTAGGAAAATTTTTGAACATTTCAACTATTTACAGCATTTTCTAACTGCTGGCCAGAGATAATGTAAATCTCAACAGTATCCTTCTCTCTACAAAGAAAACAAACTTATTTTGCTAACAAATACATGGCAGCTAGCACTCTCCTGCAAAGTGATCAGAGACCTCAAGCTATTAGTTCATAAGTTCTTGCTTATTATTAAAGTTCTTACACAACTCATGCAAAAGCCAGTTTACTATAAATCATCCTAAATATGATTTGTTACACACCTGTAACATGAATCCCTATAACTCATTCAAAAAAGTTATTAGCAACAAAACAGTACAAAATTCACTCTACGACAGCAGAAGCATTTAGAATAAATGCAACAGAAATAACTCACAATCATGTCCTTTGCATTCAGCCAAGAAAAGCAGTTCAGACCATATCATAAAAAGAAAATTCTCATAAATGTTTAATTTTTTTAATTAATTTCTTACTTCACTTGGCCTCCAGCAGTTGACAGACCATAGGCTTATATATGGTCTATTCTAATTCAGCAAAAACCACTCATTCACTTGACAAGGAAGAGTAAAAGGTGGCTAGGGAAACCAAACCCAAGCTTGAATTTAAGGTAGTATTCTATCTGGGCCTGTTGCTTCTTTCTCACTTCAAAAACAAAAAAAAGTCTTTCACCATCAGGACAAACAGAGTCAGCCTAGACATGAGTTTGCTATCCAAACAGATGCTCCATGTACTTACCTCATACCTCTCTCAAAAATACAATGACTAAAAATACATTGCAAGTAAAAATCTGAACCCCATTCCTAGTACCATCGTAATCTATTTCAAGAAAAACACACCACCTTCCCTTGCTCATGCTCTCAAGCTCCTCTGCCAAATTGACATTCTTAAGTCTAAGCCTATTTTCCAGGTTATCAATGTGACCTTTGTGCAAAGCCCTACCGCCACTGCTGTTTATAGCTAGGTGGTGTTACACACATGGACTTTTATACTATCACTTTTGCAACCAGTAAGGTGAGGTAAGGTAAGCCTATGTCTTCTCAAAAGGAAGTTCTAGACAATTTCAAACTTTGTAGGGACATCTTCATGTGTCTTAATCATACAGAATATTTTGGAGAACTGAACACTCCACTCATGCTACAAGCACAACAGGCCATTATAGTCAGAGGAAACAAAAACCACATTGGTGTGACAAGAGCCAGTCCTATTTCTACTCAGCTCAACCTTTTCTGCAGTTTTGTAGTTTTTCTTGTACATAGCTTCATTTCACACAAGACATACTGAAGTTCACACAGCTATGACAGGTATTAAAATAGCAGGTTCTTTTTTAAATTAATTTCTCAAGCAGCTTAAAAAAACAGTATTCATCAGTTACCAACAGTTATCTTCCTGATTTTAACAGCCCAAGTCCAGGGTCTTTTTAAAGAAATGTATTGCATTTTATATGAATTAAGAACTTCTGATTTGAACCAATGCTACCAGAGAAGCAACAAAAGGGGGTGAACTGCTCAAAGACTGAACCTCCCAGCTTCCTCCCAGTGGGAGACACCAGACAGCCTTAGAGACACCTGGCATTACTGGGGTCCCAATTTTTGTTCAGGTTCATGCTTTTTTTTCCCCCAGGCAGAACCCTCACAGAATGCTGCTCCTGCTCCTTTCCTGGCAGGATGCTGCCTTATCCCCCACACTGAGGGCCACCCCTCTCCCCAGAATGTCAAACTAGTCTGTATACTAAATTAATAAATATATACTGTATTAATTATTCATACAGTCCAGTCTGACACATTAGATTGAATGTCATGGTTATCCTGAAGGTGGAAAATGTTGAGTTTTGCATAACATGTTCATTAGATGTAGTGAACTAATTAAAGTATGTTAATTAGGTAATAGACAAAAAGAACTTAGTATTTGGTAGAGACTGGTCACTGTTAATACCTTGTATTGTGTTAATACCTTGGCTGTATTTTTACGCTTAATGAGCAAAAGGAAAAGCTGATTATTCAGAAAGAAAGAAAAAAAAAAATCACATGTGTTACGTGTTGGAAAAATAGCCTCAGGTGACAGAGGAAATACATACCAAAGGAACTGGCACTCTAACAAAGAAAGTATCATTTCAAAGCCCATAAACAACATGCTGTCACAGGGAATTTTACATATTCAGATTCTAGGAAGCAATACATAATTGCTATGTTAATAAAATGGCAAAAATCTGACTTTATTTGCACAAGTTATCTGTTCTCCCCATATTGAAAGCATTTTTCCTACTTTTTTACATTTATATTTCAGATTAAAGCTTTCATATCAAATGCTTCAGTTAGAAAAACAACTGAGAAACAAGAAATTATTAAACTCCTACTCACACGGGACAAATATTGGTGGGAAATATATATACGTATGCCTGGAACTGGGAATAAACCCTATGTAATTCTCTATAAACAACTGAAACATACTCTGGGCTTATGTTAAAACAATTAGGGTTTTTTTCATTCTTTATCTTAGCCCTCTGTTTTTCACTTGATTTGAAAGGGCATGGCCAAACATAGAAAGCATTTTGATCTACATGTTATTAGGAAGGAAAAAAAAAATCCAGTTTGCACTCTCAAACAAAGGCCTGTACTTTCTTCAGAAGACAACTTGAATGATTATAGTAATAAAGACAACAGATATTGGTGATAATAAACTACTCAGGACAAAATCAAACTATGTACTTTCTTAAGATCAGCAGCATATATAGTATTACTCAGTCACTAAAAATTTAATCCTAATATAAAAGACTAGGAAAGTAAAATTCAGAAAGGGAACCTCATACTTCCACAGAAATCTGGATAGAATTTAGCTAAATTCAAAGCAAGGTTTAAACCCCAAACAAACCAAAACAGATCAGCCTCAAGTCTCCTCCCTTTTATTTTTTTTTCTTTTAAGTATCAAAGTTCTAGTTGTGGCTGAGACACATCTCAGCCTCAACAGGACAAAGACACTAGGTGCCTAACCAGAGCCTAAAGCCAGCAAGAGTCTGGGCTTTCCCCTCAACGTATGTCTGCCCACCTTTCCCTGTTGTTCTCCAAGAAACACACATCTAATGCCACCTTAAATAGAGAGATGATCATTACTTTGTTTTCTAGCAATGCTGTAATGAAATCCACCCTTGCTTGTTCCACTCTATTATGGGAGACACACCTTCTATTTGGGTATTTTGTTCCCACCCCTCTAGAAAATGGCCCCAATGGGAGACAGGAGTGAGAGCTGCTTGACAGTTGCAACACTCTTCTAGGACAACAGAATCAGAATTTTATTCTTTTAAAAAAGGGAAAGGAGTTGAACCCCGGTCTCCCCATGTACTGCATAATTATATTAACTACTGTACCTTGAAAATGGCCACCATTTCCCCACAGGTGGGGATAAGGGAGCTGTGGGAAGAGGATAATGCTTGTGCACCCTACTGAGGCACCTAACACAGGCCCTCACACTGAGCACTCACATTGAACTCAGGAGACTGCACTCAAAAACTGAGCCCAAAACCTTCATAAATGCCTACAAAATTTATGAAGCTTTAGTCTAGTCAAACATCAGATACCTGGGTGGGTTTGGATGAGCTGGTACACCTGTACAACGCTGAGTCAGCTGACATTCCAGGACCTGTGCAGTTGCACAAGTGTTCCAGTGTACTTGGGCTAAGTGGATACTCCCCTGAGCAGATGTAGGTAGAAGAGGCACAGTGTCATGCTGCTGTGGCAAAACTGCCTCCAGCTCTTGGTTTATTCTATCCACATGCAGAATCTCATTTGCACGTTCTTCCACACCAAGATGGCGGCTGTCCTAAAGGCCAGGCCTGAAGAGAACTGCTGGAACGAGCTCAAACTCACAACAGGCCACAAGGTTTGCAAACATTATTATCATCCTTAATGCTCACTGCTTATGTGTAAGCTTATTAACAACAACTTCTGAGCACTTAGTTGCAAGGTCTTTCACTTCTCCCTAGTTATGACCTGCCTGAGAAAATTTAGTTTCAAGTAAACTTGCCGTCAAGAACATACCAAGCCACTGCCCAGCACTAACAAATACCTACTTAGAGAGGATAACACGCTAAGTATGCAGGTCAGAGCATATTAATGTGAGTTACACTCAATTTCACAATAACCACAACTGTTGTGTAGAGCTTCTTACCCTAAAAATTAGCTGAAGTGTCTGAAGAAACAGCTTTTTCAGTTATGGTTTCTCCTCCAGCAGAGCTCACAGCCTTAGAACTGCAGTGCTTTTGTAAGGCAAAACCTGCAACATTTCCTATAACACATTTCTGTAACACATGAAGAGCCTCAAAGGGGATTAATTCTCTACTAAAGGGTCATGTATCTTTACTGGCTATTTCCTGGCACATGCACCCTTTCCGGTCCTTTCTGCACTTCAGTTTACTCCTGAATAGAGTTACCTGCACAGGATTTCTGAGTAAGTCAAATTATGCAGACATTTACTTTCAAACAAGAGCATTGATTAGAGGCTTCATTAGCTCTTTTGGTACACAAAAAGCAGAACTTGAACCAATTCCATGTGGTGTCTTACCATGCTGCATTTTTCATGATATATAAACTAAAACATACCAAGTGACCGTTTTACTGCTCAGCTGTGCAAGAGAACTGCAAGATATTTTAATTTTCAAAACTACCTTAACAAGAACAACTCAGGAAATCCAGCAAAGAGTTTCTCACCATTGCACTGCATGCTTTCAGGAGTAAATTAAATAGACGAAAGAACAAAGATGGCTCTGCTTTTGTGAGGCAGTGATGTAACATTATCCTTGAGAAGAGCTCAGGTACTAAGATGATAAGCGTTAAAATACTTCTTAAAAATGAAATGTGCTGTAAATAATCTTTTAAGGAAAGGACAGGTTATTCCCACTTCCACTTCTGTTCATGTTTTACTAATGCCTGTGCTTTAACAGCTAACTGGTTTTAAGTGTCCTGAAAGCATTTTACAAAGCCGAATAATCTAGGCTGTAGACCAGGATTTAATTTCTTTAAATCCATTTTTTTTAATTTGTCTTTAAAAGCCTAAGCAGGTAAAAAGAAGTGCATTGAAATACTCCCCAAAAGCTTCATGAAATCCAGACAATTAAGTGGTAAACAAATGTTCTCATTTTAAAAAAAAAATAAACATAATGCTGGAATGGCTTAAAGAGAGGTGACAACATAGTCTATTCAAACTGAGCATTGAGCAGATTGTTTAGTAGACAAAATTAAAACAACATGAGTAAGTTTTTCATTGTAAAACTTAAGTCAAACTTCAGCAAGAACTTCTCAAACAATGAGATTGTTAGATATTGTGGAACTCAACAAATCAAACAAACTTGAGAACTCAACTTTCCAAATACCCAGAAGTGCTAGACAGAACTAAATACAAGGTAAACAGCCGACTCCTTCCCAGTACAATCACTGAAAACAATAAATAAATCCTCTGCATTGTCAGGAAGTATATTTCCTCACTAACCTTACCTGTTTCCCAGATAATGGCTTACAGCTAAATCAGCTTTTAATTGTAAAGCGTAAGAACATTTCTGGCCTAAAGGAATCAGGTAAAGAGACTCAATAAAATAATAATCAAGCAAATGCCTCTTTGTTCATTCCTTAGCAGGAAATAACCACATAAAGAGAGAAAAAGCATCCTTGATAAGATGACATGATTTAGAAAACCAACCTTGTGAGCAAGACAAGAAAATGGAAATAGAAAAAACATCGCTGCAAGGATTTTCATGAGGCTCTGAAACGTCAGGAATTAAACTAGGAAGTATTTTTGAACAGTCTTAAATAAAATATAAAACCAAGAGGACAAAGTTACATATTCAGGAGATTTTAAGATATCATTAAGAATCAATAAGCATCAAAATGACTTAGGCAACATTTTATAAAAATCAACATCTTTGTATCAACATCTAAATTTTATATCATGGTGCTGGGGAATATACCAAAATGTCTGTTGTTAGTGTATCAGAACAATTACTGCTGTGATTCTTTTACTGAAAAATTACAACTGTGATATTTATAACACAGAGACTAAATATAAGTAAGCCTCCAAGCAAAAATACATTATTCAGATGATAAATGTCTTTCACTACATTTTTTGTCATTTATTCTAATAACAGTTGCCCTATTTTCAGAAACTTTATATCATTCAGCCTTAACAAGTCTTTTCCAGAGGGAGAAAGACTATTAAATCCATTTTCCAATCATAACTAGCTGGAGAAAATTCTGTCTTGTTAAGAGAACATGATTCTTCAGTACATGAAGACGTTTTTCTTTTAAACCCTTGGTATTTATGCTAGGAAAATGACGATATTTTCCCAAAATAAAGAATAATTAGCCCAATGTTTCATTCCTGTTTTGAAAAAGCAGTCAATAAACTGGTGTCAAATTTTTTATTAGTAAAAATATTCTATCAGTTAAAAAAACCCTGCAAACATCATAAGCAGGTAAAAAGTACTTTCAAGTAACTTGGAAATGATGCTGCCCCTTCCCTTTCAAAATCTGACTACAGTTCAAGTATTACACTTTCTCCATCTAGATTGTTATTGGTTACAGTCATTTAATACAACTGACAATTCTAAGTGCAATACCCTTTCTTTTTTTTTTTTTTTTTTCTTCACCATTTAGGCCATCCAGAACACCCCTGGCCTGTGATCAAGTTCTTTAAAATATTTACAATCAACTACCTGAAGACTGTGATCCAAATCAAATCAAGTATACATAAAGACTAAATGGCAGTCAATGAATAGTGCAAAGGCTTCACCATGCTCTCCTAATGCAGATCACTGAATATCTGAGGAAGAAGTGGAAAAACAAATGTGGCTGGAGAGAATCAGGTGCTAGAATGAACTCCCACAGTAGATCAACCAAATCATACAATGTCAGGAAATTCCACTGAAGCCTCTCTTCTCTAAAATTGATAGTTACAACACTACACCTCCTTTATGTAATAAAACCCCGTCAACAAGAAATGCACTAAAAAATATTTTTAAAACAGAAAAAAAAAAAAAGGCCAAAACAAACAAACAAAAAAAAACCCTCAACAATACAAAATAACCTTACAGGTTCATAGGTAGAGAAAGCACTCAAGTATGCTACAAGACTTCAGTGAAGGAAGATTCCATCAATAACTACAGTAACTGGATGAATGTGCTTCTGGATGAATGTGCTTTCCAGCTTCTGGAAAAAAACCCTGCATGATCACCTATCCGTTAGGGGAACACTGCAAGGTAAAAAACTCAGCCCCTCTACTTTTCTTCCTGTTTTACAAGACCCCAAAACAAAAGAGTCTGGAAACACCAGTACAAATACAGCAGCAACTCAGATATTACACTTCAGCAATATGACCTGAAATTCCCCTGTCCTCTGTAACGAACAGGAATTATGAAATACAGATGTGAATTAACTAGACTTTTCAGTCTGTCATATGGAGCTATTCTGGATACAGTGATCCAGAAGATGTTCTCAAGTAACAAATGGACATTCAAGACCGCACTCCTATTTTAGTCTATGCTCATCTTTGCTACCTCTGACTTACATGTCATAACACACAAAGCAGTAAGTGAGGGAACTGCAATATTTCTCCCCCAAAACAAAAACCAGTCAGCAGAAAGTATCCCATTAGAGAGATCACAAAGAAAATACAGTTTAAGAACAGACTCATCATTGCTGAAGGGGATGAAAGCTAAAAGGTACTAGAGAAATAAGCATCTTTAAGCATTTCACTAACCAAATGTACAGCAGACTTTGCCACAGGCACCTTCCCTGCCTCTCCAGGTTCTGCCCTTTTGTACTCTGCCATAGGCAAAGCAGATCAATTCTATAAAAAAATTAATGTAAACATTATTGAAGTGAGCTTTTGGGTAATTTAGTTAAATACACTATTTAAATCTTGTTTTGCAGTTAGATTTTTAGATATTTTCCAAAAAGGTGATCTATTCTCATTCATTAGTATAATACTGCAAGCACACTGAAGTGGACACCAAGTTATGGTAGGAGGATTCCATAGATGCTACATAGTTCCTTAGGTGACTCTATATTTATTCAGTGCTCATTTTTCATTGTTTTTTTCAGAAAATCACAATATTTAATTGCTAGTGTTCTATGGGGTTGGGGGGGGGTAGGTGATGGTGGTTTGTTTTAATTGGATAAGTGGATCAGAGTCAGGTTCAGTGAAAATACTACACTAAATCTAAATTACATATTTTTCTGAAATCTCAGTATGAACTTTCATTTATTTTTGATATCTAAATGTCTAAAAATTTGTGTACATATCCTTTAAACTCCAAGAGTTAGATCTCATCTTCCACAATATATTCCATGTACATATGGGAAAGAGGCTTTCTTGCTTTTTCAACTTCCAGCTGGGTTCTCAACTTTGAATGAATCCTGAATTGACCCATCAATCAGCTTTATCATACTTAACACATCTGCAAGTAATACAGTCTTGGTTTAGCTGGCTGAAAGTGCAGACAGCTGAAGCAGCACAAAACCCAGTGATTAGGATCCTGAGTTTCTAAGTTAATTTCAGACTGCTGCTGTTGTAGCTCTCAGCTGTCAGGATTAGAAAACCAATATTGTACAGAACCATATGCAAAATCACGCCAAGTGATAATCTACTCCTGATGCTGGGGCACAATAGACAATGAGGGAACCAAAGGAGAGGAAAAAAACATAAAACAAACTGAAAAGGATGAAGAAGTTAGCATATGAAAAGAAGATGCTACTACATGCTTGTGTAAACTGTAAAACTCCTAGAGAAATACGAGGGAAAGAAATCCCATTTTCAGCTCTCACTGCTAATCTTGTACAGCTCCAGTGGTCTCAAGCTACATTGCATTGCACATTGCTGAACAAAATTTGGCCAAGTCTTACTATCCAAATAAAGTATGGAAAAACTTCTGTATCTTGACATTATTATAGATACAGAGCCAAACCTAGAGACTGAAATTGAAATATTGATAAAAAACTTTGAGATTTTTTTTAAAGCTCAAAATTCTAAATCTCAGCATTAACCTTTAAAACAGAATTCAAGTGTCGTTTCTGAGCAAAACACAATCCAAAACTGAGAAATTAATTCCTTAATCCTGACACAGAGAATACTTTCCTAGATTTTCTTCTAACAAATGTTTCAACAGACCATGTAGCATTACCCTGTCCTGCAAGGAAAACATTTCAGAAACATCACTTTTCTACACATATTTGAATTCCATTTTTATCCCAGCATCCCTGCATGCTGTGCTTAACGTTATTTTTAAATATTGCAGTGGTGTAAGGTAGAATCCTGGGTTTTTGTCTCTCCTGATCCATCTGATGAAATGACCATGAATTCTGCATGCAGTCGTATTGTCAAAACAGTCGGGGGGGGTGGGGGGGGGGAGGGGGGTTTGGGGTGTGGACACAACAACACACCCTCCAACATATTGAGTGTTTATGTATCACTAAAGTAGATCTTACTAGGGCTGTGCATGACAACATTGCTTTATTCTAGAAACCAGGATTCTCTTCTGTGAAAATGCAGAGCAAACACAGTAAATTTCAGTATTTACTGAAACTGAAGCACCAAAACTACTGGAAACCTTTGAAACCAACAAATGTTGTAACTCCCAGAAAGGCTACAATGTTGTTTTCCCATTACAACAGCCATGTGTTGTCATCATCCAGGCAATGAGCTCTCAGCTTGCCAAAGTAAAGCACGCAAGGAAGATGCAGAGGAAGCGTGCCAAGCAGCAGCAGAGACAGACTGGATGCCATCTAGGGCCCATCAATTGGATTACACGCAGCTGGTGACCTAATGAATCAACCAAGCAAAATCCCGTACAATAGTCTGTCATTCATACAATTACAGTGAAAGCACTTGGCATCCATCATCAGCTCCTTCAATGACTCTCCCTGGCTCAGCAGCAGCCTCGTGCCCTCCTCTGAAGTTCATAATTGAATCTGTGAAAGAATATACAACTATTTGACCACTGTAAAAAGCAAGTATTTGGCATGTGCTGCCAAGCTGTAGCCTCTAATTGCTGGGCAACACGCTCCCAATAGTTCCTGAAACTGCTTGAAAGTGAGCTCGATTTAAAAAAAATATCTGTGATAACAGCCAGAGCAACAGTAACAAAAACTCAAAAAATTCACTAAAGTGTGCTCTGGGGAAGGACAACAGTTCATAAGCCTGTGAAGGTTCCTCTTCCTTTCCTACAGAATTCAGCAACAACATAGTCGGACAGACCTCTCCCAGGTCATTTTTGGCCACTATTATCCATACAACAAACATCTGACAAGTGATACATTTTCCTACATTTGAAACCCCTCAACCAGGAGTATCTCTCAGACAAAACATTTTTTGTTAGGTTGGCTATTCCATGATGTGTATCCAGCCCCGCTACTTGGTTCTTACAGAACAAGGAAAAAAGAAAGAAAGAAAAAAAAAAAGATAACTACCAAATGTTCTTTCCTCTGGTATCCAGTCCCAGTTTCTGGTAATCAGCAGTTTCAAATCTTCCTAAACTGGTGATTGCATCTGTTGAATTAGGATCATTGTGCTTAATTACCTAATTCCTTTTTAACCTATTTTCACTTACAGCCTCCTCAATGTACCACATCACTTTAAGGTTTGCACTTGAACCCTATACTTTGTGAAATAAAATGGTTTGCTCTTGTTTTTAATTTAGTGATAATTTTATTCAAATTCACTATTTCTGCTACAATGAAATAGTTAGAATTTACTCTGTATTCACTTTTCCTTTGCTTTTTAACAGTATCACATCACACCATCCCAGAATTGCCTCACTTTCAGAAGAAATCCTCAGCTACATAGCTTTGATTTGAAGAGAAACCCCACTAGTCAATAAATGCTCAATGACACAAACTCAAAATATGATCCAGAGCTTAGAGTCCTGAAGTTGACTGGGCTACCACCACTGGCATTATCTGAGACCATTCCAGACGGTGCCTATCACTACTGCATGGCATGAAAGCTGCCAGTAAGTCAGATAACATTTAGTATTCCTCTTTCTTCCTTGAAGAAAAAACAAACACTCAGGTGGTGTTCTGAAAAGGGGATTTTTATATTGTATCCACAGCAGCAGCACCTTAACTCTCTCCTCCATTTAAACACAGGCATAACACTTTTGTGAATCAAAAGCAACAGAAGAGCAGGGGGAAGTAAATGCCCAAGTAGAGCACATCGTCAAAAAGGAGCGCAACCTGGACAACAAGCACCCTAGACAGCAGAGAGAAAACCATCCTAGAGAGATAGGGAATTTGTAAGAGAAAATAGATCTGAAGAGCCAGCAACAGCACCTAAAAATCAAGAATTTGGCTCAAAAGATGAGATTTAAAAAGAAGCACACAGAGGATGATTTTTGCCTTCTGGATTATCAAGACCTACATTTTCACATTTTCTACCTCTACCATGATAGATAAAATCTTACCTAATTTATTATTACCTCCTAAATAAAAATCTATAATATAGGTGTTTTCTTGGCATTGAAGCTACAAAATTACAGCAGAAACTGAAAGCAGACAATAATGACTTGATACTGAATTTTCTTTTTTACGTTCTTGCTCTTATCATTATATGTACAATTCACATGTATATCTTGGATCACTAATGTTCATAACAAATCTGTAATCTTAGCACTTCCAAATGATAGAAATTTTCCTATCACTTGTATTCCTATCCCAATCAAGATACCTAAAATGTAACACTTGAAAATTGTGATTTTCTGAGAAACCCCACTGCTGACTGTGGACTGAGTTGCTTTCCCATTCCAAATAAAAAAAAAGGAAAAATACCTTTTTTTTTTTTTTTAAATACTTAAACCATTTTTAACACTTGTGGGAAACTGCTTTAAGGCTTAGAATATTTAAATAAATCTCTGGGTGATTTTAGTGCCTTGAAGAATTTTGGTCATTAGGAAAAACTGAGCACCTGCTGTCTCAAAATAAAACCTGGGTTTAGACAATTCAAATGGAATATGACTAGTACTAAACCACAGTATTAATAACAAAACCAATGAAAAATATACTTAGTCTGCAATTGAATTTAGTATGTCACCAAGAAAAAGAATTTTTTAAATAATCCCATTAGAATGAAATATATTTACATATTTACATCTACATATGGACACAAAACACACACCTTTTCTTAACATACAGGAAAAGCCTGCTGGAAAAATACTAAATGTTAGCAGGAAAATAATCAGTTATATTATGGACTAAAAAAAAACCCAAACCCTAAATCACTCATAATAATTCAAAATCACTATTATTTTCTGATACAGAATACACCAGTAGCAAAAAAAACACGTTCTTAGTAATGAGTTATTAAAGCCTGTACTATAACTGTAAATATAATAATAATAGCATAGTACAGTTTGGACAGACAATTTATCAATTCTTTTATTTTTGCTCAAGACAATCTTTCCAGGCTTATTTTACTGACATTTTTTACTTTTCAATGAATATTCATAACGGAAGTACCATACAAACAGTCATTTCTGCAATCATTGTGAAATAAAAAATATATTTAATATTCAGTATTGATATTCAATATTCAAAGTATAGTAGATAGAAGAATAACAGTTACAGAATTTGAACAAGAATAATCATAAGCCCCTAATATTTTTTCATTTCATATCTATAAAACACTTCCTCCAATCCCTAAAATTTGCTATTTGTTGTGTCAAGAAAACTAGAAGTTTTCTTACTAAAAAAAATTTGGAAATAAAACAAAATAAGAGGTAATTTTAATTCTATCTGTTCACAATTGAGAACTATTATTATTTGCACTCTTACAGAGAGCACTTTATGAGACTACAGTCACAACAGTCATAATGCAATAGCTCCATAATTTCCATGAGCAATCAGAATGCAAGTAAAGAATTGGAAGAGAGGGCTCTGATACTACCCACCTCACAGCAGGTTTTTTGTACAGCCACCCCTGAAAGTCAAGGGAGAACAGATAGATACAAATAAACATGAAATAACAATGAGTAACTTCCAATGAGTGCCACAGTTAGCAATTTTTGTAGCCTCAGAGTCACCAAGAACTTGTTTTGTACAGATCACCTGAGTAGAAACACTACTCAGATTTTTTATATGAAAAGTTGCTCTTAGTACCAGACCATTTCTGGAATCAAAATTTCTAGACTTTCACTACATATCTTCCCTTTAATATTTCTGTATTTTTGTTTGAAAGCTTGTTTTATTAAGTTCTATCAGTTCTCTCTAGTTTTTAGATACACACTATCTGCTAACAGGAACAGCTCCTGCAGCAGATACTAGCCCAACAGAAAGCCTTGACCATCAGTACAACAGACGCCTGGAGCATCTCCCCTATGAGGAGAGGCTAAATAAGCTGGGGCTGTTCAGTCTTGAGAAGACTAAGGGGGGATCTAATTAATGTCTATAAGCATCTTAAGCATGGAATGCAGGGGGAATTAGCCAGCCCCTTTCCAGTGGTCTGTGGAGACAGGACAAGGGACAAGGGCTGCAAGTTGGAGCACAGGAAGTTCTGCACCAACATGCGGAAGAACTTTTACACAGTGAGAGTGACAGAGCACTGGGACAGGCTGCCCAGGGAGGTGGGGGAGTCTCCTTCTCTGGAGATATTCAAGACCCATCTGGACACCTATCTGTGCAA
The DNA here is from genome assembly GCF_964237585.1 of Gallinula chloropus. Lineage (NCBI taxonomy): Eukaryota > Metazoa > Chordata > Aves > Gruiformes > Rallidae > Gallinula > Gallinula chloropus. The sequence goes on along the minus strand of NC_140090.1, from coordinate 18,440,965 downwards.
TATGAGATGGGGAGCTGCTTTGGCAGGGGGGTTGGATCCGATGATCTCTCGAGGTCCCTTCCAACCCCTATGATTCTGTGATTCTGTAACCACTTCTCAAAACTAACTCCTCCTCCAGAGACCCGCTTCAGTCAGCTGCACACCTCGTTAATGCCTGCACAGTCTTCAGCAGCAGGATTTTGCAAGGCCAAAAGGTTCTTGTTGCTTCTGTTACTTTTGCCCCTATTTGGCCAATGTAAGGGCGCTGGACAGAAGTGGAAAAATAAAATCCTAGTTCACAAGTATTCCATGGAGAGTCACTAGGTCTATGCTTTTATTTCTTAAGTTTCCCCTCAAAGGGTCTTCTCCACACCAGAGGTAACTGCAGATTTCTGATGCTCTAAGCAATACTGGTTTGCATTTAGAAACCTCACACATACTCTTAGTTATGGGCTGGGCAAATTTAAAAAAAATAATAATTCCATGTAATTGTTGGCCAAAGTATTTCAATTCAGACACAGTGGGCACAGAGTCCTAAACTTCTAGATGAAATGAAGTGAAACAAACACAATCAAACTACACAAACTACAAACCACCGAAAAACATTTCATCCTCTCTAAAACTCAATGTGGCTTTTTCTTTAAAAGTTTCTTTGAAAGTCTTTAACCATTTTTCCAATGCCATTTTAAGCAAAGCCCTGTCAGTTACATGAGGCTTCAGTGGGAACTCCACAGCAGGGTTTTTCTCAATACATTTCCCTACAAGATGAAGACTATGAGATTTATTCCGAAAGCAAGATGCACATTTGATGTTAATGAAGAAAGCTAGTTGGATGGCTACAGAGAAATCCCCTTTCTATGAAACTGGTGGGTAAGGTGAGGATAAGATGAAGGCTTCTGCCCTGCTTAATGCTATTTTTGGGAGCACGTTCACCTTTTCTAGATTTGTTCCGATATTTCTCTCAAAAAAAGATATAGAATTCACTTGTTATTGGGAGTTTCACATGAGAAAATTCTTGGCTGAGTATGAAATACAGCTTTACGAGTGCTTTTACAGCTCATTGCCACACTTAATTTCCAAAGCTATTACTATGTTGCAATAAAAACAAGTGGACTTAGTTAAGTATTTTAGTATAAGACAGTCATTAAGAGGAAAAACATAATAAAGTGGAAGCTTTCTAAAAGATAACTATACAGTCAAATAAGTCTTACATTTGAGCATTTCTGTCTTCTCTTCAAATAAAGGGAAGGGATGACAGGATTTGAAGGAGATGGATAATATGGGTTACAATCTAAGTTATGAAGTTGCCTGCAAAAAGGTAATTATATTAAAATCCCAGAACACAAAGAACTTGCAGAGACTGCATGAACATTTGTATTGGTGACAATACTTTTGAAACCTGTATGAATCTCAAATGAGGTAGCAGTAGCCTCAAAAGAACGGGAAGCTATGTTGTTTCTAAAGACAGCATTAATATGGTGGGCAGCAACTGCTGCATAGATTTAGGGGTGAGGGGGTGGAAGGGAACACCACTTTTATTCTGTATATTCATCTAAAACACCAATACCTATAATATCCCTTCTGTCAGCACAACAATGTACCGTTCTGGGACACCCTGGTTCTATTTTGATACTTACCTAAATAGGTCACAAAAGTGATTAGAAGAAATTCCTAAAGCAAGCAGTCATTTTCTGGAAAAGAATACAGGTTCTCCACATTTTCATTTAATGAAAGGTAAAAGAATGCCCACTCTTGCACAGGCAATATGAAATTACAGGTTTTGTTACATTCCCTATACCAGGAGAATATATGCTCTTCCTTACAAATTTTCAGACCATAAACTTCCAACCTTTTAAATTTTGCTTCAATATACTTGAGATGCCAATAGCACAATCTCATCAAAAACCATTCTGCATTCTTAGTAGATCAAAACAAACTATATCCATTTCCCAATTGAGCAAAACAGACGAGAGTGTTTTTGTTAATAGAGACAATAGTGATTCAACCACTTTTGCATGGGTCTTTAGCAGGCCGTGGGAACTGTGTATCTGTAAGGCCAGCCTTGAATACAAAGGTAAAGAAAAATCTCCAGAGCAAATTACTAGGTAACACTCACCATTCAAATTCTCATCTTACTCTTCTCACTACTAAGCTACAGTTCCAATGAAAAAATATCAACTTCCTACATTTAGCAGAGTATATAATTTATAGATTAAAAGCTCAAGATTCACTTTTGTTTTACAGCTGCTGTAATAGGCTTTGTCTTATGAGATAAGCAGATTAAATAATTAAACAAGAATGAGAATGACATCTTCAACTCTACTGAGTTAGGCCTTCAAAAAGGTGCACATTTCCAGAGCTGCAGTTAGACTTTATTGATTGTCACATGGGAATTACAGCAACTTACTCAAGTTCACTTTAGAGATCATTATGTTACTTAATTCCAAACAGCTTTCATCCTTTACTGTATGGTTTCAGTATATATATTTAAAAAAAAAAAAAAAATCAACATCTAATTTGGGAGGAAACACATCCATATTTCTCTTAGCTGAATTTTAACAATATGACCAGTAGGGTTCCTGTTTGGCTCTTGGGAAATTGTCAAAGATGATGGGATGGATGGATAAAGCAAAACACTTCTTTCTAGAAATACAGTCTAGCACAAATTGCATCTTTGGCCCAACCAGATCTGAGAGACTGCAGGACCTTATACTGGAAATATTTTTTTTTCTGCTTCATTTTGCAACAGAAATATAGCTCTAGAGAATGAAATAGTTGAACTTAGCATTCACAAGCTTGATGTTTCAGTCCACTAAGAAAACACAAAACTGAAAATTTTACTGACTCTTACAAATACTGAGCACTTCAAGATAATTAAGCTTTTTTTATTTCTAATTTGTATTCTGCAATCATAAATTAAATTATTCAAATTTACCAGTAGCATTTTCCTGAACATCAAAATTAAAATGCTTGAGAAGAAAGAACAATCCTGAAGTTATTTTTATTTCTCTGTGGTTTCCATTCTTTTATTCTATCAGGAAAAGGAAAAAATAAAATCAGAAAACTACTAGTCAGTACCAATAAAAAAAATCTAAAGCACTTATAATTTGATGCATGACCTCCCCAACTATACCTTTATTTCCTACTGATGTTTACAACACTATAAATATCCTTAACAGCACACAACCACCACAGAGGTTTCAGTGTTTCACTGGGAAAGATTTGACATGAAATCACATTCTTACTGATAGCTGCTTACTTCTAAAATAAAACCCTTGTACACATTCATGTGTTGAAAAGGAAGTTTATATATACATATCATCCTCCTCCCCAGAAATGACATGGCATTTTGCTGTTGAATTTAATGACATAGTTTGCCAGACTAATTACAGTTTAAGTATCTATTTTCTATTTTTATCAGAATCTAATAGCAGGGTTTGAGGTTTTTTCCATCCTTAGATAGTTTCAGTGACTATCAATGCCTCTAGACAGAATCTACTGCAAATATTACTGACTGGTATCTGAAATAATCCCACTGAACTGTGGTTTCAGATCAGTTTTTCTTAATTTACAGCATTTTGACTACTTTTAATATAAGTTACCAGAAAAAGGTGCAAAAGGATCTAAATCCCTCTCCAAAACGCTACACAAACATGCAGTACTTTCTGGCATTTTTGCGTGTGACAGCTACAAAGTGACTGCTCCTAGTGAAACTTCTTGTAATACTTCTGGCAGCCCCACTGATGCAGACAGACTTCTATGCTCTAGAAACTCAACAGGACTCCACAAAGGCTTAAAAATCTGCATTTAAGACTAGCATTTTACAGATATAAAATCTAACACTTATGAATTTGTATTTTTGCATTGTTTTAAACCTGCTTGCAATCACAAAATTAGATGAAAAGTAAGAATTTAATTTTTAATATACTCTTTTAACATGTTCATAGTAAAAATAAACATTTATAGCAAATTCTAGATTCAGGTGGACTTAACTGAAGGTATCGACATTTATAATCCAGGTAAACGGCTCTGCTGTCCTCAGTTTGCACATAATATATCATCCATCTACGAAATAGTCTTTCCAAAAAGACAAGAATGTAAGATTGGACGAGATCTCATAAGGTCTTCAGTCCACCACTCAGCCCCAAAGCAGCTCCAGAGTTCCCTCTCAACCTCTCCCAGTTTGATTCTGTACATGTATTTTCCACGTCAGCTGTGTTTGTCTTACCTGTTCTTACAGATGGAGAATGGAGATTCCACAAATACACTAGACAATTTGTCCCACTGCTTCATTACCCTTGGCAATAGACAGTTCTTAACATCCTTCTCCCATAACCTTAACTTCCTATTCAGTATCAGTAGCGATACAAGCAAGAAACTGGTCTCTTTTGCAGCAGCAGCCTTTCACACACTAGAAGTGGGTGTCTCCATGGTTGGGCTTAGAAATCCCAGTTTCTTCAAGTCTTCTTTCCTATTTTTTAGGCCCATGACGATTTTTGTTGTTCTTCCTCAGCTGCTCTACTATTGCTATTCTTTTCTTGAAACACAGCACACAGGACTGTACTAATCAGCTAATACCTCACAAATGCCAAATCTTACCTCATGTACCTTGAAGACTTCATTTCCCCTAAATACAGTAATATGCCTGTTTCTCTGCAGCGATTCCTGCTCCGTTTCATTAAAATAGAGAACTTCTAAACTTGAGAGATCATTGACATCTCCACTGAATTCCAAAACCTATTTATAAGCAACTTTGCAATGTAAATAGCTAATTAAACGAAGTGAAAAGGCTTCAGAAGGTGGCCAGGAAAATCAACAACATTATGGAAGAATCAGATTCAAGGTCCTGTTTTGTCCCAGCTGTACAAGGACAGGACCTGGCTCTCCTGCTTCCGTTCTTCCATTTCTTTCCCCATGCCATAACCAAATCAATTCTACTCCGTGCAAACTAACCAGCTCCCTCTTTCCTTTCATACCACAGTCAGCTGTAATAACCTCAGTTCTCCAAACTTGCAGAAAGCTCTCCATACTCTCAATTTTACCCTCATTTCACCCTTTAACTTCTCCCCCTGCCCAGGCACTTCCTTCTATTTTTAACAATTGCCTTTATCCTCTAGTCCAACCTTCTCTTTGCCTGTCCAAATCAACAAGTAGGATGGCTTTTAATTGTCTTTAAAAACACAAAGCTTACATTTTATTTCATGAGAATAACTTTTAAACTTCACCAGAGCTGCAGGTTCCGTTCTCCATTACTTTTGATAACATAAAACGTCATTATTATCGCAAAGGGAGCCACAATGGCATGACTCTTCCAAAGTCTGGGGTCTTTAGAATGCAGACTTGACCATACACGTTACAGAGTACTACAGAAATGAAAGGAACTTTCTACGCCCATGGCTTTCTCTTCTCATATCAGATACACAACTAATTGTTCAAGACGATTAACAGCAGATTAAGTTTCCCTTCACCTGCTTAAATCCTCTCATCCACTGAGGTGGTAAACATTACTTATTTAAGAAGCACTGAAAGATGCTAGTGGAAGTATTTTGGGTTAGAATTGTTTGGTTTTTTGAAGGAAAAAGTAGAAAGGGAAGATGTAATTATTAGCAAAGGAAATTGAAAGCATGTATTTAGCAAGTAGAAATAGTGGGAAGAACTCAAACCAGACACAGATGCATTAAAGTGGGATGATTTCCACACAGTCTTCATCCTTTTTCTTATTTTTGCACAAATATATAGCAGGCTGCCAATTAGTCTTAAACAGTAACACCACAACATACCATATGATCCAGAGAAATCTTTTTTAATCATGACATTGACAAATATAAAGCGGGGGGGGGGGGGGTTTAAAAAGAAATACATATCCCTGATTGATACTTCATTCATTCTAGAATTTTCCTGGAAAAAAAAAGGGGGGTTTTTTTCCGCTCAGACCTTGGAACAAGGCAGTAAAAAGAAAACACCCAAAGCAGCAACTCAATCCTAAATTTATGCTTGCAATTAAGTTTTAGGGTTTTATTTTCAATGCTGCCATTATCTCAGTTTTCATCTTGAAAATGTAATGCTGCTTCTGTATTTTTCAAAAAGAATCACAACATTCCTGCAGTCTATAAACTTGCCTTAACTGTTGCTATAAAGCTAAATTTTGGTGAAGCAGGAATTAGTCTGTTATCCAAACTGTAGGGTCAGGCTCTGCAATCCATTTTCATAACCACAGACTCATGGAATGATTTGGGTTGGAAGGGACCTCCTCAGAGACCATCTAGTTGCCATGGGTAGGGACACCCTCCACTGGCCCAGGTTGCCCAAAGCCCCATCCAACCTGGCCTGGAACACTGCCATGGAGGGGACAGCCACAGCTTCTCTGGGCAACAGAGAAATTATTCACACTCTCATAGTGAATAATTTCTTGCTAATATCTAACCTAAACCTACCCTCTTTCAGTTGGAAGCCATTATCCCTTGTCCTGTCACTCCATGCCCTTGTAAACAGTCCCCCTCCATCTTTCCTGTAGCCCCTTTCAGTACTGAAAGGCTGCTATAAGGTGTCCCCAGAGCCTTCTCCAGGCAAGAGATTTCATAACAAGCAATACATTTAATCTGCAAATCTCGCCGGAGGTCCCACTCAGCATTAACAAAAGCAAAAGAATTTGGCCCGTTCCTGTGAGCAGCAGCTTCCCACACTCACCTGCTACATTAAAAATAGTTACTACCCAAGATCTCGCTATACTCTTCTCCCACATACGGGGCCCCAAGTAGTAATAACCGCGTGCCACTTGCAGCAGCGAGAGTACTCAATGCAAACAGTGTCTACCTAGTGCAAACATCCCATAACATACCACAGTATGTGCATATGCATTATAAATATATATATCTGTGGACATATATCAGCAGGGTCACACTTTGAGGTCTTTTACCTACCAGATTTTGAAAATAACAGAACAAATAAAACAGAGCAGCTTTTGAGTTTTAAGGCTGAATGAGGAGGGAGAGAGAATGTGAACTAAGAAAGGATGAGTTCATTTGTCTTTACATACATGGGGTTTTAATATTGCCTTCTGAAAACAAAGGAAAACAACATGCCGAGCATAAACATAGTTAACAGAAATATCTGAGCTTTGTCTGTTCATGCTCCTTATAACTGAAGCATCAAACTTCTGTCAGGTAACAACCCTGTTTTAAAAGCCAGTTTTGATTTGCATTCAAGACAAAACCAGAATGGACAGAAACAAACACTCTGCAAATAACTTCTGCTATAAATACACTGCCTTAAGCAACAATTTGCAAAATAATTTACATGCAATGCAATGCATATGGGTATGCAGTCAAACTAACAATATCTAGTCTTTTGATTAAAAATCAATAAAATATCTTTGTAGATAAGATCTGCAGATTGTTTCTCCCATTCTGTAAACAAATGATGACTCCTCAGCAATCTTTCAATTACTCACAACTATTTTAAAGCACTCTGAATAATGATACTGAAAAAATACACTTGATGACTGGTAAAACATACAGAAAGCACACAAGTCTGCATTTTGTTACCATATTGGTGTATATTTGGAACAATACAAATAAGACTATATTTGCGTTTTCAAGAACAGTTTGAGGAAATTGTTTCTAAGTGAGCTATTTCCCTTTTCAGGTATATCTACATTATTTCTAATAATTTTCACAGAAATTTGCCCACACTGTGAAAAAAATGAGCAGCAGTAGCTTAACCACTAACAAAGGCGCTGTCACTGTGTAAGAACTGTTTCCAAAAGGAGTCTGTGAAAAGAGTCTGATAAGGAAATTATTTAACTCCTCAAAACCACAGGCAATAATGTATTTTATCATTTTGCAAATTGCTAGGGATTAAGGCTTTTCATTAAAAGCGTGTGTAATAAATCAATAACAACATATGACTAACACTACAATGAAAATAGATTCCACTTTGCATAGACTGTGGGATTTTGGTGGGAAATTATATTGAAGCTTCACAATCTCTGAGCACCACTAGAAGATAAAATTAATCAAGTACTACATTCGCTATCTTTTTGCTATAAATAACAACCATGTATCATGTGTTACAGTTTCCCCCCAAAAAAAAAACCCTCTGTTGAGTATACCAAAGTCATTGGACTGTGCCCTTGAAGGAAGCAAGCTCTTACAGCTAGCAACCTTTTTCTCCATGCCTAGCGACGACCAGTCTAGGATGATGCTTGGGAACAGAACCGTATCCGTTTTACAGCTTGTGTTCCTGTTCTGCTTGTTTCCAGTCAAGATGAGGACTGATTCTTAAAACCAGAGTACTCTTAAGGTACTGCTATGTCACCAAGTTACTTACCAGGATAACAGTGCTGAATTTGGCACTGATTCCTGCTCCTTCAACTCTGACTCCAGGTACAAGACCCCCACAATGCAGAAGCCATTTCTACCTTAGCATATGCAAGGCTCCTAGACATCAGACAGGCTGAGACTGCCTGAGCACATTTACATACTCTATTGCTTGATACACAGACAAAATATCACCAGGACAAAGAAACTGCAAAGACTGACAGAGCTGTGCCTCTACCATCATTGTGGCAGGAAAGCAAGGTTGTCTCCTTGACCTGCAGAGGCCCTCTCAGAAATAGCAAGAGAGGACTAAGGAAGAGGACACACCACCATGGAGTATAGAAGCAAGTATAACAGCTGCTGAACTAGTTAGCTGTAGTAAATGGAGGTTAACAAACTTAACGAGCCCCGGCACTGAGGGGGATCTGCAGCTCTGCAGACAGGTACTGCATCAGGGGAGGTAGGGCTCTGACAATCAAGGCTGCGGAGGGAACTGCGGACACTTGCCAGCACACAAGAAATACCACCTTCTTTCATCCGCTCAACTGCAGCAACAGCCTTTTTTTAATGTGCACAGCCCTGGAGGAACAGCACAAGACAATCTTGTACCCTGCACCTTCTGAAGGCTGACTCCTGACTCCCTGCACAGCAGCCATCACACAACCAGACACGACATACGTTGACAAAGCTAGACCAGCACGTAAGTTTAGCCAGGTATGAGCAAGACTGCTACTGACCACAGACTACCACGCTGGTATGAAACACTGAGGACCAAGTGTTCCACAGAATCAGTGATCATGAACTGCAAATGGAAACAGGATTTACAGTGAATTGTCTCTGTAAGGAAAGCAACTGGACAGCAAGTCTGTCTGTCAGTGAAAGACAGGACTTTCTTCCACTCCACTGTCAGACACTGCAAAAGCAGCAAGTAATAGGAATTGGGATTCATAAAAGGTATCTAGAGAGCAACAGAAAAAACTGTCCGTGACAAGGAGAAAGGAGATGCCAGAGATAACCTCATACTGTGTAGCAACCTGCCACCTGATTACAAAATGGACCACATCAACAGATGATGGGAACTGGCTCTATGAAAAATGGGCTTGGCCCAAGTGCATCTCATCAACCTTCGGCAGCTGAGACTTGTCTCTTTCAAGCTTTGTCAACATAGTGCAGCTTGTTGTGCTAACACAGAGCCATTTCAGGAACCAGTGAAGGCTCTGCAGACCTATGCGGTGTGTTCACATGGATGTGTACACACAGACAGACACTTGTCTATGCACATGAGAGACTTCTCCCTGCCCCAGACAGGCTCATTTCCAGGGCTAGGCAGGAACCACAAACAGGATCTCAGTATGAGATCAAGATCGACACCCACATTTACACCTTGTGTGAGTCTGCAAACCCTGTGCTTGGGGGAGGCCAGGCAGGAAAGAGGGTCCCCACTGATCTAAGAGTGTAAGAAGTCCCCCACCAACTGACTGACCCCCGTCATACTTGCTGGGGAAACACTGCTCTGCCGTAGCTGTGGGATCCCTGTGCTCAGAGGCGAGAGAGCACCGCGTACCCCCGCAGACGACAGTAACCCCACAGATTCGCAGCTCCACGCCTGAGCGCTAAGAACTGCGACACCGCGGCACGAAGCAGAGACCGGGATCCAGCGGGAGACAGACCCAACCGTGCAAGCGCCAGACCTCGGCAGATTCCTCTGCGCTCTGCGAGCAGAGAGGGCCAGGGACCAGCAGACACAACGCCGGAGCGGGATCCGCGCGGAGCAGCCCACAGGTGCCCCCTCCCCAGCGCTGCCCCACCGCCGAGGAGAAAGCAGATGTCGGCGGCAGGAGGATGGGGAGAGAAGGGCCACCGAGGAGAAGGAGGGGAGAACCGGAGGACGGGGTGCTCGCCCCAGCGGGACACACGTACACACAAGCAAACACACACGGCTCCATCCCTGAGCGCCCTGGTTCCCGGGCAACCCGCCGCATCGCCCGGCACCGGAGCGAGCCAACCTGTTTCCCCACGCACCGAGAACCCGGCTCCGACCCCCCGCACAGGCGGGCAGGAAGGCGGCCCCCCGCGCCCCCTCCCCGGCTGCCTTCCCCGCGGGACGCGTCGCACCTCCCCGCGGCCGCGCTGCGGCAGCCGTACCGTGGGCAGCAGCGGCTCCATCTGCGCCCCTTGGTCCTGGGTCTCCATGCGGCGGCGGGGCCGCGGCGGCGCCCTCCCCGCCGCCCGCCCGCCGGGGCGCGCTGCCCGGGCGCTGCGGGAGCCGCTGGGCTGCGCTGGGCTCCGCGCTCCGCCGCGCTCCCTCCGCGGATCAGGTGGCGCGGAGGCAGGAAGCTCGAGTCAGTCACATGGCTCCGCGCTCCGCCGGCCCCGGCGCGGGGGGAGGCAGGAGCCGGATCCACCTGCGGGATGCGGCGGATCCTGCCGCCGCCGCCAGCGCCCGGCGGGGCGGTAAAGGCGGGCGGACCTCGGCCCTGCACGGCTGCGCCTACAAACCGGCGCTCCAGCACGCCGGTGCCATCAGTTCCTCCATACGGCTCCTTTCCTCCAGCCGGCTCTGCCCGGGCCCCGCAGCCGAAAGGGAGCGGGCTCCGTGTCTGAAGAGGAAGGAGCGGAGGGTCGGGAACCAAACACAGACCCCCAAGTGCCACTGTTGCCAAGATCAAGACCTGCCTGGAGAGTTACCACTTTACACCAGACTCTGGACGCAGACCCCCCAAGACTGTTGCTTCTGCACAGTCTTGGGCCAAAATTTATTTTGATCTGATCAACATCAGAAGAGCACTTGAAAACCAGTGATCCTCCACTTGGTCCCTTTGGCACAGGCAGCACCTTCAAAATAGAGGTTTTTCCCATTCTCCACTAAAATCACCCAATCATCTTCTACCTTGCATCTACAATGCAAGTTAGAAACGCATACCTGGTTACTATATCCTTCTGGACACAGTTAATTTAACAAGAGCCTTACCCACTTCTTCACCTAATTTTCTCATTAAAGCCTGCTACAGATTTAGCTTCTAGTCTGCCTGCCTCTCCAACTCGGTGGTTACACTGAGCCATGCCAATACCCCAACAAAATACACAAGCAGTTGTCAAAGCCTAAATTTGGCTATCCAAGCAAGCACAAGGACAACTGAGCCCCCCAAATACTTGTCTTATTAAGGAGATAAGCACAATGTTGCCTACCAAGGCAACTAAGCCAGAGATGTTCTCATATTCATTGCTTCCCAGCACAACTCCCAAAAACCAATGCCTAACCAAACATGTGTGCGTCAAAATGAGCAGAAACTGACCAGGAGAAACAAGCTAACAAGTAAACATCTGTCTCCCTGCTGTTAACATTGATTTCCTTGCCAAAACAGCAGGCTATTCCCTATACTTTGGATATCCTTTGCAGTCTAAAAGTAGATCAATGAATAGTTTTTCTAAATCTGATTTGATTTCATCTGCCATGAGGTATGATCTTGAGGTCTCCTAAACATCATCCAGGTTGATTCATTTCAACATCAGCCAAGCAAGACACAGAGCTGGGGAGGTAGCATAAAAGAAAGGGGAGTCAAAACTGGCTCTTACAAAGAAGGGGGATATTGTAACTGAGTCACAACTGAGAAATTTGGCCTTTGTACAAAGTGATACATACATGTAACACTGTACAGAAAGACAGAAGGCACTGTGGTCCAGATTCTGGGACAGAAGCCAGATGCGTATTTTTATAATACGATTACTGATCTACAATAATTAACATAGGAGGCCATTCAGGTCACTAGAGGTAAGGCTGTGTCAGCATTTGCACAGTAAAACCCTATCTGCAGGAGCTTATAATTGAGCCATAAAAGTCGTGATGAAGCTGGGAAAGGAATGTGTTTAAAAGTGGTTTTCCTGCTTTTAAAGAAAAAATGAAACCCTTAAAGTGAAACAATGAAGACCAAAATCCCTCAGTCTACAGGCAGCTATTTCAGTATAAATTGGTATAAGCATCTTTAGATTTCTCTGTTTAAATATCTCAAGCTTGTCCCATGGCATTTTATAAGATATGGCAAGACACCAAGCTCAATGGCCTTTACAACGTCTTTCGTCTTTCGCTCCCCAAAACATTCCCCCAAAACACACTCATTCACACACACATAAACACACCTAAAAGCAAAGACGAAGATCAAGGCCACAAGCACCATTCATACAAGCTACAAATGAGTTACTGAATGGGCCATCAAGAGAGAGTTAGGAAGAGTCATGTAAATGTTTTTGCAAAGGTTCTTTGTGTGCTTTGCAGTCGGAAGTTCACCATTACGGAATAGTACATCACATAGGAAAAACTCTGTTCAACAATAAACCTCAAATCACTCTGTATAATCCTGCTCCTCTCACACAAAAATATCACAGATATCCATAGCGACATAGCCACAAATTAATAACCAAAGTCAAAGTGCAAGTCATTCTTTTGACAGCTGGGACAAACAGGTTTCAATACAAAAATCCAAAACGTTGAATCCAAAAGCTCCAAAGCCAATGGCTTCCCACATGCAGAAGTGGAAGAACATGAAGAACTGAGCTGAAAGCTGTATTTTTAAATCAAACATAACTAAGATACTCTTCCTTCCCCCCCCCCCCGTCTTTTTTTTTTTTTAGAACATCCTAGCAGTATATCACACCACAGAGAGAATGAAGAGAACATAATATAATTATTCTCTAATTCCTTTATAACTGAATTTGAATTCTGTTTTCCATTTCTTCAAGCTGGCTTCTGTCACTACTGCATCTGATGTGAGCCATACTCCCAGGCAGGCCCAGAAAATTTCTGGTTTGCACTATTACTCTTGCAGTAGTAATGCCACTTCTCATCCCAGAAGAATTAGCCTGAAAATCATGAGACTGAACAGGCTTTAGTGTCAAGTTTGAATTTCTAGTACACAACTGGGTGATATTTTCAAGGTTTTGTGCATGAAGTCTAAGGGGGAAAGTAAGAGGAAGTTCTCAAGTCATCAATAATTTGATAAACTTCAACACAAGAACAGTTGTTGTGAAGTCATGACATGCAAATACACTGAAGTCTTAAGATTTTACGAATACCTAGGATATGCTATTGAAATAAATACTTTTGTGACATATTTGTGTCAGACTAATTTTGTCTTTATATGTTTCTAGTGAATTACCTAAATGAAATAGAGCAAGGGTTTCTAAATTTAGTCATACAACAACAAAGCTCCTAAAGCAAACTTCAACAGGAAAATGGGAAATACTGTTGTTGTTTAATAATGCTGTGAATTTAGGTCAGAAACTGACTTGATTGCTGTTTTTAAACTCCACTGAACAGGCTTTCAGTCCTTAAAATTAATTCATAAGCAGTATGTGTTATATATGAGGGGAAACACATTCAGAGTGCTCAGCCCTTTCTCAAAGTAGTATGGAGGTATATAGCATAGATTTTGAAGGCATATGATATATACCTACCTGGGTTTGACATAAAAATAATCAGAGATGTAAATAAATACCACTGGCTTGAACATCACTGACATAGCTCTGTATATACAAAAATAAGTGTGTAAGATGCAGCTACAAAACAAAGACCTGAAAAGCACAGAGATCAAGTTCATGAGAGATTTTACAATACTTCTCTTAGTATGTCTTTGTAATGAAAGTCCTGGTCTTCTACCTGAAGGGTATTCCCTAATTATAAAGAGTGACAGGTCCCTCCTCCTCCTAAGTCCCAATAAGATGTTCTGATAGAAATAAGCAATCCTGTTTGTATATATATATATTTTTTTTATATGTATAAAAGCTGTCACAGAAGCCTAGCATCACTTATTGGCCCAGTAATGACATTTTATTGTCAATTTTCATACCATCGATTTTCCTTTAGTCGATTTTCATTTTGTGATTAAAATATAGCTATCATTAAAAAGAACTGTTTAATTTAAACCATTTCACCGAATGCAATTCCTGTTCTAGGAAGACATCCTGGGTATATTGGCTCTTCTCCCAGTTTAGCCATAAAATAATGTCACTCTACCAGGATGGAGGAAGGGGAATTGCTACTCTTGGTTTCCACATAGTTGTTAGTTATAAAACTGAACATGAGGTACTGCTTACTTTTAAATGTTCCCATAGTAGAAATACGCTTGAGACCTAATTCACTCATTTACACCTATGTCCAATTCTCTCTCCATGTTCTTAATTGCAAAAAGAACCTGTACTCATCAGACCTAACAAGGTTGTCAGTAGATCAGTTTGCTCTAGATTCCTACCTAAGCTCAAGCCTCAAATACTCTGGTAAACACAATACACACATAATACACATTAATTTACATGCTTGTAGTTTGTATATTTATAATAAAAATATTTATTTAATGAAACTTTTTTTTAATTGCAGGTTATTTTCAGTTTGTTCCAGATATTTCTATTTCAAGTAAAATTGCAAATTAATTTCTAAGCTTTGGTGGAAAAGAAATCACTGCCAAGCAGCCAAAATCCTTTTCACTCTATTTTGGTCTTATTGATTGTACAAAATGTAATAGTAATGTGTGGATCTCTCAAACTGCATTGCATGCTAATAAAAGAAAGCGAACTACCTTTAGATATCAAAAGGAACATCCCACCAATGCAACCTATTCTTAAAATATCTTTATTCCCTGTAATTAAAGAAGCAAAAAGGTAACAAAGAGGAAAGAAAAAAACCTCATAAATTCTCGTAGCAGTTTTCCCTCTCTCCATTCTTCCTCCCTATCTGAAAATAAATAACCATCTGGATCATTGTACTGCCTTTGTGACAGGTGGTACTCAGTTATGTTTCTCATTTCATTGGAAAGCAGTAATGGCTCTTTCCTTTGCTAATATACACTGTCTGAAATTATTTTACTCATTTGAAATATGATCCAAAAAGGTTCAGTGCTGATTTGGATATATTCTTCGATTGTGACATAATGTCTTTTTTTTTTTCTCCTATTGGCATCAGAATTGGAAAAAAGTACTCTAATAATTGTCTCACTAATATAACTTCTCACATTCTTCAGCCAAAAAGAGTAGTGCCAATGAAATATGTCTGTGTCCACAAGCCCAATCCTACAACTCCTGTAACACAGTGAGACAATCTGTGTTGGTAGAGAGCACCAAATATTTGTTACTTCCCTATTTTTTTCCAAAATGGATCATATACCAAAGGTTATGAATTTTCTGGTATTCTGATTCTAAGCTGGGCCTTTGATTTTTGCTATTTGCTAAATTAATATTAAAGAATACTCTTTTAAAATCTAAAATAAAATTAAGAGGCATTAAAGACTTTTTACCCAATAAAACAATACATTAAATAAATCAATGGATTAGTTTGCTAATTATTAAGGCAGCTATCCTTTCTACGGTTATTTTTCAGGTGAAAGAAATTCCTCCATTAATTCATTAAATTCATCCATTTAATCCAACTTTCTAAATAAAATATTTTCCATCAGGCCCTGATTATTCACTGACCTAAATAATCCTTCAGAAAGATTAAGCTATCTTAATTTAAAACCTGCAAGGGAGGGATAAATCTTGCTAACAGCAAACTGTAACTAAACCTGTATCTTACATATGTAAGCCAACATTTGTGTAGATTGAGCTTTAAGTCCTTGGATCTTGCTACATCCTTTATTTCTAGGCCATGAAGTCCTCCAACATTAGGAACCTTTTCTTTATACGATATGTTAGTGCTTCTCTTTCTTTATAGCGCTTCTACTGCAAGAGAAGACTCTGCACCATTGTCATAGCTTCTCTGAGCTATTCCAGTTTGCACAGGTACACCACAATATTCCAAAACTTGGCTGAACAATGAAGCATTCAGAAGCCAGACTATATGTCTTTGAGCTCTGGATCATCCTGTTTTCCACATCATGGAACATGATTGTTCCCTTAAGCATGGCAGCACAAGGAGAGCTCCTACCAAGGGTGTCTGCAGGGTCAGATGGTGATTTTTGGGTAAGATGGATGAGGCTGGCTGTGGTTCTATTTGTTTGCAATCTCTTACATTTGTAAATACACACTGAAGTCAATATTATGAAGTGCCATGTTCCTCCTTTTACTTTTAAATACTAATCATATCCTTTTCTGTCACTTGCCATAGACTAAAAGCACATCAGCTGGGGAGTCTATCAGCCTCTATAACAGCACTGACCACGTGGCCTTACTGTGATCAAAGAAAAGGCACAAAACTTCAGGCAATAGCTATTCCATAGGTAATCTTGTAACTCTAAAAAGAACTTTACCTTCAGATGCATACAATTTATAAACAGTCATATTTTGCATGTACACCTAAGACACCAAAGCTATCTGTGTTAATCCCAGAAACAGAAGCACTAACCTGTGACAACTAACCTCACCTGCACCCAAGGCAGAGCTGAGGCATGGTGTCATGCCTGAGCTGTTAGATTTGGACAGGGAATTTACAGAGATACTTGGCTTGTCTCAGCCGGATAGAAAGTTAGGATTGCATATGAAAGGAATGCCGGAACAGGATGTAGAGAATGTGGTGTCATAGTAATCACCTCTGCAGGGAGTCTCAAGCATGGGTTCTTCTCATTCTTCCTAACACCTAGACCTAGGATGACTTGCTTCCTTTAACTCAGCATGGTCCTAGGCCAGAGTCTCCTACTTGCTCCAAAATCTGATTAGCATGGAATTAACAATGAGATTCACACCAGAGGCTTCAGTACACAAGAGTAAACTCTAGATTTCCACAGTTTCACTAAAATAGGTGCCCAAATTAGATATTGTGGTTCAGATCCAATTCTCAAAAATGCAGCAGATATTCAATCCCAAACTTTCTTAGTTACAAAACAGCAGAAATGTTCAAAGTATACCTAATTCAGTCATTTCTGTCTTCTGGATGCTATCTCCACAGTTCAAAAAAAGGACCGTAATGAAAAGTTTGCCAGCAGGTTTTAGAAGCAAAATGAACAATTTCACACAACATTCAAAACCAGACAATGAGAGAACTAGTATTAGTGCAAATTTATCAGAAAAATATTCCTTTAATAAACAGAAACCTTAAAAAAATAGTTTATTTACAACCTCTTTGCATTTGTATATTGACTAATCCCAAATTAATTTTGAACTTCAGGAACAAGAAAACAATGAAAGAAAATGTTTCTGTAAAATGTACTTAAACTGATGTAAACCCTGACAAACCTAACAGTATTCTTGAACTCTTGACTCCATGGAGTCCACAGAAATTTTGCTATCAACTTCTGTGGCAGTAAGATCTTGCTTCAAAATTTCTATCTTTTAAGTTTGTACTGATTACATTTTTCCTGTTATATTTTTTTAAATGCAGTATGATACATGCTTTGGTACAGAAAACAAGAAAAGCCCAACTTGTTTTTCGTTTCCTTGCAATTTTATGATTCTGTGATTGATAAAAGGGCTGCTGGCAGGAAGCTTTTGTAGAATATTAAACTGAAAGTCAGGAAAACTGTGTTTTATGCCACTGATGAGCTTAGAACTTCATGTACTAATACTGTATTTCCCCAAATCATTAAGTAACTTTCCAATATATTCCCCTTGTCAGAGACTGAACAGTCCCCATCAGGGGGTGACTGGGGGGGTGGGGGGCAGATATTGTTAGACGAAAGAAAAATCCATTTTTCTCATTACAGTCTGGGTAAGAAGCATTATCCCAACTGCCAGGATTCTCAACCTTGTCTTGATTTGCAGGCAACCCAGGGGTTTGTTTGCAACACCACTTTGGCTAAATCAATTACTGCTGGCAGAAAAAGCCCCCACCTCCTCCTCAAGTTTTCAGAATATGAAGTTCATTCAACACAGGTCAAACCTAAAGAGATAAGGGAAAAAAAAAAGAACGAAAATAATTAAAGAAAAACAAAAAAAAAACCCTGGAAAGTCATTTCTTAAATAAAATTTTGAGAACAGTTATACTAAAGTTACAAATATTCCCATAAAAATCCCACTCTAGATGGATACTCAGTGGTCAAAGTAGTGCCACATGTACCTTACAGAATTGGCAATCCAGCTCCTTCTCTACCCATCACCTTTGGTACAAACCTGGCCCTGGTATCATGAAGCTCTTTTAGCAGATGCAATTTTCTCTTCCTTTGGGACCATACTCTGAGATGCCAAATACAAATGAATGAACACTAATTTTTACTGTATTTTCTGATCATACATTCCTCCAGCCTGAGTGGCCCTTCTGCCAAACACAAACATTTTATAGCAAATACTTTAGAAATAGTCTAACGTGAGAAATGTTTTATGCGTGTTTTACTGGTGTCCTAATCTCTAGGTCTCTACTGGCTGTTCACAAAAACTATATCCAAATGTAAGACATTATTGACAAAAATTACAGTGCTGGCATTAAAAATGCTTCGTATGGTTCAAAATACCATCCACTACATACAGGAAAAACATTTGCCATGCCTCAATTTTCTTGCCTGTAAAACAATAATACCAGTAAAATAGAAATACATGTCTTTTTTATTTTCAACATGCTAAATTTCCAGAAAAATAATTTTACCTGAGAACCAGAACCCAGGATCCTGCCTGGCTTGTGATTTCACATGACCAGCAGCTGTTATAGACTGGCACAGCTCCAATACAGTCAAATAGGCTATGTCGGCTGAAAGCATATTCCTCCCTGAAGTAGTCAACTCCAATCAGAAATAGGGATTTGGAAAGAATTTGCACTGAATTACAATCGCTTTATTTCATACATATTGCAATAGTTACTGTAAAGTAAAGCATTGTTTAAAGAGAAACATTTTTACTTGAGCTTTTAAGTTCTGCAAAGAGAACAAATTCATCCATGGTTCCCAACAGGCATGTAATTAGGACATGGAAAGTGTAATCTTTACTAAATTACTGGCTTTGCTGAAGTCAATGAGAACAATTCCTTGGTTTTGTAAGAATTCCCCCACATTAGATTTCCTTTGGGAAGGATATACAGTATGTGGCAGAGCCCTGTTTCATTATGTTTGATAAAAGTGACAATAATATAAAAGTATATTGAGGGTTCCAATACACAGTTCTTAGTGACCTATATTCTGTAAGCTGCAACTATACTTCAGAGCATTTGTCCTAAAGCTCAGAACTAAACCAAGCATGTTGGGCCTAACCAACCTCATTGCCTTCCATAATGAAGTGGCTGTATTTGTGAGCAAGGAGAGGGCAAGCACTGTAATCTACCTTGACATTCACAAGGCTTTCAATGCTGTCCATCCTTGCAGAGAAACTGTGAAGATATGAACTGGATGGGTGAACCACAGTCAGTGAGAAACTGGAGGGGCCTTTTGGTCAACGGTTCAAAATGTAACTGCAGCCAGATGTAAGTGGTGCCCATCTCCAGTTGGTCAATTTGGAGGCTGACTGTCTCACATGTTTAATGTTGATGACCCATATGATGGGACAAAACAAGCTCTCCTGAAGCCCATTGACAGGGACCCAGCTGAGGCAAGTGGTTGATACACTGGAAGACCGGACAGACACTCAACAAAACCTCAGCAGAGGAATGGGCTGACAGAAACCTTATGAAGTTTAACAAGAAGTGCAGAGTCCTGTGCCTGGGATGGGTCAGCTCTATGGGCTGAATTAGGAAGATCTCAGCCAGTAGGTATGGGGATGTGATTACTCCCCTCTGCTCAGCACTCACAAAATCACATCTGAAATAACATGGCTCCATTTCTGGGCCCCCAGTACACAGAGGAAGATCATTAAACTGGAGTCTCTTCAAATTATATACTTACAGCACTGACAGCCTAAATTTCTCTGAGCAATCTAGACTAATTGTATGTTGAAATAAAAGGGCATTTCTCATCTATAATTCATCTCACCCTAAGGTAAACATTTAAGGTGAATCATGATCCAGGAGTACCTGTTCTTCTCCAATGACTTCAAAGATTACAATTCTAAGATTAAAATTCTATGTACAAGGAGAAAAACTGAGAATTGCTAGTACAGCAATATTACAGGAATTATTTTTGTCACGTTAAAGACATAGATAAAATTATTTGTACAA
This sequence comes from Gallinula chloropus, assembly GCF_964237585.1. NCBI lineage: Eukaryota > Metazoa > Chordata > Aves > Gruiformes > Rallidae > Gallinula > Gallinula chloropus. The sequence continues at coordinate 18,420,673 of NC_140090.1, read as the reverse complement.
ACTCTTACCAGAGCAAACTCTTACCAGGGCAAACTCTTATCAGAGTTCTTGAAAAATGTTTATCTGCATGTCTGTAGATCTCTAAGACGGTGAGTGTGAGGTTTCTGTATCTCATCTATTTATAGGGTCTTTAAGACCATTAGGAGATTAAAAAAAGACACACAAGCCATTTAGTACATGTAATCTCTTTGCCATTTCTGCAAATGCCACATTATTTGCAGATTTGTAAGTGTAAGGACACATGAAAATCCACTCCCTAGCTGTTGCATTATGCTCAACAATGCCTGTAATAATACTGTAGTCTGAGGAATTGCCCATGCCTAAAACCCACAGCCAACTCATTGTCACAGGTAAAACATGTTACCACCTGCCAGAAAGACCAGAAGCTGACAAAGCTTGCAAAATTCCTCAAATACTCTCACTACACACAAGAAAATACATCAGAGTGAAAGTGTGAGGTTATCAGGATCACCTGAAGCATCAAACATAAATATCACACTGACTGAACTGCACTGCTGGAAACATACCTTGGGGCACTGCTGCATAGTTTGATGTTGGTGTCAGGCTGTGTGTCTTGAAAACAGTGATGGATTAAAACTTTGACCAAAATTATGTCATAAACTGTGCTCAGTATCTCAGACAACTCAGACTATGGGACACCAATGTCTAAACTGTCTACAGGATCAAAGGCTCCTTCTCATCTCCCACGTTTCCCACTTTGACCTATCCACATCAAAATAAGACCATAGTACCATTTCACCTCCGGTGCACTGATTCCCACAGAGAGGAAACTAGGACATGAAGAAGCTGTAGCATGCTGTAGCTGAGACTCATGGGACACCAAGAGCTTGTCCCAGGTGCCCCGTGAAGCACTCAAAACAGAGACTGGAAAGTGCAGAGTTCAGAGCCTTCTTGTGAGAACAAATCGCTCTGCCCTACCCCAACAACTGATGGATATCAGGATAACACTACAGGTCATAGCTACAAGAAATTCATATCTCAGATGTCTAGCATTATACTTGGACTTTTATAAAACCTACATTTTACTTGAATTCTGCTGCCTCTTGCTAGATCTAGTGAAAATATTACAAGTTCAGAAATACATCCATTTTTACCCACCACATACAAAGAGCGTTTCCTCTCCATACAAACTTTGTTTTCTCTCACATCCTCAAGCCAAACTACAACTACAAAACTGGAATACATTAAGTCACTTGGACTGTTCAGGGTTGGCAGGAGGTTGACCTGTTTAGGGGAAAGTGCACTTTTTTGCACATCAATGCCCCCAGCATTGAAGATAATTTATATTTTATTTCTTGGTATTATTTCAGACAATATAACTATATTTCTGTCATTGCAGCATACACATTCATGTTGGAGTCACACCTAAATTACTAAGCTATGGCAATACTGGCAGCGGAACTGCGGCAGCACCAAGTACACTGCAAGTTTAACAGCTGTCCACCTCTGGAGAAATTGGTAGCATTGGAAGTCTAACTTTTATTTGCCTAATAACCACTGTGACAGCCTAATAGATATAAAATACACTGAGCCTTACTGAGAAGTACCTCCCTGTATGATCTTTCAGGTTGTTTTATGTTTTGGAGGAAACAAAATGAAGATGACACCAGTGCATTTCCATATGATTCTAGAGGTCATCTTCAAAAACTTCAAAATTACAGAAAGGGGGAGTTAACAAACCCAGCATGAAACTTTGCCATTTGCCCATGATGAGAAAAATTGTAAGGATGTGATGATACATGATTATTCATATTGTATTTCATACTAAATCTTTATAACAAAAATCAAACAGATTTTCAATAACAAAAATTGGAAAAGCCTGTATCTCAAAAGGAAACCTAGCCCAAAATACCCGTGTGAGCACTACTGTCTCAAGTTCTGCCATTTCTTTTTAGCTCATGAACAAACCCTCAGGTTAGAGGAGTACACTTACACCTTTGCTGATTGCCGCTGTTTGTCCAAACCACAAGGCTACCATCAATCAGAAAAGAGTATCACTTAATGCCTACAGGTAGAAAAAACAATTTAATGGGAGACATTTTTCTCTTCCTTGTCAAATGTGTGTAATAAATTACCCATTTTCCAGGACAGAACTATTCAGGAATAACAATGAATCACCAGGCTGGCTTAAGTATGAGAAAACCATTCACACCATGGAACAATAAATACCTGTTTTAGGACATTAAATAGAAGGAAGGTAAAGAAAATTCTCCAACTACTAATTTATTTGCCAAATTTGCTGTCCAGAAAGAAAAAATTCAGTATCCAAATTTCACCTGTAGAAAGACCATGAAGAACCCCTGAAGCACAAGGGCTATTGCCACCATCTATGGTCATTTCAAGCAAGCATGATTGCATTACAAGTACAGCTTACCCAAATTTGCAAAACATATTTTGCACAGCCTTTGATAACTCCACAAAGCCACAAGCTTTAGAGCATAAAGCCTTACAGTCATGAGGAAAGGCAGTACCACATTTGTCTGAAACTCCACACAGGTGAATTTTATGGGTGATCCTGCCTTAGCAGGTAGGGTTAGACTAAATGACCTCTAGAAGACCATTCCAACCCCTACCATTCTGTGACTCTGTAAGTTATCTGAAGTATGACATGCAGACCTTCAAGAGTACATTAGCCATGTAACCACAGGTGAAGGCCTGACAATTCCATCAGACCACTCGACGTAAGGGTCCTCGCAGTAAGGCTCATCTACCACTGCTGAAGCAACAAATATAAAAAATATTCCCCATTTTGAATAGGAACTGGTTAACTTTTAGGCAATAAGAACATATCAGTGACTTTTCCCATCATATATAACTGATCTGGAAACTTTATCTAGAGAATAACATTAAAAGAGAAGCTTTGTCTGGCATTTGTCTAAGATCCAAACACCCTGTTTAACAGGGACCATAGGGCCAAAAGCATTAATTTATCTCATTCCAGCAAAATGCAACAACACATGCAAACTTTGTGGTACATGAATGTGAGGTATTAAGTCCTTAACTGCTCTTAATTTTCGTAATCATATTATGAGATGTTTTCAACAGAAAATATATCGATCACTAGTTGTGCTTATGACACTTGCTAGCTTGTGCAAAAGAGGTGGCCAGCTTGCAGAAGGCCCTTTCCATACTGCTGGACAATTTTCAGATGCAGGTAATGAACCATAAGTCTTACCAAAATTCTGAAGTCTCATTTTCCAATATCTCAAATACAGAGCCAGTAGAAAGTTAATGAAAAGTATAGTTGAAAGACCCTGTGGCAAATTAAAGTTGAATTACTTTTCTCTGATGCAAATCAGCTCAGGACACAGTAGTCTTTCGTGACTACAATTCCACCTTAAGCTGTTCTTGGACATCAGGTCAAAGCTTCTCCCCCCTCCAAGTGTAGGTAGATCATTATAGAAGGTGTTAACTTTGTAGGTGATGCCAGACTTTGTCCAGCTGGCTCAGTTTCTCTTAACTGGAAGAAGTTCTTACCTGTCTCAAAGCAGTGTGAAGAAGCAAGGCAGTGCCACTGTACAGATGAAAGGTGGCAAAAAATAATTCATGGCACTAAATTGCCCCCTACCCACCTGAACTCCTTCTGTACCTAACCATCTGCTGGCTGTGAAGAGAAACAAGGTATTACTCAGATTAGTAATGCGCAATCTGATTAGTTACTAAATACATAGGACACGCCACTTGTACACACAATTAAATGATTGAGGTGAATTTGATCAAGTAAGAAAAACAGTAAGATGCTGATACTGCCATGTGTCCTGTGACTCTCCAGAAAGGATTAAAAGCCAAAACAGATTCTGTAGATAACTTAGAAATTGATCTACTGCACTGCACCAAGATAAAATAAATTCCAATGGCTGTAGTGTCAAAGAAAAAGTAAGGAGAATCAGTAAGGAGAGGAATGGAAGCAGTTTTTATAGTTAGCTTATTTGCCTGATGTGCTTGCTGCATCTAAGTCACACTTTTAAACAGGACCACCACACTATGCCTGAAATCAGTTGTTTCACTTTTAAGCACATACTGCAGCTACAGCTACAGCACTTCATGATGAACAAGGGCAATGTGCAAAATCTGGTCCAGACTTCAGCTCCAGTAAAAACTGCATAAGCACAAAATGCAGATGTCTGAGGTCAAGTCCCAGGTGTTTTGTTCAAGTAAAGCACGGATGATCTTGAACTCTCAAGAAAACTGAATGTAGCATTCATGTCATGAACTAGTCACAAAAGCAACATTCCTACAATAAAATCAGGAGATTTTTTTTTCCAAAGGAAGATTAATAGCCCTTGATCAGACTGTACTTTTTGAGTAAGTAGGAGGTGAGTCTCAACTAATTGTAAGTTGTACAAAATTTCACCAGAGCAATGAGGTATTCCAAATTATCAATTACTGCCCACAGATAATGTTTAGAAATGACATCAAGGCTGTTCAATAGCAGTTAACAGCATCAGGCATTTCTCCGCACCTCCCCTGAGCTAAAAAGAGACATTTTTTGCACTTCACATTGATGTAGGACTTCCAGAAGAATGGCTTACTTTTTATATATCTTGCTTTTTATATATTCAACCTGCTTGAAGCTAATAATTAAGCTGCTTTTTTTTTTTTTCCTTAAGTCAATGTCATGGTCAGAATTCTTCAGTGGTTTCAGAATGATCCCCAACAAAACGGTACCACTAGTCCTTTAGATTAATTCCTTCTCAGAAGTCCCTGCCGAGGCAGTACGGGTAAGATGTGTAATGCCTGCTACCGGTTTGCAGACACGAACCTCTCTTCCCAGCCACACAAAAACCCTCTCACATGTTACCGACCAGTTTGCTCCTCCGAAGTTAAAGGCCCTATTCTGGACGCCTCGTGCTGTCAGTGACGTGGGCTTTAGTGCCACTCAGCGTCCAAATGACACAACTGCAGGGAGCTGCCGCGCCAGAGCCCCCGGTAGCAGGGTGAGGTGGTGGAACAATACGTCATCAGTCTGTAGGAAACAGTTGAATTTTAACGGAGAGGATGATATTAATCCTTCACTTCATCTCATCTTCAGCCTTAATAATTCTGTTTTGTGAAAAACATAAGGATCACAGTGGGGTTCTGAGAGGAACGGGACGTTCAACACGAAGTGACCCGTGAACCGGGTAACTGTCACGGGTGCAAGAAGTAAAGAAATCAACAGCAGAAAGGAAGGGACAGTGACAGGAGTTTGCAGGACACAGGAGACGAGACAAAGTCAGAGGGAGCAAGAAGAGATATCCAGAAAACACCTGTAAGGGAGAGGAGGACAAAGTGAACACAGCAATGGGACAATGAAACAAACAGTTAGGAAAAGTCCAGTTGCTGTCTTTTGGCTCATCTGGGGAAAATCTTAAATGCAAGATCTTGAATTTGAAGGCATTACAGCCCAAGGGATGAGAGGCAATTCCATACACTACATTCCTTTATACTCCCGATTTTTTATTTTTTTAAGGTGGGGGGAGGGGGGAATAGGGGAGGGAATAGGGGGCAATAGGGGGTGCTAGAAACTCCCTCAGAGAATACACTTTTGAAGCACTTGCCAAAATAAGGGCTCTATCTCAACTTGCAGAAAAAAATAATGCTGATGTGTTGTATTTTCTATTGACAGTAATTCCCACAAACAGAAGCAGGGGTTACAACCCGACCAACCCATATCCTCCCAGGCCAATAAATGTCAGAAAATTAAAAAAAACATAAATAGAAAAAAAAAATGAGTAGGAGACAGAGCTTATTGTGAAAGAAAATATTGTTTGTACAACCAGAAAAAGATGCAGCTAAGAATCATACAGAGAATCAAACAAGCCAACAAGATCATGAAATACCATAAAGACAGCCCACACTGTGCATGGGGATGCTAAGACTGCCTGCAGTTGGACACTGTCATTCCCTGTCCTGCCATCTTCACCTGACGCACACAAGTGCTAATTCTGATGAGCAGAGAAACACCAAGGGGCCGGAACGTGAAAAATGTTATTTACAATACATCAAGTTATCATTGCCACACAAAACAACTAGCAAGCAACATTGCAATAAAGACATTTCCTTCAGCAGAGAAGCCCTCAAATGGTTACCAGTCTCAGAAATGCAGAAGAGTAGAGTCCCCCTCGGCTGGCCTGAAGACAAATGCATGTCTACCAGAGGAGATGGGTTGCTGCAGTAAGGCATCACAAAAGGGTGCTGAAGGAACACAAACTGTTTGGGGCTTGTATTTTCTTTGCTGCTTGAATTTATGTAAAATCCCTAATGAATAGAAGTTAATTAGCTACATTTAAGACTGATACACAACTACAGCCATAGGGAATAAACAGGTTCACCAGCTGCTGTATTACTCCAACTACACTATAAATTGCTGCATGCTATTAACATGCTCTCCTGGCTTCAATAAAGAAAATCTTATTGAAATCAGTAGCACACATTTCCTATTTCAGTGAGACATTGCAAAATTAAAATGATATGTAGTAAAAACAATATGTGTGAGCCACCTGCTTACTGTATGATAGAATAGATTGGCATAGAATGACAGCTGCTGCACAGCCAACATTTCAGATACTGTACTACCTTGCCAACTGGACTTAAATTCACACATGATTTCCTTGACTAGCACTGAATGAATTTTTGCTGCTATAAATATGCATTGGCAATTGTGATGAATCATCCTGGATACTAAGGGTCACTGTTAATTCAAATAATGAACTGTATCCAGTGCAAAAAGGCACCAGAGCAAATACCAGTGTGTCAGGACTGTATTGAAGACCTAAAGTAAAGAACATGCCTTGACCCATGGTAAAGGGTGACCAACAATGAAGATTGTACTCCGCAGAGCTTGCTGGGTACTCACAGCACAAAATGTTACATGTTAAAGCCAAAGAACTAATTAATCATTACGTGCCTCCTCATGCTCACTTGGAATCTCTGAGAGTTACCACAATCAAGACCTTACAGCCTTATTTAGGCACCTAGAACCAGATTCAGACAGCAAAAACTCCATGAAGTTCTAACACCTACCCTCGGCCTGTTCTACGTTTTGCTTTTAGCAGACGCACAGCAGGTCGGGTCACAGCTCTGCCCCTTAGCTGACCTTTCTGAATCCCTCCCCAGGCTTCTGTAGTTCTCCGCACTGCTCAGTCATAAGGGTTTAGTGAAAGGCAGGTTATCTGATACTGCTTTTAATTCCCATTTATTTCAGTTAGAACAATGCATTTAATTATGTTTGCAGATCTGGTTTTGCTGGGGGTTATATTATGAGAGGATGACTACAAACAGTAAATGTTTCTTTTAATCTAACTTTCTAAGATAGCAGCTTATGTCTAAAGTCAGTGCTGACAGGAGCTCTAACAAGGAACCACTGCTTTAAATTTCCCCAATAATAAAATATTATTTATATTTGTAGTAATAAATAGTCTGGGTCTGCAATAAGAAATAATTTTATAAAGATGAATATGATTTACAGTTCTTCAGCAAGCAACAATACTGTAATGTTCATAAAAGGGCAGGTTTGGGGTAAAATCAGTAATCTATTTTAACCAATTCAAATGCCAATATCCCATCTGCTAAGTCTCTTTATTTTATATCAGTCTGCCATTTTCTCTTAGTGGTAGCATCAATAAACATTGTTGGTAATCATCTGCTTGTGCTCTAATGTGGCATATTCAGCTTCATTGAACAAAGCCAGGCTGAAGATCCCCGAAGGAAAAAAAAAAGTGACTCGTTTAGCTGTGATTCAGACCCACGTCTGAATTTAAGAATGACTCAAAGTTGCATCATCACCAAACCTGAACACAAATAGGTTTTTATCACATACAAAGCTAAATGCTAATGGCAGCTGTTTTATTTATTCCAAGGAAATTTTCAATTACATGTTTTTTTCCTCATTTTGCCAAGTGCAGTGGAACATTTCAAAAAAGCCATCAATTTGAGGAGTTCACTAAAAACATTTGTATCTGATGATGTGTAACAGGATTCCAGTTGGAGAATACCACTTAAATCTAAGACAGGGTTTGTTTTGCTTTCTCTCCTTTCAGATAGATTTGGAATTCACAGACATGAAAGCCTTGATAATGAAGCCTAGACTCAGGCTTCCCTTAGCCAGTATTTGCCATAAAATTCTCAAATGCATCTAGCACATTCACAGTCTGCAGCCAGAGACAACCTAAAACACTACTACAAAGGCAGGTTTTGCTTCCCTGGCATTATAAAACTACAGTTACAATAATTTAATCACAGCTGTTGATAGCTAAACCAGGCCTGATAATCAGTGGCAGAATTATAGCAGGCAACTTAAAAAAAATAGTGGATTATAGAATCATAGAATGTGTTAGGTTGGAAGGGACCTTTAAAAGTCAGCTAGTCCAACCCCCTGCAGTAAGCAGGGGCATCTTCACTAGATGAACTTGCTTGGAGCCCCATCAAGTCTGACCTTGAATAATGAAGCCAGAGCTGGAGATTATGAACTCTGGCTTGCACAGTAACTTGAAAGACCCACAGCTTTCGAGCTTGACAGAATTCTTGGGCTTCTAACAGGAGCAAGACAACAAGAGACTTGCATCCTGCAGCCTTAAGAAGCTTATCATTAAGACTGAGAGGATCTTAAACTGCCCATTTGTGAGATCAACCTGATACACAGGTTGCCAAAAAGCTGGAATTACCAGGCTGTCAAGGAATACTTTGGGAATCGGCTACATTTATTGACTTTTCTTGCTTCTTCAAACAAACTACCTCCATTAAAAATGCCATTTTCAAAAAAATCTTCATTCACAGATATAAAAATGTTCCGTTAGAGATTATTGTCAAGACAGATAGTTTGTCTCACAGGTCACCAGTCTCTGATCTGCCCCATACTTCTGGAGGTCCTCTGCGTGAAGAGGTGGAGGACAGAGTTCAGCACCACTGAGGACCAGGAGCTCCAGGGCAGCTGTGGCAGGTTGTAACCTGCCTGCTGGCAGGGTGCAAATGAAGCTAGTTCTGCCGTCAGGACGTACCCTGTAAAGCACAAGATTCCCACGTGTGTCGGCTGATATTGTACCCTGTTCTGGCACTGTAAGGGAAAGCTGAGCTTTATGAAAGGCACCGTTTCTGGCGTGAGACCTAAACCCACACGTTTGTTGTTTCTACACTTGACATACTGGGGAGGAAACAGTAGGTTCTGCTAACAGAGATCAGAAAGAACTTTTGGGAGGTGACACGTAAGACCACGTCCTCGGGAAAGCAGCTCAGCGTTTAGTGAAAACTCCCATGTTAACAGCGCTGCTCTGCCCAGAGACTAGAACCCACTTTACAAAGGAAAGACTGCAAAAGTACAAATATACTGTTTACAAATCATACTCTTGTGTGTTTGAATCATCTGCATGGGCACTGCTGACAAAAAAAAATGTATTACTTCAGCACAGAATGGCTGTTAAATCACGTAAACCCTCTATTTCGTTTCTTCTTCAAACAATACTATTTTTGATAACATTTATGCTGGGAACGACGCTTATATTTCAGAAAATAGCACACAGAAAGAGCCAAACAATTACCAGCCACCGAAAAAAAACCAAAAAAAAAAGCAAATGTATTTGAAATGTCGAAGCCAAAACGTTCAACTAATTGTTGTCATTATGCAATAAATTCCGTAGGCGTGGCTTGACAGTGCACAACATGGGAGATTATTTGGGGCAAGGGCAGGCCCGCTGCGGCCCCAGCTGCCCTGCGGCCCGGGCTGTTCGCGTTTAGTGGCGGATATCCAGCCCCGCTGAAGGACGCCACACGGGGCAGCCATGGCCCCTCGCGCCCCGCCAGCCGGGGCGGCGGCCGGAGCCGGGCCGGGGCGGCGAGCCCGCTAGGGGGCGCAGCGCTGCCCGGGAGGCTGCGGGAGCCGCGGGAGGGAGCGGCGGCTCGTGCCGGCGGCGCCTTCTCCCGTCCCCGCCCCGGCGACGCGAATGTATCATTAGGAGCCAGAAGAGGAATCTATATTAAGACTCTGCTAATGTTCTAACGAAGTGACACAAACAAGTTACACCGCTCGCAACTCACCTTCTTCCTACTCTGGGTATTTATAGCAGCCTCTGAAGCTGTACCGACACACCGCAGCCTATTCACTCCGCGGTGCCCGTCCTCCTGTCCCCATCACCCCGTGTTCCCCCCACCCCTAAAAAAAAAAGTAGGATAAACAAGGGACCAAGTGAAATCTTTAAAACAGAATTCCTTCCCCCCCTGCAGTTTATTTAAGTTAGATATTTCGGACTGAGCTGCTCCAGCCAACTGGTAGGCACCCTGCACATGGCTTAGCACCTACCACCAGCTCTCGCTGTGTGCTGAATCATGGCGACTGATTTTACAAGAGCCAGTGGTATGTTCACATATCACAGAGGAGGAACAAGCCTTTCGTTATGACAGTCTCTTACTTAAACAGAAAGTTGATAATAAACAAAGCTGAAAACCGATTGACCAATTATTAAATGACCTTAGAATAAAACGTGCTATTGCTGCACTTGAGCTGGTGCAGCAGAAGTAAATATCTCTAAAAGAAAAGCAAATTCTTCTATGACAGAAACCAATTTGATATGGAAATGGGTCAACAGTTGCTTAAGATGTAGCACAGTTTTGATTTGATCTGCTATATTTGGACTCTGTATGAGGCACTTCCAGTAACATCGGTATTGCTTATACATGAGACTTTTGCATAATCACTGTATGAAGCATTAGAATTCTTCAAATTGAGAATGGTTTTCAAAACGACTATACATATCTATGTTGATAATGTGGATGCAACAGTATTTGCTGAAGAAAAAGAACAACTGTTTTCTAAAACAATTAGAATTCATGATACATTGCTTGGCAGACTATTTTCAAAAGCCCACACAGCCCTCATCCACGAGAAACCCAAATGCATCCATGGCCACCAAGCTATGCAGAACACTGAGCTCAGAATACATGTTGGTCAGACAAGGAAAAGTATAAAAATAATTGTGCATACATTTATTTTACAAATGAAATCCTGTATTTGTAGAAAAGTGGGGTTTATATTGTTGCTTTTCAGACATGATCACAGTTTGAGTTGTTCTTGTCTTAAGAAAACAACCAGATTCCATTTTAAGATGTTTCTTCCAAGGATGTTGTATAACTTTGTGATTGCACATACCTTAGCTGTTAGCTTTCCAGTTCACCTTGTTATTCCCATGTAGTCCCTGGTAATCCTTGTATCAACATGGGGGTTAAGCTAATTTCACTCCTAAAAACTATAAAAGATCATTTCACCATGCTTACCACTGTGTTCAGGAACCTTCCCCAGCCAGCAGTGAATTCACCTTCTTTTTACTTTTTGGCCTCCACTCACTTATGCTCCCGATACATCTGCATTGGTTCTCCTTTGCCCTTGACTTCTGCGGTCAGACCTTGGGAAGGACAACACATATATGCAATTTTTTCCTTTAAGTATGCAATAACAACAAATAGCATTCACATCCTAAAAGCCCAGCACAGGCATTGAAGATCAGCCACCGACTCCTGCAGAGTGATTTTACAGAGGAACATGACCCTGGTTGTGGATGAGGTCCTGGTAGCCCATTACAGCACAAAGCCACGATTAGCTGCTAAGGCACAGGCAACTTGAAAAAGTGACCATTTTCAATTGGCCTCTGTATGCTGTTGGACATTGAAGGAGGACACATTCAGATTATATTAACATAGGTCATAACATTAGCATATCACCTCTACAGAGATACAAACGAGTTATTGTAGTCACAGGAAACCAGAGGTTTGCTGAAATCTAGGTAAGTGTGAATGCTAGGTCTTCACAAAGAAAACAAAATGAGATGGAGACAAAAAAATTCACCAGGTTATTTGTGATTAATAATAATGACTCTAAAGACAGTCTATTTCTGATTAGTAATAATAGCTCTAAAACCATAATGAATTCTATTTACAGGAGTAACTAACCTTTACAGAGTCCACATGAACACTCAGTTGATTCCACTGTCTGTTCTGTCTTATATACCAATAAAGGTGATATTAGACAACAAAAGCCTCTACAACATATATCTCCACAAGGGTACAACCCATGCAGTCAAAGTGTGTTTTAACCTAATAATTGCAATATGCTATAGGAATTATTAGACTAACTGCTATTAGTGAAAACCAAACTATTCAATCCTATGTCTGGCTCTGTAACAGATGTCATACATAATGTTTAACAAGTAGTTCATGTCTCTTGACACCATTTTACCACTTGTAAAGTAAGAATGCTTTGAGATCGTTGAATGGTAGACATTATAGAAGTAGAAAGCATTGACTATTATTTGTTGTATTATTATTTAATGTAACATATGGATGCAAAATTCTGGCTTGTTTGACCAGGAAGACAGCCCTATATGTTTAAAATTAAATTAGCATAGAAAAAAATTAAGCAAACAGACTATCTCAAATAGGAAATGAAATAAACAGTATGGAGCTCTTTAAATACATAACAAGTAATCAGCGAAAGGGCTGTGAACGGAACCTGAGTGGGAAGCTTGTGACCAGTGAGGCTGATATTGCTGGAAGCCTGAATGAAAGTTAAAAGGCTCCATGACTAGGCCAGACTATACAGGCAATTAGAAGTGCTGAATGTTGCCAAGGCATCAGGCCAACAAGAATTACAACTCAACAAACTGAATGAAGGAGGGGGGAGGAAAAAAAAAAAAAAAAAGAAAAAAAAAAGAAAGGCTTTAATTAAATATTTGAGATCTCACAAGAGATGGGGAAAGTGCCAGGTAACTGGAAGATGGATAAGTAAACGGAGGGGGTTTGTTCGCTCATTAATGCGTGGGGGAATTTACAAGTGTAACTTCTACTACCATTAATTGGAGATACAGTAAATCAGTGATGCCAGTGCACGCTGGTGGGGAAAGGCTTTTGTCACCTAAACTGGTCTTACCTGGCAAAGGTTTGTTGAAGAGTTATGGGGTGATTTTTGGATCTGAATGAAAAAGGTCACCAAGATGGAACTTCTTGAAATAAAAGTTTGGAAAATTTTGATTGCAGGATGATCCCAGAATAAAGCAGTATTTTCATAAGAACTTTTCTTAGAAGCATATTTTCAGAATTGTGCATTTATTTCTCTTTCCCTACACCTCAGAAATCCCAAAATAACCCTGTGGGACACGCGTTAGCTCCAAAGTGGGTAAAGTAACTTCATTTCTGCAGTTCCTTGTCAGAAGGGTCACCAGTTGGGATGATTTGATTGTGCCTGTGCTGAAATGAGGCAGGGAAATGAAGCCAGCAGGTCACTCACCCGCAAAGAAACAGTAGGAAAGAAGAGAACAGAAGTACTTGTGAAAGGACCCCACACTGGCAAGGGTAGAGGAAGAACTGCAAGTGTACTATATCAGTGCACCCAGTTAGAAACTCTGTAGATGTAATTACCTCAAATAAGCATATATACATTTTTATGCAGCCCCAAATTCCATGTTTTTCACATCCATCACATGTCAGATTTTAAATGCATGTACATTATACCATTTTCCTTTCCACTGTTCCTCCATTAAATCCAAAGTTTGCTTCAAAGCAAAATTTAAAGCTTCATTCTTCCTACAGCGCTACAATGAACTCAGAAATTATTTACAGGCTGAAGAGAGATTTGTATTTTTTTTCTACCCACAATCAGAGAAATTTTGGAATATGTAAAATATGCTGTATTTTCAGAGCCCATGAATACAAACCGGAAATAACAGCTTTAGTAATTCCTTCAGGTACCTAGAATGGAGAAGTAAGGGACAGGAATCTCATGTCAGAGACCCATGTTGGTTATTTTATCAGCATTTCTAACCGAAAAGGAAAAATCATCACAGTTTCAGAGCATGACATTAAAAAAGGGCAGAATTCAGCATCTGTTCTTCACATGACTGTATTATGGGATGGCTTTGAATAAGGAATCTATTTAAAAAACTATAACAAAAACAAAGCTCATGAAGAAAAAGGCTATAAGCCTTCACAGTCTTGAAACCATATAAAATCTTTTCAAAACTCAAACTGCCCTCAGATGTTCAAGAACTTGGTCTCTCAAGTGAAATGTGTCTCTACATGTACATTTGAGCAGACTTTGCATTCTCAACTTCTACTAATGTTTTACTAGAAAAGTAGTAAGGCAGCCGCCTCAGTAAGCCCAACATTTTTGAAACTTATAGACCAATTTAGACTTAGGCTCTTATTTTATTATAGGAATAATACAATATACCTTAAAGAGTAAAGGAGAGCATTAGCACAACAGTTTACAAATATGACTGCAACTAACAGTAAATGAGATATCCATTAAATCATTTCCTGTTCTTGAAGACACAAATAATTTCACATCATATCATTATCACAGGACTACCTGATAAGAAGTAGCTGCCAAGACAATTCACTTTCTTCTTGCCTACCACATCTACAGTTGCTATGAAAGTTTATTTTAAAAGTACATCCTTTATGACCATAGCAGAATCAAATATTAGACAACAATCTATTCAGCCATTATTTTTATGTAGAACATAAATGCTGACACAAAAGCCAAAGTCAGTATTAATGGCCAAATTTGTTAAATTTCTCAAGATTAAGATGGTAAAAAACGTTCACATTAAGGTGGTGGGCTATATTGTAGCTTAATTTATAATTTCCAGGCGTATAAGGCAAGCATAGACAGACCATATGTCTTTTCTTGGCCTTTAAATGCTCCTATTTTCCACTAGACTTGCCTTTTTCTCCATCTATTGGCAGCCATACCATTTGCTATTCAGGTGATTGGCTGTAATGAGCCAGCTCCTGTTTCCATATGAATAACCACTTTTTTCCCCAATTACTTAAGCTGCCAGCAAGTCACTGGTGTCATGTTCTTTGAAGCAAATCTGACTGTCAATAGAGAATAGGACTACAAAAAGAAAGAATTTATGATGATACCCTTAGTTTAATATTTTTCCAAAATGCTATTCAGTTTATCTTCCTTAGAATATAGGGAAGACTGCAACGGTCCACAGTAAGAAGTAAGAATATCTTTAATTGGCTTTGTGCTCCACATGCCCTTGTAATCAGCTTTCCCATATGGTAGTCTGAAATAAATTTATCAATCTCCATTTATGTATTTATGTCACTTTCAAAGGTCCATTTTAGTCAATATCAAAATCTATAAAAATGTCATTTAATTATAAAATTTTATTTTAAAAGTTAGAACACTGAATACATAGGTTGATATTTACAATTTCTGGAAATAAGCAGACAGAAAAGCATGGGGAGGGGCAATGCTCCTAAGGCCAATGAGCATCAGTTATTAACAGTGCAAGGACTAAATATATCACTGTAACTCACTTTTTTGGAAGATCTTTTTTATTAATCTTTCTTAAATGGGCTTGAATATTCTTTGCTTAAAGGGGATCAGCTTACATTTTGCAAGGGAAGAGACGTTCTTGGAATCCACCATGATAAGTGTGATCACAGGGTAAGGGGCAGATTCCTTCCTGGTGCTGATTGCAAGTACCATGTCAGACAGCAAATTGTTACAGATAAAAAAAATCAGTCAAAAAAATTACTATAATAAAGTTCTAATACAAAACAATAGAAGCAATGCTACCCAGCACTCAAGGCCTAGTCTATTAAGTACCTACCTTCAGACCTGTATTGTTTCAGGCAGCCTTCCCAGATTTCTATCCAATAGATTTTCCAAGTGTTGCCCAGTTTTTCCAGATGATTCCAGCTAAACACCATTTTAAGTATCTGAGAAATTTCTTGAACATCTGCTTCTGCACCGTAGATACCAGCAGCCAGTCTAAAGAGTAAGACATTTTCAGTATGTATTACAAACTGCTACTGGTGGCACAAAACTCGGATTCAGTTCTGAATGCTCCCAGGTGCTCTCAACTGGGACTTCATCTATGAACTAATTAGCTCCTATAGGTAGAACTTTTCTAACACCAGGTGTCCTAAACAGCTACTGCTCTTTTGCTGAAAGAGTTTCCGGGTTGTTGGTTTGTTGGGTTTTCTTAATCATTAAAAGCAAAGTAATAAATTATTTTTTACATAAGGTTGACAGCACTTCTCACAGAGCTGAGACAAACCAGGAAGCAAGCAAAGGGAAGACAGGTGAAAAGCAAAATTATTTCTTTAACAGTCTGCTAAGAATTTTATTATCTTTGATTGTGCTGATTTGCAAACAGGAAAGGTCCTGTCTAATCTCTTTAAAGGAAGAAGAAAGAAAAACAGCTGCTAAACCTGAAATTCATTAGTGAAATGCATTTAAGGTCTAAATGAGACAAAACAGCAATGTTAAATGTAGTGTGCTTAATTAACTTGCAAAAAATACAAGTTTTTTCAAGATTAAGTTTAAAATTGCTGCTTAATGATAACCTGTTTTATTATTATTACTCGGCTAAAATCTTGTTTTAGATGCATACATAAAATCAGAGTAGGTCACAGGTTTCTCCAATTACGTAAGATCAGTACTGGATTTGACCCTATACTAAGCAAGATTTTCTCCCCACATGCTGAAAGAGCACATAAAAATAAAAGAATGCTGTAGTTTGTTAGCTTTGATACAGGAGTTAACTAGAATTTGTACCAATAATTTTATACTATTTTTTTCACCAAAGCATTTTAAGAGATGTTTGAAGACCATTATCCATTAATAAAGTCTGTATCAAAGTAAAACTGGCTGCCTCAAACTGTGGAGGAGCATTGCTGATTAGGTACCAGGTCAAAGGCATTTAGACCCTGGAAGGAACAAATATATGCCTGACTGGATTTCCAGAAGTTAAGGTACCTGCCAGTTCCCTAGTTGCCTAAATGCTTTCAAATCTCTCCATAAATACTAATGGACTAATACAAGGCACACACTAGCTGGAGCCTACATTTGAAATCTGCTCTCAAACCTCATTTGCAGATTGGCCAGATGGTAATTAGTGTGGAGGTGTTCTCCAGGCAGACTTGCTTTCAGGGCAGGGTTTTTTAAATTTTATTCGGGTTGGGGGAGGAGAAAAGGAAGTCTTTTCCTCCCCCCTCCCCCGAATTTTAAGATTAGTAACAGCTAAGAAAGGGTGAATAAATGCTGAGCTGCAACAGAATATTCTCTAGTTTTTTATATTTAAGAAAGTGCTTGCAATTTAATCCAGAGAGACCAATAAACAGTAGACTAAAATAAAAAGGCAGAAGGCTGCAGTGTCAAAGTGCTGTTAAAGTACATGAGAAAAGCAATCCACTTGGGGTTCATTGTAACACTTCTAATAATGAGCTTCCCATATTTAGACACAAGAGATAGCAAATTCAAACCCCCTGGAAAGGATACAATACAGTTATACAACAACATAGCAAACTGTATTTGTTTTGTTATTACTACCTATGCACCCTATGGTTTCTTTAGGGAAGATGATATGATATCTTTATACTGTGGTGTACAAAATAATCTGAAATCTCTTTGACACCACTAAATTATCAAAATCCTTCCTAAAGAGTGAAAGACCTCCAACTTGATGCTAAACTTGATCTTAAGCATCACTAAAAAATAATATGTTTTGTTACTGCATTTCTCTCTCAGAGGTTTTTCAAAATCCTTCCAGTCAGTACATGAGATAGGATACATATTGTCGGGGATAAGTTGTTAAAGTGAATTTGAAATGTGCTTCTCAAAATATCGTTTACACATTTACCAGATGGTAAAATAAACATGTAAATTGTTATCGAGTATACACCAACTTTATACTACAATTTTACCCACTGTAGATATGGTGTAAAAATGTTGAATATAGTGTTACTTGTTCATTTAATAGTTTATTAACATTTTAAATACATTTGGAGAATAGGTTTACTTTTAAAGAAAAAAAATACTTACAAAAGCAGAATTTTAAGCCACCAAAGGAGTCAAATTAGCCTACTTGTGTCCACATTTACCATTTACCTTATCAATAATACGATTGGTATAATTATAGTTGGTTTCTAAGTATTTGTCTATGCACAGACATTATGCATATTTAATGGCATGAGTTTTAAAAGATAAATTTAAGTTGAACAAAATGCTAAGAAGGTAATTGTAAGAATTGCCAACATCTTAGTTAAAGTAGCTCCAATTAGACCAGCACATCACTTTGCCACTGGAAGTTACTCTTTCATGAGCTATGATACATGTTCAGAAATATGAAGATGTGAATATCACGAATTCACATATGATGAAATAGAAGGTGTGTGCTGACAAACCCCTGTGTCCAAAGAAGAGCCTAATACGTGCACTGTGTAGCAATATGCAGGAATTAAAATATTCCAGCTCAAACAGTAACCCTTTTCCTTCCCAAAAATAAAAGGTCCTGTACACATAATCATTTGTTAATGATCATGGTAGAGGATAACAGATGAAGGATTTGGATGGAAGACTGTTGTTGTACTATCTATGACTGGTTCCTCCTTTTGCAGTTGTGTTTCTACCAAGGCAGGGCATCTATTCCACCATGCTATAGGATTTTCTTCCCCAGATTTTCTTTTCTCCAGACTATGCCAGCTCCCTTTTTTTTTTAAAAAAAAGAACTTTATTATTTTGCTGTCTTAGATTTAGGAACTTTCCTCACCTGTGAAGACATATATTCAATCAGCATATTTTATTTTTAGTCTTACGCACTCAGCAGACTCTAAACTAATCACTCCTTAGAAATGAGCATGGCAATTAGTCTTCAAAATATCCAAGGACTTTTTTGGTCAACCCACAACAAGGTCTTAGACTCTTGCCTGAGTTTTGTCTGAATTATTTTTTCAGAGGCTTTTTGACAACATCTAAATTCAATCTTCTACCAGGCATTAAGCTTCCATTTACTATTACATTGCAGCTTTAATGTCATATACCCTTGGTAATAAGGTCTTATCACATAGGTACGTACAATACATGATTCTCAAAAGTAATAGCACAGAGTTAACTTAAGATATGAGTCAACTTTATTAGTGAAATCTGGCGGAGCTTGCCTGTCCAGCAAATACCCTGCATTAGCAGGTGTCACAACACAAAAAACTCCTAACCAACATTATCTTTAAAGAATGCTGCCCCTATACAGGGAGCTAGCATGGAAGTAATGGATAGCAAGCTTTAACAAACCTGTTTGGTTTGTCTGACTCAGACTGTGGAAGCTTGTTCTTTAAGTTTCAGAAGTCCTGCAGAAAAACCAAAGTGCCAAAAGCTGCTCCACACCGGGTGCTTCAGCAGGACTCCAGCAGGATCTTCTAGGAAAAGATGAAAGACAAACCAATTTGCATATGCAAGCACTTTCAAAACAGCATTTGGAATTTGCTGCTTTACCAACCTACCTTTTGGATCACACTCTGCAGCTAAAGTATTTTGCAAAAGGACAGAAATATTTGATTATATTGAAAATATTGCAATAATAAAGTTTTCATATGGGAATAAATAATAACGTAACTTAATTATACACCCCTGAAATCTCTGGGAAGGGCTGGTTTAGACATCGTTATGCAGAAACACAAGTTCAAACTTACAGAAATAACCTAAGTGGGACGGGGGGAAGATTGACTGATGTAGGCAGACAGGAGTTGTCCATTAGCCCACCCACAGTCACCAATATACCTCTATATGTGAATCAAAAAAAAATATGGAGAAGAGTAAAAGTCTAACTACCAAAATCCCTACTGCATTCAAGCTCTGTATTGGCTTGAGCATACAAAGATGTACTATAGACTAAAACACTAAAGATGAGAGAGGGAACTGATGAAGAAAGCATTGTCTTCAGACCCGGAGCCACAGAGCACCAAACACCTCTGCCAACTAACTTCAAAGCAGAGCCTGAGCCAACACTTCCATAAAGGCAGGGTGAGCATTGGAAACTTGTAGCATATGCTGCTATTTACATAACTAATTGTAGCATGCACAGTCAAAAAACAGCCTCTAGCTTTAGCATATACGTGCAAAATAATTGATTTTATTATGTACAGAAAATTAGAAACTGTCAGAAACAAAGCCACTAGTAACAGCCGTGAGGAAGAATTTAGAAGATGCATCTCCTAGATTGCAGAGGCTAGTCTTCACACAGTTGTGTGGTTTACAGCTAGAATATAAATCTAGACAACATTCAACGACAGCTGATACCCTACCCAAGCTTTTGGTAAAACTGACATACACACACCATAGTCTGATGGTGGAGACGCTCAAGAAAAATCTTCCCAGCCGCAGATGAGCTGTGGTCTGTCACTGCAAACACTGTAACACAAGATGAATCTTTGCAAAGGATATTGAAAATATAATAATAATCTAATATTACACAAAAAGTGGAAGAAAAATGTGATGGCATAGAATAAAAGCACTAGCTGAGTTGCTCTTAAATCTCTGATGAAAAATAGAAGGACGCTAAGATGTGAAAAAATACAGAAGATGACTAAAGCTGCATTTATACTGGCTAATTCTTTGTGAAAAATAAAACAGAAATACAAAATTCAGGATTTCCCAAGCAAAAGACATGTTTATGTAACCAAGAAAAAAATGCATATTGGTTTTAGAATATTCTTCCATTATTCAGAAATAACATCATTTGAGAAAACATTTAATCCTCTAGTTTAAATCTGTATTGGTTAGACATGACATAGGTATTCTTGCAGTCACAGAACGGACTAGAATTTGTTAAAATCTTAAATATTTTTATAAAGAATAAAATTCAAGCAGGTTATTTTAAGATATCCTCTGGCCAGGAGTCTTTGGGAAGATTATGTTAAAATTGTAAAAAAAAAAAAAGGGCAAACCAAAAAACCCCTATAAAAATCAGCAAAGGCCTCATAAACAATAATACAACTAATACAATACCCATAAAACTAGGAGTTCACTTGATACATGCTACTTCAGAGCAAACTCAGAAACAGGCAGCCAGGTTATGCAACTACATATACTGACAACATTTACGTTGTGGATTCTTATAAAACACATCATATTAAATGTTTTCTATGAGTTAAGCCCTTTACATCATAAGAAAATGTATATAAATATAAATTTCAAAGTTTGGGTACAAAAGAGTAGGCTTCCAAGGATCTTGTTCTCTCACAAAGCTTTCCTTGTTCAAGTACCCTTCACAGAAGGATTTAAAGGAGAGAGCACTTGTCTACGTGCTCAAGCTCTGAACAGAACAAGCCAGGAGCCAGTGAAGTGCTTTCTCCACTAAGGAAAAGGATGGAGAAGAGCGAGGCAGATGCTGGAGCTCACGGGAGTATTTGCAGATCTGCCAGGGGAAGATATCGGAGGCTACTTGGGGACTGTTGGTGGATTTGCATCAGCTTGGAGCTCTGCCACTTCGTCACCCAGATATACAGTGATGCATTCATTATCCTGAAAAACTCTCTGAGGGCAGGTTTTGGGTTATAGACAAGCCCATCTCCTACCTACCTGCCTGTGAAAGGGATCACCAGCTTGCTGCTGTCCTGTCCCTGCACCCACCAGCCTGGCAGCCTTTCCCATGCAATAGCACCATCACCACCCAAGTGACTTCAGAGAGCTGAACTGACAGCAAACCAACTCTCGTGAAAAGGGTTGGGTACACAGAACTAAACTTAAAATATCCAAGATCCTTATCCCGAGGCAGCTGTAGATATTAAAATAAAGTCAAAATTAAATATAATTACTGTTTAGCACAGTATGTATTTAGCACAGGCATTACCCTTCTTGCTCTATAGCTGGGAAATGTGACCACAGTGACAGAACTGCATTTTAATTACCAAGGGGAAAAAAAAACCTGAACCCCACAACAGATAACACTGTTAAAGCAAAACAGACTGAGGCCCTGATCCTGCAAAGACTTATGTGCACGTATATGCTAAACTTTATACTTTCACAGGACAATTATTTGTGATGTTTCTCCAGTTATAATGTATTTGGAAAATAAGCATATACTGCTAATGGACTACCACAGGGTTTGACCTTTTAGGTTACATCTGTCTAGATGGCGTACAGGGAAATACATTCCTAAGGCAATCTTATATCCATGTGTTGTTACAGCAAATTTTTATGCTAATTTTTAAAGGCCTGTTTTTAATTTCTGCCATTATACTTCACATTAGTTTACATCTACTTACACAAATTAATCAAACCACTTTGCAATTAAAAAAAAAATTTAAATGAAATCATCATAGTGAAGTTATAAGTGAACAACATAAGGAAACACAACAACTGAAAAGCTTAAAAATACAATGATGTATGTTAACATGAGAGGGGCTTTATAGTATTTAACACAAAGAAAAATAAAAGAGCTACACTACGTAAGACTGCAAAAAAAACCATGACAAAGATTTGGGCATTACAAAATCTCACACACATATAAGAAGGACTGAAAATTACATTCATTTCCTTCCATTCAAATTCTAAACATTTATTTTATAGTAAAAATACAGTTGGCCAAAATACTGCCCCCAAAAAGGGACAAACTCTTCTGTAACACACACCAAGCAAACTGGTTGTGTTTAAGTTATTAAGACAATGAGAGCATTAAAATCAACCTTGTCAATAAGCAGAAATTGAGCTTCAATTTTTCTGATAGCCAAAAAATATAAGTACAGTAAGATATCATTTGATGTTTTTATAATTATTTTAACACAGGATAAATAAATATTTATATCACATTAATACTTGGCCTTATTCATTCCGTCAAACAGCACCTGCTTTGGATAGTATCTAAAACACAAGAGGAAACAATCAGAAGATACAAATCACTACTGAACCATTGAAGCCCATGAAATGATGCAATTGTACACCACTCTATTCTGACCCCAACTCTGCAACAAACACCATTCTTCAATTAATATCTGAAATAACTGCTTGATAATGCACCCAAGAACAAAAATGGGAAAGGTGTGGAAATTTCTTAGAACTGCAAGCACTGGAGATTTTTCAGGGAAATTTTCATCATTTCCAAACATGCACTGCTAAACCATTTGGAGTAGGGACATTTTCAAAAGTCTCCTCATCACTTATGCACAGTGGTTTCTATAGGAAATAGAAATAGAAAGCAAAACCCTTTACCTCTTATTCAATACCTTGCACCTAATTCAACTAAAATGCTCCCTTCTCCTAATGCAAGAGTAAACTGAGCTGTCAGAAGAGAGCTTACACCATGCTTAAAGCAATACCTATGTACAAAACCATCATGTCTTAGAAGTACACTGGTAAGGCAGCAACATGGGGTGGGGGAAGATGCTTTAAGGCTTTGCTGAATAGGGACATAGTACTTGGAGCAGTGATAACTATGTTATTGCACCACAGATTTAATTTAGTAAAATATAGGTACCAATCACAGAGCAACAGGCAAGACAGGTGGGATTCCCAGATTGGGTATACCTCAAGGGCCAAAAAGCAACTACCATTATTTCCTCAGTGTCTCAGGCAGGAGGTCTGTGGAAGATGGAGATGTGACAGTCTCATTGTAGTCAACTCCTGCTAAGTAACAACTCCCCTTCAGCAAACACTTCCACAGAGGTAAATAAGCTGTAACCAGGATGTCGATCAATCACCAAAAGCATTTGTTAGTTTACATTTGCGATTTCAGTTTAATTCTTGGTGGGTGGGTGTCTCCGTCTAAACTAGGACACCTTTCAGTGACCTAAAATTTCTCTCAACTCAAAACATTGGTGTTACTGTCTCACCCTTCAGTCCCAGACCAGTATTGTGTGTTTCTTGGATAAACAAAAGCCGTCAATGTGCAACTAAATACAATTCAAGGAAAAAGCCTACTTACAAAAACTAATTCCATACGACCACCCATAGAAATTGAGATGTGACTTTTAGAAAGTTTAAATTATATGTCAGTGCCAACACTAAAAAAAAAAAAAAAAATACAAAAAATAATTACCCAAACACATACAAAAAATATTATAAATTATTGAAGTGGGAGCTTGTATGATGTGCTTTGGTAACTCGTCAATGCAATGTTTCTACTATATTAAAAAATCAAATTATTAAGTGTATTCTAAATCAGTCAGTCACTTCAAGGTACACGACTATCACAATTATTGAAAAAGGCCTTGATCCTGAAAACATTTATGTCTGTGAATTTGTAGACAAGTGAATAGTCTTTGTAGGACTGACCTCTTACTTTACGTTGTTCACACATATGAACTTGCATGCACGATCAGAGACTAAGGCAGGAATACACATTTACAAGCTATCAACATTTTACCTAAAATGTCTCTTAAAACAGATTCAAAGTCATTACCAGCTGTTTCTTATTTAAAGCTTGAGAAATAAATGCTTGTTAATATCAATGTAATGCTGTAGTTTTACACAGAAGTAATGTACCTGAAGTTTTCATCCATTCTGCCTTCAGTTTAAAGAAAAATAAATAAAATTGACCTAAAAATTCAACTTAAGACCAACAAGATCATTCGTATCCGTATCAACCCCTTAGTGTTAGAAACACTGCAACTATGAGAATTTGCGGTGATATCATGAATAAAACATCACAGATTTAATTGTGAAATATATTATATAAGGCCAAAAGTTTCATCTAATCAGCACCGGCAGCCTTGGATCTTTATGAATTAATGATTATTTTACCTCTGAGAGAAGGAAAATATTACATATGGTCAAATATTCAATAATATATAGACATTTCAACCTTTTTTTTTTTTTTTGAGAGATACATACTTGAACAAATGGACAGCATTCAAGTGGTCACACTCTGAAATGAACGGTGCTTTTGTTTGTGCATTCCCAGATTAATATGCATTCTGATAAACGCATGAAATGTTATCACAAAGCTGTGTGGCTCGGTGGACCTACCGCAAATATATTACATCTATTTAGCTGGAAAGAACTGGATACTGAATGCAAACAGTCTGCTGCCTTCCTTCTATTTATCTCTCCGCTATTTCAATTTTTTTTCCCTCTGACTTTGCCCCCGTATCTTAGCAAGTGACACATTCCCCACTGGGGACCACATACATGACAAATTTTAATACTTAAAATGAAAACTTGTGTCCATTCTGCACAGAAACAGTACCTGGAAAGCACATGTTCACGCAAAATCCTTTTATCTGCTTTTCCCAATACACACACATTCTTTTTTCGCATCACAGCAACTTTAAAATTGTCCTATGTAATTTAAATAAGATTTCCAAAAACAGTAACCTGTTATGGGGATAAATCAGAGCGTTTCCAATTGACAAAGTAATTTGTGAGGGACATACAAAGCACCTGAAAACACAGACTTCGAAGAAAAGCATTTTAACTATAGCAACAGCACTCACTGCATAATGTTATAAGGAAAATTATGCAATTAGGTCTCTTATCAGACTTATGAAAATTCAGATTTATGCCAGTTGGGAGAAAAAAAAAAAAAAATCATTGTTCACCACATCTCCCTTGAGCACTACCTAGGGGAGGGGAGTGATGACCAGACAGTGAAAATTAAGAAGAACGTGTCCCACCTTACGCCTATTCTGCCAATCTGTCGCGGTTGTTCTTCTAGCTCCATAGGTTTACATGATTTTTTTTTCTTTTTTTTTTTCCCCTGACAAGTAATACAAGACAGATTCTTGCCTTCTTAGGATCTTGCAATCTAGTTTAGACATAGCACGTCAAGTGGTGATGAAAGAAGGTTAGGGTGGGTTTGAAAAGATGAGGATTCCAACAGTAAACGATGCAGAGACATCAGTTTGGTAATGTACACATGTTTTGCATGATTCATTGGACCAAAATGGCCAAAGGAACTTAAAAAGCTGTCAAAGGCATCTTTACCTCTGACCTACCTAGTCATCCATCTGCTTCCTCATACTGTCAATCAAAACCCTCCCGTCCTTATCACTATTCTATTACACACATTTTCCACAACCATTTCTCCTCCAGCTCTTAAAAAATATCTTAGCAAACATTTCAATCAGTCATT
Organism: Gallinula chloropus; assembly: GCF_964237585.1. NCBI lineage: Eukaryota > Metazoa > Chordata > Aves > Gruiformes > Rallidae > Gallinula > Gallinula chloropus. The sequence goes on along the minus strand of NC_140090.1, from coordinate 18,394,826 downwards.
AAAAACCTTGTTAAAATATGCAATGTGTCATCAAATATGCATAGCGTACTCGTGCAAAATCTGCAGAGCGTAAATCGCTGTATTACATTTGATATAGTATTAATGTGAAACATCATAGAAAGTATCACCAATAAGAACTTTGAATTACTTTCTACAGATCGTCTCTTTCGGAGCTTGATTTTGTGTATACACCAAATAAAGCAAAGAAAGGGCAATTGGATAGATTGTTTTAGGGAGTAATTAAAAGCCCGTTCAGCCTGCCTGGGACAACAAGGCAAATTATACTTCATGTGAAATTCATGCAATTAGTTGCTGGTCTAACAAATTCATACGCGGGGTTTTGCTTCGAGTAAAGTGAGCGCAGCGCAAGTACGTTATCATTTACATAACCCGGGTCAAAACCCGCGTGTTCGATCCGAGGTGAACGCAAACATTTTAACGTGTCAGTAAACATATGCTTGGCGGATACACCAGTGCACCTCCAATAATCATCATCATCATCATCATCATCTACAAAAATTGTAATAGCAATAAAGTGACCTACCGACGGCAAATAGCCTGTTTTACTTCTGCAGCCCTTATCTCTTCCAATCCCTCGCAGAAATAGTTATGGAATTATCCTGTGGAAATAGTTAGGGAATAACATTAACCACTCACGCACGGGAAAGGATTTTGTTCAGACCTGTGACACGTTACGCATTTATCCCAGACCCGCCGGATAACCCCCGCTAAATAAAAGCTCGCAAAATGAGTTTTGACAAGCGGGCTGCCCGCCGTGACTGGCGTTCCGGCAGGAGCCCCCGGCACCCGCCGCTGCAGTGGGGTGGCGGGCGGCAGCGGGGTCCCCGCGGCGCTGCCCGCCGGGCTCCCCGCCTGGGAACGCCGCCGGGTCTCCTCCGGTCCGGCCACTTTGCCCTCTCGGGGGGCAACGCTGCAGGACGGGCGGCGGGCGGCAGGAGGGGCGGGAAGGGCAGCTTTTGCCGGCCGAGAGAGGGGAGAGAGGGATGAAAACGTGTAATATTTTTAGAGCCTGGCTCCCCCAGGTCCCGCGTCCCTGAGGGGGCAGCTGGGGGCTCGCGGGGGACGGAGAGGGCCGAGCGATGCGCAAGGAGGCGCGGGCGGCCCCGCAGCCTCCGCCGCTCAGCGCGAGGCGGACAGGGAGTTGCGCGCACCCCCCCCCGCCGCCCCGGCTGCCCGCGCTTTCTCGAGGGGCCCTCTCTCACCTGGCGCCTCCCAGGGGACACAGCCCCCCCGCCCCGCCACAGCCTCTCTCCGGGCCGGGTGGCCCCCCGCACGCAGGCGGAGGGCGCCCCTCGGGCGCGCAAACCTCACCGCCGCCCCAGGGGCAGCACCGTGAGCCCGACGGCAGCCGCGGGGCGGGCGTCCCCTCCCTCTGCCGAGGCCGCACCTGTACAGGCCCGCGCCCGCTCGGCCCGCGCTCACCTCCGCGCCCCCGGCGCGCGGCCCCGCGCGGGCCACTGCAGCCGTTGGAGACGTTGGGGGCGCAGGAGCCCGGCTCAGGTAGATGCCCGCAGGGCGGGGGAAGGTGAGGGCTGGCGCACTGGGGCTGCTCAGGCGCCCCCGGCAACGCCGCGACAGGACAAAATCCTTGCGGCGGCTCCGCACCCGCGCTTCCCCCGCCGAAGCACCAAGAATAAACCCGGCCTTTTATGCCAGGCACCTACGCACCCCGACCCAGGCAAGTGCCGGGGGACGGCGCCTTTCCTAAAGCCTACAGGCAGGTGTTTTTTTTAAGGGGGAGGGAGGGGAGCGTCCCTGGAAGGTCGGCAGTGGGAGAGGTGACAAACCGCGGGAGCGGAGGAGCGGCAGCCCGCGCAGCGGGGAAAGCTGCTCCTCCGAAGGGACGCTCGTCCCGGGAGGCCCGGCCGGACAACTTGCCGAACACAGCGGGGACTCCGCCAGCGCAGCCCCCGCCCCGGGGAAGCGAGGGGAAGGCAGCCTCCCCGGGGCGGGGGCTGCGCTGCGCTCCGCGCCTCTGCTCCACGAGCAAAGGCGGCCCCACCGCCAGGCACCTTCCCGCCTGCAAAATGCTTTCGGGTTTTTTAAGCGTCAGAGAAGGGGATAATTATAAACCTCTGAAACCCGACGGGGTTTCTTCTCCCTCTTTTCTCCCATTACAAACCTCCACGTTTAGCCACCCGGTACCCACACTTTTCCCCTACGCTCACCCCACACACACACCAAAAAAAAACCCCAAAAAGAGCGAGGGCAGCTCCGGCAAGGAGGGGAAGCAGCGGGACTCCCGCCCCGAGAGCCTTGCCCGCCAGCGACAAGGGAGCGGAGAGGGACGGGCTCCCCTCGGCCTCACCTAATTTCCTACTTGCAAAACGGCAAAGTGCTTTCCGACACGACGTTAACGTTTTGCCAGGTTTATTTTACTTGTTATACACAGACGATACAAACGGGCAAAAACCGAAACATTTCTCAATGGAGCATGTACTGGTATAAATTATTCAGTTCCACAGACGTAACAGAACAAATATAAAAATCACAACATTCGATTTACAGAAGAGTCAAAAATATACACACGTTTATGACCCTGAATTTCTATTAGGAAATTTCCCCGTCGAATGTAATCTAGACTGAATATTTAGCCGGATGCATATTTCAGTTTGTAATTTTTTTCCATATAAAAATGCGTTAATTGTATAGATTTGCTACTCAAAATTCGAAGATTTACTATTCTGCTTCGCCGGGGGGATGGGGGAGAGACCTGGAGGGATATTATTTCTCCTTCATTAATATAATAAGAGGTTCATAGGAAAGATCGCTCTTACTTTCGATGTGCATTTGATTCCCAGGAAGTCAGATCTCGGTTAGCTACTTTATGAAAAAGTCAGTTCCAAAACTAAATGCAGTAAAATATACAACTCACAATTCATCTTCACTGGACTACACTATGGTTACCAACAATTCAGTCGTCTATATCTTTTTTTTTTTTTAAGATTATTCATTACAAAGATTTACAGCAATATAAAGAAAGAGGGGGAAACTGCAAAGAAATTTGAAAAGAGTTTGTCAGCATATTTGGCACCTGCAGGGACCAGTAATGGATTTGGCACTTGGGGGCGGGCGGGGGGGGGGGGAGAGGGGGGGAGGAATACCACAAAAATAATAATATTGCTGATGTCGAGCTACTCCTTTTAAAGAAAAATACAGAGGCAGTTAATTTTGCTTTTGGAAGGCGTCATGCTACTTTAATCGACTTTCCTACGAGACGTATTTCTGTTCTTTTGAAGGGAAAGCCCAGCTATTCCTTAGCTGTGTTAGCCCAGGGCACAGCGTAATTATTTCATGCGAGGAATTGCAGAGAAAGTGAGAAACCCATTACTCGCTGCTACAGCTATGGACCACTCTACATTTCCAGAGGCGTTTAGACAGACTGTTTACCTGGGGAGGGGCATAGGAAGAGGGAGCAAAGGCGGAGGAGGGGGGGGGGGGGGCGGGAAGGGGAGAGTAAGGAAATTTAAACAGGATCTTAACAATGAAAACAAAAAAAAAATTTAAAATCCAAACAAGAAAGAAACAGAACCAAAGAAAAGTAGTTGGTTACAATAAATTAAATACTATGTACAGGCATTTCACAGGCTCTTTTTCCCCCACTATTACTATTATCCCCTAGTATCCATCCGTGGTAAAAGGAAGGAAGCGCTGTACGGTTTGAGAGTCTAAGCATCCTACTTATCAGTGGGTTTCGGAGCGGCGGTGCCCCCCGCGCCCCCGGGGCGCCGCCGGGCCGGGCGGGGAGCGGGGCGGGGGGGGCGGCGGCAGCCGCGGCTCTGCCTCCCTGCCTGCCTGCCGGGCCGGGGCCGAGGGTACGGATGGGACAGCTAGGGGCGGGGGTCAGTGCGCTAACGCGGAGGAGTTATTGTGCAAAAGGACGGCGGGGCCGGGCGGGCCGCGCCTAGCTGTGCGAGTAGAAGCCGTAGTAGCCGATGTCCTTGGCGCAGGTCTTTTCGCAGTCCCGCTGGGTGAGCACCTCGCTCTTGAGGGGCGAGGAGCTCTCGGACACCGGGGTGTCCGAGGGGGAGATCCGCCTCCTTTTGGCCTGCTCGTAAATCCCAGAATCGGTGGAGTCGATGGACTTAATGGACGACGGCGTCTCGATCCAGCTGGAGTCGGACAAATCTTTGGGCTTGGAGTCCTCGGCGCCCGGCAAGGGGGACCGCTCGGGGGCCAGGCTCTCCGCCTCCTCCCCCAGGTAGGGGTTGCCGGCGGCCATACGCGCCGCCGCCGCGCTGTTGGGCCAGCAGGAGAGGACGGAGCCCGACTTGCTGCAGTACTGCGGGGGGCTGCGGGCCCCCCAGCCCGAGGGGTCGGCGTAGTAGCCCAGCGGCCGCCCTGCGCAGCCGGCCGCCTGCAGAGGCAGCGCCTTGACGCCGGCGGCCGCGTAGGAAAGCAGCGTGGCGGCGTTGCCGGCGAAGTCGGTGGCCGTGTCGTAGGCGGAGGCGGCGAAGTCGAGGCGGTTGTTGGCGGGGGCGACGAACCAGCGCTGCGGCGAGGGGGCCCCCGGGTCCTCGGCTTGCTGTGGGGAGAGCAGCCCGTTGGTGTGGGGCACGCTGCGGTCGGCGCCGGGCCCCGGGCCGGCTCCTGCCCCGGGGTGGAAGCGGGACTTGGCGTAGTTACTCACGAACTGGTCCTGGAGGAAGGAGCCGGCCATGGCGTAGCGGGCCCCGGGCACGATCTGCGAGCGGGGCGAGTCGTTGGGGGAAGGCGTCAGCCGGTCCATGTCGCAGCCCGTGTAGATCCTGCCCAAAAAAAGGGGAGAGAGCTGGGTGTCCGCCGCAGCCCGGCGCCCTCCTCGGTACGGCACCCGGCCGGCCGCAGCCCTCGGGGGAGGGACGGGACGGCGGCCGCCCCAGCGCGCTCCTGCCCTGGCTGTGGGCCTGCGTTCCCTATTCGGGCTCGCCTCCGACGCCAGACGCGTTGAGGGCCTTAACGGGGGATGGAGAGGGGTGGTGGAAGAACGGAGGGCAAATCTTTCGGAACCGGTTGGGCATTCATTGGCAGGGCTCAGATATCTTGCTCCGGTCCGAGCCCGTCATCCCAACGGCGTGAAATCCCGCGCGGTGGCACATTGACCGATCCCGCCATATGCGCAACAGGCAACCCGGTCATTTGCCGCGAACAGCATGAATGGCAAACTACGGCTGTTTAACACTTATTATTGGGAGTCATAGACGAACCATCAACATTTTACCGAGTTTAAATTAAGCTAATCTTTAAACACCTACTGTAGGAAATGTAAAGCCAGACGCATTCCAGTGTTCCCCGCGTGGCCTATATATAATTCTCCCATGCTGGGCTGCAATTTGCGATTATAAAAACTTTAATGGATGAATAACTACTATCTGTATTTAATTCAGGCTAAAACTGTGCTTTAATTAACCCTCCACGCCTCCTGGAATTTCTTATCCAAAATAAACTTGGCCCTTAAACAAATTCAACGTGCTAGACAACATTGAAGCTTCCCCCTCCCCCCATCTCCTTTCAAGCGACACCCTATAAAGTTTTTTCCTTATTAAAAAGAGGAGAGCACTCGCGGCTGAGGGCGAAGGCCATGCAGCCTTTCTAAAGGCCGCGCATCTTCCTCGCATTGCTCCCAGGAGAGCGGGCAGGCACGGCTGCCACCCTCTGTGGCACCAGGGACCGCCGTTTCACTCCCGACGGAGCCGCAGCTCACCCGCCACAGCCACCGCGACCCCCACCCGTGGGGGAGAGCGGCCGCACCACAAGCCGCTGCCCGAAAGGAGCCCCGGGCTCCTCTCCGCTAGTTCAGGCCTTGGTGTCCTGTCCGCCCTAGGACTGAAAACCCGCTGTGAGGGATCCTGAACCGCCGTCGGAGCTGAGAGAGGCATAACCAGGCGCGGAAGATCGGCGCGGGTTTAGGCGCTCCAAAGGAGGCCGGTCCCCGCCGCAGTTTACAGAGGGAACAGGAGGTTTCCCTTTCCAGTCCCGTCCCGCAGATCCGGAGCTAGCGGAGCAAAGGGGCTCCAAAGCCGCCCGCCGCCCCGGGGCGTATGAGCCACCCTGTGCCCATGACCTCCCGCTGGCCCGGCCCGGGCTGGGGGATGTCGGGCAGGCCGTACACCGGGCCGGGGGAAGCCGCGGGCGTCAGCTTCTGCCGGGCTGGGATGCCCCCATTCGGTTCCGAGGCCCGGGGAAGGCGGCGGGGTTAGGTCGGGGGATGATGCCCCCGCTTCCCCCCTCCGGGGCGCACTGGTACGGTGCCAACCACAGCTCCCGCGGCGGGGCAAGACAAACGGCTGTACTCGGGAACAAACGGACCCGGGGCGGACGGGCAGTGCCAGCACAGGGACAAACCGCGATTAAAACTTCGGAGGCTTTAGCTCCACCCAGAAGGAAGAGGGGGAAAAAATCCAAGCCCCGAGAAGAACAAAACGAGACGAAGACATTTTCCTCCGAACACCGTGCCTGCCGACCCAGGATTATGCATCCCGGCGGGTTGCCCAGGGGCTAAACCCGGGTTGCCTCGGGTGTTTCTTTCGCAGCCCTTGCGCGCCAGTGAAACGGAACCTTAGGAATGGGCACAAAGATACGTGCCAGGAAAAACCGAAAACAAAACCGCCGCAAGTGCCAAAGCGAGATGCGGGCTCAGGTGCGGACAGCGCGGCCCCAGTGCGCGGAGATGGCCGCAAACTGCGCAGGGGTGCGCGGAGCCCGGCCGCAAGAACAGTCCCTCCGCAGTCCTGCCGGGGGACCTTGCGGGTGCCTCCCTCCCGGAGGGCTCTGGAAAAGCCTGACATTACACATTTCGGTGTGAAATGAAGCCAGCCCGCATCCTAAAGCTTTCCCCTTTCACGTGTGTGTGCAGCCTACAGAAGGGTAATAAAAATCCAGTTTACTTACGTGTCATAATTGTCTCGGAAGCCTTTTGCGAAAGGGTTGTGGTCTATTTTCAGTTGTGTGATCTAGGGAAAGAGAGGATCAGAGCGCACGTTGTGAAAGCCTGAAAAATAGACCCTGCTGCAGCCAACGCGTTTTTAAAAGGATCAAGCTTTGCTTAGTCGATCAAATTGCCATTAAAATGTGAAAAATACAGCTTTGGCGTGCTTATAGATATCACAGTCATTTTAAGATGTACTCTATTGTAAAAAGTATGATACAATTTAATATTTAACCCCATGTTTTGAGATGTGTCTGTATTCCTACTGCATGGGTATGAATACATTTAAATCCAGAAATTAGGCAAAACGTACCACACAACGGTAGCTGAGAGTTTACATTTGCATCCAGCAAAATAATTAAAGCAAGAATACGGACTGAACATATGTCATTTGAAAAAGGGGGCACCAGTCTGTAGCAAAGCCAGACCACTCCGAAACGCAGCCAGGCATTAACGAGCTTTTAATTTGAGGAAGTTGCCTCGTCACCCTCGGCGCAATCAATGAGGTTGTTAATTGATCTTTGCAGACTTAAAGCTTAAGCTAACAGCTCAACAGCTAACTGAGCTGTTTCCGACTAAACGCCCAGCTCCCGGCAGAGCGGCACCGCCGCCGGCAGCATTTCTGCCCGGCCAGGCGGGGAGGGCGGCGTCGCGGCTGCCTCCCGGGGCAAACGCGGAACGGCGCGGGGGGCTCCGGCCGCGCTCGGGGCTCGCCAGCCTCTGCCAGGGCAGAATGGCACGAAGCGGGAGGAGATAGGACCCCCAGGCGCCGGAGATCCGGGGGAGGGAGCGCAGCGGCCGGGCCGGCCTCAGCGGGGTGCCCTGCGGGGGAGCGCGGGCGACCGCGAGCGGGATAAACCGGGGAAATCTTTACATCGGTGTTTTGGTAGGCGGTGACTGCTATGAACTGGGTCTCGGGGAAGGTGAAGGTCTGCACTCTGCCCGGCTGGTTGGTATCCTCCGTCCCGTCTTCGTTCACCTCCACCACATGCAAGCGGGGCTGGTACTTGTGGAGGGACTGCAAAACCACCATCTGTCAGGCAGAGGAAGAGGAGGGAGGGGGCCGCGGGAAGAGGAGGAAATTAGAGCGAGAAGGACGAGGGGACTGATGACCGCGGTAGGCGAGGCGCGGTGCGCCTCCCCGGGACCCCCCCACCCCCCGGCCGCCTCCCCGGAACGGCTGAGGTCTCCCCCGGCCACAGCGGGCAGCGGTGTCAGCCTGGGCAACGCGCTCAGGATCGACGAGGCCCGTGGTGAAACAAATGAGAGCTTTATCCCCACCACCACCCTTTCATTTTCTCCTAACGGCACAGTCTAAAGCAAAATATACGTGGTTTGTTGGTTTGGGGGGTTGGTTTTTGTGGGGTGGATTTTTTTTCGGAAACGGCAGGATTCTGCCCAGAGCAATAAAAATAAGCCTGGGAGAGCATCTGTGTTTCCCCCACTGACCTGCCCGTTGTTGTTTGATGCTCCTTTATTGTTTGTAAGTTTTAGTTTCCCAAAGGAGATTTCCTGGCGCATCCAGTGGGCTCCCGTGTTGGGGGAGTCGGGGTGCATGTACACCCGGTTTCCTAAGCGAAACAACAAAAAACACAACCACATCACAGTTCTCGCATATACACCGGCTCTGCCACTGCAGCAGCACACGAGGTCGAAGGACCCCGTTAAACTTAACAGTATTTTATTGCCGAAACTGCCTTCATTTTAACCGAGAAGGATTAAACCAGCGTTTCCCGATCACCTTTTACTTTCTCCTCCACCCTTCTTTTTTTAAAATAGCATCATTGGCCCATGCTCGCTTAAGAAGTCGCCAGAGCCAGTCCACAAAGGCTTTAATTAATCATTCTCACCTACATATGTGTCGGGAAAAGTGTTAATTGGAGGAACTTGCCTTGTACATTGGTGTCCGCCTTGCCGCAAGGAACCCATTTGCCTCCCTGAAATCTCCAGTGGTTGGGATCCGCCAAAATTACATCCACAAAAATATTGTAGTGAGCCGTGGGGTCGAGACCAGAAATATTAAAACTTAGGAAAGGGAACATGCGCCTATAAAAAAGGAAAGGAAAAAAAAGGGGGGAAGAAGGAAAGCAAGCCAGCGACAGGCACACGCGGAGGAACCAGCCCGTTGTGCTTTATCCTCACGGCTCCCGGTAGCGACCGGGAAATAAAAAAATCGAAAGAAACTCCCTCCCCGAAACGTCGAGCTTTCCGCGGGGAAGGGATGAGGACAGCGGGCGCGGCGACCTGCGGGGAGGCCGGCAGGGCTGCCCCGGCGGGGACCAGCACCGGCACGGCACGGGCGGGTACCGGCGGTACCGGCGCTCCCGGCGCAGCGGCCCCGGCGGCGGGCGGCTCCCCCTGGGCGGCGGAGGCTCGGGGAGGCTTCCCCGGCGGAGCCCGGTGGCTCAGCCCCGACACCCGGCGAGGGTCCGCGCGGTGGCTTACCTGCCCTGCTTCGTGATGATCATCTCCGTCTGGTGCCGGTGAAATTTCAGCCAGAGTGGCCTGTTGCACAGGTAGACCTGAGCCTTGCCGGGAACTAGCCCCGGCTGGGTGGAGGAGAACTGGTAGAAAGGTGCCCCTTGGTAGGAATGGCCATACTGCTGGGGGTAAGGGTAGCCCGCCGTGGGGTAGCCTTGTGGAGAAGAGTTGGACAGGAGGCTGTTATAAGCTCCGTTGGTGATCACAGGATGGTGAGCCATGTAGCGGCTGGGGCTGGCGATGGAGAAGGCTGGGTGAGCAGGTCCATGCTGGCTGGGGTAAGGGAACATGGTACTAGGAGCAGAGGCAGCAGACTGGGGCTGGCTGGACTGAGAGAGCAGATAGCGATCTGCAGCAGATCCATCGAAACTGTGACGAAGCTCAGAGACCCCGTCCAAGACGGGAGAGAGTTTATTTCTCTGGACGTCCCCTGGTGTGTCCTTGGAGTCAGGAAAATTGTCTGTATCTGACTGATTCGTCATCCCCCTGGTAATTTTTTTCAAAGGTGAACTTCTCTCCAGGTTGTCAGTGGTCGAGATAATGGGATGATCATGCAAGGCAAGCTCAGATCCGCCTGCATGTGGGTAACTGCTGCTCACATTGAGAAATTTCTTGGAGAGCATGATAGAGGGAGAAAGACAATGCTCCAGCTGCATAGCTCTAGCACCACAGTAATAACCCTTCAGTCCCTGGATCTGAAAGGGCTCCTTAGTATCAGAAGCTAGACATCCTGGGACCCTCACTAGACAGAAAGCACTTCATCCACCAAATGCTTCCCAAACGTTTGATTTACTTTTTTTTTTTTTTTTTTTTTTTTTTTTTCCCTTCCCTGGGAGAAGAGATTGGCCAATTGACACTATGCAGCAATCAGGAAAGACTCACTTTTGATCTTGCTGCTTGTGGAGAGGATGAAACGGCTTCTGCCATTGGTTAACCGCTGACAGTAATTTAATTAGATAGACATTAATTAGGATAATCACCTGGCTCCTGGTCGCGACGATCATGGCAAATTGAAGGAGATGATTTTATTGTGAGATAGAAGGAAGGGGGAAGGGAAGAGTGTGTTTGCTGTAAGAGCTCATTATTATGTGACCTTTCCAGCTTTTTTTTTGCCTTTTTTTTTTTTTTTTTTTACTACTGCTGGAAGAGAAATCACCCCCCCTGCGCTTCCCCAAATATTGCGCGTGTCCCCCGCCTTTGTGTGCCAGGGAGGAGACCGGGTGCTGGGGGCTTCGGGGACCGGCTGCGAGGGGCAGCGCGGGGCTGGGCGGCCGCTGCCCTCAGCTCACCCCCGCAATTTCCCCCCCCGCCAGGTCCTGTGAGCGACCCCCCGCCCGGCGCGACGCCCCCTCCCCACCCGCCACCCGCGCCTGCTTCGCGGGGGAAAATACACCCTCCGTCCCCGCTGACGGTCGCCGCGTATCATCTCTTTTAAGTTCTGAAATAATCATAAGCCGCACAGCCGAAGTGCCCTAATGTATTTGCCGCGATGTTTACGGGTTCTTTAGTAAATAAATATTTTATTCCGGAGCCGTAATGCCGGAGATTATCAGCAAAACAGCGTGGAAGGCATCCATCCATCCACCCCTCCGGCTCCGGATTTCTATCCACTCGGTGCCCGCTTTCCCTCGGTGACTCAGTCCCACAGGCAGCGCTAGGAGGGGAGATCTTTGTCATGAGCGGCTGCCTCTCCTGACGGCAGCGCGGTGCCGCGGCTCCCGCGGCAGCCTTCGGACAGCGGTGGGGAAGCCCAAACCGCGTCGGTGCTGCGGCAGGAGCCGCTGGCACCCTCTGCCCGGGGGCCTCTCCGCAAGAGCCCCGGGCCCGGCCGAGCCCCGATCCCAGGCGAAGAGCGGCGGCCCCGGGGGGCACACCCGCGGGGGCCGAGCGCGGCATCGCGGGCGGCTGGGGCGAGGCCCGCGCACCTCTGGGGAGGGCGCTGCGGCAGCCCGGGACGGGGATCCCCCGTTAGGGGGTAGGACCGCAGAGTGTCCGTGTGAGCCTCGGGCTCGCTGAAAGCGGGACCCTCCGAGGCGTGAAGGTGCGCCTAGAGGACTCGCTCACCGACCTGTCTCTACCGAGCATCAGCCTCAATTTTCCGTCCTAGGCAAGGTTGTGAGTTTTTAAAAGCCCCGTTTTTTTTCCCCTGGGGAGGAGCTCTCCTGTTCCCTTCTTAGTATTTTCCCCTGAGCGGTTTCGACTTCAGGTACCTTACAGACCATGCCTCTTTCCAGGTGACATCAGCAGCCAGCTTCAAATTCCACTGACAGTTAATGCAGCCTGGACCCTCGCATAATAAAGCCAAGACCAGCATATAATCATCTACAGCCAGGTGAAACTTCGCAAACCCAGAGAAGACTAGACCCAGGATGACTTGTCAGAATGTCTATTTCACTCTCAAATCCCATGGCCATTTATTTTTCTTGCTGCACCGTGAGCTAGTTTGGTTATTTGGTGTTTCACAGAAGCCAGCATACCCACACACTCTGCACGGGAATTATTCTATGAGGGAAATACTCTATGAAACAAAAAGCAAGCAGGTCACTTTTATTTGCAGGCGGGTGGAACAGTGCATGCAACTTTCCACACTAGACCTCCTTTGAGTGCTAAGAAAACGGTTTTGTTAGTGTGAGTTCTAACCAATCCTTCTGATGCTCGTTTCACCAGGGTGCTCACCCTTCCCTTGTCCTGCTCAAACCCAGCAGAAAGGTAACGGACTTATATGGGCAGGAGATGGGTCGTAATGCAGATAAACCCTGGGAAATGCTGCCCTGAATTACGGAGCTACACCCATAGCGATGCGGAGCGGCAATGAATTCAGTGGTACACTGCCAATCACATGGAAGTGCTAATATATGCCAAAAATCTTCAGCGCACAACTCCTAAACTGGTATAATAGGGGGATATGCAATGGCAGGTGGTGTTATAGAATCGTCATAGAAAGGAGGAGAGAGGTTTGCTAATAAATATGCCCGTCCTTCGTGGTGACAGGTGACGAGGGGTCAAGCTGCTAATGAAGGTCTGCTCCATTGCGGCTGGAGGCTCAGAAGGTGGCTGCTTGAAAACCTCTTTCTTCCCCCAAGATGGTATTCGGGCTGCTGCGTTTCAGGTTACTGCATGCACATGTTCTTCCAAATCCTGTCGCTCCTAAAACACTGGGCAAAAATGAGGAAAGAGGCCCCGCAAAACAGCCTTTTGATTATTCATGAAACATCTTAGCAAATGGAAAATTGTGCCTCCAAGTCAAACCGAAGGGCGGATAGAAAGCAGGGTACCACAGCACAAGCTCATACTACAGGAGATCTGCATCTCCAACAGACTCCCTTCAGCTACCCTCTGCAAGATGTACGTTTGTCAAAATTAATTTAGAACTCGCAAGACTCGCTGGTTCTGCTTCCACCGGCCTCTCACGCACGTATCCACTGCAGCACTGCAAGAGCTTCTCCTGTTCCACTGTGCCATGTTACCCACGACCTGCCAAACTTTGTCTCCCTCGTGGTGTTACACGTGCGCGTGGGAGTAGAGAGCAGCAGGGATGCAGAGCCCCGACGGCAGATGGGGCAGATCCCAGATCAGCTCCTGCCCCATCTCACCCCGGGGTGCAACAGTACACACACACCAGGCAACGGCAAGGCCCAAATACCGCCCTCCTCAGCCGTACGCAGGTTTTCAGTGTGCTGCACCATCAAGTGCTTCAGTTTAACTATATGCAGGCAAATGTGGTTTCGTATGTCTCCATTTCCCCAGGCTGATATTCTGCTGCCTACTGTGGGGGCAGAGGGAAGGCCATAAGGAGGGCAGCTGCAAAAATCTGCATGTTTCCCTCTGAAGTAAGTGCATGCTAAATATACTTTGAGAGTGAGTTGTTCTAAAATAGTAAATTAAATTAAGAGGCCTAAATAAGAAATTCCAAACAAAAGAAAAACCTCTGAACGGTAACGAATAAGTAAATAGAAAATTGCCGGTCACAAAGTGGAAGACAAGACAGTTTTATGGCGTATTTGATTTCAAGTAAGAAATCAAATAAATCTAAAAATTTGCCAACATAAAAAGAAGTATCTATAGTTTTAAAATATTTGCCTGCCATGACTGTTGCCATGTATTTAAAAAAAAAATCCACAAAACCTGTAAACAAAAGGTGCCCAGACAAAAGAATCAAATCAGTCTCAGTATCACCCAATATTTAAAAATCAAGAACTCCCCAACCAGCCCCCTGCCCAAAACCTGAAGTAACCCAGTTATTTGGCTTTTGCCTGCTTAAAACCAAGCAGCCAACCCACCTGCCCTCCTGTGAACACTTCCCTCTCCAGCCACTGGAAAGAGTTTTAAACATCATACTCCAGCTGAGAGTCTCTCCATGTATGTACGTATGTGGACATCTTGTGTACGTCCTCTTTTGCAGAAGGGAGAGTTCATATAACCTGGAACAGCCTCTATCACTTTAATGTTTATTCTCAGAACACTGCTATTTATGACATGGCTTGTGAGAGTTCTGTGATTCAGTTAACAGCATAACTGAATTAATTTTCTTAAGGTCAACTGTCTTCTGTGGTATTAGGGTTTGAATAAAGCTCAAAAGGGGTTGCCAGGTGAATTTTCAGCACTTGGGGTTTTGTACATCCTCAGAATTCAGTGCTACTATGATTTTAATTTTTTTTTCATCTCAGTGAGAGTATCTGGTAATCAATGGGACAAATTTCATTAGAGAATTTTTGCTGCCCTAGCAATTAATATCTCTGTAGTTTCACAGTGGCCAGAAATAAACCTTTACCAACACTTTTCCTATGCTGTCAATTCCTGCCATCCTTTGTCAAAAAGGCCTTCCAGAACTCAAGACAGGTTTGTAAATGTGTTTTTATTATGTTGCAACAATCAAAATATATATGTACTACTGATTTCCCCCCCAAATATTAAATGAAAATGTAATACAGTTTTGCCCACATTGTGTTCTCGAATGCTTTGGAATCTGTAAAGACCCTGACATAAAGAAACTGAAGCAACTGCACAATTAGAGACTGAAAGGTGTTATAGTGCTGCACTTACATTGCAAATGAAGTCAGATGTCTCTGTTTAATCAAATATAGCCTCAACAGTCTCTGTTTTGTGAGTATTAGAAACAATAAACAAATATACACAGAAAGCATCACAAACAGTAAATTGGTTATTTAAATACAACTGTATCCAACATAGCAGCTAAACACTGGACAATGTTTGAGGTCATCAGCACATCCACATGCTCTTCTAAATGACGTTTGGGGTCCTGAAATACAAAGGATGCTGTGAGAGAAATGACTGAAACACATCTCTGAAGGATTTCATTTACTTCACGTCTATTTAAGATGATTGTGAATTAAGGAACACAGGTCATTAACCTTCCTACATTTTCCATTCTAACAAGACCTAGGTAAACAACTGAATTTCTATCAATAAGATTTTATTAGTCCATGCTACCACTCAGGTAAGTTGAGGATAGGCTTAGGAAGTAAATTTCTATCCAGCATCTGAAGAGTAACCATGAAAGCTGTGAGTTTTAAGGACAACACACAAGATGTGGAATTTACTATGCATCTCACCAAGGCCAATATTTTAATCTTAGTTCTGGTACATTGCAATTTGTTTTCAGATCTTTGTACAAATATGTGTTCTAATCCTGTAAAGACTGAAGCATGATCTAACACAGTCTCTGAATAGTTGTGTTGACTGCAAGAAGATTAGCATATTTATACCCATAAAAATGAAAAAATGCACAATGATATGTTCAAGTGTTCTGAAAAATTGAATGTTAAGCCTGAGCAGTGTTCTGAAAATACACATCCCCACACACTATTACTCAATTGATGTGGGCATTTGTGGGCATCTGCATAGAACAATAAGATTATTTCTGGCTGGAAACCATGCTCATGCACTTCTTTAGTTTCAGAACTGAGATTAAGTAATCTGGAAAGACAGCAAAATTATCAGGGACATCTAAAAACAATTTATAAAATTTACTGTATTATTACTGTAGCATGCTGGTGTGTAAAGAAATTCTGAAAAATTGTTCAGAAGACAATAATGTGTGGGAATTTTAACTACTTTTTTTTTGTAAACACAATTGTTGAAATGTAACGAGCCCAACTAAGTTACATAAAAGTGTAGCAGGAGAATCTGTGTAAAGTGTTCTTTGTAAATAACTAATTTTCAAAGATCATATAGCTCTCCAATATTCCTAGCAAATTATGCAACCTAATAACATAATATCCCTATTGTGAGCAGCTGTTTGTTTACAAAGCTTTTTATCTAAGTTGCATAAAAAACCACATGGAAATTACTGAACCATTTTGTCATTTAAAGAAAACGTAATAATTTTAGCAGGAAAAAAATTTTCCTTTGTAAAGAAGTGTATCAAAACAGATTTTTTTCCACATATGCATAATGATTTAAACAACTAGTGAAGCTCGAGTTCTGTTTGAGATGACATCATAACCCTTAAAATACAACCCTTCTTACATGTTTTGTTTCATGTATATATTTATGTATGTGTAGGTGTGCATAAACTCTATTGTTCTCAACACTACAGAAATACACAAGTGACTGAACAATAGTGCAGATGTGTTATGACATTGCTGCTAGGAGCTGACACACAAGAGCAGTCCAGAATCTTTTAAAATTTTTCTACTGCTACCAGCAATACAATAAATACTGGTTCTTTAAGGACACACTGGTTATTTTTAAAGCTATTTCTTGTTTCCATTGCCCTTCTTGAATTTGAACACAACCTCTCACAAACTTGTTTTGTTCTCTAAAGCACATTTCCTCAACCTTTATACTGAAATCAAACGTAGAAATAGATTTCTGTTGAGCCTTTTACAGACACTATATCCTGACAGTGTAAAAGGAGAGAGTGAATTGTTTTCAGCTTCAGCAATGGGCCTGAACTGTTGTTCTTCCACAGCAACACAAAGCAACGCTTCTGACTTGCACCCGCATGTACTGGAGCGGAGCACAGACACTGTGTTCCTGAGCTGAGGGCAGGGGTGAGCTGGTTCTTTAGCCATGGTAACATATAAACCACACTCCCAAGTTTATTCAATTATTTGTATTTTTTAAGCCTCCACGCTTTTGGCCTCTCTGACACAGACGTGGATTTCTTTATGCCTCTTCTTGGACAGAAATTAAAACAACAAAGAAAAAAACCCAACATCACATTATAAAATCAAAAGAAAACCTGTCAGATCTCAATGCTGCTCCTCAGCATGTCACACAAATGCTCGTAGAACACGGCTTGCAGGTATTTTGCTGATTACCTACAGTCAAAAGCCTTGTTCCTTACACAACAACCTCCAACAAAAATAAATTCTTTTTTTTTGGAGTGTTGAGAATATCTTGAACGTAGAACTAAAATCACCTACGCACATGTAAAAACTTAATATTTAGAATGAACGAAGCATATCATTCCACCTCACTCTAATTCATCACACCTCACCTGCTTGCCAACATTTTTTATTGCCAGCTGTTCAGGTGTCATCTTATCTTCTTCTTCAACAGCCTGTGAAAGAAACACAGAAAAGGTCAGTGTTTCAGATTTCATTTACTTTTCCCCCAAGCCACAAGATTCTCAAAATATAATTCTCTTTCTTAAAAAAAAATAAAAAAAAAATCAAACAGCAACACATTTCAGAAAGTCAAAAGGAAAGGTACTTCAGCTTTTCAGCAGAAAATTTTAATTACTAAGTGTTAGTGCAAAAGATCAAGGCAAATACTCATGAATGGTTTTATTGCCAGATACAAAACTGTTTTTAAGCAAAAATCTTAAGTGAGCAGTATCAATAGTTAAAGACAGCTGAAAACAGTTAAACTAGTAAAGCAGAACAGCAGAACCCAAAATAACATTACCTACATTGTTTCAACTACTGGAGTTTTGATCTCAGTAATTTTTTATGCTGTTTAAAGTCAGTTTGATACATTTTTATTATGTTCTGTTGCCTTCAAACGCAGTGTATCTGTAAAGTAAATCCACTAACTTAACTAGGGAATGTAATGTTGACTTTTGTTCTGAGGGACTTCTAAGAAGTTAGAAAAATAGCACTCATCAAAAATGACTGACATGCTTACTACTCAGAGTGCTTGTTGAGATCCAGTATTTATAAAACATATTTCTGAGTCTAAGTGCCAGTATTAAAACTGTACAAATAACTGTGATTCCTCTTTTCTTACAACACCAACAATAATTAATTCATCTAAAAGGAACACAGAATTTGGCTCTAGAATGTGTTTGAAATGCTTACTATCTACCTACTGGGCCAATACAGATAAATAAACCTTTATTCTGCCATACCGGTCAAGCCGTCCTTGACTGAGGGAATGGAGACCACAATCAACTGCTTATTCTGATCTACAAGAATCTTATATTCTCTTAATTAAGTAAAAATACAAAAATCAACGAGATTACTCACATTTCAAAGCAAAACCTGTAATTAAAGGCTTTGCTAGTTCAGGACAGAAAGTCAGGTGGCAAAGCCTGAAGAGCCAACAGGCAACTTCACACAGAAATGATACACAGCTGAGGAGTAAGAAACACAGACTCCACAAGGCCATCAAGCCACACTGCTGCCTCATTTAACCAACTCCCAAGAAACTCTTTGCTGAAAACAGATCGTACAAATCAAATAAGCACCAGAGTCCAAACGTGTTCCTGCAACAGTTACTTTGTTCTTATGATGTCTAGTCCTTTACAAGCCATTCTGAATAAAGCTTGTGATAATCAACTTCTTACTTTGGAAATAAAGCAAACAATTTCTTTACTTAAATAAACCCAGATATCATTATGGGATATGGATACCTTGTTATAATTCTTGGCTAATTCTAACATCTCCTTCACTACTGTTTCATTGAGTTTGCAATGTTCACTGTAGTCCTGAAGTGTCAAACCTTCCATCCAACTCTTCTTATGCAAATTTAGCAACATCTGCAAAACAAAACCTCTTTAGAGCATTCACCATAGAACACATTCATAACACTAAGAAGATCTCTGACAGAAAAGAGTTTGTAATACCAAGAATGTAACAAAAAATTATTGATCTTAAAATAGGTAAATACAAGAAATCCCATAATCTACTATTCTGCTAGAGCAGATGACATATTTTCCATAAGCTTTTTAAGATCAAACTTCCTGAACCCTAAACATGGAAATGAGGCATAGAACCAGGGTCACGTTTACTCTGATAGAAATACCTATGTTTTATACTCTAATTTTTAGGTTCTGCTGTAGGTTGAGAATGCACAATTGCACTGGAGGACAGCTGACAGAAAGGTGAATATTTTGTCTGCCCACTAAGGAATGGCTGAAGCTTCTGGCTGTTGCTGAAGTTGAAAAATATTTTAATACTTGGGATTAAACGAATGAAGTAGTTACTTAGACTTCATTGATTATCCTGAACTGTATACAAGGAGCTGCTACAGTTGTGATGAAGTGAACTTCAAAAGCAACCAAAGTGTGACCTGTGTGTATCTGTCCTGCTATGAAGCAAATGGCCCTAAAACCAACGTGATAGAGGCATGGAGAGTTTTGATGGTGATAAACACAGGGCTATTAGAAATAGCTGGTATGTTTTACTTGACATTGATGTCATTCTTGAAAGAGTAAAAGAATCGCTACAAAGGCAATTTCCTGATTTTCAGGAATAAAGGCAGCATATTTTGTGGATCTGCCTACTTGAGGACTGCAGGGAGAACCCTTTCAGCAAACAGTTCCAGCTTGCCTTCAATTTGTGAACATTTATTACAGATATCTTTGAGAAACCATAAGCCCTGTAATTGCCACCACCTGAATAGAAGTGCCTGTTTCATCCTACGTACAGCTTCCATAAAACCTGGCTTTGGAACGTATGAACCGAGTCGAAGGTTTGTGTCACAGTTTGTATTAGCAAGATCTTAGATACTGACAGAAGGAGTTGTAGGCAAACTGCATATGGACAGTTTAGCTAGGCTATCTGGATTTTCAGATTCTGGTTTGGTGTGATGGGCTCCTCATCTAATACACGAAGCGTGCACTCTTCTTACTACAGATGGAGGTAACAGATCGCCGCCACCACCGCGCGAGGGGGTTTGCGATGCGTATGAACCTGCCGTATGATAGATGGGCTGCTGCCTCACCGACTAAAGTTTCCCTAACTTGGTCAAGACTGTTTTCCCACTTACAAAGGTAGTAACTTCCATATGTAATGCCATGGAAGAACACACACTGCGAACCTCAGAAAAGTTGGCTACACTGTTATCTCTGAATGGAAACAACAAACCCTCTCTGAAGCTTCACAGAGATTTCCTGAGAAAGCTGGTTTTGGTGAGTCAGTTACTCTTCTCAGTAAGTGATGTTTTGAAACTCTGGTACTGTCCCAAAAAAAGGGTTATGCAGTTCATAAATCCTTTTCAACTGCCTGACTTGCATGCATATTTGTTTGTTTTCCTGTCAAGTTAGATTTTACTTGTAATTGAGGAAGTTTGATACAAAAGTAACTGACAATATTTGTTGTCAGTAACAGAACAGTATTTTTTCCTGTAAATGCAGGCCATCACTACTTCCTGATATTCAGCAAAGTCTTGGAGAGCTCCACTCATACCAACTGGAAGCACCTTCTGTCAAAGTGACTACAGCCAATAAAAACCTGAGATTCCTTAGTTACACAATTCCATTTTGGAAAATATGGTCGTCTAGCTTCGGGAATTCCAGCCTGTGAAAACCTAAGGCAGTATGTCTTTCAGCTTCATCACTGAAAACTTGAAACTTTGCACAAACCTGTTAAGTGCAGACAACACCATCAGGACTTTCCATAAAAGATGTGGACAAAAATGTTGTCAAACTATTTATGTGAATAGAGGAATGTGGTTTTGGAAGGTTGCATCATTACGGCTAGACATCCAAGTGCTTTCTGGAAGAGAAGCCATCTACTCCAGCAGAGATAAAATAACTACTGAAAGTATCAGCAGCTGAGATCAGTATATTGCCACAAATCTTAAACAGTTTTTGCAATGTTTTTTGTCCTCTGAATAATGGCTAAGACAATTACCTTCTGTTCTAGTTCATTCTTCCTGTAGTTGATGGTGATGGAATAGTAATGTCTGTTTAGTCCATGAATTAGTGCCTGTAAAATTCAGGGAAGAGTTTGCATAAAACATTACCCACACTTGAAATGAAGAAATATTATAAGGGAAGAGTTAACTTAAATACAGCCATTGCTGAAATGAAAGAAAAAACCCAAAGAAATAACTAACACAGACTCTACAAGTAGGTATCGAGTAAATATACCTGTTCCCACTTCTCTTTCAGTGCTTGTTAAAGGACAGTTTTACATTCTATTTCTAAACCATGGATTTTTTCACACAGTAACATCTAACATAGGAAAAAGTGGCAACTGCCTGCAAACATTTGACCGATACATATGCACAAACATATTTTTCTCAAATCCATCCTCTAGCAATAAATTCAGTCGTCGCTTATTTAAATATAAGGCTGTTTCTGTTACAAATAAAAGAATGTTGGCTATCTATTGATTTATAACTCCTACCAACATTCCCAAGTTCATTCCCTAAAGTACCATACAAAGAGAGAATAGCTGAAGCAATGATTGAACGTGTCAAACATTGGTTAGACTATGTGGACCAAATTACCATTGGATATTAAAGATAATTTTCTGTAACTTTAAATGAAAAAGGGCCTTTATCATTATAATTTTGCCTTTCACAAAACTGCCCTTAAACTGGTATGTCACAATCTGTATTCACTGAGGTTAGTGAGACATGTAGGCAGATATCTGCTAATCTGCCATTCTGCTTATATGCATTATGCAGGGTGGGGTTTTATTTTACATTTATGATAAAGGGTGACTTGGATTGGTATTTGGGAGTGTAGGGGTTAAGAAAATTCTATAATAAATCCATATCATAACTAAAATTGTCTATTTTTCAAACAAAATTTTACATATGGAGTATATATTTAGAAATGAGATATGAGGAATCATACATAAAATACACAGAATTAGTGGTAAATATTTCCTACGTTTCAATCATTCTACCTATTTCTGTTTACATATATTCTTTGGAGCTATACAGAACAGACGTGTCATTGCATCCTATTCATCTTAATATTTCAGTATTCCAAAGTAATCTGTATGAAAGCTGAAAATGTTCTCACATGTATATTTTAAACAGATTTCTTCTGCAAACACATATGCAAAGATACAAAACTAACTGAACGGTTACATCTGTGAGAGCCAGTAGTTACAGGTAACCATTGCTTGTGCCACTTATTACAATTAAAACTGTAAAATCATCAATAAAGCAATTTATGGTTGAAACTATTAGCAGTTGGTAGTTTTCACTGCCATTTTCTTATCCCACTCACAATGACTGCCTATGAGGTTTTGGGTTTGTGTTTAAACTCAGTAGTAGATATTTAAGTATTTTTTTAACGCTCCCATAATTTGACAAATATTTTCACCTTCCCCCACTACCCTCTCTTTCCCCTCCCCTTCTGAACAGCTGTTGTACTTCATACACTACACAGGTTAAATGTAAACCCACAAAGGACATTAAAGAGAAGCTTGTTCTTTGGGTGTGTTGTTTCAAGTGAAAGCCATCATTCCAACAGGCCTTACAAATCAGATGCACAAAGAGCAAGTAAAAATGCTGTTGGTAAGGCAACACAAGAAAAAACACAAAAAAAAGGAATGAAGTCAAGCCACTTGGTATTCTTCCTCTGGAGACTTTGAGGAATGCCTTGTTCTAGCCCACTTGAAATCAGTATTAAGTTTGTTGCTGGCCTCAATTAGGTCAGACTTTTATTTGCAACTTTAGAATAAAAGCAAAACACCACCACAGCAGCCCTTGCAGTTTTAAGAATGGAGGATCATTTGGAACTGTGATTTTTAGTTGAACAGTGACTTTGTAACAACTCACTGCCAACTTGCAGAGAACCAGCACAAACAAAACCCACCAACTCTTGACAACAAAGACCCAAAACTCCCATGGACATGCTGTAGCAACAGTGATCTTCAAATAATGAAGCTGAACAATCCTACAGGGGTTTCCAAAGGAGGTCATTACACATGGTCTAGAAAAGACTGGATAGAAAAGCCCTAAAAACAAGCAAGCATGGGCTTGCCTATATCCAGTCAATAGTTATTAGCTACTTATTTCATACTCATTATAGTTCGCAGGTTTTACATTAAAAAATTAAAAGCAATACACAAGAACCTCCTGAAGCAGGCACTGTAATTGACTGGGGGCTTTGTGGGTTGTTGGTTTGGTTTTGTTGGGGTTTTTTTCCCCATTTGTTTTTTGGGTGCTTTTTTGGCTAGTATTTGTATAAGTAGCAAAGGGTTTCAATGTATTAGCAACAAAAACCAACTTATCTTCTGAAAGGTAGGGGTATAGTGATCTACTACCAAAGGAGCAAAAGTTTAGCTATTATTTCAATTCTACTGGATTTACTGGATGTTCATCTAGCAAATATTATTTTTATTGTTCAATTAACAGATCGAAAAGCAGGACTTAGGCTTCAAGGTTGCAAGTACATGTGCCTTTTGGAATGCACAGTAACAGGAAAAAGTTTTCTAGACAGAAAAAAAAGAAAAAAAACACTGGGGCAGAAGAATAACACACATAAAAGCATTAATTACTCCAAAGGGTATTTGTTTCAGGACAGAAGTTATTTCTGAAAATAAAGGTTTGCTTTGTTGAAGACCAACATTTTTGTCTTACTGGTGAAAAAGTCAAAGTCAGAAATCAAACTCTGAATATTTAAGTTTCACAAATGCTTGCAAAGAAATGTAAAACAACATACTCAAAAGAAGGATAGCAGTTGGAAGTTGATCAAACATCCTATTTAGCCACTGGACCTCCTACCCATTTTTCCAGCAAATTACTGCATTATAAAACCCAGAGATTAATTATTTAAGACCCAAGACCGGGTTAAATCTAGATTACATGTTAAGCAAGAACCTATAGAAGCATACAGCAGGAAAGACAAAATTATTAATGAAGAGGGAACTTTTTCCATAATTTGCTTCACAATAACTTATCTTTAGTAAAGCTGAGATGTTAATAAGCAGCAGTTTCTCAAGTGCAGCACTGAAAACTGTGTGTATCTTGCATCACATGGTAAGCCATCAATTGTCATTTTTAAACCCTTCACGTGTAACTCCATTGATGACTGGTGTCAGTTACAAATGTATGCAGAAAAATACTACAGAAGAACAAGTTTGTAGCTTACTGATTTCAGGCACCTGTCCCCAAAACTGCTGAATAAATCTTGCAGTTTACATGACTATCAACACTGGGCTTACCTGGATAGACGGCTTGTTTAAGTGACCCAGATTTGAAGTTGTTTGTCTTGGTTCATGTCCCAAGACCATCATATTAGCATTGATCAATCTGAAGGCATCAATAACAACCTGTAAAAACAAGATGTCAAGTCAATTCTTTTTAGAAAATGCAGCTAATAGTGCCAAGCAACAGTGGACAAGGCACAATCAACTCTCATCTGTTTTTGGCCTTTATCCAGAAAATCATTTAATTATAATATTAATAAAAAAGAGCCTCCTGCTGGCTATGCTATCAGCACACTACACTACCTTGTATTGTAAGGTGACACCAATTATTACCTTTTCCATGGAGCTGTAAGTTTTATATACATGATATCATCATATAACATTGAATTTTTATGTACGCGTACTCTAAGCTTCAAAGGTATGCATATGTTTGTCACCTAAATCTCATCCAATCAAAATGAGTGACAGAGAGAGACTAAAACTGAAAGTGAGCACAAGCTAAGGGACCAAGTCTAAAGCCCAGTCCTGTCACATCAATTATACTACCACAATACTTGAAATGACAACAAAATTATAGCCAGCAAGGAACTTGCCCCATGTATTCCCTTCTAGTCAGATGCTTTTTGCTTCTTGTGACTACGAAAGGGTCTATAAACTGTCTGATGGATTAAAAAGTCCTTGTCAGTGTCATGCTCAGGAGTACAAAATAGAGTAGAAGAAAACCAAGGTCATTCATGATTTAAAGGTACACGGTAGGTAGGATTCAGTGCTATTTCATGGCAAATAAAGTAAAACCATCACTGATTTTTATTCTGTCCTGAATTCATCTATGAAAATCTTTGGAAATAGGAGTTCATGGCCCCATGCAATAAACCCCACACCCCACCCAACACACCTATGTGAGGCAAATCAGAACTGTGAACATACGAGCAATACACCAAACCCACTCTTGCTGGGCATTCCCCATCACCGATGCGTAACTGCAAAGGGTCCTTGTTTAGGCCCCAGTCTTTTACCTGGACCAGTGCACGTACAGGCTGTACAGCCACAGAACTAGCACCAGGCACACCCTGCAGGCATCACGGCTGCATATGCTTGAAGAGTGATACTAGATCGTTACACTAAATAGTTCAAATCTCCTTTTAACAGCTTTTCTACCATATTTTTTATTCTCTTCCTATCCATACTGTGGCCTAGACAACAGATATATTTATACATCTGGTTTGAGATTCCAAGGAATTAGATCTGAACCAAGCCTTTTACACTGAACAAACATGAAATCAAACTGTCACTGAGAGTCTGCAGAGGAAGTAGCATCAAGACTCCAACCATGTTCTAGCATTTTATGCAAATATTAGTAAATAGATACATTTGCAATGTATTAGAAGTACAATATAAATATTGAAGTCTTTCAAGTGGAAATAAAATAATGGGCAAGTATTCACAGAAAAACAATACCAAAGTGTAATCTGAAAAAAACCAAAAAAACTTAATCACCTGTTGTGTGTACTTTTGAGACCAGCTACTGCAGTGGTGTTGAGTGACTCAGTGCCACTAAGGGCTACTGCCTGGACTCTCAGCTGACAGGTCAGATCCACCTGCATATGTTACGTCTTAACATTGCATGCAGAAAATGTACCCCCCAAAAAATGTTCTTTATTAAAGAAGTTAGGTTGTGACCCAATTAAAATGAGTTAACAGTGACAGGTTTTTTTTCTGAGCAATCATAAAACCAAACCACAATTCAGATTTCATATGTAGCAGAAGCATGCCATATGATAGCAATGCTACAGAAAGTAATTATATGTAAAAAACCCCTTAATTCTCAAAAAGATCTGAAACAGTTTCTACATATCTATACATCCTTTCTGGTAGCATAGTTATATTTTTTATCTGTATCAGATTTTTCTCTCTCAAAACACTTGCGACAAGCTTCTTTTATATATCTCAGTGTTCCATTTTAACCAGATGCTCTAATTTCTGAACACCTGGAAATGCCTGTCCATAACAAACAGGCAGTATAAATTAAAAAGTGAAGCAAAGCAAAAAAAAAAAAAAAAAAAATCCACACCACAGGTTCTCCAGAGACTAGCTAAATAACAGGAAGAAAACCCAAGCAAGTAAAAATTTACCCTGAGGAGCACGAAACATGAACTTGGCAGTTCACTATAATCATAAGAAGCCACTTCGTAACTTACTGATGGCCATGCTTTTAGAGCTGAATTTAACAGAGAACTTCACTAGACAGTGTTAAGCTTAACCAAGAACAAACGGCATCATCCAGCACAAATTTGTTTTGGGACTTGAGTAATGTAAAATAAAAAGAACCAACTGCCCCCCACCCCACCCTACAAAAAAAAAAAGTTAAAACTTGGTTTTGATAATAAATTCAATATTTCAGTCTGTGTTCTCAAAGTTATGTTTGGATAAATTTCACATTAAAATAAGAGAACTAGCTGCTAAAATATTTCTTTGTGATGGTGAACGATACTCTAGCATCTTAGTTCTCACCAGAAGTAATTTCCGTTATGTTTCAGGTATCACCTGTGTGGGAAAGGGCTGCCTGTTCTATCTGTCCTCCTGAAGGAATGAAACGCAAGTATTTCCTAAGTAGACCAAATCCAAATATCAATCTAACAGAATGTGGGCTGAAATATTAAAATCACAAATCAGAAATATTAAGCTTTAAAAGGGATAAAACTGCAATTTCTACAATCTGAGAGGGGTACAAAAAGTATGTGTGTGTGAACGGTATTTCTCGTCTCAGTTGCACTGTGACGACCAATGGTAACTAAATACTTTAACTACACTAAGATTAAAGGAATTTGCTGCTATCACTATAGCAACCATCTTAAAGAAACTAACATGCTCAACAACCTGGAGTCTAAATTTAGACCTAATACGCAATAAAAAACATAAATACAACAATAAACCCTACATATCCATTTCTATGAAAGGCAATCTCTTTTTTCACAGTGAGCACAAACCAGTACCTCCTTTAGAGGATTATAACAAAATAAATAGACTCATTAATGTCCAGTGTACTAATGAGCAATGGGCGAAGTAGGTGTTAATTATGCCACAGTAAGATTCAAGATAAAAGCCCCGGTGAGCACTTGGAGGTGTGTACAAGCTGAAGTCTCCTCTCTACGTTTGTGTATTTTGAAGTACAGCATGATGCAATCAGATGACTGCAACATGGTCACACTGCATTGTATGATGGAAACTTTAGACACAGTATTTTGAACAAAGAACCTCTAAGGATTAATTAAAAGCAGCACAAAAACCCACTCAGTTACTTCGATATTTATTGGAAGAAGTCTGTATTTCTCATGCAACATATTAAGCTTTCATTGTACGTAAGTCACCTAATGCAACACACAGTTTTAATAAAAACTAGAGTTTTCAAGATTCATGATAAATTCCTTTTCTGTAAAGACAGAAAAAGTTAAAGAAAAGTCTATGCCATTGGGTTATTTTCCAGAAATATGAAAGTAGATTTTTTTTCTTTTTAATGCACTTTCCATAGTGCAACTCTTTCAGCACTCTGACCATTTAATTTTTTCCTAGTACAAGTGTCTTCAGACTTTTCAGAGGTCATTTCAACAGCAGACAGCTTATAACAAAACCATTAGCAGTTTGGCTAGCTTAAGGAAACCTCTTACTTTCCTTTTTTGTTTATTATCACTGCATGAATCTGCAGCATATGAGAGTTTATAATTTCTCAGGCTTGTTAAATTCATGTTAAAGGTCTGTTTTCTTGTTGAATAAATTTTGTTCATATAATGCTGCCTATTTCATATACTGAGTCTTTAATAGCACCTTTGGTCTATGCGCAACTCACAGATCAAAACAGAGGACTAAAATAGGGGTTGATGATGCTATTTACATGTGTGATTCCTGCTGTCTTCTTGTTAGTAGCTTTAATATAATAGAAGACCTTGTCTGTTTTGTAATTAACACATCTTTACTGGAGAGATATTTGGAAGTGATTGCTGTGAATATACTGGTTAGTAAAATAAACACAATCACACACCACTTTCTGTTATCAGACAAATTTGTGAATTGTACACATTATACTCCAGATCAACAAACTGTGATATAACAGCCAAGTAGAAGACACATTTATATAACCCTTTATTTTTCTGAAAATATGTATTCAATCTGACCTTGCAAATATAATTAGCTTGTGGGATGTGTGGATTTCAGTACCATGGATGCTTTACTAATTGCAGCTCTTGGAAATAGATACTAAATATTTGGAAGCTGCCAATACAAAATAAAAACTGCATCTTTTTGTACATCTGTCTTAGCTTCTAAAAGCATAATAATCTGAAAAAACAATAACTATAGGGCATTTTTTAAGCATTTCCTCAGGGTCAACAACACACAGTTGAGCCCGCATAATGTATTTTTAGAAACAAAATTTACAGTTCTCTTCAGTGTACTTAATAAATTTGAGGATAGCTATAATTAATATGATTCATAGTTATTCACAATCTAGGACAATCACTGGACTCCTCAGTTGCTAACTAGATAAAAATATGGCCTTTTGTATTCTGCACATAGTTATTAAAAATAATGGCTTGATTAAAATTTAGGATGCTTACTAGCCAGACTTATTTTAGCTTCTGAGAGTGTGAATGCCATTTATATATATTACCACTTTTTCTAAAACAGTCTTCGTAGCTTCATGGGGTATTAAAAAAATTAAGAGAATTTCACTTTACACATTTGATTCTATTAAATTCCTCCAATATCAAGCCCACAAAAAAAATACTGAAAGAAACAATCCTGTTTTGCAAGACACACTACGATTTAAGGGTAAACTTCAGTTATAAATAAGTCAGCCTTTTTTGTTTCAATTAAAAAAAAATCTAACATCAATATTTTTTCCAGCGAAGAACCTACGACATATGGTGACTATCTTTAAAAATGTATTGTGTCCTTGGAATTCAAATAGTGATATATTGTTTATGCCATATGTTTATGAACAAACATACCAGTGCTTAAAGACAACTCTGCGAAGGATATAACATGGTTATGCCAGGTGTGGAAAAAGAAGTAATGTCCCATCTAAAATCTCTTTTATCACCTGCAACTGACCTGTTATCAACTGCTTAGTTTGTTTCTAGATTCTTTAAAAATGAAATGGAACATGTGACCTGAGAAGTGCAGCTCGGGTTTATGACCATTTCGTTATTTATGCTGCCATGCACTGTTAGACAACCACAAGTGAAGAACATCTTCTGTCCCCTGTAAGCCCACAACATAAAAAATTCAAAGAAATCTTACTTTTTATGCCATTTCCAATGAAAAGCACTAAGAACTGAAACTGACTCATGCCAAATGCATATCACTGAATTGCTGTGATTGTGAGTTTGAAGTTTGCAACATGGAAATTATTTATAAAATGTCAATTTTAACTCTGGAAAATATATTCCTAGGAGTATGTGCATTTTCCTTCTGTATCCTTAGAGAATTGCTTACTTGTGGTCAAATCCACAGTACAACCTGAATATCCATACTGGGAGGGGAGAGAACTACAGTATAATACATTTATCTTGACAAGTGAGGGCATGCATCCATAACTCCCAAGTAGCAAAGCCACAAGTTTTAAAGCTATATGCCTTAATGAAGATAAATGGACTATTCTACATTCACCACAGCAGAAGGAAATTAAACATTTAATACTTTTCAACAAAAAGTCTTCTTGGAACTTTTTTGTTTTAAGGGCGGGCATGAACCGAAGTAACCCATGTAAATGGTTTAGCAGGTAAACAAGTATCATTTAATTACATCAGAGGAAGCCCGAAGGATGTTGCACAACACAAAATAAAACACCAGCACTGATTTTAACAGCACTGGCATCATGTTAAAAAATTAGGGAGTAAAATACATGAAATTTTATTCTGAATATGTGCAACTAATGTAAAAAGTGCTGATTCTCAAACAAAGACATAATAAAACAGTGGTATACTGACAGTGATAAAACAGTACAATACTTTGTAGTTTATGCCTAGGTTCAGAAAAACACATTCTGAACTGAAAACACCAAGAGGCCTACACTGCAGTGCAGATGCAATTCATCTCTTACAAATGCGATTCTTCAGGAAAAAGAGCATCAATCTTTATTGAATCAACAGTAATTGAACCCAGCACAAGCATATCTATCTAGTCATTCTCCAAATCAGACTCCTATTGAAACTCAGTTCCTGCCTAGATCAAAGTAGGATGTTTCCATCCAATGTGCAGGTTACCACACCAAGTGCTCTGTTCAGTCATGCTTAAGAAATACCACAGTATGTTAAGAGTATCTATGTGTACTGATGTACAAATGTACATAAATGTACCCCTGAAATCTCAATCAGAATTACACACTGTAAAGTTATCTTCTCTGTTTTCAAATTTTCCTCTTTACAACAGAAAAGCGTCAGCAAGTCCAGTTCTAACAATGAAAATTGTTCTGGTATAAAAGATTCTGACAAAATAGTAGATTTTTTTTTCTTTTAAAATATTATCTGTGTAATATTTCACAACAGACAGACATGCCTCCAAAGCAGTAATGGTAATGTTGTCAATTTACTAGTTTTCTTCATTGTTTTTATTTAATACCTACAAGCTGTACTGTTGAATTCACTTGTGTCTAGGGAAGGTTTATTAAGGTAAAGCTTATTAAGAAAAATGCACAAAAAGTGGAGGGGAGTTGGCTACATAAAGAAAATATTGTTAGGTAGCTCCAATTTATCTAAAGTTCTCACAAACTTAATTCTTAATGAGCTATTTTACATTTAAAATTTCAAGCATTACACTACCCCACACATCTCATTTTAAGGATTTTTTTTTCTGCCTTCTTAAAAAACAAACACCATCTCCTCCAGTCCTGTGGTTAATTCAACCAAGCAAGGGAAAAGGTTCAAAGGCAAAATAACAGCACTCTGATAAAAGTGTGAAAGACTGAACACATGCAGTCTTTCACAGAAGTAGTGCAGAACTTAAATGCAGCTGAAGAAAATTCCTGAGACTAGATGGTAATTCCAACATTTAGAAGAGTAATTGTTAAATCTCTGTCTTGCATTTGGTTTCACTCTTTTAGACTATCTAGTAATTACCAAGTTACAAACCCATTCACATATGTACTTGTCTTGGTAAGTTGGGAGGATCTGCAACATGAAACCTGTCTCGGAAAAGGAGCTCGCCTGCCTTTCCCCACATATGTCACCAAGCTGAGATAGTGCAGCGTATAGAAAATTAAACCTAAATCAAAAGACAAACATAGCAGAAGAGACCAAAACTATTCTTATGGTCAGGACTCCGCAAAATAATCATCTATGACTGAACAGTAAAAACTGAAATTGGGTATTAACAAACCCATATTGGTCATACTAATTACACACAGGTCGCCACCTAGATTTAGAAGTACCAATGGAGAAAAAATAAAGGAGTTAGAGTGTTTTATTGAAGAGGTCACCAGAACAGGTCATACAGAAAATGAAAAATAATTTCTGTTTAACCATATGGTTTATTGGTTTCATGGTGGAATTTTACCCTGTGCCTACATTTTTCAAAATGGACAAAAGCTCATTAGCATGAGAATTAAAACCATGCTGAAATACTAGAAAATTTCAAAGTATAGTATTTGAGCCACCACATTTTTACAACAGGCATAGAATGCTTTATAATCCTAAATAGAAATTTGAATATTTATTTATATTATTTTTCTTTGTTAGCAACTCAAAAGGACTTTGAGATATTCACCTTGCTCAAGATGACCTTGGCTTTGGATGGGCACACCTTTCCTATAGAGCCCCAGCAGCAACTCAACTACATTCTCTTCTCAGCTCTTCATTTCATTCAAATGAAACCAACATCTTTCTCTCTCCAGATAATAGGTATTTTAGGACATTTTGTTTTAAAACTTACAGCAAAACTGTCCTTCTTTGGAACTTCTAGGAGCTTTCCCCCCCCTCCCCCCCACTTTAAAATTATGAAGTTCATCACATTTGTTACTCCTTTTAGAGTAAAATTTTGAAGATCTCAGAAATTCAACACAAGAACACAATTTATGACTTCTACTGAAATGCGACCTCTTGAACAAAATGGTTTTAGCCACATTCTGGCTACTCTTTGAAGTACCAAACCTTCCAGTTCTGGAAGAGGTTAGTCAGACCTCAGAACAAGGTTCTTCAATGATGTGTGTTGCTGGAGTCAGTAGTAATAAACTGAAATGGGGAGCTGCTGACTGTACACAAGGGAAAAAATAACTGCTGGAATCAGAAATTATTTGAACAGGTATTCCCACGTGGCTCTTGCATCTCAAGGCTCAAGTGGACAAAACCCTGAGAGCGCTGGTCTGACCTCAGACATCAAACACTGTGCTCTGCACAGAGTTGGACTAGATGATCTCCTAAGACCATTTACAACTGGATGTTTTTTTATTTACCTGGCTACCCAAATGTGTACCTTTTTTTTTCTCCTTGTACCCTGTGAATTAAGGATAAAATACCATAGCAAAAAGGTCTT
The DNA here is from genome assembly GCF_964237585.1 of Gallinula chloropus. Classification (NCBI taxonomy): domain Eukaryota; kingdom Metazoa; phylum Chordata; class Aves; order Gruiformes; family Rallidae; genus Gallinula; species Gallinula chloropus. The sequence goes on along the minus strand of NC_140090.1, from coordinate 18,362,588 downwards.
AAATGAAAGTGGCAGGCTATGGTTTAAGCATAACACGTATACCATATTTGTTTTCATCTGTCAGGAGGTGATTAACATGCAAAGTAGAATTTGTAAAAAAATATCACAAAGATAAGTCTTTTCCTCAGCAAACAATTTTAAAAAAGGTTTTTTGCCATAAACCGACAGATCTTCCTACAAATACTTCTGACAGTGTCTTGATAGGAAAAATTATGGTATAACTGACATGAAATTTTGCTGCATGAATAAGAGATTTTGCTACATAACCTACTAAACACCACAAGCACCAACCAACTTCTCACATGTACAAAATGGACTTCCAACAATTGCTGGATATTTTCCTTCTGCCAGCAATTATTAATCAAGGGAGAACAATGAACTGCCTTGGCAAAACAAACCATTTTAAATTGTGATGTTTTCATAATAAAGACTTAAAGTTTTAAATAGTTCAAAAAGGAAAACACTTTTATCTTAATTTAACACATATGAGCACAGCACACTAAGTTAATGCTTGTGCAGATAAAGATACTGTGTTACAGTGGGTTTAGTGTAGTTATGTTTTCCTTAAGAGGTGAGGAACAGCTGCTAAGATAAGGTCCAAAAAAATTTTATTTTTAACATTTGGCAAAGGTATATAGTTCTCTGTACAGACATTTCAAAATGTATGTTGGAAATAAATATGAAATGTCAATATTTAGCTTTATTCCAGATCTTTAATGAAATTACTGCTTCTGTGGAATATTCTAAATTTGTATTACAACTTGCATTGCAAAGACTGGAAGACTGGAGTGGGTAAAAGAAAGGTGTATAAGATGAAGCAACAGCTAGCCAGGTTGCCTCACTGGCCACATTTCAGCGTGGTTACTTTGACTTCATTCACAATAATCAGTTTTTAAAATGCCAACACATAAAGCTTTTTCTCTCTGGCTTCTGCTAACATTGACCTCCCATTAAAATTCACTGATCTGTTGTGTGCTTATTTTAAAGCTAGTTAGAACTTTATTAGCCTAAAAAAAATTAAAAGTCACTGGTACAGAGTCATGAAAAAGCATACTGTGTGTGCAAGAATATGTATGTAGAGTAATAAGATCTGTATTTAGAATTACTTGTCCTTCATGTGTCCTACTATATTTATATAATAATATCCCAGCTCTAAAGTGGTCATTAAAGCAGTTGGCATTTAATCCACAGGGGTTTATTTTTATATAAGCATTTTATATGACTTTTTACTTTTGCTCATTGGCTTTAAAAAGAAGACATAAACCAACCCTTTTTTTTTAAACTGATGAGAACTACATGCAATCTTACCTTTAAGTCACAACCATACAGCCCTGTCCTACTAGGTGTTTGGAACACATGTATCCAGACAAGGACAGCTAACAAAGAAGTTAACAAGTTTTCGCTTTCTACCAGTGATAGGGCAAACTGCTTTTTAATGCTTTAGCTAGTCAAGGTGAACTTGAGTCTCCTCATCAGAATTCATTTCAACTTCCCAACACATCAAAATAACCTCTGCCCTGGTTATTCTTTGCTAGCACGGCCATGACTGCTTCACTGACTATAAGCCATACCAATTTATATGGGCATGGACCTGCCTCGAGGCAGCTTCAAAATTAGCAAATGTGTTATTTTTTGGACTTTTCTTTTAAATATATCTAATCTCTGTCAAAACATACCACATTAAAAGCTTCTATGCCACATGATCACTTTATTTTTTTTGCCACTGTTATACTAGCAAAAGGACCTTGGACTCACATAGCTACACATACATGAGCAAAAGCCCAACACTAGTGGTTACTATGCCACTAAAATTATCTCTGCAAGCAGATGATCTTTGGCTGGCATTGAGAAAAAAATCAGATACTGCCCTGAAATGGGCTTAGCTGGAGTTGTCCAACACAAAGAGAGGCACTGGATACGATACTAAGGCAGCCACGTAAACAAAGCAGTTAAACCTGACCTAAGAAACCCACTTGAGCTCGAATAGATCTGATCTTCTCTCAGGTGATCTAAAATCAGAGCACATTTTAATGTAAGTCATCTTGCCAACCATGATCATACACATTCCATAGCCCAATCTCACTCCCAACACTGAGAAACACATTAAGAAACTAATTAATCGTGGTACTCATAATTTGGGGGATTCTTTCTGTTTGTAAGCTTTTAAGGATGAGCTTGCCAGAAACATGACAGATGTAAACTTCCTTTTAATATGAAACCTGAGAATGTAATTTAATCTGACTGTAGCAGCCAGACATGCACGAACAACAAACATTACAGAACTTCCAGTGATCTCAAGCACTGGCAGCAACGCCACAAGAGCTGTACTTGAGAAATGTTTAGATGGACAAAAATTCCAGAAATGCTTAGATGAACAAAAACTTACAAACATTCAAAATAAATATGCCAAAGATTATTTTCTTGAAGAGAACAAAGACCCTCAAAGATGACATGTGTCACGCAACAAAAGAAAGCAAATATATTAAAAAAATAAAAATGAGGCACTTCGTCATTAAGTGTGGTGTAACAGTAGTGGGACTTACTGGGAGGCTCTTCTCCTTAATGGATTTAATAGCTAGTGAGATCTAAATTAATCACTTCCATAGTGTTGAAAAATTTATTTTGACAAAATAAAAGAATTCTATTTCAACATTTCTATAGGAGTGGGAAAATAAGAAAAAGTGTCAGGAGTATTTAAAAAATTCTACTGCATCTTTCCCCCCCACCCCAAATCTAGATTTTCTTCTTCTCTTTATGCAATTTAGAAGGCAGAAAAATTGATTCAGATGTCTAATAGCTTCCAAATAACCAGAAACAATTAATTTTTCAATTGCCTGTTACATAAACAAATTTGCTACAAAAATCTGAATTAAAAAGACCCAAATGAAAAAAACCAGCTATAGCTTTATAATATTCTATTATGAAATAAAGGGATCCCTTAGTGGAATTGTTTGGTAGCTTTAATACGATCTTTCTCACAGGAAATATGATACTACAGCTTTACAGAAGATGAACACTTACTTTTAAAATATTTATAAATTTACATTAATATCATCCCTATATACCATGACGCATTTCAATAATTATTCTACAATACAATGGGAGTGCATGCTCAAACAAAACACCTCAGCAGTATTTTAAAGCAGTAAACCACCTAGCCAATTTCTGCGCGTTCTGTAGTTTTTCTAATCCACTCTCCCTGTGGTTGAGCAAAATCGAATTGCCTCTCACATTTGCAGACAGCTCTGTGAAGGTGATAATAGAGCTGCTCCCTGCTGTCATGAGGCAGGAAATAGGAAAATGGCATATGGGGCTAGAAAGAAATAAAAAGAGAACTAAACAAGAACAAAAGAGATTTCAACAAAGGACAACTATAACCCAATATGCTTTGCAAGTTAATCTCTTTTCATAATCATTTAACATCCTTAATCATTTATCTGCACACTTCTCAAACTCAAATGCTTGATACCAAGTCTTCTGTAAAGTTTTATTGCCCAAAACATTTGGAATAGAAACGATACCAAAAGCCATCATATGCAACGCCTATAAATCAATGCCTTCTTAGTTAGTACCCACGTTAAGGGGCTGAACCTCTTTCAATCTGTTAGTAATTGATCTGAGATTTTGTGACTAAAATGTATCTGAAACAATGTACACTTGGATTGTTTGTTGCAAACATGTTGAGTGACACCTGAATAGCAAGATATTAAGGGAGGATTATGATTGGTTACGTGTACTAACAGTATTAAAGACTCCAGCCTGTTTAAGGACTACTGATGTAAGATGCAGAATAAACTGAAAATTATCTTTTCATTTACAGTGAGATTTCTCAAGTTTTGATTTTTTTAACTCAGAACACGCCTCCAAAAATCAAGAACTTGCACGTTTGCAGTGCTTCTCTAGTAAATCTTACCAAGGTACCTTAAAAAAAAAAAAAGGCAAAAAAAAAAAAAGGCAAGCCTACTATACCTTTCCTTTTACACTCTGAATGGGATCCACCACCACAGCAACAGCTCGTTCTGATAAGGCTTCAAAGCTCTGCTGAGTATTGATATCTACACCAGACAACCAACAGCCAAAGCCAGGGTGACTATGATACCAACCAACTACCATCTCAGGTCTGAAACAAAGAGGACATTGAGATTCTTACAAATAAAAACATGTAACGCAAGAAGAAATAGTAATGTATCAGGGCATAAATTAGGATGAGCTGTGAAAAAAACACCATTAGAATTATTTAAATGACTCACCATAGTATGGTGAAAACATGGACATGAATAAATGCGACAAAAGAGGGCTATCATTAAGGGATGCGCATTAGCAGAGTAGATCATGCTTTCAGTCTTTCACCCTGTTACCACACCTTCCCTGAACCAGTTTTTACCCTTTCAGCACTTGAGTAAATATCTACTCTTTAACTCCTTGGCGTCGAGGGTTGAATTTTCACGGCAGAAAGTCCATTTCAGACATGGACAACGGGAACCAACGGTGGGAAAGGATTAAATATCAATTAAACCAGCAGTAGAACTAGGAACTCAGTCAAAAAGCAATTTGCACTGTTCTGTTCAGCTGCTGAGCCTTTTGCTAACATTAATTTTGAAGTTTTTCCCACAGTAAAAGAATTTGAGCAAGCAGACGACAACTGTTGAGAGGTAGGAGTGAAATAAAATTTTGTTTAAATACTAGGATCTTTTAAAAAATTATTTTCCCTTTCTTTTCATTAAAATTGCTCATAAGCAAGCTATAACTCTACAATTTTTTATCTTAATTAAAATAAATTTTAAAAATCAAGCTTTTAAGCAGCTACTATCTGGTGACTGCCTACAGTAAATTGAGCATTTAATCTTCCTGGGCAATAATCAAAGCTTTAAGTTTAACGTGAGTGACAATCTCCTGACAACTGAAATGCATGAGGTGGACTGAATTACATGTTATGCTACTCACCTGATTTCTAGGCTAATGATTATTATAAGATTACATACCATTTTTTATAGCATAATCACTAGTCTTGCAGAAAGATAGCTGTTTCTTCTAAACAACAATCAGGGAGTACTTGTTACTGTCAGCCCTCTTTAGGGTGGTGACTTACCTTCCTGTCTGTTTCAGCATATCCAACATTTTTGCTTGAAACACAGGATCAACTGCCTCCACACTGACACCCTGATGCAGAAGACAGACAAAAATTGTAATAGTTGCACATAAAGCAATATTATCTTTAAACTTCTTACTTTCCACAAGCATTTATAAGCATGTTTAAAAGGGCAACCCGACTACTTGAGAACTATTTGATAGAATGACCTTAAGTGTAAAATATAATTTTTATAAATGTTTTTCAATGTGATTTTAAAAACTCTGGAAAAAGATTTTGGATTGCTATTAAGTGATCACTACTACAAGTAAACACAATTAAATAGGGAAAGGAATTAATCCTTTCCTCCTCTTTCTGTTCTGCAATCTATGGCCTGTTGTTTCTCACAAGATCAGTGCTACGGGTTTTATTAAAGACAAATACTACCTACTGGCTTTTTACAGATTCTACTTATGCTATGCACAAACATGGAACACACTCCAGACAAAAGAATTTGAAAATTTCATTGATGTGCAGCTCTGAGTTACAAAGGTATCCGTGCTTCTTTCAAGAACAAAATTTCATTCAAGTTACATAAAAAAGCTTAATAAATTCTAATTATACTCATTGGTTCATAAACTCTTTAAAATATCTGTGTACTATAAATATTCATACTCAAAATTTAAATACATAATTTTTTCGTAACACAGAAAATATGATTTAAGAGACATCACTCTAAGATCTGTCAAAGGGAGCACATTTGAAGTATATCTATACCACTACCACAATTAAGAACTTGATCTAATCAAATCTTTAATGTTTCTGAGTACTTCCCCTGGCTCATAGTATACGAGTTCTTAAAGTTATCAATTTATCTAAGTGACACTATATCAGTATATTTATACATACATAAAGACATATCTCCATATATTGGTATACACACTTATGTACTAGCCTTTGATAAAATTAGTATTAATAAAATGTTTTAACTATTTTTTTTACTGAAACCTTTAAATCCATTAGACATGTTCAAGTTATACCTAGTAGGTTACAACTTAAGGCTGCATGAAGGAAGTAAAGCAGGAAAGGCTTCTAAAAATATTTATTAGAAGGAAAAAACAAACAACCAACCAAAATTATCAAGGTCTAGCTGCAAAGAACTCACCGTTCCTGACTGTGGCATTGCAAAAACATCAATCACTCTCACAGTGTAATCATCAACAAACTCCCCGAGCATCAGACCCATCACTTCCATAGGGACACCAGCACGACCATGCTTCAACATCTGGAATTAAGATCAAATGTTAACACAAGGTCCAAGTTTAACTTGGGATGGCTCTTTCAGCCGTTGTTGATCTACAGCTAATTTGCCACTCACAGCACTTGTGGAAATTGTAAGGAGCTATAAAATAGTAAAAATTAAACCAACAAAAGAGAAGGAATTATAATAAGTTTCTTTGAGTCCTCCAAACAGTATTTATTTTAAAAATGGGTCTGACCAGCACCTAAGCAGCACAAGTCCTTAAACTTTGGACAGGTGCCATGTGCTCTATCTCCAGCGCTACACACAGACACAGCACACACAGAACACTTACTTTCAGCAGTGCAAGGGAAGAGATATAAACCTGTTCCGCTGTGTCAACCGCAGGAGCATCTGTTGGTGGCCCCTATAAAAAGAATAAATAATTACTTTCTCCAACATTGCTATTCTGCAGTTCCTAACCACTTTTTGTCTTCCATAGTACATAACTTACAGAAAAACACATACAGAATCGTGACTGTGTTAGATGCAGCTGTTACAAACAAACAAAACAAACCCAAACAAACAAAAAGCACACCCAAACCCCAAAGACTTCTTTACAGCACCTTCCTTCACTAACCTATCTTGTAGCACGAGTCACCCAGCCATCATCCCCTGTCTCTAACCACCCCAAAACAATACCAATCTAAAGACCAATCTTATCAGCAACAGTCAAATAATAAACTGGCAAGGACTGCACTGGGTACAAACCTGTTACAAGGCATACAGGCTAAGAGTCAGACAAGTTTCCATTAGTCAGCCTTGCCGCGATGCTAACCTTCGTCAGCTGTAAAATACGGCCAGTTCTCCAATTAACTATGTGTTTCTTACAGTGGTGTGAATGTAAATGCTGCTGGGCTAGCATGATTAACTGGCACCAACACAAACAGCAATTTCCCTTTGCTTCATCAGCTTTCAGCTAAAGAGGACTTGCAGATAAAGGCTATGGGAGTACTTTGCAGATGCACCGGTACAGTGAGAGAAAAAACGGACCTCCGATCCCTAGGTGGAAAAGCTGTGAACAAAATACTTTGCTCTTTGCCTTATGAGTAGTTACTCAAAAATTAGCACAACTGTCCCAGGTGTGAATGATCGGTTGAAACAGGTTCTGTGCGCTGCAGAAAATGAAAAAACACAGGAGGCAGCATCTAAATGTCCCTTTCTCGAGGAGCAAGAGACATATTGTGCTTATATGCAGAATTCCGTATCGGCATACCTCATTACAGCCAATTAACAGTACATTCATTACTTTATTACCAAATTGTGTACAACAAATTTCCACTGAAAAGACAAACAGTCACTTCCGCACTAAGTGAAGGGCAACAAAGCAACTGTGGAGTATGGGGAAAAAAATACTCCACATTAAGTAAAAAAAAAATGGTGCCTTTACACAAAGGTTTTGTGTAATATCAGAACGTTGATTCTACAATTATAACCAAAACCAGGAAAAAAAGAGAAAAATTTGGAGTAAATTCTTGGCTTGCCACTTAAAGTGGAAAAACTCAGTACATTCTGTGTCCTCACCATATCAAACAGAAGACATGGCTATTGACACAATCCATCACCTGAAAGCCAGAAACTTATGTAAACAGCATATTAAATCTGCATAGTAATCTACATACTTTCACTTCTATACACAGAAAACATCACCTAGTCTTCAAAGTGCTTTGAAGACAGTAAGATACCCCCCATACGGATGAATTCTTTCTCTAGCTCCAGATCCAATCTTTGTATTTTGAATCCCATCTCTTTATTTTGAAACTCACATACACAGAGATCTCTGTAAACCACAACCGCTTCCTCACACCTTTATTTCCAACTTGGATACTGCTGACCATCACCTCTTGATATTTGCTCTCTCTCACTTCCCCTTCTCATTGCTAATTATTTCATCCCTTTGGCTTTCCGACCAGCAATCTTCCAGCAGGTTTAGCTTTTCACTTCCTATAATATTCTTGCCAAAGCACCATTTTTAATCAATTCCACCTCTTCATCAAGTATTTCCCTGACTAGCCACAGCCCAACAGTGAGATATTTTGGTGGAGAAGTGGTCCTCTAACACTTACAGTTAAAAACTCTGAGCAGTTCTTCAGAACACACAACCAGATGCACAGAGCACCCAAATAACTTACTCCAAATTTACCACAACTACATTGTTTGATGAAGCTTCAAATGATTCATTTCCCGATACTATGGGGTTTTTCTCCATAAAAGTGTAAGTTTACTTTCTTCACTGTTCTCTCTCCTACATTAAGTCTATTCTAAATCTTCTTTTAACTTCCAAGTTTTAATAATTTGGAAAGCACAGAAACTCCTATTTCCACCACTTAATCACCTCTAAGAATAAAGTAGAGGTGAGTTGGGGTTTAAGTAAAAAAACCCCAAACAACAAAGTAGTTTGATTGCAACCCCTTTACTCATGCATAGAGCTCTCTTCCAATTTTCTATCTAAAATAGACCAGAGAAGGTCTGAACTGAGGGTAAAAGCACAAATGCAGTAACCTTCTGCTTTAGAAGAAATATAACATCCATGCTGTGATTACCACACACATTCTGCATTCCTCCCAGATTTTGTTTAACATTTCACTGTAAGCATGGATCCCATTACATCATTCAGTATTTTTTAAAAATAAAGAACAGCATTTAAAAAAAAATCCCTAAAAACTAGCATAGCTTTGTAATTTCTGGAAGGCTAATGTTGACATTTAACTGAGACTAGCTACTCAAAAATCAGGAGCTTGAGCTGAAGTTTATTCCACAGCCTATGGTTCTCCTAGATGGAACTTCTAATATCTGTTAAGACAGCGGATCGCACTGACACTCCCTGCAGCTGAGGTATTAATCAAGTCTCTGTCCCCTATGTAGACACCTGTTCACAACTTCTAAGACTTTAATTATTCTTCATAACTTTTCCCATTTTAAAATCAGTCAGTAGATTCAACACCTATAGAGAAGAGACAAACATTATTACGTTTTGTTTCTGTAACAAGGCAACTAAATTACCTTTAGTTTAAGCAAAGGTAGGAACTAAACCAGGGTTTTACTCTACTATACTTGTTCCTAATCTTTATTTCCTTTTATTATTTCTACACGCCTCGTAGTTTTCAAATGCTTGTTTTACTTTGGTGATGGTCCAGAAGAGGGGATATTTAATATTACACTTTATCAATCCTTTAGGCAGTCTATGAGATTCTGTTTTCAAATCTTATGCAGCATCTGTAGCCAACAGTTTATTTTCAGCACAGGAAACATTCTTAATTCTTAAAGGAATGCTTCATTGGTATAAATCAACTTGATTAGCATCTTTTTTTAATTTTTAAAGCCACAGAACTCATTGGGAATGATTTTGCACACTAAAAGCAAGTTTAAATATATATATATACACACAACTGACTACTCTAAGCATTAGGAGATAGTAACTGCACACGTCACTTTCGCTTTAAGCACATGTCTGAGACAGTAAAGATCAGCTTCCATTCATCACACAGTTCAACCAATTGACCTGAACTCTTTAAAGTTAGCTAATGGTAGTACACAATGCAAATATAATGTAGGTTTAGTAATTCTCAGTCTCCTTATAAACTATAGCACGTAACAAGTATTTCCTTGGTCACAGGCATGCCTTTTGTGAAGACTGCTCTATGTTCTTTCAGCCTGCTCTGTTGTCCTTTATAATTACTAGCTAAATCATAAGGAAAAGGAAACAACTCCTCCCACTGTACCAATTCTATGTATTAACTTTCATACTTAACATTCCTGCCTTCGTTTTGACTATAGATTAGAATGAACTGACCAAAAGAGGTCTGAAATGATTCCAATGTACCAACTGAGGAATTTTGAAGAGGAAACCATCCCTACATCAAAACCTACCCAGAATCCACCTTCACAAGATTTAGTTTCATGTTTTCCTACCAGCTACACTGGCACATTAAATACTACTGGCACACACTCGTCTTTCTACAGAAAATGAAATACCCAAAGTTCATCAACTTCTTAAGCCAAAACTTTAAAGATTTAATAGATAAAACTAATAGAACAGATCATGGTTCTTCCATGTAGTTTACCTGGGTTTAGACCATGCCATTTGAAAAACAGGCATTTGGACACTAGAACTAATTCGCTTCCATCTTTGACCACTGCCTTTTCCACAAATGGCTGATAATCTACCACAGCCTTGGAGCAACAGCCACAGCTTCTGTGCGCTAGTTACACAGCATGTGGGAGCTATGGGTTACGTTCTGAGATTTCTTTGGCCTGTTTCTGCTAGTCTTCCACAAGAGTTTATGCATTTCTTTCATGAAGCAAAGAGGAAGAAAGAGTTTATTAGCTAATCTCTACATGGAGGCAAAGTATTTTACACTGACCCTCCACAGCATGTGCTATTATCACTGTTCATAAACTTCACTGCCTGCCAACTTTAACAAAGGAGCACCATCCTTATGAAGCAGAGTACCAAATTAAATTAACTGGTGTCAGAAACCCAAACAAGGAAGCAATTGTATCTGCAAGGCAAAAGATCTGCTGGCAGTTTCCGTTACATTATGGTATTCAAAGAAGGGCATTTCTCCCACTGCAGTGTCTTGCAAGACTATCCATCTCACTCCAAAACACAAACACCACCCTCATTCTGCCTGCCCATACTTACCAGATAATTTCTCATAGAACTGGAGAAAAATGGGATTCAGAAACTGAAAGGAATATTGAGCATTCTTTTTCCCAAGCATCCCAGTAATTATTAAAATTAACAAACTGGTCTAAAACACATGGTTATCATGCTGCTTACTGAAAACAGAGGTTTCTTCTGAATCAACTATACACACTGTCAGGGAGGGAAATGTGCTGCCTGATGGACAGCCACCTCATAAAACCCAGCCAAACTCCGGTTCTGTTTTTGTTTGGAATGGCAGAATTAATAGTGGTAACTTAATTTTATCAAGTTTTTTTTTCCTCTTCCCCCTCAGTAAGACTTGTAATGGAAAGAGAATCACATTCAAGTTATGAACAGAAGATCACATTGTAATATTAAATTATGCATAATACTATTTTTATTTCAAACAGTTAAAAAGATGATCCAATACAAAAAGCAGCCCTTTACTCGGGCAGCCCTTGTTGACGAAGTGTTAAAGGCATTTGCCATTCTAACAGGATAAAAACTCACGCCTTGAAGTGTTATCTACTCAGGCCTTTTAGCAAATTTGTTAACACTTTTAGGTATATTACTCCACCTTTCTCTTAGTGTGAACTGGTATCAATTATTTAGCCAATTTTATTATGTTATTAAAATACCTGCTGATTAAATGTGAACTAAAGTGTCATTTTAGAGTACTGCTCTTTATTTGTACTATTTTACATTTATTCAAATAGGTATAGAAAGTGGACTTGATTAATTACACAAGCATCTGAGAAATGTTCCACAAATTAAGACATTTTCTATTGTTTAAACGGATTTTAAACACTGCTCTGGTGTCATGCTAATAGCACAAGAGATGATTTTGAAATACGCCACATCTGTTTCAACAAAGAAACTCAGTTTTGCAGGGGCAACTGTAATAAAAAAAAAAAAGGCAGTGAACTGAAGTGCCATAGAGCAAATTGTAGCTTTACTGCATCAAACAATGTATTTCTGTGTAAAATGTAAGAACTGCTACAAACGTTACTACTTTAATTTTACAATTGGAATAATTTAAACGTGAACACAGGACACACAAGCGAACACTGACCGCTATAGTGTTTATTTCTTTCCCAGTAAGGCAAGAAAGAACCTTTTAATAGTTTAATTTTGTGAGTATTAAACAACTAGTGTGAAAAACAAGCTGCATGTAAACTATTTCTACTGCCTCTGCTTCAATGACTAGCTGAGGCAACCTGTTATAGGAGGTGTTAATTGGCAATAGAAGTACAAGTCAGAAGCATGTTCCCCATCGTCCTAACCCAGCAAGGCTAGGTCATTAAAGTGGAAATGAATTCTTTCATGCCGACTTAACCCTTTCAGTACATATTTTCAGCTGTTATGTCTAAAGACAATTGAGAAAGATTAACTAAAAAAAAACCCAAGACAGAACAAACTTGCATTACTTTGGAATTTAAAAAAAAATACTCATCCCTCCACATTTTTTCTTCATTTCCTTTCTCTTACCTCCTCCAAAGCAAGTGCTTCACATAATTATGACATTTATTGGGGGGTGGGGGTGGGGAGGAGCGGAAGGGCAACTGGAGAATAAATGTAGTGACAATCATTGATAAAATAACAATTTATCATATTAAAGGAGGCATAGAAAGATCAGGCACCTAAACTCAGCTTAAAACTACCATTTTGTGGCGGTAAAGCCAATGGTGGGTGTGTAGCTTGGTATGAGGGAAAACACATTACTGAATGCTATCTGCAGGGAAGACACGATCTCAGGCAAACACGCAGAGGAGGCGGAAGTATTACTGATAATAATAATAAGATCTTTAAGTTCATCCGGGTACCACAGCTCTTTACTTCGTCAGGAAGTGATACAACCTGATGCTATACTGACATAAAGAATACAAGACCAGCATAGTGCTCTTTACACATTGCTAAGCCAAAAAAATCTAAGCAAGATTAGAAATGGCAAAGGGAGTAAACCTTTTTCCTGGATCTCAGTGGTTCTAGTAACATTGTCATGACAAGACCCAGAAGCCATGCATTGCCTTTCCACAGTCCAGGAAGTTAACATCATCAGTCATGGCAGAGAAAACGATACTGTTCATTAAAAAAACACCCTAAAGTTCATATAAAGGAAGAATATATCACTTTGCACTGTGAATCACACACTAATTAGTAGCAATTTGAAATTTTATTGCAGTTTTCAAGCTAGTACACACACAATTTTACAGTTAGTTCCACGTCAACAGGATTATATTTTGAAGCTAGCATTATGTCTAAACAGTTTGTATGTTTAGGCCCATTTTTATACCAATTATAATCGAGCATACATAACAGACCACAAAATACCATAAGTCTCAACAAACAGCCTCGATTTCTGAAAGGATCACATTGTCTTGTTACACCATATGTCAGATGAAATAAAAATTGTAGTAATATGTTTAGTCTCATAGACTCCAAAATGGAGTAGGGATACCAGGGAAATATTATGGCACCAATTGCTGCTTTAAATGAAAAAAAACCCCAAACCAATAAAAAAACTGCCTCAGTATGTTGCACAAAATCCTGTCTTCTAAAAAAGGTTTATCCAGGTTCACATCTACGACAGAACTCCATCAACAGCCATACAGAACATTTCCTACCTCCCCTCCTCTTCAAAAACCAAAATTGCAGAACACAGAACTTTGTATAGCTTTGAGCAGTTGGTTAAATGGGTTGGGATCATCAGTTTGTAAACACCTCTTCAGTGCAGAGCCAAAACTCTACTACTTGGCTCTTTTGTTTGTTTGGGTTTTGTGTTTCTTTGGCTTTTCCTTTTTTAAACGAAGCAGAACTCCCAACAAAAATAATCTTGAGCTGATTGGGACACTCCAAAGAAAACCTGGGCAGAATTTTAGTTAAGGAAAGGAAGCCAATGGTTAGCGGATGTTTCTGTCCTATCCCTCTATCAATAATCTCTCTTGCACTAAGTTTCATAGAAGAGGTACAGTAATTCATTAATATGAGCCCATGTAGAATAACCTATATACCTGGAGAACATAATATGGTTTTCTTAGTTAACTGCCCGAAATTATCAAAATTTTAAAAGCTCTTTTACAAAAGCCAGCACACTTTTTTCCATTAGCTTAATTGAAAATGTTCTTTAAGACTGAGGCTTAAAACTTATTTTAAAAAAAATAAATTACCAGGATTTGGCATCAAAAATGCTAGTTGAATTTATTCTGATGTGAGATATACTTAGTTTTACTATAATGCACTTTACAGAAAGTAATTAAACTTAGTCTAATTTTTTAATAAAAAAACATTTATTACCTAATAGTAATATGTCTTCAAAATATAAAATTATTTACATATATCACCTTAGTGCAGTTTGCAATAGCCATACTCCCAACACCACTGTTGCATAAAAGGACCGTTCCAGTGTAATCTTTCCTAGTTTCTACCATTCCCTCCTCCTTTATCCCAAATAATCTATAAATTCATGGACATGCACAAAAAAAGCATGGGAAGGTATGCTGCATCATGGCAGTTAATACTCCTTTTTATCGAGCATGAAGACAATTTCGACTGATGACCTTTAAAGGTCCTTTCCAACCCAAATCATTCCAGGAGTATATAACATCATTATGGTTTGTGTTCCTGATCTTGTGGCTTTTCACTAAACAAATCCTCAGTAATACTGTACACATTTTTGAGAACTATTACTATTTTTCACAGCCTCAAGCTGCGGGCAAAACAGAAAATACAAAAGTCAGTTACACTCCAGAATAAGCCCAGGACTAACCTGTTACCTATTCCTACTGCCATTACTGAAGGTATTAGGATTGAGAATCAAGAGCCTCAATGCAGATAAGTTAGCAGTTGTAGATTTTTTAATTGCCTTATTCTACAGACAGTTCTGCCAAGAAGCCAAGGTAACCCTCAGTGGGTGCTGTCACCCTAGAGCACACTTTGCAAGGCAGAGCAGTTTTCACTGCAATGGATGCACTTGATAAGCAAAAGAACGTGCCAAGTTCTGTACGCCTACAGGCTCTGTTGTGAAGAGCTGGACACAAGCAGGTAAACTGGGAGACTCAGTGGCAATATGTGAAAAGGCTATCTGTTTGTAACTTTCTGAAGACTAAATAAAAAAGCCCCAACGCACCACTATTAATATGAGAACACCACTTCCAGAAAGTGGTGGAAGTGAGAACAAACTTCCAGAAAAAAAAAAAAATGAAGAGGCCTCTTCTACACCTCAGGAAGAAAACAGAAGCCCCCATCCAAAGATGTTGCATAGTAGCACTGTAACTTAATAATAGCATGGCATTTCAGAAAGAAGAAACTATTTCTAAGAGACATAAATTGAATCGATCCCTGTAAGGGGTCTGTTTCCTGATTACAGAAAAGAACAGTAGAAGTGAGCAAGTGTAAAGCAAAAGGCTTGAAAATGTCTGCTCCTGTTTAGTCTTTTTCCCACCCATTCTCTCTCATTATGGCTACACTCATTTCCTTGTCTAAGCTCTTTTGTATCTTCTGGAGAAAGTCGGCTGGACTACACTAGCAATTAAATTAAGGAGAGTGAAGCTAATTGCCTAATTAATAGAAATAAGGAAGTTTAAGATCTGAGGCCAAGAGGATGCAGCTAAAAATGGTTTCCAGAGTTTATAGGAAAAGAATAGATCAGAGGAAACTGATAATGCTCAGGCACAACCAACTAGCTTTGTTATTTTTAGTTTTGTGTCTGATTAGTATGTAAGGGGTATGACTGTAGTGCAGTATAATCATATGGCAGCTCCTGAACCAATGGCTTTCTTTCCCAACACCATTAGAACTTTTGGATATGTATCACATTACAATCACTCAACCATGTTTCAAGTGTAGGAAAACTATATCCAGCAGTAGTCATCTCCAACAACTTTCAAATAAGCCTACAACACCCATGGAACTATCATCATCTCCAGTGTAAGCAGACCTGAGCCATGCTGGTATCTTAAATTTGATATGAATCTTCTGACTGAACAGCCCTGTAGTAAATCACCAACCAATGCAATGAAATATTCATCCCAGTCAAAAACTGAACCAGGTGGTTTTCACCTCTTTAAAATAATTTCTTTTGGAAATATAGACTGACAGAGACTTTCTACAGGAGATAATATAGGCAATTGATTAAGTCTTTTGAACTTTTCATGGGAGTTGATATTGGATGTTTTTAATGGCTGAAGACTGTCTGTCACTGAGAAAATTATTCTGCTCATCTACTGGGAGGTATCTTGGAATTCCAGAAATATAGACTTAGTACTTGAGAATGTCTCAAACAATGACACAAGTGATGCACAATTTTAAGAGCCATAACTCAGATTTATTCCCCTGGTAGAGAATTCTCAAAAGGGTATCTGAAACTTCAATTGTGTGTGAGGAGCAGGCAATAGGATATCACTGCAATTCAGAGCACATAAAGCATATACACTCAAGAGACAAAGGAAAGAAAGTCATGCAAGTGAAACGTACAGAGATACCAAAGCACTCTACAGCTTTCCAGAAGAAAATCACTACCCTGAAGACAACACATCCGCACCCTTCAAACTAAACCCCAACTGATTTAAAAAAACAATTAACAAAATTAAGTTTCAGTAAGACATTATGGCATGGGGGTTTTTCTGGTTGTGGTTTTTTTTGGGGGGGGGGGGGGGGGGGGGGGGGCGCGAGGAGAATGGTGGTGTTTGCTTGGGTTTGCTTTAGCTTTGAGATTTTGTTTTGGAGATCTTTTGGGTGTTTTTTGGTTGGGCTTTTTTGTTGCTGTTTGGTGGTTTGGGTTTTATTACATAGGGAATCTCAGGATGCAGATTAGCCAGCTAGAACACATCATTTACTTCAAGAGACAGGTCAGCTCAATCAAGTAACTCAAGAAAACTTGTATTTAATTGTTAATTGGGAATGATCTACACAGAGCCTGACCTTCCTTTGCCTGCCAGATCTCCAACTCTTATTCTGAAGACCCGCAGAACACTGAGCCAGTAGTGCTCTTTTCTAATAACCATCCTGGCTAGATCAGCAGATGAAACAGAACTTTAGATCAGTGGCAGGTCTCCCAAGTTCCCACGGTGCCATAGATTTACTAAATGGGATCAGCATGTTCTAAAAACCCATGACAATATGAGGGAAAAAGGTTCCACAGCATCAAGCAGTGCAGTGCTTGAAACCTCATAATCAAAGTGACAGTTTTCAAGTGCCATTTACAATGCCCTAATCTGGAAACATCCCAGCTAACCCATCTGATCAACTATTTCACAGATGGAAGCACTTGATGGCTAATTGGCAAGTCCATTATTCAAATAAAATAGCTATCTGCACTTCTATTTTCTATATTCCAAGTCAAGGTGTAAACACTCCTTATAAGACACAGGTCACTTCTCTGTCTCTCCCTCCCTTCCCATTTGGATTTTTTTCCCCTTCCCCTTTGCCATCAAATATGTTTATTCAGAAACACAGAATCAGCTTAATTTTTCATTTATTGCACTAGAACAGTTGTCTGCACCAACAGACCAATGTAATAGAATATTTTAAAAATCTATCAAGTAATGAAAAATTATTTCAACAGCATTTAAAAAATGTGTCACTAATAATGTCACTGCTTCCTATCACATCTGGATTCAGAAAAACAGACAGGATGTGTTAGCATGAGCAACAACTTGTATAGCCAGGATTATTGTTCTGAAAGTGTTGGGGAGAAAGAGCTCTGCTAAAAAAGCACTTAATTTGCTCGCACTCTTAAACAGTATCCAGTAGGATTGCCTAATAGAGGCATATGTGGAACTGATTTCCCTAGCTAACAGTAGTGCAGCGAACAAAATGAAGAGGAGTGTTGCTCCAAATTCCTGCCTGCTACATAAGTAGAATGCTTTTACATACCCCACAAAGCCTGCTTATTTGTAGCAAATGTACAATGCTATGCACAAAGTGAAGTATTAAATCACCAGTGAAATTCACCAACACATTGTATTCCAGAGTGATGAAAGAGGAGAGGCACAAGAGCAATGAACCAAGGAAAGGGAAGATAACTGAAAGAACAAACCAAACCCAAACCCCAACTCAAAGTGCAGGAAGAGGAAGAGAAGAAACCATGTAAGAGAAGGAAAACAAGGCCACTGCCAAAATCTGAATTCACATGAACTACAGAAGGAAAATTAAAGTAATAAGCGTTTTGTCTGGAACATCACAACATTTTCAAACTTCAACTGTTATCTCACATCTTTTTAAAAAGACTTGAATCACTCATTCTTCTGGGTTATCATGAGAGGAGAAATTCAAATGCCTACAATACCAGGTACGTAACACACAAATGTCTCTATGAAGCAGTGTACAGAAGGTGATCTTTTTATTACATTATCAATTCAAAACTAAACACTGGTACCTTCCCCCACACAAAGTTAATGACCAAGTTCACTGCCATAAAACACTGTGGGGATGGCTTATGTGATGTCAAAAACTATCAGATTTCTCTTCTTCCCTCCTGCCCAATGAGGTCATTCCTTTGTCCATCTAAGACTAAGAGAGATGAAATGGCTAAGCCACATGTTACTGGAGGGAAAGGTTGTTGTTGAAGTATTTCTTTAAGATCACTTCCTTAAAGATTTGTTTATTAGCCACAGGAAGACGGGCTCAGGGTCATTAGGTGCACAGCAAACCAAGCAGACTGTTAGCAGATCTTACGTAACCAAGTTTGCTAAGCTAAAAGAAAAATCCCTCTAACTAGGTTATAAAATTACTTTCAAAATGCTTCTATTCCTACAAGACTATACACAGAGAAGACGTGCATTAGCAAGAATGACTCGCTCAACAGATGTTTTTACTGTGTTCAACCTTAAAGCAAATTCTTCAAAAGGCAGAACTGCAACGCAGCAGTAAGAACAACAAAAAGCTTCATATAGTTGCTTGAAACAATTTGTCCTAGCAGGACAAAGTCCAAGAAATACCTGCCTCCTCTTTTCCACCTCAAAGTCATCTGATTCACTCTGATAATTGAAATTGAGAGGTAATCCAATCAACCAATATTGAGAAATGATCTCTGAAAGTCCGTTGAAGCACTACTTTAAGGAAAAAAAAAAAGTATTCTTCTTCAAAAGCCTTCCTGCTGATTCAATAAACTGAAAGACAACAAAAGTAGTCAAGACATCTAGTGCAAGCAGCAACTTGCATAAACAGCAATTCAGTTTTCTGCTTTTTTTAATCCAACACATACTCATCAATTCCTTTAAGAGACAATTCCATATTTAAACAAACACAGAGCAGCTTTGCAGGCCAAAGCTGCCAGAGGAGTTGAGAGCACTGCTTCTGAATGCTATGTCCTATTGTCTGCCACAATTTTCTAGCAAGCTTTAAGTTAAAGCTGAGAAATTCAGAAAGCAGCAGAGAGAGTTAACTGTAAATTTGAAAAACAGCTTTGATATGCGTCAAGTTCAGAGAGGACTAAGAAGTGAAAGCTTGAGTGATTAGACTGCGCAGATGTTAAAAAAATGAAGAGTCATGAAGCAGGCTGGCAGCTCAGAGGAACAAGAGAAATAACTGTTTAAGAAAGTGAAACTAAAAATAACTGAGGGCTGCTTGAAGATTCACTAAGAGAGCGTGAATAGAATTTTAGCTATAAAAAGGAAAAAAATTATGCACCAAAACTTACAGTTTATTTGGCAAAACACCTAGAGGCTGTAAATCAGCTCAGAATATTTCACCAAATGCTTCAGCACTTAACCACTCCTTTTCTAGTTACACTGGACACAAACTACACACAACCAGAAGCAGCTGTGGGCTTAGCAATTTCAGTCATGCCCCAAGGAAACTCACACACATCATGAAGTGCAAGACAAACAACTGATTCCTCCAGAAGAACAAGATTTGGATTCTCGATTTAGAACAGAGCCCCAGAAGCATACAATGAAAGCAGGGAAGGGCCAGCTACTGCAGCCAGGCAAGACTAAAGAGGAAATTACACTGGAGCCCTTTCCTTGAGGAAATAATTCTTGCTACAAGCCTCAAAAGTGCTCCTTTTTTTTTTCCTCCTGCATCCACAGTAGCCAGCACAATACAAGATCTGCTTGGTTTGATTTTTTAATACTGCTGGCCATACCAATTGGCCTAGCAAAAAAGCACTAGGACTTGCTGTAGTGGTGGGAGAAGCCATACAACATGTGGCAAAAAGGAGGCCTTTCTGCTGTGAGTGGAGTTACAGAAACAAGGGCATCAGCAAACAAGAGAAGACAAATAAAACACACATATAAATGTCTACAGCTATCTGCAAGTGATAAATTCAAGTCAAATTACCCCCTGAAATTTCCATACACTTCAGTATTCTATAATGTCCATCACAATGTGATCCAAGGACTGAGGCATATGGTTTATGAAGGAGCAAGTGGGTATGCTCAGTGGGTCAGCCATTTCGAACAAACTTCATGTTGTGAAAAAACATATTACAGAATATAGATTTTTAAAGGTTTTATTCAGTGTTTCCAATGCCTTTCAATCCAAACTTTAATTGTTCAGACACAAAATGAAAGGTTTATAAGCATTCTGTAAACTCAGTGTAAACACAAGAGTTCATACTGACAGAAAACCCTCAGTCAGGCTATAACAAAGACTGGAGATGGTATAGAAGTGTATGCAAGATTCAGGCATTACCATGAACTCTGCAGGTTGGTTTGTTTGTTTTATTAAGTTTTTAAACATAATGAAAAGAATACTGCAAACAAGGTTATGCTTAAAAGAAGATATTGACAAGGTATATACTAACCTGTCCCAGCCCAGGCATACCTCCTCCAAGCCGCAGAAGTCTATCCATATTTCTAGAAAAACAGAAACAAAGGAAAAATGTTCCCAAGCTCTGAAGTGTTTACTAAATTGCTATCTATATAATTCACCTTCAGTCACTCAGTATGTCAAAAATATTGGTGGTAATTACAACACAACATCAGACTTCCTGTTAATTAACACCACATATTAATTCAAGAAGCTGTCTTCCATGCTAATTAACAGACCTTGTTTTATTGCTTTGGTTTTGGGTTATCCCCATTTCTGAAGATGAGCACTCTTGTCAAACTTCTCAAAACTTTCCTATCATTCAATTAAGTGGGGGATTTTTTGTTGCACCTACATCCAGGAAGTGCCTAAAACTTATTAGACATACAATCAACTTCACCCCAATTTGTTCAGAAAGCATCAATAAAAACGTGAAAGTAAGGATTTTAGCATCCTCATTAGTAAGTTCTGCGCTAATTAACTTACAGCTTGTCAGTTATCATCAAAACTACATGTGAAAGACACTGAGCAGATTATGGATCTCTGAATTAGCATCAAAAGCTTTTTTTTAATGAACTCATTATACTAAAAGAAATACTGTAAAGTAAACATTTAATGTGTATATAGTTAGAACACTAGTGACAGTACAGTCACTTAATACATTTCCGGTGCTGCATGTGGCATTGCTTTAGTGCAAGGTGATTCAAATCAATGCAACCAACTTGGTACTTAAAAAAAAGCTTTTATCTTGCAACTGTGAAAGGAATGTTCTCCAAGAAGAACAACTGTTAAGGTGCCCAACTAACAAATTACACTGATGTTTATTTTTCTGCATTTTAGTTACTATTGATGAAAGCAATCTACTATTTAATTCTGGATATCTAAATACAGCTTTTGTCCCAGCTGTAACAAACCTTCGTCTTGCTTACTTTTCCAACTGCTTAGCTTTATAAAACAAAGCTCAGTGATAAAATAGAGCCTATTGAATAACACTTTTTAAAGAGCTGCTTTCAGCAACTCAAGTAATTTCCAAAGCTTACAGAAATCACCAAGTTTTACTGGTTTATTTTATTTGAGATAGAAGATACAAAGTAAAGCATCAGAAACTATGACCTTAATTACACAAGTTTTAGTACAACACAGCAAAGCTTGTTCAGGTCACGTTGAGAACAGCAATTAATGATATTTCCAAAACACATTTATCCTCCAAATGGATGTTAAGCTACATGTAAGAGAATTATATACATAACATCAGACAGCATTAACAATACTAATCCAACAGACTTATTTTAAAAATAATTATAGAAAAGGATTCTGAACTTAAGAAAAATACGTTTACATATTGAATATAAACAGCCTTTATGTTGAAGGTGAGCATAATCTCATTATTCCTTCTGATATCTGCTAATATTTTACTAGCTAGATACATCAGGCTTTATTTCAGTTTAGTTTAAAACAAATGTTTTAAGCTTTTTGTTAACGCCCACAGAAGCTCCACTTGAACCAACCAACTAGACTGTCTAACTCCTACTTTAATCCCATATGGAATTTCACCCATTTCAAACAACTATACCTAAGACACAGTGGATCAACTTGCTAATTTCACTTTCCTAGTTTAATGCACTAACAAGTTATTAGCTTCAGTTGATTCACTCCCTTGATTTTGTAGAACATGCAAACTCAACTGCAGCCCTAACAATAAATACTTTCTTAAAGCTACCTTGGCACTGTATGAATTAAAAAGGAGTTTATTAAAGGGTCAATGGTCATGCTTTTCTTTTCAGTCACTGAAACCAAGCTTATTACAGGCAAAAGCTGCACACAAAGTGTGTTCTATCCTGAACTACAATAAATTCCAAATCAAGTTGCAGGATTTCCATGGAAAGGTTAAGTTGCTGTTTAAAGCTATTATTGAAGCCATTTACCATGTGCTTACATAAAACAGTCACGAGTACAAACTAACGCCAACTACACTTCATTTTACCCCTCTGTGGTAGATACTCCTCCATTGAAATCTGCAATGATTCATCTTTTATGACACTAACAAGGGCCGAGGAGTAGCTGAGTAGATTTAAAATAATAAATTTAGTAGTTTAATCAACCATCGTTCTACATTTATTTTAAGAAACTTAGTCTCTGCAATTGGTAACTATAAAACTTGTCTTTCCTATAACTTCCATAAATGGATGAGGTGTACTACCTATGCACATTTAAGAAATCATATTGAATAACAGATCTCATACCTATTTATAGTTCACTTTAACAAGTGGAAAGTAATAGTTATTTCTAGTTCATTAATATTTTATCTACATATTTATTCTAGTTTCTAATCCAACTGAACAATGTATCATTTATAGAAGCATATTTTGCTGGTTTAAAGTCAGATTAGACAAATTAGTTAAAAAACAATTATTTATCAGCATAACTTCCTAGGTTTTAGAACACCAAAACTTCACTGTCTTACAGAACTGGAAGGATGTAACATTTCCCACCCAACTACCACAGCCAGGACATGAAAGCAGGTGTTCAAATTTTCAGGACAGTAACACAGTTCTAGATGCACTACAAATTATTTCACTAGCTCTGTGGCTTAACTCTGGGTAGTATTTTAGCAACTAATACTTTACTTTCTTATTTGTAACTGAAGGTGGTTTAGTAGGTTATGGTATATTTTGCCATAAATTCAATGTATGAATTGAACTTCAATTCATAAAGTCAATGAAGGCTTTTGTAAACTTTAAAACAGCTTAAGCAAATAATTAAGATAGTTTACCATTTACAAATAAAGCAAACGTGAATCTCTAACCTGGTGCTCAGCAAGAAGTGATCAAAGAACAAACTCAGCAGTAGCAGCTCCCACTTTTTGATGATGCCAGTAGGTCTCTTCCCTATAGCAGGAAATAGAAAGTAGGGGAAGGGCAGAAAACCGGTAAAATTTAGAAACAGTAGCACATGTAAAAAAAAAAAAGTTACTTTGATGATCTACAAAAGGACAAAGCACCACTGAAAAATAACCCACAGAATGCTTTTATTTTCCCACTTGTACTGTACGTTGAAAGCAGCACACACCATGTCTTGCCCAGGTATCCATAACGCTGAAAGAAGTTTCCAAGTTACCCTTCTATGTAATCGAGAATTTTAATAATCTGTTTAAGCTATTTGAAGCAATCAATTTCAAACACTGCTAGAAAGCAAAAGTAAGGTACAGACAGCAATCAGTGTGACAAAACTTCAGGTTTGCCTGAATTCAGGTTGAAGAAAGTTGCTTCGCATTCAGTTTAGAAGTTAAGTCATGGTACCCTCCTCCCAGAGAGCACTGCCCACTAATTGCATCCACTCAATCACGTGTAGTGCAGTGTTTTAAAACAGATCTGTGAAATGATCTGTAGCCATGATTTGATAGACATTTTTTCAATGTCAATGTTAACATAAGGAGCAGTGGGGAAGCTGCTGCTGCTTACCAACTTGATGCTGCTTTCTCAATACTGCCAGGACAGCCATTTGTGCAGCCTTGCAGTAAACTGATAGGCGAACAAAAATGTTGGGTTTAACCCTGTTTGCTTCCCTGAGAGGATTCACACTGCATCCCAGAAACAGTTGTCTTGGCATAATAGAAAAAGAGGTCTTGGAAGAGCTGACTGCATCTAATGCTAATTCAGGCTCCAGGAAACATTTATATGTCACATCATTCCTTAAGCAAGAGCTGCCCAAAGAATGTCTTCAGGTTTGGGGGTTGTCGGATGTTTGGTTGGTTTTTGTTTGTTGGGTTTTTTCATCCTTTTTGTTGGGTTTTTTTTTTTTGGTTGGTTTATTGGGTTTTTAAGTAAAAGAGGCAATTTAACAGAGACCATTTTGAACCTCATCTCAAAGAAGTATAAGAGCAAAGTAAAGTTAGAGGCGAGAACAAATCAGAGTTTCTCAGTGCTGACAGGCTGGGATGGGATTCCACTAAGTCAAAAAAAAAGTGGCTACCTTTCTGTCAGCTTTGCACAAAGAGAGGATCCAGGAAAGATCAGATGAGACATGAGCAAAACACCCAGCAGTTACATTAGCACAGGCTGCAACAGAACTGCAACCAGCTTACAAGTGGCTTTGGACTTGCAATCCAATTCATGTTTAGGCAGCTGGCCTCCAGGAATCCTGCATTTCCTACAAGGATAGCGAAGAATCAGATCTGCATAAGCTTAGCTGGTTCCCTGGGGGAGGCACACAACACAAACCTACAGTGTAGAATTTCTCCCCTTTGCTGCAAAGTGCAAAAGGCTGGTTTTGATTACACGCCTACCTGTTGTTTATTTCCCTACATATACCACACACATCTTTACAGATTATATATATATGAAAATGCAGACAAGTAAGCAGATAGTTTACAGTGAATCTTGCCTCCTTTTTCCTTCCAAAGGCAGCAAAAGGTATTTTGATAGTTCCTTCTGTCTGCACAGAAGAGTTAGGTCTCTGTTTAAAGTGAAGCTTCAAGGAAGTCAGTACACATACCAAATAGCTCCATATCAGAAAAACTGCAGAAGGCCGGTTATCATCATAATAAACTTGTATTTTGGTGTGCTGCAGGATTTGGATGATGTGCACTCATCATGAAGATCAATAGAGTCACTGATGGATTTTAAAAATGTTAAGTAGCTTCTCTGCTTGTGTATGCCCATAACTGAAACACCTCAGTTAAAAATGTTTGGTCATTGGATAGCATTTAACACACTCAAACCTCCATTACAGCAACTTAATTCTACCTGTCCTGCCTCAAAAGGGAGAAGTCTGTGGTTATTAATAATGCAGTGGAAGTATGCACAGAACTTCTCTACACTGATTTGAAAATAGAAATTCTTCAAACCCCGTGTCTAATATTTGCTCATAACACCACTGCTCAGTATCTGTAACAACTGGCAATATGGTCCATTTGGAGAGCTCTGGTTCACCATTCGGTTGTTGGTTACCACTTTCAAGTCACTTAAATGTTGACTTAAATGCAGATTTTTAATACTGAAAACATTTTTCCTTAGGTAACAGAGATAAAGTTATATAATTGCATTATGCACATATGTGTATATATAGGTATAAACCAATAGCTACTGTGCTTATACTTGGCATGTTTAAGCAAGTATTTTGAAATCGACTTGAAACACAGTCTTAAATTACTGTATCTCTTTACGTGAGACACATGAGTTTCACACTACAGTGCACTATTTTTATCTAGCATTAACACTCCATGATGTGATCCCTCAACGAAAGAGGGTTCTCCAGGGTTGACAACTTTTGAGTTAGTAAAAAAAATTGTTTTAAAAAAAAGAATCAAAATTAGCTTCAACATACATGGAGGATAAAACATTGGCTACTAAACTGACCTATTAGCGGGGAGTGTATCAGGCTAGACACAGGAGACAGCAATTTACTCCACACTTTGCAGCATGACTTTGCACAAATCACTTGATCTTTGGTAACTCAGTTTCTCTACCTGAGACCTGTTGAGAAGTTCCACATAGCAGATGGATTAACAATTTTATTAACAACTAAGAGTGGTTTACAGTTTTTGCTGCAATTTTATGTTAAACTGCTACATCTGAAGGAACTGCATCTTGCAGAGAAACATCATTTTACCAAGAAAAGGAAAAAACCCTCACTGCAGGTTAAGTCACCAAACATCAAATGAAAAAAAAAAGCAGAACAGACTTTACATGTGACAATGGAGTAGGGAAGTCTATCTTCCTATAGATTTTGAATGAAAAGAGAAGAAAAAAATACCTTCAGTCCCCCGTAATCTGGTCATTAAAATGAAAGATTTAACCATGCCAGAAATGAATGCAGTCTCTGTAGTGCAAGTCCAGAGCTACATGACTATTTTGCTTTCATACTGTGCTCAGTTCTGTAAACCCCATGTTTCCGTATTGTAGAGACCCGAATCACAATAGAGCCGAGCTGGACTAGAAGGTAAGCAAGTTAGCTTCTTGGACTCTGCTTTCTGATTTCCAGGAGCACAGCAAACCTAATTCTATCACATTCATTACTAAACTGGGATTACTGAAGTAATCCAGACCCTAGTAGACTCCCCTAAAGAAGTACATCCACACCAAATGTACAGGTGAAGACTCATTAACAAATCACACCACTACAGAAGCCCATGAAATTAATTTTAATTTTATGCTATATATAAGTAACGAGCTTCTCTGAAACCTGCAGAAGTGGGGAAGGGAGTAAACACACAACTGTTGTGGAACCATGCTCCACCATCAACTCCAGCAAGTACTCATCACATCTGTTTTCTTTTATTGAAGGCACCCTAAGTACCTGTCCTTTCCCCATCATCCTAAATGTTTGGATGTATATACTATTATTAGTATATACTCCATAATGCCTGTTAAAGATAGTTCATAAACTTTCTTGGAAGTGAGTCAAATTTATATTGCAGCATTATTTAATGTTAGTCTTTAAGTATGCTCTAACCTCTCATTTTCTTAACCATAGGTATCAAATGAATATCCCTGACATGGCATGTTAAGACAGCTGATAGGACACAACTTTCCCATTAAAGCTATTGACAAAGTCTAGTTGGTCAGTCACTCCACGTGATTCAGAAGCAACTCATTTGGAAGCCAATTTCTGGATTTCTTCACAAACACAAACATCTTTTCCTTGTTTCCCTAACACAAGCTCATAAACAGTGCTCTTCTCAGCAGAGTCTTCTTCCAAGTGTACTCCCTATATGCAGGGCAAACACTGCACCTTGGGCTCACAGGGGATGAAAGCTTTAAGGTTAATGCAAACCTGCCAGATTTTTCAGCTTGCTTAGTGCCGTTTCCGCTATATATAGCTTTCAAATACATTCCCACAAAACTTTAAAAAAAACATTTCTCTCAGTCCTTGCTGGTTATGTCGTTTTCTACAGCGTACCGGAAACAAGTACAACTTTAAGAAGTGACATCAGCACATACTCAGATTCGTCAACTGTTTACAAGTATCCAACTATACCACAAAACTGTCGTTTTCAAAGCAAATTTAAGTCTGCTCCATAAAAGAAACAACTCAGTTACTTCTGACTATCGCTCTTTCCCTACTTCACACTGTTTTAGCTTTCCTGACGCGGACTAAAGATTTCTTCTCCTTCGCGTACTGCGGTCAACGCTTCGCCCTGCCTTCGCCACCCCCACCCCCCCCAATCCGAGCCGCACACCGACGGGGATCCTCGCAACGCTCCCCTCCAGAGCCAGCGGCGTCCCAGCCCGTGAGGCCCCTCCAGGGAAGCAGACCGCTGCTGCCCGCAAAACTGAGTCGCGCTCGGAGGCTCCGCCTGCCACACTCGGCAGCCCGAAACACCGGCTGCAAGGCGGGCACTGACGAAGCTAAACACGGCGGCCGCTCTCAGCCGGGAAGGAGGCAGGACCGTCCCGGGCCCGTGAGGCGCCAAGGCCCAGGCGGCCCGCTCCACCGGTGGGGCCCTGCCCTGCTCCGCTCCGCAGGGCCCGGCCGCCTCCTGTCGCCTCGCTCCGCCTGTTTACGGACACGCCGCCCCGGCACCGCCGCTGCCCAAACTTTCTCCGGCGTAAGCAGCACGAACGCGGGCAGGCGCCGCCGAACCCACGGGGCCCAGCGTGCTCTCCGCCTAGGCCGGTGGCCCACGGGGCGAAAACTGCCCCCGGGGCTACTGGACCCACCCCATTCCCCCCTCCCGGGGACGGGACGGCGACGCTCCCGTCCCCAGCGCCCGCCTCCCAGACCGGCGCTCGGGCCCACTCCCCGAAGGCCCCGCTCCCGCCGTGCAGAAGCCACCCCACGCCACAGAGAGGCCCTTGAAGGCCGCGCCGGGCCCCCGAGGATCCTTGCGACGAGAGCGCCCATCCCGCCGGGCCCTCACCTCGGAGCGGAACTCTCCCCGGCCACACCACCTCGACCCGGGCCGCCGTGAATCAGCCGGATTTCATTCAAACCGAGTCCGCCCAGGCCTCCGCAAGCACTTCCCGGTTCAAAGGGCACGCAGCGGGGGCTTCCGGCCCCGCAGCTCGGGGAGGGGGGAGAAGGCCGAGAGCCGTAGCAACGCGGCCCGCCTGGCAACGGCGCGTGCCGCAGGCGGACCCGCGCTTGGCGCTCGCGCTCAGGAGCAGCTGTGACCATGAAGCCGTCGCCTGCCTTGGCGCGGGCGGCTGCTGTGGCCGCCGGCCTTCCTCTGGCAGGCGGGGCGAGAGAGGAGGCCTCGCCCCTGTGTCATTGGGGCGCGTAGGCCGCGGCCATCTGCGGCGTCCCCGGCGCAGCTTTGCAGGCTAGGCCCAGGGACGGCGAGGCTAGAGAACGAGCAATGGCCCGTCTGGGCCTGAGGCCGCTGGGAGCCTGCCCCCTCCCCGGAGAAACCCGAGGCAGTGGAATGCGGTGGCCGCACCTGCCTTGTCTGTTGTGCTTGCAGTATCGTGCAGTAGCAAATGTATAGCTGTCAGTGTTACTTGGAGCTTTCAGGAGTGGAGACCTTCAGAGGGACACGGTCTCTTAAGTGACGCTGAGTGGAAAGTGCTTTGCTGGCAAGTGCTCTGAGTTAACACTGTCCATGGCTCAGAATCAGATTGCAGCCAAATGGTACCTGTGTTCAAATAGCTAGACAATAGGATGGCTGAAGAACCAATGAATGTGTTGTCAAATCAATAATTATTACTGTAATAGGAACTGTACCACAGGTACTCCTCCCAAAATCAGTATTACAGAAAATAGGAAGACTTAGGAGTAATAAGAATGGTCATATGTATAAAACCAGCATAAGCGGAAGTGGGAAAGTGAGAATTTTTGCCATATGAAGAAGTCAAACCAATAATCAGATAAAAGCGTGCATGCTGATAAGTGATGCAGAGAAGCAGCCTGGAATTGTAAAACTCTTGTAACAGAGGAAAATACAAGGCTGAGGAAATACTTTCTCAAACTATGTGAACATATTGTGGAACTCTTTATGGCTAAATGATTTTTTATAAGTTAATTTAGATCTAGTTACTGAAATACTACAAATATTTTAGAAAATACCAGACAAGAACCTATGAAAGCACTTTATTAGGACTGCATATAAAGTTTCCAGCATCAGTGACCAAGAAGACCATTATGGTTTGTTTCTGAAAGCTCCTTTAAGCATAGAGAATGTAATATTAGAAGATGGCCAGCATTTTCTGCTGACAGACTACTATATGGAAGCAGATTACAAGGTACTATGTTACAAACTTCACTGAAATAACCTCAAACAGATATAGTTACCCCTTCCATGGCACTTTAGCAGGTTCAGAAATCTTGGGGGTTTATGTTGTGTTGAATGTAAAATGAAACAAAAGAAAGTGAATTCCCATGATACCTGCTATTCTTTTTTTTAAGAGACGAAATCCTTTTGAAAAACAATGTTCCTATGATTATCTATTCCATCCCTTTTCAGATCTTTCCTAGGCTGAGAGAGTCAGAAGAGTTAACATTTCCAAAAGGTTCTTAAAAAGCAAAAGGTGTAAAATGTAGTCTATATTGAGGTTCAGTCATTTCTTTTTCATGTTACTAATGCAAACTATAAACTGGTGCTGTTTATTGCTGCACCCACAGCCAAACTATTCAGAAAAGAGTATATGATGTATGTGTGTCTGTCTGTGCGTGTCTTTATCTGTGTGTGTGTGTTTCATAGAAAAGGAAACTTACACGTAACTGGCTGTTAGGTTATTTCTTGTTTTAACCTGGCAAAACTTAGTATCCTCTTGAGATAATATTTTGAGACTTTTGCATATATTAATGTTCTCAAAAGTCATTAAAATAACTATGTGGTCAAAGGGGGTTTATGGTTTGTAACTTTAAAAATAAATTTATTAGGTAATTTTTATTTTTTAAACTGAAATGCATTATATATTTTCCTGATTTGGACCGTGATTTCAAGAGCAATCTTTTTATTCCACTGGGTTCACTGGAGTTCTCATGACACCATAATGAGAAATACTCATTCTCTTGATTCTCACTCTGCAGTCACATGTCTTTAAGGAACTCTGCACTTCTGAAAACATAAAGAAACACAAATATTTATGAAAAGTGAGCATTCCTCTGGTTAATGTGTATAACAAGGAAAAATCAGTTTACCTATACCTGCTGACTTAAATGAGATATGTAATTTCAAACCATGTGAAGATTTGTCCCTTCTCCTTTCAAATACAAAGTGAAACAGACTTTCATTGTTATTCCTAATTACATTTCAAGTCATAGTATTGACTTTTTTAATATATACATTTATTGAAATTTTATAAATAAATATAGTTACAGAAGAAGAAAAAAGGAGAAAACAGGAGAAATATTTACATTAGAAAGTATAGTGAATTAATTGGATATATAGAGGCAGTATCATAGTTGGTACTTATGACAGATGGTATTTTATATTTTGATATAAAAAAGATATATTCTTAATCGTATATGTCAAAGAAGAGAGACCATATGTTGTTAAACACTTCCAAATTGTCATTTAATCTGAAGGGCACTCTTGCATGTTACTGAATCCCTCATTGTTTTGGTCTAACCGCTGCTAATCCATAGAAGATTTTTATTTATTCTTTTGCTGTAATGCAGGGTTGAATGAAAATGTTCAAGATTTATTCCCTTTTTTATTACTTGGATGGCTGTCATAAGTGATAAAAACCTCTTTTGATTGGACAGTTACATTCTTCAGCTTTTCCTCACACTGACCTATCCTTGATTGTCGCAAAACAATCGACAGGGATCAGACTTGCTAAGACATTGCACCGTTATTTCCTAACTCCTGGTTTACCTGGTGTATGATTTTCTCCCATGTCTGTTTGTGGTTGGGTTAGAGCAGCGATATTGCTGCAGCTCTGTAATTAATGAGTTTAATTTTGCAGAGCCGAGTGACGTAATTCAGGAGTTTTATGTAGAACATGATGAATAGACTGAGAGATTGGACACAATTTTATTGCAGATCTTGCACATAGGCAGACAGAATGCTGTTTGTGCAAGGACAAGTCTCTGGCATTTTGTTATAATATTAACAAACAAACAAAAAAGCACCCATGTGCCAACAGAAAGGACAATTTTAGAAACTGTGGGGTTAGAATACACAATGCACTGTGAATTGGACAAAACCTTAGAGATGTAGATGGTTATATTTTCTGTGTTTAAG
Source organism: Gallinula chloropus (assembly GCF_964237585.1). Taxonomy (NCBI): domain Eukaryota; kingdom Metazoa; phylum Chordata; class Aves; order Gruiformes; family Rallidae; genus Gallinula; species Gallinula chloropus. The sequence continues at coordinate 18,330,691 of NC_140090.1, read as the reverse complement.
CATGTACAAGAGAGCTTAAGGAATTAATATACATTGGGCAGTACAAGAGCTGACTTTATCCTTTTGAGGGGATAATAAAGTCAAAAGAAGCACACGTTTGTTTGTTGGTTTGTGTTTTTTTTTTTCCTTAGATCTACATTTGAGAGTCAAACACTGAAAATATAACAGAGGAATGGTAGTTTCTTAAACTGCAGCCTTTTACCCTGGGAATGGACTGGAGCTCTGTCTTGGCAAACCTGTCTATGGGAAAATGGTTTCTTCTGTCATACTTGGCAAGCACTCAAAACAGTTAGAAGTGCTTAGAATGACCTCTGTGATACCCCCAACAGCTTGTAAAATGCCTGATCAACTCCTTGCTGCATACAGACTAATAACAGGTCTTGTCACAGACAATGAATAAAATTTTGCAAGCTTAGTTAAAGATAGTATGTAAGAAGATTACTTTTTTTAGTCTTCTCAACAATTCTACAATCAGCTGCAGAAGGCTGTTAGAGGTTTTAAAGAGGCTTCATTAATCATGAAGCATATGATTATTGAAAACCTGCAAACAAAACTATTTTCATCTCTTCTAGAACATAGACCTGCCCATTAAAGTATGACAAGTATAAACCCAGATGAATTTGGGTGAGAAGAATGGTAACAATATATTTGGATATAATCCATCCCAGTTTATAAAGCAGAGCATATTAAGAAAGCAAACATTCCATGCAGTGAGCCGTAATACCAGCCCCCTCCCCAACTGGAGCCAAAAGATCTTGTTTATATTGAAAGTTTCAGTATTCGCCAGCCAATACAAGTTTCATATACAGTCCTAAAGGAAACTGGACTTTTGTCTTTTTATGTCTATTTAAAGTGATGGCTGAGTGTGAGAACTATCTGCAAACCATCTGGAGAAGATAAGGCCAAGAAAAAATCAGTCTTGCTGGAAATGCTTGTGTTGGGGGTGTCTATGGAAAATTTTTATGAGGAAACAGAGAAGTGGGTTTGTGTCCCTGGCAATTGCAAAGGTGCTACTCCGTGAGAGACAGATTATTTAAATAACTCTGTAGAAGACTGTAATGTAGACTGTAAATTAAGAAAAAGTTGGTATGTAAAGTGGACATATTGTGGGTTTTTTTCTGGGTTAATGTGGGATGGAATGATGTTTTGCCTAATTCTTTTTTATTATTATTATTATTTATTCAGTTGGAGTTTCCCCCCTTACTTGTGACCCCAAAAAATGGAATTTATGCTCCTTTAGTACTTCAGATATTTCTGCTCTTGGACTGAAACATGCCATTACAGAAGTGCTGTGTAATGGATATTATGCTTTTCACCAATGTCAGGAAATGAGAACCAAGAAATACAGACAATTTCAATCCCTTCTGTGGCTACGTCTGTGCTGGGAATAGTACAGACTAGTAGGAGCAAATCTGTAGGACTAAACATGCAACCACGTGTATTTCTTTCAGTGGTTTTCACTTTGGATAGTCCCAGAGAGTGGCTGCCCATTTGCAAACAAAATGTATTAAGTATGTTCCTAGTCTACAGTTTTTCATGTGAATGAATCCACTTCCAGCAGTCCAGATAGCTTCACAGGACAAACAGATACGCCAAAGCACACCAGAACAGGGAGTTTTGCTTTAAAGGCACACTCTGGATCCAAACTTGAACGTTCATGTAGATGCATAATACGTGTCGTCGTTTTTTTTTGTGGCAAGAATTAACCCACAATATGGAAAGAAAACATGGCAGAAAGCTGGAGAAGAGTGAAATAAAATTGAAGAAGGTTAAGTCCTCCACATTGCTACACATGGCATGCCCAAAGCACTGGGTATATACAATATGTTCTATGGAGAGCCTGAGGGACCTGTAAACTGCTAGATAAAACCCATTCAGTGAATATTTTGATCCTCACAAGAATGTCACTTGGGAAAGGCACATTTTTTACAAGAAACCAGCTGCCAGATGAGACCATTGACCATTGTTAAGATCTTTAAAATAAAGCCAAGTAATGTGAATTGGAGCAGTTAACAGATGGATGAATTACTTGTGATATAAGTGATAACCAAGTCAAAGCAAGGTGAGAAAAGGACTTGACATTGCAAAGAACAGCGGATATTTGCAGGGCTAGTAAAGACTGCTTCCCAAATAAAAGTGTTAGCTAGTGGTGAAAGAACTGGAGTGTATCTAATTAAAAATGCATACCAAAGCATAAAGAGAGAATACAAGGGTAAACAAATGGCAGAGACCAGACTTGTTTTCAATAGATGTAAAATCAATCACAACATGGTGAAAAGGTCTCGCACAAGAGGTTCAGTGTCCTGTATACAATGAAAGCAGCCATTTTGCAGAAAATAGATTGTGTTCAACTCAACTTGTAAAGATATGCTAAAGAAAAGCTATCCAGGGCTCTGCTGCTGGAGGACATAATGATGGTGACAACAGTGAAAGTAATTATGACTTATTAAAAGGATGGCAGGGATGATTCTATGCTATAAAACCAGATTTTTCTGTTCAGCCAGAACTTTTTCCCTTGAAATTGCCTCACAAATAGGGATGCAATTTGTAGAGTCTGGAAATTCTCTGGTGACATGAAAGTAATGAAGAATTGCTACATAGCTTCATTCCACAGTGCTCTCCGTAAATGAATTAAATATGTAGAGGTTATATTACTCTAATAATCACAGTGATATAGCAGAAAATAAGGTATTTACTATCTTGATGCCTCTATAGAACGTTCATGATTGACACTGTTACTTAGGAAGTGAAAGAACCTGTACTTTCTATTTAAATAGAAACTGGACCTAAATGCAAAATAACGTATCTAGCTTACACGTGAAAATTGTGACATGAAGTCTGCCTTTCTTTTCAGAGTATTGCAAGTTATTGATCAGGTTGTGTTGACTCTTTTTTTTTAGGATGGTTTCAGCTCTTGCAGTCCACCAAGATACACCCCATGGCATTTTTCTGTTTCATTGCTCAGACTCCTTCTTCCATGTCCTTCTTAGCAGAATTCTCTGCATTTAATGTAAACATGAAAGCATGATTGATGCTTACTGTGTTTGGAAATTATAAGAGATAATACACATTGTAAACAGCTGTGCACAATTTATACAGATATGATCATGTCTTGTTCTCTGTGTTGAGCACAGTTAAAATACTAGAAGTACATAGAAAAGGTTTAGTCATTCTTCTAGTACCTGATTTGTCAGAAATACAATTTTTCAGGATATTTTTCTACTGAATAGGCAAACTCCTTACAAATACTGATCAAAATGTAATTTGGATAGGCAGAGTACTTGCAATTTGCAATAACATATTCAGGTAAGGCAGGATCCTTATTTTAGTTATATTGGCTCTAGGCCATAAAAAAATACAGTAACAATTTATCTTATCTCATTAGCTATCTTGATTCAGTTGATTAAAGGCTATAACCTGACTTTAATTATATGTTGTAACAGTTGGTGTTTGGAAACCTAAATATTTGGGACCATGTGGTGGCAGTTTGAATCTCCATTGTAGAAATAATCTGAAGGAACTCAATCCTGCCCAGATTTCTGATTTTTTTTCCTTAAATTCATATACCTCCATATTTTTTCTTTATTTAGGCAGTCCTGATTTTATTAGCTTGTCTAATAGTGCTGTCTAAATTATTATATTTTATTTGACTGATAAAAATGAGTCTAAATCCAGATAAGCAAAATATCACATGGATAAGCAGAGCATTTGAAGCAAGAGCAAATACAAAAGCTTGTTGTGATTAAATAAAAATACTGAAAAGGTAATGAAAAATGGATATTCATTGAGTTTTAAAATTATTGTATTGTTGGTATCTAAGTTGCTGGGTTGTTAAAGTGTAATACAATACATCATATATAATTATGATTTGAGGCCTTTTAAAGCTAATGGATTTGAATTAATATACTAGAGAAATATCTAAACTTGTGTTGAGACCATAGATTTTTCTATCTACCTTGTTAAACAAATGTAGCTGGTTTAATAGCCTGGAGAACTTAATGCACAGATATCAATTGCTAGTTATTGAAGTTCAAGAAAAGACCTGGACTTGTATCTTCTCCATAGTTTTATTAATATTCAAACTTTGTTGATAGTAGTCCAAACCTTAAAGTTCACTTTGGCTCTTGTTTTATTTCAACCAACTATTTATGTCAGTATCTGGCTTAGTTTTCAATCTCTTTTGACTTGTGTAATCATAAAAATTTCAGTGGACTATTTTGGATATGTCATACATATTGATTATACTGACATACATAAACTTCTTAATTGTCTTTCAGAGATTGCTTTAGAAGCAGAGTTTGTGGTTTGAGATACTCCACAGACAGGTTTTTTTCCCGTAGTCCGCAGATCTGCCTTAAAAATAGTTTGTGGTCTTTGAGTTGTTGCCATCTATAGGTCATGAATTTACATTGTTTAAAATATCTGAAATACAGTATAATGATTCACATGGCATGTGTGCAATACAAAATTTTGGGTGGAATAAATACAATTGTTAGTCTCAATAATCTTTTCTTACCATAATTACTCCCTAGAAATTACCTAATGCCATCAGAGCCTTACAATAGTATTTTTGTGTATTGTAGAAACTTAGAAGACTGGTGTTGGAATACTTCAATTTCCACTCTTTGGCATGCCTGCAGTACCCTTCTCAGCCCTTCCAGGCTAATACAATTATTTGATCCTTTCAGTATTGGGAAAAAGTTTCCCTTTTCCACAAAACTTTGGTATAGAAATTAATTATATTACATATAATCTGGTTGCACCCGATGATCTCTCGAGGTCCCTTCCGACCCCTATGATTCTGTGATTCTGTAATATTTCCAAGTTACCTAAAAAATAATTTTAAGCAAGAGTGATAATCTCATTTGGCTAACAATTACCTTTTGTATTCAACATCCTTCCCTTGCTGTATTCAGCAACTCTTCAGCCTCTAAAAAGTCGTCAATCCTTTGTTGCATGTTTCTTTATGAGCACAGATGCTTACAACTTCTATTGACTGACTGTAAGTAACATCATTTTTAATTAGAAACACACTGATTCAAAACTGCCTGCTCATCTTAGCTCCATCTTTCAGGTAACTGGAGCTGCTAATTACTTTCAAAAACCCAGGTCAAATGGTCACTACCTGAATTCATTAACCACTCAGCAAAATATGTCTGTCTCTCTTGAAAATAGGAAACTTTACAAATATTTTTAAAGGTCAAATTCTGTGCTCTACTTTACCCACTGACTTTGTTCTTGGTAATAGATGTAGGATTTCGTAATAGTAGTAATACACTCATAGTTAATATTCTTTGTATGAGTGATAGGTAACCTAGCTCTGATCTTTTGTAATGGAAGACAGCAAACTGTATTCTTAATGGTACACATAAGCAGTAACTTTAAGGATTTCCATCCCACTGAAAATCTTCCAAAATGAGTTTGTTCAGTTTTTCTCTATACAATCTTTTATGGGTTTGTTCCTTAAGCAAGTGATGGAAAAATAATTCTCAGTAATGATCATCATGTGTAGACTATCATAAAATCTCTTCAAATAATCATAATTTGGTATAGAACCCAGGTATTTTAAACCATGACTTCTGATGGTCTGCACAGGACACAGTTTTTAAAGAAAAGTTTTCTGGTTTTCATTTTTGGGAAAATAATTTGAAGCTATTGCAACATTTTATCTTGGTGACTGTATGGATGCTGTCCAATCTAGTTCTGTACTTTTGTGTGTGATAATCTTATACACAAAAATATGTAAGTAACAAAGAATTTTGTACATGCAAGCCACCCATCCTGTTTTCAAGCATAAGATTAGGCTGCCTGCTGTGTGAAAAGTAATCATGCTTCTAATTATTTGAAAACACCTTTGATATTGCAGCTGGTTTTCAAACAACCTTAAAGTCAGTGAGCTGTTTACAATGTTAACATGGTGTAGACCTTTTATTTTTATGGTACTTCTTTCAGCTCCTGTTCATTGCCTGAACATTTGTTAAATTTTCTTCACTGTTTACCAGAAAAATTCATGTTAGCTTTCATACTTCCCTTATAATTTAAGATGGGCTTCAGCTATACTCAACTGATTTGGATTACATTAATGTCATGAATGAAGTAAAGTTTTTCTTATTCAAGTGTTGTTATAATTATGTGCTGCTATAAAGTAGGTAGGTTATGTTTCTTGTTGCTTCTAGCATTATGTTCTATTATACAAATTTTAAAAAGCCCCTTAAATAGTATGAAGACTTTCTCATGACAGAGAAAGCAGCTGTACCTTATATATTTGAATTAAATGGTATTTTTAAGGAGGAAGAATCCACTTTGTCTAAATTTGGGCATACAGATCTATTGCCTTTTGCGGTCTTTGTCATTTTGCCAATTGAATAAGCAGGGTGCTTTTTCTGTAGAAGCAGCTTAGAGTGCTAAATATGCTGTTTCATAAAGCTTACTAAAGAACGATGGTTTTATTTTATTTTACATTGACTGATGCCAGTAGGAGGGGAAGGCATGTATTATTATGTAGTATTGCACACAAATTCATTTCATGTTTGCATGGAGTATATATTTATATTTCTGTAGAAAAAACGGTTAAGAGAGATCTTCAAACACAAGGAAATACTGTGAATAAAGCCATCTTTGCCTTTTAAGAGTTACAAACATGTTCTGTATGACTCAATCCATCCTAGCATAAACTGTTCTACAATGCCCAAGGAGTAAGACCAGTATTTGGTCTTCTTGCTCTATATTGGTGTTTAAAGCAGAGAAATTCCTGAGTGGTATTATCACCTCAGTTAGCAGTCCTCTTATTTTAGACGAGAACTGCCACTGTCTTAAGAACAGCATAGAGTAAAGGTTCTGACTACAAATGGTCATCAGAATTCTATGGTATTTTGTGTAATAACTGAATGCTAAATTCTCCCTTAGTTAATTATTTATCTAATTCATGATATTGTCAGTGGAAATGCTACTGGTAGCATCAACTAAAAGCATTAAGATCTTTCTGGATATGTTTTCCTTTTTGTATATTAAACTAATGCTGATAATGGCTGATGAACAGGTGTGTCCCAGCACAGACAAAACCATCCTGCTCTAGTGCAGTATGTAAAAAAAGGAAGTGATGAACTTCATCTCTGATTTGTATGATTTGTATGTTACAGTGCAAGATCATTAGTATTTATTACAATTGATATTAAATATCTATGCTAGTTGCATGTGTTTGTTCTGCAAATGTTGGTGGAAAATAAGGCCATGCATATTCCTACAACAAAGCTGTTCATTGTATAATTTAGTTTTCAGCTGAGTCTGAACTTACTGCAGGTGAAAATAAGATGATCCAGATCTGTCAGCACTGATATACATGTAGGTGGTTCCATTATTATAATTTGTGAAATGCTCACAAGCTGTCTTTGTGAGGGTGCTTATATAGAGTAATGCATTAAAAAGAAGCAAGATGTTCTACCTTATGATGGCATTGCAGTTGTGCAGTTTGTGTAAAAGTGATCAAATGTTTCTAAAATACACATAAGTTTTTGAAGAGAAAAATTGAGTGTTATTATTGTACAATTTTTTGTGTGTGTGTAAGGTAATGCATACTTTAAGAAAGAATTTATTGCTTTTTATGTGACAGATATGTTTCGATCAAATGAGACTAGTAAGTAAGTATTTATAAACTAGATGCTCTTTTCATGAGCTGTGAGTTACTATAACAATAACACCACTGTTCTTATATGGAACACTGGTATTAATTGCAGAACTGTCCCTCTTCTTGAATAAAGAGTTGTTGCATGAATACCAGTAGAATTTCTGTATTTTTTCACTGCTTCGAGAAGACTACTCTGCTTTTTTCAATCTTTTCTAGAATTGTGCTTTGAGCTGTTGTTTAAATTTGCAGTGATGAGCATGTATAGTATGTGTATAAGTGTTAGAACCAGCCTGCAACTCTGGTTAAAAGAAATTATTGAAAAAACCCAACCCCTCCTTACTTAAAATATCTACTTTTGATAAGCCTATTAAAATAAAAGTTTTAAAGTATAATATGATAATTTAACAGGACATAATACAGTATTTAATAAACTGAATTTCACTCCTCTTCCCTCCTCCCAGACACATTGAGAACAGTATCAAAACAATACTGATGTTAAGAGTTTTTATTAGGACTGGCCAATATACTTAGAAAAAATAGGGTGTTGACTCTTGGTCTTTTCATGCAGTCAGTCTGCTTCATTTACTTGCAGTGAAGCGAAAAGAAAAAGCTTATTTCTGAAATTATGCTGATTTAAGCACAGGCTCTTGTAACTGTATGGATATGGCATTTCAGAGCTCTGCTTCAGATCTCTGGTCCACATATGAATCCATGTTTGAACTTGAATTAGGAAAATGGCCAGCTTCACCATCCAGAATGATCTGTAGTCACCTAAAATGAGCTTATCCTGTGAATACTGAAACATATTCCCTACTTTAGTCACATGATAACAGACACCTTTGGATGAATAGAGCATTCTTAAATTGTAAAAAATTGCTCAGTGGGCACCTAAACAAGCAGGGCATTCCTCATTATGTGAAATAAGAGCAAAGTATATTTTAGCTATCCCTGAAAACAGAATTTCTGCACTGAAGTTTAGTGGACCATGTGAAAAATAAAGTATCAATCCCAATTGTGTAGCCCTTTATATCGACCTGAAACGTGAATGCTTGAACCATCAAATTTTCTCAGAAGTAGCAGCTCTGCTTTCCTCCTCTTTAGTTCTGGCCAGTGTGCCATTTTTGAAATATTCAAACAAAGAAACCACAAACCGCTAGTCACACCACAATACCAGCTTGTGTTTACATTTTCAGCTCTCCAGATCATGATCCTATTGAGTGCACATAGAGCGAGTGCGTGTACACGCGCCCATCCACCATCAGGAGAAACGAAACTGTAAACACAAGCTGGTATTTTGGTGGGGGCACACTAATATGGCGGTTGGTGGGGTCGGAAGGTGGAGGGTGAATTATGGATCCAGAATTTCCTTGTATTTTTCTCTTTAAGTCAGGCTGCTTGCACAGTAGCTGCTTTTCAAACTGAAATGTCTAGTTGTTTTAAAAGAGTAGGGCCTAGTTGCATTAATTTTAAACTATGTATTCAGTCTTGAAAGAAGATGGATGAAAGCCCTAATACTTGACATACTTAAAGTGGAAAATTAATTATAAACCATATTAGAGGGAGTTCTGCTTGCATGATTGGAGGATGAGCAAGAATAATCTCACAGTTTTTACCTTCTATAGAATTCTTTGATGAACTGTCTAGCAAACCAAGTTGCTTAATTTTAAACTAAACACTAAAGAAATCAGAGTATGTTGAGAGAGTAGTTACTAACTTTATATTTGGAGAATCTAGGATATATATTTCAATACAAACTCTTAAGGTATTGAGCACTTGATGGGTAGACTGAAGAAATTGAATTAATTTAATTATATATCTCTAAGAATTTATTTATATTATCTGTTGCATACTTTTTAAATGACTGCAAGTCTCTATTCTTTTTGTTGTCAATGAAAAAGCTAAAGTGCCTGAACAAAGCTTTCATATGGAGAAGACTTGGTTTTGCTGCTTACAGTTCAACTGCTGCCATTAATCTTTATAGAAATATCATAATTGGAGCTATCTGAAGTGATAAGTCTTCCATACTGGCCATTTGTAGCCATTTTATTCTCCAAGAAAAGGAAGAAGAAGAAAGAGGAGTATTGCTGAAAGAGATACATTGCTATTGTGAGAGAACAGAGCACTGGAATGTATGATCAAGCCATGGCTTTAAGGAACGGAACAGAGGCACAAACAAAAAGGAGGCTGTTGTCTCCAGAAGGAAAGTAGCCTCCTTCTAAAAGTCTAATTAGTCTTCTAAAAGTCTAACTACTCTCTAAGGTAAGAGCAGCATGTCCTAATTTTCAGTACTGCTATCATCTTAGCATGTTGTGTTAACAACAGCATTTCTCTGTTCATTCTTTTAAACACTGTATGTTCTTAGATCCATAGTAGACATTTTAAAGCACTATGAAATAAATCAGATTAAAGGTACTAAAATAGCTGCTTTAGAAATGAATTTTAAAAATAACCTTTAAAGTAATAAAATGCAGACAATATTTTTTCTCAAAAATTGTAAACACATTTTATTAGTTGCAAATTTAATTACTTTGCACATAAGGCCTGTATTTATCTGATCCTTTTTTTTAATTCACTATGTTAGAGGGAGCACAGGACTCAACAACAACTATAACAACGAAACACATAGGCATTGTTGTGAACTGTCTACACTTTATTGAAATTACATAACATCTTAGTTCTTAGTATGTATCTGGTTAAATAGAGTGAAGAAATCTGTTTGCCTGCACTTAAAGGACTTAAAGGAAATTGGTATGTATAGATTTTGATCATTTGGAAATACTGACTGGAAAAGACTACATATAATTATTGCTTATCCTTATAATTATTGTGATCCTTTTGGAATGATAATATTCGGAAAACTGTAATTCAGCAAAAAGATCTGAAAAGATACTACAATGCTTGAAAAAAAGATCAAGATCTGGCTGTTTAATGTAGTTAAGTAAGTCTGAAACCAATATATTTCCATCTGCACCTCTAGATAGTTCATAGAATAAAAGAGATTAGAGAAAGTGCCAAAAAGGGATACATTTTCCTTCTTACTGCTGTCATACTTGTGCTATTAAATCATTGATATTTTTACAGGTAAGCTTTAAGTTGTTTATGTGAAAGATCATGTTTTGATTTAATTTAATGGAAGCTGAGATTCTTGGTGTAATCTATCACACAATATTGGGGAATTTTTGGTGAAATCATGAAAGTTAACAAATTGCTGAAAGCTTAGTGAACTAAAGCTGTAGTAGAATGAGTTTGTAGTTGGTGGGAGGTACAATCTCACACTTTCATCTAAAAAAATGGTCAATAATATTTTGTTTTAGCAAGTTTCTTTTCTTTCTTTCTTTTTTTTTTTTTAATTGTATTTAGATCCCCTTTTCTTTCTTTCTGATAGGCAACAAAATGTGCCCAGTCTTAGGGATGGTTTCCATCCATCTAGACTTGCTACTTACTTCACCTTTCATCTCACTCTGATCTCTATTCATGGCCAAGGAACCCATCCAAGAGCAGGAAAGAACTAACCTTTCAAAGACTTACCTACCCTTAAGAGTAACAGACATCCACCGAGCAACCCATCAGTACTGCAAAGAGATGTAGTTGTAAGAGAACTGCTCGGTAATTTTCTCAGACCTTAAGAGAAAACTAGTTAGCAAGAAGTGATGCATGCGAATCTTGCCAACATTTTTCCCATATGCACGGGTTTTATTAGTAGGTTTTTTAGTATATTTTACTCTAAAATGTTAAGTTTCTATGAAATCTTGTCCATCTGATCCATAAGCTTCTCATTTGTGCTTCAGAATTTTTTCTTATGGAATTCCTAAGGAATTACTGTGATGTCATATGATTGAACATTATACTAACCAGTAAAAATAGTAAGTTGTGTTAGTAACTCTATATATGTATATTGCTGTATATTGCAATATAAAGACATGGCCCTGTTTTTTTAATATCAATTCCTCCTTTTATACAGAGCAGGAAAAAAAATTGGGAAGATTGTATTTCTGAATGCCACAGCTGAGGGAATTGGCAGAGATCAGTCACTCTTTAATTCCAGTTTAAAATGCACAAAAGATAAATCCCCCCTAACACTAAACTAAGAAAGAAGAAAATTCCTAGAGCTGGTATTCAAGTGAATGTTTGGTGTGAATAGGAGCCATGTAGCCAAAGTCCACTTGTACACACTTCTCCTGTCTGTCAGCATGCTGCTATGACAGTTTGACTTAATTAATAGAAATAATTATTAGCATAATTTTTAACTGTCCAACCGTGGATTGTCTTTCATATTTATTATGTATATATTATATAAGTTTTAAGGTAGTACATAGAAGAAAACTTGTTTAAGGTTGTATTTGGTTATGTAATTTAATATTTTGTATTAAAATTCAGAAGTAATACTGTAAAAATTCAGTAGATCGTAAATAGTATATAGCAAATAGTTTCATAATGTATAAACTGATGTTAACAGCATAGGACCTGGTAAACAATTCACTTTCAGTAAAAGTTGGAAAAATTCTTCTGCAAGAGGTAATCTTTTACACTGATTTTACTGACATTTCATGTGATGTAATATGTGATGTGTATTTGAAAATAGTAAACATTAAAACATTTTTTAAATGCATTCCATTACATTTACAATTAAATGTTTTTGCAATATTCTTTGAAGGGTCCGATTAAATCTAGTTAGGTGAAAGTCAGTTCAACATCAAGTATGATCACATGCTAGACTCACATGTGAACGCTAAGTGGCTGAAAATACATTAGATTAAGTAAATTACTATTACTATTAGTGTAATTGATGTGCTAGTTGTTTGGTGGTTTTTCTTGGTCGAGGAGTATGGATTGACTTGCCTTATGTTTGTTTTGAGGAAGTTCCTTTAGAATTAGATCTTATTTACAGTAAATCTGAGGCTGTGGTTCCACTGAAGCTGAAGCCAATCTAAATGTTGATTGCTGCAAACCCTACTTTTGGCCATATGTTACCACTGCTTTCCCTTGAGCTCTCTTTACTGTGCTCTTCTCCAGCATTTTCACTGGCATCTTCATTCATTCAATCTGACTTAAAACTGAATCACTTGTAGCTCAGTGGCCTGCTACTAACCTAGAGAAGTATATTTTGTAAGATTGGTTTTCTGTTTCTTTGGCTTCCCTTTGGGATCAGATCAATACCGATGACAGGGAGACATGCGATCAGGTCTGGGAACAAAAAAGAAGCAAGATAATCTCTTTCGATAAGGACTTGGTTTTAGGCCAGTTTAGTTGTATTGTCAAGATGCACCTTGGATGGTGTTCTGCCATGAAACAACTCACCTCTCTGAGAAGGCAGTGCGGGGACCCGGTGATCTCTCCAGGTCCCTTCCAACCCCTATGATTCTATGATTCTATGATCATCCAAACTCTACTGCTAATACAAGGGAGCAGGCAGAAACACTTGGCAGAAAGCATACTAGCAGCTCTGATGTAAAGCAGTTAAAAGTGTCATGAAACTGCAGCTTTAACTAATGAAATTGGATAGTTGGCTATGTGTTGCTTAGGAATTGTCAGAATATATTAGCTTTTAATTTAAAACAATGTCATTTATAATCAAATGAAATAGTGTAGTAATGGGTTAAATGTGTTGTAATTTAAGTGTGATATATTGGAACAGTTTGAAATTAGCCCTGTAACATCCAGTTACTAAATTATTGTATAATTGTTTTATAATTTTTATAATTAATGTTTTGTAAATATTTATAAGTGGGAATCTGAACTTGATTTCTTTCACATCCATGGAATTTCTGTTTCTTAGTGCAGGCTTAGATGTACTTGTAAATTCCCTAAAATTCATGAGTGGCAACATCTTACTACAAAATTGGTCACTCAGCTATGTGTTATAGCAGTAGACCCCAGCAGATTTTAAACATGTAGATCTATTTGCTGTCAAGGCTTTCTTCCTATGTAACAATGTCTTGTTACTGCATTAATTGTTCCAAGACTGCCAGCACTTCTAAAGTGATGCTTAGAGCCTTTTAAAAATATAATAATTATTTCCAAAGTACTTAGAAAAAGAAGTTCAGTAGCTTAAATTTTATCATATTACATGTGCAGTATTGCATCATTATAATTATCTTGAAGCGCTGTATCTAAATAGTATTAATGAGGTTAATAACCATAAGAAGACAGATTTAGAATCTCATTGCTAAAACTGGTCAAATAATTCATAATGAATTATTCACCTTGTTTTTTTCATGAACTCTTGGTGAACAGATTGTGATTTTCTCAGAAGGATTAATTATTCAAAGTTATTCACCAAAAAAACTTAATAATTCTTGGGCTCAGTTTCTTGGTGAGCAATATATTGTGAACATCTGACCAGCCCCAGTATTGTAAATCATACAAAAGTGGTTCTTTTTCCTATTGTGGCCTTTCCTGATCAGCTCACGTCTTCCTGAGATGAAATGTTTATAAGACTTTTTTTTCCCATACTGTCTGGGGAACTGTCCCTTCAAATCTGACAGAGACATACAGTAGCAGTCTCTAAACTAATACACTATTGTCTCTGCTTTTCAGTTACTAAGTATTGTATGCAGTATTAAGCCTTTACCTAGTTTTCTACATCTTACTCTTCAAGCAAAAAACCCCACGAAAGTATGAAAACGAAGCCTTTTAAGTTGTTCTCATGAATCAAATGGAAATAGCCAACACTGGTCGCCTACTGGCACAGTGACTCTTCTATTACCATCACATTTAACTGACTTGTTTTCTTCTTCACCCTCTGCTGTTCACAGCTTCTCTTTAGTAATGTCAGGAGAATGTACTTGTAAAACTACATCCAATTATCATCTTCCTCAGTGTACTGCTGTAAAAGTTGATGGATTGCTTTCTACAATACAAAAATCAGTACTGGATTGGCACAAAATGATCTGAGTGATTTACCATTCTTACCTATTGTCTCAGTACCATGGAGAAGAGTCTGATAATGAAATAGACTTCTCAAAGTATAAAGTTGTTCAAGTAACACTAAAATGGTTTCATTTATTGTAGTTCTGCTTTCTATATCACCTTATATCCTTTACTTAACTCTACTTCCGCCCCCTCAGTATCTCAATAAATTCTTAGATTACTTCTATATCTTAAAACCCCCAAGACAGCCTCTGTTCCTTTAATGGGACATCCCCAGAATATTTCTGGCTTTCTTCTTAACCCCTAGTTTTGAGTTCTGGACTGTTAGCAAGGTGAAAGACATCACATGGTGAGACTGGTCCAGAACCTCATGTAGATTTTTGGTCAACCAACTGCTGCCAAATAAAGCAATAAGGATTGTCTTATTTGTGCCTTTTCCCTGGTATTAACAGGCTTATCCTGATTCATAACTTTTTTTAAAATTAGTATCTTAATATTTATTTCTCAGTCAAACTTGGTTGAACTTTTGTAACAGCTTTAAAAATTATTAGGAAATAGAACATAAACCCCTAAACACCTCTTTTTCCTTATTTTCTCCAGAGTCCAGAATGTAAAAAAACATTATCTCCTAAAGTAGGATAAACAAACATATTGAAATGTCTGAGTAGCATAGTACTCAGAAAAAAAACAATACTCTTTGCACAATTGTATATATGCCTATGCAAAGGTTCCCATATAATTATACCTGATGCAAAGGTTCCTGTATAATTATATGGGAACCATACCCAAAGTTGAGAGAGATTCTGTTCTGCAGTTCCAGGTGTCGCAGAACTCACCAAGCAATGTGTGCAGTTACACAGCGCCACATGTTTTCCAGTACAGAGTTTTAATTAAGTGAGACGAGGATGAAGGCCCCAACCCTGTTCTCTTCAATCATGACTATAATCCCATTAATTTTGTTATGAATGTCCTGGATACAGTTGATTTCCATGAAACTGTAAACAGTAGAATTTCTTTTATTAAGCTGTTCTTTACACTGCTTGAGATTATATGTTCAGTATTATCTGAACCTGTTCTTTAAACTTAGCTGATTAAGCAGTTAAGGCATCGTTAGAACAGAAACAGCTAAGGAGTTATGTGAATGCAAAATATTTTATTTATGTATACACACATAGATATATTCATGGAAGTCTTGAAGGCCATTCTTTGCCCAAATTAAAACTTGAAAAGCAAATTCTTTAATGGGAGGAATTACCAGATCCTATGATAGTTTATATAGACATTGGGATACTGATGTAGGCAAATAATAGGAAACTTTCAAACATACTTACAGCATTTTTAAGGAACGGTTATGTTGTTTGTGTTTATGAGACCTTAGAAAAAATAAAAGAGTGGATCAACAAAGGTGTTGAAGAAGTGTTACAATCTGGAAAAAGGCATCACTAATAAAAACCCAGACAAGCATGGAGATGGGAAACTCATTTGAATGTAAATACTGCTTGTTGAATATCTTGCAAACAGATTTTCTTGTGAGTGTGGGGTCGAATTAGTATCTTAGTTAGGCTAGTCTTCCTTTTGCTGTAGCCGACTTTAGGTGAGGATTCATATCATTCTGCCTTTGGGACCCTGGTATTTCAAAAAAATAAAAAATAATGTCCCTCTCAAAGATCTGACTGTTTAAGGATCTGTGAAGATAAATGTGTGTATATTCTAGTTCCAGCTGAAAAGCAGAACGTATGGATCTGGTTATATCCCCACTTTCCTGTAACTTGCGCGCAATATTGATTTGACAATGAAACAGGATGGTGAAGGGTTATGTTATAAATCTAAATATATTTTCTTTGTCTGAGTTATCGGGTGCTACTTAGCAAGCCGCTGCCGGACTTGGGTGGGGAAAGCCTGTTTTGAAGGTAGAGGAGAGGGGGCAGCCAGACTTAAGGCTGTTGCGTGACTGGCGATGTGGTAATGCAGAAAAATCCTTGGCTTGTGCGGGAACAAATGCTGTTCGAAACGCGGGGCTGGTTCGCCCGGCGCCGCTGCCCGCCGGTGCGGCGGGAGGCTGCTCTGATCTGCGCGGCTCTGCGCTGCTGCGCTGCGGCGGGCTCGGGCAGCGCCGGAGGGTGAGACCTCGCTACTCGCCTGCACCACGTTCCGAAACAGCCTCCGTTTGGAACCGAAATACAACCGCAGTGTAGGAACCCAAAGGTGTTTCAACTAAAAATGCAATTACTGAGTAATAAAATGGAAAAGGCTTAGTGTGGGAGTGTGAGTGGCGGCGGGAAAAGACGGCAGAAGTGGCGGGGTCCGAGCAGGCTCCCGCCGCACGGCGGGCTCAGCGCGAGCACGTAAGTGCCTTCCCGAGGCACCTGCCCCTGGAGAGGAGCAAACTTCCCGGCCTGCTTTCCTGGAGAATCCGCTTTTCCCCCCGCATCCTAAACACGCCGAGATCTTCATTCGTGAAAATAAGGCTTGTAAGGATTCACAGATTATCGAAAACATTAGCCGCTCACCCCACCCCACGCCTGTCCTGGAAGACACAGACGTGCGTTGGGGAAAGCGCTGGGGACGGGCTGGTGTGAAATGCAGCAGCCTTGCAAAGCCTTTCCAGCTCCAGCCTGCTATTACAAGGAGAAGATCATGTGAGGATCCTTTGAAAGGCAATGTTCTGACTAAAGCAAGCAACTGCATTAATTGGGAGTCTTGTATTCATACATGCTGGGCTAAATAAAGCAGGCTGGATTGCTGCAGCAGGCTGGGGAAAATACATAAAACTAATCCTTTCAATTACTTTGTCGTTGATTAGAGTATCCATAACAAATGCACAGCCCTAGGAGTAGCATGTAACACGCAACATCTTTTCAGGGAACGGACGGGATAAGCATCTTAAACTAAAACAAAATTACTTTTTTTTTTTTTACTTTTTTTTTTGTTTGTTTTTGGTCATTTGGGGGGTGGAGGCGGAGGAAAGCGCGAATTGCCACGATTCTCTGCTTTCGAGAGCCGAAGCTACAAGGTATCCCCCCTTTTTTTTTCATCGCCTGAAGTTAACTTTCATGATGGAGACAAACTCGGCAGGACAACAAAGCTTTGATCTTTGTGTGAAGGAAGAAAGTAATAGAGTGAAAGTCTCTCCAGAGGGTAATTATTCTTTGGCCGCTCAGGCACTAAGTTCCCTGTCACTGTTAAGGTTAATATTAAGGTAGCTGCGCTATACTTTCCTATATTAAAAAAAAAAAAAAATCCTCCCCAGAATGTTATACTATTAATTGCCAATTTGCATATGTGTGCAGCTGCTGTTTTGGCTCCGATCTTCCATCCGATAAGCTTGCTGGAGGTATCACAGAGCACTTGGCAGCTTTCCTATTTGAAAAGAAAGCCTTCCTAACTACAGAACAGCTGATAGTCTATCAGTGATAGACCCTGATGGCGTGAATTACAATTACACTACTTTTCACACTAAATCTGGGTGATAGCTACTTGGAAAGAAGTTTCATCATTTTTTACCACAAACTGGAAAAAGAATTACATGGTCATGCTGTGCTTTTAAAGGCAGTTTGGTTCACTTTTGTCTATTTAACACCTAATTCCGAGGAGTCCATAGGCATCTGGAGATCTGAACGTCGCGTAATGAATTCACTGTTTAGATGGAAGATTTTTTAAATCTACCTCAAATTACATTTATTAACAAGGCGAGCAGGAAGTGTTAGAGTTGTTAGACGCTTCATTTATTAAATAATTTGTGGGTATTTTCAGTTGTCATATCCAGAGTCATGGGGGTTTACTTATTTTTTAATTAGCAATTCCAAAACAATGCTACTGCAATTTAACAATTCATCACGTAATCTGGGGCTGTTCAGTTCAGCCACTAATGCTAGATAATTCAGATTGTTATTTTGATCTGTTTATAACTCATTTTGTTGTGATAAGAGAACTGCTGCCTTGAAATTAAATGGCGCGATTTCCTATGGACCTTGTTGCGACCTAGAAACTAACTATATCGTCTTTGTCTACCTATTTCTTAACATTATACCTGGTATAGTAAAGCAATGGTAATTTTAAAATTCCACTTATTTGTTCTCTCACTTCGCGATTGGTCCTATTTCGCCTTAGTGTGTTTTCATATACCACCGCGGAGAAGGAGGTGGGAAGAAATGCAAGTGTCAAAGTAAATTTAATTCTAAGAGTAAGTCACCCACATTGCTGCAGAGGTCACGATGTCTAAACTTTTTCCTTTATACGCTAGCGAGTTGATTTAGCGAGGTGCTGCCCTGGTAGTTAAATGTAGCTGTTTAAATATCTTACAAAGGCATGGTGGAAAGCCTGACTTCTGACGTAGCTAACCTAACAGAAAATAGACTTTGTTTTCCTTTTTTAGTTGGTTGCTTTATTAGATTTCTCACTCTCGCAGATTATCCAAAAACTACCCATTGATTGATCGCCCGTAGAGCTGCATTTGGTGTAAAGAAAAACTTCACAGCTTTATTGGCTCCCAGGAGACAAAACAAACATAACAAGATATTCGTATTAATACAAACAATGCAACAAATGAGAAAACCATCACATTCAAATAACGGTAACGTCAGTCCAGTGTACATCCCAGCCCCTGGTAAACTAGACATGGCAGCTCAACTAATCACCAGCGCTCTCAGGCACGGGTCCCTATGGGAGTTGCGTTATTGCTCACAGCATCTCATCATCGCGAACACAGTTAACCTAAGAAAATGCCACCGAATAAAAGTTTAAGATCCCGGTTTAACGGTATTTTACTGCAGCTTTGCGACTCCAAAGGTTGAGATTAGTCGATTTCTTCAAAAACTTTTGTGTGTGTGTGTGTGTGTGTGTGCATGCTTGGACCTAGAAGCTGTTGCTCGTTTTTTTAGGGCACCACACATTTAATCGTAGCAAGGAGTTTATTTTGGGAAAAGAAAGCGAGAAGTTTCGAACTTTCTGCCGTTTCCTCAGAAGACAAAGAAGGGGATGTGTCCCTTTAGCCTTGGGGAAATTTAAAAAAAAAAAAAAAAAAAAAAGAAGTCCAAGGAACAGTTTTATTTTTAAAGAAAGAACCCTCCCCTGCCAACATAAACACTCCCACACACGCCACCAAGTTTTGTTTAAAAGTAAGCTAATGCCCTCTTAGCTTCTTCTCGGAAACATCACAAAAGGAAAGGGACCGGTTTTGAGGGCAGCAAGCCAGTCAGTCCACTCTCGTGTTATTTCCAACAAAGTCTTTATCAAAAGATGCAATCAGACTGCTATATAGTAACATTTGCTTCACCCGCATTTTCTTATAATAGCCATTTTCTTCACCCTTTAATGGAAAAGTCACTTAGGCCCAGTGGGAAATATGGACCTTCTGAAATGCTGTGGGAGTCTTAGCATTCTTATCATCTTGTTACCCTCACGCAAAGGGCTAGGTAATTGCTATTCTGCCATTCTGGTAATCTCTTCTCTTTGATAGACTGACTTAAATCAAAGTGAAGCTGGATTTGTTGGCCATACGATTCCCTTGAAGTCCATAAGTGGTTTGACAGTTCTGAGAATCGCATCATGCTCCAGGTCTTGCATCCATTTTCCGCCGGATTGAGAGGGCGGAAAAGGCTGAAGGGACTGCGTTTTCTTTCTGTGTTTGTAGCGTCTTCGGGCCCGACGGGCATTTCTTGGCATTCCTGGTATTCCTTGTGAAATAAAAAGCAAGGCTAGGTTAGAAATGCTTGCTGCAGTTACGCCCATTACATTTTAACGGGCTTGTGAGTTTGAATGCATGACTGCAGGCTCCCTGCTAATAACATCTATATTGGTCTTTTTTTCACACTTGACTGTCGACCCCCGTACCCGCCCGCCGCAGCAGAGCTGTGCGTGAAACTTCGGGCGCACAAGGCTTTCGGCGTCGGGTCCTCTATGCGGGCATGGTTTACATCGCCTCTTTCGTTCCTGGGTCTGTAAAACGTATAAGAAGGAGAAACACGCACGCGTTTAAATAATTAAAAAAAAAAAACCCTCGAACACTCTCTCACCCCCCCAACCCTATGTAAAACTAACCTAATTTTTAAAGAATTTGTAAGGCTTACGGTATTTTGTTCTCTTAGAAGAAACATACCACACATGTCTTCAAATAGTTGGAATTGCAATCATGGCACATAATGCCAAATTATCATTGCACAAACTAAATTTTAAATTTACAACTCTTAAATCCTTGCTAAGGTGTTGGAAGCTATTTCGTGACCAACTGATAAAATATTTCGTATTACTTTCCAGCTACGTATTCTTCTCAGATTTATCTTGCTTGAAATGTGCGTGTATATATCCACCAAATGATATGAAACAAAAACTTCGGAGAAATGCGGGAAATTGTATGCTGAAGGTGGTATCAGAAACTATACAAATTAATGAAGGAGGTTTTAATGGTAGCTTTAAACCGGCTGTTCCTGTTCCCTGGGCAGAAGGAGGGTAAACCTGGCGGCTTTATTCTGGAAGACTTTTGTCATTCCTTGAATACTTAGGGACACTAAAGTCTCTGAATAAAGAAATCAGATGAATCCGTTCTAATTAGGGATATTCCTGTTGTTACTGTCTTGTATCACTTGAGGCAACTGGGAATCTATATGTAACAAGCTTATTTGATCTGTATCAACTGCAGTTAAATGGACACATGGATGAGAACTCTATTAAAAAAATCAGTGTACGCGATTTTGGCTGCTGAGTCTCCGTGGGCTTTCACATCTCGGATGGCATGGAGCCCGAGGTTTCTCTCCCGTGCTCCTATTGAGCTTGGACGTGGCTTTTTTACGCCCCCACCCTTATGCCCAGAGTTATGTACATGTTTCCACATATTAAAATTGCAGTCTACGCTGCTCGGATTGACAACACTATCAGAGCCTCCCCAGCCGTATCCATCGCCAGGTCTATGTACACTCTGTACGGTATCACTCAAGCCAGCTAGTTCCGTTGGTCTGGTTCTGTACTGGAAGAGAACTTGCGTTAAGGCTGCATAGACATTTTTCTCCTGCTCTCTTCACATTCTATACCTCTTCCAACTACTGAAATCCCGTTAACCCAACAGAAACCTCCAACGCCCGGCTGTTGATAAATTGATGGGTCGGATGGCCTTTCACCTGGTTGTCACCCCTGGAAAAAAGTGCTAATGGACATTTGTAGATAAGATTCTCGCCCCACCGGAGGCTCAGTTTCTGCTGTGCAGGCACGGTCCTGACACACAAAGGCTCGACTCCACACCCCGCCTGTATGTGTACTCTTTTGTATGCACACTGACCCCAGGCATAGTTGATGTGGTTTTTCAGGGCACCTGTTGTAAGCGGACGTTCTGGCAGTCTCGCAGTCCGGGATCTGAAGGACTGGTTTCATTCCGCTATCCCGCCTACGCCCGTAACCCGTGTACAGGAACTTTGTCATGGCGAGAAGGGCAGATAATCTAATAAAACCCCAACCCAAAACACAACAACAAAAACCCCCAAACCCAGAACATTATTTGTCATTCCTTTGCTGGCGGCCAATTCTAAACTTCATTGGCAACGTAGCAATAATGCCAGGAGGGGTGACCGTGCAGCTGTACGGGCTGCCTTGGTTCATCCATCATTACTTAGCAAATGAGCCGACTGGCTTGTGGGCAGGTACAGAAGCCCTGGCAGGCAAGCAAGAGAAGAGATTATTTTTGCATATCTTCTGTGAATCTCCAGGGAATTCAGTGGCGTTCCTGATCTCAAATGCTTGTAATTAAGAGCATGGCATCTTTGGGCTGGAGAATTCCGGAGAAAATCATTTTCACAGCACCTAGAGGGCTTGATGTCGCGCTTGATGACAGATGGGAAACCTTTATGAAGGCTCCGTAACCTTTTGCCCTGAGAGACTATACTTTTTGACACTGCAGGACTGGGAGGATATAGATGTTTTTACTCGGGTGATAGTGTGGTGATTTTTAAAAACAACGAGTCATTTATTAAAGTATTTTAATGAACTATGCAAACAGCGAAAACCTGACAAAGCTTGTGTCACTGCTGAGAGCGAAAACATAACTATTAACCATAGAGTGCTTTGCTTATGGAGACACTTATATTGCACAGAAATAAGGCGTAGGAAAAGACTAGCAGAGAAGATTTATTGTTTCATCTTTTCAGATCATGACCTCAGGAATGCCATGCCACTTCCATTAATCCTTTTCTTATCTTAAAGATGCCCGTGAATATGAATAAAGTAGTATTTAGGAAAGGATAGAAGGAAAGAGAGAAGGAGAAAACAAGACTCATTCACATTCCGAGTCTGCTTTCTGTCTCACACGTATTACATTTCACAAAACAGATAGAAACAATAGAGCTTATTAAGAAAAACTTGTTTTGAATGTCAAATTAAGCATAATGAAAATACACACGTTTTTACAAGTAGTTATTTTTTCACCAATTGAATATCTCAAACCTTTTAAAAGTATGTATTTGTCTCTGCAAAATGTTTTCCCATTAGCTCATTTTCACCATATCACCCTGCTATATGTATATATTTAAAATGTTTAATTCGGTCAGCTCAGAGACCTTGACAAGCACAGCACCTTGTCTGCGGCCAGACGTTAACCAATAGGGGTGCCCGAGCCCAGCTATTTATGAGCAGTATCAGTGTTGGTTTCCAGGTTGAACAGGCTGATGCACGGATCAGTCCACACTATGGCTTCTAGGGAGGAAAAAAAGTAATTATCATATTCGAGACGATATCTCAGCATTCCTCTTTGACACAAATACTTTTCTAGTGCAGCATAAATCATCAAAATAGATATAATAATATGTTACTAGTTTGGAAAATTATGTGAAATCAAGAAACAATACAAGAATATTTTAATGTAATTAGACTTGACCTAATAAAAAGTCAGTTCCTCCTTTTATCCTTGTGCACAGTTATATACAATTTACAGCTAATAGCAAGGAAAGGCAAGTTTTTATCTCTACCCCCATATCTCTAAATTCAGAATCACAGAAAAACCAGTCTCCTTTAAAAAGGGCACAGAAGTTGTCTTGAATTTTGCTTTGTATTGTAAAGCCATTAAATCAATATTCCCAATTTGCACAAACTTGCATAGCTAGTATTATAAAATCTCTTAAAACATAAAGCACTCGAATGTTGAGCATTAAGGTGGACTGCATTTTTCTACTTAGGTATTGCAGTGATCTGGGAATTTATTTTTACAGCCTGAGATGTCAGTATGCCACAGAAGCATGAAAATCTCACCATCTGTATGCTCATGGACAATCTCATCAAGTACACTCAACGACAGACTTAGAATAACAAAATTTAAACGCTATTACTACCGCCTAGCCATACATGCACTCGATTCTATTTTAAATAGGATTCAACCTGAGTTAACATGCTGCTTACCTCAGGCCTAAAACAGTTTAATCCCTTCCAGTGTTTGCTTACCCGCATGAATCCTGTCATAAAACAGGCACATGCTATTTGAAATAACACTTGTTAAATTAAATAGGGAGTTACACAGAGGCGCATATCATTAAATATAGCCAAGTGCTGATCCAGAACCCAGTGAAGGTTCAGGAGTCAAGCAATGGCTTCACCTGGCAGCTTACCTAATGTGCTGGGCATTGTCCTTCTGGATATGTGTTACTTGTCAGTGCCAGGAAACAAGGGTATGTTTTAGTTGGAACTCTGTTATAACAGACACTACATAGTTTAGATTAACTCCTTTCAGTAGTACAGCATCAATGTGTTATTCCCTTAACATAAAACATACAGATTATGTAAATCTGTAATAAATACTATTTTGAAGTGTATAGTAATCAGAAATCTTTCAGGGCAGGATGGAATGGAAACTGAGAAATATTGGAGAGTAAACATTCCAACGCTCATTCCTCTGCTTCTCCCTGGCAGTGCAGAGCACTCGCTGTAGCTGGGCTGTGAATGTGCCAGCACTAGGGTTCGCCCCGTGAGTGCCCCAGAGTGGGGGCTTTCTGGGAAAGTGAGGGCCAGAGGGATCCCATGAAAAGCGTTTCTCCAGTCCCTGCAGACCCTGTCACGCAGTTTGTAAATGGGAACAGTTGCTCCTGGTCTGAAGGAAGGCCATCCTTTTCTGTACCTCCACACAGGGTACACGGGGTCATTCAGGCTTCCAAGGCCAAAGCGATCCAAGAGGCAAAAGGCAGCGGTGGAAGAGAAACCGTACAACTTGCTTACAACATGTTTAGCATTTCGGCCTCTAGTGACTGTGCAGAGCTAAGAGGGCAACAGAGTTCCTGGAGTCCATCAGTAATTGGCACAGCTCTGCACATTCCTCACCCTTGCCGGCCTGGTCTGGGTCTTCAGCAGTAGGTTGTCTCTTACCAGGCAACACTGCCGCGCTGCCGGCTATCGTCTGTCCTCTTGTGGGGAAGTGGGAGCCAGGATATCAGCATGAAGAACCCACAGGACTTGTACAAAGAGCCTCTGCCCCTTGCAGGGACGCGTACTGACGGGCTCCTGGAAGCCTGGGCACCAAGGGTGAGATCTGAAATCTACCACTGATAGCCGCCAACCTGCCAGATCCCCTAGGTGCTGCCTGCCCCGCCGCGGGGTCCCACCGGGACTCTCTCTGGGTTACCCCCTGTCGCGGGTGTGGTGCTGTCTGCTGCGGAGGGGTCTGATTGTGTTGAGCTTGCCACGCGGCCAGCGAGAAGGAGGGATCGCGGCAGGCAGGCGGAGGGAGGGAAGGAGAGAAAGAAGGAAGGAAGGAAAGAAGGAAGGAAGGAAGGAGGCCGGGCTGATTAGCATGCAGCAGCGCTCGCAAGCCCGGCTCCATTGTTTTAACACCTCCCCTCTCCTCCGCGCCAATCTGTCACCGTTCAGCAGGCGAACGCTGCTGCCTCGAATGCTGCTCTTCTCAAATGAGACGGATAATTAGCTGCCCCGCACGAATGGCGCACTCTTCTCACCCCTGATTGCTATCACCTTCTTGCTCCTGGCAGTTTTGACACCTCGTAATCAGCCTGCTGCTTTTTCTCTTTTCTTTCCCTATTTCTGATTTTTTTCTCCCCCTTCCTTCAGTTTTTTATTTTTTTTTAAATGCAATCCCAGTTGCCATTTGGATTGAGACTCCTCTGTTGAGTTAACCTTGTATGATTGCGGGGGAAAGGGGAATGTACGGTAGGGAGGAAAAGAAATCGCCTCCTCTGAGTCTCATCTGCTGAGTGAACCATGGGTGGGGGTAGGAGCATTTCGGCTTGATCCTCCAGCGCTTTTGTTCACAAGGGGGAACAGCCTCTTCTGAGCATCCTCTGAATTAACATTATCTTGGATGAGGAAGGATCGTGTGTGGAGTGACTCCTCCGCTCAGTTAATGGCTAAAAGTCTGAATTTCTGTTGAGTTATCTGCTAGCTAAAGTCAGCAATATGAGGAAGGGATTTTAAAAGTAAGTTCACACGGTCAGGAAGAGCTCCCTTCCTCCCGGGCAGCCAGGGAAGGAAGGTAACTTCTCCTGAGCCTTTTAGAATGAATTAACTTTCATGGGAGTCGCAAGAGAGCTCTGATTGGAGTACGAGATGGCAGAGGGAACTTTTTCCCTTCTGATTCCAGAGAAATAAGAGATCTCAGTTAATGCTCCGGTGATTTCTGTGAGATCTTAAAAAACAGAGGACTCGTGGAATCTGTCATAGGAGCGTTTTTCTCTCCTCTAACAAGCACTGACAGTCTAATTACTGGAGCTACGAGCAGCTGTCGAGTTAGCCGGAGAGACAGAGGAGCTACATGTGTTCTACCCGGCCGCCGGCACTGAGCCCCTGCACCAGGCTGAGGCAGCCATAACGCCACAGCATGTCCCTCAGAAACCTCCTAAATAAAAAGGGGAGCGGTTTTGCTCCCTTGCTTTCGAGTCAGAGCTGGCGTTCTCGCTAATACTGTCTGTAAACATGGGGGTTCCCCTATCGCGTACCGTCAGCGCAAGGCGGCGGGACAAGTGACCAGGCGGGAGCCGAGGAAGCAGCTTCAGCCCGGGGCTAGCCGGGGAGGAGGAATTTGGTAGTACGCCTTAGCGTGAGCCTGCTGCTTTATGTCCCCTCGATATTATTATTATTATTATTATTATTATTATTATTATTATTATTATTATTATTATTATTATTATTATTATTATTATTATTATTATTATCCCACTTCGCATTTGGATTCAACCTCCTCTGCTGAGTTGAGCTTGTGCGGAAGGGGGAGCGGAGGGGAGGAATACTGAGCCTCCTCTGGTGAGTGTAATAAAGCAGATGTCCCTGCTGGCAGCAGCAGCCTCCTCCAGGAAAGCTGCATGAGTGGGGCCCACTCGGGGACCGCACCCGCCTCCCACTTCAAGTCGCTCAGAACTGCTTAGCGTGAGATCTTTTATTTATTTGTTTTAAAACCTGACTGCTGCCCCTCGCAGTGGTCTGAGCGGTGAGCCTATCTGGACGCCCTCAGGCAGCAATAGTTCTAAGCACACAAAATTAAACAGCTTGCTAAGACGCTGCACGAGGCAGGAGCTCTCATAGCGGGAGATGGATGGGGTCTTCTGCTGGTCGCCGAAGCTTTGGACAACCCTGTTACTCCTCCCGCGCTCTGCCCTGGCTGCAGGGGAGGCCGCAGCTCTGCGGGCGGAGCAGGGGTGCCAGGCTGCCTCCAGCAACAAAGAACCGCGGCCCAGCGCGGGGACCGGGGCTCGGCCCAGGGCTCCCTTCGCTGCCAGCGGAAGAGCTCATGAGGAAAACGCCTCCGTGCCTGGAGGGACACACACACACACTCACACAGATGACTTTATTTTCTTTAAAGGTGATTCTCAGTTTGTTCAGCTCTTAATAACGTGAGCTCCTGAGCTCGAATTTCACGCTTGAGAGCACAAGTCGGTTTTGTGTCGGGCTGGCTGGAGACGTGTGAATCCCCTTCCCTCCTCCCAATCCTGGAACTTGCGCCTCTCCCAGGAACCACCCCCAGCCGTGCTCCCTGGGGAGGTACTTCACACGCCGCACGGCGAGTCCGGGGATGCGCGTCTCCGCAGCGCTGGGTACCGGCGGGGCTTTGGAGCTGTTAATAGTAACAAACTCTTTCTCCAGGTCATGTAGCAGACGTGCACTGTACGGTGCTGTTTATTACAGTACACTCTGTTGACAGCCAGTCACAAACATGAGAGGTTTACAAGAGAGAAAATAACTGCATAAAAGGAAATCTCTAAAAATTATGCAGGTCTTAATTCTTCCAGAATTTGGTCACCTGCAAGCAGATATTTAAAAAGAGAAACTGCTGTGCCCTTCTGCCATGAAAATATTAATGCTAATTATTAAATATCAGGACTAAAACCTATATTCAGTTCAAATGCAAAAAGCTCCAAGTCACCCTTTATCATTTAACTTAAATTACTTAGTTAAAAAAAAAAACAACCCACTTTTTAATTTGATCCCGATAAATGCAGAAAATGTGCAAACTTTATCAGAATACAATGTTTCAAACTAAACACAAATTTAAATTCCATTGAGAAGGACACTAAGCATATACAGGATAAAAACAAAGTCACTGAGATTTGGGTGATGAGGTTTTCCCGTTTCCTTTCTAAGCTGTAACAGACTTGAGTAATCATAGCAGACCAGAGGGAAAGGTAAATAATCTTTGGTCGTCTTAGTTTTAAAAAAAAAGTCACTTTTTTTTTTTTAAACTCTATCCTGCATACTGATATGACCTTTTCCCATGAAGGTATTTTTACTAATTATTAATGCTGCAAAGGTACATGAAAAAAAAAGTTATTTTTTCATAACATGAAAAATAGCAACAAAATTGCCACTGTTACATTTTAGCAAAAGGGTCATTTATATGGTGTGTTTGATTACTTCGTCTAGTAAACAATGCATCTGGAAAAGTTAACCATTCATTTATGTTACCAGTGAGAAAGCCTATCCTAATTTTGGCACATCTGGCATTCAGTTACTGTGATGATTTTACAAGAATCTGAATTAAGAGGGTCATTATTGTAAATTAAATTTTGTAATTTTAGAAATGAAAAATGAGAGCCTACTTCTCTTCCTGTTTGCTTCAAGAAGGAGAAAATCACTGGATACTGAGGAGAATCTTAGCATTACTCCAATTTCCTCAGACAGATTAAGGCTTTAATCCAACAAATCTACACTCATAAATATAATCACGATTTTGGGCCCATTCAGGCATGGATTAATTAAAAAAGAAAAAAAAAAAGCTGTTTAACATCACTCTCAAAGGTAATATTGAAGTGTAACAAGTAATAATGGCATTACAGTACTAGTGACTTAAAACTGCATTTTGCCTTGCCAAAGGGCAATTTAAAATGTGCTTATCTGACCAACAATTTCAGTCATGAGTTCTTGTTAAAAGAAGTCCTAATTCTTAAATTCTTATTATATCTATAAACCAAAAAAAGTATCAAAAGTATGCAGAAACAGTGATCCATTAAATTCTCATACGTTAAGACTGTACTTTAAAGTGGGAATTCAGATGCCGAAGAAAATCTTCCTTAGATGTTATAGATGGTGGGAAAACTTCTCGACAGAATTCACATATTCCACACTGATTCAGTTCAGAGGCTGTATAAGCTTGTGCCAGCAAATCATTGTCTCGAGGCCGCCAAATGAGCTAAAAGAAACAGAAAATGATTAGTGCTGTGGTTTACAATGTGTTTTATATTATGCTGTGATTCATATTTATAGTAAAAAAATGTGTCTCTCTAAAATAGGTGTTCTTTACACCTAGACATTACCTAGAGAGTCCTCTAATAAGAAAAGCAAGATAGGATTTTAATTTTTTAAAAAGTTCTATAAACATACTGCAAACAATTAGAATGCCTTGGTATCTATTAATGATAGATACTGCTGTGAGTAAAAGTCTGTAATATGTCTGATAAATATTAAGGCTTTTCTGTAACTTTGTATTTCAGTATTTTACTGTAGAAGTCATAGTACATAGCAGCCATTTAACAGAAATGAGAAAATAATTATTACTTTAGAAGAACATTTTTTTTGTACAGAGTTCATATGAATAATTTTATTTCTATTCTTACTGACACATAACTAGTTTTCAGTTTACTGACAAAAAGACTAGAGCAATGTCATATAGCTTAAGTTACTTGCTTGCTCTGACTGCCTTTTAGTCTCAACTTGTCTCAAATAATCTGGTTTGGGATTCCCTCTGCCATGACGGTATCAAACTCATTGGGACCATCTGAATATCTATCCATGTATTCAAGAAATTCTGTAAACTATGCTAAAGTTGATTCAGCA
This sequence comes from Gallinula chloropus, assembly GCF_964237585.1. Classification (NCBI taxonomy): domain Eukaryota; kingdom Metazoa; phylum Chordata; class Aves; order Gruiformes; family Rallidae; genus Gallinula; species Gallinula chloropus. The sequence continues at coordinate 18,300,954 of NC_140090.1, read as the reverse complement.
TCTGTACAGCTCTTGGTTCCTGAGCTAGTTAGCTTAAAGCCACCAAGTATGTTTACCTGACATTGGAGTTCAAGGGGCCCGATGCATACTTTATGTCAGAGTGTACACTAATTTTGTAGCATCATACCAAGTAGGAATCATAAAGTCTTCTATCAGTTTTCAAAGTAAAGTTAAAAATCTTTAATAACTTTGTTATTAGCAACAAAAAATTACATATGTTTACATTATATGGCCCAGACAGTAAGGTTTTGACTAAATTGAAAATTAAATGCATACTACCGTGACAGAATGGCAGCAAGCTGGTAGGAGCTCTATGTGGGGATGGAACCTAGGAGAGCACCCTACAGCTTTTTTGGCTCAGTTTTCTTCTATCTTGTTTCACTCACACATGGAAAGGCAAGAAAGAATACTTCAGAAAGTAGTTTCTTTAGAAGTTTTAGATTTCTTGCTATCATTAATTTTCATCTCTTACTCAGATTTCATCATGGCAAATGGTTAGAATCTACTGTTTATTCCTCCCGTGGTAACTCCCTGTACATCTAAACTGGCTTTCATAGTGGTTAAATCTTGTTTTTAAACCATCAAAACTTCTTGGAGTCAATTTCCTGTCCATTCCCTACTTAAAAATGTTTAGCTTATCAGATAGCAATAGCAGATTTACTGTCTTTCATTATGGTCAGCAATCCATATAATTAAATTGACTAATTAGTAATTAAGTGCAATCACACCACTTTTTTCAGCTCAAAGAGTCTACTTATTGTATGTTGCTGGTGTAAATTGCATATTAAATCTATCTAGACACTGACACACTTAAACATCCTTACAGAAATGTGTTTAGAATTACTTGTTTCTAATATATTATCATGTAAAGCACCATTTAAAAAAGATAAAATAGTATTGTAAAAAAAGCACAAAGGACTCGGCAAGATTTCTAATCCTGGAAGCACAAGGGGAGGTACTCATCCAGCAACCTGCTGAGGCAGGCACTTAACTTCCATTGCTTTCTTTGAGCGTTAAGCATGTGCTTAATATGCTTTCCAGAACAGGGATACATTTAAGCAGATGTTCCATTTCAAAACTATTAATATTCAGATCAAGATCAAGAGACTATAAGTTTGCTTTTAAAACAGCGAACATTCTTTGAAGTATTTTTTTGGAAACAGCCCCCTCAAACTGTGCATACCGATGAGCACATGCATCTACATGCAAGTCTCATATAATAAGAGTCCGTAAAATCCTAGATTCACTAATATCCATGTTTATTTTAATCTGCTGCTCTTTTCAGTCACATGTGTTTTTTTAAAAAGTTACATCCTCAGAAAACAGTACTGAGTTTTCACATTTAGTATCCACATAGAAGGAAAGAGCTAAATTTATTACAGCAACTGAGAGCAGTTCCAAGAACTTACTGTTGCCAAATCTATTGCATTTATGGGGTTTTCCATTTTATAAGTTAACATATGTAGTAAATACTTGAAAGTTTTATCTACACTAGGAAAAAAAAATCAGGTATATAATTCCTTCCTACTGAAGCTTCACCAGTGGCAGGGATGATGGAAGCTGTAAGTAGTCTACCTACCCCTTAGAAAGGTGGTAAAAATACTAGGAACAAGTTTATGCATATATTTTGCTATGTTTAATACAGTCAAAAGGCATGTATGTAAGTATTTTAATCTACTTATATATTATCTGTGAATCAAGTCTTAAGCACAATTAAAACCCTCTAAAACGCAGTCCAATTCACTGGAAAAATGCTTAGAAACCTCTTTTGAAGGCAGCAGAATAAAGGTGACGGATGTTTAAATATATTGATGCACAAAGAAGCAAAGATCCTGAAGTAATACTCGCTTATTTCAAACAAGCTTCTGCATAAGAGATATCATTTCAATCAATGTCCTGTATATTCTACGGTGCTATTGTAGATATGACTTACAAATACTGAAAGTTCACCACTGCCTTTCTTTTCTCCAAGCATTAGCATTATTACATTTTCTCCACAAAGTAGATAATTTACATTTTAGATCATGGCTCCAAATTAATCTCCTTATTTTGTAGAAATATCAATGTTCAAGCCAAAGGCTTATTGCTATTCAATCATGATTCTCTACTTTTTAAGCTGCATACTGCCCTATCAATTTATAATCACATACCAGCTGTTTCACTTGCTGTAATACACAATGCAGGGTGCCATCTATTGAAAAATGAATACACAGACTAACTAGTAAAAGAACAAGCTGGAGAGGGAATACAGAAAAAAAGGATAGTAACAAGCAATGGAGTGAATGCTTCACAGCTCCACAGGAATTCTCCCAGTGATATAATAAATGGTTTAATTTGTTTAACTCAGTCACAACTTTAACTGAGGATCCAATGAAAAATAAAGCACAATAAAAACTGTGATTAGTAAGTTGATACAGAATTGAGATCTCTTATGTTACAAATAGATATTTAAAACACATTTTGGAAAATCAGGCTTATAGTTTAAAATGCAGTGATGAATAACAGCAAACTTTACATGCTTTAAACTTTTTTGCAATAGAAAATTAAACTAGACTGGGTAAGTTTTAGAAGAAAATATCAAAGCTTTCAAACTTTCCAAATGCTAGTTTTGCCTGTCATGCAGTGGCCGAATTGAGAAGTAAAGCTCTTCTGCTGCAGGTACCTTGTCTCTAGCAAAGAACGCAAAACCACATCAGTGTATAAGATAAAATTATGCCAAATCCACCCTCACAGAATTCCTAAATATCCTAAATAGCACAATTTGCTTATTCTTGCAAAGCTGTTCTCTCACAGAGAGAAAAGACACAGAAACATAAAAAAAAAATCAGTCTATGAAGGTATGTAATAATTTTGCCAGCTATTTCAATTGAGACAGGTTGTTACACAAAAGCAGCAAAGTATTGGAAGACGTGGTTGTCGGAACCTGCGAAGTATTCTTCTGCATTACAACAACTGGGCCTTGCTTTCAGAAGCTCCCATGGGCTTGAAGTAACTATAACTGAAATTGAAGTCTAAAGTATCTGCATTAACCTATTTTTTTTTTTTTTACTGAAGTTCCTTTCATTTGGGGGAAAAAAGAGAAAAAAGCTTTCCTCCTTGACTGCCTAAATTATGAAGAAAAAATTCTAGGTTTTCTTAGAGGGGAGGAACAGGGTGCTGTTTATACCTCAGATTGATATAAAAAGTAGATATTTTTTTCCACAGTTAAGTATTTATCTATTCAGCTTTTTAATTAGTCTATTTGTCATATTCTTTGCTGTACATTAAAAACAATTAAAACAATTATGTGCCATATTCAACTGAGATCAAGGGTAGAAAGCAAGCAATCTAGGGGGCAACTTCTGATTAACAACAGCTTTGAAATAGATATAGAAGCAATTAATATCTAAATGAACTGAAATTTGTGCAATCATACCCAGTGCTTACATCTGCTTAAATTCCTGCCCTTTCACTTGAAAAGTGCCTTGTACACATACTTCAGTATCAGGAAGAAGAACTGACAAGAGATAGTCTGATAAGATACCTCATAGAATATATTAATCCCGTCTCAAAGATCTTTGCAAAGTTATTGCCCAAACCATTAGCATTTTTTGAAATGCACAGTATTTATACAAAGATACCTGATGAGGACCTCTGATGGTTGTCCCAGCAGCTTCTAAAGAAGAAAAAATTACTTCAGGTACACCCTGGTTTGTGTGCTTAGGTACAAATGTGAAACCAGTGTCTGTTGTTTTTAAACACGTTTTGTCACGGGTATTTTCTATGGGCATGTTTGCATGATTTGGGGGATTTGTTTTGTCAACAGTAGTTAAGCTTTGTAAAGCTGAGGCCATGAGATTGACTCCATGAGCTTCAAATGAGTTAGGTTCCAATTTACTGAGGTTAACAGCACGGTCTCTGTGCTCCAGGTTAAAACTGTGATCTTGAAGCATGTTTTCAGCTATACCAGTACAAGCAACTGTTGGTTTTTCCTGAGTGCTCTGCAAGAAAGCAGAGTCATTGTCTGTAGGTGGAAACTTGACATTAAATTTAGAAAGTGATTCTACAGAGTTGTTGTCCTCATCTTGGCCCACTCCTCTTGGTGTGATAGATGTGATGCATGATGCACCTCTATTTATATCCTTTATAACCCGAGGCTTAAAAAGCTCTTCTGCTTGTTCATCAGTTTTATCAGTGCACTGTATCGGCATGGAAAACTGTATTTCTGTGAAGAAAGAATGAAGAAAACATTAAATAGTTGACTAAGGTGTAGTTATTAAAGGTGTGGTGTTGGGATACTTTTCCTGAGAGGTTTTTGTGCTTCCTTCTTGGCTTTTTAACTTTTATATTTTCTCTTTGAAATCAGTTTAAGGCATTGCTCTCTTTCGTAAACATCGGCTCTGACACAAAAACTATCAGAAAAGAAATAAAAGGAAAAAAATTGTCCTAATAGTTCAATTGAATTTTGATTTATGGCTATAAACATTTTCATTTTATTGAAAATCATGTTGTCCCATGCTCTTAGCGCATAATGGCATGTATTTGCTGAAGTGTTCTGGCAGAAAGAGACACTGGAACCAAAACCATTTCACATGGTGCCAAGAACATGCTAGGAGCTATGAGCACAATTTTAGACGTTATTCAGGTACCGAAGTCCCATTAGTTTCCAAATTAGGCACATTTTAAAACTGAATAATTATTCAGAATTGGGGCCATATTTTCCCTTTGTTTTGAGAATTGCCTCTTCATTTTTGGCACTTTAATAATAAAAATGGTAGTAATATGTATGGTTACTCCTCATTAGGTGAGAGAACAACTACAGTACACATTTACTGTACAGCAGCCTTCCGACATCACTCAGGTATTATAGTCATGCAGGGCACAGAAGTAACGGAAATCAAGCAGATGAAATCTGTACCATGTACAGCTTTTCACACAGCTGAGTTAGGCACTCAAACGAACAAATCCATTCTGAAAGAAGTTGCCAAGCACTCATCCCCCCAAGTAAGAGGTTAGTATTGTATAATAAGGATTTAACTATAGAGTTCAGACAGCAATTTGAAGCCACAAGCTACACATTAGCGCTTCATGTAGCAAAACTTCAGTAATGGTATAACCTAAATTAGAAGCAAGTGCTGAAATCGGTGTCTTGTGCTTCAACCGTGTAGCTTTGGCAGGTGTTTTTTGAAATCACTTAGGAGTCTGAACCTACTGTTAAGAAAAGCTAGTGGGGAATACCCATAGTAGCTCACATGATATTAAATGTAAGCATTAGCAGAACTGGACATTCAGGACCACTTCCAGTTGCAACAAAAATCAAGGCTTTTTATTGTTTTCAGGAAGCACTGGATTAAGCTCTTACAAAACAATATTCAAAAGTCTGCACAAGGAAGTCTAGAAAATGACTCATCTGACTGTCCTCAGTCCAGTGGTTTTTCTCTAACAGATATGGGGCTAGAGAAATTCATAATAGACATCTTTTCAACTGACAGCTAAATTAAAAGCAAGCAAGTGCTGTCATTCACACAGTATGATGGGATATCACATGTAGTAAGTGCCTGCCTCTCACTCCAAGGGACAAAACAATTACAAGAGCCATTGATGTGATGACTGTCTTTTATAGCATGTGATTTGGAGCACTCATCATAGAATGCCAAAACTGGCGGTGCGTTTTCTTGGTGAAATACTGAGCACCATGTGAACAGACTTGAAAAAGGCAGATGGTAAACAGTGGAAGTACTTCTATGTATGTGTAATTTACAGTATTTTCAAATATAAAGCAAAGCTTTCAAACAGTTGAATCACAATAAGAGCTTAAGTATGATATTACCAGTTTCAGGTTCTGGCTTTATCTTCAATTTACTCAGTTGGTCTGTTTGTTCTCTGGCTAGCATACGTATTTGATGACACTCTTCCTTCATGTCCTGGAAAAGGGTCTCCAGATTCTCCCTGGAAGATCAGAATTGTAAATTAAAGAGTCAACCAACTCAGCTTATTGTGGCCTTTAATTGAGTCACAGCCACAAACCAAGGAAAAACAATAGTGTAAGCTACTTTTCTTGGATACCTTGTTTGTCAACATATGTATACATCCGTTTGGTCCCCTCAGTAAAAGCAAGCAGAAAGGGAAAAGAAAACATCGTCAAAGAGCTGTTTAGTTCTATCACATACATTCAAGCTTAGGACCTGACCCTGCAAGGACCCCCTCAAAAAAATCAAGCCTTTACATTTCTTTTCAGTTCCCTCAGGTATTTAGTGGAACCAGCCTCTAAGGGTACTGTTTCCATCTCATTCTAGGGAAAGTAAGATGCTGCTGCTGTGAACATTGTTTTGTGTGCATTTCAGATTTTGCAGAAGAAACACACAAACATCTGTTACTGCTCCCTCCTTCTCTGACTACCTAACATTTTGGAGAGGGGCTCATGAACTCATTCTGTTTCATACCATACACCTTTTCCAGAGTATCATATGGACATCTGATACTTAGCTGTCTGCACCAAGAACAGTGAGAAGTTCTTTGTATCATTATGAATTTAATTTGCTCAAAGGCACCACCTTATTCAGTTAGTGATGCATCCATAAAATTCTATTATGAAATTTTGATGAACTTGCTGAGTAATTTTTATTTCTAAGCACAATACCATGGATTTTATAAAATTAATTTCAAGGATGAAAAAGTGAAGTTGGCTACAAACTGGATTTGTGTTCTCTTTTGCATCTGTGTATCAAGAGGGTTTTTTCTTTAATCCAGTGAATTCTTTTCCTTTTTATGGCTTATTTATGTAGCAATCAGGAGTGTCATGAGCTGTGCTCCTTCTTCTGCTGTGCTTCTCCTTTTGAAGACAAAAATATCTACTTATATTTCATTTGGAAAAAAATAAATCCAGAGGAGTTGGAAGTTGCTACTGTTAACACATCTTGACACTTTTCAGGTGTTTCATAAATAAGATATTAAAAAAGACTCAGGACAAGTTTCTAATCAGAGCTTGAAAATACACATATTAGATGAATCAATCTTAATTTGCTAGAGATTTGTGACACTATAATCTTATTAGTGTAAGATTACCAGTAATCTTACCAGTCACATACCTCTTTCCAAGTAAACAGTAAAGTAAGGAAGCTATTTGAGAGGAGGGAGACAGAAGACAGGTGAAGTTTTTTCATTTTTTTAGATAGAAATCAGTAAAGTCATAAAAGTCCTTAGCACATCACGGTCTTATTTCCTCTCTTTCTTGTCATAAAGCAGCAGTGAGTCAGACTAAAGATCCATGTAGTTCACCTACCCCATGTCTGAGAGTGGCCAAAAATAGACGCCTAAGCAAGAGTATAAGAGAACAAGAATTTATGATACTTTTCTTTAATACCCTCTTAGCCTCACCTTAGAGAATCTTCTACTTGACCTCAGCAATACTGTTAAAATTACTGCCTATCCTGTGCAAAATGCAAACCTAAGGGTTTTGTCAGTATTTTTCCCAAAACACTGGCAGAAGAGGGAATGCTTGCTTAGGAATTATACTGCTTTTAGTCCCTTGGTCATAGCAAGGGGTGGCTAGCTTCAGCTTGTAGATAAACCTGGTTTCAAACTCATTTAGGATGATTTAGGATGGATTAGGCCAAGAATTATTTCTTCATGCTGACTATCAGACCTCCTCCTGGCAGTGCAGCAGGCTTCTCTCCTGTGCTGCCATCAGTTAATCCATTCCTGTTCTGAAGAGAGTTAATGCAAGGGAGTGAATGCTTACCCAAAAGCCAGCAGTAATATCTCCTGTCATTTCCTACAGTTTAACCTGCTCATGAACCAAGTGGCTATTTTTATTCCTCCCAACTTATCCCTAAATACTTGCAAAGCTTCAGCTACCATTCCACATAGTTGCTGGCTTTATTACCTTCCCATAACAGCTCTTCCACCTCTGTTGCTCCCTGTTCCCCATCCATTTTTTAAGGTACTATGTAGAAACAAGGGAAATAGCTTGTCTTATTTAATAGCAGAAAAGACAATTAAAAGTAATTTTAATAGTGCTGTGAAATTATTTACCTTTCAGGCAGAGGAGAAATACCAGAGATCCCTAGAGATAATTCAGGATTTTCTGGAAAAACTTTCTTACATATCACCTTGAAGTAAAACATGAAAATATTGATCACTGGTTAGCGTATTAGTTTTGATCATCACCTTGATATGAATAAAAGTGTCATGGGATCCTTCAGGTAGTCATTCTGGAAACTCTCAAAACAGTCACCAAATGACAAAAGCAATTTTCTACTATTTGTGTGAATTCCTATTTTTAGTTTAGCTTAGCAACTCAGTGTGGCACTCTTGCTCATCATCTCTTGAAAGGAAACTGGTTCTAATATTGCTTGACTGTAATTCTGTTTCAATCATGCACAAGGTAAAAATCATGTATTGCATATACACTTGTTAGATATCCAACTATTTTTGCTCTTTAAAATCAATTTATTCACTGAATTTTTCAATGAACACATAATAAACTAGTATGTCAAGACTTCTAGCAGGTTTTAAAATAAGTTATTAACTTTGACTACCACCTTGTGGTTCACTCTAGTATTACATAATTTCAAATTTAAGGGAAGTTTTTATAATAACCAGTTATTAAACTGCAATTTCACTAGATCTACATTACCAGATGGCCTGGGTAGTTCATATGTGCTCCAAATCAGACACAGAACTTGATCATATGTCTGCCAAATCAGCTGGTATCAATGATACACTGTTTATAATCACAGACCCATAGCCTCCAGGTTTGCCTTACCTTGCACTGAAGTGCAACTGCAGCTTCTGTAGCTCATAGCTAGCCACATGGGTTACAAATGCTTGCAATGCTCGGGCAGCCTAACAGCAGCAAGTCATGTGCTGCTGTGCTCCTTCCTTACCTGTGTTCACTTTAAATTAGCTATCTAAAATAGGTTTACATGCTTAGATTTACAGTGATGACTGCAATCTAGCTATCCCACAAGGACAGAAATAGCTCTTTGGAAGCTATTCTGTAAGACAAATAGGGTGGCATGAAAGTGAACAAATCAACTTGATCTCAGTGAAAGCCTCCAGCTGAAAATCACAACACAGAATTACTAATCTGAATTTTTCACAAATACTAACATTTTATAATGGCACACCATAAAATAATTAACACACATACCAAACAACTGGCATTCCCTATGTGGTTTATACACTTCAACAATTTCCTATTAATTATATAATGCTGGAATTTAAAATCAGTTTCTTAGAATAATTAGTATAAACATGTTTGAAAGAATTAGTAATTTACACTTTCCCTGCCCAATTTTATTTTTACTTGGTAGCTTATCTTACCTCCCTTTTATATGCTGGCATCTGTATACCCTTTTGTGCTTCATTTAATTCTTTCAACTGGCTTTTCAGAGTTCTTATTTTATCTTCTTGGTCGGAAATAATAGATAGAAACTTCCTTTCCTTTTCATTGCTTATGTCCTCAAGTTGCTTCAACTTCATACTCTCACTTTCTAACTGTTCCTAAAAGATAATTTTAGAAATACCAGTACAATTAATAGAATTGAGGCTTGTGGAATATTATTATTCAGCAGTCTGGAATAAGCTAAATTAAACTTTTGCACCATAAGTAAGGGTCAGTTTTATTTATTACATTATTAATTTTAAACTTCTAGTAAAGACCTTCTACCACTACATACAGATGTAACTCATCATAGGTGATTGTGCAAAACAACTGTATCTTCTGAACTTATGAAAGTCATATAAGTGTTTACAAAAATAAAGCCATTCACTTGGTTCAGTTACTGTATCACTTACACAAACATTTAAAATACTATACATATAAAGTAATTTTTCATTAATTTCAATGAATCTTCAATTTGGAAGATAATGACATTCCTTAATACCTTAATATTTGAGCAGACCCCAGAACAGAACAACAGAATCACAGAATATCTCAAATTGGAAGGGTCCCATAAGGATGGAGTCCAACTCCCTGCTCCTTGCTGAACTACCTAAAACTAAATGATACAACTGAAAGCATCAGCCAGATGCTCCTTGAACTCTGAGAGAACTGATGCTGTGACCACTTCCCCTGGGGAGTCTCACCCTCTTCACCCTCTCTGTGAAGAATGCCCTTATGTCCAGTCTGAACCTCCCCTGACAAAGGTTCATTCCATTTCTTCGTGTCCTATTGCTGGTCACCAGAAAGAGAAGCACCTCCAGCTACCCCCCTTGCAGAAGGTGTAGACTGCAATGATGTCACCTCACAGTTTTCTCTCCTCCAAGCTGAACAGCCCAAGTGACCTCAGCTGCTCCTCCTAATCCTTGCCCTCAAAGCCTTTCACCATCTTGGTCGCCCACCTCTGGACACACTCTAATAGTTTGATGTCTTTCTCCTGTTGAGGCACCCAAAACTGCGTGCAGTCCTTGAGGTGGGGCCACACCAGTGCAGCAAGGAGTTGGACAATCGCCTCCCTCAAACGGCTACCTGTGCTGTGCTTGATGCACCTCAGGACACAGTTAGCCCTTTTGGCTGCCAGGGCACACTGTTGGTTCACAGTCAACTTGCCAACAACCCAAACATCAAAATCTTTTTCTGCAGAGCTGCTCACCAGCCTCTCGTCCCCCAGTTTGTATGTGTAAGTGGGATTACATTGCAAATATTGCAATGCTATAAAAATCTGTGAAATAAAAAGCAGTGGCTGTCCCCCCCCCGCCTTTAACTATCCATGTAGCAATTAATGGAACCTTTACATACGTGGGGTTTTTGGCGATATGAAGATGACTACAATGAACATTTAAAAAATTGTACAAAGATAGTCGTCCGTAGATAATTTTCAAGAGACAACCTATGTTTAAAAACTGTGGCTGTGAAAAACTTAGTTATAGGTTTACGAAATCTATAGAAACACTGATCTTGAACCACATCAGGGGTCAGAGAAAGTGGCCTGAAGCCCCATGTTTGTCTCTGCTAGAGAAGCAAGCTTAAAGGGTTAACTCTGCAAGAAGCAATGTACATGAAATGCAGCGAGATAGTCTGTAGACAGGTAGGGCAAGGTGAGCATAAAGGAAATAAGTACTTTTTCAAGAACATTTGTTTTATTTACAAATGGTACCTAAAAAGGGTGAGGTTGTGCATTTGGAGATTAGGTAGGTAGGGGCTACTCTACTAGACAATGACATCCGTGCAGGGATGGGTCGAGAACAGGTCTACAGAGACACCCGGTGGTTAAGCATAGATGTGTGTATAAGCAGCTAACATAATGGCTCAGCCTCAAAAAGTTATACTAGCTGGATAAAAAACCCACATAAAACCAGCTTTGAAGTCACTGTTTGTTTTTTTTATTTAGTTTCAATTGTGACTTTGAATAATAAATCTACAGTAAGAACTTCGATGCAACTCTGGATTTGGGTGGTATCTAAGAGATGCAGATTAAGCCTCTTCTGCTCAGTGGGTTCAAAACATTGTCTAAAGATGGGATGTTTCTATCCCAGCAAAACTCCTCTCTCACCATCAGATCTTACATATCCCATTCTTTCAACTTTTGAATTGACAAGGTATTTTTGCCAGCCCTTCCTCCATGCTTTGCACTTCTGGCAGGTAGTGTGGGGAATATATGTATAGTTCCAGGACAGGCTAGAAACACTTTCTGTACTCTTCTACTGTGGAATACGTACACATCATGGTAGATAATAATCCAGGGAAGCAGATGAATAAACCAAACCAAACAAAAAAACATACAGCAAAAGAGAAAAAAAAGGAGATTTTTTTAATATATAGTTCTGGAAAAAAAAAACCCCTTCCAAAAAAGACAACTGAAGATTTTAGGCTAAAGAACCCATACATCATCTTCTATAACTGATGCTACAGCAGCTAGGTTTCATTTTCTCAAGTGGCACAAGAATGCTAGGAAAAATTACTTTACTATGAGGCACCGAAAGTTCAAAGCAAATTAAAGAGGCATCTGATGAGGGAGAAAAAGAGTTTTATCTAGCAATATGGGGAAAGAAACTCCAATTTATATTAAGAAGAGATGGAGACGCGGGGAAGTATTCTGAACAGCTTGGGAAACTTTGAAGAAAGTTATAACAGGGCAGGATGCTGGACATAATTTTATAACTATAGACCTTTTCCATATTCTTCATGGGTTCACAGACCTCAAACGTTCCACTATAAAATTCTATTTCCCATTGAAAAAAACCCACCACAGTGGGATGCAGCTTCTCCCATATTGTCCTTTGAAAATGATTTGCTGGAAATCCAAACACCTACGAAAAAGCTTATGTCAAACACAACACTTGCCTTTGAAGAACAACTAACTCCATCTTAAAGACAGTAAAATAATTCTTTCACTGTGTCTGTGATAAAGCATTGATCTGCACAGATAGAATTTATCTGTTCAGAACTATTACAGCTCCAAATGAAAAAAAAAAGCTTTCATATAACTGGGAGCACTGTAGTAATGGCCAGTAGTTCTCTTCCTTTTCTCCCACATTCTCCTGCAGGAAGTGGGGACAAGATTAAGCGACCAATGAGAAAAGTCATGTGGGGACTAATGTGAGAAGAACCATGCAACACATTGCAATGAGGTTGTATCAGTACATACAGCGTTCTTGTGCACCATCAGGATATCACACCAGGAAAATCACTGAAGAAACAATTACTCTTTTTGGGATCTTAAAAAAATACAGCCCTTCATAGCTTGATGATCTGACAGTCTAATACTGACTGAGTTTGGGAGTTTGCAATGAGGTAATATTTATAAACTGGATGAAGTTTATAAAGTTAATGCCATGACAAGTGTGTCACACAGGTCATACTTGTTCAGTTAAGTACTTGGCCACACAACAGACCTTTTTATGCATGCTGGTATGAGCAGCCAGCAAAGAGGTTACAACTGTATCATCAACAGATCAATATCTTTTCTTTTGAGAGTCTTTTTAGGATCAGAGTTATAAGGGACCTCAAAGGTTCTCTGACTCTCAATCAAAGCGGGGTCAGTTACAATGTCTGATCAGGTCACTTAGTTTGGTCTTGAATTACCTAAGGATGGAGACTGCACAACCTGTCCCTCCAGGCAACCTCTTCCAATGCCTGGATATCCTCATGGTGAAGAGTTCTCCACTATGCCACAGAATTGTAGGGGTTGGAAGGCACCTCAAGAGATCATCGAGTCCAACCCCTCAAATGCCCAGTCTGAACCTTTCATGTTTCGACTGCCCATTACAACTCATCCTCTTGCTATACACCACTGTTAAAAGCTTGGCTTCATGTGCCTGATAACCTCAAAGTAGGTACTGGAAAGCTATTATCTTCTCCTCAAGCCATCTCTTCTCCAGGCTGGACAAGTCCAGTTTCTGTAGCTTCTTCTCATGGGCTACATACTCACACAGGTGTATCAATATTTTTCCTGCACTGGAGGAAACTAGACATAGTATTCTAAATACAGTCCAAATGAATGCTGAATAGAGGGAGATATACCCAGGAAAGTGAGTGTTAGTTCTGCTTCTGTTACAGCCCAGGAAGCTGTTGCCTTTTCTGCTGGCTTATGTTCAACTTGCTGTCTGACCCCAGCTCCTTTCCAGCAGTCCTGCTCTGCAGCCAGTCAGCCCCCAGACTGTACTGCTGTAAAGGCAGGTCCTTCTATTTTTCTCTGAAGCGTGCTATAATGGCCTGTTTTCAGTGACTTCCTAGAATAAATGGTCAGATGGTTTCAAGGAAAAATACTGTTCAACTGAGGAACTGCTGTAATGGTCTCAGGGAATATTAACTGTAACTTATTGGGCAGACATAGCTGAAACAGATGAAGCAGTAAGAAAAAAGGCTATCAGCACCAGAATTTCTTATGTCTGGTAGCAGGGCCTGACTAGTCCTACCACATACACACACCAGCAGCAAAGAACAGCTGAATGCATAAAATTGTCAGCCAGAGAAAAATCACAAAATGCATCTTCCTTTGCATCAAAGACAGGAAACAAAGTGCCACTAGAGAAGCTGGTATGCACTGGTACATGCAACTCTGCAAGACTGCTTGCTGCAGCAGCAGCTCTTAGTTACTTTAGTCATGTTAGCACCATCATTTTGAGGACAAAGATTACCTCTATTAATCTGCCATTCCTCTGCTTATGTCCTGCACAAAAAAAAAGACCTAAGCATTTATTGCAGTTTTGTATCCCATATGCATCACTCACTCCTGACAGTTTCCTCCCCTGGCACAAGACATTCTGATCAACAAACTCCATGTAGTGTTTAATACTGAGGTTCTTGATGCAGGAAAACATGAACATGTTTTCTTGTCGCAGGTATTGACTTCAGCTTAATGTTTTACAGTTTACAAGGATTCTATGATTTTAATGTCTGACTCTCTACTGAAAATAGCATACAGAAGAAGTTTTACTTGACACTGTCTAATCTCACTAAGGTTTTCAGTTTGCTGGGCAGCTTTGGCCACTTGCCCTCTTTCACGGAAGATGAATGTAACAAAAAGTCCCTAACATTTTATGATACACTGGCAACAGAATTCGACAACAGCAGGGAAAATACAGAAGTATAGCCTCCTACTAGAAAACACAGAAACACTAACCCCTCCTTCATGCTAAACTCTGAAGTGTAAGCTCTAACCATGCACCTATTGCAATCAATCCAGGATTTCTATTAACTTTACTGGAGGACAGAAATCCTATTTGACTTAGTAAAAGTCAGTTTCAAAGGTACCAACAAACTCAGGCACCTCCAGCAACTGGAGAGGCTCTGAGTTTCAAGGACAGGCAGGAAGACACAGCAACATTTTAGCTTCAAGACCACAATCATAATTTATCTGGAACTGTACATTTTGCAAGCCTGACATTTTTGGTGGAGAAATAGAATAAAGAAGTTAATGTAGTAGAGGACAATGGCTGTAGACACAATCTATTTGGTTTAGAGCAGAATATGGATTGAATATGAATAAGAAACCCCAGGCTTTTAAGTAGAGCATTCGAGCTTTAAAATTTCAAAAGCTGAAAAAGCCAATACTTTATTGAGTTAGATACAACATAACTATACTGGGTCAGTGTCAGGATGATGGATTTTTGGTCCAATATGACAAAATACGATGTCTAGGGGAGAGTGAAAGAAAACAGGAGGCATTCATGATACATCCTTTAATAAATTCCCAGACCTCATTAGTAATAGTTTCTGTGTATTTATTAACTTGCAACAGGTTTCTCTTCCACGAACTTGTCCAATTCTCCCTAGAAGCAGGAAGTTCGACTGATTGACTACCTATCTTGTGAAGAATCAGCTCCTTTTCAATTTTTTTTTTTTTTTTTGTTTAATATGGCACTTTTTTCTTCTCACTTTTACTTCCTTTATTCAGAAAGACAGAGAAGTGGGAACTCTTAGGTTAACTTAATGTGCTATTGTTAATTTTCCCCAACGTGTTCCATACATTTGTTCACTGCATTTTACCTTTTTATCCATCATACATCAAAAGTTCTACATTTAAAAAGTGCAAAGATTGGCAGCTGCTGTAAAAGCACATAAAGCATTTGTCATGGTAGAATTAATTTTCCACCTTCTTCAACAGGAAGCTGGGGTTATATGGTCCTCTCCTGCCAAGTATACTCAATAAAAGGAGGACCTGTGTGCAGTGTGTATCTCCACTCCTAGTCAGCCCACAAATGGCATGGCCCAGACACAGCCAGAGTTCACAGAAGCGTGCACCTCATCTGTGCTGCCTGGACATCTCTACATCACGCTTGCCAAGTTAGTGGAAGCTTACCAGGCACACCACCAAACACTAGGTACCTCCTTACATTGGAAAGATGATGCAGATATGACATACATCTGCAGAAGCTAGCCTTGGTCTAGTCAAAAATGCTTTCCTCAAGCTTCATGCTCTTATGACTTAAGAGAGCTACTACATTTCCAATAAGGAACATTGAATAAGCTGGGTCAAACTGACTTTGCATGTGTTTTGATCTTTACTGATCCCCTCTGAAAAGCCTGTAGAGTGCTGTGCCTGGTTTTAAATGCAGACAGACTGTACAGTTGATTCTTTATGGAGTTGTATCAGAACTATTCCTGTTCGTGCCACAAATGAAGTGAAATCCAGGTGATCTATCTATTGCTAAGAGGTAACTGCAATAACTGATTACACATAGAAATGCATATAAAGACAAGTAACTTACATTCCATTAAGAAAACAGCCCTTGAAATAATGATTTCAGTTTCTCATGCATTGCCTGTAATTTGTATAGATCACACAATTCCTCGGTGTCTCCCCATGAAAAGAGCAGATAAACCAGCTTCCTTTCTCCTACTCATTATATGTTACCTAAAATTGTTGTCAGTGAGCAAGCATTCAGAAACAAGAGTATAAAATATTAGGCTTGGTCAGGTCTCCATTTGCAACCCTAAGATGTAATTTTTATCCAACTCAAGACAGAGAAATGCAAAAATATGCAAATATGTTCCATCAAAGATTTAACCCTTCAGCTGTGTTGTACTCTAAATAAATGCAAAGATTAGGAAAGAAATGATATCTTGCAATTGCAGATTCCAGTGTAGAAAAATTATATAAAGATTTTTTTTAAAATAAAAAAGGAAGCGTATAGAAGTTTGGTACCATAACATTTTAACTGTTGGAAAAGTTGAGTCTCATATGAGATTCCTTCAAGATAACTAAGCAAGCATCAGTAATCCAATGACGTTATTTTAAAATGAACATTTCTGACAACCCTCCCCCCCCCATTCATGTGAATTTAGCTTGTTCATAGCTCAGGCTTAGAAAACAAATCCTGAAATGAATTATTTTTAAATCCAATGCCTGTAAGGGTCTCTCTATGATCCCTGTAGGGTCCCTGCTATGGAAATTCATATTCAGAAACAAGAGATTTTTTGTTACAAGACAGTTCTCAGAAACACAACAGAATGACTTAGGATAAGAACGATGCAACTTTGTGCACCTGTCACTGTCTGTGCAATGCAAAATCCATTCAAGATATTTCCCATCTATTCTGCACTATTGTTTTGAATCATTGCATCACAGAGTCACAGAATATCCGGAATTGGAAGGGACTGATAAGGATCATCGAGTCCAATTCCTGGGTCCACAGAGGGCCAGCCAAGTCAGAGCATGGGATTGAGGGCATCGTCCAGATGCTTCTTGAACTCAGCCAAGCTCGGTGCTGTGACCAGTTCCCTGGGGAGCCTGTTCCAGTACCTGACCACTGTCTTAGTTAAGAACCTCTCCCTAATATCCAGCCTAAACCTCCCATCTCAGCTTCACACTGTCCCTCAGGTTCTATTGCTGGCTGCCAAAGAGAGGGTGGGTGCCTGCCCCTTCGCTCCCCCTTGTCAGGAAGCTATAGACTGCAATGAGGTCTCCCCTCAGCGTCCTCTTCTCCAGGCTTTACAAACCAAGGGGCTTCAGCCTCTCTTAATAAGACTTCACCTCCAAACCCTTCACCACCATCGTTGCCCTCCTCATATTTTTATGTCCCTCTTGTACTGTGGTGCCCAAAACTGCACACAGTACTTGCGGTGAGGCTGCACCAGCAGCCTTATTTGCTGTTATTACTGTTGCTCTCAACAGGCTGTAGTGAAAATCTCAGTGTTACTTCAGTGAAGAGGGGCAGAAGAGACATCATATTAAAACTGGCTATTAAAAAATTCCAAACAAACCATTAGCATCCTCAGAGCAATGGATAGTTCACTTTCCACTCCATCACTTTGAGTGCAGATTCTCCATTGCAAAAACTAGTTGCAATGTGAAAACCTCTTGCAAGAGGAAGAAAAAGCCCCTTCCTGACCACTGCTTATGGTAGGTTAAGAAATAAATAAGCACGTAAGTTCCTATTTTATGAACAAAATTATTCTTGGGAGCTTGATGGCCAAACAACGATTGCACTGGGAAGGATCCAAGACAGATGCTTAGTTCACCTAAGCAGACTGTAGGAGCACAACACTCATGTACTTCAGGTGAGGATCTTGTAAGAGAATAAATGTCTCATTTACCTCTTTAGGTTCTTATAGGATAATTATAGCACAAATGTGATCTTATATTAAAAATACTGCAGCTAACCATACCTTCAAGCATTTTTCTCTTTGCTTTGCTAAATTAAGTTCAGAGAGCTGGCTGAAAGGTATGTTGGAGGTTTCACAATCTTCATGCTTCAGAATGTAGGGATGCACATTACCTTAAAAAAAAAGAGCGTCTGTTTGTCACTGCGTTTTTCCCCAGCCAGCTCCTCAGTACAACCAAAGTTACAAGAAGCTAGGCTTATATAAACGCCTTTTCTCTGAGCAGGCCTTCACATTAAACAAGCAAGACAAGCCCAATTCTGTGCTTAGAGATAATGCAAGACTAAACTAGCAATATAAAATGTACATGTACACTTAAAAATAAAAGCCAACCGCTTTGCTAGTATTTATGAAAACCAGGAGTGTTAGGCTAGTGTGAATAAATATTTAATGAGCATGGCAGACTAACACATGGTTACTTTGACTCTTTTCTCTTATTTGTGTAATACAGTCAAACAGTTGAAAATTCTCCATCAATGACTATTTGATTTGAAAAAGAATTACCTGCTTATAAAGCTTTGATTATCCAGTAAGATCAGCATCACAAGACTCACCTAATACAAAAGACATGTAACCACAGCACTCACGTCTAGAATAACCTGAGCTAAACTTATTAACAAATAATTGTAAAATTAATATGTAACAATTTTGGTTTTAATTTGAGTGGATTATTTGAATCCATATTTTCGTAACTTTTATTGGCTTCAGTGTAAGCAGGTTCTACATCTAAAGAAAATCTCACCATCTCTTGAAGAGGATAAAGAGAGACCTCAGAAGTGTTGTATTTTATAAATAGATTTTGCACATTTGTGTTAACTCTCATGTTCACAGAAAAGTATGATACTGCTTTGAGAGATGTGTATTGTAAAAGTGAAGCAAAGTCAGAACTATTCATCAACGCAACACAGCACAGAAAGAAATAAGGTGCAAACTGCAGTACGTACCTCTACCAGCATTCAGAGCAGCCAACTGCGATTTCAGTTTTGCAATAATGCTGTTTTGAAGCTCTATCTTTTCCTGCTGTTCATGTATTTGCTGCATGTAGTTTTCTGTCTGCAAATATAATTTAGTTAGCATTAATCTTATTCTGTTTTGACTAGGACTCTCCTATTTGGCCTATATAAAGAAGCTCTGATTTTTAACGATAATCGTAGTTGTGGACCTCTATGTGAAAGCCCAACTACAGTCACCTCTGTCAAGTCCACATTTTTGAGACTGCCCTGATTAAAAAAGTGTTACAGGAAATAAATCCTGTTTTTCAGTAACTGTTTCAACTGGCAGTTGTAAAGGACAAGATAACTTTTAAGTATAGGATTCTTCATTCATAGCAATAGAACAACACATCAGGTTTAAAATTAGAATTTTAGTATTCTTCAGAATGCTGGTCAGTGAGTTTATCTATAGAAAGATGTAAGATTCTTTCTCCCCTGTTTTCTAACAATTAAATGATAGAAATACAAGCTTTCAAAAAGATAGCTTTTAAAGGGAAATTGACAACACTGTGTACCATACAACAGATATTTTGTAAATAACTTTAATTGCCTGTGAATAGAGTTTCACCTGTTCTTTGAACGTAGCAGACTTGTTTTTCTAACCTAGAAAACAGGGAGGTGGGAAGCAAGGAAGCAGCCCCATTCTTCATCTAGCCATGCTCCATCTCAGGCTACAAACAGGTCATACAGAGCCTAGTAAGACTGCTCACATTTCACCAAAGTGTATAAATATTGTTAGACAGCCAGTTAATTAAGCAAATGGTCAGGTGGCAGAAAGATGCTAATATTCAAAAACTATTCTTCTATTAGCACATGCCTAATGTTGCAGTTACAGCAGTGCTAAAAAAAAAAACAGGAAAATTTGTTATGTCCCAGCAAGAAAACGTACAGGGATGCACTGACTTTTTCTGAAATTAAGAATATGTCTATTACTGAACAGGTCACGACCTGGAACAAAACTAGGCAGTACTTTCCCGTCTATTCATAGTTTGTCCATACTGCTAATTCTCAAAGCTCTGTCACATTTAAATTCCACATCCCCTACTGCCCAATGTGTTTATCTGTATAGCAGGCATTAAAAAAAACAAAATCTATTTTAAAAGGCCAGGTAGTAGTTGTATTATGAGAGTTCATAAAAAAAAAAAAAGGAAAAAAAAAAAGAAAAAAAAAAGTGATCAAAGAGCAGTACACTCCAGCAGCTATAAGAGACCTCATGAAGCAGAAAAATCACTGAGAACCAAATTGAAAATGTACAACAGCAATGTCTTGTCAACACTTCTGTACAGAGCACAGACATGACAGCTAAAACAGACAGAAGAGAAGATGCTTTTGACAGCCAGTGTGCACAAATTATTCCTTGAGTCAGATGGCAGCAACAAGTTACCAACTAGAAGATCTGCATGACAACCAACCATCCATCTGTATCAAACACCATCTGGCCGAGATGACTCTGGCTTCTGTGTGCTTGACATGGCTCCCAGCTCTAGAGACTGGCAAAACAAGTGGCCTATCGGTAACTTAAGTAGTAAACTGTTAACAACAGAATGGTGGACAATCCAACAACGTGTGAAGGCCACACAATGAACAGAGGAAGTTACTAGAGTAAGGCACTGTACAAAGGTCATTCAAAAAAACAGGAGTTTGGTTAAAAAACCTGACAAACACCACAAACATAAAACCTGCCAAGGAATTATAGTATCAGTTCTTCTTGGAAAAATACTTAGTTCTTTTTTGAAGTCATGAAATCCAACTACTATCCAAGTTTGGTTAGACAAAGATTTGAACTGGTACTACTCCCTTATGAAAGGCTTTAAATTTTAATTTCTGAACCAGAGAAAATGCAGAGAGAAATCTTGCAAGCATTTAGTTCCCTTAACATTGATGACCTCATACACTTCTCTGGTTTTCTTCCATAGACTTTAGAAGGGCTATCTGACCTTGTATTTGACATCTTGTTTCTTGGTCAGAAGTCTCTTTCATGTACTGTTAAATGATTTGAGAGCATCAACATGACTGGTATTCCTTCAAATAATTAAGTGTTCATCATAAAATAATTTAGAAGATTGCCAGTCACTCTAAAACACACTGCCTTTTGTTAAACTAGTTGTGATCTCAGCACAAAATACACAGACACGCTACTTGTGCTTAGCTTGTGAAGTACAGAAAACACCACAGATTTGCACCAGCACTGCTGCAACAGACTATCAATGGAGACAGACTGCGCAGTGGATGACTGCACACTTGACTGACTTGATGCCTGTTCTGCAGTGCCTTAGCTAGTTTACTTTGCCATGTAAGGGGATAGCAGGGTTGTGCCCATATACTACCAGAATATTGTCTAGTAGACTTTTCCCTGCTCCCAATTCTAATCCTGCTTCCATAACTTGACACTGAGTATGCTTCATCTGCGCTTGAACAAAGCCCCAGCCTACCAGAAGTATCAGAAAGTCCTGTATCATCAAAAACATTCAAGACTTTCTGTATCAGAGCTTCCACTGCTGGGCAGAATACACATGATAAAATGAGTATGACAAAGCCCCATACTGCTAGCTTTGCAATAGGCTGGCATAGGTGATGAGAAGTCCTACAAGAGTTTTGGCTGAAGTAATGCATTCTACAACAGACAAAGTAAAATTTCAGAGGGGCTCCTTCCTGGTCAGAATGCCTCCAGAATTTTTCTATTATTTCATAACTGAAGAATAATTGTACAGATTTTTATTTAAAAAAAACCCCAACAATACTTATTATAGTAACTTTAAGGTTAGTTTGCTGTAAATGTTTCAACACAAAAACTTTGTTGCCCTAATAGCTTGCACAGTGCTTAATATATTAAGTCTTTGACCTTTACATTAAGTAAACTAGTAATTAAGATAGCCTGTCTTCCTACTAACACAGAGATTACTTATTTTAAGCTATTTACATTAATAATTTTATAAGTAGTTTTTAAATAAAGCAAATTAAATTTCTGAAAGTAATTCATTAAGGCCAGGTAAACTTTACATTCATCTTTGCTGTTTATGTTAAAAGACTTCATTAATTCTCCAAAAGAGACAACACTTTTCTCACCTTTAAAACTACAAAAAAAAAAGTTAAAGGTCAAAAACCTGAAACTCACCCACCCACTATATTCACAGCCTAACGAGTTACCCTGCAGCATACAGGCCTGGTTTCACTTCAGCAATTTCCAACTTCAACAGACGCTCTGAAGTGCACACAGCTAAAGTGAAACTGAAATCTACCTGTACCACAGTCCTCCACAGGAAGGATGGCTTTAAAGACACAGTTCAGAACCCAACACATACTTTTTGCTGTAGTTCTTTCACAGCATGATCCCTGTCCATGCATGCTTGGCGATAGGCTTCATAAGCTTTGTTAAGCTGCTCTCCAATGTTTTTGTCCATAATTTCCAATGTTGTTTCATCACTGAAGAGATGGTCAGGTTAACAGACCTGAAAAGTAATCAGAAGGAAAAAGAAAGAATGCTAAGAAACAGAAGCATGTAACTGAAAATATATATAACATGACCTGTATTAATATAGTCAAGTAATACATGCAGTGTTTGAGCATTAACTCACATAATACTTTGAATTACAGCTCTGCTCACATCAATGTTTAATTTTATGTCCAGGGATAGGTTTAAACAAAAACCAAATAAAAGCAGGTTATCTCTGCATCAAATTCTGGATGAACAGAATGTGTAAATTTATGTGCAGTAACAGTGTATGAGGACTGAGACTTAAAATTGGTGCAGATCACCAGTTACTTGATTTTACGACATTTCCAACAGTTTGTTTTCTCAATTGTGAAATAACAGCATTAAAAGCCAAACCAAAACAAACCTCAGCTTTTGGCATTCAGCAATAAAAAGATAAAAGCTCAATTACTTTAGGTCACATAGACCAACCCTATTTTGTGCCATATATGAAAGTGGCAACACAAGCAACACTATGAAGTGAATTAAAACATCTTCTATCTATGAATCAGTAATACCAATCACTTAGAATCAGCAAGACTCAGACCTTTTCACACCACACTAACAAATGTTTATACTTTGTGAACAATTTCAATGACAATTCCTGAAACTAAAGCTAATAAGCTTTGACACATAAAACTGCAACACTACTAAATGTCAGACACCAGTTTCAAGACAGAGTGAACTCTGCAAATACAGGTCCTTTGCTTCTATAGTAATATATGACATGAATTTTAAGATCTAAATTTACCACAATGTAAGTACTGCAGAGGACAGGTTATTCAAGTCTCAAAAAAATACCCCAATCCAGAAGTACCAGCACTAAGGAAAAAAAATACATTGGTGATTCACATCCCCTCATAGTTAAAGCATGGTTACCTCGCAGTACACAGTATGGACAGCCACTGTTATCTCAATAGTCACTAACTTCTGGGATTATACATAAAGTACAGATACTATTAAGGAAAGTGGTGCAGTCAAAAGAGGATAAGCCAAGCAAGAGTATGAGTGTAACTTCTCTTGGACCCTGATCAAAAAGCCAAGTGTTGTAGCTTGAAGCTTTTGATCATATTTTCTTGCTTTTGAACATCTTTGATATCATTGAACCTGAATAGAGAAACGTTTTTTAACTCTCCTAGAAGGTGCTACACACTACTGTACAGATTCTGTAACTTTTTGTCCTGCAGACTTCATTTTAACGATCCGTATGTATTGCAAAAACAACTGTATCTCAATTCCAGTGTGGCCGTACTTTGATAGTGGCAAAGTGAATTCATTAACAGCTTGAAATCATTTAGTTATCCTTTGACATAACAAGTTTATAAGTTTTGTGTAGAGTGCTGTCCTGGTTTCAGCTAGGATTGTTTCATATGAAAGTTGGAGAGGAAGTGTTGTTTGGGGTTTTTTTGTTGTGTTTAGTAATTTTCTTTGGGGTTTTTTCCCCTCTCTCCCTCACCATCATTTCAGTAGTTTTTCATCTCAGGTCCATGCATATCGTCTCAAAGCACTGTTAGTGACACAGGCTGCTTCATCCACCTGCTTCCTCCCCAAGGAGTATCCCTCTACTAACTGGAATATTCATTCTAATACCTGTGTCGAATCCTTAAAGAATCGAGTAGGCTTTTTTTTCAGTTTCAAATGAAGGGCTGGTTTATGTAGTTCAAGGCATAAAATCAGATATTACAGTTGACTTTAGGGTGGGTACTAAACTGCAGAAGGGTATTTTTATGGCTGAAAGCAACTGAAAGTGTGCTTTCACTTTTTAAAAAACTTCCAGTTTACACCAATGTTGATTTTGTTCCTTTTGTAACAATTTACCTAGTAAATAACAATGTCCTGTACATACAAAACGGAACTTCAAAAAATGAGTGCTATGGGATTTAAGGCTGTGTTCAGCTTCTAACAGAGGGAATGGGGTTCAGCTCCATATGACTCACAATTCGTAGAAAACAAAGGTGTTAATTCCATTCATGTAAATCCAAATCTCAATTTGAAAAGCAGTATTTAAAATTGATTGACTGAGGCTGAGAGTATTAACAAAGAGTTCTGCTCTTACCCTGACTGCTGATACGAAAAATAATTGATCCAACAGGCAGAACTGTAGCACTGCCCCTTGATTTTCTACTTGATAGGAAAAAAATAAAGAGACTAGTAGCTAATTTACTGGTAGCTCCCTAAAATACAGACTCCAAGAAGTAAGAAAGGGGCAATAAAAGTCATTACTATTAACACTTTGAGATGGAACTGTAACTAGAAGAATTGGTCCTTTATTCCCCCATATCCTGGACACTCATTTCTGCTTCCACTTCACCCTTCCTTTTCTTCTAGCACAAACAGCCTTATTGTAAAGCACCTCAGCAAACCACTCCTGCTTAACGCTAAATGCTAAAGGTATGTTTGCTGTGTTAGTTTTAACACAGATCAGCTCTACAGACCACTTCATATGGCATGCCAACACAAGGAAGGCAGCACAGCAGCAGCAAACATCAGCAAAAGCAGACAGAACTCCTGCGTTCAATGGCAGCACTGGCTTCAAAACTGTAACATGAAATCATGGTTATGTAACTGTGATGCAAGTCTGCACTGCCACAGAAAGGGATACTCCTACTTTCCCCCATCTCTGGCCATGTATTTTTGCCACTTAACTTGTAGCAGTATTAGCATTTCTATGGTACACAGCTGAGTATGCCAAAGTAGCTCCCTACTTCCTCAAAAAAGAAACAACAACCCCCCTAAAAAAAACGCCCCAAAATTAAAACTGGAGCTAGCTTGCTGCAAGGCTGTGGAGCTCTACTACTAACACCAGGAGGCAGTGGGAACATGAGACTAGCCGTGGGCAGGACTGCAGCAGTCTAGATTTAGATTGGATTAAACTACTCTATAGTCACACCCTGAATTGCCTGCTGAGGGAATAAATAACTGCTTCTTATGTTATCTATCTCATATTCAGAACTCCTTGCAGTTAGAAAAACTGGCTCCTTTTCCTGCTTCTCCTCCACAGGCATCAATATTTATCAGGGAATTTGCCAACTGTTCCTTGTCATTTACTCTTCTCCCTACATCCAGTTAGAAGGAAAAAAACCCAACAACCCCTCTAAAATAACCTTCCCCAGGCCTCCAAAACAAACACCCCCACTATTTTAATCAAGCTTAGTTATGCTGTATCCATACAGCAAGAGGAACCTATACAGCCCAAAGTTGACAACCCTGCTCTTTAGTGAATGAATTCCAGATATTCATTAGATCCTAACGACTTTCACAATTACTAACAGAGGTGTGTGCTCAGAACTGAAGCAGCAATACAAAATGCTGCATTTATTCTAACAGGGACAGAATTAGAGAAAGAGATTAGCTCCAAAGTTTGATGAGGGGGTTCTGCAAATGTGAGTGCCTGGGAGTATTGTGGTGCCAGAGGTATGGCAGTGAGAACTAGAATTCCATCTTTGAGTAAAGATGTGAACACTGGAAAAAACCTGGGTATTGCAAATGTAAGGACAAACTTTTAAGTAAACAAACCAAATGAAACCTGCAGATGCTCTTAAAATACTTGCTTCAAATGAGAAACATTTTGCCGATATGTGTGGGGAAAAAGCAGCAGTAACATGAATTCTTTTGAGTCACATCCAAAAAAATCCCAACACAAAGATCAGCAACGCACTGCTATGCACATCCTGAAATCCCAGCTCCACAGATCACTAAAGGCGTGTTCTGAGCTTTCACCGTGCCTCAGGAAACACCTTAAATTCTGAAAAGATAAGGCTTTGGCTAATCATGTGTGTAAACACATTCAGTCATAATACACGTGCCTACCTCTCATAGCTTCATGAGAACATAGATGCCATCCAGAAGCAGGTACTTCTCTACATATTTCTGCTTTCAAAACTGCTTCTTCAGTGGAAATATTTTGTAAATTAGAGTGCCAGCATCTTGGGAACTGGAAACCTGTTGAGGTAATAATTTGTGAGAGGCTGGGCGCTCACTGCACTTTGGGTTTGGGTTTGCTTTGGCTGCGGGATTTGGTTTGTCTTTTTCCTTTTTTTTTGGAGGAAGGTGTGTGCTTTTCTGGGGGTTTTTTGGTTGTTGTTTTTAGGGGTTTTTTTTTGGTCTAATGAACAAAATTCGTGCTTTACCGACTGCGGGAAGAGTCGGAAAGCCAGTAGGAGCCCCTCACGCCACACCAGCGTTACAACCCGGCGCGCAGAGCCCCGCCGCGCTCAGGGAAAGGGACGGCGATTACCGGAGAGGTGGGGCTGTACAGCCCTCCCACCCCCACCGCTACTGTCCCGAGACAGCGCACCCCCTTCTGCCCCGCCGCCCGCGCTCCCGCGGCCCCCGGAGCGGCGGTGATACCCGCGCCGGCCCTTCCGCAAGCACCGAGAGCGCTTCCGCGCGTAAACTACGCGGCCCCTGCCCGGCTACGGCAGCCGGGCAACAAGGCACGGGAGGGAGACCCGGCGTCCCGCGGAGCCGAGGGCGGAAGTGCGGAGCGGCCGAAGGCAAGGGGCGGCCGGAGACCCGCCGCCCCACGCCACGACCCACCCCGCAGCCCCTCGGGCCGGCGCCCACCACTCCCCGCGGAAGGGAGAGCAGCGGTTTTAAAAGCGACTCAGACTTACAAGCGCCTTACGGAGCCCGCGGCCGCTCCCGGCACAGAGCGCTGGCTCCTGCCTGAGCACCTTAACCCAGGAACCAGAACTGACTTCCTGTTGTGCCTCTCCCCGCCCTGTGACGGGGCGCCCTGGCGCTGCCCGCTCTGCCGGTCGGGTCGGGGCAGGGCAGGGCAGCAGCCGGGCGCCGATGCCAGGCGGGGGCAGCGCAGCGCAGGGCTGGCCGCTGGGCTACGGCGCCTTCCCCGCGCCAAGGCGGCGCAAAGCTGGTCTCTTCGGCCCCGCGCAAGGATGAGCCCCTTTCGGCTCTCCGCCGTCTACCTTGCGGTGACCCCCACAATGCTGCCCCTGACTTCCACGTGCCCTTCCTATTTCGGTCTTTCCATGATTCAGCGTGATCTGTAAATAGCAGCCCTTGGCTGTGTAACGCACTTACGCTTCTCATGCCCAGAATGCTTTCTGCCTAAAGGATCTTTTACTTCTGCAGGTTACTAAAGTGGCATTACCCCAACCCGCCTTTCGTATAGACAAGAATATGATGGAAACACAGAGTTTTATTTTTGCTGCTGTTACAAGCCCATCTCTCTCCAGGTCTCATGTACGAGTACAACTTTTTTCCTGCAGGTGTGTAGGAGGGTGGGATTTGTTGGGAGAAAATGAGGCATGTCTTACATACTTGCACAGGGCACAGCCGCAGAGCTAGCAGCAGGGAAGCATTGCAGTTTTTGAATCAGCCTCAGCCGTCTCTGCACCCCGGTGAACACATCCATGCAGCCAGGCTGCGGTGCTTCTGCTAAAGCAGAACTTTCCCCTTTGCCTGCTCACTGATCAGAACCTGCATTTCAGCCATGGCAACCTTTGTGTGTGCAGCCCCAGGACTGAGCTCAAACATAGCCACAGGGAGGGTGGCAGGTGTTCTTCTCTGTAACTCTTTCCAAGGATATTTCTGTTATAATTTACCTTTTCTGCTAAGACTTCACTAACTTTTCGGTCTGCTTTGGCCTGTACTAAGATTGAAGAGACTCACAGGCCAATAAACATACTTACTCATTAGCCACTTGTAAGAACTGCAGGTGAGGTTCTAATGAAAAATTAAGGTTCAGAGAGGGTTTGCTCTGTTAGTATGTTTCCAAGAAAGGAGGATTCAATTTTTCTTTCAGAGACAGAGGGTTTGCGACATTTATTAGATTTAATTTAGGATTAATTTAGACTGAATGTTCACATTCCATAGTGAGACGTTAAGGTTTCATTCAACCAGGTCTTTAAAAAAAAACAAACCAAAAAACTCCCTCCAAAAAGCCCAAAAGAAGCTATTGTTTCTTTATAATTTCTACAAGTTTTTATTTTTATTCAGTCTCGCCAAGTAGTCCTGCACTTAAAATGGTGATGGATATCTCAGTAACTGAAATAAAACCTGCAATTCTTAAATTCAGATGAATGTATGTAAATATAGTTTAACTGATGCTATATTTAAAAATGGATAATATGCAGAAAAGTAGAAGTAGGTGTTATCTGATGATCAACTAAGATTACGGCTAACTGAATTTAAATAGAGCCCAAACATATATACCATATCTGAAACACTGTTGCTGCGTGTTAGTTGTTATAAGAACCAAAAGTTTGTTGATTGAATTTGAGAAATATGCTTAAGGTAAATTTGCTGCGAAGGTCTCAAATCTGACAAAGCAAAACTGGCAACTGTCAACAAACATCTTTTTGAATCACACATGTTATTCTCTTAGTAATTTATTGGTAATATTCTTTCCCAATAAAGCACAAGAGAAGCTGGTCTTTCTTCTGTTTTCATAATTTAACGTTTTTTCTTTACCGCATTCCCTCCCCTGATACAATAAGATGTATGTTACAAGCTTTACAGTAACCATCTTGACATTCTTAGAGACCCTCTGAATAAATTGTTAAATAGATGAAAAGAAAAATACCTGTAAAAAAGAATGTAAAATCTACATTGTATAGCTAACCTGATGTCTAATTTTGATCTTTCAGAGTGGTTTCTGCTCTACAGTAAATTAATTTTTGTCCCTTTCTTCCTCACCTTGCTTTCTTTTTTCTATTTCTCTGCTTCTTCCTCTTCATTCTGTATTTCCTTCCCTAAAGCTACTTCAGTGATGGCTTTCCACTATTTTTGTTCTACATCAATATTTCACATTTTTCTGTCATTATTAAGACAGAATTGCTTTTCTATATGCAATCTTCACAACATAACTGGAAAGAAAAAATGTATATGAGTATAGTTAAAGTTATTTAATATTTTAGGAAGCTACTAATCTTAAAAACAGTTGCAGAATGTTTATCTAGAGTTTGAGTGTGACGCTGAAGAGATTCATGTCTATTATTTTATTTCACTTTGTCTTTGGACTCAGAGGGTCTTATTTTGCCTAATTAGAAACACTTTTTGTTGGGGAGAATTAGCAAGTTGATACTTTTTCAGAGTGAAAATTTAAATGTTTCCTCTAAGGAGGTCAAGCAGTCTGTTTAGATACCTCATATCATCTGTACACCGTTTAGTGTTTGACATTACTTTCCAAAATGGTATTTTAACAGGAATTTATTAGACTTTACTGATGTGTTAACAGTGTGCTCTTTGATTACACTGTGCTGAAGTCTGGAGAGGAACTGATTGCTTTTAAGGTAGGCTTGGGGTGCAGCCGTTTCTGTAATTCAATAAAGATTTAGATCTGATTCCTTCGTACAGTTTTAAGCTTGTAAATACAATTGGCTTCTAACAGCTGTCAGAAAGAGGTTAAAATGTTTCTTTCAACTTCTTACTGTAGCCATTCGTTTAGACACTAGGTGGCTCACGTCAGATGTTTAAACCTTTTCCAGAACTTCAAACCGTGGTCCCCAAGGTATGCATTGTGAGGTGCTGGGTGCTGAAAGAGTCTGTGCCACCCTATGGTGTTTCTCTGTTCTTTCAATAGCTTGTTGTTGTTATTTCAACAAAATAAAAAGCACATTTTGCTTTGTAAATGCCTTTCCTGCACAGAAAAAGAGAACTATGGATTAATTGAGACTGAATGTTCTCACTCCATAGTGAGAAGGAGAGACTGACTCTTTATTTTTTTTCCAACAGCGAATGTAGTTAGTTGATGGGTCTGTAGAAATGTTAGTATGTGAGATGCCAATAAGGTTTGCATTTTGCCTATAGGTTGTAACAGACAAAACTTGGGTTCCAGAAGCTGACTAAAGAATATTTAATCAAAGTGCAGACATTCAGACTTGGTGCACTCTAAGCCACATAAAAGTAGTGTTAGTACAATTACAAAGTTTGTAGCTTGTCCTGTACTTTTCCATATATTGGAGTGCTGAGGTGAATAAGGATAATTTACTTATTGTCTTAACCAAATGTAGAAACCAAAGATTTCAATTTTCTTTTCTCATCTTTTAAGCAACAGCAGAGGCAACTTTTATGTTGCCTGGGAGGAGTGTCAGCAGGATAGTGAAGTGTGGTTCTGTACTTCAGTACTGCTTATGACTAATATTAGCTGGGAACTTCCACTGAGAAATACCCTGCTGAAGAACTTCCTTAAATGCAACTGCAAGCAGACAGTCATTCTCTGAAGCAGACTTCAGCAGAAACAGCCTCCAAACTGGCTTTGGACCCAGTGCAACATTCCTTATTTATGTAAGTAACGCCAGTGATTTCTGAGGCTCACCTCCCTGGGAAAAGGTTAACTTGCATGAAGCGGGAGCAGCCATGAGCAAGCAACCCTGCATGCTTGGGAACAGTGAACGTGCACAGCAGCTATCCTACCCAACAGAATACATGTGTTTTAATGTGAAGAAAAAGCCAGTGATTATAGTGACACCAGCAATATAGCAGCAGCTTTGTAAAACTAATGCTATTCACCCATATAGAATGTAACCTGTGTTACATATAGGGACAGTGCAACAAGGTGGAGGATGAAATACTTCTGAAGAGAAGAATAGCCAGTCCACTGATACATCGTTAAGCTCCAAAGGAACTTAATTATGGAGACACTTGAGCTCTGTTTAAATTTTATCCTTCTTGTGGCTTCCCTTTCCTTCCCCTCAATCAACTATAGCAAAACTGAGTTTCTGTAGAACAACAGAGGAAAACACCCTGGAAAATCTGTTTTCTCTATCACCAGTGACATTTTGTCATAGAGATAAGCATTCAGGAGATTTTACACATGTGCATTAATTCCTTAGACCTGTCAATGTGAAGAAGTAACATGTTTTAATATCAACTACAGTATATAGCCCTTCTCCCTCTGTTCCTTGTTAAAATTCATCTTGGTAGCTGATTTAGATAGAGCTACATTATATTTGGAATCTAATTTAAGAAAACACGAATGATACAAGGAGCTTTTACACTATTTGTTGAATGTTGCTTGGTCCTAAGCCTTTATTTCATCTGCCAGTGTGGAGTAAGAGTGGAAGTTGAAGAAGAGATGTATTTGAAACAACACATTCCATTTCTCGGATCTTATGACCTCTTTTCCTCTACTGCAAAAAGGGGAGCTATGTAGTATAGCAAGATCACAGATTCTGTGGTATTATTTTTGTTTCTGTAGTCTCATAAAATGTCAAAGCTTGGGGAAAAGGAAGAGAACTGTGTTGATGCAAAGTCATTAAGTTAATGGACCTGTGTTAGCATACCTATGGAACTTCTTGTCAAAACTGTTCAGGATGTGAAAAGTTTGGATGTGTTCAGGGGGAGATTGGACAAGTAAATACTTTGGAGATTCACTTAGGGAAACTTAAGAGACAAGCAGCATCATTCTCAGGAAATTCTCTGACCTGAAAATAGCTGGCAGCTGGGAGAAGGCTCTGAGGAAGTATTACATATGCTTGTCCTGTTCTTATTCTTCCCAGGGCATTCATTTCTAGCCACCACTGAAGAGAAGATGGGTTTGAACCAATATGGCATACGTTCTTATGCTAATGACTTCATGCTGATACAAATGTATAGGGATTGCTCTGAATTAAACAATCTCCTGTAAAAGACTGGATAGTGTAGGAGGATAAGGAGCTTGCTATTGCAGAAGCTCCAAAAAGATCTTAGAACATCCATTCCAAATTATTTCCCATTATTTTAGAATATCCATGTGAAAGATAAAACCTTTGAGTAGGTTCATGAAAGACCATCATGAATTTTATCTGGTTTCTGAAAAGATGCTCTGTGTAGTTTAACTATGTTTACAGTTAAATTGTGATGACCAACATAATATCATGGCTTTCATTGTTAGTAGGTATGTTTATGTAAATACACAAGAAGACAACCTTCTTGATTGGTGGATTGTAAACAGATCTTGAGAAAAAGACCTCAAAAAGAGGAGTGGTTGGAGGTTTTTCCCATTCTTTAGCTGTATCTAACTATTTAATACAGTTTATTTAGTGCAGGAGTTTTGAACTGGGTCTCCATATGCACTAGTTTATGTTGTCCTAGTTAAAAACTGTACAATGGAATAAGCTTTCCAGGTTTCCTCCTAAAGTAAAATTTATGGGGAAAGCTAGTCAAGTGCTTTGATTCTGTTTCATTTTTTTAAGGAAAACATGAATCCCCTTTAATTATTTTTAAAAGATGATGGAACAACTGAAAATATATCTATAACTTCTGTGACACATGGAGTTGGTATGCTTCCTTTCAACATTATTTGATTGTATACTATGGTGGAATTTGAAAATAAATAGTTCTGTTTCTCTGTACAGTGAAAAAATATTTTGGAATGATTCATCTCTGCAGTCTTTTTCGTGTTGATATAGTTGTTCCAGCTCCTCATGTTAATTTTTAAATTGTTTTATAAATGAAAAGATGACTTTATGACTTCAACAAAGTGCTTTTCTTGATTCTTAGTCATAGTCATCCTATGAGAATTTGGTGGGTCTAAGCTTGACTAATTACAGCGTGTAAGACAAAATAAGATTCTCAGATGAGTGTTTCTGTAACTCTTACAATGTACCATTGCAGTCAAGTTCTATAGCCAAGTAAATGATAAAGATTTGAGCAATCATTGAGCAGTCAAACTGCTCAAGCTTTAAATAACATTTCTTGTTATCTACATGCGGCAAAGATTAATTACCAGTTATGCCTGCTGAATTTTATGGTAAATCTTGCCCAACTTTAAGCAAAGAAAGCTTGAAGCTCTGTGCTGTGTAGAGGCTTGCAGCATGTTGACCTTGTGCTTGGTTGAATACAGCCTCATTGTCTGTGAAGCTAAGAGGACTAAATGATAAACAAAAATGCAGACCAGCTTCTTGCCAATGCTATTTGTTCTCACCGTGCTGTAAACAGGGATACGTGTACAAAAAGGTAAAGAACATAAAGGAATAATTAATTGTTTGCTCTCAATTCTAATACAGGAAATAAATCCCTGGTAATAACTCTGACTTTCTGAAAGAGTTGTCACACTTCAAGATTTATTCCTGGTGAAGTAGGGAGAGAAACGCATGATCAATGGGTTTGGGGCTCTCTGCATAATTAGTGACAAAATGCGTACACACACACACACACACACACACACACACACACACACACATGCTCACTTACTTCGTCTGGCACAGCTTCAGTCTTCTTATTCACCAGCTGCTAAGTCATTTTCATATCCGTAGCTGCTTCCTCTGAGTGAAAACACACCTGCTCTTCTAGCATTGTATCCATTTATTGTTGGCTTCCTGGAAGCAAAAGATGTAAGAGAATTTTGGCTTGTATCAGATATGAAAAAGTATGGCATAATTCAAAACTGCCACAATCTTATAAAGCTATTATAGGATAATTTGTCTGTATTAATTGCCAATTCCCTTCAGTAGGTTACACATCGAAGGCCTAGACCTAAATGTTCCAATTGGCATTTTGCTCACATTATTTTCTGCCTGTACCATTTGGAAATAAACTTATTTGACTGGGTTTTGACCATTGCTATGGTGTTACCACATACCTGCCAGTGCTCTTAAATTGCATTGCAATCAGTTTATTGTGTATTAAATCAAATGGGAGAGTTCTACACAGAACTGAAAAATAATTACCTGCAACAACAAGTAACAACTGCATTTTAGAGTGCAAAAGGCAGACTAGGTAAAACGAATGTTAAAGAAAAGCAACTCCTAATATGGGGAATAAAACCAGGAAAAAGAAAGTGATAGATGTTGGATTATTTCAGAATAAATCTCTGGTGCTTGGCTTTACCTTTCCATCCATATGCCGAAGTAAAGCCAAATTGGTATCTCTCTCTAAAGCAGATTTGACCTACATTACAGCCTTGACCACCAAGAACTGATCTTAGATTTCTTCTCCAGATTCTTCAGAGGCAATGGGCCAATAAGTATTGTTCTATCAGGTCAAGCCCTGACACATTTCCATCTTCCAAGCTATCTACTTTGTTGACAGATAGTAGAGTAGCTCAAGACAAGAATCACAACAGGAATTTAGGGTGATGCTACCAGCAGCTTCGTGGAGGCTGCTACAGCCTCCAGTACGTAAGTTCTTTCCTACACAGGAGTGGAGTATGGGGCTTGCTGAAAAGCAATGCTTTAAGTAGAGCTGCTGTCTCTGGATAATTCTCTGTAGTCCTGAATCCTTTCTAGTCATGTCTCTTGGAGATAAAAATCCAATTTTGCATAGACTAATTATGGCAGATCACAGAGATTGTAATTCTCCAGTCTCATGGCTACAGTGATCTTTGGGTTACAGCCTCCATTCTAACAATGTTTGTATGTTTTATGGCACAGTAGGCAGTAGGTCATTTCCACTTTGCTGCTTTTAACAATCAGCTTTACTGACTGATTTTCTATTTTACTGGTGCCTAGAACCAGCCCTCTGAAGATACCATTCTTGCCAAAGGCAGCATCAGCTTTACCTAAACCATTTCTAACATATGTTTGCCTGTTTTGAAGATCTATATTGGTGATAAAGATTTCACAGCCTCCCAAGGGACCTTCTGTTCTTTCTTACAGATTTTTTTTTTTAAATCTCTAATTATTCTTCAGTTGAACCACACTTTCCACAAGGTACAGTGAACAAACTGGACAATATGCTCCAGCTGAGACTTTCCACCATAGTATTCAACAAATACATGCTGACTGTCTTATATCCTTAAAACAGGAAAAAAGCTTTTAAACAAATTTGTTCAATTATTTGCTCCAGTATTTTTCTTGGAGTGAAAGGAAAGCAGAACAGTAATTCCCTGGTTTCTTCTGTTCTCTCCTCTTAAAGATAAACATGATGTCTGAACTTTTTCATACTTTTTGAAGCTCAACTGTTTTCCACAAGTTCTCAAGGATAATTGCTAATGGCTCCAAAATGTCTTTATTCTGTTCTTCAAGAATTCTGAGAGGAATTTCTTCAAGCCCATCTTGTTTGAAAATATTTCAGCTAAGTTATTGTTCTAGCCTGTGTTCTCTTGTCACTGATATGAATTATTGTAGCCACCCAGTGAAGAAAAGTAAAAAAGGTACCTGTCTTTTCAATACCATCTCTAACTGTCCTCTCTCTCCACTGAGTAGCAGAGCTCTCTTTCCTTTTGTTCGTCTTGCTACAGATGTATTCCTAGAATACATATTTTCTCCTGCCTTGCTATTTATCCCATTTTGTGGCTTTCCTGATTTTGCCATCTTTTTTACATTGTTGAATTATTCTTTGACATTCTTCAGTAATTTACCTTAGAGCATGAAAAGTAGAAGCTTTATTGAGCCTAAGATTAAAAAAAAGTTATTTAGCATGCTGGGATTATTTTAAATCACATTTCTTATTTTCTCCCTGGCACTGGGGTGATCTGGGCTACTTCCTCTTTTCATGAAGGAGTTGGAAAATCTCTTAAACTCCTTGTTTTATTTTTTCTAGGAACATAATGATATCTGCATGCTGGATTTAGCCACCTAAAACGTCTGTATAGATCTAGTCCTGATCAATTTGCCAGAAGTCCATATATTTCTGTTAGAGATGGGTCTGAAGTACAGAAATGTCTTGCTTACAGATTTAGGCTTCTGATTCCTGCTTATTTTGACCTGATTAGCAGGATTATTTGGTTACTATCTGATTTGTGTCAGTTTATTTTATGCTAGCAAATTGCCTTACTTACCAGTCTCTCTTTGCGTGCCCTTCATTGTCCTTGTTTAGTTCTACATTGTCTTGAGGAAAAAAAAAAAGAAAGAAAGAAAGGAAAAAAAAGTTTCAGTATGTATTTTTCCCATCTGGTTAGTCCAGCACTCTTCTTAATTAGTAAAATGCCATCCTGTCAGATTCTCTCCTGCCAGGAAGTCATTCAGCTACCAAATCACTTCTTCACCTCCATCATATATTTTAGCATTTGAAAACAGCAAAACTGTAAGATATCTTATTCTTCCTTACAACAGAAAAAGCAAAGTCAACTACAGCAATGCTAATTAAGTGTAGTTTAGGATTAATTTGAATTTAAACCAGGCCTCATGGGATTTCAGAGCATGTACCCAGAGTATCATAAAATATGTACAAGCACTTCCTCTCAATTAACATTCATTTATTTGGGAACAATAAAAAAGCAGCACAAATAGGCACAACCTGTTCCTTACCCTTTCCCCAGTAGTTTATGCTCTGCCCAGACTGCTTTCCCTACCCGTTATAGCAAAGGCCAGCTCCTTCTTATATCTGGGCAATGCCAGACTGGATCAAGCATTACTGTATTCCCTTTCTTAAGTCTTAAACCTCTTTTTCCATTATCAAGCCACTTAAAGACAATGTACTGTCTAATAAATAATAAGCTTTCTGTTTGAATACATCAGTTCTGTTGCAAAAACATAACCACTGTGTTTCTTTTCCGTTGTGCCAAATGGAATGCCAGCTATTTTAAGATTACTGTATGGTTTAATTAATTTATTTTAAAAATTCTTGTTTTATCAATACAAATATTTCAATCAGTAAATACCATCATACTGATCATAAATAACAAGGTTAACAAATGTTAAAATTAAGTGTTCTTTTTCTAAAAAAAAAAGGGGGGGGGGACAGTCTAAAGGAGAAACCTGAACTACAATTCCAATAAAATTACTGTATTGGAATATATAAACATATTTGAATGGTTTGTAAGCAATTAGGAGAAAGATATGAAGTTACAAATCTTCATGGACTTTTTTGAGAATTTGCTGAAGAGAAATTCAGTAGGAGAGAATTCTATACGTTCATATAATTTATAGAGTTTATAGCTTTTTTCCACTTTTGCTATTTTTTGGTAACTTCTATAGAATTTTAAACAAAAAACTTTTTCTCTTAAATTCTGTAGGAATTTTTAAATTCACATGGAAGGAATTTGAAAATAAATATTACCTGTAATTATACCTCCTGGGTATTTCTCCCAAAATATTTGTGCTGTGTTCTGACTCCTCCATGGTGTGGGCTTTTCTATGGTTTCTGGCCACCTGGATGATTTGTTGAGGTGAGTGTTAAATAAAATGGAGTACAAGTAGGAAGGGTGAAGTAAACTACTCAGAATCTTCTGAGCATAGAACTCACTTCCCTAGGTATCCACTGCTGTGGATCCAATTGCTGTAGGAGTCTCTGAATCACTAAGGGCATTCTTCTGCAGGAACTTACATGGAAGTAAGCAAGGAAAGACTGGGTGATTGTGGCTTAACACTGGGTGCTGTTGGTTCTGTAGATGTGACTGTCCCCCAATATCCTGGTTCTGGCCAGGTCAGTCAGCCTCCCCAAGCAACCAGCACAGATAAGCTCAAGTGAACTGAGTTGGCCCAGGCTGTTTTCCACACCACCTGACATCTCTTCCCCATAAAAGGGGCTGGTTGGGGAGGGGTACTCCTGAGTGCCTCTGGGGTAGTCTGAGTATACTTGTTGTATTGGGTGTCTGCAGCACTCTGTAATCTTCAGGTCAGTAAGGTACTCTCTGTCATCACTGGGTATGAGTGCAATTGGCTGTTCTACTTTCATGGTGTTTTTGTCAGTAAATTGTCTTTATCCAACCCATGGAGACTCTGTCTCTTTCTCCTCTGTGAGCGAGCAAGCAGTATGTGAGGCTCAGCCACTATTTGGGGTTGATCTGCCACACGTGGTCAGAGAAAGCTGGGTGAACTCATTGTATAGACCTATCAGGTTTTGGGCTTTACTGTTAGTAACCCAGCAGAGAATGAAGGCAATTATGGTTTTTTTTTTCCATAGCATAGCTTGTGGAAAGTGTTATGTGCTAACTGAATGATACAAGTTCTTGTTGAGTAAAAGCCATGTCCGCAGTGTGCAGCCAGGCTAAAACGTTATGTAAATGTAATGCTAGTTCACCATAATTCTTATTTATACTTCAACCCTGACTAAAGAAGCAGGATGCCCGAGCATCACTTTAGTAACTGAGCAAATGTTTCTTCTTGCTTCCAGCAACATAGCCATATAAGGTGTCAGCGTTTCAGCCAGTAGGCAGAGACCCTGCAAGTATTCCTCGGTTCCCTGAAGCTCTCCCTAGCATACTTGCACTGTTCTCTCACGCTGGATTCTCTCCAAGAAATAAGTATAGCAAAGCCAATATTTTAGAACATGGAAACAACCTCCCCTCAACTGGTCTTTATTAATCACTGTCTCTCTGGACAGCATTTTGCTTCTCTAAGTGTTTGTCAAATTTGTGCCCTAGGCATGCATACATAAGAAATACAGTTTTACTTGGGTATTGAATAGCGTAATACATTTCATTAGTAATAAGCTGCTCTTTCTGACAGAACATAAGACTTATTAAACATGACTCTTGGGTTCATTCAGTGTCTAAACAAGACCTTGCTGCTAATCCCAATCCATTTGAGCGTACCTACAGTAAAATGCCATGGGTAATAACCTCATTATATCATTAGGAATACTGATAATAAACAGTGATAATGAATCTCTTGGCCTCCTCTATATTAAAAGAAATAAGAGCATAATGTCTCACACTGCCAGAAAAAACCCAGTAGTTGACAAGAGGTTAAGATATGTATACGGTATAATGAAAGTGGTTAATTATGGAGAGATGTCAGACACCAGTTACTTCATCTATAATAGTATTCTGTTACATTATAAATACAGCTTTCACTCCTATTCCTACTTTTGGTGGCCAATTAATATACAAAGCATCTTAGGAATGGTTCTATATATTGGGCCTGTTTTTTCTAACAAAACTGAGGAACACTAGGTAGAGCTTCCTTTTGTTCAGTCAGGCATTGTCTTTTTTCAGCATGCATTGATCTTTCTCTTTCTTCTTTCTCCCCTGAAATAATTTCCATTCCTTCTAAGTCCTACTGTCTTCATTCTCTGCTGCTTCTGTATGGCCTGTAAGAGTTTCTCAGCTTTTCCTCTGCCTTTACCAAAACTCCACTAACACTCTACAACTGGGCTACTCCT
Source organism: Gallinula chloropus (assembly GCF_964237585.1). Lineage (NCBI taxonomy): Eukaryota > Metazoa > Chordata > Aves > Gruiformes > Rallidae > Gallinula > Gallinula chloropus. The sequence continues at coordinate 18,261,527 of NC_140090.1, read as the reverse complement.
TCCTATTCTGATTTTATACCTCAGAAACCTCCCAGCCTGTGAATTCTATGGCCACTATGACTTTTCCCAGTTAGATAGTTCTAGGCTTGCATGTATTTCTAGCAAATGTACTCTTGTGTGACAAACACCAGCCCCATAGACTGGCAGCATAAGGAAGCTTCCTTGATGCTTGAGATAACGAAGTAAGATTTTCTTCTTTTGCTGCCCTAATATTTCACTAGAAAAACACAGGAAGTTGAAAAGTAGTGAGAAAAGTAGTATGGAAAGCATAAATTCACGTGCCTTTAGAGAGATGACCAAGGAGGAAGAAAAAAGACGAGATGAAGGACACACTGCTGTATCACAGGATTCATAGATACAGATTGAGATAAATAAGTTGAGATCTTCTGTACTTAGATGATGAATCTGATTTTTCAACTAGCAACCTGGAAGGAGCCATGATGGTTGTCAGCTTTGAATTCTTTCTAAAGAGTGGCTGCAGTTGTAAAAAGACAAATCCTGTTTGCCAAGATACAGGCATGGTCACTACTATAAGAGTAGCAAAGGACACTGGATTGTGGAAAACTAAGAGAAGAGTCTTGAAGCAAATTCTAGCAGTCATCGAAGTTGAAAGAGAAGACTATTTGGGTTCTAGCCTGCATAGTGCATGTTACCTCTCTGGCCAACCTTGCCTTTCTTGTCATGCAAATTTTTCACTGTCTGATCTCACCCCTCCATGATATTCAATGTGATGTTCAGAATGAAACTTTAAATCCACTCAGCATTCAAAGTATATTAGGTTGGGGTTTAAATCGAATTGTTGTTTTAGCTTGTAAGTTTTCAAAACATGTTGACTTGAAAGCAAACATCTCTGCACATTCTTTGGCTGTCTGAAGGCCCTACAAATGTCAGCCTGGCAGCAAGGGTAATGAATATACAATGATTATATTACCAGATTTATTTGTTTTATCAGATTTATTTCTCTTCCTTATCTCCACCCCTATTTCATTTTGACATCTGAATATGTTTGGCATTAGGGTAATGTTAAAAAAAAATCCAACAAACAGCTTGGCTAAGATTGATTGAACTGCTTCTGAGAAAACAAGAACTGACTTGAACTTTTTTTAATTAAAAAAAATATGGCATTTACCTGAAGCTTATCCAGCTCTTCTGGGATTTTTCCCATCTGTGCTGTAGGTACCATTTCCTTATTGTTTTTAATTTTTCTCTTGCTAACACTTGAAGGTGAGCATACATACATTGCTGGTAAGCATGTCTCAGCTAGTAGATACATAAATAATACAAAGAATTGAAATAGGTTACTGGAAAACACAAAAGCACTAAAAGATGTGAAATGCTGTCGGATACAAAAGGTGGTTTTGAAAATTAAGAATTCTGTCCTCTTATGACCTTCATTTTCCTTTTTTAATACATGTATATAATAAAGCAGCATGATTTATTAGTTTGGCATTTGGATTCACCATATGTTTTTGAATATCAAAATGATAGAGATTCCACCTCAACAGTTTTTTCTGTTCAAATCATGCTGTAAGAACATTACAGGTGGTGCTCCTTGATTGCTCATAAAATTTCAGGTTTGTGTTTTTCAAAATAATTTCAAGTTATCTGATGGATTCCAAGACTTTGTGTGAGGTCACAAAGGTAATGGTCAACTTTAGATGAAACTCAGAGTTATTTAATGGTAAGGAGTAGCATAGAGTCCTGTAAGCTTTCTCCATGGAAGGTATTCTTAAATTAATTGGATTTTACATCAATAGTCTTGTAAACTATATTTTCTCTTGTCCACTCATAATTTAACAGATCATCCCTACCCATTCACAGTACCATAACTTCCTTTTGGCAACTCAAGCACAAAGAGAAAGTATATAGGAACTGTGAGCATGGACAGGCTATCAAGGAAGAATATTGAAGCAATGCTTGGGCATACGAAGATGGAATTAGGAAGACCAGAGCTGAGTTAACTAAAACTGAAAAGGATGTGAGCAGGTAAAAAAAGCCAAATAAACTCATGTGGGTACACTGGCAGCAGAAGCAAGATCTGGGAAAACAGAGTCCTTTGAATGGGGCAAGCAATCTAAAAATGAGGTTGAAGGCTGGTGCCAATGTTTTCTTTGTTTCTGTCTTCATTGGCAAGTTCTGCTCCAGGTCTTTTTCTAGCAGCAAATTGTGGAGGAGTAAGTTGCTTTCCACAGGAGGTAATTGAGGCAGAATCAGCTTGAGTAAACTTGGCATATGTGAGTCCAAAGGACTAATGGGATTTATCTGGCGGTGCTAGAGAGGTTAGGTGTTGGTGTAAGGAATCCCTAAAATGTTTCGAAACACTTTGGTGATTAGAGGAAGTTCCTGGTGACTAGTAAAAAGGCAAATATTATGCCCATCTTCTGAAAAGGCAGGTGAACTACAGACCCAAAGTATAGGAAGAAGGTATTTATAAACATGCCATTTCTAAAGAGGTAGGATGATTTGTTGTAAACCATAGGTTTTCACAAGTCTTTATTACTGTTTTGGGGTAAATTTGGGTTCTTGGTCTTCTTTCTATCATACTGCTTCCTGCAAAAATTCCTTTGAAAATGTCTCAACACAACAGCTGACTTCCACACGGAGTCTTTTCCACAGGATATGGATAGCCAGGGACTACAAACAGAACTATTAGCTGGGCACCAATTGGGATATAACTTGCACTTGGAACTATGGATTCAACTCCCTGCATTGTTCAGTAAATCATTTGTCTGGTTTAGAAGAAAGTTATACAATTTAATTTTCAAGTTTGGCTTAATATTTACAGAGCAGAGCTAGCAAAGAGGGAGAGTGGGTTCTCTCTTGGTTTAAAGAGAGTTATATTTTTCTTTCTACTTAAGAGGTGGTAGACCCTGGCTTGCTTTGTCTTCTTTTCTTCATTCCTCTTTTTTAACAACCACAATGGGCAAAGCAGCAACTGCAATCTCAGTTTAGCTTCCCATTTCTTTTGGCAATAGTCTGGTTTTTCTTCAGAACAAATGTAGCCTTGGGCTTGCTAAAGTGCCTCATGGTGAGCTTCATATTATTGAGCTTAATGACAATGTAAATTACTATTTTCTTTTAAATTCTTTGAACTGATTCTAGAGTTCTCAAAACTAGTAGTTCTTACCAAAATGCATACCATTACTCCCAAGCCCAAGCAGTGAGCCAGCATTTGAGACCTTGTATGACTGGTTGTCATATGAATGAGTTAGTAGTTGAAAATGTTTTGGGGTTCTTAGTTTCAGGGTTTTTTTCTGGTCAGGTAACGCAAAGTCTTTTTTCGTAGTGAATACCTTATGAATAAACAACAGCAGACAGCTCTTTGCTAAAGATTTCTGTGTCTGACCTCTCAGTTACTTCTGCTTCCCAACATAGCTGCCTTGAGTCCCTTCTAATGTCTAGAGCATGTCTGTCCTGTACTTGCCTGATCCTTATTTTGTGCTCCTTAAAATTTTTAATCACTCCAAAGAAGAATCTTGGCTTATAAGCATCACTGTTCAGCAGATCTGTGTACCATCTAGTGCAGTGCCATTTGTTTGTATGATAATTTCTAGCTGTCTCATTAAAATGCTTTTCCCAATTAGAATAACCAAGAATTACCTGACTCTAATTGGGTTTCTGTTTGCTTGCAGATCAAACACAGACTTGATGGCTTTATGCTTTCCAGTATAAATATATGCTAAACATTTCCAGTACACAGAAACGTGCATAGAATCCACTTTCCTACAACCAACACTGAAGTTTGCTATTCCTCTTTTTTTTCCCCTCTACTCTTGTAACTTAACATGCAACAGTAGATAGGTATAATCCCTACTTTGTACAATACTCTGTCTTTAAGCTTGCTACGTTGTCTGCTTTCTTTGCCTATGCCCAGTGTACCAATATCTGTGATGGTAACTTCTCCTGAGGGCACTGAAAGAAAAGAAATTAAAACATTCTGAACATTCTGTTCACTATGTGTCATTGACTTTTTGGCGCTCTCAAAAGTAGATTTTTACAAAGTTTCCTCATCATCACTATCATCTGACCTGCCCCTTTGGTACTAGCAGGGGAACTTTCAGTCAGATGGCTTTCTGATTTGCTCATGTCTTTTTCCCCTGTACCACAGAAGCCTACTCAAAAGACTCTTCATCAAAGTAGAGCTGTAAATAAGTGTCCAAGCTAGAATGATTGACTTCACAAGATAGGTGATAATGGTGTTATAAATTTATTGTACGATAAGTTTGCCTGCTATGTGCAAGCTCTTGCTGACTAATTAAGGTGCTTTTGAAAACATTTCCTTTACACGCATCAAGCCTCAGATTCATCTGTTAAATATGAATTATACTGAAGAAAGAATTCTACATGTCAGTTTATTATTTTTCCCTCAATATAGCAAATCATCATATAATTTTATATTTTGACATTTAGAGAACTTCTTTTATAATTTGCAAATACCTTTCTATGCACATTATAATACAAACCCTTTCTGATGATTCATCACATAAATTTGGATACTGCTGTTATTTCCACTACCTACTCTTGAAGCCAAACCAGTTCTTTAGAAGCCACAGGGATTGTGACATTAATTAAAAGATTGAACAGTCAGATTCTATCAAAGTGTTTGATCCTGTGATCTTTTGAGGTGAATCATTCTTAGTTATATGGCTAAGCTAAATGTAAAGAAAGGCTACTACATTTACAAAGCTGTGAGCAACAAACACATGTATACATCTTTTTAAAAGAGAAAAACACATTAATCACAAAGCATATGGTATTCTTTCCTCATCTGTCATTCTCTAGATTGTGCTTGTAATGGTAGAACTTTATGTACCAGTTTTTCTTCAGCTTCAATGAACTAAAGATTTTTAGGGCCCTCTGTATTAGAATAGTCAGGAAGGATGTTTTGCAACTACATTTGCGTGTCCTAATTCAGGGAACTCTGATGTATGTCAGTATTTTGAGACTGAATATATCCTTTCTTGTTTGAAGTTACACTGCTTCCATGAATCTTACTTTGCTGAAGCTTCTGTTCAGCTGCAGCAATATCCATTTTCTAGGCTAAAAATATTATTAGAAAAATACAGTTGAGATTTGAGTCATCTTTTTATACAGCTATATAACTGGAAATAGGAAGAATCATTCACTGTACATTGCATTATGATAAACTCTGAATTAAACAGCTAGCAGGTAACTTACTGGATTGATCACAAATTCTAAAGTTTGTTGGGAAGGATAAGAAGAGGTACCAGATTTGAATTTAATAAATATGACCAATAAAGGTTAGCTGTAGAAAATTCCTAACCAATACAATGCAGAAATATCCATCCTGTCTCTCAACAGTTGGGGTTTTTGTTTATTTTTTCACTTTAGACTAACACCGTGTTTTGGGGCAGTGAGTATTTGAAGGAATGTGATTACCATCGCAAAAGTACCTTTTTTCTCACAAGTAACACAAGTTGTGTGGCAAGTCAGACATGTGGATCTGCAGAAGTCTTGTGATGAGTGACTAAAGGAACTGGGATTATTTAGTCTGAAGGAGAGGAGATTGAGGGGCGACCTCACTCTCTACAACTACCTGGAAGGAGGTTGTAGTGAGGTAGGTGTTGTTCTCTTCTCTCAAGTAACTAGCAGTAGGGTGTGAGGAAACAGGCTCCAGTTGTGCCAGGGGAGGTTTAGATTGGATATTAGGGAAAGGTTCTTCATCACAAGGGTTGTCAGGCATTGAAACAGGCTGCTGAGGGAAGAGGTAGAGTTACCATCCCTGGAGGTGTTCAAAAAAGTGTAGCTGTGACACTTCAGGACATGGTTTAGTGGGCATGATGGCATTGTGTTGCCAGTTGGACCGGCAAGCTTCATGATTCTGTGTGGAAAGGATCTTCTGTAGGAAGAGCTGCAATGGAAAGAAAACCTATAATCCAAATGTATTTGCACAAAGGAAAAAATTAATGAAAGGTTCTATTATAAACCATGGATTTTCATTAAAAGTTGTTGCATTTCTTCTGAAATGCCATGTCTCTAAGTATCTTTTTCTCTACTTTGAATGGGAAAAACGCTATACACCCTCCCCCCTCAAAAAAAAAAAAACCAAAAAAAACCAAACCAGAAAGAGTACAATCAACTGGAATCCTGTAAGATATAAGAAAGGATTCCATGTCTGATAAAAGGACCGAAAAGAAAATATGTGGTTTTGTGATAGCCAGGTTTGTTATGGTCAGGGTTCCTGTCCTGTGTTTCCAGTGATGTGTTCAGGTCAGGCCAAAATAGCTCAATTTCTTGGCACTTGATATGCTAAAATGCTACAGGTTCTCCCCCATTTTTCCAATAGCACACTTACTAGGTTAGTCCAAACTCTTCTGCTCGGATCTGGTAGATCTGACATATGGGCTACCAGCTGCCTTTAAAAGACTGGTTATCTTAATTTTACAGCAGGAAGAAAGCCTTTTTAGTGAAGCATTTTATGTATATGTTTATATATATTCTATCAGCATACCTATTTTTGTTTCAGTTTCTCTTTTACCTCTCACAATGAGTTTGGAATTGTTTTGAACTGAAAAAGAAATGTGTTTGCAGCAGTATGCTGCACCTTAAGTTGTCACATTTGACCTGTAAGAGAGGAGGGTAACATCTACACCAAAGCTTTCATCCAAGGCAACCAACTGAAGGTTTCTCAAACACCAAGTGGAGATGGTGTAAATTCAGGAAAAGCTGGCTGGACAGAATAGTTTCAGAAGCTGAGGAATATGAGTTACTACTATTTGTACAATGCTTTAAAGCTAGGTAGCCAGGAGAGATTTAAAATTCCAGCATGTTTTTTTTGCTGTTGCTAATGTGGTTCTTCTCTGACTTTTTCAGTGATGATCATTCATAGAGTCACTTAGAAATCTATTATAATTTCTAGAATGTATCTAACAATTAATAATACTAGCACATTTTAATTCTTCCAGGACTGCAAAAATCTATGTGCAACTTACTACAAATATAAAGCTGTAAAGCTTTGTATTCTTTGGTACTGTGATGCTATCTGGTGTAAACTTTTTCGTTATGTTTCCCGTTCAGAGACTATTTAAAGTTTTAGAATGGCAGATGGGTGCTTTTTTAGCCTTACAATGAGAAGTAATAAGCAGCAGTACAGCACACACTAACAGGTTTCTGTATTTTTTAACTGAAATATCAGTAGCTATTCATTAGATTTATTCATGTTCATCTCCACAGGCCATAGTTGTCCTTGGTCTCTTTTTTTTTTTACCAGATGGCAGACACAACTGCTTTTTTGTCCACTTGTTCTGTGTTTACACATTTCAAACAGATTTTTAAATGGATCTCATGGCCTATCATGATCATTTAAAACATATCAAAACCATTTCCCCCTAATGTTTTCAACAAATGGAAATAAAACATTCTTCCTTAAGTAATACATTCTTATACATTTTCTCTGAAATTTTCTCTGTGGGATAGATTTTCCAGGAAGTTTTCCTCTGGATATCATATCTTTAGAGATACATGGGCTGAAAAATAAAACCAGAACTGATAAAGTAAACTCTCAGGTTTGCATTTTGTTCTCTATGGATGGGAATATTAACCAAGCAGACCTAGGAAGAAAAAGGATGTACCTCTGTAGCAGTACACTTATAGTAATTCAGGTTGGAAGAGGCCTGTGAAGATCATTTAGTCCAACCTCATACTCAGAGCTGGGTCAGCTTAGAAGTTAGATGCAGTTTTTGCGGAATTCATCCAGTTGGGTTTAAAAAAAAAAAAGGCAATTCCATAACATCTGAGCAGACTGTTCCACTGCTAAATCACTTCTCTAACCCCCCTAGGTATGCCCTTGCTAATACAGCCTTCATCACCGCAAATGCTGATTCGTGTTCAACTTGCTCACCAGGTCCCCAAGTCCTTTCTGCCTAGATGCTACCTAACCAGTTGGACTCTTGTTCCGTCCTCCTTCCTTCCACCATAACATTTCACTCAGTTGTTTTTTGGTTGGCTGTTTTTTTGTGATTGTTTTGGTAATGGATTGTCTGCTTGTTCTGTAAATATAAGCCTATGTATGTTCTCTCTGTTATAAAACTTCCTGTTAATCCTGTGAGGTTGTGAAGGACTGCAAGGCCTATGCATTTTGTTGTTTCTTGGTGTAGCCTTGAAAAGCTGCTGATCTGAAGGAGCTCAACCACCTCCCTGAAGATGAAATGTCCTCATGAAGAAATACATAAAAGTTCTGCAGGTGTGAAACTTATTTTTCATTTGAGACAAAAAAATTATTGAATTGGATTCTAGAAATGGTCCTTGATTTCTTCTCTCACAGTCTATCTTGTATGTAGTTTGTAGCTTCTAAAAGTGTTTAGGAGATTCGTCTTAGAAACTGCATAGGAAATATAATCAGCATACCATTAAAACCTTCAAAATAGATTTAATTGTGGATAGTAAAATGGTACAGTGAAAACACTGTAGGAATAAGAGTTCCATGTTGCAGTGGTAGAAAAGGAGCAGAAAGGCTATTGAACTAATTGTATAAGAAGTTATTAAAAGAACTGCTATGGTGACAGATGGAAATAAACAGTGCTGTATGAATAATAATCATGTTTTTCCCTATCCAAAGATCAACTCTAGACATTCTGTCTGAATTAATTTTCCTTTAAATTAAGAGAAAAAAACAACTAAAGAGAAAACAAAAGAATTAATGAAATCTCTGCATATGTCTCCTCTGTAACATGCTGTATTAACTTTCCCTCAAAAATGGAGGCTGTTCTTGTGTACAAAACATTTAGAAAGGAACATAATATAACATAAAAACCAGAGAGAAATAACATACCTTATGACATCAGTAAGAATTCAAAGAATAATTGCAGCTAAAAAAAAGCTCTATAAAAAACTCTCCCCAAACCTGTTGAAAAATGGATTCCTCACAAGAAATTAATTACAAGTAAGAAGTACGTTCTGCATATAAATTATGGTCATACGAAAATAGAAGCCACATACTGATACCTTTACGCATACTAGTACGCGCCCTCTGTGTACATAAATAAATGACCCTCGCTTTCTTATTCTCTTCCTCTCTTCACGGTTTCTTCAAATCAAATTAAGATTTTTGAGGACAGCCAGTATTGTTTTCTCTGCGTTTGTACCGTATGTGAACTCTCAAAGTCTGAGACCTCTAGAGTGCTGTCATAACAGAAATAACTGAAGCAGTAATCATGCTAGCAAAGTAGGGGGGTAATTCTGTAATTTTTACATAAGTGTAACTCACATTGATTCTGAAAAAAGTTCTGTCAAAAAGTGATGAGTACAGGGCTAGATGGGTGGTCCTTCAGGTGGTCGTTGTGCAGCTCTTGTTTTCCAGTTGTCAAGGTGTATGTTGATTATGTCAAAGTAGGAACTTTTTTTATTTTCCATTTTGTAAAGCACTAAGCATATTCTTTGGCCTAAATAAATAATGAGTTCTAAAATAGAGTTGCTCCTCAGACTGGCTGTCAGAGACATGCACTGATCTTGCTTGCATTGCTAGATCGTTCGACTCTGATTTGTTGTGTTGTTACGTCTTTAAGCCTGTGAGGTTAAACACCTGAAACTATTTTAGTTTCTGAATTGAGCAAAGCCAGTCCTATTGCAAAAAGCAGGTATTTCATGTACCCAGAGGTCTGAAATAATTCTATGTCTTCGCTAAGTAATTAGCGTGTTTTTTCCTAAGCGTAGCATATGGCAGACATACTTGTAAACATACCCTAAGATGCCCTTTTTATTGCTGAGTTCTGAACTGAGCTGCAATTTCATATATGTATATTATTTTTATGATAGCCATTATGATGACATTCATATTTTAATATTGCCTATGACAATACCAATGATTTGAATTTGCTCAGAGAATTTGTCACCAGTGTTCTGTTATCCTTGTGCTCAGCTGTAGCTGTGTGCTCAGACAAGTTCAAGTTAGGCAAAACAGTTTTCTGAGCACAACCAGTAGAGAGGCTTCCCTGATCAGTCAGTCACAGGGCAAAGTCACACAGGTTTCACTTTCACGGTCAGTACAGCAAGCGAGTGAAGATCTTTTCAGAGGTATGGCTGAAAAGTGTATATATTCTCATGTACAAGAAATCAAGGTGAGACTACCTCTGGGAACAGACTAAATGAGAACTGAATACAGTATGTGTAACTGATCCTCAGGAGAAATCTAGCACTGTGCTGTATACCAGCTGGGACCTGGGCATTGAACTGAGAACTGAGTATGGAATAGATATAAATTCCTTATTCATCTTGCACAAATCTTCTGTAATGCAACCTTCATTCAGAAAGCAGTGTGGAAACCTCACACTGCTTTTGTGCATTGCAAAGCTCAAATATTGAGCTTGTTACTCAACAGTAGGGCTGACTTTGGTCTGTTCAGGAAGCTGCTCAATAAGATTCCATGTGAGGCAGCCCTTGAAGGCAGAGGACCTCAAGAGGGTTGGTTGCTCCTCAAGAAGGAAATCTTGGCGGCACAAGAACAGGCTGTCCCAGTGTGTTGGAAGAGGAGTTGGTGAAGAAGGAAGCCACCTTGGCTGAGTAGGGACATCCAGGAAGATCTTTGGGAAAAGAGGGAAAAATATGAGCTTTGGAAGAAGGGGCAGGTGTCTTGGGCTGACTATAGGAATTTAGTGAGATCATGTAGGGTGAAAGTCAGAAGGGCTAAAGCTCTACTGGAACTCAGATTGGCCAGTTCTGTAAAAGATAATAAAAAGTCCTTCTACAGGTACATTAACAGTAAGAGGAGGATCAAGGAGAATCTCCAGCCCTTGTTGGATGCTGAAGGAACGTTAGTGACAAAGGATAAGGACAAGGCTGAGGTCCTTAATTCCTTCTTTACCTCAGCCTATAATAGTAAAGATGGATATTCCCTGAGTACTCATCCTCAGGAACTGGCTGACAGAGAGGGGAAGAACAGCACAATTCCCATGGTTAAGGAGGAAATGATTAGCAACCTACTTGGGTGGTTAGATACTAACAAGTCAATGGGGCCAGATGGGATTCACCCGAGGGTGCTGAGAGAACTGACAGATATGCTAGCTAAATGCCTTTCCATCATCTATCAGAAATCCTGGCAGACTGGGGAAGTTCCATTGGACTGGAGGCTGGCAAATGTTACCCCCGTATATAAGAACGGCCGGAAGGAGGATCCAGGGAACTACAGGCCTGTCAGTCTGACCTCAGTCCCGGGGAAGATCATGGAGAGGGTCATCTTGGGAGCTGTCATGCAGCACATGCATGATGGACAGGAGATCGGGCCTAGTCAACATAGGTTTACAAAAGGTAGATCCTGTCAAACTAACCTGATCACCTTCTATGACAAGGTGACCCGCTTAATGGACAAGGAGAAGGCTGTGAATATGGTCTACCTGGACTTCAGTAAAGCCTTTGACATGGTTTCTCACAGCATTCTGACTGAGAAACTGGCTGCCACTGGCCTTGAAGGTGGACCCTCAGCTGGGTTACAAACTGGCTGGATGGACGGGCCCAAAGGGTGGTGGGTTCTGGGTCCAGTCTTATTCAACATCTCTATCAATGACCTCGATGAAGGGATTGAATGCTCCCTCAGTAAGTTTGCAGATGACACTAAATTAGGAGGAAGTGTTGATCTGCCTGAGGGTAGGGAGGCTCTTCAGAAGGATCTGAACAGACTGGACTGATGGGCTGAGACCAACGGGATGAAGTTTAACATGGCCAAGTGTAGAGTGCTGCACATGGGACATAACAACCCCATGCAGCACTACAGGCTTGGGGGAGACTGGCTGGAGAGCTGTCAGGAAGAGAAGGACCTGGGGGTGTTGATTGAATATGAGCCAGCAGTGTGCCCAGGTGGCCAAGAAGGCTAATGGCATCTTGGATTGTATCAAAAACAGTGTGGCCAGTAGGTCTAGGGAGGTAATTGTGCCCCTGTACTCAGCATTGGTGAGGCTGCACCTCGAGTACTGTGTGCAGTTCTGGACTCCCCACCATAAGAAGGACATTGAGGTCCTTGAGCAAGTGCAGAGAAGGGCAACCAGACTGGTGAAGGGGCTGGAGGGCAAATCATATGAGGAACAGCTGAGGGAGCTGGGGATGTTTAGCCTGGAGAAGAGGAGGCTGAGGGGAGACCTTATCACCACCTAAAACTACCCGAAGGGAGGTTGTAGAGAGGTGGGCGATGGTCTCTTCAGCCAGGTGACAGAAGTTAGAACAAGGGGAAATGGCATGAAGCTGTGCCAGGGCAGGTTTAGATTGGATATTAGGAAAAAATTTTTTACTGAAAGAGTTGTCAGGGCCTGGAACAGGCTGCCCAGGGAGGTGGTTGAGTCACCTTCCCTGGATGTGTTTAAAAAAAGGGTTGATGAGGAACTTAGGATGGGAATGGTTGGACTTGATGATCTTCGGAGGTCTCTTCCAACCTTGTGATTCTGTGTGATTCTGTAGCTCTTTATTTCAGTAAGGTTTTCAGAAGAAAAAACCAAGCTGTCTTCACAGAGATTCAGTTAGCCAGTCCAACAGTTTTGTGGATTTTTTTATAGATAGGCAAACTAGAGATGTAATCTTGAGAAACCAATAGTTTAAATAGTCATACTGTCACCACATACTGTCCTTTTTCAGATAGGGTAAGTCTTCACTGCTATCCAGCACCAGGATTAACTTCCTGTGTGAACCTGGAAAAATTATTTTTTCCTCCTCGTCTCCCCTCTCTTCTGCTTTTCCTTTGGCCAATGTTTCATGTGGAAGCTCTCAATATTGATAAGATAATTCTTCAGTACCAAATAATTCACTTGGTACTGCAATGTTCTTTACACATTTAGAGCACATACAAATGATGAATAATACCATCATCTTTCAGTGAACAATAGACTTCTTGTTTGCATACAGTACAAATCAGGATTTCTCTAGATTTTGTATTAAAATCAAAGTGGGGAAAATAGGCTTTTAAATAGCTACTTTGCAAAGTAAAGAGAGAAACCTGCACCTGCAATGGCTCTAGGACATAAAATGTTCTGCCTTGGCTCCAACTACTGTGTGCAAATCCTTGACTATAGCTTTGAGCTGTGTGAGATCAGTATACTTCAGAAAAACAGATTTATTTTTCCCCCACTTCAGAAAATCCAAGAGGATAATCTCCCTTCAAGACATAATTTAATAAACACATATTTAAGAGGTAGTTCAGATGAGCTTTGGACATGTAGAAGCTTAAGAGAAGGTTGAACCATAAGTAATTGATTTATTGGTGGTGTTTTGTTTATCTTATGTGTCTGTGAGAGGAAATTCCAGGGAGGAAACTACTCAGCAGCTCAGATCAGCGTAGTGATCACCATACTCTCTATTAAAAAATTATAATCCCTTGACATCGTACAGGCACCTGTGACATTCACCCATTTTGGGACTGCCCTGCATTTAGCAACACTTAGTTTCTGCAGTACATGAAGCATCCCAGTGCTACTTTTTGCAAAACAGAAAGTTGCACATCTGTAACAGCACTGTGACTTGAATGATCCATTTGTAATTAAAGTTGAATTATAATGGATTTTTCCCACCTCCCACCCCCCTATTTTTACCACTTTCCTTGTTGTGACTCTCAGATGTGAAGGGCAGTGCCTTGCCTAACAGACAGTGTCCCCGGAAACCACTGCACTCCCACTCAGCCTCTGTGCGGGAGGTACTGTGCAAGCAGCCTACTGCCATTGCACACTGCATGCCAGAGTGAGCCTTTGCCCAGGTTCCAGCCTCTAGCAGCAATACTGAGTCCTCAGGACCTGATACATTGCTACTAATTCAGATAGTTTTGATAGCATATTGTATCCACTTGCTAGCTCAATTCTCAGCTCTAAGAATTGGAAGTTGGGAAAAGCTATTGTACTGGACACAGATCACACAATTGCAGTCACAGTATCTGGGATGCTCTATGTTTGGAAAGTAAAACAGTGAAGAAGGGGTCAACACACTTACCTAAGTAAAAGTGCTAAAGGTTGTCTAAAAACCTGTGGTCTTTACAATTCAGATGTTTCCTTCCAGCACCAGGTTAGAGGCTTGGATACTCGAAGTTCTTAAATTTCAAAGTTCTTCAAAGAAGCCTTCCTTATCCCTCCCCAAGAACTTATGCACTATTTCTGTGTTTTAATGTGTGTAAACACTGGGAAAAGCAGCAGTTCCTCAGATTAGGGAACTGGCTGTTGATCTCCCTTTCCCCAGAGAACAGATTTTATCAGTAATCTCAAGACAGGTTCTTGCTTATAAGTTTCTTTATTGGCTTCCAGCAACTTGTAGTCAGCAGTAGCTTGAAACTCTGTACTCAAACCTTACTGCTATTCTGCAGAAATGAAATTGGTCTAAAAAAATATTCCTGGAGTACCATCTCACCATCTTGGTCCATTTCTGTTTTCTCTTCAGTTCTGGTCATGGAATTTGAGGTTCGACTTTGTCTTTTAGCCTTGATCCTTACGGGTAGATGTATTCAATTTCTGCCTGCTCCTCACCATGGACTGTTCTGGTTGACCTGCCTTCTGTATATCTGTTTTCTTTTTCCATTTGGATCAATGAATATAGATTCTTTAGCACTCAAACTGAGCTTTATGTTTGTCCTTGATCATTCTTTGATTTGAATGGTTGCCTCCCTTGTTCTCTCCAGTTCTCATCTTTGATTTGCCCTGACTGTTGTGTGTGGTTTGTGTCTGCTTATCAAATCCAACCCAGGCCTAACCATTGATATAGTCTGAGAGTCCACAGCCTGTAACAGCTAAGTAGATAGACTATACCATGCTGAAGTCATTCTGTGGATCTGGGCAAAGAGTCTTTTGTATTCACATAGAAAGACAGGAAAATAACGTGTTCAGGTGTATCTTTTCATAAAATTCTTATTGTGTCTGAGAAATGGTCACTTTTATCAAGCCAATGTATAATCACATTACAGCCATTTCAGGCAACTTGAAAAACTCATGAAAAATTAATAGCCACTTCAAACTAATAACAATTTTTAAGTCCAACTTTGTGGAAATGTGGTGAACTGTATACCAAAATATTATGTAAATTGAACCATGAAAGAAAAATTGCCATGTCATTAATTTAACAGACAATTAACTCATCTTTGTAGCTATGATATATCATTCATTCTATGTTAATGTCCATATGTATCATATGACTATTCACACAATTTTGGACGAGATCATTGAACTGGTTTTCAGATATGGTGCAGAAGACCAGAGTGTTGTATACCTTCTAATTGTTAATAAATGCATGTTACAAAACCAGATAACTAAAAATGCCCTATAACAGGATGGTTTTGATCAGATAAAATATATTTAATTTATAATGTGGAAATTTTCTATAAAAATAGTTGAAATTTGATTGTATTTGCTACTATGTTGCATAAATACTGAGCTTCAAGGGATTAATTTAATTATTTTTAGCTTTTTCTAATTTTGCCAGGAAATTTCTTTGATGGAATATCCAACTTCTATATTTACAGGCCATAAAATGTACCAAGTATGCAACGTTTTTATCTCATTGAATGACATACTATCACCCACGTTAAGGTACAAATCTAGTCTGCTACTGTATCCTAATAATTTCTGCTGAAGACTGGGAAAGTACAGTTTTTGAAATACTGGGCTCTGGTGTTTGGCACTGCTCATTAAAGAAACTGAAGTTGCCTTGAAAGTACAGAAAGAGTTCAAAGCCAGTTTATTTTGTCGCAGGGAATTCCATAGGAACTGTTGTCATGTTTGCCCATTAAAATCTCAAGTCTTCTTTTTTTCCCCTTATGTCTAAGACCTCATATATTGGAGTCATATGATTCACAGCTGGGTATAGGAGTTGTACCTGAGCAAGTCACAAAGGCAGGAAAAAAAGCTCTAAAGCTAAGCTTCACCTTAGTGTACCTTCTAGTATGGCTTCATGGAGCACAGGATCCTGCTAAGTGACTCAAACTCTTTAGTAGTTTGATGAAGTACCACAGCTTCTCTAGAGAGATTAGAAATTAAGGGGTCATAGTTGAGATGGGTCACTCATATCCAGTACACTTGGTCACAGAACAGGGGAGTTCTACAAATGGATGCTACTGAAGGCTAGATGAAGTGAGATGTGATCAGCTCTCTAAATCTCTCTCTCATTGGCAAATCTGTAGCTATCATTAAGTTCTTTATTTTGTGAAGCCTCTACACTGGATAGACCAAAACCATTGTTTTCTTCAAATATATGGGACTCATGGTACTGGCCTAATGATCACTTCCCCCAAATTTTCCTTTATATGATCTATTTCTAGTTGCTTTTAATGTTTCATAATCATAGCTGTTAGTGATTTAACTATTAGTCACTTTACTAGTGAGCATCTTCCTCATCCTAGATTTTCATGCTGTTTAGAAAAAGAGTCCCAAACAGCATCATTTCTTAGAAAAATTCAAAGGGAAAAGTACCTGATTTTCTCCTTCTAAATTAAATAATAGAACCTTCATTTAAGATGCTGAAATGAACCATGAATTAAGGCAAGGACTGACAGTTTGACTGAAGCTATACTTTTTGCCACAGATATGCTTCTGAAAATCCTCCTTATTCTGATTTGGTTGTAAGCTTTTGAAGCATTCTGGTAGGTTTAAAGAGTTGAATATATCTTAAAGCAGAAATCAGTTTGTTGAATCTAGAAATCAACAAAATCTGTGCTGATTCTGGCATCATGTCTCTTTGTGATGACCAGACTACCATCCACATTAGGTGGCAGTTTATGTTGCAAACCTGTACACTCTGGGCTGAGACGAGCACACTTTCTATGTGCTGACTGCAGCCACCTTCCTTTTATGGTGTTTTTGGTTCAGATATAGCACCTACTATCCTCATGAAAAATAGGAAAGAAAATACTGCAAAAAAAATTGAATGTAAAAGGAAGCAATAGCTGGTTTACATGCAAGAATTGTGTACTGCAAAAGGAAACATAATGGAATTAGAAGAAAAGCAAAGATGAGAGTAGGAGATGGGGTGGGAAGTGGTCCATGGAAAAGTTTTACATCTAACTCTGTTTCTTTCTGAATAGATACATCGGTGTCTCAAAATTTTTAATCACAAATCACATCATATTGTTCTTTGTGTTTATTTGAGGGGTGAAAGTATCAATGCTTCCTCTTTCTTAATATGATGTACATGGATATCGGTCAAATTCTGTACAGTGTTGAAGAGAAGTTGAGAGCTTACTGCTATTAAATACAAGTTGCTGTCATGTTGTTGTTATTACTATAATTTGTTCCTGGATATTTGTGAGATTGTTGAGGCTTGAGGAAAGACATTGCTTCTCTGGCATATCAAAGAAGTTGGACTGAAATGCTGGTTTAACATACAGGATGTAAAACAATTATTAGTGGACTTCTAATTTGTGTATTTTACAATATACACTTCAAAAATGTCATATTTAAAATAATGTTATTTGCTTATAGGACTTCCTGTCCCATGTGCTTCCCTCTAGAATAAATGATGCAAGAACTATACATACAGTAAGCTGCAGAGGAAAATGCAATCATGTTTATATGCATTACTGTCCTTTAGACCCTAAACACATGAAAGTTTGTTTTAGATTAAGAACGTCAGTCTTACCAACCCTCAAGGACTTGTTAGGAATTGGAGAACTGGTGAAATGCTGGTATCACAGGAAAGTGACAATAAAATGACAGAATTTTTAGTTGCAACGTATACATTTTGGCCAGAGGGAGAGGATGCCACTTGAATAGCATAGAGTTAAGGCAAATTTTGTAAGAAGTCCTCCAGCAAAATCAAAGATCAGGAGGTAGAAACACAAGGATGTTTCTCAACTTTTGATTTTGACGCACAAAAAAAAATAAGAAAACCAGAAAAAGAGAAATTTAAAATGCAGATTATAGTTAAAGAATGCAGCTTTCTGTTCTTGCTTTGCATATTAACAGCCTTCTAAGTTTGACAAGGGCAATCCTGAGCTTCAAAGTCAGTTTTAACAGAAAAATAAATCCAAAATATCCCCAAGCATCTAGTTTTTCAAAGCAATATATGGGATATCATTGTAAGGTTTCAATATTTTAAAATTG
Source organism: Gallinula chloropus (assembly GCF_964237585.1). NCBI lineage: Eukaryota > Metazoa > Chordata > Aves > Gruiformes > Rallidae > Gallinula > Gallinula chloropus. The sequence continues at coordinate 18,243,519 of NC_140090.1, read as the reverse complement.
CTTCCATCTGAGGTGATTCAAATACATGACTTTCAAGTGGACACAGGAAAATACAGAGTGCCTCTCTTAATTCCCTTCAATTTTGAGGTTTAGTTGCCCACCTTTATCAAAGTAAAGCCCAAAAGGCAAAGAGAATTTACTGCATAGGCTCTGTGCTGAGAATTTTTTCAGTATATCTCTTTCTTTGCCAACAGATTGACCTGAATTTTGCAGAGCTGTCCTATGTGCTTCTAATGCAACAAAAAAACCTCAATTAATACTACTTCTGCCATATGCCATTTTACAGTACAAGAATTTTATTATTACCTTGTTTAAAATTAGGTTTTAAAATTGGTGATCTTTTAGAAAATAAAAACATTTTTCATGGCTGGCAGGCCATGCATAAACAAATGTATGAAGACCAGTTGCATTCAATTTTAAGACTTGGTAATTCAGATAATTATGCAGAACTAATTAATTCAAAATCTGTTTATCAACAGTAGTTTGTAGCTCCAGCATTTAATCCCAGAGGCATTAACAAAGGCTTATCACCTGCTTTCTTGTTGTGCTTTATTTCAAAGGCAAATCAATAGGCAGAGTATGGAAAAAATGCTATTCCCACAACTCACAGTTTACAGAACTTGCAAGAACTTTTAACGTCTCTTACCAATTAGTTTTCCTCGGTTATACTAAAATAAAACCTAAATGGAAATGGGATATGCTAAACCACCAGCATTTCTACTCCTAATACACAGAAAAACTATGTGAAAGAGAAAATCAAAATACTTCAACAATTATTTAAATTCTTTAAATATTTCTTTGTATAAGGCTATTATTCTGAGCAAGATATTCACTGTGCAGTATTTATAGTGTTGTGGATGGATAGGTCTACCTGTTGAAGAACTGTGCTGATGCTATTATTTCTCTGGCATTCCTGCTTCATGTTCTATTCTTTTATGGTTTTTTTATGTTGTGCTTTGAGGCCCAAATTTTTATTTACTACTGATTATACCATAGTAGAAGTATACGAGTGCTCTCCATGGGTGTTTTTTCACATTATTCTCCAAGTGTGTAGTATATTCTAATACAGAAATAGTCTGATGTCTGGTAGAGTATTCAGTATGTGAGTTCTCAAACATTCATCTAAGAAGATGCAGTTCTGCACCTGAGAGGTTTGTATTTCTATTCATCAATATACCTAAAGCATTATTATATATATATATATATATATGTAAAAATCTATATTTTTATAGATCTAGGCTGCAGAATACCAAAGAAAACTGACTTCAAGATATGCTTCTGAAATGTCTTCACTTAACCCAGTTCCCAGTGTCTTTCTAAGTCCTAAATTCTGGTTGAACCAGTAGCTATGGCTACATATGGTACAACAGTGTCTTATAGAATCTATAGATAAAATCCCTTTCCCAGTGAGGTCAGTTACACAAAGTGATTCCAGTGTGGCTCAGATGCGTATAAAAGGTGACAGACGTGGCCCTGTGGATACTCATAGGCTGTATTTACCTACGTGTAAAATTAGTCATGTACATAAATGTTGACAAAGTTTGAGCCACTGGCAGAAGGCTATTGTTGTGCTAATTACATATTTTTAACCAAATCTTTCACTGCTTTTTACACCTGCTGGTAACTGCTTGTTAATAACTCATTCCCTTTTTTGGAATATGCGCTTATGCATGTTTATCAACAAAAGTGTGTGATGAGGTACATTTCTATTAATATTGGCAAATCATATTTAAACAAAGTTTTGGAATAAAATGTAATATTTTCATTAGTGTATTTTAGTTATTGATCCGTAGTGGAGAAGAAATCCAGTTAAAGGAGACAGAAATACAGACTAGCTGGTTTTATTGCAGACATAAAGCACATTCTGGATAAAATATATCTACTTCTTTATTAGTCATACCTTTAAAATTTATGGAACAAAGCTCAGGAAGAATTACGCACTGTGCTCAGTGTAGTAAATGCACAAGAAATTCAGAAACAAAGAAATTAGAGTTCCAAAAGTGCACATTGTATTGCCTGCTCTCAAGAAGCTATAGGTAAAGAGAAGTGACAGTCAAGGGTTAAATTACGAAATTTTGCAATTTATTTCTTATCATTTATGAGATTGTTAAATGTCAGAAAGTGGATTTTTTTTTTACTATCAGTATAAAACTGAACATACTGTGAGACATAAGGTAGCAGGTGTCTTGGCTCTAAACTATCAAGTCTGTGGGCATTCTGTTATAACAGGTGCTCCAAAAATTTGAACAGATTTTAACAAGAGCTGTATGGGCTTTTTAATTAGCCTGGTTACTCAGCATGTGGAGAAAGCACTAGGTATGTGCTTAAAACATCATTGTATCTTGCAAACAAATGTTTCACATACCCATAGTCATTCTTTTCGTTGTTATCTTAAAATTCCTTTCTATCTGAATCTAGGATTTGGTCCTTGTATTAATTCCTCTTATAATATATCCTACCTGAAAAGAAGCCTCATAATAATAATAATTTTAAAAGTGTTGAATAATGTATATTCTCTTCTTTGGAAAAAAGCATTTAGACACTTGGATTTACCTGATACTATGGGAAGGCACACAGCAAAGATATTATCTTCTGTCTCAGTTTTAACTACAAAGTGCTTTCACTTCCAGTTATGCTTTTTCCATTATCATTAAGTACATCACCAGATTTTTTTAGAAGAGACAATGCAATAAATGTAAAATCAAAACATTTTAAATTATTTTGTTTTGATTTTACAATTGATATGATGGATTAGATATGATTTCATAGAAACGATTGTAGAAATCCATATAAATGCATGGGTGTAGCATGTAATGTGAAAATAATGCCATATAATTTTTTTTTGTATAATGTTGATTTAAAAAGAATAAGCCAAAGAATAAGTCACATTAAAGGGGGATGGAAAAAAGGAACAAAGCAACTGCTTACATAAGATTTTTGTGCAAGGTGTCCTGTGGTGAAAATCGCAATTTTAATTTTTAAATTGCTTTATTTTCACATTGAAATGTTTTTACTCCTTGTGTCTCTAATACTGACACAAGTATCTGCTGTCGGTATCCATCTAGAGATCTTTGCATCTATAAAGAATTTGTTGCTATAAAGTTTAATATCGCACATCTTAAATTACAGAAATCAGGTTTTTTTAACTCAGTAGAGATTGTTGAGATATTATGTGGAGGATTTCACACTTGAAACATTCCTGTCAAAATATCTTTAATCATTTGGTCTAAGATTAAAAATATCAAGACACATTTTGATCCATATAAAATGCACACTTTAAAAAGTGTGCTTAATTTTAAAAATGCTTGTATCTGCATTTTTTAAAGGAACTTTTCTCTTACATAAATTCATATAAGAAATGTACATTTTATGATTTCACTGTGAATTAATTATCTTCCCTTATGCTATTATTTATTTGTTACAAATCAAGATGTGCTCGGCAGTAAGAAACACAACAAGAGTCAATGACCATTTATTACCTGAAGTAATGATTATTACACTTTAACTTTGGGTGGGGTTAGTCATCTTTCAAAAATTTTTGATATTCCAACCAATTTTTGAGCTTGATGGAAAACAAAGTTGGGGACATATTAATGCGGTGATATGAAGGTAATACTTGTTACCATAGATGGTGGTTTGCAGAGGTAACAACAGTGGTGAAAACACAACAGAACAAGTGTTAGTAAATGTCAGCCATGCAAAATCCCCATAGATTTTGTAATCTCTTTCCTGCTGGAGGATAGGACCCTTGCCATTGCATTTCTGTTGGATCGCATTGGTAAAAAAAGCAGATTGCAGTGATGCATATTACCATTGCAGTTGAGACTGTGACTTGATTGTTTGTATCCTTGGGGTAAACTAGGCATTGCAAGTTTGATTTCTGATCCCACCAATTCCCACCACTTGCTCCTGCTTCTGCACTATGTACCAATCTCCCAGTTGTGCCACTGCAGTCGGTTGTGGATTATGTTATAAAGCAAATTTGACTCTTAGAAAGTGGATATGTTAAGCCAATAATACTGCTGAATATAATGTATTATCAAACTGTGGCCTTATTTTGCTGTGAAAATATAACGTACATAGAAATTAAACCTGCTGGCAGTGAGTAGCAAATCTGAAAACAATTAAATGGGCTCTGAATGACAGATACAGAGAAAATGACTCTGTCAGGGAGACTTTAAAGTGGAAATAACTCTGAAAATGTAGTCTTCCTCTCATTACCAGAATTTTTCCCTCAAGTAAGTGCCTTAATTTCAGCCTTCCTAGGGCTAGAGAACAGTGACCACTTTAGCAGAGTTTTCCAGATTCATCATCATGCTGCATGATCTGCATAATCATGAAAATTGAAATTAGAAGTCTCACCCCTGTCAGAGGATGATTTGCATTACCGAAGTGCCACGTAGGAAAGTCTGTAATGAGATTCAGGTAGTAATGGATGAAAAATACAGCAAATGAAACTGTAGGAGGATGGCATTCTAAAGTTAGAAATCATTACAGTAATAGTAAGTAATGGGGGTTATGAGATGAAACCATATGGAGTTGCAGCAACCTATTTCTAAACCTGATATGGCTAGTCAGTTAATGATCAGAACACGAACAAGTCATTCTTTTTAAGCTCTAGAGTTACAAACAAGAAGCCTACCTGTCAAACCCAAGCTATGTCTTAATGCAGTGTTTTTCCTGCAAACATGGAAGCTCTAATTGGATTGATTGGTTGTTACATTAAAATAGATGTTAAGTACAAATAATAAAGTAATAGGTTATTGGAAGGTGATTGGTACATTTTTTTAACATTTCTAATTGCTGTTTTATGTAAAGAATGATTTTGTACAATACTGACATTTGTCCTAGATATAAATGCATAGGTTGACATAAATATAGGGAACTGCAGAATAAAGGTAGAACCAAAGATTTCATCTGCAAGGCAAGATTTGAAAAAGGTTTCAGCTTTTTAAAGTTTGTCCATGGAATAGCCACGGCAGATAGAGAGATCTAAAAATCTAGCTAATATATTTGACATTATAAATTCTGTGTATGGCAATCCCATTAATAAAAAAAAATTACAGCTGTAAAATTTGTAAAGATTTAGGACCCAGTCATGAAAATAATTACAATTCTTAGTGATATTAATAGTTGCATTAGTTTATGAAAGCACAGGAGAGCAATATGGAATTAAATTAAAGCATTCATTTAAATATTTGCAGGATTACAGTCTTTGAGGTGGCTCTTGAAAATATTGCTAAAAATTATCTAGTAGGCTAAGAAGATGCCACTTTCAAAGAAAAGTTAATCCATAGATCACTGGAAGAGATATTAAATGATGTACTCCACAGTCATCATTGTTTATTTCCCACTGAATTTCACCATCCCACTGCCTGCTCCTTTTCAGGGACACATAACATAGGCTTGCTAAAATATGCCCAATTTTGGAAAATCTCAGCCTGAAAACAACTTTTAAGGAAAAAGTTTTGGTTATAAGAACAAAAATTAAATGAGAAAGGAAGAGTTAAGACATTGATTACAGTCTGGTTTTGGGTTTTTAACATTTAATTTGGTAGTTCTCACTATCTTTTATTGCATAGTGCCGGGGGTCAATTAGCTGATCTTGGAGTTGGTTGACAATGCTATTTTATAATTAGATAAAGGAATGGGAAAAGCTTGATGCTTTTTCTCTCTCTTCCTCATTAGGGCTGGCTGACTGAGCCAGTTTTATTGCTATCTTAAAGGCAGTTTAAAAGGTCATGTGACTGTTTCCTAAATGAATTGTTTTGCAAAATGCTGTTGTCTTTTTAAGAATACTCCATTGTTACGATGGATAAATGGCTCTTATTAAAATTTTGAAGTATGCAATTCATCACTTTGACAGAGAGAAGCATGTGAATTATTTTACCTTTCACACTCTAACCTAGGAACTGCAAGGATTCAATTTTAAACAACTGTGAGTTTTGCGGAACGTGAACTAAAGGGGTCACAAAATCAAAACCGAATTTAGTTTCGAATTTTTATCTTTAACAGGTACTGAACAATCCTTTCGACAAGGTAATGCAATTGATATGAATAGTGCCAGACCTTTAAAATCTTTACCTGAAACCATGCTGCTTGATGGTTATTTAATAAACATCCATGATAACACTAATGCAATGTATTGAATTACTGTATAACTTTTTAAAGAAAAGCAGTTAGCAGGTAGAACTGATGTATATTTTAACAGCTTTGAAACTAATTTTAAAAATTTGCTGTGCATGTTGCAGCGATATAATAGATAACTTCTTAATTCATTAATATATTTGTAATTTAAGGCATACTTCTGTTAATATTGCAGTATTTGTTTCATGATTAGTGCAACACTGGCTCCACTAATCTTAAAGGTGAAAATGGATATTACTTTTCAGAACATTTAGTACTATCATTTAATCATGTTTTTACTTTAATAACTGTTGTTGGATAATAAACAATGCCTATACATTTATATAATGTGTATTATATTGATCATTTATTATAATACTTATAGAAGATAAAAGAAAGCAAGCCTCCAGTTACAGAATTTGAAATGAATATAAATTGACATTTGAGAGCTCATGGGAGAGAAAAACCCCCACAACAAAAGAGAAAAGAAAGGAGAAATTGTAAATGAAACACAAGAGGGAAAGTCCCAACAGTTCTAATTAAAGATATTTCAACGTTAGAACTGCAGCATCCACCCACATGTCATTCTTGCATGACATGTAACAGAAGATCACGAGTTCTATCTTCCTTCTACCAAATACTTTTTCCAAGAATTGTTTATCAATTACAGCAAAAGTGAGAGTTTTTGCATAATCATATTCAGAAATTGTACAGAAAAGCCGTAATTACAGTAAATCTGCCTGTAACCAAAAAGTGATTGTTACAGAAACTTTCAAGAAACTCTGCCAGCCATGTATATATCCAGGATTTTACTGTGTACACTGGTTTCCTTCATCAAGTGGGAGATAATGGAGCAGCCTGGAGAAGGTGATTAGCTCATTGCATTCGTAAAAAAAGTAAAATGCATGTTCTTTTATTTCATTCAGAGGACAGAAGTGAGAACAAAAAGCCAAGCATATTCATGACAGTGGCAGATGGTGCCAACCTTGCACAGCTATTTTCTTTGATTATTGGCTACTTATTATACTTTTAAAAAATGAAAGACAAAGCCAGAAAGCTGTGGTTCTAGAAGAAGATAATGAAGTCACACTGACATAGGTCATTGTCCTGAATATCACATACAGATTTGTTTTGGGTTTCTATAGAATTCTCCTCAATTTCTTCTTCCACTTTGTATTTTCTCTAGGAAACCGCCTAAACGGAATATGGATCTCATTATGTTCACCCCAATACTAGATGGAGTTTGAGATTAGGTGGAATAAATTTGCCTGTGCCATTTTAGAATACATTTTCTTATTGCAATCTTTAAGAACTGTTTTTTTCTTTTCAAAGAATAATTTTAACTCACAGTAGTCAGTATCTTATTTAGCCACTATCAAACAGTGAGTGTGGATTTTGAATTTTGAATGTTCAGTTCTGAGAATTGCATTTACTGTGCTGAATCATATAGAATTTGGCACAGCTTTGAAAAAAATTAATGCTGGATTCAGAATAGAGGCATTTTTCAAAGTGTCTAAGTAAACATCAGGAGTTTTTGAGTTATTTTATTTTTTTCTTTCTTGCTCAGAAGATCCTATTGCATGGTATGGTCACAGATAGATGCATACTTAATGAAAATAAAAACTACAGCCAAGTTAGAACGAAAGAGTAAGGAAAGTCTACCAAGGCCCCATTTATAATTATTTATTTTAACAGTCTTTTGAGCATGTAAAGACCAGTGGAGAAAGGAGCATCTTTTCAGCAAGTGAATGAATCGCATTGCCTTTACAAAGCATCTAGAAAATGAATAGGAGACTTTGGGGACCAAACAATGAGACCAAATGGGGTTTTTTTCCCCACCCAGGAATTTGGCCAGTCAGGCGGCTCCTAAAGAGTAAATTTCTTTTTTTGTCACTAATAGAAGAAAATTCAGGCAAACATGAAGTGAATGCTGAGCTCAGAGAGAGACTTCACCAATTGAGAAAAAAGTATCGCTGTCATTTCCAGACATTGTAAACAAAATAGATTCATTTAATAATGAGGTCTGAAGATATTTTTATTGTTATGTGTAGCCACTTAGATTTGTAATTCTTTTGTCTGGAGCAAGTGCTTTAATGCTAAACCCACTATAAACCTGTATCCTCATGCAGTGTGACTATTACAAAGGAGACTATTTGCAAAGAGAAACATCAGGTCACCAAACCTGTGTTTCTTTAATATTATTAATTATTTCAAAATTGGAAAGCTCTGATAGCTGTTCATATTTCAGTCCTCAGCAGTTACCATTTTAGATCACATATGGTCAGGAGAATGAAGCAAGGTCTTCAAATTGATATGGTTTCTTGATAAATGATAAGCTGATCCCATCCCATGCATAACTGTCTAAAAAATGGCTCTATAACCATAACTGCAGTTTTAATAACCCAAATTTCCCCCCCTTCCTATATGAAATACATCAATAAGCTTTTAACATAAGAGATCCTTGTGCTACTCCCTTTCCCCAAAGTTTCTTTGAACTACCTCTAATAGATCCTCAATGTACAAATCCTTTCTAGCAAAAAAATGTAATTAGAGATTCAGTTTCATGTTCTGGAGCTGGGGCTATGCTGTGTTTAATTTACTGTTGTATCCCTCTTTCCTCCACTGTTATCACACTTAGTTATGAGTACTGAGTGCCACCTTAAATAAAGTAGGAGAATACAGTGGTTGTTTTGTTCAACTTGCTCTCCTGTCATAGTTCTGCAACACTGTTTTTAGGTGCTTGGTAGCCTTTGATGGCACAGCAGAGAGTGTGGGTATGTATCCTCTTTCCTCTACTAAAGCAACACACAGCCCAACATGCAGCACGTCTGATTCCTGGAGGAGCAGGAAAACTTAGTGGTACCTATTAATTATGTATCACTCATTATGATACATCTTTTCTTTTTTGTTGTTTTTTTGTTAATATTATAAATATTATACTAAAATACTTATTTTATGCCATGCTATTGAAAATGAATACATTCATTTTGAAAATTATTATCCTCCTCTAAATGAATAGATGTACACATTGAAAGATACAGTATGACAGAATTATCAGAAAACCTTGACAACAAATCTGTCACTCTTCTCATCCCAAACCTAAATAACATGTACTTGACTGAAATGGAAAAGGCAAGATACGTGACAGCCCAGACATGCAGAAACACAAGTATCTGTTTTAAAAGTAAGCACACATGTAAGCCTTAACACTATCAGGAACCTGGTGCATTTTTCTGCAGTTTCTCAAAATCAGTCATTTTATGCCTGCTTGGTTTTGTTTGTTTGTTTGTGCTATGAATTTCTTGATTCTGTCTTTTGGTATGTGATTGTACAAAGGCCAACAAACTGAGAGGAAGAATTCTTTTGAAGTATTTTTTATATATAGGGTTGAGTCTGGATTATAACACATTCTTCCTGGGCATAACTATGAAATAGCTGTCTTTCAGCTATTAGATGTTGAACGGATGCAGTATTCACAGAGCTACTCAAAGTTGGAAATTTAAAATCTGAGAGGGAAATAATAATAATTATTATTATATCTGAAGAGTTCCAGAGAGTACATTCTGGAATACAATACTCACACTTGGGAGTTTTGCCATTGAAAAAGGAAAGTAGGCAAAGAATATTTATATTGTAAAAGATGGGATAGAGAGCATGGTGATCCACAATCCATGAATAATGAGGTAGTTAAAAAACATATATTCTCTGAGGAACAATGACTTTATATTAGACATATGAAGAAGTACATTTGCTGGGTCTGCACTCATATTTTTGAGGCACTCAAACACTTATTAACTTGCATACATAAAAGAAATTGCAAATGTGGACCCTCCATTTTCCATGACCTTTTGTTCATGTCAACTTTCTGTTAATACCCAATGTCTTTGGATAGGCAACCATATACAAAGTATCTCTGTGAATCACAGAATCACACTATTCATGAGTATGCAGTACTGAATGATGGGTAAGCTATCCTCAGTCTGTAACATCAATAAAGTGCATAACATTGCTGCTAAAGTTTAATGAACCTCATCTGAAAAGCCATTTTTTTCCCTTTCAAACAGTATAGTTGATCTAGGTGAAAAATAAAATTCATGGAAGTGTTTATGTATTAAAACCAGAGCCAGCTGGCTGTCTTGGTTAGGGTGACCAAATGCCAGTAAACCCCAAATCTTCATTTGCTTTGAAGACCTCATGCTGAATGAGAAGCTGTTGTTGAGATATACTCTTTACCAGCATTTTCATTTTTTTCCTTTTGAACTCTCAAGAGAACAGAAGATGTAAGCAATAAAGTATGCCAGTCCCTTGAGACTGGAAAAGCTCAGGCTGTGCATACTTTGAAGACCTGAGGTTGATCAAGCTGAAGCATTGAAGATGTGAAACTGTAGAAACATTTGACTCTTACTGATCCATGCTGACTTCACTGAAACCTACACTAGGTATACCCTATTGCAGAAAGTATTATGACTTTTCTTTGTATTGGATAAGCTTTATGCTATTCAGGAGGTTGCTCTGCATAGTAAATGATGAGGCTATCACTTGTAGCCCTTGATGGGCATGTAAAACTCACAAAGCAAGCATTTCTCAACCTGCCTTCCTAGCCGTCTTTGCTGAATCCAGGTGTTTAGGGATCCAAAACCTCACCAGTGTAGGAAGAGCTTTCTTCATTATGCAGAACCATGTCATTGGGTAGGAATAAAAGAATCAAAATATGATTGTTCTTGATAACTTGGTATATAAAAATATTGCCAGAATTGTATATTGTTGCATGTACGTGTTAACTATAGTTGCCTCTGTAAATGGAGTTGTACTTTTTCTGCAACAGGAATTTATTCTAATACTTTTATACTTTTCCTTCCTTAGCGGTATAATAACTGCTGTGCCATATATATAGAAATTACTCCCAAGAATGTAACAAGCAGGATTCACACATTTAAATGAATTTAAAAAAAAAAAACCTGAACTGTTTCCAAATTCTTCTCTCCAAGCATCACTTAAGAAACTGTTTGTTCAGTTCAGTTTCATCTCTGCAGCTGCCAAACCACTTCAGTTCTGCCAGCTCTGCTCTCTGATTGCAAAATAAAGGGTGGTCACTTCACAGTGTATGCAAGAAATATTATAATTTTGTGAAAATTATGACATTTAAGAAATTCTTTCAATAGTAAATTGCTAGGCTATCCTGCTACATGTTTATTTAGAAAAAATAAGGGAAAAAGAATCTTTTATATTCACTTCTCCGTGCCTTTCTATAACATCAGTGTATATAATACTGGGTTTGCAGTTTCTAAGACTGATGCACTTTGCTGCAGCTTACATTCATAAATATTTTGTAGTATAATAGCCTGTCAAAACAAATCTGTTTTCCTCATTTGTGTGTGTGCAGAAGAGTGTCCTTACTGCTTTTTGTCCACCTCTAAAGATACAATAGGACAATAGTAATCGCACAGCGTAGCAAAGCTCTTCTTTTTTTGTTTTGTCTTTTCTTTTCTCCTTAAAAATCAGAGGATGTGTGAAAAAAATTGAAGTAAATAGCCCCTTATTATATGCAAAATGTTGCTACATAAATGCGTTAACCATTTTCATAGCTTATGTCTGAAGATCGGAGTCTCCTGTGTCCATACTGTGTGCAGAAACACAAAGACATTTATTAGGATGAAATGTAGATAATTACATTATCATAGTACTTTGCAACATACATTTTTTGAATTTTCAGAAAAATAATCCCAATGGTTCACTAGTCTTTAAGGTCACCCCCTCCACGTAAAGTAAATATATATAAATACATCATATTGCTTTTAAACTCAAATATAATGTAAAGCAAAACAGAGAGGGGGAAAAACAGTATGCTGATTACTGGTTTTTTTGTTTAAGTTTCAAAGAATTTTCTTCTCAGGAAAATAATTTCCCTCAGCTGAAGAATTAATTCAAGTGTACTTAGAAATAAAGAAGAAACAGAATACTAAGGGGTTTGTTTTCATATGTTGTTTTTTTTTCCTTGATAATATAAATATTTGCATAGTGATATAGAAAAGGTAGTAGAAATAAAAAGATACCAGGTTATCAATTTCTGCGATATAGAGACAAAAAGGAAGGAACTTTTAGTGGTTTTTAAAAATGAAATAAACGTAAAAATACGGCATTCTGATTTTTCCTGTGAGTAGCACTTTATCTTGTTTAGGGTACTGTTTCTGCCAGATCAAGTTCTGTGTTTTTCCCATGCTGACCTGTATTTTCCTTGGTGGGAAATCTCATTCTGCTCAGAGAGACTCATTATGGGGTGAGGAATCATTTTGAGGGCTGCTTTCTGTTCACCTTGCATTATCACTGTAAAGTGCTAAAACTGACTGTAAGGCAATATCAAACCGTTACGATAGTGTCTTGCACCCTTTTTCTACCTAATGGGTACTGTAATTTCCATTAATCCTAGAGTGGTTCTAATGTCAGTAAGAATTCTAGAAACAGGTATTGTAGCTTTTCACTAAGAAATAGCTTTGAGAGGGACAGTCAGTTTATTTTTCTCCAGGTTAGCCTCATAACTAGCTCTTGATGTGAGTACAGGTACTGAGAACTGGAGGTAATTCTCGCATGCCGCTTACATGGGCTGTTATGTAAACATCAGCACTTCTTTGTCAGAATCGACTTTCATGCAGACTTGTGCAGACCCACGGAGCTGGATGCGTGCACAGAGCAATGTCCTCTATCGAATCTTTAACCCAGAGAGGTATCTCCTTTGCAACACAGCTACATGCCAATCGCCACTTCAGTAAACACTGCCACATCATGATGACTGCTCTCCAGGAATTAGCAATGAGTTTGTTTATAATCAAGTTTATCAATATTTATAAAGTACTGTACTTAAGGGGATAATATATTGATAAAATACAGTTCTAAAATGCATTGCATTTCCACGTTATATTTAATGGCTAAAAATACATGGAGTGGGTGTGGAGTAATAGGGGCCATACCCCGCCCCCACAAACAGTTTCTTTATCACCCCATCTGCTACCCCAAATGCTAACTCTCAGGAACACCACTGCTTTGCAGCATGTTTTATTATTCAAGCTTTGGTGGGAGGAGAGCTGCAGAAAGAAAGTGTTAACTGTAGAGAAAGGGAGGGTCAAACCAAGACCCAGAATAAGCTATATTGCTCCACTAATGCCAGGACAGTGGCACAAACTTCCACTGGACCTGAACTGGCTACTAAGTACCATTAGATTAAAACAAAACCTGCTAGAAAAAAAAAGGAACAGTGAGAAGGAGGTCTAAACACATTTGTCAAAGAATTAATAAAGAGGCTAAAGGTATTTACGTAGGCAGGGAACATATGGAAGAGGAACAAGGCAGACTTTGAGAAGAAATTATTTAGCTTCATTTAAAAAAAAAATCAAACCAGAACAAAGATAAAGCTAGGGAAAAAAAAGTTTACACTGTTTTCTTATTGCCTTTCTATTTTTCTAAAAGGAAGCAGGAGGTTGGGGCCTGATCCAAAGTGTACAGAAGTCAAGTAAAGTTTCCTAGTGCTTTGGATTGGGTACTTTGGAAAGAAAGAAATGCTGCTAAATAAGTATCAAATACTGATGAGTGTTAATGGGGGTTTAAGAGACAAAGCGTCCAGTTTGAAGCACTTATTGGCGATGTCTACACTAGCACCACTTGCCAAAAACATTTCCATCATTGTGTATTGGTTGAGCTTTAGAACCGGCTCCCAGCATTTTAATCTAACCCAGCTCAGAGCAGGTGAGGAGCCGGCTGATTGTGATTCATCGAGATGTTTTGGGGGGGTGACAACATTGTTCATAAATATAAATCAAATTCAGTAGGCAATTTCATTTGAAAAAGATTAGTTGGGGAAAAGGCAAAGGGGAAAGTGAGAAAATTAAAGGGGTCTTTTAAAAATATATTAAAAATTTTACAGAGTTCTGGTCTTAGGTTTTCTCTTTTATAATTGATCTATTTTTAATATAAAATATTGAAATGGAAGAATCCTGAAAGGGAGCAAAATTTTGTGTTTTAAGACAATTGAAATTGTTTAGGAAAACACAAAATTAATTATTTCTCTGATTATGTGATTCATCTGTCAATCTGCATTTCATTATTCATACTGCTCTCAGCTAGGTAATGCACTTCGAGCCAAAACGACTAGCCAATATTCTGGGCCTCATTGGCATGTATCTATTAGGATGTGAAGCTGACCATATGAATCATTTTTCTTTCACAAAATCCCTTTGATTTGCCATGACTACTCGGAGATCTTCCTTGAATTCAATCAGAACAAACAAGATACAATTATCATATTCCTAGGTGCTGCAGACAGCATTCCCTGAAGATACCCTATCTCTTGCTTGCTGGTTTCCCATGCTGACTTGCTTTCTCCTGTCTAGGTGATATATAGATGTTTATGTTTATAGACTAGACTGACCTTTATGCTAATATGTCTACTCAAAGGTCTATATGTTCAGTGAAAGGAAACTGTAGTTCCTGGCCCTACAGTAATTGTTCATTGAGCTGGAGGGTGAGGAATGAAAGCATCATACGGAAGATGTATTAGTAACTTTTCCATATGTAGTTCTCTGCCCCTGTAAAGACTCTGGTGAGTCAGAGAGTCAGTCTCAGATGGTGAAGTCAAGGTGATGGTCTGTTTCTGCTGCTCTCAAACAGAACTCTGGATAAAATAGAAGATCTGTGTGTGGAAAAACCACAGGTCAGTATTAGAAAGTATGGAAGGTTATATTAAACTGAATTGTGGCCTGTTAATTTATATATATTTCAGAGCCTTTTAAGTCTTCTGGCACAGGATAATCAAATCTTCGTATAATCAAGTCAGTTTTCAAATTTCCAAGCCAAAAGATTCCATGCAGTATATTCAGCAGTGATCCTTTATGAGGTACTATAAAAAGCCAAATTCTGTTTTATCTGTGTGGCCTTTCCTCAAGAAAATTTATGCTCTCTTGCTGGTTAAAATGTGTTAGCTGACACTCTTCTTCACCAGAAATGGCTTCAGACTGAGTCATGATCAAGGATGGGATGTCTTATCTTGGGATGGTTGCAGTAGTTCCCTACCCACACTGCAGGAACAGTTCAGACACTGATGTAGCAGCTACAGAATTGCAAATAAGAGCTTGGCATTTGTGTAGTAAACTTCAGCAGTTCAACTACTGCTTTCTGAGAAGCAGAGCCAGCTCTATAGTCAGGGTAAGAATCTTTAAATGAAGCAAAAAAATTAGGGATGTGAAACACTAACTGCCTCAAGCCATCAGATCCATTAGGTGTCTTTACTCTGGTGTGTATCTTGCAGGACCCTTTGCAATAAGAGGTAGTGCAGTATGAAATACTATTTGGATGAATTGGATTAGGAAGAAACAGCTCTTTACTAATCTTCATACAGTGATATTGCACGAGGCTAGTGTGAGATTCAGAGTCCAATGGAAAGGAAATTTGACACTATAGGGAAAACCAAGAGCTCTCATTGTTTCAAAATGAAGGAATATAGTAGCACACTGTCTCAGAGAAGAGTAGTATGGTTTTATGAGAAAAGGAATGGATTATACCAGATGCAGCCAGTTATAAGTATGGCACAAAACCCATTTTGCAAAATGTCAGAATCATGCAGCAAAGAGACAACTGCAGACAATGGCTAGAAAGAACTGAAGCCTCCCTGGTTACCTGGAATACTTAAGCACGACATTCCCAACTCAGTAGGGAAGGACTGAGACTCACAAATTGTCTGCTATCTAATTGTCTCTTGGCTCAGCTTGGAAAATGCAAATAGAATTAGACTGCAAAAATTGGTTCAAGAAGCCCTAACAGGATATCAAGCACTAAGCGGTATACAGCAGATGGTAAAAGATTTTTAAAAAGAAATCTTCTCGAAGTTCACAATAGTCTAGGGAGTTAGAAAATGGCAGGTGGAGCAGGAACTATAACAGGTTATGAATTGTCAATAATTTCTTTTTCAGTGGCAATGAAACTGCTCTTGAAATCACGAAAAGGTTATAGAGATACACTGTAATTGGAAGACAAATACCTTAAGTGAGAACTGACACAAAGATGTAAGAACTACAAGAACTACAGAGGAAGAATATGATCTTCTAAATTAGCATTTACGAGTTAATACAGAATTATGATCAGTCCAGGAAATCATGGACCTAGATGCATTTAAAAGGGTGCACAAAAACACTGCAGGCTTTAGATCAAGACAATTAAACAGCCTAAATGCCTAGGAACATACTCAGT
Source organism: Gallinula chloropus (assembly GCF_964237585.1). Taxonomy (NCBI): domain Eukaryota; kingdom Metazoa; phylum Chordata; class Aves; order Gruiformes; family Rallidae; genus Gallinula; species Gallinula chloropus. The sequence continues at coordinate 18,227,160 of NC_140090.1, read as the reverse complement.
AGCAGGGCATTCTTAGAGAGATTGTCAGTGTCCTTCATTACCATACAAAGGACACAAAAACTATGACCCAAGATACTGGAAGTTTACAATCAAAATGGACATTGCAGCATAGGAATAAACAGTGTATGTGGCAGGTGCTGCACTTGAAGAGAACACAGCGACACAGAGGACATGCATGTGTACACAAACACTTCTAGGTTTTTACCTGCACTGGATGCAGGTAAAACTGGATTTACCAGCTACATCTGCTGGCTTCTTCACTCCCCAGTAGAATACTAAGGAAATGAGAGGCGTGACTCTCACCAGCATACCAGTTGCAAAAATAAACTATTCCTGACAGCAAATAATAACTGTTAACATTTTGTTGAATTTGTTGTTTTCCAGCCCCTTATCCTCTCACTATGGTATACAACTCTCTACTTCCTCTGTGCTTCCAGTCAGCCATTCTGTCTTTTGTAGAACAAACATACTGACAGCAGAAATTAAAAAAGAAAGTGAAATTACTGTTGTCAAGCTGATACAAAGTGAATGGAGGATGTTGTACAGTTTCAAGGAAATGGAAAAGAAAATTAGAATGCAATTATCTTGGTTAGTCTGCATTTAGATAGCCTGAAACAGTGGCATCAAAGACAGATGTGAATTTTCCCATTCATCTTAATGGACCACTAACTGCAAAACAGAATTTTGACAACTTTAATGCTAATAGTATTAACTCTTCCATTTCTGAATTGTACACCAGATATATCCATTGCAGCACCTCTTCATTTCTGTTGAGCTTCCTTGATATGTTCTGATTATCTTAAATTAGAAAAACACTGCTGGAGCCCACAGAATGACCAAAAGTAGAAAGACACAAGGGACAATCTGAGAGTCAAATATGAAATTGCTTGTTTCAGATCTCATTCCTAGGCTTTTAGCTAAACGGCTCATTGAACTCTGATGTCTGATTGTCATAATATTGTTTTTCCACTGCAAGAGAGGTCTGATAGCTTCAGACTTCCCTTCCCCCACTAAGATCTTTTAAGGAACTCTTTAAATATTTATGTCAAAGTGTACCTGTTAGAAATCAATTTAAGACAGCAAAACTGGATTACTGGTAAGGAAGAATGGCACACAGCTATAGCCTAGAGAGACAAGGGTGAAGAGACCACAGCCTCAGAAAGCTGAGACTTACTAACTCTGGGGGGCATTAGCTTTCCAGAATGGCTGTTTAGAACAGCTACAGTTATGTAGTAACAGACAAAGATTGAATTCTCTCACCTCATCTCCTATAATTACAACAATAGTAAAGTATCAAAACATCTAAAGTCTTCCCACTCATTTAGCTCATGCGCAGGAGACAGACAACTTACTCCTACTCCTTATTTCACAGTTAGCCAATGCCTTACTCTCTTAACAGGTGGCAGAGTCCAAAGATCCAGGTCATTTTTCAACTTTCATTTAAAATGACTGATAATTTGGATAAAGTTCCAGTAAGCCAAGTCAAAAGAACCTGTCCTACAACAACCTCAACATGGCACATAAAGGAGAGAGAATAAGCACTGGTTATTTGGAGCACTGGAAGAAATCCCACTTGTGTTTTCTTGCTGATAACCCAACTCATAGAGAAAGAGATGATGTTCTTGAAGAAGCAAGGTCTCTTGCCCAAATGAGTTGGCAGGGAATAGGCGACAAGCTATGTTAGTAGAGAGAAAATCTTAGGCAATTCCTTTTTAAGTCAGTAGTTTTCTGTCTTTTCCACAATATAGTGACTCCCTTAAAGACCACTTTTGCATATATATGTGCATGTGTTTATATACGTATATATATGTATTTATACACATGTAAGTACAAGTAAACGTGCAGTTGTTAGAGATTCCTTGAGTTTGCAAAAATTACAGAAGAAAACCAAGGTGCTTGAATTTGGTGGGCGGAAAGTGGGTTAGAAATAGGACAGTTTATCAAATTACGGTGGTCCCATCCCACAGACTGTTGTCCTTTCTTTACAAGCTGTATAAATTCAGCCTTCAGCTACATTTCCAACTTCGATTCCTTGTCACATTTCTCATTCCTGTCTCTCTGCTCAGCCAATGACAGAAGTGCCAATCCTCCAGTTGTTAAATCTATCCGAAAGCTTCCCCCCTCCTACTTTATATCACCCTAAAAGTGATTTTTGCAGCCTCTCCTCCAGAAAGAGTGAATTTGAACACAAAGACGGAATATTTGAGCCAACGAGAGAAGTAAAAAGAGAATCCTTGAAGTCTTTTCTTTAACTCATGTTATCCTATGCACATTACAGGAAGGAGAATGTCCCTTTAAATAGTTTGGGAGCCCTCTAGTGATTCTTCCTGTCTTTCACTGAAGACAGTGAGATCCTCCCCCCTGCCAGTGGAGGTAGTTGGGGGGACCTTACTATATAGCTAATGAACCCAGCATTTGCCATCCTGTGACGCCAGTGTTAGCTCCACAACTCCTTAATGTGGCACAGAGGACCAGAATAAAGTGCATTCCTTTCCTCGATTCCCTCTGCTTGTGCATTTTATTAATCATTTAAATTCCTGTTTTGCAAAGTTCCAAACTCTGGGAGATAGAGACTTAAATCTTGGCAGCATTTTGTCTTGGTTTGTGAAGGACCTTTAGGGCAGAACCCCCCCCCACATGTATGCCTGTGTGTGCTGCAAACCCTTCCTTCTGAGTTGTCAAGAGTCAGAGTGCAAATCCTGAGCCTCCAGATTCTGGTGGAAGCTGAACCTTTAGCTCTTCTACTATTACAAACCATAAGCTCTTATAAAAAATATTTTTAGGAGTCCTATTGAATCGCACAGTATGTAGCATAATGCAATCAATACAAGAAGCTGCATATAAATAATCTGTTTGGATTCTCACACATTTTAAGATGAGAGAGGGCACCATTCCCAGCAGTACTCCCCCCCCTCCCTCAGAGTTCACACCTTTTATGGGGGAAAATGATTGTAAAGTATTCATTTAAGCCAATAACCAAAGCTTATGTTATTCATTTCTCGGTGATATACATAGTGCTCTTTTTGTATACTATTAACTGTGGACATATGTTTTTCATTTGACTATGTTACTTACACACACAATTCTTTTAAAAAATATGTAAAATATAACAGCTGCTGTAAAAAAAATATTTTTAGATCTCTGAAATGCCTAACGAGCTGCAGCGCACAACAAAAATGGTTTGGTCTTTATAACATGCCCATAATAAAATGCCATGGAAGAGTTTAATCTGCCTGGTCATCCCCCTGGAAGGGTGCAAACTGACACAGTTTTAATACGACAGTGTGCTTCTCTGGGGTATATTCCTTGGCTATAACAGCAAGGTCTTGATCGTTCACTGCATCGAAGCAATCATACAAACAATGGATCAGCCAACTTTTAAAACAGCAGTATAAAAGCAATTGTAAAGGCACCAACCGTATCATCTGATCTCTGCTTTGACATTGCTGTTTTCTGATGGCAAAAATATACCTATTTCCTGCCAGTGTAAGTGAGAGATTAAGGGGTAAATATAGAAAACCTAAAGTTTGCTTTGGATGGGAAGTTTTTTCTTTATGAATTATTGAATAAATCAAATATCCTTGGTTCTCATCCCAACAGAGTGTGATGATTGCTAGCTTGAAAAAATGTAGCAAGAGCAAACGTTGGCAAGAGTGAAGCATTATAATGTGATGTCTACAGAGATTTAGAGATAGGGAAGATTGTCAGTTACAGTCAGTGCTATCAATGTTGGTAGAAGATCTTTAAACTGTAATTCTACCTAGATTAAGGTACCTAAAAACAGTGTTCATGGCTTGAAAACAACCTGTGCGAGACTCTGTTATGGAATGAACTCCACCACTGGTTAATACATAGATGCAGATTATTCCATTGCAACACTTTTGGCTGCTACCGTATGAGGGAATGGCAAGTGTGGAAAACTGCCAAAACTGAATGTCTTCTTCCTTCTCTTCCAGTTGATAAGACAGGAGAACTAAAATGCTTTTTTGAAATCAGTCATGTGGTATCTGGAGAGTAGGATGAGAAAACAAAATCTTCTTTATGAAGATCCCAGCCATACAGGGTACAGAACATACTGGGGAGGATCCCGCGCTCAGAAGAGCTCTGGCATTCCCTGCAGCAGCTGCAGCACCATTCTGCAAATTTTCTGCTGCCATTTGATGGGGAGCCATGGTCTTTATTGCACCAGGTCCTGCTCTGCCAGGTTCTGCTAAAGCACCTTGCATCATCCAAGTTAAATGTCTAGACAGTGTTTCTCTTTTCTTTGTTTCTCCTACATTTTCATTCTTTAGTACTGGTGTTTTCAGTGTGTTAAGGGCAATGTGATCAAAGGTGTCCATGGTGTTGACAGCTGTGTAGACAGTCTCACTGAAGCGCTTCTATTCTGCTTCAAAGATGTCCAGGGCGTACAAAGTTGTAGAGACAATGTCCTTGAATCACTTCTAGTCAGCTTTTATGTCACAGAAAGTTGCAGTAGTGGTATCCAGCTGGCTTTCCCACGATTTTCAAAGTGTTAGTTTTACAGCAACAACTTTACAGTATTAACTTTAAAATTGTTGAAATTTAGCTTATTCCAAAGCTTTTGCTTAGTTTGATGTGGATGTCAGCCTTTCCACAGATAAGCTAATTTGACATTTGAATCCTCCTCCCATAGACTGATGCGGATGTTGCCCTGGAAGTGGTGCAATCAATCACTGACAATTTTTAGAATGGGAATACATCTAGGGAATTTTTAGTTTACTTGGAATCTGAAGGCCTGTAATCATATTAAGCATATTAATTTAGGAAGAATGGGTTGCTGGTTTTTCACTTTTCATACTGTATTTTTCAATTACACCAGCAGTCTTGACAGTCTTCCTCAAAGAGAACTTGGATGTCAGAGTAATAATTACACTCTTCATTGGTATCTGAGAATTTATATGCTCCATGTCTTCATAAAAGTTATGGCTTATTTTAGCTGTGCTTAAGTAGTGTTTAGTCAGTAGTGATGGTGGGACAGCATTTCTTGTAAAGTTGCAATCTCGCAGTATAGTAAGATTGTACATAATCTTCGCCATTGGGTAATGTAGTTTATTGATTGTTGGAGATGTAACAATGAAAGCATTGTCAGTTTATCCATTATTTCCTCAGTGATTACAGGTCTACAGCACGGATAGCCAATCCCTGCTTCCTTAAAATTCCTTTCCTCTAAACAAATATTTAATTTAGTGTTATTATATGAATTTCACATGTGATGACTGCCTAGTCAGCCAGGGCAGTTCTTCACATTGTATGGTTAGGTGGGTGTCAGTAAGTGTCTGTATGATCCTGCTATGTTCAAAGATGTAAACTTAAAGAATTTAAAATAAAGGAAAGGGAAAGGGAGGTTCCATCTATAAACTGACCAGCTATGTGAGCAGGATTTTGCACTTCAGTACAATGCTTGACTCCCATTAGTAAGCCCTGGCTCCAGCTCAGTGCCATGGTGGTGCTGACATACTGCTTTTCCTTCCAGGACAGGAGTTGGATCTGCTGTGCCCTGTTGTGTGGGAGTCACTGAACTCTAGTTTAGCTTCTAGTCAATGGAAAGACATCCATTTTGTATGACACGTTTTGTGACTGAAACTGCTGTTGAATACCTACAGCTTTGCTGTTTTTTTTGTCATTTCAGAAGTCTGAAAGAATGGTAGATCAACTTGATTTTGATGCCAAACTTACATGCTGTAGCAGTATCACTCATCAAGATTCAGTCACAAGAGACAGACAAAGAAGATGAGGTAAAGCTGGCTATAATGTTTGGCCATAATTCCTGTGGAATTTAATAAACCACAGTCAGTGATCTAGTGTGTGTGGTGCAGTCTTACTGCACCAGGTTAGAACCAGATCTAATTTTACCTCAAGCTTACACACTCGCCTGTAAGTGTCTATTGCAACAGCAGCTCTTTGGAAGAGAGTTTAAGCTTAATAGTGGAAATGATAAATCAGGTGTCCCTTTGCATATTGCAGCTGACTCCTGAACAAAGGAGCTAGCATGACTGTGCTATGCTTAGAACTCTAACACAGAATGGTTTGATTTTTAAAATGATATGGCAATTGCTATTTTGTTTCTTTGTTTTGGGGAAAACCAAGTTGTCTTAAATTTTGAATGCCTTTTGGATTTGTGCAAGGGAAGCAGAAAGGTAGGAGAGAAATACTTGTGTTCATGGGAGTTTTCCCAGCTCTTCCATTTCACACCTACCATATGCATTGAATATTTTTGCTAGAATGAAGTAAGACAAAGGGAATTTGGGGTGAATCACTGGTAGCAAGTAAATGTGCTTTATTCTTGCTTTAGTTTAGAGGATACAAAGAGAGTATGAAGGATGAATTAGGGTTTGAGGATTTAGAATGTAGCGTAAAAATCTGCACTAGGGGGCAGCCAGTAACTGATGTGTTGGATTAGTGACGCAGTGTCCCCTGTCACTCATAAATTGGCCCAGAAGCTTCAAGTACTGTGTAGCTTCTCAGGCAAGATTTACACTTCCAGAAACTGTTTAGTCACTGCTGCCTTTCCTGCATAAAACCAAGAATAATATGGCTAGCATGGGTGAAGTTTGATTCTTTATATTGCAAGTAAACAATGTGATCATTTCCCATTTCTATAACTTTCCTTCTTTCTTCTATTATGTAGCACATACTTTATAAGAGAGTGTATGAACTCCTGGCTGGGTTTCCTTAGTAGGTAAATATGTGGAATTTTGTGAATCTCAGCTTTTCCCCACTTTTTTAAAACCTCTCATAGCTATGGTAGTACCCAAATCTACAAAATCACTTAATTGATATACTCTAAGACTTTGTATCAGTTTGCAGATCCATTTTAAAGTAGGGACCTGATACATAAATGAAGTTTGGACACTACCTTAGTCTGAAAAGTAACACATTTTGGCCCTGTGTAACAGAGTATTACACCTGTACCTAGTCATTAGCGCTGTGTATTTTAATATGTAAAGCTGCAAATTACTTGCTGCTCATGTCCTTACTTGAGCTATTGCAGTTGCAATCTTCTGAGACCATCCTAACTGGAAATGTTTCTAATGGAGTTGATGGCTGGTAAGGAATTTTGCATCTCTGATGTTGGATTTCTTCACATGGTTCTTGAGCTATAACAATGTGCATTTGCCAATATATTGAAAATGATGGGGGTTTTATTCGCTCATCTATGCACATCACTGATGTGCAATGTTGAGCAGTAAAGGCAAACTATTGTTTGGGGCTTCACATTTGATGGGTCAGTCATTTAATAGTGTGTTATTAAGTATACCAAAGGTACTCAGAGATTTTGGCAAGAACTTCTATATCACACGGCAGTAAAAATCCTATTCTACCAAGAAAAAATGCAGCAGTGGGAAACTCCAAAAATATTAGTTTGAGAAACTTTAATATCATTTCACAATGACTGCTTCTGCCTGTTCTGATCAGAATCTAGATAATGCTTTTCTAGCTCCCCTGTATATTGTTTTTAGACTTATTACATGATGTCGCCATCTGTGCTGCTCACATTTTGGGTACAATTCTAGATCTGCATATTTTAAGACATGAATTTATAGCTGAAGTGCCTGAGTCTCAGAGTTACACAAACATTCTCTGTTTTTGTGCCATATCAACAGGCACCAAGCATACTGCCCCCAAAGCTAAAAGTTCAAATCAGCAAAGAGAAAGGAAAAAATGGGAAAACCAAAGAAATAATAAGATGATATTAAGAAGTGAGGTAGTTGCAAATTCACTAGTGTTGATCTACGTATAGGCGTTAAAACAAAGGGGAGCTTTGAAAGACGTGAAGCTTATGAGATGCTTTTGTCAGTAAACAATCATCTGCTATTAAATTAGAACTTTGCTCTGGTGGTTATAAGTCTCATTTTACACATAATGAGAAACATCATCCCTGTCACTATTGTGTTTTCTGCAGAAAGCACATTGCTATTTTACAACTGATTACTGAAAAGGAAAACAATGAAGATTCAATCCAATGCACTGATCTGTATTTTTTGTCTTTTGGTCTTTTCTGAAAAACTTTCAGTCATGGTTGAATAACAACAAAGTTTTCTTCAAACTTTTTGTTTCTGAAACAGATCTTCTGGCTGATGTGTTAGGAAAGGACCATGAGCAAAGGCAAGGAAACTTTAAATGAATTCACTCAGTTTTCAGCAGAGCACATATTGACATAAGCTATGCATGGCCAGAATTAGGCAATATTACAAGACACTGGACTTACAAATGGTTTTGATAATGTGATTCCCTTTCACATGCCAGCCACGTTAGAATTGAGCAAATATATTTTTAGTAACTATTTCAGAATTGTTTAGTCTTTTTCTGGTAACAGAATCATTCTTTATGTGCCTTGATTTTGACAGATTTATCTAAACTGAAGTGACTGGCAGTAGCTTATCTCATATATTAATTACACTGACATTCCCTTTTTCTATCTGGATAACTAAATAATATAACCAAGAAGTGTCTTGATGAACCAATGACACATCAGACGATTGTGACCATCTTAATTTCTGAGCCAAGGATAACCCAATCTTCATTCTTGAAGGAAAGATATGTTGATCCAAGATCAATTTTTGTGGATAATATTTACATTTTCTCATAAAATATTTTCTATGTGGTTTTAGGTTGTACTTGTTTATGTTAGATGGAGGACAAATACAAGCATGAGTAACAAGTTCTTCAGGCTCTATACAAAGCAGAGTGATGGCATTAGCAAAGCTCTGAGGTTGAGCTACTGGACAGTGTGTAGACTTGGCAACCCATTGACAAGGTCACACAGCCTTTGGATCTCATCTGACTCCTGCTTTGCTGTGCAATACAATAACCATGCCTATGATGCATTTTCTAGATGATAATGCAAACTAATTCTGTTTCTGTTTCTGTTCTCTTGCTCAATGCTGTTATCATTCCTCAGTCATTTTTTCTTACTCCATTTCAAAATATCTTTACTGAAAACTGATCCAAGGAGAAAGCTCAGATATAGCAACTGTCCAAGACACTTCTAACAAGCACAGTGCAGAAAGACTCTTCCAGTCCTATCTGTTGGAGTGAGTAAAGTGCTTGTTCTCATTTATGTTGGCTGTCATGAATTACCTGAGAACTGTTGAGGAACTGCACGAGCCAACATCTTTTTTTTTGTTTCTGCCTCCTGCTGGTGGTGGAAAAACAACTTGGGGTTTTCTGTGCATGCGTAACCTCGCTCTTCAGGCTGCCTTCAGGGCTTCTGCCCTGTTAGAATGATGCAACACATTCCTTGCATGAACATCAGGTTTATTTTGAACAACTTCTTACACAGTGCTTACTGATTTGTACTTGACCACTCTTTAACCTGAGGGATTAATATTCTGCCACCTTTTATTCCAGACATGGATGCATTGTAGCCAGTGTAAAAAGTTCAGTTGGCCAGATGAAAACCCAAACTTGGAAGATTTCAAGGCTGCATTTAGGAGCAGAATTTGACAATTTTAACTGCCAGGCATGTCTGATTGCTATCTCACAAACATTCATAGCGCAATCATAAATATATAGATTTTTACATTTTCCTAATAAATGAATGAAAATACCTTTTGGGGAATAAAGTGATATGTTTTAAAGGCATTTGTTTACTTTTTCTGTAAGCTCCTGAGATGGCTAACATACTAGTTGTTAATCACACCATCTGTTCAAGCAGTGTTTGACTAAACGAATCAATTCATACTTTTTCTTCTTAAAGCAGTTTTTTACAGAACAATATGTTTGTGTCTATTACCCCATCATTTGGCAATGTAATATGAGATATTTTAATTTTCCTATTTATTGTGCATGGATTTTCAATCTCCAAATATTTTTTTTTAAATATGCATACAGCACAGAAAAGCTGTGTCTATTGATTTCTGTAGCATTGCAAACAGTGGAAAAATCTGTTCCATTCTGCTGTCAAATTTCAACCATCTGATTATATTTAAATGAGTTATTTCAACATGTTTCGTTTGAATGACCGTCATGTAAGCGATTCCTCCGTCGTACCGAAGATGGCAGTGGTGCACAACCTACGTAGCTGCTGGGATTCGCATTGGAAAGGTTTTGCTCAGATTTCTGTTGCTAGTTCCAGGAAAGAGCGAATTGGGAGGGGAAGGGAGGAGGGAGATTCTGCAAAGGGGAACAGCAACCTTTTGGAGTTTTCCTTGTTTCAGATGTCTCTGGTGAGCTTACATTTGCATAACTCCAATCAAAATTCAGGCTAAATATGGAAACTGCAGCTTGAAATAGATAAAAGTCCTCGTTGAGAAAGATTGTAGCAGATCTGGTTTAGAATTCGTGTTCATGTGTATTTCCTAGCTTCAGCTAAAACAAAAAATCACCAATGTCTGTGCATCAAATCTTGGTCATTATTGAAACCTCATGTGAGAGGCTACAAGTTTCAAGTGACTATGGATTGTTTCTATGGCAACGTTGGACACAAGCTCAAATAAGTTCCTGACTCTTAGTTTACCTTAAGTCAATGTTTTGAGGTTCACCCTAACATAGATTCAAAGGGGGAATGCTGGGCTAAGCACCAGGGAGGATCTGGCAATTAGTGAAGTAGTTTTTGAATATAAATAATGATTGGAACTACAGTGGTAGTTCAAACAAATAAAATGAAAATACGTAACGAAATCCCCTCAGCACGCTGAAAAGAATAATCCTGAGGGAAAGCTGACTAGATGGCTTCCTGATACTTTTTCTGTTATCATCTGCTAAACATACTTTGATACTACAATGGAATCAGAGTTAACAATTGTTCCTAAAGGTTATTTACATGGTTGCTTAAGAAACAGAAAGTGCTTTTCCTCATTGCTGTGATGCCACTACCGAGGGAGTTTGCTTTGGAAAAGAGGCAACTGTGCCCTCCGAGGCAAATATTTATATATTGAAGTCAAAAATTGTTGTAAAATTGTGGATGGTTCATGTTCTGTTTTTCAACTGAGGTCTTATTTGTGTAAATTCAGTTCTAGTAAGGTAACAGCCAGCCTAATTTCTGAATGATTGCCTTTTATAATAAAAAAGTGTTTACTAAGTAATGAAGAATGTTGCTGAGAATAGTCTTCATTACTTCTTGTTTTGTGTTTTTTTTTTTTTTAACTGATAGTTTGGGGATTTTTTTGTTAATAACAGAGAAAGAAAGTAAAAGAACAAATGTGTCTGTGAATGATATCTCAAAATTTTCAGGCTGTAAATTGTAACCAGTATTGTGTTGGGCCATCAGGACACAGTTGACTTGCTGGTTCATAAGTGGAGCAGGATTCTGTCAGTAAGATATCAAGCAGGTGAAAGTAGTAGGGAGTAGATTCATGGCCTTGAACTGGCACTAAATGTGAACTACAAGCCCATGAAATATATGAATATATGTACTGTCTTCTCAAGTGTCCCAGTAAGGTGACTTATTTTATAGAAGGTGGAGATTTTGTAGTTCTTCTATTTTAACTACCAGCTAACATTAGTCTGCTCTGAACATATTGCATGACTCATTGTGAGGTGACTCTTTTGAGAAAAAGGATTATTTCTTGTCATCCCAAAGACAAAAGAAGATATTCTTTCACTCTTCAACCCCTTTTTAAAATCTAAATATTTAGCATTTTGCAAACTCGATCCACTGTGTTGATCTAAACCACAAAACTTATTTGACAATGAAGGGGCCCATCCTTTCAGTAAAGGAAAAGTACAGCCTCCTGAATAATGTCACGGCTTCACTTAGGTCTTGCTTAGATTTCAATTTGAACTGACCACTATTCATTCCAGTCCTGGTAGTATTAATATATAATGGCATTTATTTCATGCCATTGATCTCTTCTACTGGAGACACTGTTGACAAAGAAGGTGTTTTATGTCTTCACCACTCCTAATGGCTCATCTATAAATATAGATAAAAGAAGAAAGGAAGGAAAGGAGGGGAAAGGGTGGCCATACACTTTGTAGGTCTCTGGAGGATGAAGACAGTTGTTATAATGCTACACGGTTCACTTGTGCTCTTGGGGTCAACAATACATTATCATGTGTATTAGAGTCAACACAGAGGGCAATACTGAGACTGAGGTTTAGTTTCCAGTTTTAAAGCCTTACAGAAGTCTCACTGGGAATCTCTTCCCTGGGTCCTGATCTATCTCTTTAAGAAGTATATGTCAAGCTGTATCCATAAATATGTTTGTGTTATATTTTATTTATTTGGCTTTCAAATCCTTGATTATTTGAGTTTTCAAAACTTTGTGGTCTCTCCATTTAAGGGGTTATGAAAGCTGACTTCTTACAGTTTCCTTTTAAATGTAGGTGTGAAGCAAAATTAGTAAGTCAGTTGTCACATCAGATCACTGAGAAGCTCAGGTAGAGCTATGGCATCAGTATGAAACTGCTCCTACACTGCTTTATCAGGTTAATTAAAAAGGATATCTGGGGGGTTCATGTCAACTTGAATAATGATACGTTCTTTCTGTACATATTAGAATTCTCCTTGAAAAATCTAGTAAATAGCATTGCCACATTGAGATTGTAGATTTTATTCAGCACATAGATCAGGTCTGCCATTTTAAATGGGAGAGAGACATGTTTTTCTTCAAAATAAAAGCAATGCTTCTGAGAGCACTAAATTTACCATCTTTACATTAATAATCTGACAATTTTGACTTCCTTACCATTTCTATCTCATTTGCAATCTTCTTTTTCACTGAGTGGAGTTGTTCCTTAAGAGTTCAAAATGTTCTTGATCTTTTTGATTAGGCAGCACTTTTACAATTATCTAATCTTGAAAGCATAAAATCTTCATGATGTAACTTGGTGTCCTTATTGCTTTTATACACTATGAGCTGAATGGCACAGACCTTATTCATGGGGTTGAATTTGTTCATATATGAAACCCAGCGACTTCTGTGGGATAATTTTTGTAGGAGAATTTAAATAGAAAGTGATAATATGTAATTCTTTCTATGTAATTCTTTCTATGTAAAAAAAATAAATATGTTAGTGGTTACTCTTTTATTGCAGGTTTCCTCTGGGTTTGTTACAGATTTTTCAAAATATTTTACAATAATGATTAATTTTCTTCTCTAAAATGCCAATTTTTCTTGAAGATAGCTATTTTGAGTTCATTAAATATTTTAAAAGATTGAAAATATTTTTCAATCAATTAAATCTCGAGGTTTCCTGACAATTGGATTGTACTGGATGATAATTTTAATTCTTTTGCTTTTTGTAAATAAAAGCAAAATTAAAGCGAACAACTTTAAGAAACAGCAATAGGAGCAAGCTGAGATCTTAATTTGAGAACTTTGAGTTATTTAGTATAGTTACAAGCTTATTTGTTTTGGATACCTGTTACTGTCAAGTTAGAAACAAAAGTACATCAGATTATATATAGCAATAATATTCCATTTGAATTGAACAAAGTTGTCATCAGTCTAAATAGGTAAATAATTGGTTTTCAGCACGTTTGCTGTGAATTTTGTACTGTAGCTGGGGAGTGGAGACAAAAGAGACAATACCATCTAACAGCTCCTAATGAAATACAGCCAAACAAAAGGAATCCTTACATTTTTGAGGTTGTATCTGCATTGACAGCTAGAGGGTTGAAGTCTGTTTCTACTATTTCACAAGTCGGTGTAATTTCTTTCTATGTTGGTGCACTTGCGTGAGGTATTGGGGCATATGTTTGCTATGAAGCATGCCATAGGACTGATGGACTGCTTGGTGTTGGGGTAGGAATAGGATAGAGTCAAACTGAAACTTTTAGTGTTCACAATGATATGTTGATATTTCAAGCTCTGGGATGTCAGGCGATGTGAGTTGCCGTTATTTCTGTGTTTAGCCATGGCTCTATGTCCCACGTGAAGGATGCAGTACTTTCTGTCAGTAGTAGGGTCATTGTTATTTTTCACTCTGGATTTTTGGTAAATAAGACCATTTTGCATCCCCAAATAAATAAATCTGTAGAAATGACCCCTAATCTTTTTTTGCAAAAGAATTGTATGTTTGCTATCCACCAATAGTAGAGACAGATTTTTATGTTTTGATATCATAGCTGCTAAGAATCTTTTGGTCAGGTCTTCCTTACCAGACATTGCACTCAGTAAAGAACTTGCAAGTCCAGTGAGCTTTAAACTATTGTGCTTATGTTATTTACTAGCATCATGCTGCTAAAGTCATTTAATGTCTTCTACCTACCTTTAACTGGAGCTTAGATGATAAACTAAAGTTCTTTAAATTATATTTATGGCGGATTAGAGCAGAATAAGATGAAGGAAAAGAAAGAAAGGAGAAGATGAGGGAGACAGGGTACAGTGCTGCTTCTTTGATGCTGAAAATGCTTTATCATTTAGGTCCATGTACTGTCTGATTCTTGACCATCTTCAGGCCATATATACTCTGCCTTTCCCTGAATCATGGATTTGTTCATTATACACCATTCTTTGTGCTTTTGCTCCCTCAATTATTTTTCTGTGTGGTGGCAGCAGTGCTCTAGCAGCTCAGCAGTCTTTTAGTTTTCTCCTATTTTAAGAAAATTCTTGAAGTGTTGTGGAAGAGAGAGGTTTCAATAAAAAGCAAATACTAACTGCTAGATACAGCCCTTACATTGTTAATTCCATAGATTTATTTTCGTAACAAAAGGAGCTGCAGTACAGTAATTCCAGCTAGAATGGAAGGCTGACAATCAGTGGGCTATGCAGAGATTTTTTTCAGTTAGTTGCTTATTCCTGTACTAGTTTGCATGTAAACTTTCTTTCTTCTTCTATTACAGGACCTCAAAGAATCAAATCTTTTATACATTTTATTTAAGCACTGTAAGAATATTCCATTTGCAATTTAAATTGATTACATCTCGAAGCAGAGAATAAAAGGAAATACTGATGACAGAAAGATTTGTTTAAAAAAATGCTGCAAATGTGGAGATGTATTATTCAAGGACAAACATTTCCTTCATGCAGTGCAAGAATCTGATAAGTTCCAGAATGCTGTCAAATTACTGCAGCAACGGTGCGGCAGTTGTAGTAGAATCTCACCTCTTTCTGCTGCAACTGCTTTTGCCTCTTTAATCTCTTTCTGTATTCATTAACATAGAATTGAAGTCTCTTATGGACTTAGAATAACACCACCACCACCCTCCCACCGCTTCCACCCCCCTATTTTCAGGCCACCTGCAAACACTTTCTAAGCACTTAAGTGAATCTTGTACAGGAAATGCAACAATGAGACTTGCCCAAGTTATGCCAGATGATAAGACTTTTGATCCTTATGAACTCCTCCACTCTAGACAAGAGTGAACACAAAAATAATGTTTCAGAAGAGTAACAGACATTTGGAAGTGGGTACTGCAGTAAAAAATTGTTGTATTCTGGGCCTGCTAGCAATGACATTTGTTAGAAAGATAAGAGGTATAACAATGGAGTCATCTTTTTTACCAGGATAGAAGCAAAACCAGCACTTAAAAGTAACAGTAACACAGCTGTTCCCATCACCTGTGGCTGTTGGCTTTTCTGTTATGAAACTCACTGTTACTGTGAAATACATTTCAGGCAACATTTCAGCATTCACTCTTTTCCTATAAAACTCTGAGTAACATGCTTTTATGTAGAGAATTGAGTGCTTTCCCACATACTTACTGAAAGCTTCTCCTGTGGGGCTAATATGGCTGACAGAAAACAAACAGAAAATTCCACTGACTTATCTTTATGCATCACACGAGCAGTATCCTCTAGGTCTTGATTTAGCCAGACATTATGATAATCTGTTCTTCAAAAGATAACTTAGAAACGGGGGTGTATCTACACTAAGGGTGTCCGAATATAAATTACAGATGACCAAGCACTGTATTTTCTGGAGTATAAGGTGTAAGTATTATTTATTTGTTATTTTGTGATTAGTTCAATTTTTTTAATAATAAGTACTTCTAACTACTTTACACTTCAGAATATATGATCTGTATGAGTTTTAAGAATGTGTGTATATATATACATATATATATTTGCTTCTGTTTGTTTCAAAGAAGAAAATAATGGTAAACCAGTTTTGTATTATCACATCCTCTCAAGGGACTTAACTAAAAAAAGTCTGTGAAACATTGCACTAAATCACCAGTCAATGAGGCTACTCACAGTACATAAACCTGTGTTCATAAGTCTTTTCTGGGTCAGGGCTGAAGAATGCATTCACTTGCCAGTGCTGCCTTAAAGACAACTTAACAAAAGAATCAAGCACAACAAGAAAAGCATCATTCTTACGAAGACACTTGACATTCCCTGAAGCATCCACACCCAAAAAATCAGTCCACACCTGAAAATCAGTCTCAACTAAAAGCAGTTTAAATATGTTCTAGTAGGTAAAGTTCAAATATTTACAAATATTAAGCAATTGTTCTATGTGCTTCAGATTAATCTGATTGTATTGAACTCGAATATGCAAAGGTCTCTCAGTATCACTGAGGGAACTGAAAACTTGCTAAGCTCTGAAACTCGCTGTGTTCACTGAAAATGTGTAATTGTACATTCAATAGATCTGTGGCAATTCCAAAGATGTTTTTTTTTCATATTTCAGGTTCCTCAGGCTTCATACACAGTGTAATTAACCCCCAGTTGAGAACAACCTCTGTTGTTCATTCCATACATGAATTCTTTCAATGCACCTAAGATACAAAGTGGATTGTATTAAAAAAAAGTATTTGTATATGGTTACAAAATGCTTTTGTTTTGTTCAGGTTTTTGTAATACAGAGCATACTAATTGGAAAAAAATCTGTGCACCAATGTTGGCAAGTTACATGTTGAAGTTTTAAAGACATATATAAAAAAATTGTTTTGTAATGGAAATGCTGAATCTAAAGAAAGAGGCTTAAATATCTGCTTCTCTGTCATTTAAAAAGTAACTACATCTATAAAACTGCATCTGTTTTGACAGAGCATTCCATGCATTCAATTTAACCACTGAAACTTGTTATGCTCTATAGCTGTTTTAACCATTGAGCTCAAGCTAAAATGTCCTTGTAATGCTTAGAATACTTTTTGCTGATTGCCTTTAATATTTCTTATTGTGATTCTGGGAGACAGATGAATGAACTGGAAATCAGGATCTCTTGAGTTCTTTTTTCCATTCTTCAGCTTGCTTAAGTGGCTTCTCTGCAAATTACTCTTTAGCTGCCCGCAGTTTAAAAGAACAGTTTTGCAGTTACCTAATTGATGACATTTGGAAAGGGTCTGTAAACTGCTTTGCAAAGCTTGCATGTTAGCTTCAGCACTTTAAATGCAAAAAACCTATGATAAGTATTGGGAAACATTTTATTGTGTTTTATATGCTTTGTGGCATTTAAAGAGCTGATTCTCTTTCTGTTGTGGAAATGCCATGTAAAATCCACTGAATTGAATATAGGTGATATTTTTATATTTCACCTGTGTAAGGATTTGTTTGATGGTTTCTTTTGTATTCAGATTATGTTTCCACATGATTCTTTCCCTCCAATTGCCTGCCAATTAGCTGTGACAGAATCAAGATGTAGTTGTGTTCTAGGTTAATCTTTAAAATTCTGCTCTCACAGCTATCCGTGGCCAGCAGCTGTGCCTATAGAGCCAAATCTTCACTTCCATGTCTGCCTCTCTGGGGTATGTTGGCAAGTGTATATGAAGAGAATACATTTTAATAGCACTTGAAAAATATCCTTGTGACATTTATACATGTATTGTTGGGGAGATGCTAGTGGGTCCAGACCTGTTCCTATGTAGTTTTGTACATAGAACTTCATGTCCCCCTCCCATATTTCAATGTTCACTGTCTTGGATCAAGATAAAACAAGATAAATACTTTTTATTTTTATCTTGAAGGTGGAAGAGAAGCACAAATGTAAGCACAAATGTAAGAGCTTTTATTCAACATCTGTACTTAATAGAAAAGCGAATGAATGCGATTTAAAACTGTGTATGAGTACAGTTGCTTATTAGTAAGTTTCCTGCTACTTAGTGATATGGTACTACATTCAGCTAATGCTGATAGGATCAATTCATTTCACTGATTGGCAATGACTTCATAATTTAATAAGAAAACATAAATACCTAATTAATTTTAAAGCTGTAAATGTGTGCATAAGCAGTTAATCTGGGCAGCATGAGACATAGCCTTGTGAATGCTTCTGTGTCAAAATATGAATAGTAGTTCATCTATGCAAAACTGAATTTACTAGGAGAAGAAACAGGTAGCTTTGTCTGTAATCATTACTTGTTTAGGGAAAAGTAAACTAACTGATCATTACTCTTGGGAAATGCTTTAATGGAAACAAAAGAGTATTAATTTGATCTTTCAAGAGCCATTCAGTTGTTAGTTAACACAAGGGCTATCCGTTGTCTTTATCACTATGTTATACAGGAGAGCTTCCAGATACTTAATGCCTGGGATGGGAATGTATTTCAGATCATTTAGCTTCTAAAGCAAAGGCCATTGACCCACTTGAACATAAGAAGGATGTTTATTAACGCGTAGCAGCATAGATCCAAGGAGACTTGGTCAGGCATTAGAACATGATAAATTTTGCTCACACCCACCTACATTTTCATTCCAAGCTGTGAGGAGGAACTATTTTGTTCACAGTTTTCCACCTAAAATTATTTTGCAGGTGTCCTTCATTGGAGCCAGGAAAGGGCACAATCCTCTCTAAATGTTGCCACTAAAAGTGAGTGTTTTTATTTCATATATTAAGTTTAGTCAACAGTGTAAAAGTTTTGGAAGAGTTTTATTTCAAAATGTGAGCTAACACTTCTACGTGGTTGGTTTGCACCTTTGAACAATGTACATTCAAGCATGTTTTATTCCTTTCAAACGGAACAGATAATGATAAGACAGGTCAATTCAATGTCTCTAATTAATAGGTAAAAGAGTGTTGCTTAAAATCATGTATGAATGAAAACAATAAGTTTTATTCTATGAGCAATAATTGAGGTAATGGTCAGTATTTTAATAATTTCCAAAAGAAGAGAAAAACATGGAAGCCTACAACTACTTTTCCACTAACTTGCATTTGAGGTCTCTTGATGACTACAAAACTGTCCCAGGAAATTTGTGGCAACATATTTTTCCTTTGTTCTAGCTTGTTCACCGGAGATTTTCGTTCCAAGTATCAAAAATTTGTGACAGTAATTGAGCTCTGACTTAACTCACCTCTTGAAAATATGTTAATGAATTTTTTCCAAAACTCTGAAAATAAACTTCTAACATGAGGTGCTTCCCGCATCTGTAAAGGACACTGGAAAGTAGGCTACATTCCTTATGGGGATTTTGGTTGGTTGGTTCCTTTCCAGAGCTATTCCATAGGGTGAGATAAAGGAGGACACAGAAAATTGACACAGATTAGAGATGTTAGACCATTACAGTGATTGTGAGTAACTTCCATGACATTCTGAACCTTTTTACCTTCCTCATATCTTCTGTTTGAAATCTCTCACAGAATTCTTGCAATTTACGTTAATGAAAACACGTATGTGCTTCAGGAACAATAGCACTGCATCTCTACAACTCATTAGGAAGTAAAAAAACATACATTCAAAATAATGTGCAAGTAAAACTTGCATTTAAAGCTGTATTGCTACATAATTATCCTGTTTACAGTCTTTCCTACAGCTTTTCTCACAGAAAAATGTAGATTTGGATTCTAACTGGAATAAAAATGCCAGAAAGCTTTGGCAAGAGGATGGTTGCTGCATACTTAGGGATATTGCATGGAGAAAGAAATGTGTTTGTAATTAAGGAAACAGAACAGTTCTGATTACATCTAAGAAAAGCCAAATAGAGTAACTTTCTGAAGGACAGACCATGTAAGTTTAAGTGGACGAAAACTCAGCTAAGTGTTGACACTAAAGTAGTTAAAGGAAGCACACAGGTTCTCATAAAGTTGCTTTAAGAGACCAGCTAATTCACAGTATTCTTTAATCTATTTCTGGTTTTGTTCTTGATTTAAAGCATACACATCATTTGTCCTTCAAGGTTCAAAACATTTGACCCACTTTCTCTCAAAATCTGTGAGTAATGGTTAGAAAAAGCTAGAAGATTCTGCTGAAGATAGCAGTGATCTATCTACTGAACTCAGTGGGCACTGAATAGACAGAATTGACTATATTGTGTTTTTAAAAGTGTCCAAACACTTTGATTTTGAGAAAGAATTAAACGGAGATTAAACAAATTAAACAGCCTTCTCAACAGAAGGCTTTCATAGCTACCTGGCCCTTGGAATCAAGGCAGTTCTAAAACACATCACTTAAAATATATTTTAAAACCCTCTGTCTGACCAGTTAGTGATGGACTGTTTAGTCTCACAACCTTCTACTTTGAGCCCAAAAAGTTACGCAAGCTAAACTGATGAACTTTGAAAGCTAAAGCAACTCAGATCTGCTGAACTAATGATGCCACTGAAGTGTTTATCTACGTAAGGGTTATATCTGCAAAATACAAGTTCTGATTGAGTGATGTTGAACAATTGTCTTTTATATCTGAGCAGCAGGCAGGTTGTATGGAACTTGAGACTGCACCAAAACCTGCATTTTAAGATGGTTTGAGAAAGCTAAAGCTTTTGTGTGAGTTCCTTGTAGCATTCTCTGCCTTGACATAAGACCATATTTTCATGGCACACAGCACTAACAGATGTGGTACTACAGTTTAATTTATTAGGAATAGCCAAGTTTTGTCAAAGCACTATTATTCTCAGAAAATGCCTGGAGAATGTTAAGACCTTGACTTTTCAAAATATAGTTCTCAAGCCTGACCTCTTCCAGTTAACAATTTTTCTAATTATTATCTTACCATTAAGAATTTCATTTCCCTATTCATAAGGGTAGTGATGGAAAAGCTTCTGAGCCCCATGTCTGTGGCAGCTAAAAGTCTCACTTGTTGTTGAATATGCAAATAAAATGATTATTTTTAGGAAGAATGAGTGAGCCAAGGGAAAATTAAGATACTTCAGTTAAAAAAGTAATAGAGCTGGTGTTTTTAAAACAGGTCCATGGCATCACGTGTGTCAGCTCTAGAATTTTAAGACATGTTCATAAAAAACCAAATCCCATCATCTTTACATAAATGCAGAGGTTTTCCAGAGCAAATGGCAGTAGAAGTGGAAGGGGAACAAGACAGAAATTCTCCTCCAACATAGATGTTTGCTTTGTATATTTGTTGAAGTCAAGCACATAGCATTTCTGACCCTGGAACAAACTGTGTATAAAAAGAAGTTTTGAAACCTTCTTTTCCTATCTCCTTCAGGACCATGGTGTATTAACAGCATACCTACAGGGACTCACCAACCCTAGATATTAAATCTCCAAAACCTGTATGCATTCTTGTGTGAACTTCACCTGTGTAAGTCATTATTGCTACAAATTAAGGACTTACACATTGACACTAGGTAGCCAACCTGCAATTATGTTTGCTAAGCCCAGGAAACTTTTTCTTCAGCTGGTAAATTTGTCATGACTCCCTTGAAGAATGTCAATGTATATAAGCATATAATTTCAAGAAAAAGCCTCAGGAATATGTTTTTAAAGTGTTCTGCTAGGGATTTCCTCTTGCATGACATATACTTATTTCTCATTGCAAGTCTATCCAGCATTGCTGGGCATAGAGTGTTCCCAGTTCACCTAGAAAGGAGAATCATGGATGCAAGAACAGCCCTTATACTTTGTTCAGAGTGCTACAAACCGGACAAAATGTGTGGTATGGTGGAGCTATTGTAGTTTAACCCATGTGCTGCCAGAATCTTTTTGTATTCTGTGGGATCACAACTTATCTTTGGAAAAAAAATCATATTTTAGGGTTTTTTGAGGGTTAAATGTATAATACATGTTATGCTTTATTGATATTTTTCTCATTCTGTAGCAACCCTAACTTTAGTTGGTGGATTTCTCACTAGGTGAATATAAAAATCAATTGGTATAAAGATGTTGTGATTACTTTAAAAGGTATACTGTAAGGCATTTGTCTGGAAGCAATTAAAAGCTAATATAAACCCACCGTTTATTTTAATCAGTCAATCATACTAATTTCTTTCAGTGTTTTTCTTCTGTTCTAATTTTTTTTACTCTTAACTGTCAAAGATAATGGGTTTTGACTTTTCCTTTCTTTTACTTCATAGATCAAATCTTTTGGTTTTTTCAAGGTTTTTATGCAATGTTCTAATGTACATTCAAAATTTCTTTACACCACAGCCTTCCCATTTTCCTTTGTTCTGTATTCACCTATAAACAGGTTTACTTAATTTATTTACAATAGACTTAAAATTAACTTAATGTGCCATAGTTGGAATATATATATTTTTTCTTTCCTGCTCCTCCAGATCTTCACAAATTAAACCAATTCTCACAGTTTGCTGAGATATGAGTTGACACAGGTCCAGGTTTAAATCTCAAATGTACAAGAGTGTATAATTTAAATTAAAATCAGTCCACTGTTCTATGATTAGGATGTTGTAATTTTCAAATGCATATATTGAGAACTGTTGACATAATGACTAAAATGCATGATCTTTTTCAAAACATTTAATCCTTCATTACATACTATTCCACTTTGTATTAGTTCTTTTTAATATTGTAAATGGATACATGCAGAAAAGCAAAGTACAGACAGTTGAAATGGCTATTGCTATCATTATTCATAAAAAGTGTGCTCATCACTGCCTCTAATAGACCTTTGCCTACATAAGACAGAAAAATAAAATTCATTTTGTTCAAACTTGTAAAATCTTGGAGTCTAGTCCTTAAATCTTTCCTCACTTGCAAGAATAAGCACTGAGAATTTAAATTGCATCAAACTGAAGGATGCTGCAGGAATGTGTTCCTCCCCATTTCTTTAATGCTATGAAAAAAAATGCAAACACCACCTCCAAATATTTCTTTCTAACAGTCTTTAGTGGCTGATTAAATATTTGTGTGGTTCCATAGCAGTTCTGTAGCAGCAGGCTCAGTACTCAGAAATTCACTGAAGTGCAAGACGGAGTCACAGTGTGGTGAACTGTTGTTAAATTCTGCTTACATGTGAAAAGGCACGGAGCTGTGTGTAGTAAAGCTCCACCTCTTAGATAAAGATATGATTTATTTTCACTAGGAATTTCTTAATTTGGAAATATTCTATAAACAAAATAAAATTTCACATTGTTTTCTTCTCTCTGGAGATTGTTATTTGCATTATTTTCTTAGAAACATTCTATGCAGTCTGTTTTTGCAATGGTCAGTGTTCTTCCAGGACTGACTTACTGCTTACAAGAGTACAGTCTAAAATATAGACCAAGGAAGGCATACACATTCTAACTTGGAAATTTGAAGAAAAGCTGTACTGTTTTACTGTTTTATGACCTTCATTATGGCCTTAGAATTGAAAAATCTTTCTAAACTCCTACCCATCTGCTCTGAGTAAAGCAAATGTTTGTGCTGCTGCTCTTCATAATCCCCTTTTCCTTTCTCCCACATCTGCTACTGACCAGGCTTTTTCTTGACTGTTATGGAATGCTTACTTTGAAAAGATACAACAGCTTTAAAATTAGAAGATGTCATTATTAGTAAAACATTTTACTCAGCATCAAGGTTCAGGAATCTTCAGATTTCCTCAGTGACTTTGGGCAGCTGACTAAAGCCCTACTTGCTTTGGTCTCCTAATTGTAGAAGGGAATAATAATGTTTATTGTCAGGAGAGAAATATTGTTGCTTATTCTGATTGAAAGAATTTGTTCATTGTGTAATATGAGGAAATGTCTCTTGAGGCTCTGTATTATGAAAATATTTTAAAAAGTAAGAATACTGTCTCAAAATGCTTTTAAATTAAATTATACATGAATATCTACCTTTGGTTTTTGAGTGTATTGGACCTTCTGCTCTTTCAGTGTTTGTAGACCAATGAAATAGT
Source organism: Gallinula chloropus (assembly GCF_964237585.1). Classification (NCBI taxonomy): domain Eukaryota; kingdom Metazoa; phylum Chordata; class Aves; order Gruiformes; family Rallidae; genus Gallinula; species Gallinula chloropus. Next base: position 18,203,293 of record NC_140090.1, on the reverse strand, counting down.
AGTTGGACAAAAAATACTAGAGCTTTTCTGTACTTGCACTGAACACTTGCAAGCTCCATGTGCTATATTCTGTGTAAGTGCTGACCATAGGAGCTCTCCTCACTGTAATGTTCATTTGGAAGGCCAAATGTCTGCAGAGAAAACTTATTAAGGCTTGTCTGTGTACGGAAGCTTCTATTGGGTTAATTATATAAATCAGATTTATATGACATGTATAAACACTACACTGTACTGTATCTTGGCAGGCACATGCTATTCAGTTTGTTTCCAAGATTTCAGGTTGCTGAGTGTCACATATTGCACGCCCCAAATACAGTGAAAAAAACAAAGGCAAAAAAGTGGCAACCCTTCCCTCCCCCTCCACAGGTCCAGCAGTACTTAACCCAAGCACATTTGGCTTTAGGATTTCTGGGATTTTTTTTAGCCCTTTTCCAAGTGAAGCAGCCTTAAAAATTGATTCAGAGGAGACCTTGTCAATGTAAACAAGCACGTTCAGAAGTGGCTTAGCTTGTCAACACACTTTTGTGAGGCAGATCTTGCACTGCACCTTCTTGCTCCTGTCTAACAAAGAAGCAGCCACAGATCCTTCGAATTAATTGCTCCTGCTTTCAAAGGAGTTGTTTATACAGCCAAGGAGACATTCAGCATGTTCATACTTATGGTATGGAGATACTACTTATTGCAGAAGATGGGAGGAGACAAAGGTCACTTGACTTCCTGAGGCCTGAACAATTTTGTGGATACAAACATGCCATTCTAGGCTTGCATACATATACAGGATGACCAGAACTGGCTGCAGAGTTTCTACATGAAACTGTGTGAAAACCATGTTGCTTCTTCCATTTCAGAGCAAACTTTCACAAGAACCAGTACCAGTATCAAGGGGGTAAAATTGCAGTCCCATCTCCAGCTGCTTCAGGCACTGTTGATGCTTTGTCAGCGTATTGGCTGGCGGGGGATGTCATTGCAGTTAATGGTAGTTGAAAACATTGTCAGGGTGTATATAGAGCAATATGAAATGTGATGGCTTTTATTTATTGTAGACAGTTTACTTGAGTTGTAAAATGTGAAATGTCTTCTGCACCCAATCTCATATTTGTTTTCATTTTAAGATTTGTTTGTCCCAATTTAAGGGATACACTGAAATACAGAATGCTGTAAAAGCTAGTTTTAATTTTGTTTAGTGACATTTTCCACTGTTTTAATTGATTGTTAAGACTAGATCTTGTGCATTTGAAATTAAATCTATATTTTCTAGGAGGAGCTTTAACCTGCTGCAATTTAATATTACATAGCAAACTCCAGCCTTCTAAAAGCATTCCCATTTTGTGGGCATGATTAATTTTTAAAAAACATTCTTTACTGCAACACCTGCCAGGAGTTGAGAACTGCAAGGAATGTTCTAACCTGTGATTAAATGTGTTGCTGCTTCTCATTCTTCTTTCCTTTTTAATTACTGTTTCCAAAGAAAACCAACCACCAAACTCCAAAGCCCAAAACTCTCCAAGGGGAAAGTATGAATACTTGATTTTTCAGGGAAATCCATCTATTGTAAATGCAAATCATTCTTTGTATTGAAAGGTCTTACACCACTGTGCAAATGCACAGAAATCCATTACACATCTACGCATCGAGGCCGAGGCACACACAAGACTAGCTAATTCCTTTTTCAAAAGTCCGCAGGATTGTCCTTTGACACCACGTACAGAGCACAGTTACAAATGAAATCCTTTATCATTCTAGACTTTTTCTTAAATATTTTTAGCTTATGCAACAGCATCTGGTTTAAAACAGGAAACAGGCTTATAGCTAAATGACTTTTGCACATAAATATTTAAGACTCTATATACTGAAATGTGACACCACAAGTTATCACTTCCCGGTATGCAGCCTCTTGTGCTCAGTTTTATTTTGGCAGATATAAAATATCACAGAGACATGATAAATGTAAAGTCCTTCTCAGAAAACAAATTAAGTTCTAATATCACTTTGGAATGCTATAATCTTAAAGCAGCATTTCTGATTTTATTGAATTGCTGTTTTTTTCGGGGGGGGGGGGGAGGTTGGGGTTTTTTTCCCAAAGGTAATCTGCCTTCACATTTACTTTAAAAGTTTGACCTAGTCTGCTCCCTCTTCAGGCAGTGGGAGCTTTGCTGTAGATTTCAGCTGATAATTTGTATTTCAGGAATGTGTAATACAAATAGTGTAAACTCTTCTTTTATGGGGTAGCTAGAAGCTTTAGGAGACACATTAAGCAAAAGCATAGTTACATTATTCTGTAACTCCGTGTCAGGGAGGAAAAGTTACAGTGTATAAGTAAATGATCAGATTGGCAACTGCCAAGTTTACTGTATGAATGCCTTTTGGTTTTATGTCCTTTCTCAGCTGTGCGTTCATATCCCATGATTATGTTTGTCTGTTTCTTCAGAAGGTGAACTACATATGCCTGCTGTTTTATTTACTTTCCCACTGGCTGGCCCATTTCGGCTGAACAACCTGGGATGTTCTACTCCCTTTCACTGGTCTCAAATGGACTTCTGTCTTCCTCAGAACTTTTCTATGGGTAGCAGTAGGAATGGTAGAAGCCAGTTTGAAAAAATCTTCTCGATATCAGAGCTCTCATATTGGTTCCTTCAGAATTTGGCATGTTTTAAGAGATTATCGGGTAGTCACTTCTGGTTAATCTTAATGAAGGTTTTGGTAATAATGAATAATTTAATGACTAAGAACAACTTCATTTTCTACTTGTTCAGCATAGGAGGGATTTTGAGTATAACATTCTGTTAGGTGGGCATTATAAGATGCATAAAGAGATGTAAGCCCGCCATTGAAGTATTCCTAAAAACCAGATATACTTCAGATAAGAAGATGTTTGAGAACAGCTTTCTGCAAACTGAGAGGGCTGCTGGAAAAGGAAGCAAAGGGAAAATGAGAGGCAAGGACAGTTTGAAGGAGGTTGTGTGCAGAGTGCATCTGAGGCCAAGAGCAGGGGAGCAGAGTAAGCTCTGACATAATACGGTCCTGGCTATGAGTAGCTTTACGCAGAGCTATTGTTCCGCTCTAGCATACCTAGACCGAGTCCCACCTGCCTCCCACAGACCTAGGAGAGATGGAAGCTGTGGAAAAAACCCACTTCTCTTTCCTCCACAGTTCATGAGCTTGATCAGAAAAGAAAGTAATGGAAAGCACTAGCAGATGGTATGGTCAGAAAGGAAGACTCTGACGGCAATTCCTTTCAGTTCCAGAAAGCTTTACAGTACCATCAACTTTCAGTTTCAGTTTTGGATATTTTAAGCTTAAGTACAATTATTTGTACAAATAATATTTATTTTATTTTACACTGTTTTATGTTTATGTGCATGCTCTTACATCTAAGTTCATTGGTAACAGCAAGTAGGGATGGACATGCAAGGTTGCAAAACAGTGCCTAGGTATTCTAATATCCTGATAAAACATTCTACTAGATTTATTCAAACCTACATGAAGAGTTTACCATGCATTTTGATTATAAATGATAGCCTTACTCTGAACAACGGTAACATTTTTTCAGTATTGGTTTAAGTTGTAAGGAGTTCTGAAAATTTATAATCTCTTAAATTTTTCCTTATAAAAATTCAGTATCAACTGTGATTATATTGATTAGATTCTTAGCATGGTACAGTTTTAACTCAAATTTTGAAAATAAGCAATAATTTCTTTGAAAATTAGCATTGAAAAAATAAAATCTTTTCAATTTTCCTATTTCTCTTATTCAAACCAAACTTGCACTGGAGTAAAATATGACCAACTGAATTTATCTGTGATGAAAAAATGCTTTCTGGATACATGAATCATTAAGCAGAATATTTTAAAATTATAATTATTTCTATCTACAAGGGGAACTTGTATTTCCAGCTACTGAAGAGAAGAAAGAAGTCAGTGTCTCTACTAATTGTTTTATACCTTTCCACTAAATTTTAGCAGATTTGAGCTTGAACACTGCCCTTTTCTTGCTCCATGCTGGTCAGATGATAAGGATTAATTTGCTGTGACCTATTTGTTTTGACCTTACTATGACCTTTAAGCTTTTTTATCCCTTTTCCTGACACTGTCTGTCATCTACCTTGGGCAGCCAAGTATAACTTCAAAGCACTGTTCTGTAGAATACTTAGTTTTATAGCATAGTCATTCATTCCAGCACATAAAAAATCATTTGCCTATAAACATTGTTCCTGAAAATGGGTCCGTTTTAAGCTTCCCAGGTTATGCCTCTGGGTGAATGTTCCAAAAGGAATAAAAGAGGTGGCCCACACTCTTTCAAGTCTTTAAGTCCATTATTTAATTTAATTCCTGCAGGAATATTAGCAGAAGATCCTCTGTATATACGATATAAAACATTCCATTGTGTTGCATTTCAAGAGACTGGGCTTCATGCCGTTTCTATTGTGTTTATAAAGTCTGCTAAGTTTTCACACTTCTGCTGCAAAGTTTTAATCCATCTCTGATTATTACATATAAGCCAGTGGTATCAAGCCTGAAGAGTTCACATCTGGCTTGGGCACCAAGCACCTTCTCATCCCTAATCATCCCACATGCACTTTATCAGGCTGCCCTGACCACTCTGCTTGTACATCTTAATTACAGATAGAAAGAAGCATTTTCCAGTGGGTATCATTTGACACAGTGATTTTTCTTTCCTTTCACTATGGTAGTTGATAGAAGTTCTAACTTCCACAGACTCCATGTCTTGCTCTTCAAGAGAAGCAGAAATGAGAACTTCATGTTTCTACTGAGGGACACTCCTAACTTCCCAGAAAGATGCAGAACCCTAAGTACAACATCCCAAACTGTTAATCTTTAACATGCAATGCTGTATGCACAGAAGAGCTGTGTTATAAGAAAAGCCCTAGCAGCTAAATGTCTTACTTTGCTCCAGTTTTCTATACTAAAACCACAATGATATAATACAACAACTCTTACTAACATCGTCTTGGGACCATGACTAATGCAGCTGTCCCAGACTCAGGCAGATAAGATGTTCATACGCATACACTGAGTATGCCCACATGCATCCCCATGCTCCCTCACACATTGCCTCACCAGAAACCCTTATCTACTTGTTTTACTCATCTCTCTATTGAGCTATAGATCAGAGCGCTTTTTATTCTAAAATTCCTATTTGTTTCACAAGAAGTCCTGGCTATACCAGGAGTATAGGGAACATCCTCTTAGGTCCCAGTGCAGCAGAACATTGAAGCATATGCTTAGCTGTAAGCACATGTTTTAAGTTCCAGGGAAGTAAGAATCTAATCATGTGTTGAATCTGAGCCAGAAAATACAGCACAAGGCATGTGTAAGTAAGTGCAAACAGTTTGCTCAGGTTTTAGGGGTATGTTGAATTTTTTTTTTATCGGGAAATGCCGTATAAACAGAGCCAGACTCAGTTTTGGGCATGGATAATCAGAACAATCTGCAACGGCTTCCCGTCTGTGGCTAATGGGATGTTTCTCCAAGCTTTGTCACCATGGCAAATACTTTTTAATACACAAACATTTGCTGCATTGAAAATCCACCCACTCATGTTGAAAGATGGCCAGGTTTTGTAAAATTGCATTCCAGCTACCCTGCTGATTTTTCAGATAAGCCCTTTCACTTAACATTCCATGTGTCTAACAAAAGATGTGTGAAAAGCACAGTTTATAAGAACACACATGGAATCTCTACAGTTTCACTGTTCTCTAATGAAAAAATGAAGTTAAAGTCTTCTTGTATGTACATGCATGCAAGCATGCAAACACAGTTTTAGTCACTGTTTTTTCTTTTCCTTTCCTTCCCAACCCTCAAAGGGACAAGCCAGTAACTCCATGCCAAGTTTCCATCTAAACTTGACTTCCCAGTTCTGGCAGGAATTCTGTGAACATCTCATATATTAGTAAGAGATTAGTCTTTGAGGTTTCTTAGGCTTTACTAAGTGAGATGTGTCTGCTAGGTAATGAGGTATCTATTTAGGTTTTTTAAATAATTGCTCTTAATTTTTCTTCTTGCTTAAATATGAATATATAGCAGAGTAATAAAAATCTGTGATGTTCTTAAGCACCATGAACTAAATAAAATCTAGACATTTTCCCTCCCACAGCAGCTCTAGGAAGAATGATCTGTCCAGCTTTCATTTTTAGTGTCAGTTACATTTGAGAAGACACTTAAGGGGACATTCGAGGGAAGATATGAGCTATAGCCGTCCCAAGGAAAAGACATCTTGATTTTGGCAACTTCTGTGAAGTTTTGAAAATCTTCAACTCATTCAAAAAAGAGAAAGGAAAAAAAAAGAAAAAAAAAGAAAGGAAGAGGGAAGTGGGGAGGGGGAAGTGGGAAGAGGGAAGGGAATCAAATGACATTCCACTAACTCAGAACACATACCATTTTGTTCTTTAGGTCTACACAGGGAATATTTTTGCAAAGTTTTCCTTTTTTTTTTTTTTTAGCTAACTGTAATCCTTTTATGCTTTTTAGCAAAATCCCTTGGCAATTTCTTACTGTATATCTTATTATTCTGCCCTTTTATAAAGTACTTACTTCAGATCTGACTAAAGGGTAAGCCTTCCCTAATTTTATCTTGCAAAACACAGAAGATAATCTGGCGTAGGCCTGTTCACATTCAAATGATTCATTCTTCCTTCATAATAATAAAAAAACCCCAAATTTACTAAAGCATCTGTCAATAAAAGGTTCCGATCCTTATATGGTAAACATCTCTGAATTTCCACAAAAATATATTTGTAAAATTCCTGAAAAATCTCCACAAAATAATGCCATGTGACTGCAAACATAATACCACACAGTGCCTGGATCTGGCACTTATTGCTATCGTAATATTTTGGTCTATTATCAGAAATGTCTCAAAACAGAAAAAAAAAAATTACTCTGGCCACCCTATGAGGTCAGTCCCTGGGAAATAAGATTTGAAACCCTGACACCTAGTTTTTAGGACTAATGTAATTTAAATTGTATAGGAAGCATGATATAATGTTTTCAAAGCTGTTGTATGGTTTCAGACCCATTGATCGGAGATTTCTATTCACTGGAAGGAAAAGAAATCTAAATTTCACTTGAAAATGGGGATATATTTATAACTAACATCATGTTCTCAAATTTTGCCCAAGTAAGAGCAGACATAGTGTCGAAATGACTTTAAAAGGCTCGTGTTTTCTACATTGAGTGTTTGTACTACAGTGTGGTGTTAGTAAACTTGCAATTCCAACAGCTGAGGCTGCTTTGGCAGCATCCTATGTTTCACAAGCATGGCAGAGGGAGATTTATTCATTAAAGAGATATTCTCCCCTGGGCGTGCTACCTCCTCTCAGATGCTGGCTATAGAGTGTCCTGTATGACCTAGGATCCCTACTTCTTATTCTGGGCTTCTTGGTGGTCCATTGACTGACATTTTTGGTGCTGCCAGTAAAGCACCTTTAGTGGAGTTACTTCATGTGATTTCAGCATCTCTTAATTACTTGCTGCACTGGCATGGAGAGGAAAAAGTGGAGCTGTACAAGTGATAAAACCAATGGATATTTTGAATGAAACATATTCTGGAGCAGAAAAATACACACTGTCCAGCCGGGCCAGAGCACACAGATCCTGATCCAAAGTGCCTTTAAGTCAAAGCTAAGATTCTTGCTAAAGTTAGTGGGCTTTGGATGAAAACTGAAATACACCATGGAAAGATTCTTGCTTTGTGATGTGCACACACAGGATCCAGGAATAACCCCCCCCTGGATTCAATTTTAGACAAGATTAGTGACAGAAAAGATTTTGAACAGAACACTGGTTTTATTTTGTGGCAAAGAAGTCAGTGCTCTAAATAAGGTAATTAAAAATGTACTGAACTGATGACTTTACAGGTCATATATGAATTTATGCATATAGCCTAGATCTCTTAAGGTAGACTGCAAAGTCTCTGTATTAGCTAGATGCTGGCAGGCTGGCTGCTGTGGCAAAATTCTGTATTAAAGCTTGTGAGAAGTTTCCTTTCCCAATTCAGAACGGAGATTTCTTCCAAGAGAAAGACTTATAAAAGTGTAACAGGAAACAAGTCAGTGTAAAATACCAAAGTCTTTTAAAATATTTAAATAACATTAGCACTGTGCTGAAATACTCATTTCCTAATTGTGCAGCACACAAAATCTTGGTCTTGCTAAGGCCTCCAATAAATTGAAAGCAGACTAAAACAAGCTTTCATACAAGAAACATCTGGTTATTTAAGTTTCCTTCTTTTAATACTAATTTTAACAACTCCCAAACGTGGAGAGAAATACTACCTTATACTTTTGTTTAAAGTTCATTTCCTGTCCCTGGGATATTCGCTGACCTTTTAATGCTGGCCATTTTGCTTTCCACTTTCTTATTCCTATTCTCATTGACTTCATTCCATTCTTGACCTCTCTTCCCCTCAAGAAAATTAAATGCAGTCCAAAACATGTTGGACACCAATTAGTTTTACAGCTCGTCTTACCTCCCCTCCTACTGCATTCTTCAGTTCATTGAGTGCACTCCACTTTTATACTTTCAGTCTTCACAAAACTTATAGCCCCACTGCAAAATAAACACCGCTGGCATGAAATTAAAGCCTTTTTCTCTGCTGCTTTCCTCCTTTTAACCAATATCAACAAAGAGTGATCACTAGTCAGAGGAAAAAACATGATTCGCTTATACCTTTGGCTTTTGAAAAAGGTTTGTTTCTTTTCTTGTAGTTATAATATGACAGAGGTTTATGGCACTTTATAACAATAAATCTTGACTAAGCAAAAAGAAAGAATGACTTTTTTTTTTAATACTGGAATTTATCTGTTCATCTTTTAATTTTTGAGGTGTTAGACAAAGAGAGAACATATTTTTGTTAGAGAAAGCATATTCTCTCTTGTAATTTAGAAACACACCATAAAAGGTAAACATAAATATGTAAACAAAACTTATGATCCTACTTATATTTTAAGTTATTTTTTAAATATTAGACACATTTTGCACTTTTACACTGGTAGAAATCTGCAGTTTCAGTGTGGTTGTCTGTAGGACCTTGCCTAGTAAATCTTCTGTTATGGCCTAACCCTAGTCAGTGAGGCACTTGTGGAGTACGTATATGTCAAGGTTCAGAATGTTGCTGGTTGGATGGAAACCACTTCTCAGCTCCTCACATATGTTCCAAAGTAGAAGATAGGCATTTATTTAAGTATCTTTCTCAAGTACACTTAGTGACAGTATGGCTGTCAGGCAAAATTTTGTAGGCAAAATATCTATACTATTCTTTTTCCGTATGTAGCTGCATATCTTATGCACTAGCCGTCAAATTTTCCTTTGGCTTCAGTATTGGAAGACTGGACGTGAAGTATGTGTATGAGTGAACTGCCTCATATTTTTAGAGCCATATGTTATGAGTATATTTATATGTATATATCATACATATCTATATATGTACAATAATATTTCTGCCCAGAAATAGCAATAGCTTTTTAAAATCCCTCTTCAGAATGACATTTGAGAACAATCCTGCATCAGGGTTTACATCTAGCCTAAAGCAACCTGCTTTTTAGTAAGAAAACCCTCCATAAACCTGCCAATGATTGTTGTTCTTAAAACTCCTTGTAATACTGAAAAAGTTAATGAGATGCACTTCAGACTTCTTATTAATTTATGTGATATTCAGTTGCTTGGATTGATCTCAAGAGTGCGAGGAAAAACAAGAGTCCCCTCTTCTCTCTTAAAGAATCATCCTTCCTTTGGCTGTAAATAAATCTTATCACCATGAGCCAGAGAACACAGCTTTTATTGATTTATTTTCTTTTTTAGCCATCTTGTAATGTCTAAACACTCGTATCTAAGCCATAGATTATTCAGGAACTTTCAGTATTGTTTGCAGTATAAACTTTTCTTTGTCCACACATACAAGAACATTTTATGGATCTTCAAACTAGATCAGTATGTTTCTGTCTGAAATAACATTTACAACATAAAAAAAAATCCCTACTAAAGCAGAAGTGGTCTCTATGTAGCAGCATCTGCAGTTTTGGGGATATTTTATTTTGCTTTCAGCATTAGTTTATTAGTGTCAAACTAAGAACTAACTCCAATGGTTTTGTAAATTTGCCTTTTAAGTTTACATGCGAAGTATCAGTTTCATGAGTGAACCCTGATGATGTTTTAGAAAAAGGCCTTAAAATGCAGTTCTTTCCTTTAATTAGTTTTTGCCCTGAAAAAGTGGTAAGCATTGGGTATTGGTGGTATATATTTCTGAAAGACTCAGCTCCTATTTTTAGTTCTTATTGTTCTAAGCACATGTAAGACACCATTTTGACTTTCTCATTTCCACTTTCAGTTAGATAACTGAAATTCAGAAGATACATTCTGTAATTCTGTGCTTAAGGGAAAATGAATAATAAGAAGATGATTAGGTAGGGGACTGGAGCATCTCTCTTATGAGGAAAGGATCAGAGTGCTGAGTCTGTTTAGTAGGCTGGAGAAGACTGAGTGGGAATCTCATCAATGCTTATACATAGCTAAAGCGTGGGTGTCAAGAGGATGGGGCCAAGCTCCTTTCAGTGGTGCCCAGTGACAGGATAAGGGGCAACAGGCACAAACTGGAGCACAGAAATTTCCACCCGAATATAAGGAAAGCCTTAATTACTGTGAGGGTGACAGAGCACTGGGACAGGCTGGTCAGAGAGGTTGTGGAGTCTCCTTCTCTGGAGATGTTCAAAACTGACCTGGGTGGGATCTTGTACAAACTGCTCCAGGTGATCCTGCTGTTGCACGGGGGGTGGGGGTGGATTAGATGATCTCCAGAGCTCTCTTCCAACCACTTACTACACTTCTGTGATTCTGTGATATTAAGAAAAATCTCACTTTCAGTGTAATAAGGCTTAGTCTTCTCCTTTCTTGGAAAAAAAATATCCCAGAACTCAGTTTTTGGCTGTATATTGCAAGAGTTCCTTCACTGTCAATATGCTGATTTGTGATACCTATGGTTCTGCTCACACATTGTTAGGCAAAACGAAATCTTTTAATCAGATGCAAGCTACAAAGAAAAAATGAAGTGGTGACAATTATGCACAGAGAAGGAAGAACATGCCTCAAGAAAGTGTCAGTGCACCACATGCAAATGTTATTTACCTTTGGGGCATACAGATGGTTATAACCATATTAACTCTCATGATGATCCTAACAGCACTTCTGTACTTTTGCATATAGGATTAATTTGACATGGATAACTGTGCTCATGTCCTAGTAGAGGGTTATAACCAACTTTCTTTCTAAAAGCTGGTAAAGTCCTTCTAATATCATGTAGATTTACGGGGACTCATGAATCTGCCTAGACACATTTTCTTGCCAAGTTGTTATTCACAATGCTCCAAAATTTGTACTAGAGACTCTCGGTGTTCGATGGCCCAGGGCAGCAGAGAGTGGAATAACTGAGTAATACAAAAGCTCAACCAACAGAAGAAAATATGAAAATTAAGTTGAGGGAAAATATTCTGTGCTGAATATATAGCTGGATCAGAAGCATCAGATCTCACAACACAGAAGGCGGCTCAGCTCCACACTAGACTTGGTGGATGTATCATATATAGCAGGTTCCCTTTCAGGGTGGCACAGTTAATCCGCAGCCCAGATAATCTCCTACTGGTAATTGAGAGCTGATTATATTTGGTGACCTTCTATACTACCAATGCTATTTCCTGCATCCTGAAACTTAGTTTTCCCACTCTGCTGAAAGTCAGGGCACATAAATATGTCAAATCACTCACATGAATGGTAAAGATAAGATCTGCAAAAATATGTGAATACACTGTTTTAGGATAGAAAAGATTTGAATGGACACTAAACTCTGCATCCCATGTGTTCACAGAGATGAAAGAGAAAAAGATATTTTAAAAAATTAAGCTCCAGAAAACAAGTTAGTTGTGGCATTAAATTGCAAAGTTTAATGGGTAGAACAGGATTTCTGTGTCCAACTGGTGAGATCATGCCCTAAACTATGTCAGATTAAATTAGTTGAATTAATAAATCCCATTTGATATGAATAGGAAAATTGTGAATATGAAAAACATATACAAGAATGTATGTAAAGATTGAACTCCTTCATTGTAAATTTTAAAGATTGTTAGGGTAAAAAAATCATAGAGTGCAATGAAATGATCATAATTCTTTAAATATTTTTTGTTGAACTCAGAAAGTGAAGAATGAAGTTCTCATTGTGTGATCTGTTTTTGTGGCTGGATTTTTGCACAGATACAGCAGTTAGAATGAAACTCTCTTCATTTGACTTTAAAAAAAATAGGATACATTCCAAAAATGAAAAATGTAGCCTAAGCTTCAGCACGGGGGTTGCAGTTCAGATTAGCTGCTCATTCATATTAACTCTTTATTTTCAGAGTAATTTTCTTTATCTTGTTTAAATGGGATTTCACGTTATTTTCCAGATGTTTTACTCTTTCCTTCCACACTGCTTTAAATTTTTTTCCATTTAAATACTATGTTATGTGAATCCTTTCTAGGGTGTGGAGCTGTATCTGAACTAATTTTGTCTAATTTAGAAGCAACAATAGAAAGGGAAGAGTTCGATGGAGGATGTACTTGCATTGCTGGGCTGCTCCCACCTCTTTGCTGCTTCATTTTCCCGTTATATATAGTGTGTCCAAGTTAAAGCTCACGCAGGTCTGATCACCTGAACCATGATCAAGCTTGGTTAATTCACTGTGATCTTAAGGGTTGGGGAATGAAAATTCTCTCCCTGATGTCAGCCTCCACACGTGTTCCCACAAGAGGGAAACTGCCACGCCAGCCTCCCTAAGCACTGCTTGTCCTGAGGTTACACTGTAACAACGTCTGCGTATCCCGTAATACCTCACAACAGAGAGAGTTATCACTTTTTGGTTTTCATGCCTCACAATCCTTCAGTCAATCTTCCTAGTTCACAGAGCCAAGTTCTGAAGGGAAAGGCAGTAGAATTTAGTCTTCCTGTGGCAATGCAGTTGGAGAAGCAAGCAGAGCAGGCAAAAAGTGTTTTGGTATGAGGTTTTTGAGAAGCAGAAGTTTCACATAGACGTGTTAACCATCTCACCTTGCTTCCTCCTCAGTGGAGCTAAGAATGTTCTGGCAATATTTTAATTGTTGGAAACATACAGTTCTGTTGAAATCAAACTGTTTCACAGGAATGTCTCATTTAAAAAAAAAAAAAAGTTACCCAGGAAAAATACAAAATATATTTGAAGCCTAACTCTGTATGTGTGTGCGATTTTAATGTCAAACCCAAACTGACAGCATGAAAACAAATGTGTGACCATGCCAGAAACAAATGTTTTCAGAATTCGTTTCAAAATAAATCTTATTATCTTGGCTTGAAATTAATTTTTATATGTGCCTCACTATCTTGGAGGATAGGAATTTTGCCTGAGAATGTACAAGAACATACTCCCAAATCAGGTGAATTATGTAAAATAAAAAATACTCAATGTACTATGCATACTTAAGCACATTTTTACAAGAAACCTGCGCACATATTGGCACATTTTCCAAATGTCTGTAAAAGCAGTGAAGGGGAAAATGTTCGTGTGGTGCCATACAGCGCTGCAGAACTCTGGGCTTCACCGTTTGGCACTAATGGTGCTCTGTGGCACCACCACACAATGGCTCTGTTTTCTTCATTTACCTGCCATTTTTAAAAGAGTTCTTGGTCTGATGAGGTATATCTAATGTTTTCTTTCATTTGAGGAGAGGTCAAGTACCACATGTACAAAACAAAACAGATCAGGAAAGCCAGAGATGGTTAAATTCTGGAAGACATACTTTTAGCTGATTGCTAAAGACCGAATATCTGAAAGATGCTAGAGAAATTCCTTATTCAATGTTTAGGAAGAGGTGTCTGTGATCCATTAGCAAAGTCACAGTCAAATCTGTGATTGGAAAGGGAAGACAATTGAGTTTCTACTGAGAAGTTTATAGAGTTTAGCAAAACGAATTCTAACTCAGTGTTAAGCCTGAGTTTAGTGTAGAATACTTTCTTAAAATTTGATACACTCATAAACTTTGTACAAGTTCATGAGCCATAAGAAGCATGATATAGCCAACACATTTGATACTTAGGTTCTTTAATTTAACCACAGGAATCAATGGAGATATTCTGCTCCAGGGAACCCAGATTTAGAAGAGCTGTCTTTGCCTCTGACTTGCCTTTTGACTACTCAGGTCATTTGCCCTTCACAACATTCTCACTTTAACACTCATAAACTGGCGATAATGTTGGTTAATGCTTTGCAATCCTGAGATGGAGTATGCTATAGGAATATTAAAAAAGCTGATCTCCTTCCTAAAGTTCACATACAAATGTCATGTTTTATAAATGTAATTTGAAAAATGTCATAGATATGTGATAAATTAAGCTGTTAAACAGTCTGAGTACTGTATGCAGTTGTTACCTTACAATACAATTAAGAAGAGTTAATGAAAAACATTTGGATATTCTAACTGGTGATGGGGTTTATTTGTTATGAACACCTACCAAATAATACAGGCTTGTGCCCTGCAAGGCATCATCTTTGAGGGGGAAAGGAGCATATTTCAGACTGACAGAAAGGAGACAAAATAAAGCCTCTTATTGAGACATATAAATAAGAGTTTATAGCCTTTGCCATGCATTTTGTGGTTCAGTTGCAACAACCCCTGAGCACTGAGGCAGATTGTCCTGGCATGTTCAACAGTAGCGTGTAACTGGAGCATAGATTTTTAAAAGTGTTTCACCATCACTAACCAACCCCATTTAACAGAGCTAGAGCTCCATAACCTGATTTTCGAAACCAGCAGTCTCTGCTGATTTGAGGATGCACTTAATGCTGGCACGGTGGCTAAGAAAATATCCCCCAAAATGAACACTGTCTTACAGGCTAACATGTCAGATAAAAGAATTCCTCTTTTTCAGAAGAATACTTTTCTACACTTCACTAGACTGTTGTGTAATTATCTGAGGTGGTTGAACGTGGTATTAAAAGAGAAAGTGGGCGAGATTACCTTCTGAAAGCTTGGATGAGAGGATGGAAATGTGCTTCATAATAATGAGCATGTCAGCACAGCGGAGTTACCTCAGGTCACTGCTGGCACATATGAGCACATCAACTAGTTTTCTTAAGGTGTGAACCCTAAATTTGTATCAAAGTTACTTTGCACATACTGTGTTCACCTGTGCATGTCACTGGCATTTCTGCAAGCATATGCCATGTGCCCTGACAAGGATTGTGACCTACATTTTCAAAAGTTTTCTACATTTCTTTTGCCAGTAAAATTCTTGAATAGATTCTCTGTTCCTCTGGGCATGAAGGGTTGAACTGAGGGAAGGTACTTCACTGCTGTTCAGACAGATCAGCCCACATTCTGACTGTACCACACTAGATCAAACGAAACCTTGGAATTGGCTAACGTGAGGTTAAGTAATCCTAATGCAAATCATAGTTTATGGCTAGGTGGGAGCCACACCAAAGTAAGGGTATGGATTTACTTTGAAATGAAAACATATTCTAAATTCTTGCATGAATTGGATTTTGTCTTGAGAAAAATTAGCCATGCTAATTCCCAATGATTCAGTTGAGGTTGTGTGTGGATGACTGTTTGCTACAGCATCAATGATAGTGGCAGTAGACAAACACAATATTCAGAATAAGATTACGCTTGTAAAATCACTTCACTTATATTTATGGTCTCTTAATGAAAAAAATGGAAACTCAAGATAGCAAAACCAAGCATAATTTCTTGTTTTAGTAGCATGTAATGCTTGTTAGCTCTCTACTGGTTAAAAAGCTTACAAATAAAAATATTTAGATGTCTATATTAATAAATATTTTAAGTCTTATTAAAATATTTTATATGAATATATGATTTTACTAAATATGATCAGAGAAATATGTCATTATCTTGACTTTTCAGCCTATGTTGTTTTGTTGCTGAGATACAGCTTTAGGAGAAAGCTAAGGTACCTTTTCATATAAAATGCATCAGTGTTTATGTTTTCAATATTAAAGACTTTACAAGAATTCTGATAGCTGTCACAGTTTTTTCATACTGCTATTCATTTTGTGCAAGTTTTCTAATTTAAATTATATGAAAATAAAATATATGTAAAGCAGATTAAAACATGCTAGTTTCAAGCAAATAACATACCAGCTTCCCTATATATATTTCAAACATCACATCAAAAGAAGAAATTATCAGTTCCTTCTTGCCAGGCTGTGGTCTGCCTCTGGCTACTCCCTGTGTATTCCTTCTCCAGAGCTAAAGCAAATACAAGAAGTCCACATGGTAGATGTTTCACTCTTCTTCATATATCCTGTTCACCACAACCATGTTATTTGAAATATACCTATTAACTTCAGGGTATTAGCCAAGCCTGGCTATGCTACATTAAACCAGAATTACTTTAATTTTGGAATTATTTATAATCTAAGTTAAAATTCTGATTAGCATAAGGAAGAATCTGTGTGTGTGTGTTTTTAAGATTTTTCAGCACATGGATCTGAGATTTTTGCAACTGTGCAGCTCTATAAACCATCTTCAAAACTGTGAAAGTGATTTCCTCCTTGCTGTATATTCTTTTATGACCTGGTAGCACAAATTTGTATGTTTGGCTGTAACTGGTTGAATACATTCCACAGATGTTGGCTGATAGGGAATGAGTTCTATGGCAAGTATCTGATGTAAATGTGCACAGTCTAAAACAAGAGAATCCCCAAAAGTTAATGGCTTTAATGTCACTTAAATTTGGAGGTTAGATTGCAGACTCTTCTAGGAGTTCCAGTACTGCACATTTTTCCATACCCAGCCCCTTTTAGAATAAAGGGCCCCAAATATTTTGTCTGAATTCCTTGCTCAATGAACCTACAAGGAAACTTACGGAGCAATGGAATTAAAAGATTAAACCACAAGCCACTTGTACTAAGTCTTTAAATGACTTATGAAGCATAGAGTTTACATAGTAACTGAGTCTGCAGACTCAGTTGCTTTTGGAGAGTTCTGAGGACTTTGGGTTTTTTTCTGCCTGACTTGACTGCTTTGTTGCTGTGTGGCTGTTCCCATCTGGATGTTACAAAAGAACAAGACAAAAGATAAGATTACAATTAAGTAACATTTATTTGTTTGGGGTTTTTTAACTGCTTCTTAATTAGAGAGAAAATCCCCCTTATTGTTAACCCGTAGGGTAAGAATTGGAAACAGCAATATCACATGGCCCCAGTATTCTTGCTCACACAAATACCTTCAGTCTTTTATATATTCCAGGCATGCAGAAGTACACGTGAAAATCTTAAGAGACACAGTGATTTATACACACAAACATTTAAATGACTTCAGCAAAGTGGGGTCTTAAGTTTAAATATTAAATATTGACAAGATCGAAAGCAATTTTGAGCAGTAACCTCTGTCTGTGGCTTTAAATCCATTGCTTTCTGTGACACAGGGTAGGGAAAAAATAAACATGTACAAACACTGCAGGATACAAATATTGTGCCGTGGGTAAGTAGAAATCTAATCGGGAGGTGGTTTGGTGGTTTGATACAGGTATGAAGACACGGGTCTTATTATACTTTGGATGCCTTTCAGTTTGTCTTCAGAGTACTTAATTTTTCAATTTTGATTCCATAGCTTTGAGACATAAGCTGTACCCTATAGGCTTGGTCTCTTGTTTCTATTTGGTTAGTATCAGAGGGAGAGAGAAGGGATGTTAATGTTTCTAGCAAAGGCTGTGGGATTCTCCTTCTATCAGGAATGGAAGCTGTGTGCTAGAAAGCCAGGATAAGGCATTTTGCCAGTGAAACAAATGGAAAGGAGAAACAGTTTACAATGTTAGGAGCTTGTAGTTCTGCTGACCAGCTACAGGCGAGTTTAGTGCTACATAAATAATAGTGATGCAGTCATCTAAACTGTTCCCATGGCTGATGTTTGTGGACAGTGACAGTCAGGTATCATTGTGGAGTGGGTAGAAATGGTCCCAGGCTTGATATGGGATCCAAGCATAGTCTTGGTGTTGTAAAATTCATACCATTTTATTTTTCATATGCTTCCAAGAATGCACCCTTCAGTGGGCACTATAACTTTATGACTTTATGTCCATGCATTTTTTTTATTTACACTTGGAAGATTTCTTTTCACACCTGGTCACCTCGCTGGAAAATGAAGCCCTCTCAATATTTGGCTATCTTTTGTTTCCACATGCTACAAGAAGGACTATGGGATTTTTTTCCTTATGTCATGTGATGAATTTCATAATTCACAGCTTATCCAGATTGTGATAGATATGTAGCATTTTGTCTGTTACTGATCACTAAAAATCTAGGTTAATTGAAGATTTTATAAGTATTTTATCTCTCAATGGGACATTCTTGCAAATTAACATCAAAAAACTTGTGAGCAAAACTTCATAAACAAAGTGCAATGAATCTAGATATTGCAGGATTTCCAAGACAGAACTTTTCTTTTTCATCTCTTTGCAAAACCTTATTTCTGCCTTGCTTGGCTCTGGTTGTTTCTTACATAGAGACAATTTTCACTTAGGGATTTCTGAGGTGTCCGCAGGAAATATGTAGCTGTAGGCAAACCTGCTACTTGCCTAGCAGGCAAACCTGCTACTTGCCTAGCAGTGCAGGTAACTGTAGCTCACTGAATAGCATTTTGTAGTGACACTTGCCCTCAACAGGAAAAAAGTCATGCTTCACTGGAATGGATTCAGCAACAGGAACAGAGACTTCAGTGAGCAACACTGTCCAAAGAGGACTAAGCAATAAACAGAAAACTTTTTTCCAAAATATGCCAAACAGTATTTGGAATTTTTACAGGTGTTAACTATTTTAAATTCCTTTCTGAAGGAGAATGTTTAGCCTTTTCCATCCCTGCAACATTATCTGAGCGATTATTTTATATTAATGGTTTGCTTTTCCAGAGAAGGTACAATTGTTTTGCAGTAATAACTTGGGTATAGCAAATAAATGAAGAGCATGATGACTCACTAAGAAGGACAAGAGCAGAGTTCAAACCAGCCAGTTGAGCATTTTCACTTCAGGATAAAAATAACCATGTGAATCTTCTTCATCTTATGCCTTAAGGTAAGTAGACACCCAACTTGTTGTCGTTGTCTGTACAGCAACGACAGAACATTTCTTATTATATAGGATATCAACACAAAGTAGCTGCAAAACCTGTTTAATCCCAAGTTACTCTTCAACATTGTCAGTAGCATTCTGATACAAAAATTAGGCTATATAAAGCATTACAGTTCCAAGTACCTACAGCTATCTGAAAAGGAAAGTCATCTACACAAATTCTGAGATCTGTTAGAACAAATTGCGTGTGATTCAGTGGGGACAAATGTAAGGTAATGAGAAAGACTATTTAGTTGCAAAAATGCAGATTGAGAAAGGAGCATTTAGGTAGCAGTTGTACGGAAAAGGACTAAGGAGTTATTTTTGATTACAGACATCATGCTGGAATATGAGAACATAACCGTGTCCTGCAAGATACGAAGTAGAAGCCGAAGGAAGCTAAAAGCAGAAAGCATTAGCAGAAAAATCACAGCTGAAACAATGGGTCCAGCTATAGATATGACACTTGTAGAAAGATGGTGACAAGTCAGTATCTAGAGGAGAGCAGTGAGGTGCTGAGGTCCAGGAAAAGTGACCTAAAAGGAAAGCCAGAAAAATCTGAAATTATTTGTCCAGAGAAAAGAAAGCAAAGAGACCCGGTAACAGTGTACACAAAGAGATGCTGTGAAGGAAAGCAGGACTCTATTCCCACGTTTGTGAGGGGGAGTACAAGAATTAATGGTCTTCATATTATATGTTTGGATTAGTTTATTTATTTAATACTAAACATCATTAAAGACGGCAGCAGACAGCTTGGAGATGTAGTGAAATCCCTGTGATTAGAGGTTAGACAGACATCTGTCAGAACTGATGTAAGGATAGTTCTTTATGTCTTTGGGCAGTGCAGTAGCTTCAATGATTTCAACATCTTATTCAGCCCTTGAATTCTTTCAGGTTCTAAGGTTCTGACTATCTGGTAAGTAGTTGGTGAATATTAACAAGTGCTGAGGTACGACAGATGTAAACTGGCAGGCAAGCAAAAAGAGGCACAATGAGGGTGGTATGCAATTTATCTCATCTCCTGGCTTTTGTAAGAAGTCTAAGAAGTGATGATGGAAGGAATGGGTTTCCATGTGTAATGCTAAAATCAGTAATCAGAACAAAACTAGCATAGCCCATCTCTCTTGCTGCACCTAAATTTTTCAAACAGAATAAAAATTCCAGTCTTACACATTATATACAATTCAGAATGAAGATGATAAATAGAATGGATTTTAATAGCATACCTTAACTATATGAAGGAGACAGACTTCTGAGTTTCAAATATAAAATGCTCATGTCTATAAAACCTTTGCACCATGGATGATGCATATATAATAATTTCTTGGTATTTCCAACAACCAACCAGCCTGTTAGCATTAGTTCTGCAGTGGGACTACTTGAAAAGCAAGAACTGTCATAATGATATTCCCTAAATATTATTATTTATTAATTTATATAGGTAGCTACTCAGACAAAACACAGGCAACACATTATCTATCATGAAATTCAGCAGTTGTGCTTGATATCCCTCATCAAATAGGAATAAGGTACTTTTTATGCTTAGAAAAGCCAGCTGATCTGTGTTTACCATTGTCAGACATAAAGATTGCATCTTTGATTTTACTAGCATTAATGTTTGGAAGAATAATCAACACAGAAATGCTCAGGTTTGACAAGCAGTATAAGATTTCAGTAAACATGTCTTCTCTCAGAGAGATATTGGAACCAGATAATATTAAGGGAAATTATGCTGCTTGCAACTCTGATCTTCAAAGAGAATGTAAGTATAGATTGAAATCAGAATGGACATTTAAGGATATTAAATGCAAATAGGACTTCAACAGAGACTCAAAGATACAATTAAATTATGGAAATATGCACAAGTTCAGTAAGTGAAAACATGAAATACTTTGGGAAGGAAGGTTGTATAAACATAAGCTTGTTATTGCTAAATTAACATGTTGAGTTAGCTGGAAGATTTTGGAAATATTTAGAATCAAAATTCTGATTTATTAAAAGTAAGATGCTTTGTGAAAAATTTCAAAGACTTTTAAGTTTCTTTAGAGAGGAAATTTTAAGAATTTAAGTGAATTCTATTCCAGCTATTTCAAAATAGAACATTCTGAAAGCATCTTGCATTGGTTTGCCTACTGGATACAATTTTAAGATGGTCACATCAAAATGGAATATTTAGATTAATCCAACAGATGGAACTTTTCTGTTTCCTTTACATTGCAATATTAAAAGAGATTAAAAGTTAAGATATTACCCCCAAAGAAAAAATGAAAGTCCCAGTTGACTTTTTGAGAGTATTTTTCTGTAATGGTATTGAAAAGGGGTCCTCTTGTATAACTAAAGTGTGGTTTAAATTGTATACTTATTCTAAAATAAAAAAAAGAACCAATTCACATGAATTATGAAAACCTTTATTTTATCCCTATTCTCACAATTTCTAAGGCTACAATATAAATAGGAAACAAATACGAGTTCAACAAGCACATGTGAGTTTATAAGTGTGAATGTAGTCTTAAATACATACTTTTCACATACTTCAGAACATCATTAGGATTCTGCCAGATGTCATTTATATACCTTAGTGTAAAATGTGTCTGATGATATATACGTTTCACAGGAGGTTAAAGGATAACAGAATTTTACATTCAGTGACCATCTACAAATCTTTTTTAAAGGTACAGATTAGGTCGAGTGCATTAGCAGCCTAACCACATATTTAGAAAATGAAAGATTAGGCTAACTCTTATCATGTGAGCTCAGAAAGTACAGCTGTAGTTCCAGACTTCAGGATAAAGAGGTTAGGGTCCTTTTGCAGAGATAGATGCAGAGAGTTGGATAAATGTGAGAAAAAAGATAAAATCGTATGTAGTCTCATATATTTTACAGTTATTGTAAGTACTGTGGGATAAAAATGTCAGTTCATGAGCCTCCACTTGTCTCTGCTTTTCCCTCCTGTTCAGTGACTGTCCTCAAAACGTGTAAAAGTCCATTTAGATTCTGCTTTCCACTACTGCAGATGTACAGTTTGGATGAGGACCACATAGGAAGTTTAAAGCATCCTCTACCACTTGCAAGCTGCTATAGAGTTTAGCTGCACTTCTGTATGGCTTCAAAAATGTGGAACTGGATGCTAATGCCATCAAGGACATTTCTGGTTTTAACATTGGAAATCAAATATCGGTTTAACAAGAATTGAGGTTGCCTGGAAGGCTCCTGCACCTCTTCAAACTACTGAGTTCAGCAAAATTCACATTTTTTGTCAATGTGTTTTGAATATGTCAGTCTTGATTCTTACTTTAAGGTTTGCTCTGATAGTTCATAAGATACATTCTGTCCATTTCTTAGGAAAGGATACTTAAACCTGTCTAGGGCAAACTATCATCAGAGTTGTTATTATGGGATACACCCCATATGAACACATAGCTGGTCTTCTAGAAATAGCACTACATGTGCACTATGCATTCAGTATGCTTTACATGCGTATAATTTTATAATCCCTTTGCCTGTAGAGACAGGCACATTTAACACATTTGTCTAATGTAAACATGCAGCAGTAATGAAGAGTTCAATTGTTTTTTGTTTTTACCTTAACTCTGTAACTCCTATCTTTTAGAGCTCTGAGCTCTGCTGAATAGGATGTTCCCAGAAGATAATGGTGGGAAATCATGTCTCAATATGTTATTTGTCAGGGTGTTTACTGGAGCAAAAGGAGACATCCCTCCTGATTTGATAAATCAAACAAGTATGTGTGGCAAGAGGAAGCTGATTTTTATCCCTGTAACATTTTCATTAAGGAGTGCAGTGAATCTCTCACTTGTCCCCACACACTGCACTTTGGATCATATTGCAGAGGAGTCTCAGGGTGCAGACAAATTCCTTTTGAGTGAAACAAAACTGGAAAATGCATAATAGGGACACATCTAATACACTTCAACTGCAAATGGACATTCAGTTAATGGGTCTAAACTACAGCTAGTCCAAAAGAAAAAAATACAAACCAAACCAAAAAACACACACAAAAAACCCAAAACATGAACTTCAGATCTCCTCAGCCTCAGCATTTTGACTCTTCACTGTTTGACCACAGTATTTGCTGGTCTAAACATAGTCAGAGAGCAATCTACTCCTTAAGTAAATGGTGGTCTCCCCAGCTGAGGTTTGAGGTATGTTTTTAAAATGCAGCCAGTCTGAGGAAATTACAGCTGAACACAGATGGAATTTTAAAGGACTGACCCAAATCTCGTTAAAGTTGCTATATGATTTCAATCAATTTACTGGGTTTTGTACTAGACCTAGAAGTTCCAGGTCTTTCTGACTACTTTTGTCTGATAGCAGTCCATAATCTTAAAAAAACAGAAAGAACCCAGTAGAACAAAGTCTCTGTATGAGACCAATAAGTGATTTGAGTAGAGGATGTAGTTGAGTGTAGTAGAGAATGTAGAGTTGAGTAGAGAATGTAGTCTTACTCACACAGAATGTTTCATTTAACAGGATGTGAGTGAAGATTAACATATATTCCCTCATCTAGAGGAACATATAGCTTGGAAAATCTGAAAAAGTAAAATAATTCTTAAGAATTCCCAGAAGACTCGTTAGACATGACTGGCTTTGACTTAAACAAATTACTTCTAAGAAAACCCCAAATATTTTAGTACAAATATATCTGATATTCCAAATATTTACCTATTAGGATTTTCCATTTTTACAAATTATCAGCATCAGAAAAACAAAAGAACATGTGAATATGCTCTGTAAAAAGTAAGACATTTTGAATACAATATTTCTGGGTTTTGTTCACTCCTTTATATGAAATGTATTAAAATAGAGTGCATATATGTCTATATAACTCAAATTGAGACAGAATTAGAATAAGCAACTGTTTGTAGTGTATTTGAAAGTAAATTGCATGCTTTGATACTTAAATGACTTGATAGCATATTTTCTAGTAGGTGTCTGTTGCCATGCTTTAGATAAGTTTCTGAGAAAGACATAAAAAAAAGAGAAAAACCCCTACCTATAGCCATGTACCTTGTTTTGTCTTATCTAGGAAGAGCAGGATACTGCTCCAGACTTTCGCCAAGTTAATGCAGACATTAGCCTCAAACAGAACTGTGCATTCTTGTTGCTGGGGTGGCATACAGGTTTCTGTATTTTGGTCTCCAAGCAAACAATCATATTCTAGTCTTCCCTGAATTAAAAAGGCAAGTAACCAGCAGACATAACTAAAGAATTCTGCCCATCATCTGGTCCCAAGAAGTCTCACTTGATACTCTTTCTTCTGTCTTTGGAAATTGGCTTTCTCATGCCAAATGAGTCCTTTCCTTCTTTTCCCCACCTTTAGCTCTCTCGTGAATTCTCTCAACTCCCTCTTGTAGTACAACTTTATCTCGCTTCTTAGCTAAAGAACACCCCTTTAAAGAGTTCTTTTTTGTGACCTCTCTCACATGTAGGCCTGCCGTCTGAAGGGATTTGGCTTGGGTTTTGCTTACTCCCCTGCCTAGTCTCCCAGTCCCAACTCAGAAGTAGAATGAAAATTCTGCTTGTTTGAGAGCAATTTTTGCATTGTATTGGCTCCATCTTGAGACTCTTCTGCTTATACCACTTACAGGGAACAGCCTCCCTTCCCTGAGAACCGCTTTCTGTTATGGTAACAGTTTTAGTGCTGCTTCTCTCCTCTCTATAGCACCAGCCTCTGAGATGGCTTTAGCAACAGCAGAAACACATGCTGTTAGTTGGGTAACAGCATTTCTTTCACCTGCTGCTGTGCTCAGTCTTCTGATGCGAGTGTGTTAGTGAAATCTCTCCCAAGCACCAAGTTCTACAGTCAGTTAGGATGAAGTTGACAATTCATTCTTCACAGTCCTACCGTTTCAAGCCTTTTATAGACTCATGGAAGTATCACTGCATTGATTGACCTTAAACCTATGCTTTAAATATTACCATTATAAACTTTGGCCAGGAACTTAAAAAAAAATGAGGTGAATGTAATCAGTTAATGATGTAGCAGGTGTGAATTAAATCTTTGAGTGCCCTTATCTAACCATAATTCCCTCTAAGTATTTCTTCTCAGGATAAAAACCTGGTTTTAAGCCTTTGCCTTGATTTTCCCACTAGCTCCCAACTTTTCCATTCAGGTTTCTAATCGGTGCTAAAAGTCCCAGGTATGTTGTCCTAAGAACCAGGTAATATCAGAAAACAGCCACACCATGCTATGTTAGCTATGTACTATTTATTTACTGAGTATAGCCCTGCCTTTTATTTGCATTCTTTACCAAAATATGTTCCTCTGAACCCTCTGGTTCACCCTGTTCTAATCAAGGTAGAAGTGTCAACCATCTACATTTGTTTAAATGTTCTGACTGGATAGATGTTACTCAGGCTGGTTTCTGTGGTGTCACTCTCAGTACAAGGTAAGTAGCTGTTGCCAAAGTTTATATGTGAAGTATCTGTGTACAAGTCTGCTCTCTCAGTGATAATGAGGTCATATTCAGTAGGTCATTTAGTATAAACATAAACTTTCTGGTTCAATAGCAAGCTCTTAAGTATCCCAGTTATTTCTATAGTGTTGATTCTTTATTTTCAAATTACACAGGCCTGTTCTTGTTAACAGACCTCTTTCATTCTTCAGTAACTGGTGGAAACACCATGCATCAGTTTTGTTTACAATGAATTAGAAACTGTCCCTGCATCTTCTTTTCCTTTTTCCTGTACACTGTTGGATTCCAGAATTCTCTCTCCCATCAGTTGTGCCTCTGCTCAGGAAAAATCCAAATATTAGAACTTGACTATTTCCCCTCAAATTTTCAGTGTGTTTTACAGTTATTTGTATTGCCATGAAATAGGAAATAATTCCATTTATTATATTTTGTCATATAGGACTGAAACCTAGTTTCATTTAAATCACTGGTGGGAGTTTGGTTTCAGTGAGATAAGATTCAGGACTTATGTGGCATAAGGGCTTGAATTTCTGGTATCTTATGAATTTTGTGTGCCTATTTGTTCTTTCAAGTAGGGCAATATATTGCTGCTTCTCCCATTCCTGTTGTCACACCTTGGAAGTAAAAAAGTGGAAGCCAATAACTTATTTTCATCCAAATAATCTATTGCACCTCTTTAGCAAGATTCTTTTACTATTTCGAAGAAAATATTCACAAAATGCTAAAGCATGCAGCAGACTGTGAAGATAGGAAGGTGGAAAATATTTTTGCTTTGGAGGATTACTAAGGTGTTCCAATGTCATTCTGATTTGTACAGATTACTGTTAAACATCTTTGGCTATAAAGGAGAGCTCTTGTACAAAATTCATGTATAAAATTCATAAGGAGTTAATTGTTCCTAAAATATTTCCACCAAAACAAAATGTTTCATGTATAGAACATTAGTGTGAAAGTTTAGGTAATGTCTGAATGGCATAAATTTCAAAACACTTTCAGAAAAAGTGGCTAAGGCATCTCTTGAAAGTGGCAGTACCAGCAGCTTGCAGAAAACACAGCAGAATTAAGGCTCCTGATTTCACTCAGCTGGATTAACTGGCTAAGATCCTAAGGCTTCCTGTATAATTAATGGAGAGAAATAGCTTTTTTTCCAGTGTCGATCCATGGCAAGAACCTAAATTAAGTGCTTGAATTGCCCAGTGGAAGAACTTGCTTCTCTTCACTGACTGTAAAGAAACCGAGCTGGCTAAGCTAAGCTAGGTGCATCGGGTTTGGTTAAAAACACTCGTCTGCCTTCTAAGGGCTTGTGTTCCTGGAAGAGGAGCTTCACTCTTTTAACCACTTGAAGTGTTTCTGTGAGTCTTTCCTTGGGCTGGTCAAAGAATTTAGATAAAATTCTTTTATATAAGATAAGAAATTCCTTTGTTGGAGTCTTTATTTCTTTCCAAATTACCTGCAAACAAATAACTGCTTTTACAAATATCCTGGTTTCCCTAGAGTTATTTAAATGTGGAACATAACATATTACCCCGTTAGTTACAGCTCCTTTCAAAACATCTTCCTACCTTGGCCTCTAATTAGTTTATCCACTTAGCTTGAGAACAGATGTTTTTTAACAGGACTGCAGCTTTATCAAAGAATTTTGAGAACTATTTCAGAATAGTCAAGCTTATAAACAGATAAATATACCTATCTTATGAACCTTCCTTTTTAGTCATCGTATGTTATTACCGATGTTATTGGTCAGGCAATTGTTGGTGTTAGGAGCTAGAAGAATTCTAGGAAAGATTTTTAGGGAACTGGGATATGTATACTGAAACTGGCATTGTTGTTATTATTATTATTCCCCACTTTCCCATGAAACAAGTGAAGCAGAATGATCTTGACTTCTCTTCATATCTTCATGACTTTTTGCTATAAAATCATTCTTACTGGTTCTTTATTTTTGTAGTATGGTGGCTAGTGTAAGGAAGACTCCATTTATGTTTTGATTCTGTGGTTGGATGACTTCCTTTTGGAGAAGAGACAGAGAAAGTACGATGAGGAGGGAATGAAAGGAGACAGCAAAATAAAGGATGAAGATTCTCTCAGAACCCGTTTTGGTACCTCTAGTGGTGTGTGGATGGCTGTGAAGCAGAACATAGCACACTGACACTTCAGATGTCATGCCAAAAGTTACATTAAGTTACAACATCGCTGACTGAAAACACATCTGCTTTATTTCAAATGTGTAGTGCACTTTGCTATATGCTTCTTTCTCCTCTCTAGCTCCATCTGATGGAAGTACTTCAGTACATGAAACTCCAGATGTGACAGTATCACAATTTATGTTTATCTGTATTTTGTATCTTCTGAAAGTCGCAAGTCAGATCACATGTAGTATTCAAATATGTGTATACTCAAGCACTGAAGTTTAAATATTATGAAAACCTTGTAACAGCTTATATAGCAGGATGGGCATATGACCAAAACTTTATTAGACCAATTTTTCAAGCAGTAATTTTAAATGATAAGTAGTAAATGCTGTAGAAGTCTGCACTACAATGAGAAAAACAGATACCGAATGTCTGTTGTCTGATTTCATTCACATAAAATTGTTAAACATTGCAGAAAGATATCTGTTCTCTTATGTATGTACCTTCATTTTTCAAATATTTTAATTTGTCACTTAAGAGAAAGAGAACCTCTTGGAAGGATGCTAAACTGTAATTTAAAAGCAAATAAAGAAAAAGAAAATAGCCAAGTGGCTTAACTATTTGGTTCTCCTCTGTTCTGAGTGTAGGATTTGGAGGATTTACCTTTGCTTCAAAATTGCAGAGACACAGCATCACAGAATTGTAGGGGTTGGAAGGGACCTCCAGAGACCATCGGGTCCAACCCCCCTGCCAAAGCAGGTTTCCTTAGGACATATTGCACAGGGAGGCATCCAGTCGGGTCTTGAATATCTCCAGAGAAGGAGACTCCACAACCTCCCTGGGCAGCCTGTCCCAGGGCTCTGTCACTCTCACTGCGAAAAAGTTCTTCTGCATGTTGGTTCGGAACTTCCTGTGCTCCAACACAAGGCCATTGCCCCTTGTCCTGTGTTCAGAAAAGAGGCTGGCCATTTCCCCCTGTGTCCCACACTTCAGATATTTATTAACATCAATCTCAGTCTTCATTTCCCAAGGCTGAACAGCCCCAGTTCACCCAGACTTTCCTCGTAGGGGAGATGCTCCAGGCCCTTAATCATCTTTGTAGCCTCCTCTGGACTCTCTCCAGGAGATCCCTGTCTTTTTTATACCAGGGAGCCCAGAAGTGGACACAATACTCCAGGTGGGGCCTGACCAATTAGTTTTCTTCTTTGCTGCAGACTTTGCTCTCCTCTTTTTTCTTCAGTTCTTGCATCAGTCAAAACCCCATGCCTGTGGTTATCCTATAGATTATGTGGCAATATTGGAGGGAAAATTAATCAAAACCAATGCAAACTCTGGTCTTTTTTTTCTGTTGGAGAATATTCTTTTCCCTCTAGCTTAGAAAAAAATTTGTGCCCAAGGCATCATCATGCCATATCTCATGTTTGACAGCAGAAAGTGTTATTTTTGTGATTCGTTACATTCAGAATAGAATGGGGAAATTTCTTGAAGACAGCTTCTCTTTACACAAAACCTAGGACTTTCATATTTAATGTGTTTCCTAAACGAATATCAGCAAATATTTAACTGGTGTTTATGAAAGGAATGACCAGCTGGCTTATTGTCATTGGACATATCCATGTTGGCTATGCAAGTGAAGGCCCAAGTGGGCCAGATGTTTTCCATCATAGCACACTCTCAAAGTGCTGCTCTTACGCCTGAACGAACCCCACACACCAAGCAGTAATTGTGCCCTGATTTCTGTTCTAATGCACATTGCAGCACGAAATAAGTTACATTCCATCTTGTTGACACAGCGTGCTTCAGCTGCTGGTGTGGCAAGTTGTCTCTTCACTGAAGCTGAACTAAGAAATGTCTGGCGTTATTAGACAGATTATCTTATTACTGTTTTCCTGGCAGTTCCTGACAATAGCACTTGTGTGGATGGCACCATGGGAAAGTGAGTTTGCAGAGCACTGAAAGTGCATTAACAAAACAAATCACATACATATGCACACTTCCAAAAAGTTATTTTGAGACAGAATTCAGGGGTGATAGCATCTGTTCAGTAGCAAACAGAGGGTTAACTTCATGTCTCTATCCTTAACCTCCCCGGTAGTAGAAGAAACAGAAGAAACTGCCATAGGTCAGTTAAGATCCCTGGGCTGTGATAGAAGGCAAGTCTGCAGACATCCTCCTCAGGCATAACCCCTTATCCATGGTCTCAACCTTTGTGTACATTCTCATCTAACTTTGGTTAGTCAATTTTCCTTTCTCAGTATCCTGTAGCTTAAGATGTGGGAACAGTGAACCCACTTGGCTAGTTTGGCAGCCTTTGGCCCCAACCCAAAATTTAGTGTTTCTTTTTATGTATCATCTCAGCTTCAAGATGACAACCAAAGAATACTCTATATCAGCCTAAGATACGTAGCCTAAGAATTTAGACACTTAGAAACTATAATTTGAGCTGTCTCAGGATAAGGAAGCATTGAGATTTCTGCTTTCTGGGCAAATTCTCTAGCTGTTTTCTACATGGCATTGTAAAATTGTCTCCTTTCCCCTTCTGCTTTTTGAATAAGTGGGTGTTTTTTGTGTAAAGTGAAATACATCCTGTGTTTTATGTGTCTAAAGTACTGCTAGATTGGGTCCTTGAGGAACTTGGACAGAGAACTTAGGCACAGGCATACTTTATGAGTCCCAGATAGATCAGACGAGAGTTGGATACCAAAAAACCATTCAGTTTAGCCAAATTATAGCCAAGTGTTGGTTACATATAGTAGCAGAACTTTTAAAATATTGATGGAAAACACAGTGTTCTTTTGTCTTGTATTCTTATGGTCATGCTGGTTTTTTATGGATTGGTCACTTGGCATTATTCACTTTAATCTATATTATCATGCTTATAATTTATTGGAAAGGAGAAGCATTTTTTGGATTCATTCATTCCTGCTGCATTTTTGCAGTATCATCAAGGATACTAATAAGGTGGAGGTAAAGAATCTTTACGCTTGTATGTAAAGAATCTTTATGCAAGTTGTCTTCTGCAAAGTTCATCTGGGCTGAGGGTCAACATTTTGGAGTCCTGTAAACAATATGTGCTGCAAGTCCTTGGCTTCTAAGGCATGCAAGAGAGCTGTAGAATCAAGGAAAAGTTAAGGGGAAATTTATAAGTGTTGGTGTTCTCCTCTTGGTGACAGTTAGAAGTGAATGTTTTTGATAGTAGCATTCTAAGAAATGTTGCGTGCCTGTTGGAGCCTGGGGTTTTTTTGACTGTAAGGACAAAGTATGTTGTTAACAGGGCTAGAAAGTAGCTGATGCATCTGCTGAAGTCATTAGAAACAGAGTGTAGGACCTGAGACTGCTACCTTTACCAGTACCTGGAGAAATCGTCTCTGTTTGCTATTTTCTTAGCTCTTCCACTGCTGTTGGTAAGAGGGTAAGAAACATGCAAATGGTGATGGTCCTCCCTTCTGTGGTTATTGCTGCCATCATGCTACCTGCAGAGCTCTCTTCCTTTTTGCTCTTTCTTTTCACCAAGGATAGCAGCAGGCCCAGCTCTACCAGAGCCCCATCCCAGGAACATACAAAATTTAAAAAAAAAATAAGTAAAGCAAAAGTTGCTTAGGGGTTGGAGAGTGGGACTATATAACTTAAGGGGTCTGAGGTAGGACTGAGGTGTGAAAGACAACTAGGGAAACTGAAGGGGATCCCAGATCAGGGTATAGTGAGAAAGTGAAAGAATCCCTTACAGAGCCCTTAAACTCTATTGAAACATTTCAACCTCCCCAACTCCTATCACCCTCCCAAAGTTCTTCTCTCATTTCCCCACCCAGATTCTACCACCTGCTTCCCTATCTTCTCTTAAAGGGTGCAGAAATCTGGCACAATTGAATCCAACTGGTGCAGAAGTTCCAGCCTAAGCAGTCTACACACATGGATCAGATTTCTGGATCGAGGCCTAAGGCTGAAACTGTAGCCAAATATTTCCTGCTTTACGTGAGACCCCACAGTGCACGGCTGTGTCCTGGAACAGTGAATTAACCTTGCAGTGTTGCAAATCATATTTCTCTTTAAAAACTAATTTTCTCCTCTGAAATACCCTTTGAAAATGGTACTAGCTTTTGATTTTTTGATTGTCATAGAACATGGCTGGTGGTAATCCTGTTTGGCTTTGTGTTCTTCATTTAACTTTAGGAAAACATAAGATAGACTACAGTTTCCATTACTACTATTTTTAAGTTGATATTTCTGTGTTGGTGAACTTTGAACAATCAATCCAGAAACGGGCTATTCCACTTCATTGTTTACAGCAAATGCTCACACTGGGATTCAGACAATTTTCCTGAATTTGAATAAAATAGCTCAGGAGATCTTGAGTACTAAGGACACTGAAGGAATCCTTACTGCATCCAGGAACTGACTACTTAGAAGAGCTTTTCATTATATACAGTGGCTTCAAATTACCTTTAAACTTTGGAGATTTAAATCTTATTTACCTTATTCCACACACTTTATTTTGTTCTATAAAATTGTTGTATGCCAAAGCAAAATATCTCTTCTGCCTGATCCACTGTACCTATTAAAGAAATTGAATATTGTATGGACCATTAGAGCCTAGAATTTCTTTTTCCTTGTGAGGGTGGGGAAAAAAG
Source organism: Gallinula chloropus (assembly GCF_964237585.1). Taxonomy (NCBI): domain Eukaryota; kingdom Metazoa; phylum Chordata; class Aves; order Gruiformes; family Rallidae; genus Gallinula; species Gallinula chloropus. Next base: position 18,170,954 of record NC_140090.1, on the reverse strand, counting down.
AAGTAGGAACTTTTTAAACAGGGACAAAGTAGAGTGTAAAACAGCATGAGGGAGGTTTGAGGTCTTCAGCATTCTTCTATTGTCGTTAGGTATGTTGACATTATGGAGATAGGTCTTCTTAGAGAACAGTTAGGACTTCAGAGATAGTGGCCAGTGAAGCCAACCACTCTGATTTTCATAATCCAATACAGCCAAATATGTGCAGTTATATTTAATATCAGGAGAATGACTTATTAAAGAAACTAAGGAGATGGAAATGAAAGATAAGCCATAATCATTTGCAATTTTGGAGTCTTTCCCCTAAAATAGCCTGACTGGAATTTTTTATCTAGCACTGGAAATATATTTGGACTTGTGAAAACCTTCATAATTACCTAGAACTTCAGAAACAATTGATATTTGTTTGTCAGTTGCAAAGGATCAGCTTTATGTTCCTTCTGTGTTAAAAATCTGTGCTAATGCTACTGCCAGCCATTACTGTTTTACTGCTATTTGTTTTGTTACATTATCCACTGTGTTTGAACACCACCAGTCTGGGCATTTAATCAAAGAGCCTGTCTCTGTAATGACCTGAGAACTGATGAAATACTGTCTGGAAAGACCATGTTACTTAATCTTTGAGAATAGAGTGCAGATTTATTATTTTTTTTCAAAGTAAAACACTAAAATGAAGCATTCCACACTGTAAGGTTTTCTGGTGTTTGTTCTGACACAGAAGTGACCTTACGTTTATTTATAAATGAAAGTAAATTTTCAGGTTTAATATTTGCTTTCACTGAAATGAAAATGATTTGAGGAAAACAAAGGGATTTTAGGAATGATTGAAATAAAAATATAATTATCTTACCTTCTTTAAATCTGGAAATACAAATATGAAGAACAATCAGTTGTTTACATACTTCAAATTGCTGAGTAATATAAAATAGGGCTAACAAACATAACAAACCTAAATATTATATTTTCCAGGATCAATCAAGTTAAGAATAATTGCAATTATAATTCTAGTGGCTAAGAGATGTGGGCGATTGTATTATTCAAATTATTTAATTACAGAAAAGTTTTAAAAGTAAGCGTTGTGGTTTTAAAATACTTTTATATAATCATGTAGTAAAAAATTAGTTATCAAGGTAGCTCGGAAAACTTTACAACTTTTTTGCCAGAATCAAAACTGAGGGCACTGGAGCACTTTAGGTACAAGTTCAGTGTTTTGTGGTTATCAGCCCAATCTTATGAGTGAGGTTGTTCCACTAATAAAAGCTCATGTTCCTGATCTTTTCCCACTTGTAAAAGTTGAAAAGGAAATAATCCAGAGACTAGAAGGAAAGCTGTAGCTGTGAGGTTTTCTTCCTAAAGTTCCCAGTCTGGCCTCTAAGCTGTCCCAAAGCAAGCCTAGGTCCAGGACAGCAAGTAACTGCAAACTATGAATCAAAAGCTGCAGGATTAGTACAGTTATACTCTCAAACAAAGCACTTTGTTCACCCTGTCATAGCAGGTAGTAATGCTTGGTTTGTTTATGGAATCAAAAACTTTGTGGTTTTGGACCTGGTAAAGTCAAACTTAAATTGTGCTTGAGTTAAGATCGAATTAGGATCACTATCCTTTCATGAATGTACATCTTTAAATAGATTTCAGATTCCTGTGGCTAGATTCCCCAGACTAAATGAGCTGCCCTTGGCAAAAGACTGGAAAATGGAAGAGGAAGCGAAGGCTTTAAAGCATTTGTGGTTCCCCTCTCTCTAAACTGGCAGACAGTCAATCCGGTTCCAGTTCAGTGTGCTCAGATGCCCCTGGCCTACAGAAGCTAATCTGGCAGCCAGCAACTGATGCAGGCAAAAAGGCAAGAGCTGCTTGCTTTCCTGAGTGAGAATGGGGCATGAGAGGCAGACCTGGGCTAAGATCCTGACTGCCCACCTGAAGTTACGTGTTTCTCTACAGGAACAGGACATCATGAATCTTAGTGTATCCAGAGAGTGGATTAACACTACCCCTAGGAAAAAGATCTTGCTGTAAACACATTTTAGTGTCAGGCTTATGAAGAAAATTGGCAGGTCAGATCAGATGTAGGATGCTGGACACTGATTATAACTGATGTTAATGGTATAAGAGGGTTGTGTAATTGACAATATCTTAACGTTGCTTTAACTTCATGTGCAGTGTGCTACACCTCATATTTGACAAATGAGTGTTGGTTATAATGTACTTAATTTTGAATGGCCTGGTTTCTAGGAGCATGATGACTCCATAAGCTAATGAAAGTTTTCGTCTTGTGAACCTATGAACAGCAAGGCCTCAGGGCTAAAGTTTGAAATGAAGTGGCATCACATCTAAAAATCTCACCCTTACCCTACCTGCCACAGTGTCTCTATTTATACAGAAAATATTTATATGCAGTTATGTATTTCTGTATAGTATTTGAAGATACTTCAGATATGTGCAGAAAAGAACAAAAATTATGTGCTAAGTGTGTGATAACAACTGCATACAGTTGTTTTTAACATCCGTCTGCTAAGCAGACAAAAGTTGTGAAGTCTGTTGTGTACAAACTGTAACCAACACATTAGTGCAGTGTTTACTGTCCAAATCTGGGTGCAGAATCTTACAATGAATCCTAAACCCCTTTTGTCTGATGAGCCAAAAAGGAATTAGACACAGCATAGTAGATGTTGATTTAAGGCATCTGAAACAAGCCGTGTAAATGCTTTTCAATGGAATTTAGTCTATATATCAACACAGAAGTTTCTCAATATTTTCAAACAGACATCTCCATAGAAGTTGACCAAGCCCAGTGTAATAATGTATTTATTTAATAAAAACAATTAATGAATTTATCAGAGCCACAACCATTCCTCTATACTTCACAGGCAGAATATAGGCGCAGAAAAATAATCTTGAAGCAAAATAGTTTCAGTCAGATTCATAGTCTGCCTCACACTTTTTTTTTTTTCACTTTAAACTCATTTTTTTCTTGGATTTATCTTTCCAAGGGCTTTAAAAATATTTGAACCATGATTTGAAAACACAGGAGAGTCAGTAAGTAACAATGTCTTCTTGTGGTGAATATAATTTTTGTTGAAGGTTAAAGACAAAAGCACAATGATTTGTAAGTTAAATTCTTTGCTATTTTTGCTATATTTGTTATTTATTAGCTGGATTTTCAACAGCAATGGCTGAGGGATTTTAAAAATGGAGGTACGAGCACATAAAACTAGAAATAAAATGCAACTTCTCTTTAAAGAAGTCCTTCAAAACAAATTTTTAAATTCAGTGTATCAAGTTCCTCCATTTCATTCTTCAGAGCAGAAGGGTGAACTGAATGTTGCAGACTTCCACAAGGATGCTTTTTTGCACCATGCAGTGCATTGTGCAATGTTTGGTTGCGAAGCAAACTATGGATTTCTGTGCCTATGGGGCCTCTAGCTGAGTGAAAGATCAAGAGAATTCTTCCTTACTCTCTGATGGTTTTGTCTAACTGGCCGTGTTTCTGCCAAAACAGAAATGGCCCCAGCTCAAACTCTTTCTCACAAATCAAAAAGCATATGGACTTTTTTGCCTATTTCTGTTCTATAGTAAGTTTATTTTCTGCTGAATTCTGCCATTCTTTCCTCTTTGGTGATTATGCATCTCACCTCATGTCCTTCCATGCGGTGATCTCAGTTTACTCCAATTCAACTACCATCCACAAGATGCTTAACATTTACATGCATCTTTTTCTAACCTGGTAGTAGGAACACATGTTCATGGAGAGCAAACCACAGGCTTTGGGCTTCTGCCCAGAGCAATTTAACTGGCAGAGTCATCACATACCACAGATAAGGAGAGCTGGGTTCACAGAGTGGCTGACTTCATCACTTGCAGTGCTAGCTGATGCACCTTCAAACTGCTCACAGAGCAGTGAAGTGCCTTTGTGAATAACTGCTTACTGTTATTTCCAGAACATGCTTAGGTCCCATTAAGACTCTCTAAACTCTTATTTTCTAAAACAAAATAAGTTGATTTTGTCAAGGAAAGGAACACAAAGCCTCTCAAGCTACAACTTTTTCTGTGCTCCTTTAATAGAGAGTTTACTAAAACCATTTTATCAAATGAAACTTTATAAATAGGCTTGTCAGCTGCTTATGCCAACATTGACTCTAAAATTAATTTTCATAGTTGAATCACACATCTCAAATGAAATTGGAAGTGATGGAAACAGTGCTACAAAACAGTGGGGTTTGCAAGTCTAATTTGACTATATATTATATAAATTCATTCTCTCCACTTTCAACCCCTCCCAGTGGAGTTTAAGTTCCACCAGCATAAATCAGCATTGCTTTGTTGGTTTCATCAGAGCTACATTGGCTTACTCCCATTCAAATTTAAATCTGAGAAAGTTTAGATAATTAGACACTTATGCCCTTCAGGAATTTTGTTGTAAACTAATGGACACCTTTCATTCCTGCTTCAGCCTTCGGTTATTGTTGAAATTCACAAAATACCTGCATCATTGGATAAAATGTTCAAGTCACATCCCAAATTGTTAGTTTCATTTTCTAGAGATGCACGATGCCTCCTCTTCAGTATCCCCACCTTTATCTAGGTACCTACTTTACTTCTATATCACAAAAGATCATGAAAATCCTTTGCTAAGAAAGGAAAGACATTGCTTTTATTTTATGACTTGCAGCTTTGATGCAGACCTGGGAGACTCATTAGTAGAAATTAATTCATAAGTTGTGGAAAGTTTTCTTGTCACTTCAGTCAGATTAGACAAGAGTTGAACATCAAAGTACAGCTATGAATATTTATTTTTCCCAGAGTTCTGTAACTCTGTTTAGACTGAAGGGTGCCTCATACAAACTCTAGTCCATAATTCAACTTGGTGGTGGTTTCTACTATTATTAAAGACCTTTAAAATAAACACAAATATTTCACTATATTGAATAATTTTTTTTAATCTGAAAGACTTCCTTACATTTTACCTATATTTCAGATTAATAAAATTAGATATTTATTGCCTTGAATGAATTAATAAGTGCTTTATTTTCTGAATTGAGTGCAATCAAAGAAGCAGTCCAAGCTCCTCGTAAATCAAATCTAGATGTCTTGCATTTAACAGCACCACCATCATTTGAGTTTGCAAAATTCTGTGAGGAGACTAGAGTTTATGGGCTAAAAGTAACTGACATTTTACAAGAAAGTAGGAAATTTTCTGTCTTGGATGGGTTTAGTTAATGCATCATAGGCAACTGTGAGTGGAGGCACTGTTCTATACTGTTACATTCCTACAAACAGCAAGTAAAAATCTCAGATGTTGTGTCATACTTTTTGATAGTTTTGTCCTTAAAAAAAATTACTAGGATATGTAACTTTCCTAGGTGCTAATCCTAAAAACGCAAAGCAAGCATCCATTTCTCTCTTTGGCTTTGTGATGAGTTGTCAAAATCAAGTATTTGGGGTCCTTAGACTGAGAGGGCATACAGAAGTGTACACATGCTTTGAAAACCTGGCCCAAGCTATTTTACTTTTGTCTCTTTGCCAAAGAATGCTAGCTATTTTCAAAGGCTATTTACAAGTCAGAGGAAGTTCCCACCAGATTAGAGCTGTTTTAAGAAAAGTTAAAACCTGGGCCAAACTATTCCCCAGCACAGAATCCTTTTAATCTGCACATACAGTTCTTGCATCTATAAAAGAGTTATTTTTTGATAAGAAAACTGAATGCATTGAACCTGCATAGTAGCATGTCTTTGTCAAAGGCTGTTTTACAGTCCCTGTGGTCGGTAATGTAAACAAAGTGCTGTAGGTCTGTTTTGATGAAAGATTGGTCAAATAACTATCCCTTTGCTGGATAGCGGCAAACACTTTGGAGAGCGGTTGTAAAGATTCTGGTATCATTTTACTGTGACCAGAGAAATGAAATGAATGGGCTAAATAAACAACAAGTAAATTTGACCTTTTAGTCATAGGCAAAATGTTACATAGTGTAACTTTATTAATCTGACTATAACTTTAATTCTTTGTTCTCTGCTATTTCTTCCCCTACGGTAAAGAAACCCAGTCTCTGTGATTCATAAAACAAGTTGAAAAAACAAACTGGAGACACGTTTTTGTAACTTACTGTGTGGTTGAAACTCTACAAATTTAGAAGAAGATACAGTCCTTGCCCCCACAGGACAATTTATAGTAAGGATTTTGAACATATCTTGAATGTATGATATGTGAGAAGAAAGAGTAATTCCAAAGATGAAAAGAATTTCTTAAATAAATTGTATACTCTAGCCACCGAAAGAGCAATTAGTTCTGCTCATAGCTAATAAATAAAATTTTAACTATGATAGGATGCACAAGAAAAATAAACAAAAACACACAGAAATGTGTGTGTGTACATATAAATGCTATGTTGGGAAAGCACAAACCACAGTTTTTGACCAAAGTTAATTAAATAAAACCCCATAAATTCTTGGGAGATCTATGGAGCCCAAGAACATGGTCTACTTAGAGTTCGAAGTTTTCTTCTCAAGCTTCTTCATTTGAACACCTTTAAACCAAAGCATTCACATTTCCTTTCCATTCTTGAGTACTCACTTAGGAAAGTCCTGCTGTTCTTGACTGATTATCACAGAAATTTAGTGCACAAATCCTCTTCAGACTCCAGATATTGAAACCTCTCTTACTTTGGAGCTATCTCAATTCTGCGTCTAATCAGCATAGTGAAAGCTCGTCTCTTGTTTCACCCTTTGGTTAAATATTAACAAATGATAAAAAATGCTGAAACTTTATGATAAGGATGAGAAGAAGTGTATATAAGTGTTCAAAGGAGCTTTCTGCGAAAGCTGTCATTAAATGAATACTGAATGTTGCAAAACTGTTATGTTACCAGACTTTCTGAGAATTAAAAACTTGAAAACGGTTGATAAGAAAATTGTGTTCTGTTATTTCTCTCACCACTCTCATTAACATACCATCTCACAGCTAGAAAGATACATTGAATATTTATTCATCGCTTTCTTTTTTCATCTTCTTGCTTTTATCTAATGGTTCAATTGCCATCATTTGATGTAAATGGCAAAGGGCTTCCCCTGCTTTTTAAAGTTTTTTGAATAATAATTTTATTCCATTGGGATTCTGTGTTCAGCATTGGTCTTAACTGAGAGAAAATGCTGAATTCTATACCAATGAAAATTCAAGCTTGCAAATTAGGGCAGTGGAAGTCTATTTATAATATGTACAAGATCACGGGAAAAAATTCCATTTCAGGAAAGCATACTTTTCTGAGAAAGCTGCCTAACACACTAATTTTTAATTTAACACATTGTATAATTAATGTGCATTGAGCAGAGAATTATAAACTTGGATTATTATTTTGTTAATTTCTTGCGCTGTGCAAAATGCAAACAGAAGACTTTCAGCATAATCCTTGAAGTCTGAAATATAAAATATCTTTAAAACAGGCACATTGACGTGGGTCCCACAGTTCATATTTTTAGGCCTAATTCTGATTTGCAATTCTATTTACTTCAGTGTAGTTAGACTATTGTAAGTTGGGACACAAGGCCTTCAGGCTGTGCTGTCTCTACTAGGCTTAGAACAAAACTTAGCAGCTCAGATAGAGCAATTCCTGCTGTCTAGAAACTTCCTCCAGGTGCTTAATATCTCTTGATGTCTCCTGCAACCTGAAGAGAGCCAGCTCTTCACTGGTTTCAGCCATGCTGGTCTAATAAGCTCATTATCCATCACAAATCAAGATGTGTAGGAGAGAAACTTCAGTCTGGAAGAAAAAGCTGATTCCTGCAATGAGTGCATGGCAAGACTCTAAAAAGCTTTTGCCAGGATGTTGTCTGTATTTATTCGGGCAGTTGTTCCAGAATGAATCATTGGCCTGTAGGAGTACCTGTGTGTCTCCTGTACATATCTGTAAGGATATCACTCTGATACAGACATTTGCATTAGTGGAATCTTTATGTTTTTGTATCCTGTCTTATTTTACCTAATTCTGTGGTAAAGATGAATTGAAGTAGTGCATTTGTCATTTCACCTCTGAGTCATGGTCTAGCTTATCCTTCTGGAAGTAAGTTACACAGTTGCAAGAAATTGTTGCGCAAGTTCTGATGTCCCTGCTCACAATTTTCACCTTGAAGTGAGATAATGTTCTCAGATTGTCAGTACTCACACATAACCATCTCAGCACTGATCCCCCCAATTACAACAGGTAAAGGAGATTACCCACTTCACGATGCTCTGTTTCAGGAGTCACTGTTCTTCCTCTACACTAAAGAAAGCATTTGTTTAAAAGCTGCTTTCCCCAGTCAAAGTATCTTCCATTCATATGGGGAACAATAAGCACAAAAAAATCACTTCAACCACAACAGATTGTGAAAATAGAAATCTAGAACACCAGGAACCACAGTGCTGTCTCATTGTCTTATATTGCTAATTTATGCTTCAGTGGTTACAAATAAAGGTGCTGGAAAATATGACTGGGAGCCTTATGTGGCTATTTCCAAAATGAAAAATACCTGCCTCTGCCTAATTCAAGGAATTATGGAGTGTATTCTTAAAAAAACTCTGTATGTTATGCAAATACCAAGCTGTCATTGGTGGGAGTGGGATTGGAGGATGCTTTTAAAATAGATCACTCTACTATAGTAGGAATTTTTTTTAGGGTCAGAAGATCCATTTTCTCAAAAGGATCAGAAAGGAGAATGGCTCCACAAATTAACGGCTTTTCATAATTAAACACAATTTGCCAATAAAATGTCACATGGAATAGCTGCAGCATAAATCAGATTCCAATTTTAAATGCATTTTCTATCCCCAAGCCAATACATTCTGCTCTGGTGCTCTGCAAGTTATGTTTTTATGTCTTTCTCAAGAGAAAGACATTCAGACTAGGTCAAAGTCCAGTATTTTAACTAGATAAGATACTAGGTAACATTTATTTTTGTGTCTATTCCTCAGTAAGGAAAGAGATGTTTAGCTGAATAGCATTGTCTGCTCCTGTCCCATCAGACTTTGAACCCCTATAAAAAGTAAAGTCAATGTATAAGGAATATTTGGAACCACACTCAAGAAGCAAGAAAAACAGAATATAATAAAAAACATACACATTTTATTGAGATAAATGTGAGCTCAAATAAATATTAGAACGGCCCCAGCTAATAGGAACCTCGCTATTAACTTTAGGTTAAAGAATTCCATCTTCTTCAAGAATCATTAGACATATCAGTGACAACCATAACATTAACCCTGTCCTGATGTCTTGTTGGATTAATTCTTGGAATTCCCCAAGCAGCAAGTGACAACAGACATAGCGATGCTTCTACACTTTAACACTCGCAACAATTTTTCTTACACTATCCTCTATAAGGTACATTTCCAAATTCAAAGGTATACATTCTGTAGTCTTAATGTCCTTAATGGCAGGTATCATAAGGAGAAAACGATGTGGAATAATTGTCTTCTATTTACTCAAGGCTGCCATGCAGCAGTCATTGCCAACTGATGAGCAATTGCTACTACTGCATCAACATGTATTTTTAAAAATGTTAATTTCTGGATTCTTACACCAGGATCCTGTCTTATCTATAGTTGATCTATTTTCTCTGCCTGTTACCAAGATGCTGAGTATCTTGCGCTGGGATTTTATCTAATTTTTTTTTTCTCAAAATAATAATAACACTATAGAAAATAGTATGTTAGACTTCCCATTATAAACCAGAGTTGCTGAAGCAAGAGGGGATTTTATTTGTAAAGTTCAATCGTATATTTTTATCAAATACGAACTATAATAATGAAATGTTCCCATAAATGTCAGCACTTTATCATCCTTACACTCAAAATCCTTTAAAGAAAAAATAAAATGAAGCACACAAAGACAAATGTTGAGCTTAGCCAGATGTGAATTTGCAGTCAGCATTTTATGGACCAAATACCATTTGAACAGAACAGTAGAGAAAATGTTTCAAGATTTTTTTATTTAAACTAAATGAAATATTTATGCAGGAGAATTTCGGTGGAACACAAAGGCAAGCATTCATCAAGTCTTGTTGCCTGTTTTCCTCAGCTCTCTATTATGGTAAGTAAAACTGTATGAGTCAGAGACCAAGAGCTTTATACATGTTTGGTTATGTGGGTGGATCCTCACACTGATGTTGACTTGCCACAGCCAGCTGCCTGTGTAACCTGTGGAGCAATCGCTGATAAGCTCAAAACACCATATCCTTTACCTGCATTCCTGAGTAGAACCTGTATGTCATCTATTACAGTAAAAAGATCCCTTTCTTAATGTGATAGAAGGTTTTCTAGAAATAATGTCATAGTACTGAAGAACTGCAGTTCAGTTAAGGAGAACTGATTGCAGACATGTCTTCCTCTATAAGCACAGGTCATGTATCTAACCTGCCTCTTTTAGCCCACTCCCCTCTCAGACTTTTGACAATTCCTTGTCTATATTTGGTAATTCCAAAAAATGAATGCAAAGCAGATTTGGTGGGTGGTGCTTCGAATGCGAGTTGGGATATTACTGAGTCAAGACTCTGTTCAGATACTGTTTTCACTGTAGGAGAATATTAGTTGCCTTACTGTGGGTGAGCCTTTACTGCCTGAAAATATAGTTCATCTAAATGACTCTGTATTTTTTTAAACTTGAGTCAGGGAATACTTAGTATTGCTTCTATTAAGTTACATGGGTTTTCCTCATATTATTTACTAATGTAGTACTAAATGTATTCTAAGATCCTTCCTGTTTATTTTCTTGTAATGTTTTCCTTCAGTTCTTCTTTCTCTGCATTATCTCCACCATTAAAAATGAATTTCCTGTACTTTCTCTTATCTGCTACTCATGCAAATCTCTTTCCTCTTCCCCACCCTGTATTTCCTTTTCCGTTTGCCTAGTTCTTAGATTTCACCTTTCTTTCTTCTTTCTCTTATTCTTGTAAGTCTTTTCCTTTTTTCAAAATCTCTTTGTCCACATTCCCCATATCTGCACTGTGAACCCCCTCTGCAATTCAGAGGGGATAATAGGGTTATTACAATTGGTAGAGCTGCCTTTTCTTCCCAGCCTATCCCACTTTACCCCTTATTTTGTGTGAGTGGGTAGCACTTACTCAGTAAATCATAGGAGAGGAGAGACTGGAAAATGGCTGTTAGGGTGCAGAGAGAAAACTGTTTTCAGTTCTTGGCAGTCTGCTGAATATATACACAGTTAAGGTGCTGAATATATGTGCAGTTAAGAGTAACTCACACAGAAGTACATGTTTCAAAATAAAACCCCACCCAAAAATCCCAAAGATAACTAAAGCAGTGTTCTTGGGTTCTGCTCTTGTTGCTGACAGGCAGAACTTCACTTTCAGTAATGAATCCCATGTTAACACCAGCTTGGGGTCTGGCCTGGGGTTTGTTCTAGCATGATTTTGCCAACTGCCTCCTTTCCTCCATGCACAGAGTTTAGTGAGTACAGCTCCCTTGATAACCCTCAACAGTTGTTCCACAGATGGGGTCTAACTCTGTAGGAGGTCCAACCAAAAGAAAGTGCTTCTCAGAAGGTCAATAAGCCTGCACAGAGCTCTGTATTTCTCTGCTTCCAGGTAGCTAACTAGCTAGTTCCCAGATAGCCAGTTTAGAAAGAGACTAGGTATTTCAGCCTGGGAGCACAGAGCTCTATATAAGCTGGGGAAACCAAGGTACCCTTTAACATTGTCCACTAATATCTGCTTCTTGCCCTGGTTTCCCTGGAATAGGAATGCCCGTGCTTTATCCGGGTAGTGAGGGCACTCACAACAGTCTCCACCCGTGGTGTCCTGAGGGAGGGCTGCAGGTTCTTCAGCATTAACTGTGCTAATGTTAGTCCTCAGAGTAAACAGCCTCCTTCTGTTACTCAGAGACTGATCTCCAAAGTCTATCCCTGCCTTTAAAGGTATGGAGACCCATCAACTGTTTTAAAAATGCATTGTCAAGATTTTTGGCCCCCTCAAATAACTAAAGTTGGGGATTTTTTTGTTGGCAGTAACTTTCTTTCAACAACAAATCCATGCAAAGCCCAAAACCTCATAACTGTGACTCCTGTGACACTCCTAAACCAAACTGTATGTGCAGATTCTTTCTAACACAAGCATTTACTCAAGGCACTGTTTACTGTAGGGCACAAGTCATGTTAGTTTTAAATTTTTTTGACAACTGAACTTTGCAGGTTATTTAAACCAGGGAAAGAAAAATATATTTCCCAGTGTCCTTGTTTTTTGTACAGGCAGCAAAACCTATTGTTAAAAGAACCTTTTTTTTGCAGGTGAAAACAGTCCTTTGAAGTGTTTTAATAACAATAAAAAACAACAATAACAAAAAAAAAAGGGGTTGGAAAGCCAGCAGGATCCATGTGTAATACATTCCTGATCTGTGCATTTGTGACCTCCGGGGCTGATTATTGTAATTTATTTTACCTAGCAATGCTGCCAGGTGCTTGGGGAAAAAACCCTCCAGCTAGTAAAAAAGTAGCAGCTTGTTTCCACAGCAAAACAGGTCAAAATGAACCAGTCATCTCAATACTGTTCTGCCTGTGAGGGCTTCCTGGGGACAGTTACTAGTTGTATGTCTCGGCCCTCAGATTGGAAAATATCTCTGAAAAGTCTCCTCTCCATCCATAACCACCGACTCTCACAGCAACAGTTTCTTGTAACAGTGAAACTGTGGACAAATGGTGGGGGGAGGTTTGTGGATGTGAAAGAGAGCTGCTCGGCTGCTCTATAACATGGTCTCTCCTATTTTTTAGAATATTAGGGGAAAGAGTCCTCAAAGGTCATTTGGCATGTGCTTTGCTTTTTTTTTTTTTTTTTTTTTTTTACAACTCTGACAAGATTTACTCTGGAAAAATATAAAGAAATGTAGAAATGACAATAATGAGCAAGCGATTGCTTATAACACTGAGCCTCATGCTGCAATCAGAGATGTCAGTGAGAGAGTTTGTTGTTGTCATTTGCCAGTGACTGCAGTCAAACAATGTTTTCTTTCTGTTTACTTGTATCATAGAAGAAAAATGTTCCAGCAACATCAGTGTAACAGAACTGATATTCTGCATGTGACAGTTTAAGATGAAATTTATTCTTAGAGTTTTGTGAGTTTATAGCAATCAACATTATACATCAGGCTCATGGAAACTAGCACCATTTCATCAATTTTAATATATTTATATACTGTGGGCACAGTTTGTCAGTTTAGCCCAGGCAGAATTATTTCATTTCTCATAAGCTAATAATGCCTTCTGTATTAGCTAGTGTATTTTATTAGTGAGACATGTCTTTTTAAGGATCAAGGCCAAAACCACAATTATTATTTCTTCTTATCAACATTCAGCTTTCACAGGCAATTACAGCTTATGCATATTTTATAACAAGCATTTGGAGCACATGCTGATTATGTAGTACTTGCTCAATGCCTTGTAATATCCAAGAATGCTTATGGCAGTATACAGTATTGTGGGATCTTACAGTATGAAAGAACCCTTTTCCCTTTAATCACTTGCATAAACCAGTGTTTTTTGCTTGGCAACCCTGCTATATCTTGTTTGTTTCAATTATTAAAGATTAAAAGAAAGGCAAAATATTTCTGCTTGCATTTCTTATCTGTGTGCTGGCACTGTGTCACCATGTGAAAACAGAACTGCAGCAGAGGAACTGCCGTGTGGAAAGAGACCTACAATCTCTCCAGTATCCAAACATGTAGCCTGCATCTGTTAATGCCAGTTCCAGATACTTGGGTGAAACAAGTGAGAAGCCACAGAAAAACAAAGTCTTCATCTTGATCTTCAACAGCGAGCTAGCAGACAGCTTTTGCTTTGAAACATGAATACTTGTATGTCTCAAAACAGTAGGGTCCTATCTAATTTATACCATCTAATTCTCATTTTTCTTATGCATATAAAAACCTTTTTCTTCAGTAGTACTCAGAATGCCCCCAATAAACCATGAGAAGAGAAATATGTCTACAAGGGTTTACACAGCATCTGAGACAGGTGAGGGTTGCGTGGTACCAGCTTCCGTGCCAGCTTTTGGTCCTGACCTATCTCTTACCATGAAAAATTATGCTTGTGTGGCATTACTCAAATCTTCTCCAACTTTGCCTGAGTCAAGGATTTTTTAGCATCAGGGAATCCACATCTGCCCCTTTAAGACTTCTTACCATCTTCTTCATGCTGTCTCAGCAACGTTGAACAGAAAGAACTGGAGCCAAGAACTTGGATCAAGACGTGTAATCATGTTTTGAATTTTACTACGCTTTTGGCTTGGTAGTAACTCATGACTGTGGGTTCCACAGCTTAATCATAGAATTCATTGTCAAAGTCATCATGAAGATCAGTAATTTAATGAGATTCTAGCCAAGCCCAGGAAGCATTTAAAAAGTGTCAGTGATTTTTGGGAAGGTTTTATTTAAGAAGCAATAGGTTTATTCAAGGAACGCTTTCATTTATCTTTATCCAAATTCAGTTTAACATTGTACATTCTTCTTATGAAACTCCAGCTTAGTATTTATATAATGCTTTAGAAATGGGGAAACTGAATATAAATGAAAATGTTTTTATCATTATCTGGGTTCAAAGTGAAGTTTTTCCTGTTCTTTCCTGCTACTTTTAGGGGCAAGGATGGAACCTTGATCCCTGGGAGGATGATGGCAAAGCTTCTAGGGTCTTTAATGGATGTTTTCCAAGACTTAATTTGTGTGACAAAGTTGTGAGAAGTGACGAAAATGTTAGAGATGGGTAAATGAAGCCATTCAGCTGAACACCTATGCATGCACGTAAATGCCATAAAACTCCACTTTTTCACATATGGCTTTCAAATTCAGCTACTTTACAGAAGTTTATAGCAACATTTTCTGCTCATCATGTGTTCTGTGGGAGTTTTCCTATGCAGTATTTTAGAACTTTTAGTGTTCACAGTCTCCCATGAAAATGCTTCTTTTAAGACTGAAGTTTACTTCCCTGTCAAGAAAAGCAATAACTCTAACAGACAAAACCCCCTGAATTCCTTTTAAACTTGGGAGAAATCTCCAAATACAGGGGCAAGAGCTTCAAAAATTAAGTGGGAAATTTGTCCTGTCAGTTAAATAGCAATCTGTTGGCCTTATTTTTTAAGGACACATCTTAAAGGAAATCGAAAACAAATACCAAATTATAGTTTTGGTTTGAAACTTAACTTTATACTTCATTCACACGGCATCATGACTTTATGTCTATACATGAGACAGCTGCTCTATTAGAAAATGTTTTTGTGGCATGTGTGTTCCAAAGGGCAGAATTTCTGCATTGCTGCTCTGTCGGTGTTCTTCTGAAACATGTGGCTAATTTCACAATGAGATTACACATTGTGGCTTTATTTCTAACCTGTGTTTTGGCATGTGTGATACAATTGAATCAGCTTCCCTGTGAAAGCCATTGGAATGCTGATGTGCTGCTTGCTTGCAGGGCAGCCACAGCCATTCAACTTTATCATGACAACATGCAATTCTGGTGTGGCACATGTTACCAATATGCTTCAGAAACAACTTTTCTCATCTGAAATCCTCGCTGTGAAATAGACTGTGTGCATTTATTAATTCATTGTCAACGGAGCAGACTTAGAATCTATCTAAATTACAGCATAACTCACGGTCTCTTGTGAATAACTGAATAACTTGGTTCAATGTTAGGTCACAGTGGAACATAGACTGTAACAGGAATATATAAAAGCTCTGAAGGGAGCAAAGAGACTTTATTCTGGAATGGTGAACATCGTTGCCAGAGTAACATAAACCTTGTGTGTTTTCACAAGGAAATGAGTCACTTGTTTCTGTTGGCCGGAACTCTGTTTTCTTTTAATTTCATATTTTAGCTGCCTAATATAGTTTGAAAGAACCCTAGGGTTGCAGTCTTTGGGCTAAGATACTATGTTAATTAAAGCAGAGTAGAAAGGTAGCATGGTAATTACACAGAATCAAGAAAAAATGGTAGTAAATATGACATTATCACACATTGTGTGAAGGAAGACTTGATCCTTTTGTAGTACAGTTCTTGCAATGACATAGTTCTGAAAAGAAGATTAATTTTCACATTATGTACGTGTATATCTTTGTGTATACATACACACATGGCTTCTGTTCTTTGTGAACCTAATTTGCAAGTTCCCTCCTTGCAACTGTGAGTCTCTCAGTTAACTTAGGGACATAGACCCTAGTTGTCATCAATGAACGTCTGTTCATCTATCTTAATGTTGCAGATGTTGGATCAGATCCATACAAAGAGTGAGGCAATATTTCTTTCCCTTGGACCAGCAGCTCAGAACCCATAAGATTCTTCTCCATTTTCCTACTGTCAGTGCAGCACTGAGTATTCTCGCCGTGTCACCCCTTCTTGGTGAGGCGTCCTCACGAGACTTAAGATCAGCACAGCTCATTCCTAAACCACATTCTATTTTCTCTCCTTACAGCTCTGAGCTATGGAGATCGTGCCAAGCAAAATAAGTAACACAGACTGTTTGAGCAATTCTCAGCTACAGTGGAGTCTCTGAAGGAACATAGCTGGCTGGTACAACATAGACTACTTTATCCTGGTTGTAGTTTGGGCAGAAACTCCATATAGCTCTCTTCACTACTACAGCCTTAAATGGAAGTAGCAGAGAATGAGGGCCAAATATATTTGATTGAGAATTAAAGTATATATTATGACTTTTTTTGATGGTATAAATCTATATGCATAAACATTGCACACCTGTTCCTGTATATGTGATAGTTTAGACATATAAGCAATTTTTTAGTTTAATGCTTGCTTATATGTATAGGTGTAGGAGATAATCATGCATTTATTGTATCAGGAATACCAGCAAAGCAAATTCCTATACTCATTGATACAAATCATTCAAAAACTAATACGTTATGCTTAAAGGTAAACACTGGGAAACACTGAAAAAATAATTACTGTCCTATTCCAAAACCAGTGTTTGCAAACATATTCAGACTCACCTGAGAACCTCAGAACCAATGTTTATTAATTATGTATCGAGGCATGTTTTTGGCAACCTGACTAAATCATAAGGAAGTATTTTTAAATTATTTTGGTGGGGAGCAAAGGAGAATTGGAGTAGCTAACTGAAATGTGAAGGTCATCTACTGTCATTGACTTGGTAAAAAAAAGTCCTGTGCTGAACCAGGACCTTGTATTCACAATTTGGACACAGGCAGCTAATTAGGCCTTTCTGGGCACGTTCAAAATGCTACAAATCCCCAAAAGTATGGCAGATGATATTCAGATATGTACAAGTGTAACTGATGTGAATTGATGACTGCAGCATTAACATTCTTGTTTATTTTGAAATGTATTATGCAGAGTAATCAGGGATTAGGGAAAAAGTACAAAGAAAACAACTTTAAATATTTAGACGACATCAAACACCTTGTCTTTCTTACACAGAAGACGAATTCTTTCTTTCTTTGCCAAAAAGTGGCTTAGTATATAAAAACGGGGACAGGTACAAACTAAAGAAATAAGCACCTTGTGTACAAGGGCTGCAGATTGGCCTTCTCTAACAAAGGGTTGTCACAGATGAATGTGGATGTTTAAGAGCAACATTAACTCACAGGTTTTGAGAAACATGTAACTATTAACTTCGTTGTGTTTTCCATTCAATGACTCTGACCTGTGTGATCCACAGAAATATTAAATCCATCATTATCAAATAGGTTCCTTTGACCATTTCAAAATAACAGGTCCAAAAGTCTTCAGAGATCAAGATCAGAATCTTGATTTCAGTATGAATTCAGTGCAGGGATATTTTGCCATACAGGTTTTCAGATTTTGGAAACATTTAACACAAATTAAGTGGAATAGGTACCATTACTGATACTTTTGTTTAGGATAAAAATTGAAAGCCATTATTCCTAACCAAAAACACCAAAAAAGAGATCTAATAGCTTCACCCTTAAAATGTAGTGAAGATTTTTTACCTCAGGTCACAGCTGTCCCACCTACTATATTCAGGGTGTCTTACAAGCTTATGTAAGTGATGAATCATGAGCCCTGAGAAAAGAAATTGGTAAGAAATTTTTGTTTGGTGCTGTGCAGGTTTTATCTTTCAACAGGTAGTCGTTTTGATGATGAAGATACAAGGATTTTTTCCAATATTTTTCTTGCTTTTTGTTTTTTTCTTTTATTTTAGGAACTGCAGTCCTAAAATCAGAAGGTCATTCTAAAGAGTACCTGTTGGTTTTCTAGCCATTAGAAAAATAACAAAACCTCAGCCTTCAGTGCTGGTCCCTAATGAACACTCCATGTAGAGTTTTCACTTCAGTAGAACATGCTACACTAAAATGCTATGAAAGGTGTAACAAGCATTTCCTTGCGTGGGCATGTCTAATTCCCTTGGTAATCCATGGTAATCTCATTCCTTTTTTTTATATAGTTCCAGTGCATATCCTTAGGACAATATTACCTGCTCTAGAAAGCTCATGATGCAAGTGAAAGGTGGGATCAGAAACAGATACAGAAAGATGGAGAAGGAAGCAACTCTAATCGAGATGCTCTAGCACCATCACTACATGTGTTTCTGACTGCAGGACTGGCCTTAGACCAAGCAGACCCAGAGCATACCAGTTTTGGGCACTCTTGGGTTCTTTTCCATCCTGTTCTCAGTCATATTTTTCATGGGATACCACTTCTTCAGGAGTGTTTTGTTACAGTTTTCCTAGTATCAGCCTGTAAAACTTCAAGCTCAAACTTGATTTTGCAAGCTGGTCCCTGAGAAACATTGCCAGACTTGAAATACTTCACAGGGTGAAATTCTAAGTAGCCCTGCAAAAGAAACTGATGAAACTGGAAACCTGAGCTTACACTGTACAGTATCTTACGTGTGGTCTATATGGAGAATTAGCCTTTATTCTGGTTTGTAGTACAGTTACAGCAGACAATGCCAACTTATGACATCATGCCTTGCTCTCTGCAGCTTATACTTACTAAAAACCTGAGTAAGTTCTTCAAGTAGAAATCGTTGTTTGAATCACCTAGACTAGGATTTGTCACTGATATAATCATCCAGCTGGCAAACAGCAGGAAAAACCCACAACTCTGGGGAAAGTAGTCTGTAGAAAAACCAAAAAGCTACTTAAGACAGTTGCAGCTTCTCACAGCTTGAAAGTGTTTTCTAGTTTCCAAATCATATTTTTTCTAGGACAGATGTAAAAATAGGCAAATGCATCTTCCAGAAGGATCCTGGACTAAATAAGTTGTCAAAAATTATATGAAAAACCCCAGTATGTTCCATGTAATCAGTTCTCTCTGTGAATAAAATGTAATGCTTCCTGTATAGCCACGTGCCACTCGAGCATAGAGCTATGCAATTACTCTAAATCACCTCACAGGGTGTTACGTGTTTGCAGAATATATTGGGTTATTTCTGTAGCCCTTGAGAACCGGCATGAGGTAAACATGAGCAGTGCTGAGCAGAGCCTGGTCTGCATTTACAGAACTGGGAAGCCCGTTGTTTCCTCTGTCATTCAGTGTGCCTTTCGTGTCATGAGAAGGTAGCCCTTCGTACGATGTCTGAGGCAAGAGAGTGCGGAGACTGAGTTTCCTAAGTTACGAATTCAGCTGCAGCACTCAGTGAAGGAACAAGCTGTTGAATTATTTTAGAAGAATGTCATCTCAGCAGAATATAATTCCTCATTTATGCGCAGTACACTTTGTTTCCACAAAATGATATAAAAAATCAATTAACCAACCACTACAACACTTTGAGAGAAAGGAAAAAAATTGCCATTCAGAAGTAATAAATAAATCTGGCACATAGATATAAATGCTGGCATGTCAGAACTGTGATCAATACAATCAAAATTATGTTTGACTTTACAAAAGTAATGAGCAAATCGTTGTTTATATGTCTCACGTAGCCTTACATACCTACACGTGTAAGAGTACTCTGACTGACACCCACTACAAGACCCATGCCTATCCCAAGACAGGAAATGTCATTTTAGTGATGGCAATGCTTTATTTGTTACTGCATACATGTACAACTCACATCTTTTTCATCAGCTGTGGTGAGCTGATGACCATCTGGGTATCTCTGGGAAAACATTGCAGCTTCTGGCTTTGACACTATTCGGTTTGTCAAAAAGTGAGTTTGAATGCAGGTGCTAAATTCCTACTGCTGCTGGGGGCACACAACATCTATCTGCCTCAGCTACGCTGGGTGCAGCAGGAGGTCCGTCCTGCCCTGAGATTCCTGAACTGTCTCTATTAAAACAGAAGGAAGAAGTAAAATCTCACTCTGGTACAGAGCTAGTTATGAGGGTGTCAGGCTCAGATGCCTCCTACCTTTGGGAAACTTTGCTCACGTGAGCTGGAGTTTCTGGGAAGAACTCACAGCTCCTATGAAATCTCTTAGGCTCAAGCACCTATAGCAAGACTTTCCATTCTGGTCTCTTGTGATAATTTAGAAGAAGCTTCTCCATTTCTGGGAAGTCATAAATAAGATAAACTGTGAGTACCTGAATTCACATGCCACCTGGAAATGGCACAGTTGGCATTCCCCCTTTTGTGCTAAGGGCTTACCATGCAATATATTGAATGTCACAGAAATCTTTCCACTGATGCTAAAGCAATTTTGGATAAGGACTATCTACTGTATCTTTCTCTCTAGGAACTGCAAGATGCCAAAGAACTAAAGAAACTGATTCAAACTATGCTTCACCTCAAGAGGCAGATAAATGGCCTGTTCCTTTTCAATATGAGAGAAGGAAATGTAGGAACATGAGATGGAAAGCGATTGCCCAGCCTTGTCCTGCCATCAGTCACATCACATACAGCTCTTCAGAAATGCATCTGTCTCTACCTGCAGAACAGCAGAGTATTAACTCCTAGGAGAGTGCTGCTCCACAATGTCACTATGTCAAAGAGTGAAGATGTTCTTCTACTGTCAAGGCTAATATTATTTATGACACCATTCACTCCTTTTCTGCTCACTCCTTTCCCTTGAATAGCTTGTTCCCCCACATACCCAGTCCTCGTATAGAGAAAATCATCTCAAGACCTACAGAACACTTAAGTCCTTGGCCAAACTTTGGCACGATAAAAATGCAAGTAACTCTTAGAGAATCTGTAACCATTTACAATGCTTATAAATTTAATATAATAACTTTAATGTTGTTTTTAAGGGGATTTTAAAAGAGGATATTACAACAATAACAAAAAATAAAGTCCAAGCAATTAGCAGTATAACACATTGTAATGTTACCATAGCTTCTATCATTAGTAATTTGAAAGCTAAGGCTGGTTATTCCCATTCTCTTGCACAACAGTTTCAAGTGCCCTCAAGATTTACAGCTTATTCAGGCCTTGAATTTTAATATCAACTTGGAAATTCTGTGACTGAGATGAGGTGAATGAAAGATAACTGAGCCAACACAGATCCAGGTGAGATGGAATAGCTGAAGCACTGGACCACCAATCCTGTATGGCGTGGCAATCCTCATATTCCCATCAACATAGAAATTGTTTGATACAGTGTTCCTTTTCTATAATTCTGCATATACTTATTGGGTGAAAACATCATTTCCACGAAGTAGTGGGTATGAGATTTTTGCTAATTAGTTCAAGTAGTCAAACTTGTAGTCACATTTTGGATATTAGCTCCAGTACTTGGATTGTATATGTTTCTAGTTTTGTGGAACAGGACAGAGTTGTCAAGACCCTGAACAAGCTTGGAGCTGCTTGCTGTCCTCAGTGACTTATGAACGACCTCACTTGTAGGTTGTCAGGGAAAAAAAAAGAGAACAAGAACTCCAGGTGAAAGCAGTTCATTTGAGAAAGGTACAGTTTGCTGCTTTGGTAAATTTGTTTAGGAGAGACTGCACCCATAAAGAGGCTGGGCTTAAGTGGAGTGGAATATTTACTTTACTGTCGAAAAAGCTAAAGAATATGTATCACTAGCTCATACCCTTGCTGAGACTTTCAGGTAGAAATAGCAGCACCTAGATAGCTTGCAGAAGAGGGAAGGTATTCCCTTTACAAGCAGTCTGTAGCATGGAGTCTGGGTTTATATAAGAAATTTAATTCTGTTTTTAATAAAGTGTTTTAGAAATAAGTGTGAGTTGCCTGAACGTGCTGCATAGTTGTGTGTGATTAGACTGCTTGCTTTTCTTTTTCAAGAAGAGAGCACTAATGAAAATAAGCAGCTATGGTAGTACATGTATGCTTCCTAATTTCTGGAAGAGTCAGAACAATGTGACACTAATTAATACTAAAGTTTGTCAAGAACCACGCATCTTGGGATGCCGACAGACAAGCCCTGCAGGGAGGGATGTTTTGAGCATTTCCCAGCCCCAGCACCAGTCTGTCCCTGTGCTGGTGGGTATGCTGTCTATTGGAACAAAGAGGGTAAAAGCAAATACCTGTTGCATATCAGACTGCAAGTCTTCTCTGCATTCATTTTCCTATTATTTTACCCCAAGGCAAATGATGCTAGCATTTCTGGCTGTGAACCCTGGGGACGAAGTTTCAGCATATAGTTTTTCCTGAGGCCAGTCTGGATGCTAAGCTTGGGCAGTGCAGGAGGGGAGGAAGGCAGGCAGGCCACTGGGAAAACCCCATGTTGGTGTCTTATATCATCCCAAAGGACCATCGGGGCTTTTTGAAAGGCCCTTTTTGCAGTCCTATTAGAAACAACACTTTCAGAAGCAAGATATAAGTCAACAGTGCAATTTTTAATCAAGATTTACATAAGTATTGATCCCAGGATAACTTATCTGACTCTGCATCAGCTTAACAGAATTAATTTATTACGCTTGCTTTTCATGGAACATATTTCAAATCCTATTTGTAGAATAGATTGCCTTTTAATTGCTTGTACCTTTTAGAATACATCTTATTTTTACATTTATATAATGTCTCATTGCCAGTATTATGGACTTCCTTGGGAAAAACCAAATCATAAAAATCAAAGGAGACATTTAATAACTTTTTTTGACATGAGATCTGATGAGAAATGTTATTTGTTCCCCAAATACAGCCAGGTTTCTTTATTGTCCTGTCAGCATTCCAGAAACTGCATTTATGTGAGAGATTATGTCATAAAAAATGTATGCAACAGCTCAGTTCTAGAAAGGTGAATTCTAAATAGCAAAGTGAAATAGCTATGGCACCAGAAAGCATTTCCGTAGGAAAACGTTTTGCTCATTTCATGCAAGGAGCTTGCTCAACTGTTGGGAGAAAAGGGTGTCTACCAGGTATTTTTCTCCATCCTTTTCAAGCAACTCTTCAAGAGTGACTGTACATGTTAAACATCGCTGGGTTCAGGCACTTGAAGAGCCCCCTAGGGTTAGGTTCTAAAGCCCGTTCGTGGCCTTTACGCTCATAAATAAGGGATTTGCTGCATTTTAAAGCATATCAGATCTCAGTGAAAGTTTAAATTAGCATTCACTCCAAGGAGAACACATTCCCCAGCCCTTGTTAATGTTCATCTCTTGGGTACATGCAAAGATTGAAATGAGAAGCTTTCCAGACACTCTGGGCATTTCCCTCCTGTTCTCTGTCCCATTTTGCTCCTTTGAAACCACAAAGCAGCACGAGAGACGTGGGAGGGAGTCTGCTGCTGTATCACTAAAAAATGAGTTTCATGTTACTGCAGCTATACCACATGGGTGTACTTTATCAATTTGTGTAATAACTAGATGGCAGCTGATCACAAAGCTATTCAAGTGCTCAAACCCAGCTGCCAATTAGCAGCTGTAACAATAATCCATCCTAATAGCTATTAGTAGAGTCAGTGATGGGATGTATCTTTACAACTTGAGGCTGAAGAAGGAATGGTTATCTCTGAATCTTCTGGTTTCGAAAAAACATTGTGGACTCTTCTTGCAGAAGAATCTTGCAGAGTTCCTTGTGAGGATTTTATTGGTGTGTGGTTGGAATAAAGTATGTGGTAGGGTGTATCCGATAAGAGAATTTGGGACTGCACAGTGAGGCACACACTTGAAGACTTAGACATGTAAATGTTTTCATCCAAAACTAGTTTTCAGACATGCAATTGGAGTGACTAATGCGGCTCAGAAGATTTGCCAGCCTGTGCACTTAAGACTGCCCAATTCAGATATTGTTTTGAAAAGATTTACATTAGTGGGTAAAGTACAGTGAGAGCAAGCGGGTAGGAAAGCCTTTGCAGTGCTCCGCTCTGTGGTCCCCTGAGTACAAGCCCACCCAGATTGCAGCCAGGGGGGTGCTCAGTGGGCCAGCACGAGGTTGTGCTGCAGAGTATTAGCTTAGCCGATACTTTGTCTTCTTTTTGGTGGAATGTTCTGAGGTTTTGTGTTTGGATGTAAAAAAAGAAGTAAATATTACCCCTTTCAGAGTGAAAAAAGAGTACTATGAAGGTACTTCATAGTACCTTCTAACTGCTCTTCTAGGTTACGGTTATGAATTTGTGATCTTGGTTAACCTCAGGCTCTTAACACATTCACTCCTACTCACAGGCAAGAAAATGGATAAAAGAGGAATCTATCACAATTCTCTCTTCCGGAGGCAGAGGAGGAGCAGGATAGGAAAATGTGGTGTTATTTTACTGCTGAACACTTGAAGAAGACTCATTTATTATGATAAGGAGGCACAGAAGAACCTGAATAGATTTAGTCTTGCAGATACTGTTTTTTTGTTTTGTCTCATGATACTCTTGTGTCTAAATATTAGCAAAGGCTGACCTGCCTCTATAGTGCTTTTGCTATGGATCCCTGTACCTGGAACCTGGCAAAGCCACCTCGTGACACTGACGCCTCAAAAAGCCAGAATCAAAACTCAGTAGCCTCGGTGACTATCAAGCAGGTATCCTTTAGCAGATACTCATGTATCTGTCCAGTGGCTGGATTATTGGGGTGGTTTTGAGTGTTTTGTTTTTTTTTTTTTTTCCCCTGGGTCTCAAAAAGGCTTCTCCTTTTTGGTACAGTAAAACAAACAGCTTTGGGCTTGATATTCCATCTCTGGAAGTGAAAACTCATTCTTTTGCCCCCAGATGGCAAAGTTAGAGAAATTAGCAGGGGAATTAGAAAATAATTATTCAAAATGCTGTCACTGAAATAATAATCTCTTTCTGCTGCTCTGAGTTTTGTTGCTGCTTTGCTTTCTTCAGTGATAAGTTTCATATAATCCGACCCAAGAGTTCTCTGCTGCTGTGAAGCAGATATTACAAGGAGTCCTGATTCATTGCTGTGATAACAGAAAAATCCTATTCCTACTTAAGCTGCTGCAGTGTGACTTCTGATGCGGTATTAGAAAGAAATCTCAAAAGCTGATTTTTGTCCAGAAAGGACTGAAATTCTCATACCTTTGTGCTAGGAAAAAGGTGGAAAATCTTTCTATATGATGGCTCCACCTCTGAGGTGTACCTAAGAAAAATGATCGTTGTTATTTAGGAAATTGGGACATTTATAACACATTGTTGAGAACAGTAATCTGAATGATGGACTGTGTCAAAAGAGATAACGTAACAGTAATAGATGGTGAATTAAATAGAAAATGCTTGAGGGCTGAGAGTTGGAATTTAGTCCTGGAATATTAATTAAAATGATAAAAGTACGTGGCATTCCTATGAAACAGCTAAGTCTATTGGAACAAACTATCTCCCATTATAACTCTGCTGAAGACACATGAGTCACACAGAATAAATTTGGCTCACTGAGTTAAATGCTGCATCACTACTATAGGAGACAGAACTGTACCTATTGCGCCAGGTGTAATTAAAGAACTCACAAGATGCGTAGCCATACTATAATAATTACTTTTCTTTCAACAGTTAAGAAAGGATTGAGACAAGACTGTATATAAGAGGGTAAAAAAGCTGATTTTTATATGGTTATCTTTTATTCTGTTGCAGCAGGGGAAAAAAATAGTGTGTAATGGCTGTTTTGGTTTAAGGCAAGTTTTACAGATTATTGGTCCAAGATGTTAATTCGTTATCCAGTATATTTAGGGTCATTTAAAAACTAAGAAGATTTACTCCTTTCATTTTGATTTTCATCATTATTTGTGCAAAAACCACAAAACATCCACAGAAAGGACTTTCTGATCTTGCTCAGCTTCATTTGATGCTAACTTATCCCATAATAGTCAGTCTGTTATAATTAACAATCTATTCTTTTTTGCTCTTTTTTTTTTACAATTGCCTTATTATAAGAAGGACAAAGGAACAAAAATGTGGAAAGAAGCACAACCAGAATAATTTATTAGTAGGAAATAGTCTCAGGTAAGGGTTTGCATACGTTTTCAGAAATCCAAAGTTATTTGGCAGTGTGAAGTGAATGTGTAAGGAGGTAAAAAGCGTATTCTCTGACTAACATAAAGTAGGGGACAAGGCTTCAAAGTCTTTCTTGGAAAACTGGTCCAGTATCCTTCAACCCCATTATGGGATATTTGCCACTTCATATGTAAAACTGTGTATTCAATGGTCCCTCCTCTGGCACACTCCCAAAAACTCTATCCAGAGCCCTATTCATGGTTAGTGTAGTGTAAAATGGGTCAATTTAACAGAGTTTAATTGGATCAGTTTTCAAACATGAGTTACAAATATGGGTCTCTTCTTTTTTCACTTAACTCTAATTGCTACTTGCTGTATAATACATGCCTGCATCAACTTGAATGCTGAAGTACAAAGATGTTGCTGTAAACTGAGCACCTCATTCTGAAAAGGGAGCCCTACACTGGTTTCTCAGCAGAAGGCACAGAAAAGCATTCAACAGTGGGTTACTTAGTCCATAGAAAGATTAATTTCTACTTACACTGATCCTTAGAAAACAGAACTCTCCTCTATTTCCCAGCTACTTTTTAAAGCCTCTTGTTAATTCAAGCCTACAAAGTCCTTGGTGGTGGGTAGGGAAATAGCTGGAAGATGGCTGATTATCTGCTTTAGGATGACTCATTCAATATGAGCAATTATGAATCATGAACAAACTATCTACAGGCAGCACATATAAGACTTAACATCTTCCATGTTACTAGATGCTTCTAATGTTTAGCACTGATGTTTCTTTCTTCTTAAAAGCAGAAAGGATCCCAATACGGTACTGAAAAATCACCAATTTAAAAGTTGCACAGAAATATTTGTGACACTAATTCTCTGCCAGTTTCCATTGCATGGGGGTTTAGCCAACCTTTTAAAATTCTTGTGTGTGTAACTTCACAAGTCTTTAAAATGGCAAAGAAAAGTGTAGGGGTTTATCCTTGGCCAACACACTATTGCTCCTTGTGCATATGGGCCATTACAAGACTGAACTCTGTGATGCACTGTGCTGCTGCTTCAGCTGCCATAGCAGGTAGCAGGGGCATCTGCTACATGGTGAAGGGACAACAGCAGAGTGGGAGGGTAGCTCATGGGATTACAGATGCTGCTAGTAAGAAAAATTTTAAAACCTTCAGATTCATACTGACTCCAGCATGGAGCATCCAGTAGTGGGTAACAGTCAGAACAATAGACACATGTATTTGATTTCTATTCCTATTCCAATCTCTCTTTGTTCCAGCTTGATATACTTTGACATCCAAGCAATTCACTTCATTTCTCATCCTAGCCTTCATCTTTTTGTTGAGCCAGACCTATTTTTCCTGATGTTGCTTGTTGGCAGTAACCCCACAGTTTGCTAGCACTTCTAGTACCTGTCTCAATCTAGGCTCTTTCACCTCACCTCTCTCCTCCCTTTTCAGTTTCAGATTTTTGTTCTGCTTTGTTCTTCTGCCTCTTCCTTCCCATCTTTCTTTACTCTAACTCCCCATCTCCCTCCTCCCAGGTCTCATTTTCAGTTCACTGTCCCAGTTACTTGTCCAGTCAGTCTTATCTCAACAGGCTCTATGTTCTGGCTGTATATGGAGGCTGAGTGGCGTATTATCCTGGTTCTGGTCAGGCCAGAGTTAACTCCCCAAGCAGCCAGCCCAGGTGAGCTGAGTCAGCCCGGGCTGTTTTCCACATCACCTGACACTGCTTCTCCATAAAAGCAGCTGGTTGGGGAAGGGTATGGGTTCTAGGATAGTCTGAGTGTAGCTGGGGTGGTGGGTTTATCTGCCCATTCTTGCTGTGGGGTGGCACTCTGCAATTGTTGGGTCAATGAGGTGCTCTGTGTTAGCACTGGGTGTGAGTGTAACTGGCTGTTATTGTTCTACGTTCATGGTGATTTTTGTCAGTAAGCTGTCCTTATTCCAACCCATGGAGGCTCTGTCTGTCTCTCCTGTGTGAGTGAGCCCCACTGTCTGGGGCTGAATCACCACATGTATATTCGTGGTTGTTACTAAACCTGCCTGAGCCATTGCTTTCCTATACTTTTTAACTTCCTTTTTTCAGTTTACTTACTGAAGCAATCATTTTTTGGTCTGTTCTACCTTGAGGTCATTTACCCCCAGTCAACTGATTTTCAGGCCTTTATTTTCCAACCTCTTGTCCTGAGCTCAGTCAGTATTCCTGTTTACAAACTCCTATTTCCATTTACCCACCCAATCTCAGTATCACCAGATCTCTTGCTCCAGATTTTGTTCCCTCTTTGCCTCTGTATGCTGCCTGGTATTCTGCCTGCATTTGACTCCTGCAACTTCTTGTGCACTTTGAGTGCCAACAGGAGGACAGTCTCAGAGCAGGTAGCTCATCTTAGAGTCACTTTTCCCCAGAGGATCCCTCTCCTGGTATGTGCCCAGCTCAATTCATACAACTCTCAGCCCATCCCCTGAAGGGACCCTCAAATGAAGAGGGCAACCAGGAGCAGGGCCTGTGAATTTCTTGAATGACCTCTTCTCTCAAACGACCCTGGAGCACAGAGGACTCAGCTTTGGTAGATGTGCTTGCAATGCATATGTGATAAAGCTGGTATTTGTACTCTGAATATAGTGCATAGAGTGTGTGAGACACGCTCAATTGCTTGTGTGGGAGTGGCCGTGCTGTGCAGGACCCTGATCCTAAAAGGAGTTCACAACAAAAAGGTTGCCATAGTACTTCTGAAATACTCTGTATTGTTTAGCTGAACAACTTCATCTCAGGGAAACTTTAATTCTGTTAAGAAATAGAAGCTGAGGTTTCCTTTTATGTCCCTGTTTATTTAGATTAGTGAAATGGCACATTTTTAATGCCTTCACCTGTGGTTACATAGTAAACATTTTTTTTAGTAGAAATGTGTACAGGATGTGAGAACCAAGAGAGAACACAGAGAAGACCATTAGGAAAAACAATGTCTTAGAGCATACCTTCTCTGATATGTCCTACTTTTGAAGAAAATTAATTTCCCTTCACAAATTGGGAAGCTTTCCTATGTTCTGTGTTCTGAACACACACTCTCTGAATAACATGTTGCCAGTGGTCCTTTACATGAGCATCCCTAGATCAATCCTAGATGCTGCTCATGTGTCGCCAAGCACTACATGACAACTAAACATTTTGTTTCAGATAGTGTCCTTTTAATGAGCTGCAGGTGCCACAAACTTCATGTTCCCTATAGTGCTTCATTGCTTACTAGATGCAGTAAAACAGTTGGCACACTGTAAATTATCAAGTGATAATTATATTCATGGCCTCAATACAAGAAGAAAATCCTCTGTTAACAACATATTTCTTCCAAAATGTGGTAATGAGATGTGTTGCACCTCCTAAGAAGAGCTTGCAGGGTGACTCTCTATTTAGAATACTGCAATCACAGTTCTATTTTCGGCCAGCATCTCTATGGTCAGAATGGAGAATGACTCTGTACTCCCAAACGTGCATTTCTCATTCACTATACTCTTTAATTTTTACTCACCCACGATAAGAAAGTAGTTCTGTGGCTAAAATTGGAAAGAGGCAATATTTATTTACCAGGAAGCCATCGGTGTGAATTTTTCATATGATCCGATTTTAAGAGGTTGAGCTGTGATTACAAATAACCTGGTGGCTTAGCCAAGCTACTCTAGTATTTTTCCACTGTTGCAAATGTCTCCTGTATGTGAACACTCCATGACAGCCACATCTCAAATGGTAATAGCGTCTCTGAATAGCATAGGATGCTTCCTATCTCTAATAAGCTCCTTTAATATACCAGTCATATAATGATGCTCATCAGTACAAATTACCACTGCAAGGTCAATGAATGTTAATGTTTCCTGCAACAGAACCTTGAAGAATAATATAACCCCCTCCTCCTTTCTAACTAAGATAATTCCGAGCTGAGTACTGTCCTACAGCAAAACGAATTAAGGAATACTGGAGTGTGTGGTTATGCTGACCGTGATTTGGTAAAAAACCCAATCTCATCTCAGAATTCTTCTCAAGTGCTATAATAATTATTACTTTTTAATGGTTTATATTAATCTGTCAAAATTCTGTGATAACTGTAAACAACCAGAATATTTAGGGAGCAATATTCACACAAGATTTAATTTAGATCATCTCAGTTTTAATGTTTGGAATCTTCCTCCAGGCTGCCAAGCTCTACAGAAGCAAACAGGCACATGGGGTATATGCAATAGATACACACCATGACAGAGCTGCTATGAATTCTGGTTTGATCATTAAAGAATTTGGGGTCTTTTAAAATAAATTTTATTCATGTTTTTTGTGAAATAACTGTTTATGTTATCACTTCAAAAATAATTCTCTGATATCTTATTATTTCTTAGGTATTTCTTCTTGCTTTTTGGAGAAATATAGATGTACACTGAAACCGAAGGTTAGTCATTCCATATGCATGAACTAATTCAAGAAAGATTTAAAGCTGTATTTTGGTGCATCCTTGGTTAGGACAGTTTGTTAAAATCTAAGAATAAGTTCTAAACAGGAGCCTCAAGCAGATTAATTTTAGTATATGAAGCTTTAATTCAGTATTGTCACCAAAAGTTGTTTAGCAAAGAAAAAGGGTTTTCTGAATATCCTGTTTTCTTTCACAGCTAACTTAGCCACCTGTCATATTTGTAGCAGATAATTAATTTCAGAGCATACAATTAGTCTAGCTAAGAATAGTCTTTGCAGCATACTACCTTCTTATTATTTCTTTATCATGCTTCCCAGCCCATTGACTCATTACTTCTCAGCTACTACATTTACATTTTACTCTTGGGTGAATCCACAAAATAATAAAATGATAAGATAACAGACTGACACTGCTCATTATGTATTGTAATAACCATAATAAGGGGGATAATCATATCACGCTTATATTTCATGCATACTTCATTGCCATAAACTCTGGCCCATACTCATTGATGATTCTGGGTTTTTTTCTTGGTGTTTGCTAGAAAAATTTAATATTAAAAATGATATTAAACAGTAACGGACAATTTGTTGGAAAATGCGAGGATAAAACCAGGATAAATACTTATTTGAAAAACACTTCTAAAATGTATGTCTTTAATTAAAAAGATATTTCATCGTTAAGATGATAGACAAATTAATAAAAATCTGTTTTACTTTATAGCATACATTACAATTTAAAAGGTACTCTCATGAGAAGAAAAATGCATAAACCATAGTGTACTGCTTTTTCCCAATACATAATTCATACATGCAAATGCTCTGCAGATATTTCACTATAAATATAATTAATTGCTGCAGATTCACAGATGAGGCTGTGTGACTGTGCATACACACATTGCCAGGCACACTCATTTATGTTGATTTCAGGCTAGAGGCTCCTCTGACAAGCATAATAGGTAGGGAGGGGTGGGGAGAATCAACATTTGGAGACACACAGAGGCATGCAATATCTATGTAGACAATTCCTTACAGAAATGACAGCATCCACCAAGAAACTGATGAAAATGGCCTGAGGTAAATAAGGAAAGGTCTCTCATACTAATAAATATGTGTACTATGCAATATTGCATAACATTAGCATACTGCAATTTAGTTGAATTTATTCCATTGTCACTCAGCAATTATCTCTTTATGCTGTTGCTGATTATAACTATGGGGAAAACACTGAAAAGGTGGGGGGAAGTTTTAGTGATTATATTTGTTAATAGCTTTGCGAGGTAGAAGCTCTGTTGCTTTTGTTAATGAAGCTTTTGTTATAAAAGCTACAGAAAAGTTTACAGATAGTCTTGCAAAATGGGGAGTTCAGGTTGGTAAATAGAAACATAGGGGTCATTTGGAAAATTCCAAGTAGGGAGGAACTGTTCAGCTTTGTGTGTGTGTGGGGGGAAGCAGACACATGAGATGATCTAATGGGCCTCTCGCCTTTTATTCTATGTGACTTCATCACTGATAACACAAAGCAGCTGTTGGCACCAAGTAAAATAAATTACGTAGTAAATAGATTTTGCTGTTATTTCATAATCTCAGTTTCAACATTGTAAATATTTAATAATATTTTTACAAAAAAATCAGGAAGCCCATGCACTAAACCATCTATCTGGATTTTCAAATTCCTACCTAACATTCTGTAAAAACCCAAAAAGCAAATTAGGAGATTGGATTTAGTGGCTTATTTTCTGTGGCATAGTCAGGTACAAAGGATATGCTCTGAAATTTCATTACAATTCTATCCTTAATTTGCATATCTGAACAAACTCTGAGTAAGATATTATTTTGAGTTCATGCACTATAAAATCAAGATAAACACCTTGATTTTAAAAAGTCTGATCACCGAAGGCTTCTAATGCTTCCAGAGGGAAATCAATTAATCCCTTTGGAGTACTAATGCATTTTCATAAATAAAGATCATGTGTTACTAGCAAAACTTTAAATTTATGTTCATGTCTAAAAATTAATGGCCTAATAGATTCTTAGGGCAGAATTTTTGGAATCTTTGATTGCTGTGCTCTATCTTTCCATTTCTGTGACATAAAATATACAAGAATTTTCAGAATTTATAACTTCACTAGACTTCTAGAGTGTTTGAATAATGCCTTCAGCCTCCCTCGGTAGTCCATTTCTAATTCATTAATTTCATGGCTATATTTAATTTCTAGGAATTATCTTGTTTATTATACTTGGAGATACGTTTGGGAGATCATGATAGGCTTCAGTTCCTTCTGTTTTGATATTACCCAGTAAATATCTGTTCAGAAAACATTTGAATTTTCATGGTTTATATATTTAGTTCAACTTAATTTAATTTTTCAAATCTTAGAGATTTAGGTTTCCAAGTCCAAGGGTTCCCACAAATAGAAAAGTCTGTCACTTTTGAAAATCCAGTTGATTTTCACGTCAAATTAAAGAGGGACCTAGAAAAGGTGAATTTATGATGTTTACCTACTAGGTTGGGGAGATTTCCATGCCTAATATTCTGTCCAGAATGTGGCATAATTATTTGTAGATGAATTGGAATTCTAATACATTAGAAAAGCCAAACAGCAAGTGAAGAAGGAAGTGAAGAGAGGCGTTAGTAGTGACTTTCTTCAAATACTTATAAATACCAGTAAACTCTCTTTGTGTTGTGTGATTTAAAGTTATAACTCATAAGTTACTCACTTGGGTTATCTTGTTTAGATAGGAAGGGAGAAAGCTTCTCATTTGTTTGTTTGCTTCTTGTCTTTTCTACTTCCTGTTTTTTTACTTATCCTTTTTTTAATATTCAAAGATTTTGGTAGTGTCAGTGAACCAACAGAAAGAAGAAATACAAATATGAATTAGATGAAGTAGCTCAGTATGAGTAAGAAAAACTAAATGTCCAAGATAAAAAATGTTCACAGGTTGAAATTTCCACTCAAATTTCAGTGCTTGCTATGGGCAGATATAGCAATTGACCTGAGCTGGTAAATGATGGAACAGGACAAAATCAAAACAACTAAAGTTAGTCACAAATTGTTTTCAGGAAATAATCTGTTTTCTTTCTTCTTACTGAGTTGGAATAACCACGATTTTCTTGAGTTACTTCCCTGAGTATGGAAGCTAACCACTGGAAATGCCTCAAATTTTATTGTTTTCTATACAATTTTTATGCTATTGTTGTTTTGCTTGATTGTTTCTCTGGTTTATGAGGAGGTTTATATTGTCTGCATCTTTAGCAGCTTAAGCAAGATTTCCTGAAAGTAAATGGGCCATAGATTCAGTGAATCTGCCCTGCTTACACTGCCAGTACCTATCAGAAGAAAAATCCCCCTTTTTGTGAATGGTTACTGAAAGGCCAAAAGACTGTCAATCATTTCCTGATAGTCTATGTATCATAAATTGTACAAAAAGCATCCAAAACGTATCTCAATTGTTGCTGAAAAATTAATGTAAAATTTTTATGAGGTTCTGTTCTTCAACCTGATTCCCTGAAAGAAAGGGAAAAAAAAAATCTTCAAAGTTTCCACTGGAATCAAAACCTACCCATTATTCCTCAACACTCAAAAGCTTACTGCAAGTCAAAATGTGTGGGAACATTTTTGTCCAGCAACATTTCTGTTCTTGCCATAAAAAAATGCTTACTATCATCTTTCCTTACAAATTGACTCCCTGCAGGCTTTTCTTGTATATTCTCTGAAAAGCTGTAATACTTGCTCTTCTGCCTGTTCCAAGCTTGCAGAATTTGTAGACTAATATCCTACTCATTATCTCAAAAGTTTTCTTAAGATCTGCTTAATTATTCCCATCTTGTCATCTGTTTTTTCAGCTCTTTAATTGTCTCCAAAAATTCCATCCTACGTGTAAGTTAGAAGGATCTTTCTCTTGTGAAGATACTAGTGTTAGAAAACAATCCTGACTCCATCCTGCCTTTGACTACAGCTTTATTCATCTTTGGTCACTGCAGATCTCATTAAGATTCCAAGAGATCTCTTGTCCTTAATAAACACCATAACTACGATACTGCAGCTGGGAATCTTAGCAAAGAGTTGAGGAGTGAACAGGCAGCAAGATAGATCTGCTTCTCTTTAAAAAGCAGATCTTTTTCTAATTTGGGGTTCATCAACTTGCTCTGTCAGAGTTACTGTAGAGCAACTGGCAAGACACATGGAGAGATTTTCCTTGGGAGACACAAATGGTTGGAGAATCCACAGCAAACATGAGAACAAATGGGAAATTTAGAGAATATTCACTGATCTAAATCCTATCCAGAAAGATGCTAAACCAAACGTGCTCAGAAAAGTATACATTTTCTTCAGTTTGGCTTCGTTTAGCTTACTGCTGTGTTATGCTGAAGCTGAGCTATTCCACTGAATTAAAATATGGGTGGTAACTAGCAATAGAGCTTCATTGTTGTAAGATTGCTCAATAAAAGAACTGTCTTTGAATAACTAAACAGTAATTCACAGTATCACTATTCACAGATAAGAATTTATCATGGTCTGTGCAATAGGTAGGCTTAGCAAAGTTACACTACTATTGTTTTTAATATGTCTAAGTTATCATGGACCCATCACAAACTCAAACCATCAACATTGATCCCATCATCCTTGGTGACAGCTACCAATGTTGGTGAGCAACATTTAATCTGAAGAGCCTTTACATGCCTTTCTAATGCTTTGGGTGTCATCAGGAAATAAAGCTCTGCAGTTGCAACATATGGGCATCCCTTAATAATTCTTGAAGCTACTTTTTATTTATTTAATTATTTGAAATTCGGCAGAATGGCAGAAATCTCACTGGTCAAATTCCTACAGTTTTTGTGAAAATTAGATGAATAGAGAAAGGAAAGGGAAAGGGGCACTAAGCAGTGCCCCCAGGAAGGGAGAGCTTGCATGATCAGTCCTGTTTAGCCTGTCACTAGTCAGTCAACATGCAAATGCTGGCTGGCCAGCGAGCGTTTTATTGACTAGAAACCAGTGACTGGATATGCTGCCTCTGGCTGAAGCAGGAGGCAGGGAAGTGCTGGCAACATAATGCCAGGGAAAGTTATGTGGCTGGGAACACAATAGGAACTGGCTTTATCACAGGTCTCGTGCAGTCATAGGGGATACAGAGCTGGGTAGCTGATGAGGAGAGGTTTCCAGGGCACAAACGGATGGGCAGTTAAGCTTTGGTAGTTGTGCTGTTCGTAGAATACTTTGAATTTTGTTCCAATATATACAATATGTTTACTTTGAAAAAGTTCCCTGGTTTGTCATCTTTCTTTCTCTCTCATCGCTCTCAAATTCTTTCACTTTGCAGAAAGACAGATTTTGTGGGCTTTCTTTTATATCTATGTAGAGGCCTCTGTGGAATTTGAACTGGGTGTCATGGCTTCCATTCTTCCTCCACTAATTAATTTATAGTTGTATCTCTCCCATGTATGAAAGCATTACGTGTACCTGCTTCCATAGCATGGTGTATAGGTCACTGCTCCAGAGCCTTCACAAGGGAAATCGTTGCTGCACTTTGAGGGCTGTAAGCTGTTAGTAGAAGGAAGTGAACCACGGAAAGGTTGGCTAAAACAGGAGAACATCTACTTTCAGCTAGAGCAAAGAGGCAGAGGACAGAGGAGCTGTAATGGATTTACACTCTCCATGTCATTCATTGCCATTTATATTCCGTGTTCTGATGCCGACACACTAGCTTTGAGTTGCTCTGGATTCTCCCTTCAAATCAAAGCCAAAGCCAAGTACTTTTCAGCACTGAATGCTCACACACGGTTGAAAGGGCTCTCTACAGCTCTGACAAGAGGTCCACACTGCAGAACTAGAAGATTCTTCATCACTGAAGTGCTGTTGCACACTAAAAAGAAAATAAAGTACCTTAGGATTTAAGAGAAATTTCTCACCATCCTGAGACCATAGATGCATTGCCCCTGTTCAGAAAGTTTCCCATTGTGGTGGATGAATCATGATAATTGCTGCTTATACAGTATCATTGAATCATACTCAAAAATTCTAGTGGGCTGCTCAGGATAATGCTCTGGAGAATGACTGCCCTTTCATCCTCTGCCCACCTCACTTGCTTCTATTAAGGTGCCTGGGAGTATTTTTTTTGTTGAAAGCAAGCACACCACAGAGTCAGCATTTTTCCCCTCCATCCACAGACTATTCTCATGATCAGATGGAGAAATTCATTTTTATATCCAACAAAATGTGAGGAAATTAATTTTAAAAGGATTTTTAAAATGGAATATAGGTAGACTGGCTTTGTCTATTGCTCCTTACTTTTAGCTTACCTGTTTATCCCATCTCTTCTGTGTCTGTGATAGTTTAATCCTTTTGGAGGAAGAAATAAGCATACTTACACAAAGCATTGTCAGTACATAGCCAATAATAATAACTGGGAGATCAGTTAGTTCCTTACTATTATAATTCCCTACATATTTTTCTTAATGTGTATATTACAAGGAACATAATTCTGGGTTTTATACTAAGGTTATACATTTACTGCGTGTTTTCTGCTACTATATTTACAAAGCAAGTATTTTTCTACTGTTCAATAGTTCAATACACACCACTACTGAAATCAAGGGGAAACAATGCTAATTGAGGATAGACTCGGTTTGGTTTACATTTGGGTCTTGCTGGCACTGGAACTGGGAGCTCCAAAACTTCAGGATAAGGGTGGTGATGCAATAGTTCCTGCCTTACCCAAGCCAGGAAGTACCAACATGATAAAAAAATTTCACAGGTTTCATAGTCCAAAGCTGTTCAACGAAGCTGCTGAGCTTTCTGGATGATAATGCTAAGTGACCTTTTTTTTTTGATTTTTTTTGAAAAAGATTGCCTGCTGTGCCACTGTGTCCTCTTGAACTGCTGGCTGTCCTTGAAGATTAAAAACCTGTGCTTACTTACCCTTTCGGTGGGACAACCGTAGCTCACCAGCTTCTTTACACCGTTTGTCCGATGCTTTTTGTGAATAATCACCTCGGGGAGCCACAGGTACTTAAGGCTGAGCTTACTAGTTCTGTGTGGTGTGACCGGTGCCAAGCCAGTTTGGATGAGCCACTGTTGAACATCTTCCAGAAATGTAAAAGAAAACTAGAACCATGGTTTGAAAAGAAAAATGCCTCTGTGCCTATCTTTGTCCCCTAGTTCGTACAAGTAATGTACAAGGTAACTTCAGTGCCTGTGAATGTATAGTACTGAGAAAGGGAGAGACATCCCCAGGAACATTTTTTAAGGAAGAAATGGGTTGGGGGAATTTGGAGGTCTGAGGCAAATGATTCCTGAGAACACTAGTGCAGACTATCAGCATTTCTCAATAGGACTTACAAGACTCTTATTCTGACAGGGGTCTGATGCAGTTACACGATATGCAAAATGCAACTCAAACTAGTATTTTAGAGCTGTGTTTTTTACCTTTGTATATAAGACAAGACTTGATAGTGACATCAGTACATAATCTGAGAGCACATACTGCAACTTGGTTTTGTAACCTGATATATTCGTTTCATCTCTCCACCTGAGAGGGGCAGATCCAGTTTAGGTGTTTGTGTATTTGTGAGCATGTTTGAGTGAAATGGGAGAGAAAGGATTTACAGGTGACTAACCTGCAAAGGAAACTTCTTTCTCAGCAAGCTCTTTTTCTGCCTCCATCCCCAACTTCTCATCTATAACTATCAGAAACTAAACTCTAGAACCTAGAGCAAAAGAGCCCGACAGTGTTCATTCTGGAGGAGGGAGTCATTACAGCAACACAGGAGAATATAATAGCAAAGTGACACAGAGGAAAGAAAATAACTTTTTCCATCCTGTGTGGGCTAGGTGCATAAATTAGTAGTCAGTCTATTCCCAGAGGGATGGAATCCCAAGTCTATTACATCAGCTTCCTCTTTATGAGTAAACTCTTTACAACTTGTCTGCTTCAATCTAAAAGTGGTACCTAATTCACTTACTACTTTCATAAATTGCAAGAATCTGTATTTTTAAGAACTAAAGAACCTTAGCGTAGATGACCCCATGTCTTGACAATTTAAACTAACCTAACAAGAATGGAGTTGAGGGAAAAGATTAGAGATTGGGAGATAAACAAGGGCAGGGATAGGAGCACAGTTATGGAAGTAAAAATAATTGGGTGACTTGCACACCCATGAAAAGGCTATTCATAAGAATTGGATCGTCACACAAGCCACCACCAAATGACCTACCAGTGTCAAAAGATGGGTAGTGCTTACTTTTTAGCAATAAAATTAATGTTCTCATGAGAAGATGATCTTTCCTAAGCAATGTTCTCAGCTTCCTGAATGTACAAAGTGAAGGAAAAATTGAGACATAAAAATTGACCTCTGGATTCGAATCATGCCATGAACGAATGGTAGGTCATTCCCAAGGTCTTGTCTGCGAACGGGTGTGTGAGCAACTGTGACTGAAGCCACGTCTTGTGTTTCCCTTTGATAAACTAAAGAGGCTGAGCTCCAACATGAAGTCGAATAACAGCATTCTTCATGTAAATATGTAATCCCTTGTAATTTTAACTTCACTCTGTTTTGGGAAAGAAATAAAAAAAAGGCTCCTCCCTGTTGGGAGGCCTTTCAAATCTGTGGTCTTAGACCAGGGCCCCTTACCTGAGTTGATGATGTCTATTTATTTATGCCTACAAGAATACCCATACACACACAGACAGATGTGCTCACATGCTCTCAGCTGAATTGGTGCATGTATATATTTTGCAAAAAGACTCTAAGACTCTGCATTCAGCATGTGCTCTTTTAGGAGTATCTTCACCTCTAGTATTCTATTGAGAAATTAGTTTAAATCTCTATCTTAGTATAACCAGCTAAGAATGCGTGATAAACTGAAAAGAAAAAATGGTATTGAGAAATCAAAAAAGAAGAAACTGAAAGAGCAGAGCAGCCTATCCCCTCTATCCCATGATTTTGGAATCTGTATTTTTAAAAGACATATTTTTCCTATTTTTAGTTAATTTTTTTGGTAGAAGCTTTGACTGCAATAAGAATTTGTGCATCACACTAAAAAACTACATCCCTCTGTAAAAGCTTGTATAAATATATTGCATATGATGAATGTGCATTAGTCCTCTTAAATACTCATGTAAATATATTATTAACAATGATTAATTTCAGTTATTTTAATTATTCAATTTTTCAGTTTTCTCAGATTAATTTTATTTCCTTTGTGGATGTTCTGAATACCTGATTGGATTCTGAGATGGGGAATATGTTCAGAGCTTGTCAGAAAATGCATAAGCAATAGTGAAAGAAACTGCTAAAATATAAGGTATTAAGTAAAAGTGATAAAAAAATATGAAAGGGTAGAAGGGCTGAATAGGGATCAACTATATCCATTATTTTTCAACATGGTGTGCTGGCTTTTTCTTTTTAAATACAGAAAAAGGAACAAATTTTATTTTATTGAACATGCAGAGATGATGTTGTAATAAGCTTTAATTTATTATTGATATAACTATCATCATGGTGGTATGTGGAAAGGCTGAAATCTGGAAGGACTGGTAGAAAACATTAAATTATGGAGTTGATCATGAGAGAGGCAATGTGCAGTGCTGTATATCTCCAGTGGGAGATGATCTCCCTCAGTAGGAGCCCAGTGGGGATGAGGAGCCTGCAGAGCTTTGCAGCATCGAACGTTTCAGATGTCAAAATTGTTGATACACCCAGAAAAACACAATTTCAACGATGGCATCAGTTGGGAGACGGCTTTTGCTGTTAAGAAGTTGCCTGCTTTTCTTCAATCAAAACTACATACCTTTAGGCACTGGCAGGTGTTGCATAACTACACCCCTCTGGAATTGGAGTGACCTTTTTGCAGCACACCCATTGGGAAGAGCCAGCCGCGGCAAGCATCACCAGGTGGCACTGTTACCCGTGGCACTATTGTTACCCTGGCACTGTTACCTGTGGCACTATTGTTACTGTTGTTACTCTGGCACTATTACCTGTGGCGCTGTTGTTACCCTTGTACTGTTACCGGTGGCACTGTTTTTACCCTGGCACTGTTGTTACCTGTGGCACTGTTACCTGCCGGGCCAATGGTGGGACCGCCTGCCCTCCCCAGCAGTTCTGCAGTCCCACAGTTATGGGTCTGCCCAGAAGGGCTTTTGCCTGCTCACCTTGACCTGTGACAAGGCAGGGGAATCCTCCCAGCTCCTCCTAGGGTGGTATGCCTTTAACATTGCTGAATTCTTCTGCATTTTACTCTGCAGATACTGAGAACAGAGAATGTCGGCGGTGCTGCAAATCAAACGTGGCTTTTCTGCACAGCAAGTGTGGAACTGGCAGAACAGCTACAGCAGTTGCTCCCTACTTTCACACGTGACTAGAAGTGATTCCTGAAGGCGACTTTTCTTGAGGAATCAAGAACTGGAGCTTGTCAGAGATTCCTGGGGGAGGTGGGGGAGGGAAATTATCTGCATGCAGCTTTGTTAAAGATGCTGCTGTGTCTGCCCGGCTAAGCGACCCATACACAGAACTGTTCATGTTCTGTAGCTTATGTAGGGAGTCTAAGGTTGAAAATAAACTAGGAATTATTATAAGCTAAAACTTTAAAAACTTTGTGAATTCCTGGCAAATTTAATCAACCACAGTATAATAAATATGAAAATGCAAAGCTATAAATCTTAAAGATGATTGCAAGGTTTGGAAAACACTTGCTAGTCTCTAAGTCCTCTGAGAAAAAATGATTAACATTCTTCATTGCTGGAGATGTGTTGATTACAGCTCTGACTTTAGCTTGTTTATTTACAGTTTTTTAGGTCCCCCAGGAGCATATGTTTGGACATTTGATGTCTTTTTGCCTCCCCTAGCGAAAATGGAAGCAAAAGTACTTTCTGAACTTCACCTTATACAAAAAGGAATCAAAATTCATAAAATGATGCAATAAATACTGCTAGCAACTGATAGAAATATTATCCCACGATCAGTGAGTACTTTTTTGGGTTTCTCAGCAGATTAAAGCCCCAGAGACCAGAATTGGAAATGCAATATTTGTATTTGGGTAACTTTCCAACAAAATAAATACACACTGATTTATAAAAAGTTGTTGTGAAACACAAGATCTGGAAAGAATTTTAAATGCTAAGAACATTTTGGTGTGTATCTGAAACACGTTTTTGACATCACAGTGTTCTGACACATGAAATCCTAAGAAAGGGAAGAACTCGCATTTATGTTATTTGTTTGCCTTGGAATCAGAAAAGCCAAAATTGTTATTTATGTTATTTTTACTTTTTAGTTCGTTATTTGCTACAACATCGATGTCCCATATAACCTTGTAAAAGTCACATAGACCTTCCACATCTCAGTTTTGTGTCCGTGAAAGGGCTAAAAAATTACTTCAGAAAACTGTTATGAAGATGAATCCAGAAAAATCATGATTTTATCACAGTACAGTAAAAGGACAGGATATAAACATTCTAAACACTTCTAATTAAATAAAATCAGGTTTGTCTTCTTAGTCTAAGTGGCATATAAATTGGCACGTCTCGAAACAGCACAAAATCGACCCAGAAGAATCTCAGTTTATCAGAATGATGCTCTCCCACTATCAATTTTCAGAAATAAAAAACTTTTAAATCCCCTAAGAAATCGACTGCAACTGGTACATCTAGCTGGGCCTTGCTCTTACTTCCATAGATTCACATGGGCATTAGCATTGCTGTCTCTGCAGAACAGAGAAACATAAATGAAGTTGCTCAATCCTGCTTTGTCAGTGTTGCATGACTTGAGAACTATTTTAGCAGGGAATGCTGGGGCTTCCGCAGGAAGGTCATCAGCTGGAATGAATCACCCCAGCTCGACTGAGGATCTGGCATTTCATCTAGAAGACAGAAATGGATTCAAAGCCAAGAGGGAAGCTTCCATTTTTACAGCAGATCAAGGGTGATGACACTTTAATGGTTTTTTGAATTATGCAGTAGAGACACGACACCTATTAGCTCTGAGGATGTATTGCACTGTAAGTGTTAATTTGCATGTACATATGGGTCTGAGTGTCCAGCATTTACAAATAGTTTGTGAAAAAGCTAAACATGATAAATTGTGAATGAAGCTCAAATACACAAACTAATTCAAAATGGCAATGTGTTGCGGTCCTTTTGTGAGACAGATGTTTCATCTGTCTAAAGAAAAGCAAATAAAGATTAGCTCTCATAGGTATCTGTGAGACAGATAGTTTAGGGGTTTGCTTTGTATGGCAAAGGATATTTCTGGTTCCATTAAATTACAAAGTTAAGACATCAAAAACTTAATATTCTATATTTGATAATGGGTAAAAGAGCCTATGCTCTATCAATGTGCTTTCTTAAGGTAATCAGGCTCATGCAATCATTTTGCCTACTCACTTTCTTCTTATGCCATTGTAACTTTTGAAGCCTGCAGGCAATTTTGGTCA
The DNA here is from genome assembly GCF_964237585.1 of Gallinula chloropus. Lineage (NCBI taxonomy): Eukaryota > Metazoa > Chordata > Aves > Gruiformes > Rallidae > Gallinula > Gallinula chloropus. Next base: position 18,127,852 of record NC_140090.1, on the reverse strand, counting down.
AAGGTTATGACAGAGCAGAGGTGTCACAGATAGGTTGGCCCTAAAAGTTGCATGAAAATCTGTAGCTGAGAAAAGGTGGGAAAGCTGGTGTTTTGCTTGAGAGCCCAGCAGGTGGGATTCATCTGGGGCGGTTTGGCCAGGCAGCCCAGTCCACCAGCCAATCAGCACTTAAATCAGCAAATCCATACCTAGGACTATGTGTCGGGTTTGGAACAGCTGCAGGTATTGCTATGGGTGATGGAAGGAGTGGGAGGAATTGGAGACATTGATAAGACTTGTTAGATATTTCATAAACTGCAGAACTTGTCTAAAATACAACTGCATTTGTATTGGAAGGTTGGTATTTCATAGTTGGGAATAGCTTTGTTCCAAAAGTAGAAAATTTTAGGGGTATTTTAGAATAGAAGCCTGAAGGATGTGTCGTTCACCTCGTATTCAGAACTTGGTTAAGATATGCCTAAAGACAGTGCAATGTGTCCCTAGAGTCTGTAGAAATAAGATGTCTGTTGTCTATGTTAATTAAACTTCTAATTTTTGTTTGCATGGCAGAAAAAAATGTTTGTTCTGAATTATCCACAAATATTTAAAATTAATTGTTTGAATTCAATCAGGACTAACCAGCAGTGGTTGGTCAAGCCAGTAAAAAGATGCCCACAAGAATTCTTATTACGGCGCAGCCGGAGCGGGCTGGGCTTGGTGTCTTCCTCATCTACTTGTGGAGAACGGGAAGGAATGGCAAATACTGCCCTGAAACTGAGATGAGGAAATTGAAAGGGAATGTCCTAATGAAAGAATTATAGCCAGTCAATATTTTATAGAGGTACAATTATTCTCTTGCTCATCTGCTTGCACAGTGAGGACTGTATTGCTAGAGAGACTCCAGGGTGGATAGGAACTGCATGGGATGGAAATTTCTGATAAATAATGTATGAATAGAAGTTGGATTCTTAACTACTTCCACTCTAGGATGAGCATACTCCTATAATACAGCTAATTCTTCTTGTCAGTGAGAAGACATTTTAAATGAAATGTACATGTATGAAATAGACCTATAGAGCTGGACCAGCAAGAAATGTCTCACAGGTGTATAAAGAATGCTGAACACCCGCACCCCACCCCCCCACCCCCAGTTGCTGTTAGTATGTGCTCATCTTTATTAGCTGGGCATTTTAGGGTAAAGGAAACCAAAATAGAGAAAACTCAGAAATTGTGGTGCTTATGCGGGAAAGGATTCTCTCAGCCCTATCTAAACACGAAGAAAAGGTGATTGCTGGCAACCAGTGCATGCAAGCTCATGATGACACATTTAGCTGCAAGCACAGAAACTGTTTTTATGGACAGTCCAGCTGCATCTTTTGTTGACATCCATTGCCAATAGTGGAAGCATCGCCTGGTGCTTGTGAAACTTCACGAGAGGGGAAGCACAAATGCAGCGGTATGTTAAATTCCCATTTCCAAGTGCCAGTTAAATACTTCAGTTGGACAATCTCAGAATAGTGTGTAGCCCTGTAGATTTTACAGACGTGAATTACACTGCCTGCAGCTGTCAGGAGCAGCTGAGCCAGGGCAGTCTATGGCTCAGCTGTAGGGATCAACAAGGGCACGCCACATTCAGCAATGTTTCAGTGAAGCAGCGTTACACCGGGGCAGCTACTGTAAAAACACATAATTGTAGGCACTCGGTTGAAATAAATATTTAAGAATATGCTGAAAGGGTTAATAGCCACTAAAGCTAGAGAGTTGATTTAATTGATGAAAACAATCAAGTGCTTTTCATCTTGGTGGCCCATTAACAATGTCCGTTTATTTAGCCTTTGTGCTTAAGAGTGTGGCCTACTGCGACCTGAATTGAAGAGTCTTTCATTTGTGTTGCAAAGCAGTCAAGGCCATATGATGGGGCTAAGGGTGGCATTACAACAAGGAGGTTTTGCAAGTAATTGGAACAGTGTGTGTTGGGGGTGAGGGGAAGAGCAAAGAAGTTCTTGGATGAGAGCTTAAAACTAGTTGTATTTCTGTAGCCCTAACATGCTGTTTGCATGTATAAAACAGATCTTTGGTTTGTTAACATTCATTTAGGAATTAGGATGCAGTACTGGATTTCATTGCATCCAACTGATGCATTGCCACCGCTTCTGTTTATTTTAGTCCTCTTATGTGAATCACAGTAGGCAGATTCCTAGCAAATGATTGTGGTGCCTTGCATTGCCTACAGACTGACCACACAAGGCAGACAAAGAACAGAAGAGGATGAATGTTTGACACAGTTTGCAAACTGGGGAAGTAAGGCACAGGGTAATTCAGCAACAAGCTCACCCTCTCGCCCACATTCTGTGGTAGATCTGGTATTGTACAAAGATCTGCCAAGACTCAAGCTAGTATCTTAACCAGGAGGAAAAAAAAAAAAAAAGATTAGAAAAATAAAATTCCTTGTTCAAATATTTCTGACTGTGTCAAAGTAATAATGATTTCAGCATAAATATGTCTGTCTCAGCTTAAACCAGTGCAAAGACCCCAAGTGGTGCAGAGTACAGCAGTCTGCTTGGCTCCTGGAGGGGGGTGGATTAAATACATTTCCCTACTATTCTGCATCACATTTGACTTTTTCTGCCTTTAGGTGGAACTCCTAATGTCTAAATTAATCTGTAAAGCTTAAATGGGATTTCTCTTCCAACACTCTCAGGCTCAGTGGATAACCACTGATTTGGTTTAACTGATTTGCCCTAAAACTCCTCTGACATGGCAGCACACACGGTGCTTCTCAGGCTCTTGCAGTAACAGCCCAGCTGAGTGTTCATCGTATTTTAATCAGTCCTGAGCAGTCAGACCACAACTGTGAGAAGGAAATAATGTAAAAAAGAAAAAAGCAAAAGCCAAAGTAGAAGTTAATATTGTTCCATCAATAGCCAGTGGATTCTGGTCTTGGACAAAGTTACGGATTACTGTTTTCCTTAACGCTGACAAAGCCACAGTATCTACGTTTGTACCGGTGCAGTGTGTAGGAAATCAGCTTTTGAAGAAGGATAAAAGTCTTTCTGTTACTCTGTTGGGTACCTACTAGGCTTCAGAACACAATTCAGTGTTTACCTTCCTTCCTAATCCTATACTTTGTGTGGTGTGTAAATGAGGGAAGCATTTTAAACCTCGTGTTTAGTTATGATGGCTGGAGTTAGTACAGCCAGACAGGATAAACAGTTTCAACTTAAAAGTATTCATTTTTCCCTTGCTATGAACACAGAATAAGCAATTAAAACCAAACATTTCCATCAGTATGAAAAGTTAAGAAATTAGTAATTTCGTTTAAAGCTTCTTCTGCAATGCCATCCTGTCTGTACTGCACAACTAGCATTCATATTACTAAGTTGGCTGAGTAATCAACGTATTAAAAAGATATAAGCAGAGACTCCCCTCAGTGATGCTAAAGAAGATTTTTTTTCCTAATTCTTCTTCATTGATCCATTCGTAATAGTCAACACTTTCAATGCCATTTTAAAAAATGAAAAAAAAATACTGTAACTGAGGCTCATGTAAATGACTCTAATGAAGCAACTCTATTTTATAACTTCATTTTAATAAAAACTGAGCATCATTTGCAAATTCCCATTAACTTTCAGTGGGATCACTGCACTATAAAAGTTTGTAGTATTAAGTTGCAGGCTTATTTTTTAAATTCAATGATAAATATTGACTCTATCAATTTTGAAAAGCTGCAATGTTAGCTTTGCTAAATAAATGACAGCAGGTATTGCAACAGAAGTAGATCTTTAATTAGAAAATGTTCTAGTTGAAAATGGAACCAAATTGGTTTCAACCTTACATTAACAGTGACACAATGCCTGTGGACAAGATTAAGCTTTAGAGCAAAAGACCTCGTTTGGGAGAGTTCTGAGTCCCTGCAAGGAGAGACTGGGAAGGAACTTGGGAGCTCCGCTTTAGCTGTTACAGTTGTAATCAAATAGTCTCTTAGCCAGATTTCTTCTTTCATCACTTTCAGGAGCCGTTGTGGCAGAGTGCATTGCTGCTCCTCTCGCTGGCAGCCATCAGCCATTCTCAGTAACTTGACACAACTGAACTGGAGACGGCTGCAGCTGTAAATGTTGGAATGACAGAGGCTGCATTTCCCCTCTCCTCCTTTCCTAGAGATTGTTTTCTTCTGGATGCTTCTCTCCCCATTGATGATTGCACAATGTACTAGTGTGACAACCACAGTAGCTGTTTACATGAAGATGGATTCTAGGAAAACATTCTTCTATTTCGAGCTGTCTTCAGTACAATATGTGTTTTCTTCAGATCTCATTCTTTCCCTCAGGAAAATCCCTACAAAATCCATCCACCAGCTGCCCATCTTTATTTCTACTTCTTGGTTGTTCTGTTTTTCTCAGAAAGAAACGAAGTGCACTAGCACCCGTAACCTGTCAGCTTAAGGCAGGCCAGCACCACATTCTTTGTAGTTCAACCAAGAACTTCAGACCACAATTTGGCAGTTCTTAAAGCAATCTAAAACAGTATCATCACGTATCTGGGCTGTAGGAACACATTTCCCCATGAAGCTCTGAAACTTCATTTCTATTATCCTCTGACCACGCGCTGCCCTGGAGCCATATTACCTTGCATTCTTCAGATATAATTGCAGTCTGTACGCTTTTTCCACTGCGTAAACGCCAGCACAGTCAACAGAAGGCAGCTGATTTTGGCCATGGCCATTTCAGCTTTTCCAGATGCACATTCTTAACCCCCTCAAATACCTGGTATTTCTGTTCTACTCAACTTTTCTCTAATTTTAATCTCTGTCCCTCCCACAGAAAGTTACCATTAACGGGCACAAAAATATTACTGACTCTCATGCTTTCTGTGTTGTTCCTTCTTTTCATAGTCATGCTAGCTGTGTGCTAACAAAAAACCCCAAACCCAAATCAATCCAAACAAAAAACCCCAAACCAAACCAAAATTCTAAAGCTCCCATGTCTTTTTCCTGGAGAAAAAGCCATCTCCTAAATATTCAACTAGTCTTTTAATCTGTGTGAACCATAAAGCACATACAAATTTCTTCCTTGGAAAAAAAAACACCCTTGTAAAGCGATCTTAATGGCTAGCCAGGAGAGCTGCAATGTCATTTGCGTAATTGTCCTCTGCTCAGCTGGAATTTGGAAGAATATCTGCAATTACCTCTCATTGCTCAGCCTGCACCAGGGATTCATGGTTGCACAAAGGCTGCCTTTGCTATCGCACTGGGATGCTTATAAATCCTTAAGTTTTTTTAGTATTTCTTTTCACTATTATCACATTTAGCTTGGCTGATGCTGACACATGCAGGAGTATTGGTGGACCTCATGTATGTGTTTTCTTAATAAAACAGTGCCGCAAGACAAAAATTATTGCGATTAGTGTGACAAAGAAACAGCATTTGCTTAATGCTCTGAGGATCAGTTTATCTTTGGGTAGAGAAGAGACACATTTGTCAGAAGTAAACCCACTGGGCTAAGTGGGTTTTTTTACAAATAACAGTGGATTATAGCGCAGGGCTGGTCTCTACTTGTAATGTCTGGCAAATTACCTTCCAGAGAAAAAATATACAAGTGAAGGAAATTCTAACTACGATCGAGTAGAAGAGGAATGTTTCCTGTTTGAGAATGAAGTGTACTCAGCACCGCTGGCAAAAGTACAAATTTAAGGATGTACGATGGGCCAGACGGAGCATTGGGTCTGTTCTTGTGGTTGCTGTTCTGTAAACTGATTTTAGCACTGCAGTCCCTTCTGCTCCCAGCAGATAAATAGCCCCTATACCGCCAGGCGAAACCGAAGCCAAACGTAGTTTTCCAAAATTGTATCCAACCCTCCCCTCCAGCCCGCGCCCTGCAGCACTGCTCGGCAAGGAGATGCACAAAGAGCAAAGGCGGTAACAAAGCCATCCCGGCTAATTAGGTCAGAGCCGAGCCGTGCGCGGATGCGACCACTGCAGCCCTCCTCCTCCGGAGCGTGGAAAGCCCCGCTCCGCTCCCCGCCGGGCACCGCCGCTTTTCCCGGCACTGAAGCGGCCCTCGGGCCGAGCGGCGCCGCTCGCTGCCCGCCGCGGCAAAGCTCCCTCTGCCCCGCGGGGGCTGCCCCGCCGCCGGGCCGGGGCTCGCACCGCGGGCGCCGAGCGGGGCTAAGCGCCGCCCCTCGCCCCCTCTCTCCCTCCTTCTCTCCTTCCTCCCTCCCTCCGCCAGCCCTGCCCCGCCGCCTGGCACCGCCGCCGCCGCGCCCGCCCCGAGCGCTCCCCGCACCGCCGCTCCGCCAGCCGGCCCGCCGCCGCTGCTCGGCTCCGGCCGGGCGGGGACTTGGCAGGAACTCCCGGGGAGAGAGCGAGAGTGCCTGCCCCCGCTGCCGCTCCGCTGTGGCTTTTGGGTGGAGGAGGAGGAAGGTCTGGGCTCGGCCGAGGAGCAGCAGCCGCCGCCGCCGCCGGAGAGGAAGAGACAGGAGGGAGAGAGAGACGGAAAGGCGGCTGGAGCCCCCCAAAGTGACCCCCCATCCCTGCACTGCAGGCTACATTTCCAGCTTCATGGGCAAAGTGTGGAAACAGCAGATGTACCCCCAGTACACCACCTACTACTACCCCCAGTATCTGCAGGCGAAGGTAGGGTACGGCACGCCGGGCGGTGCGGCGGGGCTGAGGCTGGCCCCGCTCCAGGGCGTCTGGCCGGGGCCGAGCCCGGACAGGGGGCTCCGCGACGCGGGGCACGGCCCGGGGGAGGCGGTCAGGTTGCGCTGGGGGACAGAGACAGGAAAGAGCCGGCAGGCCCTTCCTGCCGCCCGCCGCCGCCCCGTGAGCGCAGCCGGGGAGAACCGCCGGGAGCCCCCGGTTCTCCCGCGGCCGCCGTGCTCCCCGCCGGGCTCCCACCCCTTCCCTCGCTCCCGCCTGTGCTGTCTCCGACCTGTCTCCTTCCCTCTCGCCTTCCCCCTCCCGCCGGCGGTCCCTCCTCTTCCCCAGGGCTCTCGGCGTGTCTCCTCCTTCCCAACCACGTCCTCGGCCACCCCGCTGCACGGCAGAGCTCTGCGGAGCCCGCGGGGCCCCGCTCCTGCGCTTCCCCAGCGCAGCTCCCTCGGACGCAGGGGAACGACCCAAACTTTAGCCGGCAGGCCCCAGAGCCGGGCTGTCCGCCGCGGATAGCCGCGCTTTCAGCTGGGGCGGGGGTGCGGTGACATCCTGGGGGTGGCAGGGCGTGCTCCTTGCTGGGATGGGGATGGCCGTAATTCCACTTAAATACGGACCCTGAGGAGGCTGCTGGACTCGAATGGATGCTCATTGTCTGCGGAGTTGGACCTTTGTGAGCTGCCACCTCGCAGTTTACAAAGTGTCTTTAAAAACCGCATTAAGGGTTCATCTCCTGATGGTTGATGTACGCGGGTAGCTGTTGTTTGCAGGAAAATTGATGCTGGTAGTTCTTGTGGTGGGGTTTTTTTTTCCCTTTCTCCTTCAAGTCTGTAAGGACAGCCAGCCCCACTGCTCTAGAAGCATCATGCTGCAAACTGGCAGATGCAGAGGTGGTTGCATCAGCTGTCTGGAACATTTAGCATAAGCCTCTCCAACCACCAGTGTCACTCCTCACAAATCAAAACAGACCCATATGAGGCTTCAATGTGTGAACTTTTTTTGGAGGTTATAACCGTGGCGTGTGTATGTGTGTGTGTATGATGGGGAGGGTTTGGTGCTGTTTTGGGGATTTTTTGGTGGTTTTTTTTTTCTTTTTTTCTATTGAAGTGACCTGCCTGTGTGGCAATGACAGGACAAGAATTCCCTTCTCTTTATCTGCATGCTTGATAGGCTCTTCTTTTTATTGTGTTCTGTGTTACTGTATTGTGAAATGAAATTTATACTGCTTGGCTGAAAAATAAATGCAGTTTGACAGTCATGAGACATTTTACAAGTCAGCAATGAGGAGGCTTTGAAATGTGCTTTCATATATACAGAAATTGATAGAAATATAATGAAGGTCTTTAGGTGATTTGAAGTGACTAATCTCTTAAATGTGTAATCAACATCAGGCTAAATAGTACAGTCTGTAGCCGTTTAAAGATTATGCTGCAGAGGAATCACTTCAGTACTGTTTAGATCTGTAGTTTCAATGCATTATTTTTAAGAAAGGTAGAGTGCCTAAGGGACAGCCTTTTGCAGCACTTACCTGTACACCTATATAAAAGTTCTCAAATGAAAAAATGTCTTTGTTCAGAAACTTACCTTGATTCTTTTGTGGCATCAGTAAGTTACAAAGCAAGTATGGAACATTGAATACATACAAAGCAATGTCACTTGGCTTTTTTGACCTGTAAATAATTGAAGAGGGAGATAAACTGTAATAGCTTACTGTAGTTATTAGAATATGATCCTAGAAATCCATGATCCTATGAGAAAGCTTGATGGTCCATCTTTGGGAAATGTTTCCTGTACAGATAATTTAATATTGATTTGTATTACAGTCAATGACATCTTCAAAGCATCTTGCAGTCTTTGCTATAAAATTATACAGCCTGAAATTACATTACTCTGCTTCAGCAGGGAGAACACATGGCCATTTGACCCACACACATGAAATCAAATATCTGGGATCCAATGAAAGTTTCCTGTTTTCAGAGGTCTTGATTTTGTAAAAGAAATAAAAGAAAAAAGGCGACTCCTTGGTGTAGCTGAAAGGACTGGTAACTAAAAGTTTCAATATTCAAGTATAAGCAATCATTGCACTGTGTCCCCTCTCTAAACATGTTTCAAAAAAATTTAAAATTTAATTTGTAGTTTTTGGCTATTCTATTCTTTGAGCCCCAAATCAGCCTGTTGTCCAGTGCATGAACTATTGCAGTGATCCTAGAGAAAGCTTTGTTTTTCATTAAAGACAAATTGTAAGAGAACTGAAGAGCCTTTGCTGAATGTATGGTGGGTAATGGTATATGATTACCCCGGGGAAGGTAAGAGATCTTAAAACTAGTTGTTTTGCTTCCTATCTTACCCTTACTTAAGTAATGATGGAAAATCTGCTGACTAATAAACTGCAAATCAATAATTAGGGGATGACAGGAATTGCTTGAAGATGTATTTTTCTGTAGATAGCTCAAAAATACTCATTAGAAACTGCATGCATTCCTAATGGCTCTTTAGGTTAAAATGCTGATGTGGTCAACTATTTTAATTGCTGCAAAATATGTTAAAATTTTAAAAACAGATTTTGTGTTTGTCTGTTATGATCTTCACAGTCTTATTCATGAAGTATTCAAGCTGGTTCAGCCATATATTCTGGGAGGAAATATAAACATTTGCTGTGATTCAGCACCTCCCTCCCCCTAATCTTAGGGACTTCAGCATCAAAAGAGATCAGTGAAACCAGGGACTTAAATGAAATGAACAAAATAAACATTGGAAGAAGGTGTAAGGCTTTTAATATGTAAAATCATGATGGTAATGATAATAGTTTGAAATGGTTTCAAGTTGGAGCTTTTAAAACCTTCTGCATGTTTGGGACAGCCACAATTTTCGCTCTGGCAAATTACATGTTTGACAAATCTGTTAAATTTCTGTGTCTTCTAAGGAACACGTGGCTATGGACAGTTCCTATCCTGCAGCATTGCACAGCCTGTCAGAGAGCATCAAAAATATTTTCTGAGTTCAATGGATGTTTCTAAAGGTTTAGATACTTCTTTAACAATATTTCTGTAATACTGCTTTTCAAATTTCAACTCTGTTGTATTTAATTTCATTACTTATGATATTACTTTTAATGAAGAGATTTTTGTATTTTGACATCTCACAATCTTAATTAACATAATTTTCTATGTGTTTTACTAATGCTTAAAGGCCTCTCTGACCAGGAGTAAAATCTGAGTGTGCTAGGCAAAGCATTGTAGCTAAATATTTAACAAGACAGAGTACACATAAGCAAATACAAATATATATATACATCTCCAGGCCACAAACTGGTTTGGTTAAGTAAGAAATAAAATTGAATTTATGTTTTGTTTTCCTTTACCTAAATATCAAATGGAATTCAGAAACATGATGCAGACAACGATTTACAAATAAATTGTTGTAACTAGCTGTGTTGCTGTTTTTTCCTTGAATAATGTGACCATAGGACCAATTTGACTGTTGGGTTTCTGTACCATAAAGGAAGACTCTTTGTATAGGAGAGAGTTAGTAGAAAACGGCAATGTTTCCTATAGATAGCATGGTTTATTTAAAGTGCAAGCATTTAATAGTCATAGATAATATTTATGTGATATTTCAATTATATTTCTTCCGCATGGCATGAGGTAGCAACAACCCAGAGGAAATGAAATCTCGTGGCTCCTGCTAAATTACCTTAGAGTGGGCTTCTGACTGTGATTTGGTAGCTGCAAAATTAGTGCCCTGGCAGCTGTGAAAAGAACTAATATTTCTAGAAGCTTGTGTAGGTTTGTAGGCAGGACTGTCGATTGATGTAAACTGGTAGTGAGCAAGCAGATTCTCCCATGTCAGAAAGTTATTTTCAGGCTGTTGACAGCAAACTTTAAAATGGGAACATTTAATTTTTATCCAAACCTGTTGATGGCAAAGTAGGAAATGAGTTAAGAGGGAACTTACTGCAGTGTTAAACAAAGCAGATAGGAAACTTTCTTCTTAGGAGACGCTAGATAATCCAGAGTTTTGTGTCAGTGTGTGAGGTTAATAGACCAATGTAGACCCTTCTGTTTAAATGCTTCAAAAGCAGAAGCAGTAGGACCCTCAGATGGCTAATGAATACCTTTACTCACTGCATTCTGTGCCAAGCACAGGTCTGTTACCTTTAAAAAAGTTTTACTTGCCTATGAGCTGATTTTAGTCAGCATCAATGATTACTAGTTCTAATCAGTCTAGTTAGATTTATTCCATATGCACTATGACTGCAAAATCTGTACGTAGTATAAGACAAGTTTACAGTAACACAGAGGATGCATGTTTATGTTTATAAGGTTGGAGAGAATTAATTTGCACACTTCTTATTGTGGGAAATTATATTAATTGTCTGTAATTGTGATTTCACTGATTATTGAATAGGCTCAGAAATCCATTAAAAATAAAATAAAAAAAAAAAGGCATAGATTAACTGCCAGCAACCTTTTTGTCTCCACGCAGTTACCTGATGCTGTTAGCCTGGGATTTTATTGTGCAGCTATCCAAAGAATTCCTTCAAAAAGTGTACCACATTGTGAAAGGGAAAAAAAGTGTAAAATTTACCCATTTTAAAAGAAACTTGAGAGTGCTGGTGGTAAAGGGATTCCTCTGGCTCTGTAACATAATCTCAGGGGATGTAAAATATGGAGAAATTGAGTGTCCTCTAGAAAAAGTATTTTCTCTCTTCCAAATGTCTGTCCAAAACTGGATGCACTGTTTGTATCTGTCCCTCAGACAGGCCAGCGACTTCTTATCACTGTTCACAATGATTGGTTTATACAGTTGCTCCAGCTAGCTTATTTGGGGGGGGGGGGGGGGGAAGGGGGGAAGGGGAAGGGACCATATCTATCCTTATCCCAGTTACAGCTCCTTTCAGCTTGTGAAGTTTAGTTCAGCTGGCTTTCTATGAACCATTAATATGTCCTTCAGAAAGTATTTCTGGAAATTGTTGCTGGAATAGTTCTTGCATATGCAAAAGTTAAAGCCTTTCTAGAAATGGGTTGAGCAGAGTTCATACAAAGCTCTGCAAATGTTTGTCCTCCTCGCCTTGAATCACTCCAGTTTTGAATTATTCTGTATCAGAGAAGTTATGTCAGATTAGCCCCTTGGGCCAATATGCATTAGAAGGAGGAAGCAACCAGATATTTTGTTAATACTAGTGACTTCAGGAAGGTTTAAACATCCTGGGAGCTCCATTGTTTGGTGGGGTCAGGAAGGATGTGTTAATGTATCTTGTGTATGCTAATGTACATCATTGCAACTATCTAAAGATCTCGTAAAGATAAGGTACATGATATGAACACTTCACAGCATCATCATCTTGAACACTGGCTACACTGAAGTCAACTTGAGTTTTGCCTTTGATTTCAGATGAGCAACATTTTGTTTATTATCTCTTCGTGCTTGGGTTATGCTGACGGTGCTGAATTTGGGGGTGATTTGCAATGACATGATTCTCATAATCTTCACTTCAGAGGAGCGAATGTTAGGCAGTGCAACAGATAGGTTGCATGATGGGGACTGGAATCCAGAAGAATTAGCAATGGTATCCATAAGATGTGCTGATTTAGTTTTTTTTTTTTTTTTTTTTCCTAGGGAATCTTTTAGAAAGAGGTTTTCAAAAAGCCATGACTTTCCTCCCTTAATCCAACCTCCTGAGAGAGGAATGGTATAAATATACACGCATGAGAGACTGAATTTGCAAATGACAAAGTAAAAAATATTTCCCCCACATCATTAATGGTAGAAGTGACAGGTTCTTATTAGCTTTGTAATTTCTAGAAGTTTGAGAGTAAACTCATCCCTAGAGTACACTGTGCTTGGGGCTTAATTTGATACTGCGTGATTGGCCTCATTTAACAAATGTCAACAAAATCTTGGTCCCTCTCCTTGATTCAGTAGTAACTTTACTGCTGATGTATGAGTCAGATCCTGAGTCTGATAGTCTTATGGGACTGACTTGTATGAAAAAGCGATAAACCAATATATGACTTGAAAAAGGCTTGAAAAATTTATTCAGTGCTGTTTTTCTTTTGTGTTTGATTGTTAAACCCCCAGGCGCTGGGTACGTTCCAAAACTGAGTCTATGAAGTTTATATCCAGTAGGTAGGTAACAGCTGTAAGAGAACAGAATTACACAATAGGTCTGATTTGTACTAGTGTATTTTCCAGCTTTACCTTCAATACAGGATCCCAAGGCAGTTATGAAAGGTGTGCAGTAGATTTTGGGAGGGCAAAGTTAATATTCTTTGAATAAAATAGTTCTTTAAAGTATGTTTTCTTTCACAGCTCAACTGTTAGTCTTGTTAATGACTGCAGTTTTTTTCTCATTACTTGTAAACCAGAGTTGAGCTTGCTGTTCAGATGTTTAACTTCATTTGTAAAGGGAACCCTATGCTTCAAAATACTTTACCTTCTAGTTAGAGCATAAACCTTCAGGTCTCAGTCTCAAGGATGAAATTTCCTGAGAGTAAATTCTGAAGCTTGCACTTAAGTGTTGAAGGAACAAAGAAAAGATAGGTAAAGTTACTGAAATTTTCCAGTGGGGAATAATACAATATAGTAAAGCATTGTTTTCTAAATCTATTTTTCTATAAGACAATATCTTTCAGATATCTGTTTAGGATAGAAATCAAAAAACCCACCTATAACAGACAATTTTTAAGCTGCTTTAAGGGCTAAGCAGTGATTTGAGCTGTCAATGTTGACAGTAGATCCATCACACTTAGAAAGGTAATTGCTACTACTGGTGCTCCTAATGAAGGACACTTGATGCGATAGCAGTAAAGAAGTTTGAAGAAAGGTGGAGGAATAAACTGGAAAATATAGCTTGGTACAGTAATTTATTTCGGTTTGTCTTCTAAGGAGTCACAATCAGGAGGAAAACCCAATGGTTTAAAAAATCCCTAGTTTTTCATGAAATTATGCTTTTGGTTTGAGAAATAGTCCTTTGAAGATCCATGCTCAGATTTAGCCAAAAATATGTTAGAAATTATGCACTCATTTTTGTTGTATGGTATAGACTCTATGGGCTGTGCGAAGTGATCACAACTGGGGAAATCACCCACTTTGTTAAAGAAGTGAAAAATGTTGGAAAAACATGCTGATAAAAATCTGTTCTGTCTGAATTTAATTCATTTCAGTCAAAACACAGGTGCCTGACAGATTCAGGTCATATTTACTGTGGCGAATAGGTGATAATTATTATCTGACTTCGTGCCTTATCTTAGTCTTCCTCAGCTGCAAATACTGAGATCTGCATTCAAATGTAATTTCATTAAGTTCTAAGATGAATTATATTATCTTTGAATTAAGTAAGGCAGAGATCTTGGACATGGGTGTAATCAGGTACCACCGCTCACTAGTGCCATGGTACCTTTTGAAGCCTCTGTGGTCTGAGACTGTAAGAATACAGTTAGTCTCACTTGCTCTAACTTGATGAAAACGTTGCAAAATATATTTAAGCTAGATTTCTGACATCTCAGTGTACACATAAGGCCTGTAAAAAGTGCTTCAGAATCATTTCAGAGAGATAAACAGAGCTTACCAATGCAAAATGCAATGCAAAACGTTCGGTGTGACTCTTGTGCATTGAAAGTATTGGCCTTGTGTGGAAGGGGAGAGCAAACGGGCTTCACTTTGTGGATTTTACTAGAGGTTATGAACTGAATTCCCTTGCTTGTCTCTTGGCAACACACACTGACACATTTTCTATAGCAGTTTATAGGCTATGGTAGTATCTGTGACCTCTTCTATCCCTCAGGCCATAGCTACATAATCACTTTAATTTTATGTAACTAGGCACAGCAGCCAAAAGGGGCAGTCTTGTTTTTCCCCATTGCCCCCAGCAACTCATTCCTGTCCCTTCCCCGGCGCTGGCACTACCATCCATTTGATCAGTCAGGGACCTGAATCAAGAAACCACCTGGCTGAAAACAAACCCAAAAAACCATAAGACATTTTTACAGTAGAGCAACTAATGAGATGATGCTTAAGGAGTTTGAGATTTGCATAGCTATGGGGGAAGTTGTCTCTGAGGGAAGTGTAGCCTCTTGGGTCTCACTTTTGTACATCAAAATGGTGGTGCTTAACTTTTCTAAATAAAAGGCTTTTCATGTCCTTGGCCAAAAAGGCAAAATATCCAAACCAAAGGAAGATATAATAGTGCTCTTAGGTTACCAAAATCTGATACTTGCATATACACACACGCACTATATATATATACATGCACACACACACATGCACGTGTGTGTGTATATATACATGCAGCTGGTAGCATCATTTTTCTATGACTTTGTTTTCTCTTTTATTGTTTAAAATTCTGTTAGATATTGGCACACTACATGTTAAAAACCCACTTGAGCCTGTCTTTCATTCTTATGACCAATGAGTGTGTAAGAAAGTGTGAAATCAACTGCTGAGAGGTCTTAAGTTAGGTATAGGCCTGGGAGGAAAGAAAGAATCAAATGTAAGTGGGACTACCCCAGGCCTTGTAGCATAGTGTTACATCTAACTTTCCATTTTCAGCACAGTGCAACATTGATATTTTATTTCATTCTGGGGAAAGAGGGGAGAAGGCTGGCACTTCAAATTAGCAGCAGCTGCAGAATTAAGACAAGGGTGTTAGTGACTCATTTGGAAAAGTACTAGCTAAAACATTCTGTCTCCTAGAAAAAACATTTCGGAAGGGTTTATGATACAGACTTTGTTTGAATTTCATGAGTGTTGCCAGTGACCTTCTGGTTTCCTCTGGGTTACATTTCTGATTAGTGACCATTTGCTTTTGACAATTGCATATTAAAGCAAGGAGAATACATGGGCATGTTTTGGAGGGGGAAACATCTCTGTTAACAGGGTCAAAGACTTGAGATGCCTCTTACTTCTTTTGACCCATCTTTTAGCCCAAAATTGAGATGATTATTCCAGGTAGAAGGAAAAAGCAGTGATACTCAGCTGTTTCTTTGATGTAGCTGAATTATTGACAAAGACAAGTCAAACCCCAGTTTCCCTGAACACAGGGATCTTGAAGAGCAGAAGCAATTCCTTTGTTCCTAGTCCCAGATTCCTTCCCTAATTCCCCACTGTCTCTCTGTAAGACCTTTTTACATGACTCTATGTTTATGTTCTCTGCTTTTTCCGTAACTGTATTCGGGTGAGGGTTTTTCCCCTCCTCTGATGAATATGTATATTTCCCTGTTTTATCCTCAGGTCCTATGAATGGCTTTATTTAGCTTTAAGAAGAAAAGGCTACAGGGACATCTAATTGCTGTCTAAATCTACCAAATAAGAATATATAGACAAGTTGGAGCCAGACACTTCTTGGAGGTGCACAGGTATAGGATCACACGATGATTCAGGTTGGAAGGGACTTCATAAGCTCTCTAATCCAACTTTCTGCTCAAAGCAGGGTCATCTAGAAGATTAGACCAGATAGCTGAGGGCCTCATCCAGTCAAGTCTTGAAAGTCTTCAAGGACAGAGGCACACAGTCTGTACAACCTGTTCCAACACTGGCTGTCCTCATGGTGAATGTTTTTTTCCTTATTTTCAGTCTGAACCTCTCTTATGCTCATTGACTCATCATCACATCATGCACTACTGTAAGAACCTGGCTCCTTCTTGAGAACCTCCTCAGAGGTTTCCATTCTACAAATGGAAAGCTGCTATTAAGTCTCACCAAAGCCGCCTCTTCTCCAGACTGAACAAGCCCAGTTCCTTCAGCTTTTCACAGAGTATGTGATCTAGCCTCCAGTCATCTTGATGGCCCTCCACCTAACTTGCTCCAGTTTATCAATGTCTTTCTTTTACTGGGGGCCCAAATTTGCCTGTGGTATTCTAGATAAGGTCTGTCAAATGGGGGGATAGTCACTGCCGCTTCCTCCTGACAAACGCAGCCCAGGAGACACACCTTATTGCCGGAGCAAGCTGCTGGTTTATGTTCACGTTGCTGCTTGCCACAGTCCCTTCCAGCAGAGCTGCTTCCCAACTGGTTGGTCCCCAGCCTGTATCCTTGCAAGGAACTCTTCTTGCCCAGGTGCAGAACTTGGCACTTCTCTGATACTAAAAAGTTAAACACAGCAGTCCCAGGAGAGACCCTTGTGCTTCTCTTGTTAGTGGCCTTCAGAAAGAGTATTATCCACTGACTGTGATTCTCTAAGCCTGATTATACTGGTATTTTCAGCCCAATCTAGTTGTCCACTTATCCAGACTATTACGTCTTGATCTTGGGTCCAAGAATATAGTGGGACACAATGTCAAAGTCCTTGCTAAAATCTGTGTGAATGACATTGACTGCACTACCCTTGTCTAAAGATCTGGTAGTTTCATCATAGGACTAGGCAATAGGCTGCAACACTATGGACACAGGTTGTGACAGGAGAAAATTCTAAGCAGATATCAAAAAAAAACTCTTCACTGTAAGGTTGGCCAGTCATCTGAACAGGTGCCAAGAGAGGTTCTGGAACCTGTTGGGAGACAGTAAAAACTCAACTGGACAAGGTACTGAGCAACCTGATCTAACTGAACCTGCACCTGGGGGGAAGGTGGACTGGAAGACCTCCAGAGGTCTTTTCCAAACTACTGCATGAGTCTGTCATGTGTCCCCTGAGGCTCTGAAGTAACTGTTACCATTCCTTCTGTTTCATCATTGTAAGCTATGGCACAGTATTTGGAAAGGAAAGGTATGGAAGGAATTCCCTTTTTCTATTTAACAGAACAGGCATGCAACAAATATGTAAATGACATTTCAATAATCTCTTCAGCATGCAAATTCCCTTATCCCATTTTAGCAAATATCTTGTTTAAGCTTCTTAAAATTTAAGGTTTTAAGTTTGTCTGTTTGTTTTTCTCCTGGCAGAGCCCCATAGTGATGCAAAACGATGCTGTAAACTGTGATAGACATGTATACATTCTCATGACACTTCTTTAGGGTGACATTTCTTATTCCGGCATCAAATCTGAATTTATTGATAAGTTTTTGTCTTGGACATGGATTAAAAATTAAACAAAACGATAATTAACCCCAAAGTAAATCTTGTGTCTTTCCAAGCAGACATTTTTCAGAGGAACAGAGTAACGAGGGTGTCAGTGTTCTCATTAGAATTTCTAGTAAAAAAAAATGGGAAGAATTAGCATGTTCCTGTTGCTTTTCCCTGACACTTCTGCTATATCTCAAGTCGCTTTTCTTTCAAACTCCAGTAAATTCATCAGCTGCAGCAGATATGGGTATGTAAGGGGCTTCCAAACTCATCCACCCACCCAGCTTCTTTAGCCTGCTCTGCTTTTATTAGCACTTCTTTCCAGTGTCTTTTATATACTCACTCCCCCAGATTTTCAATTGCAGGTATAATAATAGGAAGCTCATGATCCCAAAGCCTGAAGATGCTGCTTAAAAATCATGAAGATGCTGTTTAAAAAAAAAAAAATAAAAAAATGACAGCTATAATTGTCAGCCAGATTGATTAAGAGAAAAACATGTAAACCCCACCAAATGTCAGCTAATTTTTACACTGCTAACTCAGTAATGTGATCGTGGCTGTTTGTTAATTCTGAAAATCAGGTTTCTTGTTAGGCACCAAAATACATATTTATGGTCCTAGGATGGGATTAAGTTGGCTTTAAGGTGACTTTCTTGTGGGTAGACAGTTGCAGAAACAGCAGCATTATCACTCCAAATTGTCATCACAGAAAAAAAATTACCTAATTGAACACTTCTTGATTCCCTTCTTTATCCTAGAGCCTTGACGTTGATGGTAGGTGGACATAAATAAAATTAAGATTTTAATAAAAATATAGAATTGGGAAGAAATTAAGATATATTTTTCTGCTCTTAGGAATTTTAAATGCTATTCTTGGACTTTTATTTAGTTGGGGGCCTGGGACAGGCGAGGAGTGTTAGCCAGCATCTAACACTTACGTGCTAAGTAGCCATGCTTGTTTCTGGAAGACATAGTAAAAAACCCTGGTAAAAATGAAAGAAGAATGGCTGACATTTTCTTTGCTGTGTGGCCCCCAAAAGAGACAGAGAAGCAGTTACACATATTTTATACCTGCTACCACTTCCCTCCTTTTAAAACTGAAAGTAGAATTCCATGTCAGATGAATAATTGAATAATGAACAAATGAATAATAAATGCTTCTTTAAAAAACTTATATGAAATATAATGGGTCATTGTTCATGTTTATTTACTCTCATCAGCTCTGTCAAGGTTACTGTGAATGGCTCCTCTTTCACTGGTAGTTTTGTGAAGTCTAGAAACACACCTATGTTGAATAACAGAACTGGTGTTTCTGCAGCACACATTTTTAAGACTAGAGATTTATCCGAGTGTTGTCTTCCAAAAAGTATTCTCTCTTCCTCATTGATGGAAAACGTGCTGCATCTCACCCAATTGCTTTTGTCATCTGAGGAGGATGCTGCACGTGCCTGTGCTCTGGTGGTGGTTGCTAATACTTGTATATAGACATTTTTAAAATGTTTTGGATATGTAGTTTTACCTAGATTTACCTATGAATTACCATAGATTTACCTATGAATCTTTGGAAATATTCACCATTGATCCAATTTCCTTGCTTGACTACTTATTGTTACTCTTTGATTCTTGACTGTGTAGTGTCTACTCTGCAGGGCAGCCTGTGCTTCAAGTAACTTAGATATTGGGCAACCTAGTACCTATGTGTGTGTATTATTTATAAAATATCCTGGGTTGCTGTCACTATAATGAAGGCATTCATGTGTAAAATGGGCACTAGTAGCGATTTTTTCATAAACTAAGACCTTACTCTTTGTTCTGATGCTGATACTGAGCTCCACATGTTCTCTAATTTACATGGCCACAGAATCTAGTCTTTGCAGGAAAAATGGTGCACAAGAATCTCACTTTAATCTCAAGAAGTAATAAACATTTGAACATTAATTTTTATATTTATTTCATTACAGCCCCTCATTTTTCAATGTAAATGAGCTGCAGAATCTCCAGATTGGTCTTACCAGACCACTGTTGAGGCCAGACTGTAGCTTTAAAGCAGAATTCAGGAGCCATTTGCTCTGGATCCCTTGCAGACAGTAGAAAGAAGGCTCACTGGTACCAATGGCTGTATGTACTTATGAGCAACTCTGGCTTGCCTAGTGGCTGGAGAGTGTCAGGAGGCTGAATTGGGATTCTCGAGGGTTGAAAGCTGTGTCTGGGAATGACAGATGTTTCGCAGTTTTAGTGAGAATCTTCTGATAATTGATACTTAACAGGAATAGTATCTGGAAAGAAGGAAGGGGGAGGAAAGGGAAAGGCTGAGGATACCGATGAGGTAACAACAGGGTACTAGTCTGGAATAGACACATTTGGAGGAACTCCCTGCGTTAGTCCCACATTGAGACCCAGAGCAGCTGGCCTCAGGCGTGATGGGTTTGCACAGAAGGGAGATGGTTCCTCCGCTTTGCTTTCTTTGCCCACCTAGCATTGAGTCTATCTCTGAAAATGGGCTAAATAGGCTCTTAAAAGCTGGCTCTAGACCTGCCTCTTGAGCTTTGTGTTGTCATTTAAGATAGGAAAAGCGGAAAAGTTAAGTGAAAAATACAAACCTGTATGGTGGGAAAATACAAGGAAAAGTAATTCTGAAAGAGGAAAATTGCTGTAGAGAACAGATAAGGTAAAAGAATAAGAGAGAGAAAAGAGCAGGGAAGAGAAACAGCACAGTTCAGTGCAGAGGCTGTGGCATGTGTGCCAGAGCATGGCACAAGAAGACACCTTCAGCTGCCAGGCCATCCGTGGGGAGCTGCATCCCCAACAAAAGGAGGCTGAAGGCAGCGTTCCGCGAGAACTCGGTGTGGGGACTGCTAAAGTTCAGCAAGAACTAAAGGTTATTTTTACAAAAGCAGTGGCAGGTTTTGGGGAACAGATAGGCAAGACCTCTGGGAAAGGCCCTGTTTTATATAGATTGTGAGAGGACAGAAGGTACTCGTGGGACAAGTTTGGCAGTTATCTTTGCCCCCTAGCTGGTACAGCCATGCTGTGGTACTGCAGGTAAAGTTACAGAGGTAAACTCCAAATTGAGGACTTTGCCGCTTCTTTTTATTTCTGGTAGATTATACATCTGTTTTCTGATCATACCGAAACCAAGGACTTCCTGACCACAATCTTAAGTGCTTTGGCAACGTTGCTGCTCTTGATATTTTATATGTTCAGAAATTCTGTTATTGTAAGAGGTCTAGCATGAATCTGAACCCAAGAGAAGATATGGTATAGCAAAGAATAAATAGAGTTAGCATCCAGGCAGCGGGCAGAATATCACTGTGCTGTATCACACACTAGTCCTGGCAAAAGTGGCTAAAAAGAGAAAAAAAAATAAATCAGGAGGCAGTATAAATATTTAACAGAGAAAGCCTGGCGAACAGAGTTCAGTTGGAGTGATACAGTGTATCAGCCAGAGTGAAACTTTGAATTTATAGCAACATATTTTCATGTCTTTAAAGTTTGCACATAATGCCACATGCTTACTTATGCTACAGTTTTCATCGTTCATTTGTGCTGTCTGTAGCATGCCAGAACACTTCGGTGGTGTAGCACGCAGTCCTGGGCATGTGTCAGTGGGCTCAGAGGCGAAGGTCCATCCTAGCAGCCTGTGCCGATCCGGTGTTTGCACTAGAAATAACACTCCAGCCTGCCAGGTGAGCGGAGAGGTGGCTTTCTATTTAGATTAAGATCACTTAGAGGGAAAAGCAGGGCCAAGAGGAGGTTTGAAGTACTGAAGTCACTACCAGAGAACAGCATTTTCAGTTCCTACTGCTGAGGTGGGATGACGCGTGCATTTTAATTCATGTTCTTTGTAAGGTGGCCAGAATCACTCTCAGCTGTGCTGTGGCCTTTGGAGGTGGTGGAGATCATGATATTACAAAGGGGTAGCACAGAGATTGTATTTCTCTGTCAGTCTACCCCTGTGGAGCAACACAGCCCCAAAAAGGGCTTTAATTTTATGGAGAAGAGACACAAATAATAATGATTTTGCACTGTGAGTATGTTGTCCTGAAGCTATAACTACATTGTACCAAGAGAGGATCCTTTTTATTTTGGTCAGTTTTAATATATCTCTTTTAAAACTTTTGGTTGTTTCCTTTTGTTGTTTTTTAGTAATTAGTTGTTTTGGTGATGTTAGTTTGAAAAAAAAAAATCCCAGAGTTTTGTGGCATCCTGCACCTCTCCTGTGCAGTGATCCTCTAAGAATGGTGTTTGGCATCTAATTCCTTTATTCTGACAGCAGGGATCTTTGAGAGGTACCTGCTGTGCAAGCACTGTGCACAACACTAGCACAGCGAGCACTGGGGAAAGGCCAGGTATAAGGATTTATTAGGCATTCTGGAATAATTATCCCCAAATAATTTCAAGTGAGCAGAGCTTTCTTCTCAAATAAGAGTACCATTGTCCAAAACAGCTTAATCCACTTTCAAAGCCAGCTAAACAAGAAGAGGCATTCTGAAATGTGATTGCCTTCTCATGGCATTACTTATAAATGTTGTTGTCTTTTAAACAGTTAACCTGATAGAATTTTTATGCATAAACGAGGCTTCTGTCTCTGCTTCTTTCCAGGACAAAGCCATAAAGGTTTGATGATACTCAAGTGAACACGCTGGATTATTAGAGAGTAAAAGCTATTGAAGAGGCAGAATATCGATGTTAACATTTAGAGCTTGTCTGCACTTAAAAATATAATGGGATTTATAAGGAAGTGCTTTTCTGGAATTGCTGAGCATTATAAATCCTACATAGATGTTCACATATCTACACATCCATATCAGGGGTTATTCCAGAGTCATGCTGGTAACTTTCCAAATGTAGACTAGACTTAATTAAGCTGACTTGATGTGCTAAAGCCACGTCAACCAAAACTCTATTAACTATATTGTCCTCTAATTAATAATTTTAATCATTTTAATTATATGACCAAATCCAGTAACACCAGAAGTACATAAATGCACAATGAATATTCATTCTCTTTGGTAAGCGAGCATTTTGCCTGCATGCAGTGTGCAGGACTGGGCTCCAGAGTACCTGGCATTGTGCTGCCTTCTTTTTGATGTCTCATTTCTTGAAAATTATAAGTACTGAAGGTACAGGTATCTTAAATTTAATATTAAATGGAAAGGTTTCTAGGATATGCAGTAGTGCAGAACACGAGTAATTACACAAATGTGTGTATCGTGTTTATATTAACACGTTTATATTAGTAGTATTTTTAGAAATAAAAAGTTACATTACTCAGAAGAATGGATATGAAGTTGCTTAGCTTTATTAAAACCACATCTGCAGTGATATACACAGACATAAATTTAATTAAGTTAAATTTCACTGTGTGTTGGCATGAGAGACCAACTGCTCAGTTATAACCCTCCAATTAAAATTGGAGGGGAATGGAGTTAAACAAGTAATGCTGAGTACAATTTGACTCTAAATACAGCAAAAACCTCATTGTAGTCTGTAGCATATTCAACTTCGGTGACTCTTATAGACTTCAAAGAGAATTGTACATTTGCATCCCAGGGCAGAAATGGGCCGTGTGCTTGGAAGCCTAAAATCTCTCAAGGTAATACTTCATAACTGTGGAATGTGTCCCGTGACTGATATGTAGCTAAGAACTGAGTATCAAATTACACATTAGAAATACTTGAAATTAAATATTTTTCTAGTAAAAGAGAGCATTGTGCTGGGTAAACAATGTATGTTTTCTTTTTCTAGAGATGCATTGGAGCATAAATACATGAAGCATTTAAATGTATATATTTGTATTTCCTGCCGTTCTTTTAAATTTTAGTAATATTTCTTTAAGAAAAAAGGTTTTTTCTCTTGAGTTAATTTCTTAGAGTTTTTCATTTGACCCTTTTAAGTATTTTTAATTTCTTTTAAAATTCTTCTCACTCCAATTAAGTTTGGAATTTCTGATCTTAAGCAATTAATTTCCAAAATTCTTATTGGTGCCTGCACAGAAGCCATCCACTCAGGTGCTCTCAGCAGTCTTTTATTAAAAAAAAAGTTATTAGAAACAAAAAAATAATAAATTGGTAAACTTTATTGTCTATATTAGTGCATCCAAGATTGACAAGAATTGCCCAGCTGTTGGTTTTCACAGTGGCCCAGACCTTTGCAGGTACAGGTGAGCTGGTCTGACCTTAAGCAGTACTTTCTGTAGTGTCAACTCCACTTGCTTTTCCTGAATTAATTCCCAGTACAAACCGAAGCTGGTCAGGTTTAATGGGGATGTTGGACTCCATCCATTTCATCTTCTTCCTGTGATACTGCTGCTTGGCCAGATGGTGGTTGTACCAGGTGGGTAAGGTGGTAGGCACAATTTTGGCTAAATGGCTCTCACATTTGGGGAGACCTTTCTCCTGGTGCCTTTGAGCAATATAAGGAATGGCTGAGGGTCCAGCCAAAATGGCATAGAGTAAATTTCTGTGGGAAAACAGACAAGGATGTTTATTTGAAATAAAATAAATAGGAAAGGAAATGCAGGTTGTCTTATATTTGTTATTTTACCTGAGGTTCTGTTCACATGAGCCCAGGTGGTGAGGGGGATTTTCTCTGGGTTTGCCACTGCATGCTATGGACTACAAGGGATGTGGTAATTGATTTAGCTTATCAGTTGGTAGTCTTTATATTATTAAAGCACCCTGGCAGCCCTCCACACAGGTCAGGAATCCTTTGTGTGAGGTGTGTGTGACTCACTGAGGGCTTTCATGTCTCAGTGAAACACAGGAGACAAAATGACTCAGGAGGGTACAAACAAACTGGGTAGTAGTGGTGTTTTGTATAATAATTCTTGGGTTTAAGATAGATTACTACTTTTTTGAAAACTTTGTTGCATAATGTGCATTCAGTGTCCTGTGACTAATGGGTACTATTAGGGAAATCTCAATAGTTCGGGAGATAATGTCAGACTCATTGGAGACCTGATAAAGAACAAAGCAACACATTAATCTCATTGTCAAAAGAACTATATATACACCTCAGTTCCAACAAAGTGAGATGTTATTTTTTGCTAATACTTAATTTCTATCAACTTTAACCACCTTCAGCTCTGCGTCACAATTCTTAAAATGTTTAATCACGGGAACAGCATTTGGAACTATTCCAGCAGTTAAGAATATTCACATCTTCAAAAATCTGAAGTTCCATCTGACCTCTACAGATCAAATCTGAAGTACTTTTTTCCTGGCTTTGCCATAGCTCTGAACTGTCTAGGTTCTGACACACACATCAATAAAAGTGTAGGTGTGTTGAACTCTGACTAGTTTTTTAGACATATATATGTAGTTGGGCTTGGAGAAATACTGTACTGGTTATTGTGTTAAGTTGCAAGCCAGTTATAAAAAGTACATCTTGCAGTACTTGCCTGAAAAGGGATTTCACATCAAGACTATGCATTTGTATGAACTCAAACAGACGTTTCTTCAGTGAAATTTCACTGTCCCGCTGAGCATAAAATACAGAAGCACTTATATAATAGAAACTTGGAACACTGTAAATTATGTCCTTTGAACAATAAATGAACTTTCTTCTTACATTGAACTGAAGTTTAGGAATGTAGTGTTCTTTGTCTCATAATTGTCTGCCTACACACACCCAGTCTGCGCTTCTAATAACAACTCGCCGTTGGAGGAGCGCACATGTCCTGTATTTTTGGCCTCAGCTCTATATTTTTGTAGTGGAAGATGTCTTTACATTAGCAAAAATAACTTCATAATGATTATACATTAGAGTTAATGGTGCCAGTTTTACATTATTATGTGCATACCTACTTGTTAGAACATGAACGATCTGTTCAGAGTAACCATACATAGTTTGTGGAACTATTAAGTGTTTTTGGCTCCATTAAAATATTCAACATGATGTTTGTTGAATGTGCGCTTTTTTCCTTAATAATCTAATATTGCCATTTGTTAGGCTGTGATGAATATGCTCTCCAGACAAGCTAACAAAAGATAACAGATCAGTTCTCTGTCCAGGAAAACGATGCCATGTAAACAGAATATTAGAACAGGGCTTTAGAGGACAGCCCATCATTCTGTAAAAGGAAAAGGTCAGCCCAGTACGATGTCTCTGACTGTGCTTCAGCACAGGTAACTATAAAACCCTGAAGAAAAGCAATTGTCATTTAAAGCTAAGCATAAAAAGCGTAAGCTTCATTATCGTGCTGATCTGGATGAACCTTAAACAATGTTTACAGTAAGGTTTGGAGAGTTGCCTAGCACTGGAGTGTACACAATTAAACAGCATAGCTGAACTTTTCTTTCATGTCAGCATACTGCTAAAAAGACCTCCATTGTACTCATACGAGAGTCATTCTTGGAACTTACAACATAAACAGGAATGGAGAAGGTTCACTTGTAATTCTAGCCCATGGGAGCGAAGTGCATCAAGGGGCATAGCTGCATTTTCACCTACACAGCCTAAATTAGATAAAGTAGTGGTAAGGGCATATCAAAGCATGAACTCAATTCTGACCTGTGAATGTGTCCCTGAATTTGGTGGTTGCAAGCACCTACTAATAGCTATTTAACATATGGCAAAATTAATTTTGATTGGTCTGTTGCACCCTTATTTCAATGACTAGTAAGCATCTATGTGCTCAGCCCTGCTTTGGTACAGTAACCCAAGAAAAGCAAACACAAATTACTGAAGGAATAAAGGAAAGCTAAAGCAGCAAGCCGGTTGGTAGACTTCAAAAGTGGGTAATTTGACTTGGAACTGCAGTTTGGCATGCTGTTAGTCTCAAGTACTTCTGAGTTTCACATCGTAACAGTAGGAATTTCCAGAGTCACCTACACGATTTTGTATTTGTTCTAATTATTCTTAAATTTTATTTTAAAAGACATTATTTTGGATACCGCTTTTGCATACATATACATCATAATAGTTCTTGTAATGCTTGTAACTAACCTTATTTCATTAACTTGCCGCACTCAGTTTCCATTAAGCTGTTTATTTTTATGTAGAGATGATATCTGAATGAACATTTTTAATGAAAAACTGGTAATATTAATGGCTGTATGTAAAAATGGAAGTTAATGTAGGATATGAATTTAAATGTGCAGTATATGACTTGTTTAAATCTAGGACAATTAACTAGGTTGTGTGCCGGTGATGACACTGCAGAAAGATGAACACTAATTGTATTGTATGTGAAAAATGCTCTGAACTTTCAGCTGCATCCAGAAGACAAGAACAGTTTAAAGCTTACCAACAAGCTGTAAACATAAATGCTTCAAATGGACAATGTTTTCTTTCAAATATTTTTTATTTGAGACCTCTTGACCTTTGCTTTCTGTAGGAATGAATACTACTAATCCTGTGCAAGTTCAGATAATTGTAGCACACTCATCAGAGATTAAAACAGGTTTTTGTAGTAGTTGTAGACCTGAAATGAAAATGTTTAAGCTATACGTTCTTGTCACTGTCCCTGAGCAGTTTTTACTGCTCACTGACCAAAAATTATTCAGCTATTGTCTGAAATTGCTGTTTATTACAGTTATGTTAGAATAATTATATTCCTCTCTATACGAGAGCAGATAGCAAGAGGATAATAAGAATTTTATGTTTTCAGACCCTTAGTCCCTCAGTGGAGTCTACTGTGTAGTAATTTCTGTGTAAAAATTGGCATCTAATTTGTTGGACAGATACTCAACTGGAGAATGGTGACATGCCAGTATTATTGCTTTGAAAACACGGAACTTGGGTATAGTGCATGGACTCTTCTGTGAAGGGTAGATAAACAATTTCGGTAGCAGTCCTGCATCATGTTTGCTAACAGTGCTAGAAAGTGCTTTTTCAAGCAGCCCCACCGAGAAGTGTTTTTGTCTACAAATGTGCAGCAACCTTATTGCCTCTGAAACACATTTTCTCAAATGTCTGTCCTTTGAATCAGGCCCTTCTGCCAGATGCAGCTGATGTTACTTTGCCAACTAGTGCCAGTACCTTTCCCTCATACTTCTAATTCAAAGTCCTTTTGATATCCAGTGAGTTCTTGCTTTTTAATTTAGATGGGGTTTTGTATGTCCTGAGAATCCAGAGAAAGTGCCTGGCTTGCAAAGTCAAGTATGTTGGTGCTCTAACTACATAAATCAGTGGATAACAATGGTGTAGACTGAGGAACTCGCTGTTTGCTACACTCGCTTCGTACACAGCTTTGCGCTTGTAGGCAGGAAGTAAGCACCCTGTGGGGATGCTCTGGGTTGAGGCAGTGACCGGTATTTAGCTGTGCAAGGATTGTAGACTGAGGAGAGCAAAAGCAACAGTGAAATTTAAAGGCACGTGGCAGTATAGTCACAGCTTTATCCACTGTGGGCTGAAGAGGCTTGTCTGCTAGCTTAGGTGGGGAAATTTGTTGTCACCTTTGGGTAACTTCACCAGTATTTCCACCAATTTGAATGGACTTATGCCCAATAAATAGAGAGAGAAACTCTGAAAGCCATTACAGTTGGTTCGCTTTCAGTTGCAAATATCATATTTACTCTAAAGCCATAAGAATATTGTGCTACACTGCATGTCTTGGGGCTGTAAATAATCCTGTCCTAATAAAGGTTTAATGTCTGATAATATAAATCTATCTTCTCCTCACTGGCAGCACATTTTTCTTCTTATAATACTTAATGGTGTGCATTTGTAGCTAGTCCCTCTGCATACTGGTGCCAGCCATCTCCGTGCAGATAAGGGGCTGTCACTGCTTCCATGATAAATCTGCATTAGCTAGGTTTAGAGCTAGCTGTATTTTATTTGTTATGTTAACTCATAAACTGGGACTTCACTCAAATGAGTTTATAGAAAATAGTTTGTATCAAATAAGTTTCTCTGGGTTTTTGAATTGTAAAAGGAAGATAGCATCTTATTTGAGCAATACTTTTCTTTCAGCCTTGACTCAAATTGGCTTTTTAAAGCAAGTGAGAGGATGTTACCTGATATTTCGAAATGTGGGCCAAATGCCTTTGTGTTGTAATGGCAGTATGGCTGGTTGTCTTTTTTTTTTAAGGCATTCACTCATACATTAGTAAAGTAAGTGTTAAAACACGAATAAACTACATCTTCTGGTAGTTATTTTCTGATATATGTTTGTATCCAGATGATGTTAGTGTAAGGTACTACACAAGGATGAGGTCCTATTTATGTCCCAAAGTAGGCCTAAAATGATACATGAGTAATGCCCACGTGTTGTGTTGGTCCCCTGTCCAGATCCATGAACCACTTTCATGGCTACTGTGATTATCTCAGTAGACTGGAAACCTCTACACATCCACATCAAGCTCACTTCAGCTATGCAAATCGTTACTTCAGTGGAATAGTCTTGTGTTGTACCCCAGAGAGTCAATGATACGTTCACTCAGTCTCATTCACTGTTTCTAGGCAAAGCTAAAATGCATTTGTAAACCTTTCTGTCCAACACACCCAAATGTGCAGGTTTAATTTTGTGCCACTATTCTTTATGTGCACAGTCCCTCGCCACTGATGTGATTGGAATTATGTAAGTAAGGAAACCATATATAGATTGTACTATAGGTTTCTCTCGCTAGTTGTGGTCCCCATAAAATTTTGATGCTTAACCTGTACATTTTTTTAATAGGTTGGGGATTTTTTTTAAAAAAAGAGATAAATTCTAAGTATAAATTGACAGAATGCTGCTGTCATAAAGACTCACTGTTGACTGAATTTACATGTTTGCATCAATTCTTCCAGAACTTTGTCGTTGTTTTTTCATGACACTAAAAGCATGACAAAAAGGCATGAGCCAGTTCAGCATGTAGACACACAAAAAAATACAAACCACCATAACCCATGAAGCTAATCACAGTATTAAAAGCTAAGATCTCCAGACTCCATGCTTCCTTTTTTGAACTTCTGCACAAGGACAGAAATGGATGTGGCGCGCATGGGAAGCAGCATGAATTTACAGTCAGAAAAAAAGGACTATTAACAATAAACCTCCACAGATGCAATCCTGATGGGCTTTCTTTCCAAATGTGTCCTGTTGTAAAGCACTGGGATTACTCATAGTAGCAAGGATTTGTTCTGGGACTTTACAGGGTTGCCACCCAACCATTTTGTGGCTCCCAAGATATGCAGACCTTTTATAAAACACAGAGGAGCCGAAGAGCAAAGGGAAAGTACTTTTTTTGTACGTAGCTCTGCTGCTTCAGAGCCGCCAGGCCGTTTGGGCCTTGCGGTGCCATTGCGTTTTAAACAGAACTCTCTGGTGCTTTCACTAGCAAGTTCTACTTGAGAATTGATGGCAAGAATATGACCCCAGTGTGGTGTGTGTGCTTGCAGGCTGAGCGGTGGTGGGAGGCCAGCTGTGGAATGTGGGAAAGCGGCTGAACTGCTGAAGTCACGCAGGGAATGTTAAATGTGTCTCCAGCTGGCAGGGAGCTGCGGCTTAAACACAAGCTCTGGGTCCTGGGTATTGCCCAGTGTTCCCGGCACCCTGAGCTCCTGAGCAGGGCCAATACACGTTGCAGATGGATCGAGAAGAAAATTAAGTGCCTGTTGCCTTTTAGGGGAGCTGTAATGGCAGATGAAGTGAGCAGTGAAGGCCTGAACCTTTTCATTATACATGAAACTCTTACAGTAGCCCTGCCCAAGCAGAGAGAGGCACAGTTGAGAAAAGTTAATTCTGCAACTCTCAGTAGAGAGTAAAAGGGTCCTCATGTTTTTCTTTTTTATTTCCCTGGGGTATGCTTCTCTTCAAGAAAATGCAATTATCAGCCCTCTAAATTAGTGGGGGTGTTTTCCAGCAACTTGGCCAACTGAGTTCCAGTTTCACAGTAAAACCAACAAGGGCAGGGACTGCTGCCTACCTGGCATGGCAAATGGCAGAGGAGAGTAAGTGGGAAACATGTTGCAACCTTTCTTTTCTGTGTACAGTGAGAATTTCCTGAGGTCTCCTGGTGTTCCTCAATTAGCAGGGCAGCTGCTGTGAATACCCCTAAGGCATACCTGCAGGTATTTTCACATGGCTTTTTATCATGCTGACAGAAGCTCACCTTGTCTCAGTGCTGAGCTGAAGGGAAACCGTGTTGGGGCAATGCTTAGCCTGAGCTAAAAACCCCTGCTGAGGTGTCAGCGAAGTGACTGCTGGTCCAGGGGCACAGGGCGTGTAATCCCAGGTCTACTGGAAGAAGACTGTATAGACATACCCTGTGCTGTCTAAAGGTATACTGAGGAAAGAGTCAGAGAGCATGACAGTGAAACTCAGAGGTGGCAGCTGTGTTGTTAATAACATAGTATGTAGTACTATCTATTAAATATGATACAATCAACAGTAACAAGTGGATTCTTACCCACTGCAGTGTATCACTGCCAAACCATGAAAGGCCCTAGAACAGTCCTCATCTGGAAATTCCTTAATGCCTTCTTAAGGTTAATTCTTATAACAAGACTACAACTTTAAATCATCCAGAGAAAGCATTGATGGGCTGCTTTTCAGCTTTTGTTTAGCTAAAAGCTCCACCCAAGTAACTCTGCTCATGAGACATTTTCTTGTGTTAGAGTCATAACTCAGGATGTGTCACAAATGGCATTAACATTGAAACAGCAATGGGCTGTGCCTCCTTATTTCTAATCCTGACCACAAACCTCTTGACTCTGGATCAGTAACAGAATGGAGAAACATGAGAAAAATGCATTTTAAACTTTTCCTATGCAAGCAATAATTTAAGGGGTTTTAGAGACTGACTCTGGTGAATCTTGCTGCATAGATTTCAGACATTACTTTCCCCTGCTAACCACACTCCCTCCACTGCCTAGCCTCTCCCTGCTTATGTACCATCTCAGTGGAGGCAGTGAGGGGACATCTGTCTGTGCCTCTGCTGTTGCCTTACAGAGTTTGACACTAACATTCAAATTGATGTTCCTTGATGACGCCACATCATAAGCACTGCTTCCTGAACAAGGTGTCCCACCTTGGTTCACTACAGAAAGCTACTTGGTAGCAAAGAAGGTTTGCTGTAAGCAGTAGGTGAAACAGGAATACATCTGGGACTGAAACAGCTTCACTGAAAAAAAAATCCATTGCACAAAGGAGATGGGGACAGCAGCCAAAGGAACACAGAAGAGCCCAAGCAGAGGACTTTGCAAGCACAGGAAAGCTCACCTTCCAGCCTCCTCCTCAGACTGTCCTCTGGGAATAAAATGCTTCTCACAGGCAGGAGGTGGAGTGCATGGAAAGGAACCCAGTGGTGCATGAGGGTGGGGAAATGTGGGGGAAAAGGTTGCTGAGCTAAGATACCACAGGCTGTGGTGCTTGTAGCAGCTGAGGCTCAGGCATTCCCTTCTGCTCACTCTACTACTCAGGCGTTTTTGGCAGAAGAGCAAAAAGGACACCTGGAGGCAGCAATACTTCAAACTACTACAGGAAGGCTTGCAAACGCTCATCTGCAAAAGCCTAACTTGTAGGAAGCACATTCACTGCTCTCCAGCAGTCAACAAACAAAGTTGTTGCTGTATGGCATCAATAGAAGCAGCTGGTGCAAGTGGCAGGTCTAAAGGAGATGAACGGGAGACGGACGTTAAGCTCTTGTAATTTGTACTCCAAGGTCTGCAGCTCAATTCAGATCAGTGTCCTATAATACAGAAGATGCATTGTAAATCTAAAGCTGTGTTTTCAGATGTATTCTTTTGTAGCAGTACCAACTTTAAGCATCCTTCTTTGTCTCCAGCCATTCTTTCTCCCCACGTTACCCCATCAACAATGCCAGCATAGCTCTTAGTGGGGCCACACAATGAAATAGATCTGGGAACTGGTCCAGGTTAAAAATAAATGGCAAAAATGAATACCAGGAACAAGCAGGATAAGGGGGGAAATGTTTATACTGGCACTGTCACGGAAAGAAATGTATAAGAAACTTTGCACTGGTGAATTCTCATTTGCTGTTGGAGGAAACGACAGCTGATGATGTGCAAAGTAAAACATCAGATCTAGATCCTGACAGTCTGAGAACAGCAATTGTGCTTACTGTTATTTGCATTTAGATCTTACAAAAGGGATTTACATTAATGTGCGCTAGTATCCATGCATTGCATAAATGTTATTGCCATGGAGAATATGGCCTAGTCACACCACCTGCCCCCCACCCTGTAATCTGTAAGTAAAGAAGAGGTTAAGATGTTAAATATTAAAAATTGCTTTTCTGGTACAGTCTAGGAAAAAAGTAATTGTGAAACTCAGACAAGAATTAGGGAGTTTCCAGAGAAAATCCTGTGCTTCAGTATTAAAGTATTTTAATGCTAGATTTTGTAGTCTTTGGTATAAAGCAGACCAACAGGCATGATAAAAGGCTATTTGAAATATATAAAGAATGGATATTTATTTTCATTATTACGAATGAAATGAGGAAATTAATTTAATCTCAAAGTATGGAAATAGGGGAAAATGAGGTACCTTTTCTTAGTAAAGATTAATGATGGCTGTTGTACAGCATAAAAAATAATCCAGTCAGTCAGTCTGTTCTTACTGGTGAAATCATCTTCATACCACAGGACATGAAATAAGCTCACAAAGTGAAAACGCAATGAGAAAAACATACTATATTTGGAGAGAAATCAGATTTACAAAGGCTAGGACACCCTATCTAATGTATTTGTAAATAGAGCTTTTGATTCATGTAAATAGGGCATGACACACTGTATTTCATATCTGCAGTTAGTTAAAAACAAACAAGAAAAACACAGCAGCCAACGGCTGGGTGTACACAGTGAAGCAGGGTGCCACAGGCAGAGCTCTTTCCACACTTGAGGAGCTCTGCCAACTTCTAACTTCCCAACACCTTAAAGAAACTTATTTTGCCTTAAAGCAAGGGTTCTGTGAACAGTTTCAACACAGACATAGCCAAGCTGCCTGGGTTTTATGCTATAAAGTGGATCAAAGGACTGGATAGTTTGGGGGCCAATATCTGATAAGACAAGAACTATCTGAAGAAATTGAGGATCTTTGAGTTGCTGAAATTTGAAAAGTGGCAGTGGAAGGCCATACACTTAGAGTCTACCTGAACTGGAACATTTTTAGAGACTTTGGTGAAACAAGAAGTTGAGAGCATTCTGCTTCAGGCTGAGTTAAGTGTTTCTTTACCTCAATTACTTTTCAAGATTCTTAAAGCTCATTTTAAATTAAATAAAGGTAATTTTGAAATTCTATATTTAATCATTTAATAAGGAAAAGGTTAGAATGAAATAAATGGGCTCACTGTCAATAACTCTTGTGAGGTTTGCTGTTGTCATCCCTACACTGCTGTAGAAATTAGTTCAGCTTTGTTGGTGTTTTGTCTCTGGACCCTCCTTGCACATCCATCTTCCAGATCAAATGCTTCATTCTATATTTAAAGCTCTGCCCTTATTTCCATGCCCTGATTTCTGGAAGATGGGGGATATATCCATTATCTTCTTCTTGGCTAATAAAAGAGTCAATTGGACCACACTGCTGTAAGATAAATAATTTTTAATCGACTTCTGCATCTGTGACCTGCTCCTCTGTGCCTTTGCTCTCACAGACTTTGCAAGTAACCTCAGCAAAAGTGACATGGTTTCTGAGACTTCAGTTTTCACTTACTTTACACCTAGTAAACTGTCCCATCTTTTATAGCACGTTAGATATTTAGATTGGGAATGAAGTTTATAAAGGCATGAATGTTGTTGACATGTCTTTATTCCATCCACAACTGATTAAAAAAAATTCCTTTTTTCCCCCAAACATACATGATTTCCAATCTGATATTACTGTCTAAAGTCATAGTAGCTGGTAGGAAGTGAACAAAGCTGTCAGCGTTCAATGGCTGTTTGTAATGTGAAATGAGATGCTGGTCTCAGCCTGTGTTTGCTGCAGTTACAGAGGCCTCTGTCTCTGCTGTCACCCTTCCCTGTGTGCTCAGCAGAGTTAAAAAAGAGAAGAATTGCACAGTCGCTCCTTTTTGAAGGCAAACTTCCAAAAGCAGAATTGAAGGAGATCCACAGGGCAGTGCAGGGAAGCTTGCTCTCCCTCTGCCCATGCTGTACCTCCTTTTGTGGAAAAAGGGATCTTGTCATTTCCAGAGCTACTAAACTATCTTTGAGGTAGAGAAGGGAGGGATTTAATGTTTAACTTCAAGATTAATTTTAATTTTAACTTTGAGATTAATGTCTTAATCTAAATTTAAGCAAGTCTTTAACTGAAAAAGCCCAAAGCTTTTGAGATTTAATGTGATGATCATGCAGTGCTGGCTGTGGGGCAGTAAGTGAGGGCCAGGCCAAATGTAGAACACCCTTTCTCTGAATGTCTTGCTCCCTGTTCTGCACATTTCAAAGGCAACAAGTAAGATCACATTCAGTGAAAAAAAAAAACCCGACCAAAAACTGGGGCATCAGGTAGATTTTAAGGCCATAAAGAGACTGGGAATTAAGAGACTGCTTCAATACC
Organism: Gallinula chloropus; assembly: GCF_964237585.1. Lineage (NCBI taxonomy): Eukaryota > Metazoa > Chordata > Aves > Gruiformes > Rallidae > Gallinula > Gallinula chloropus. The sequence goes on along the minus strand of NC_140090.1, from coordinate 18,092,782 downwards.
ACCAGCGTCCTGCAATGATCCACTACAGATAACTTGGGAGCTGTTAGTTATTCCGTATTTCATCAGGAAAGTTTAAGAGTAGATGACATGTATCTCTGGCCCTTGTCAGTGAGGTTTGACACAGCAGAGATGAGCAAAAGATTGGATCACGAAGGTGTTAAGACACTCAGTGTTCAATTTGATGCTGAGTTAGTGAAAAGGCTTTTAAAAACTGATGCACAAATGGGGAAAAGTCTTTAAAGCTTGCTGTCTTCTGTTTACTCTTGAGAATAGTCCCCTAAAATGGTTACAGATGTTCTACCATCTGTAAATGAAGAGTTTAGTAACAGTAGTAAACAGTAATAATAAATATTAATAATAGCGTTGAGAAGATTCATTACTTGTGCAGTGCTTCAAGAATGAAAAATGTTAAATAAATCAAATTAGTAATTAAAATTTCTGGGTGTAATAGAAAAATGTGCTCAATGAGTTAGATTGGAAAATAATTAGTAAAACTGTCATTCCCTCTTTGGTCCATCTTTTGTGGAAGGATGAAACCCAGGATTGTTATTTTATATACTCCGAAAACTGAGTAAAAATTAATAGGTGTTTTATAATTAAATGACAAGACATCATGTTCATTAGCATGTGGTTATGGAACTACGATATTCCCATACGTGACTGTAATATATTTTAATTTTTCTAAAACACTGATGTACTTGCATACTTGAGTGCTGCACACAAGCACAACTTCTGTAAAGCACAGCTTCTAGTTGCATGGTGAGATCTGACATTTCCAGTACTGAGGAAACAAATTGCTGTCTGACAGGGCAGGCAACAGGCTTGCAGAACTTTCTACTTGAAAATATTGAATTCAGGAAATCACTTGTGCCTTACTCCAGCAACAACTCTTACTCCCTAAGAGTGAGCCTTGTTCTCTGCTCTGCAGTGATGGCAAGCACACAAGCTGGGGCAGGGGGGAAATCTATAAAGAAACTATAGCTAATGCAAGTGTCTTCTTTTTTGTATGGATCCATGTCACCATTATTGCTTATGTGAGGCAAAGTTCTTTACTTCTCCCGGGGGAGCTCTGTGTTTTGCAGCTGAAGGCACCATTTTCTTCTCAAAGAACAGGCAAATGTTCTCAGCTCAACATGAGCAAATGTTAGCAGTCTGGCAAAGGGCACTTGCATCCCAGAAGGCAACCATATCCTGGGCTGCATCCAAAGAATTGTGATCAGCAGGTTGAGGGAGATGATTCTGCCCTTCTGCTCTGATGAGACCCCACCTGGAGTACTGCGTCCAGCTCTGTGGCCCCCATGATATGAAGGACATGGAGCTGTTGCAGCAAGTCCAGAGGAAGATGCCTGGAGGGCTGGAGCAGCCTAAGAAGACAGGCTGAGAGAGTTGGGCTTGTTCAGCCTGGAGAAGAGAAGGTTCCAAGCCCCTTTAAGTACTGGCAGGCTACAGGAAGGCTGGAGAGGGACAGTTTACATGGAATGATAGGACAAGGAAATGGTTTTAAACAAAAAGAGGATAGGTTTAGATTAGAGATTAAAAGAAATTCTTCAGTGTGAGGGTGGTGAGACACAGGAACAGGTTGCCCAGAGAAGCTGTGGGAGCCTCCTCCCTGGAATTGCTCAAGGCCAGGTTGGAGGGGCTTTGGGAAACCTAGTCTAGTGGAGGGTGTCCCTGACCATGGCAGGGGTTTGGAACTAAGTGATGTCTGAGGTCCCTTCCCACCTAAACCATTCTATGAGTCTATGAAATGCATCCTAAAGCTGTCTAGGATAGCAGTCACAGTAGGAGAACATTTTGAATCCAGTCTGTCTCTCTTATTCATCCACTATTTCCACTCTTTCCAATTTAGTACTGAATTATTTTCATAATTCTCCTCCTCTCTGACCTGACTTCTGTTCTTTATGACTGAGCAAGGAATCTATACATAGATCAAGACAGTCAGCATTATTTTATGCTGTGAACTTGTCTATGCATTTGGAAGAAAGTGATAGTGTAGAATTGTTATTTTTATCTCTAGAATTGGTTGTATCTATTGATACACCACTGAAATAAAATTTAAATAAAAGGAGATACAAAAACATGTTGGTAACACAGTCCCCTGCCCTGAGAGGGTTGATCTGAGTATGCATGAAAACAAGGAATGTCCTTATCAATGTGTGGTGATCATCGTGGTTTTCCTGTGTGTTCCTAACTAGGACAGGCAAGGGTTGTGATTCTTTATTACCTTGCCCCTCATGAAAATACAGCAAACCTAGGTGGGCATAATGTGTCCACTATCCAGAGTCTTCAAAGAAATCTAAATCTAAACCATATCTTTAGTAGTCTTCTAATACTAGAATAAATGACCACCCAGACCATGGGGGATTCGAGGCGGGTCCCAGCTCTCTCCTATCCCAGATAACCTGCTTGCCATCAGCTTCACAGTAATGGGCATCTTAGGTAGCCTGCAAATTATCAAGACAAAAGGTTGGTCCAAGAGTACCCAAGACAGTAGGAAGTCTAGCAGCAGGAACACCTCTGAGAACACTGCAATGCCTAAACCATCCCTTTTATTAAAACACGTTTGTATCTTCACAGAAATAAATCCTGACTTCTGCATTTGGAAGAGCAATACTGCAACTATGTAATTCTCTAGTACAGGTAAAAAAAGTCTGAATTTGTTTTCAAACAGGGGTCAGCTTTCCTGCTGCAAAGCTGGTCTGTCAACACAATGTCTAGTTCTCTTGTCTAAACTAAAAATCTGGATTGGTCCAGAAATATATATTTTTTTGTCTATCAGATGCTTAAATCAGATCTAATGCCCATTATGAATGTCTGCAGGCTGCAAATGCACAGCTTCCTGTCTGATGACTGCCTCCATATTTCCATTCTCCATATTTCATAGAGCTGTTATCGATTTCATACTTCCAGTAGCTTGCCAGATCACTTCAGCAAGGTAGATGGAAAAATATCACTTTCCCTTATGTAACTGCCAGGGTTTCTGTTGTCTCCCTTTATTTCTCCTAGTTAAAACCAGCAGCAATTAAACATGAATATGGTAACAGATCACCACCATTTAAATTTGCTCACGTCTTATCTCTTGTCATCTTTGAAATTCTTCTGTTGACTCTTAGGTCATAAGCTAAATTATCCCAATTCATCACCTTTAAAAAGATTGAACAGCAATCTGTGTAGGTACTGTCTCCAGTTCTCAGCTCAGCTCTGCTGTGCAAGGAACTTTTCACTATCCTACTTTAATATACTTGTGTCTTCCATGTTGACAACAGAGGTTTTAAGACACTACACTGAGGATTAGGTGATGGTAATCGGTAGGGGTGCTGTGCATTCTACCATGACCACTGAAAGAATATTATTCACTTCCTTTATACAGTTTATACCTGTTTTATGCACTATTTCAATGTTCTTAAATGATAAAAGATATCAAGGCCTGAGATTAAAAAATATAAATTGAAATATCATTCCACCTAATGGCTTTCCTCACCCCGCCTAAACCAGTGCTTGTCAAGTGACTATTGATTGCATGTTTCAGTAACGTTTTATTTTATTTAAATGTCATTTTCTTTAATAGTAAGTGATGTTTTTGAACTACTGTAAGTATTGTACTCTCTCTTCTATGTTATAAAGGGATCAAAAGCAGTACTAGGTTGAGAAAAATATTGAATTGGGTCTCCCAAATATTACAAGTCAACTGCTTTAAAAAATGTTGGCATAAACATCAAGATTCCAAACAGACATGAAACACAGATGAAACTATTAGCTATTATACTAGTGTCATGCTACAAACGCACAAGTAGAACTGCTTTAAAGGCAATAATCAATATTGGACTGAATAAAAGGTCAAAGTACATCAAATCTTCTTTAAATTTCAAGGGTAAAAAATGTTGCTTGAAGTACAGGCAATAATAGGGTTTTTTAAATGTTCAATTATGAATGGAAAAAAACACAGTGGATAAAGAGCAACCGTAGCTCTAATATCATAGTATTAATGCCTCCTTTTTCATTGATAGGTTCAAAATAGCTCTAAAGCACAATCCCAGCATTATCAGTGTATTTTACTGCAGAGGAATGAATGCACAGCAGAGGACTCATGCAGTGGCAGAAGCAGAATTGGAACTAGATGATCTTTGAGGTCCTTTCCAACCCAAAGCATTCTATGATTCTATATGTAGCTTTCTTGCGTGCCATGGTAATCACTAGAGTCCTTTTATGTTAAGTGTCCTTCTTTTCTGGAGGACTCAAAAGAACAAACTTAAAACTAGGTATTTATTCATCTCCCATTTGTAATAGCTTTGGATAGCTGGATATTTGTACTGTAGTCTTTTCATTGAAATAAGATCAAAATTAATGTACAGGTTAGAATCCGAGGAATACTAAACTGTAGCCATCGGGTAACACATACTTGATTAAAATGGTAAATGATATTCCAAGTATATCAGCAATCTGTTACTGAAGTTTTAAGCAAACGGGTAACGATACAGATTTCAGTAGAATAAAAGCATGTATTGTCAAACTTGAAACAAATAGACTCCAATCTATTGTCACACATGGTGCCTTTTTACTGCTCAACTGTGTGTTTCAAGCTTTTGTGCAAAGTGGTTTTCTCTTCTCTTCTTGCAGCAACTGTATTTCCTAAGGAGAAATGTTGAATGGGAAATGCAGAAAGTTCTAGTTATGCTGTTAGGTCATTTGATAAAGATTAAACACGTCTTCTGCACAAAACCCGCTTTGTGAAAGTGCTGAAAAGCATTTTAAATGGATGGAAATTGACTGACAAATACATCCCAGAACTGTGCCCATCTCTAGCTGCTTTTTTAGCTGATGGCCCAAGAACTCCCTCACTCCTGCAGATCGTGTGAAACCCTAGAGCCTGTGGTTTGGAGAAGCGCGTAGGGACCACTCCAGTTTGGTGCATCTAAACTAAGTCTGCTCCCACTGGATTTAGAGGAAAAATATCTGATTATTTTAGTGAAACCAAAATTTACTCGGTAAAAATGTCTTTGTGACCTGCATTCTGGTTGTGTGTGCACACCTATCTGCCTTTCAGACCAAGCATATGCACATCACAAATATTTTAGGGAGAGTTTTGGCTTGCATGCTATTTTTAAAGTGCGTTATGAACTGGTGAGTTTATATAAAGACTGCGTAACAGTGATAGCCTCAAAACTTCAAGGTGGCTTTATATACTGCGATGAGTCAGTGAGGCTGTTGGCAATATAGAGGCAGCTCTGCAGAACTGGGGGTTGTGGGTAGGTGGTGAAGTGTTCCAAATAGATCAAACTTTCCGAATAAGAAAAAATGCAATTTCCTTAATTGAAGATACTTTATTCTTCCTATCACAGGGATTTATGGGCTCCCTCTAGTGGGTAATTTTAGCGTATGAGCTTCTCTGAGGGGCCGGTTCCTCCCGGGCAGTTCGCAGCTGTGAACAAGATGGCTGACGGGCTGACAGAGACTCAGGACTTCAAAATCCTCCCGTGTTTGTGGGCAGGCTGTTCCCGCCGCTGCTCTCAGTAAAGTTAAGGGGAAAGTTACACAGCGAGTACGACGCACCGTCATCACCCGGTCTGTTTGAGAGCAGAGGCTCCGGCAGGCCTTATTTCTTAGGAGCTACCGCTGCTTCTTCCTCAGCGAGCGTTCATGAGGGAGGGCAGCCGGTACAGCCCTGCCGGTGGCTGCCTCTGGCCCGGCCCGCCTCTGGCGGCGCCAGGACTTTCCCGCCGAGCGCCGCGGAGGGGGCGCCCCGCTGCCCCCAGCCGTGTAGTTAGGCGGTACCACCGGCCTCGAGCCCCTACCGTGCCCCGGCGCCCCGCCCGCCGCAGGGCTGCCCGCGCAGCCGCCCCGGGGCGGGTGGAGGGGAATCGCTGCGCCGCGGTAGGAAGCGCAGGACGGGAGCGATAAGCAAGGCGGGGTGGCCTCACGGCGGCCTGGGCTGTTTCGTGGGGCCGGGCTTTGGGCCTTTACCCCGCGTTCGGCAGCCCGCCTGTTAAAAGCGAATTCTGAAAGTCTTAAACCGTATTACAATGAATACTGTTATTAAAGCTGGGAGCATTTTAGGACCTCGCTTACTCCTGGTCGCTTCAGAGAAAGCATTTTGTTGTAGACAGAAAGTAATTGGTTTAGCATTTTTTCGGGTTTTCAGTCCGTTTTGCTTCCTGCTTCTTAGCAGCTGGAGTGGCTGGGCTGCGGCCCTCACGGGGAGTGTGGCTGTTCCGATGGGTTTCTGCTTGTCTTACGTTTGAGTTTCTTTGGATATTTTCTTTTATTTTTTTAGGGGTGGTGGTGTTTTGTTGATTTTTATTTTTTGAGGGGCTTTTAGTAGGGTTTTTAATTAAGCATTTCAGGCTAATTTGATCAAATAGGGCTCTGCTAACGCTTGCGTTGCAGGAAGCATATGTGCTTGTCATCTGAGATGTGCATAAAATAAACGGTAAGTTACTTCAAGGAGGAATGGACGCTGAATCCTGCAGTTACCTTAGCTGCAAAAGTAATTAAATTTGATTATTTTTCTTCTCATTATACTGGCACAAAATAAGAGTGAGAAAATGTCACTGAAACAATTAAAACTGGCAGTGAAAAATAAGAGGGCTTTTTTTTTTTTCCTTTCCCATACCTCCAGCATAGTTACATTTATAACTGAGTATGTGTCTCTTGTGGTCTCGATTACATCCTGTGTTTTTAGCTGGCAGCGTTTCCTCTGCAGAGGCCCAGTTCTGTGTGCCAGCATACATTTCTGTGTATGCTAAAAGAACAGAATCAAGATGAAATAATAAATGAAACTACACCCCCTTCAATAAGTGGGGTTTTAATACTAATGCTTGGAACAAAACAAGACGAGGTCTATCCATCATTATGGTTTTTTTTGTTAAGCCAGAGAGCCTGCTAGCTTTGCATTGTCAGAGAGGGTTGAGCAATTCATTTAAGTCATCAAATGTATTACACAGACCTTTCTCGCATTCTCTGATACTTAAATATTTGAAGACTATTTCTTCAGTAACGTTTTCTGGAAACAGAGCTTGGCTTCTCAAAAGTATTCTGTTTCAGAATCAGGATGTGAATCCTCACCTCCAGAAATGGCTCTTTTTTCAGTTTGCATAGAAACACTTTAGGAACAGTGAACTGTGCTAACAGCTGTATTCAATCTCGAGTAAAATCACTTCCTGAGAAAAGTGAAATTAAACTTAATATACAAGCTTGCTTGGAATATAATACCATGGAGTTAGGGAACTTTGTGATTATGAAACCGAATCCATTCACCCTGCTGAGGTAATTTCATGTAAATTGTACACTATGGAAATCTTTAATCAATGTCAATGTTTTTAAAGCTAAAATTCATACATTTCAAATGTGCTTTTTATTTCCCCTCGACTGGGGAGTGCATTAGTTTGCTGGGTTACTTTTTGTTGTTGTTGGGATGTGGGTTTTTTTCTAAAGGAGAGTGTTTGTTCTGTAGTTGTGTGAGGTGAGAGAAGAGAATAATAGCACTCTTACCTGCCCTAAGTGTTTGGCATCCTAAGTCCGGTCACGAAAATCATGAGACTGATTAAAAGACAGGTATTTAAAGCTACATCTAATTCAGTAAAAAAAAAAAGAAAAATCAGGCTGTCCTCTGGTAACACTGTAATGTTATACAGAGGGGTAGGAGGTATTCTGTATTTTTGTATATATGTAAGATGAAATGTGAGATTCTGGATATGTTTACACTACGACCCAAAGGTAGAAACTGAGCTAGACTGTGTACTGGCTGAGTGTCGCTCTTGCGGTATAGACTAAAACCACGGCGTAGCGCTCAGTTTGCATCCAGCCTTATGCCACTGAAGATGAAACCCACCTTGCGGTGGCTACGCTGCTCAGGGTACATGAGCTTCAACATGCAAAACAAAACCAAAAGCATCCATGTACCGAAGCTGTACCACCTGACTTCATGGGTCAGGACCGAAAAGAACAACACAGCAAACCCAAATTGCTCAGTTGTATTTAAATCTTAAACAGAGAAACAGGATGTTTAAATCAGCAAAGGGACTGAGTCAGTTGCTAGGGCACTCCACTAAAGTCCTGCCTTAGTTGGTACTTAATTCTGTATGTGCCTAAGGATTTAAATATATTTTGCATATATTTCTGCATTCAGTATCTTGGAAGCAGAATATAAGTGCAAAGATTCGAATGTGGTTTTCTTACATTTGGCATGAGTGCCACAAGTTAAAGAGCCTGTTCCCCTTCTTCCATACTAGCATTTCATTATTTTACATAAAACTGTGACCACTCTGGTAGCAGGAATTGAGAGACCTGATCTTGAATGCCATGGCAGCAGGTGGTAGGACAGAGTGTGAGTAGTGGCTCCAGGTTGAATTTGGGGCTCTTGTTTCCCTTGGGATGTTCCAAATGTGTCTGTCTTCTGCTGCTCCTTACATGCATGGTTTTCTTCTGAAGCATGTGTGGCTTCTCTTCCCTTTCCCTTTGCTCATGACATGGGTAACCTGAGGGCCTACCTTGGAGCAGGAAATTCCAGGAGGGGGAAGGCCACCTACTATGTGCTACAATAGCCAGCCAAGTGACTGACACACTGCTGTTTAACTTCTCATGCCATCAGCTTTGAACAGAAACCCTCCTTTCAGCAGGAGTTTTGCTTTTAAATCAGATTTCCCTTCCTGATTTATCAGGAGAGAGCAGAAAAAAAAAAAGTAATCTGAAATACTGTAAAATACTCTAAATACTAAGAAAAGTTAGATTTTATGTAAGCACTGACCTTTTGGCTGTATTTAGCTAACAATTAACACGTGTAGAATTTATCCCAGGTGTCATGTTGTGGATTCTGGAAAGTAAAAATGGTAAACGTTTTGGCCTCTGTGTGTTTGTGTGCACAGTATTTCCCACTTGATAAGGACAGTCTTTAGCAGTATTGGCAAGTTTTATGATTCATCAGTCTAAACAACTTTGAGGGCAAGTTAATTAGTGTGAAGCAGTGGGCTTCTTATTTTTACGCTGTTTTGGTTTTGGAATATCTATTTTTCTGTGGAAAATGCAGGTGTAAGTGGCAGTAATGCAACAGACTACTCATTCATACAAAATGTGTATGTACTGCAATACTTCTGTACAAAAAATATGCATTGGAAGTTTTCTTTAAATAAATTGCTTTCACCCCACTTGAGCTTGGTTATGGCTCTCAGGGAAGCAGAGTGTACCTTAGGGCTTCAGCTGCTTTGTGGTTGGAACACTATTTTAGTTAACTTTCTTGTAAAATGTAGATTATATACTCGTCTGATAAAGCCCTTTTGGGAAGAAAATGAGGGTTTTTCCTAGCATGATTTCTCCTTATTTTATCCAAATTTATATAACTAAAATCAAACTTCTGCCCACCCCAACCACTTATTCCCTTTTTCCCGCCGACAAAAGAGCATTTTTTCCATTCCTTGTCCAAATTGTTAAGATGCCCCTGAGGACCTTTGTTTACAGTGTCTTCTCATTCTTTTTTTTTTTTTTTTTTTTCTCTCGACATTCTCCCCTCCCTCCAGCAGTGAGATACTAATTAAAGAGAGGACACAGTGACCCTGGGTTGTTTAGAAGTCACAGGGGAGGGGGTGGTGGCACAATGACAAAACCATCCCTGCAGGAAGTAATCAGGCCTGAGACCCAGCACAATGCTCACTTCCATCACCTGAAAAAAACCTTTCAATTTGGAGATCCGCCCCAGAAGCAGATTTATTTTCCCTCTAATAAAGTATCTTCATTACAAACAAAGCCTTGATATCTCTGTGTGTCAGGCTGTTTGTTCAATGGGGTTGTTGTACAATACTGGGTTGTTTTCTTTAACTACTGAAAAATATTTCTCTTAATAGAGCGTGTGAAATAAAAGCAGTACTGATAGTAGCGTGCTACTGAGTATCATCTACATTTGCCTTCAATTTCGAGGGAAAAGTAGTTAGCTTTATATCATCCAGCAGGATTACAGTCTTATCTAGTACATATGAATTTTGCAGTATTATTATGGCTATTATTACTTAATTACTAGCTCATTGATACTTGTAGTGCTTTACAAGCACCTTGCAACAGGGAAATGTTGGATTCATTCCAAATTAGATTTCGTAAATGGGACCAAAAAGCCATTGCTTTGGGTTTCTGCCTGTGAAAATAAGGTTTCTGTTTCTCCAGGAACCTCTGCTGCAGGCCCCTTCCAGCGTAGAGCGAAGGCAGGGTCCGGCAGCATGTGCTGGGGCACCGCCTGCTCCCATGCGGCATTCTGCTGGCAAAGCCAGGGAGTCTTGATATGTTAGTGCAGCCAATTAGATAAATCAGCAGTCCCTAGCACTCAATCTTTGCTGTTATCTGTACAGTTTTATCTTGTACCCATAAAAGAATCCAGCTGATTTCAGTAGCTATCCACTTGGGCTGGCCTGCGTAAATCAGATTGCAGTGTTGAAGTCAGCAACATGATACCTACCATTCCTGTTGAATGCATGGGGGAAAAATTCCCACTGTCTGGGAGCTGGATCAAACTGCAGACAACATGCACTTTAAAATGCATAATTAAGGGATTTTTCTGATTTTTATCTTTATGGATTTTTTTCAGCAATTAAGTGTAAAATCAGCTAGGAGAAACATTTAGAAGAGCCTCGTTTGAGGCAGAGAACACCATTTTGTCTGGTTTGTTTTGAGGTTATTTTAAAATTCCTGGATGCATGGTGGTACCTGGAAAAATTCTAAGTTTTAGCATGCCCATTTCACTGAGTATCAATCTGTGCAAGAAGATTTACACTAGCAATTAAACATTGTTTCTTCAACCCAATTTAAAGTCTAAGCATAACCAAAGTCTGATAGGCATGGACCCATTGGATCAGTCGGTTCCATGTATCTAATATACCTTTCAGCGTTGGGGGGTGTAAAATACATAAGACCAAAAGAAAAAGTCAGTGTATGTATATTGCAAATTATTTTGCAAAATCTTTTATTTTACCAATCAAAAACAATCCTGATCAAATATAAAGATTTATGTATGAATATATATGTTCTGCCTACAGCAGAATGATAGCATTTGTTCTGTAAAAACCTTTATTACTCTTATTTTTTAATGACTTACTGATCTCCTAAAAGTGAAGGTGCTGTCGGCTTTCATCCTGTTCAGCCCTGAACCAGCCTGAAAACACAGACATCCCTCCCTGCGGTGACTGTGACTTCACACCTACCCAGGGTGAGCAGTGATGACCAGCATCTGCCAAGGCATTGGCTTTTGGGGAGTCCGTATCATTTTCTGTGGGGAAAGACAAGCATGAATGCAAAAACTGTCCAAGGGAAAGTGCCTGATTAAAATGAGAACACCGGAATTTTGGGCACCACGGGGGACTGCGATGTTGGAGTAGAAATGAGACAAATGGGGACTAAAAAATGCCTCTGGGTAATCTTCAGTTTCAGAGCAGTACAGATATTGGAGACTGTGATGATGTGTATGTATCACTGGGCTAAAATTCTCACCTTTCCAAAATTTGCGGGAAAAAAACCCCATACTCTTCATTTTTAAAATAACTTTTACCAAGGAGAGCCCATTTGTGCTAAATATTGACTGCGTGGCGTCCTGTGGCTAGTGCAGCTCTGATCCAGTACAGAGTTTCCTAAAACTTGATTTAGTATCTCAGGGAATCACAGCATAATTGATTCAAACCAAAAAGCATCAGCCAGAGTTCTTGACATCACTGTTGGTTATTGCGCTGCCCATTTGACTGGATTGTTATTGTTCAGATTCCTTTCTGGTTTTGTAATGGCTGTATTTCACATTAAAGTTCAATGGTTTAATTAAGGAAATGACTGAATAGGAAGTTACTGTAACCATGATTTCAGCTTTTAAAGAAAGATTTGCCATACACGTGAGGAAATTTATGAACTTAAGCTCTTTGTTAAATGTGCAACATCTCCACTTTGTTTTTTTAAACCACTGATATTCGGATGGGTAAATCACACCATTTTCCTTCTTTGTGGAGCTTGATTAATTTGTTTCTGTGCATATAGTGTATTCCAGTGTCTTACCCCGAAGTATGGTTTTAAACAAAGATGATTTCATTTGCAAGTGTAATTGAGATCTGAAGACAAAACTAAGGATGGTCTGTGTTTGCAAATGTCTCTTGAAATGAAAATATTTTATGTGCTGCTACGTAAAACCCTGCGTGGCTGCTTGCTTTCAGTTTTGAGGCTGGTCAGGGCTCTGCAGTCAGGCTGCATCTCAGCACCGCTGTTCCCTCAGTTATTGGGTGGGATTTCAACGTTACTGCCTCTGCCTCTGTCTAGCCAAGCCTGTTCTGTCTTCTAGCTGCTCTCTGCATCAGAACTGGGAAATGAACCCATAAGGAAAAATGTATATTTGTATCTGTAGATTTAAACTGTATCAGTTTACTTTTCCACTTCATAGCACACCCGCCTAAACAGTTGATTCAGGCCAGCTAAGGAGTGTGGTAATGTCTGCTTCGAAGGGTGGAATCAGTGCCTGCCTGGCATGGATGTGGAGAGGGAATGCTGTGGTGGGGAGACACATCTCTTAAATCAGATGAGATATGAAATGAGTAGCAAAGTCTCAGTGGGGAAAAAAAAAAGGAAAAAAAAAAAAAGGAGCTCACATCTACTCACTACAAGAAGTACCCACTCTGCCAAATGGTATGTTTATTAGTTTGATCAGCTACCAAATAATTACAGTGGTACAGTAAATAGCATTAAGCACTATGCGTCATCTGAAGCCTGGAGTTTCTCAGCATGAAAAGGCATGACTTTTTTTTTTTTTCTTCTTTCCTTTTCAGTGTGTTTAGTTTATAGTTTTACAGTTCTTGAAAGGAGCAGTCTAGTAGTCCAGCACAAACTGAGATCCATAGGTTGGTATCATAAAATCATTTCCATTATAGGATGAGCTGCCGAGGAGGCAATTGACACTGACAATCAAAAAGTAGCTGGTAGTTAATGAGAGGCACATTGCTTGGCTGGTGGCACATTTGAACAAAGGAGTTCCAGCACAGTTTTGATTTAATACTTGAATTTTATCAGACAAACATAGTAGAAAATCATTAATTAGGCAGTTTTAAGCATTTAAACCAACTGTAGTCAAGGAATCTAAAATAGGGAGTATAAAAGGATGTTACTTGAAATGAAAATGTTATGGTAATGCATTCTAGAATTAACCTTGTAGTTAATTTAAAACTGCCTTTTGTTAAAACAATCAAAGGTTGTCTGCCATGTCGTTGGTGACATTTCAAAGGCTTCACCTTATTTTTTTAAGGAAAATAAACAGATTTTTTTTCAGTATTCTACAAGCATTCTAAAAACTAAAAACTACAGTAAGGAAGCCATTGTGTGTTACTTGTTTTGTGTGATTTTGCTTAAATGGTGCAGTGCTCAGTTTTTATGTGTTTTGATACAACATACATAATATTCTTGTTTATTTTTTTTAAATGAATGTTCAGATCAGACTTTATTTTGCAGTTTAAATCATTTATATCTCAAAATTTTAGCTGCTTCTGTTTGATTGGGTTTTTTTCTGTTCGTTGAGTAAGAACAGTTTGGTCAAATGTGCTGGTGTAGCCAGCGCAGAGCTCACTGAATATGGTCACCGAGGGATCCATACAGCTCTCTGGCTTTTTTTCACTCTGGCCTACCTGCTGCAGAATCCTGTGCCTACATGATTTACTCACACAAACTGTCATATTTTATGTGGCCGGTAGGAAAAAGGCTTTATTCTTCCTCAAGTTACTGAATGCTGGAGTAGATAAGAAAAAGCTGAAGAGCGAGTAATGTCAAAGAAGTCAGGAGGTTTCAGAGGTTTCAGCGACTGGGGTCAGGAGCCTGCAGTTGAAAGCAGTGTTACAAAATAAGGGGTTTTCTTTATTCATGCCTCTGTCAGTATGTTTGTAGTTGATTTAAGACTGCTTCTTTTTCTCCAGGTAATGTCACTAGATTGAATACGTGCAAGCGCAGACGTTAATGCGTATGCTTAAATGGTCTGAGGCTGCGTTGGGAACAGCCCTTCTGTGGAATGAAGTAGCAACTTTAGTGGAAATATAATGAACCAGGGCACTGAAATGGAAGCATTTAGGCATATTTAGATTTTCAACTTTCATGTCCTTTAAATGGTGTCTGTAATCCTGATTAAAACTCCTTCTTCTTGAGTTGTGAAACAGTGGGCTCTACTCAGAAAACAATCGAATTTCTTGGATGCAGAACGTATTTTTTCAGTTTGTACAGAATGTGATTTATATAACATCTCAGCTGACATGATCTGACATGTTTTTATGAATTCCTTTGCAAGGCAAAAATGCCTCTAGTTGCAATTTATAGTAATGAGACTGTCTGCTGTAAAGTAACTGATTACACTGAAGGTAGAAGAAGCAAGCACATTTGCCTTTCCAAGCCATTAACTTCTTGTTTCTAGAGTACCCAGCCCCATGTTCTGCAGCCATGTAATGTTATGTTCAGGCCCCCAAAATCCACCTGTTTGCCCAAACATAATTTTGTGTGTGCTTTACCCAATACGGCTGGGTGGTATTTTGGTCTAGAGTTCATCAGTCAGGTTAAACAATGTATCCCACAGGTAACTCTGAAAAATGCCACAAAGCTCCATCAGTAATTATGCAAACAAATATTTGTGTGGAAACTCTTCAAAGATGTTTAAAACAGGGAAAGGTGAATTGTCTGTGTTGTAGGGGACAACCAGACTATGTCCTGAAGTGGGCAGTTCTTTATCAGGTAGTTTTGGTGGTCAGGTAACAGAAACCCGATGTGCTTGCCAGGGCACACATTCACATAGATTCATGTTAAAATACTAGGGCAAAAAATCCAAATACGCTTCCTGCTAGAAGAAGATCTATTTCCTCCTCCTAAGTAGTTCTGGAAGGTTCCCATAACCCTCTGCTGAAACCCTTCTTGTCTTGAGAGCCCTGTTAAGCAAACACTGACGGGAGTTTTGCTCTGCTGAGATAGAAGTGCAGTGAGTTGTACTGCAAGCACTGAAGCATTGTGAAGATCTGGTCTCTGGGGAGCTTAGTGCAAAATTCTTTTGAAGATCCCAGAATGGAGAAAATCCTGGCTATGCAGAGCCTCTGACAGAAGCTGCAATAGAGGAAGATAGGGGAAGGAGTTGCCAAGGCAGGGAAGAACTTCAAAGAATGCTGGAACTAGGGGCAAAAGTTCAACTTAATTCTTACATTATCCGAACTTGCTCACCCAACTCTGTTGCAGTGCATCTGCACAAAATGGCCGGGCTCTGGTTTTGCAATAACCTCACTTTTCTGGAATCTGACTGGAAATACACAGTTTTAAAAAGTGGTTGTTAGTGAAAAATGTTCTGAGTAAAAGCCCATGAGGTAGCCCCTGGACTCAGAAAAGCCACATAGGCAGCAGCATCTCCTCCCGTGGGGACACACAGCTTCCCCTCATTGCCTCCTCCTGGATGCGTGCTCGTGCCACTTCATCTGTGGTGGTGGTGTTGTTAGATACCTCTGTGACCCAACTCAGCTCCCAGTCATGGCAGAAAGAAAAGCTGAAAGAGTTCTGCTGGATCAGTGAGTTGAAGCAGTGAGCGAAAGAAAGACAGGATCAAGCAAAGGGCTCGAACCCATGAAGTTCAGAGCAGGAAGGGAGAGAGGAGACCCTCCTTTTCAGCATCCCTGAGCAGGTAAGGGTGCTCAGTGGTACACAGAAACACAGTGCTTGTGCTTTTATTCTAGGTGAAATCTGGAACCCACTGGTAAAGCACCAGTTGACCAGGCCAAGATTTCATTGGAAGTTTTACCTTTGATTTATGTGCACTGATACTGATGAACAGACCTGTGAAACATGGTTGTGAGGTATCTGGTCGATACTTTGAATCCAACTGGAGAGAATGTGTTCAAAACAGCTTTAAGAAACTATTTACCTAAATAAGTATGAAATTTAATTATGATGCAATGAAATATTTTCCCACCATGATTTGTGCTGCTGCCAGCCCGTGACACTTAGTGTAGAACAATTAGTAAATAACTCTGTGAATTACTCCCTGAAATAAATTGTCTTAGCCATCTTGATTAATTTACTGATTACTGAACATAAATATTCAGATCATCTCTGAATTTAAAATTACAGGAACTGAAATGATGAAGACAGAGGCGTGGGATAGTGAGGAAGTTTGTTGCTAGTTTAGCTCAGTATGGAAGTGGCAAAAAAACCTGTTAAGAGCCTACAGCGGGGTGGTGAGTCAGGACACGGCATTGGGGTTCTGCCCCTGCTTTTCATTGCCCATGGGGCACCTGTGGAACCTCCCACTGCAGATGCTGAGTGCCTTGCTGGGGCAGATCTTTTATTGCCAGGACCACAGGGCTGAGGACATTTCTGAGCTCTGAATTTACACGGGAGGAATAATTTTGTTATTCTTAAGATGTATCTGTTGATCGTTTTGTTCTGTGTTATATTGGTGGTGTGTAGGTGCTACCAATGTGACTAGTATGCAATTTCAAAACTCAAGAGGGGTAGAGAATGCATTTTTAGGGGGAAAAAACCCAATTTATAGCTTCTTTGGAAGACTGATAACCATAATGCCTGTCAAAGATGTAAGCTACACCAGGTACTTTGGGAACAATTCTGTCAAGGTTTATGTGGATAATTTTATTTTAAAGATACTGAAAATGAGATGAGATTCAGACTCATTTTTGAATATTTGCTGAATTCTGCCACATGATCTTGTTTCTTCCCTTCGTACCCCAAATTAGATCGTTGTAATAAGATTGTGTATTATAAACAAATGTCTTTGTTTATATGCGATTACAAAACAGACTCGGAGGGTAAAGGCTATCATTTTGAAACTGATAAAATTTATATGCCCCTCTGAAATATATATGGAAATTTCTCACACTCCCAACTGAGGTGAGGTAAATGGACACTAGCGAGCCAGTACTGTGTTGCCAGTGTACTCCGGGGAGTTTGAGCACTGTAAATACATTTGCAGGTCAGAAATGAGGTTAATTGACAGGGATGTGTGTGAGGACAGGAAAAATTTGCACAGTGCTTGTCAGCAGGTAGAGCTGTCAGTTCTTCACTTGACCACTAGTGTTTGTCGAACAAACACAACAGCACTTCTTCCAGGGAAAGCAGAGGAAAAAAAAAAAAAAAGCAAGAGAGTCATCTTAGGACAACAACATTGTTTGGAGAGAGCTGTGTTTTGTGGTTTTGCTCCAAGATATCCACACATATACACCTACCATGCACAATCTCCTCTCCGGCTTGTTGCTCCTGCCAGCGGGTCTGCTGCCTGCAGCGGGGTGCAAAGGGGTACCTGGTCTGTTTTTCCCTTGGGTATATTCTTCAAGCCCACAGCTTGAGTGTGCAAGTCTG
Organism: Gallinula chloropus; assembly: GCF_964237585.1. NCBI lineage: Eukaryota > Metazoa > Chordata > Aves > Gruiformes > Rallidae > Gallinula > Gallinula chloropus. Next base: position 18,075,454 of record NC_140090.1, on the reverse strand, counting down.
GTTTTGCAGTAGTGACATGAACTCCATCTTTTTTGGCACATATTTTAAATGACTTTTTCTGCTTTTCCCCTCTTTTCCCACAATGAGCCATTTTGGGGATTTAGTGTGTGTTGTGATTCCAGCCCGCTCCTCATTGCTGTGGTACAGCATTTGCTTATAATGCAAATATTGTATGTTTCATTCACAGCTTCAAAGTATGGGTCCTGTTTTATAGTTGTGGAAAAACCAGGTAGGGGGGTCTGTATATACTTTTTTCCCCATAACCACAGAGAATTGACAAATCTGAGTCTACTTCTCACACTCAGATACCAAGAAAACAACACAGAGAGGAATAAAATCATTGTGGCTGATTTTCAGTCAGGCTTTCCAGTCTAACCACTGTGCAGATTTCTCTGTTCAGTGTCATTAACTGGTCTCAATTGTTAATCACATTTTAATTGTAGAATTCTTTTAATTAATTTGCTTTCTTAGTTTTAAGATTCTAATGAAATAGTGACCATTCAACCCTGGCTCACACAATGAAAAAAATCACCCAAGAAAATCCCACACACCAAAACCAAACAGATTTGGGCTAGAAAGAGCCTTGTTTTGGTTGGAAAACCAGCGGATATAACCCTACTTTGGAACCATACCAATCCTGAAGTTTTAGAAAAAATATGTATTTCCAGGTTTTACTTAATCTTTTATTAACATTGGTATTAAAATGTAAATATGTAAAATATATTTTAAAAATAAAATAGCTGCATGGAACCATTGTTTCCTAGAAAATACTTAGTGAATATTTTTGCTTCCTTCTCCTGCTGTTCCATAAATTTATCCTGCACAAAATGTAAAAAAATGCACAGTCAAGGAAGCGTATTGCATCAGTGACTCTTTTTAGTTGTCTCACTTAAGACATAAACGTGTTTTAATATAATGATGAACAACTTCCTACATAGTTAATAACAAAGAAAAAACAATACGCTTTGTAAATTTCAGACAGACTTTATTATTTTGTTCTGCAATAAATCTGGCTACTGTTTACAGACTTGGCTTTGTAGTTTCAAACAAGTGTCTGGCAACATTATCAAGCTAATGCCAGAATTCAGATCTCTTAGGGTAATTCTAGTTATTTCCATAAATCAAGATTGGATTTGTCCTGTATTTTAATTACCAATTATGAGCAGCCTCCTTAAATTCCTGGTACATAGGAGTCCTTTACAGTAATTCTGTTTCGTACTTGTGCTTCCCAGAATATACAGGGTATATTTAGGAAGGGGGTGTTTGTTTGACAGTGCAAATACTTCTATACCGTGGCTTTCAAAGACTAGATCATGCATTCTGTAATCTAACATGCTGGCATGGCGTTAACAAGAGATTGGGTTGCTCTCTATGTGCATATTCTTAACGCCAGTCATCGGGGAAGGAATGGCAACAATTACTTATAATTGTGCAATTTATAAAGTGCCCTTCCAAGAACGTTTAAGGAAGCATGGAAGGAATGAACTGCAAGCTAAGATGAATAGGAGGAGTCAAAACATGTCCTGGGAGGCACAAGCCCAGTGGCCACAGCAGAGGCATTCTGCATGAGCTGAAGGGAGCAGAACACTGCTGTTTTCTTCACAGGGCATTGTTGGGTTTAAGGGCAAAAAAACTCCACAATAGAGGTGCTGAGAAAGTCAGAGACAGGTTGGAGGATTCCTGGAGAGAATGAGCTGATAGGTTTGAATCAAAAGAAATCCACTGTAGAGACAGATACTTTATAATCAGCGATAAAATAGCATTTATTTTTTTCTTTTCTAAGCTAGAATGTAAGTAATTTGGATTCTTGGTACCAATATTTGAAACAGTACAGCTGGAAAAGATTATTTGTCTTCCCCTTTTGGTTGCAATTGTCATGGAGATTCTGCTCTTATTGTTGAATAAATTCCTTCAATGTTGAATATATTTTGAATACAGCATTTGTAAACAATGGCTTCTCAGTGTGTTTGCAATACCTCACTCTTAATAGATCATAGACTTCTGTAGAAGTCATTGCTTTGTAATAATTTTCTTTTTCTAAAAAAAAAGAGAAATTTTACAGATTTTATTTAGAAACTCTTTTGCATGTTTATGGCATTGCTATGTCCCATTTCTAGTGATCTTTCCTTCTAATTCTCATTTAGCAAGATACAGATTTTTTTTTTTCATTACCTGTGTTCTGGGAATGCTTAAATAATAACAAAACCAATTAATTATGAGATTATTTATCTCTAAAGGAGCTTCCCAAGTAATGAAGCCTACTTTATTCCTTTGGCTGTTATAAATGTTTTTCTTGCTTTCAGTTCTGGATAGATGGAACAAAGTCTAAAATAAAAAAATCTGCTTCAGTACGATACCTAGCTTCCCATACCCCATTATTAACACTTTTCAGGAAAAGCTTAATACCTCTCAAAGTTCAGCCCTGCATATGGTTTCCTTGGTTTGCATAGGATATTTCAAAGTATTTTTGTCTTGCTGTGACTTAGCCTCCTGCCTGCTTTGGTTTGCATCTTGTTACAAAGACTCTGTGTGATGAGAGGATGGAGCCTCAAGCCCATGAGCATTCTGATGGAAAGCCCATAGGTCTTCTGAGTCCTGTCAAGGTGGGGAAATGAGTTGCCCTCTGTCACTCCTTCATGGATGGGTCTTCAGGAGGCCCTGAACTGTCCAGGAGAGCAGGGTTGGGAGGAAATTCAGGATATCCAGTCTGGACTCAGGGGTTTGCAATAGACTGGAAGTTTCCCTTTGAAAGCAGATCCAGGGCTGAGGGACCATCTGTCCTACAGAGGCACTGCATGGCCTGAGGGGAAATAGCTACTTTGGGTGAATTTTGAGGGGAGCCATGGATTTGATTTAGAACAGAAGTGGTAAAGTAGCAGCTTCAATGTTTAGAACTGTTTTTAAAATAATGGCTTCATTTCGCCAGTCTACTCTTTGTTAAGGTTGATAAACGTTACTGGAAGGATTCTTGAGGACTGACACTTGCCTACAGAGTTTTAGAGAAATCTTTCATTCTGTATTTACCCAGTCTCTCAGGAAACCTAAATTTCTGAACTGTACAGAAAAAAGACCCCAAACAAAACAGAACACATAATTACAACATTGTAGCTCCAAAATGCACCAGGTCTGCTCGGCAGGTTTTCTGTATTTCTGAGGAAGCGACTCGGGGTAATTTAAAGAAGCTCTGAACATAATTTATACAGACAAATAGAGGTTCTTTGACCTTTTCCCCTCAGGATCAAAATGAATTGCTCATTTATTACTGTAAGCAGCAAGATGCCTGGCTACCTGCAAGTCTGTTCACACCTGTAGTAACAGTTAATAACAAAGTCCTTGAAAATATGATTTAACTTATCACATCTGTATACATTTTATGGATTAGGTGTCTCCGTTTGGGATTGCTAAATGAGTAAGACTGAGACTGTTCTTTGCAAACAAGGCCTGTTTCTTGCATCCCAGAAAATATGCAGGGGAACTGTTATCTGTATCTTGAACTGTACATGTACTGAAAGGTCCGGGGAATTATCTCGAGCCGTATCAACTTAATCTCAAATACAGGGTTTTAGGCAGAAATAATTCTGTCTATGTTCTGGAGTAAGAACAAAGCAGCTTTTTCATGTGAGCATAGGTTCAAGTTGGAAGGTACCTCAGGGGATCTCTAGTCCAACCTCCAGCCCAAAGCAGCATCAGTGAAGAGATCAGGTCAGGTTGCTTATGGCCTCACGCAGTCTGGAGACTGCAGAGCCTCTCCGGGCAATGCCTGGCTGTCCTTAGGTCTGGTCAGAAACTTCTCCTGTTAATGTAGGTCTGCTGTCCCCTTCCCTCCAGCCACACCACTGTAAGGAGCCTGGCTCTGTATTCTTTGCTGACATCATCATAGCTATTGAGAGGCAGCTATTTCCCTGTTTCAGACAAAAATGAACACAGATTACTCAAGCCATTTAAAAAGGACAGAAGCTGTTGATAGGTAGATTAGCACTTAGGATAGGACATCAAGATTTTCTTCCCAGAAAATCCTGTGATGCGTTTTTCTCTAACAACAGTAAATAAGCAGATTCCATCCAACTGTGATCTAGTTTACAGAATTGTATTTGTTGTTGTGTGGTTTTTCTAATATGTTAGGAAAGAGAAATGGTAACTGAGGGAAAAGTGTCACATACTGAATCCAAGAGAGGGAAATCTGTGTCCAAGTCACGGGAAGCTGTGGGACATGTGGCAGCAGAGAGGGCAAGAGAGCAACATTTCAGATACGGCTTTGGAATAGTCTTGAGTGCCTTCCCTGGTATGACAGGGACAGGGAGCGTATAGTGTTTACATCCCTCCAGCCTCTTCCCTGGGGGATGGGGCAGGAAGAGGAGAGGGAAGGAAGCAAGGGATGATTGATGGGTTTTGAAAAGCTTTTCTGCGCAAGGGGAAGGTGTGGTCACTCTACACATCTTCAGCTAACAAAGCCCTCCTCCACCCCTTTGGTGACCAGGACATAGTGCAGAAAAAATATCATTGTTCCTATTTTTCATTTGGGAATACGAATTTGAGAAGAAGGAGCCTGTCACCATTACTGTTTATGCTGCTTTAAGACAGTGTTTCAGTACTGAAGCTGATTGTGTTATCTGTGACCATGGGGCTGTAATAAGTAAGACCAGAGCACGGATTCCCTACTCTGTGTAGTACATCTTGGGAAGGCATGAGCACACAGCTACATTTCTAACAAATCAAGCCACAAGTGCATGAACATATTAAGCCACTATGATCTGATACCACTGCCAAAACAAGCAGTCATATCCACCCGCTCGCTCCTGCCTATTTTTGCTGCCATGCTACCTCCTCCATTATGCTGGCACAAGTCACGGGCAGAACCAGACAGAGGAAATGATCTGGAAGAAAACTAACCTTGCTCAGAGCCGGGGGGGGGGGGGGGGGGGGGGGGAGGGAAGGTTCACACAGAATCGCTTGCCGAACATTTGCTTTTTCAGCAGTAATGCCAACTGATGTTGCAAAGCCTTAACCAGACCAGGGAATGTGAATTTATCTGACCTTTAAGCCTCTGTGCTAACTTCATGCCAGCTGTGGGAAATGATCTGCAATCCATCACGAAGATACGGCAGTACGGATGGATGGTACCTGGTCTGGCATAAAGGCTGCTGGCACAAGCTTACTTCATCAGACACTTTTTAATGGCAGTGATGACCATGTGGCTGCAGGGTTTTTCATCCAGTATTAGCAGCTCTCAAACTTGTGTTATCAAATCAAGGCCAAACTGAACAGGGTCCAGTTTAGGACTGGAAAGAGGACAACAAAAAGGAAAGTTACGCAGAACGTAGTTCTGCCCAGTGAAGGTGCTTGCTCACCATCAGCTGTGCTCAGACGGGCTCTGGTCTGTGCTGGTAACACATAAGGATACCAAAGTACTCGGTAGGTTGTTTCAAGAGAGTAACTAAAGGTGGTGGCTTTTGCAGATACTGGTGTTGTCAGACAGCGGCACTATGTTACTCTGCCTTTCAGTAATGAACTACCTGGCCGTTCTTTGTTTCTTTCCAGCTGTTTCCCCGTCACGTTTGTGTGCATGAGATTAGGGCTGCGCTATTACCAGAAAGAGGAAGAAAAACCAAAAGGTGCCCGATGATGCATGTCCATACCAGAAGGTCTTCTGCAGTGTCACTCAATTCCTCAATTCTACCTCTGGGCTTCTTTAAAACTAGATTACCAGCATCACTGGGTAACACAGATGTAATAATTGAAGCGACACAGAGAGTGAGTGAAGTTGGAAACCCCGTTTCTCCATCTGTCCCAGATACCTAAGAACCGTGCCCTTTCCCAGGCCCAAATTCTGTGAAGTCAGATATCCCCGTTTCCCAAATACTGCCCTGAGGCATTAACGAGGGCTTTGACCGGATGTTCCTCCCCCTCTCCCCATCTCTAACCAAATAAAACTCGAGGTAAGACCTCCAGTATTTATCGCGCTCAGCCCGGCCGTTCGAGGGGCGGGCCGTGCCGTGCTGTGCCTTACGCAAAAATCGTCTCTCCCTGCATAACCCGACGAGTCGCGGGGTGTTCCTGGCCGCCTCGGGGGGCCGCGGCAGAACGCGCAAGTTGCGCCTGGCCCCGCGTGCGGACCCGCCGATTGATCCCCCCCCGCCCCCCTTCTCTTCGGCGCAACCATTGCAGCACCGCGGGGGCGCCCGCGCCCGCTCCGCGCCTCCCCTGCCGCCCCGCCCCGTTCCGCGCAGCACGGGGGCGGGCCGCGGGCGCCGTGCCCGCTCCGCGATTCCCCGCTGCGGCTCGGCGACGGCTTCGTTCCCTCCCTCTTTCTTTCTGGGCGGTGGTTGAGGCCGGCGGGAGGTGGGGTCGGTTGGGCTGGGGGGGTTCGTCGGCGGTCAATGAGATCCCGTTGATGGCAGGCTGGGCGGCCGCGGCGGGGTAGTGGTCGGCGCTGAGAGGGGGGCCGGGGAGGGCGGAACGGAGAGCCGCAGCCGGCGGGGAAGGCACGGAGGCGGGGAGCGCCCTGCAGCCCCGCCGCGCCGCAGCCCGGCGGCCGCCAAAGTTGCTCCCCATCCCGAGGGGGAGCCGGGGATCAGGCGGGGCGATGATCTTCCCCAACAGCAACAGCAGCGCGGCGGGCGGCAGCCGGACCCCGTATCGGAAGCAGGTAAGAGCAGGGGTGTGTGTTATCTGTGGCTCCCCCACCCCCGCTTTCCCCCCATATCCTCTCGAGGTGCTGGGGGAGGAGTGGGGAGAGGGGTGGCGACTTGCGTGAGTTGCAGCTTACAGCCTGGGAGCTTTTCGAGACCTGGGATCTACAAAACGAAACTCTGCTTTTTGTTTTGGGGTGTGTTTTTTTTTTTTCCCCTTTCTCATTTTTTTTTTTTTTTTCCTCGCCCCCAACAACCAACCAAACAAAAAACCCCAACAAAAATAAAGGAAGCCGCGCCGTGACCTTGCCGAGTGCCCGGGCAGCCCCCGCCGGGTGGGTGACCTTAGCGGCCGGGCGGTGCGGGGCGTGCGGCCGCCGAGGGCCGGGCGGCTGCCGGCCCTGCTGAGCTCGGCAACAAGTTACAAAGGACCCGGTGTTGCAACGCGGGCCCGCAAAGCGAAACTTGGGGCTGAATGTTGCTCGCTCGCCTTGAAATGAGCGACAGGGTCGCGGCGCGTTCTTTCTTTCGGACAGCCCTCCGCAAAGCCGCCGCCGCGCTTCGGGCTCGCCCCTTCTCTCCGCCTTGAAGCGCAAAAGGGGAATCCTGTGACATTTTATGGGCAGGCAGATCGCTCTGATAAGCTCGGAGCACTCGCATCTATGGAGCTGTTTTGAAAGAGGTATTTCTTTGTTTGTTTGTTTAGTGGCTGGAAATAAAATAGTTGAAATAGTTGGGTTGCAACCTTGCTGGGCCGTTGTCTCTTCGGCTGTCCTCTTAACTGGGTTTTTCCCCTGGAAAAAAAAAAGTCGGCATTAAAGCTACAGTATTTACTGTGAGCGTGTAATTTTTCATTGACTCTTCGATTTGAAAAAACACAAATAAATTACTTTGTAAGTTGATCGGAAAGTGTGCTGTGTATCTGCGTGCCAGAGGGTAAATGGAGTAGAGGTCACTGACAAGCTCCAGGCTTGACAAAGCGTGCCAAAAATACTACGGCAGGCTTCTTCCAGGTGAGGAGAAACCCTTCCGTGTCCGCTGCTCTTAGCGGCTGGACTAAGGAATTTGATGGATAGGTTAGCAGTGCTGAGGAAGTGTTCTGCTTTGCTCGGGGTCCGAATTAGTTCAGGGCAGAAGCAGCAGATCTGGTCGCACTGCCCCGGGCACTGAAGGGGCTGGCAGAAATAATGAGGAAAAGGGCTTCGAAATTTTGGACTTTTTGTGTTCTGGGGCTGGTGTGTGATCTGCGTGACCTAACCTGTGTGACAGTGAAAGTCAGGCTCATACTTTTTTGAAGCTTAAGCAAGAATTGCTGTTTCCTTTCTCTTCCTCCCTCTTATTTTATAGAAATATCTTTTTGCCTAGAGTCACTGGAGTGTTATCTCAGCAGCGCTCTGCAGATGCTGCCTAACAATGCGTGGAGCTATCTTTGTATCTTGTACTCGAAGTGTTCAAGTCCGTACACAATAAAACATGCTCATTGTGCGTGCTGGTTTTGGTTTGTTTTTAATAAATGCCCTGGATACGCCCACGCTGATGATCTTGTCTGGTGCTCCTGCATACTTTGTAAATGAAGCCAATACATTCGATAGTATTTTCTTAGCAAGGACCGCTAATTAACGAAGGCCCCTTGGGGCCTGCTGTGAGTGTCGGGGTGCTGGGCAGGGTGCTGGCAGGAGCGGAGGGCAGCGTGGGCCAGGCCTGTTGCTGGCAGGGCTGTGTTTTGCCTTCGGATGTGAGTTTGCCTGCTGGTCTGGAGCAGGCTGATAAGATGCTCTTCTTTTCACAGTGCACTCCTTGGATTCAAGGAGCTAAAAGGGCCAACTGAATCAGAAAAGCAAACAGACCTTTTTTTTTCCCAACAGGCAGAGAAAGAAATGAATGCAGGGGTATTATGTGGGCTTAAGACCCTGGGTACCAAAGGTTTCTTTTGTTAGTGTGTAGCCATTCTCTGCTCAAACACTTCCTACATAAGGAGCCAGGTCCTGCGCCTTTCTCCATTTAAGTCCCTGGAAAACTCCTATTAACTTCATTCATGTAGACTGAGGTCGTTCAAAGACTGACTTTCTGATCTCCCTTTCATTCCAACTTCACCTGCAGAGATGAGCTGATCTCGAAGAGTATTATGAGCCTAGTTTTTCAACTCCTGATAATTAAGAATAGTCCAAATTAAGTCTCTCCACGCTCTGTGTAACCCATATTTTGACAATTGAATTATAATTGTGCTTTAGTCTGAGATACTAGGTACTGTTAGTATAGGAAAAGTAGTCTACTCTTACCTCTAAAAGGAAAAACTAGATTCCCTATGCTAACAGCACTTAGTATGTGAAGCTGAAAAAAATTTAACTGAGAAATGAAACCAAAATCTCTTCAGTAGCTTGTATGTCTCTATTGTAACATGATAATCAGGATAGTATAAGAGTACTTCAGTTTCATTATTTTCCTGTTTCATTTTTAAGAGTCTATAGCAGATTCAGATGAAAAGATGAGTGATTTATTGGTAAAAGACAAAGCGATGCTCTCCTGGCTTATTTTTAAGACAATATAATGTAGTGTGAAATTCTGCCTTCATTTACAACGCTGACAAAATAGCAGTTAGCTACAGTAGGTCCTGACCCATAGTTTTGTTTTCCTAAAGAACTATGTTTTGTTTTATAAACGAATCTGTGCTTATAGTATTACGCTTGTTATCTGCTATATCTATTTCAGTGCGTAACTCAGGCATGTAGGAGCCAGTCGACATCCTCTGTTTCAGGTCAGATTCAACTGGGTGGTGCCTCATAATTTTCTCTCTTTTAGAGCACTTGTAAGAATACTAAAATATGTTTCTGAAGTGTATTTTTGAAAGGCTTTCCTTTGTTATGGGCAGACATTAAAAAATCTACTAGGCTTAAAAGTTAAGATGCTGCTTAAGTGAATGGCTGCTCACCTGGGATTTGGTCTGAAATGAAGATTCGGGTCTAGTTGAAGAAGGAAAGCCCTACAGTATCTGCAGTAATAACCTATCACAACACATCCTATCTGAAAAAAGTAGGCGTTGGCTAATATTTTTTACTAACAAGGTTACTCCAGCTATGCAAAGAATGCACATGTGTGCATCCGTAATGTAAAGGAAGCAAAATGACATACAATATCCTGCTTGATACAGACTTTCTTAGCTCTCGGTTTGTGGTGCTGAGAATGTGGTGATTCTCTGTCCCTCCTCCCACTTTTGTTATTTTCATGTAAATTTGAAGGCGCTCCTCCGAAGTAAATATTTCTACACTCTGTAAAATTATCGTAAATGGAAAATTAGGCTTTCTCCTGCCATCTGCTCCTTGAATCTACAGAGCTAGTGCAGCTATTTGATTAGGGATTTTAAATCGCTTTGTGCAGGGAGGTTCCTCTGCTCTCAGGTTTCTCTTAAGAGGAAGCCAGGAGCAGCTCCAGGCGCCTGGGATGGGGGCACGCGCAGGGTCCCACCTACCACAGCCCGGGTGCTCAGGACACCCGCTGTGTCAGTGCCTATGGACAGCTTTGCCCAGTAACAGGGGTTCTTGCTACGTTTTGATGAGTGTAATGTTTATCTCGCCAGCCTAAGGAGATTTACATAGTTTGCTGCTTTTGAGCAGATTAACTGGGCGTAGCTGCGCGTGAGGAATTTAACACTGATTTGGTGTTTGGCCCATGTGAGGAGAGACATACAAAGATTTTGATTAATCTTTTCATGCAGCTCTGTTAATATCAAGTGTTGTGTCACAGGTTGGGTTTTGTTAAAACTTGAAGGTTAAGGTGGGCTTCTAACAGTGGTTAAATGCAGAAAGTTTATGCCAGTTTTAGGCTAAAAATGCAGATTAGCTTTTCACCCTATCTATAAGTTAAGATCTGTTTGTCATGAAGCTACACCTATAATCCTACTTTATTGTTTCCCAGTTGGCGCTGTGTGTGGTGTCTGTGAGAAGGAACCTCATTAAACTTGCAAGACCTGGCTATGGTCATAAGTCAAACTGCGCAGCTCCGCAGAGCAGTCTGTGACCAGACCAGCCTGACGTTGCACCTCGGTGATGTGGAGGGAGGCTAGGGGAAGGCCCAAGGACAAACAGATACCTTTCGTTACCAAAATAAATGGGGTTGGTTTAGTTTTGTTTCTTTCTTTTGAAGCAAGTAAGAATTACATCATTTTGCATCATCGGCTCGTGCAGACAGTCTCTCTACGTTGCACGCTGTGTTAAAGTGTCTGCCTGGGTGTAACAAGGCTCAGCTCCTCTATGAAGTACCAGCTATTTTAAATTTTTAAGTGCATCTATGAGATTGTTTGTGAAGTTCTGCTTTATTCTCGAGGGAGCAAAACTGCTCAGTCAGTGCGTTCTGTACTTGTAACACAAAAATGAATGAAATAAATGAAAGGAAGCACCTTATCTAGTCAGGCATGATGCTATAGACTCTGAAAAGTGATACGATTGTCTTATCTGTATTTAGCAATTTCAGGTTTTTGTTTAGTATTTCTAACAGGGAGAACAATGTATTTTTATCTCTGGAAGCGTTATTCTTTAAAGTATGTATCTGCCATTAAGCTTCACATGGAAGGGAAAATAGAAGTCTGTGTCTTGAACATCTGCTGTTTTGTTTTGGGTTCTTTTTTTTTTTTTTTTCTCCCCTGAAACTTCCAACTGTTAAAAAAATTTGCTTGAGTTAACACATTTCAGAAGGGTTAGATCCTTTAAACTAGGATTACTGGCAGGGAGGAGAGGGGAAGGAAGGAAGGGAGGGGAAAATCCTTTCCTGAGAGCTTGAGATGGCTCCTAAAACATCCCCAGTGTGCTGCAACCAAGTAAATAAAAATAATGGTAGTTCAATGTGACAGTTGTTTTGGTCTGGTTGTTTGTTTTTATTTTTGGGGGTTTTTTAAATTTCTATCTCTGAAATATTCATTAAAATGGATCTTTGCTTGTTGCATGAGATGGTGTATAACAACAGAAATCAGTAGAGAATAGGCACTTTTTTACAGCTCTGTTTCCGGCTGCTTATGAATGTTTTTCTGTTTCTACAACAGATTATTTTTAAAACGGCTTGCTTAGGGGACACTGTGAAGGTTTATAAAAGCTGTGGTCCTGATCAAGAGTGCCATGGAGATGTGTTGATCTTGTATGAAGCGTGTTGGTCAGAAGTTTTCTAGGAAGCCAACAGAACTGTGTTTAAATGCTCTCAGAAACCTTGTTGAAATAATTGTTATTTTGCATACGTTTCAGAATTGCAGCGCCCTGTGGTAATTGTAACAGCCCTGCAGAAGCCACTGTATTTGCAGCTTCCTGATGCAACAGGAAAGGGAAGGGATGAGTTACAAATAGTGGAGAAACATAGTGGGGGGAACCACGGGTTAGATAAGCACAAGCCTCCCAACCCAGCAACTTAGGAAAACATACACACAACAACAATCATGTGCCATAGGAGCTGGTTCCTGTGGTCAGCACAGGTTTAGCTCTGTTTTCCTGAAGAGGCTGCAGATAAAGCATTGTACCTCTGGCTGTGCATGGGCACGCAAAGTAGTTTTAGACTCCAGTTGAAGTAATTGAATGCTGGTGAGGGATTGCTTTCAACAGATTAAAGATGAGCTGGGTTCGCCTCACTTTGAGTTAGTTTATTTGTGGTGGTTTAAATTTAGTAACATTTGTTACAGTTCATGTAAACTGATTTTTTTTTTTAACAATAAAGCTTTAGACTAACTACAAGGCCTAACCCCTGCACTGAGGTGCAGGGATAAAAATAGCTGGCAAATGCTTTATAAGTTCTTTGAAACAGAAATATAGTGACAACATTTTGAAAATCTTTGCAACACTCAGAAACATCTTTTGCTGAATATATGATAAGAGGATGTATCAGCTCTATGGTCTGTTGCAAAATAAAAGCTGATAATTACAGATACATACAAATATGCAATAGTATATATAATAATACCTTTTTGTTCATGTGTCCTCATAAAAGCAGTGTTGTTCGCTTAACCATAATTGTTTAGGAAATCACTGGTGTGTGTCTTACTTGTTTAAAGTATTCTGCTTTAGAAAAATGATGTGTCAAATGGATTGGGTGTTTTGATTTTACTTACTGGGTTGGTAGAACCGTAGAACTTTGTGAGGTCGCAGTGGAAACAACTAACACGTTGTTCTGGGAGGCCTCGTTGGGCTTCGTTTGAAGAACAGCAGGGCAAGGTGAGCATCAAACTTAGTCTAGCTTGGCATTTACCTGCTTCTGGAATGAAATGCTTCTTTACAGCAACTAAATGTAAGTAACTTTTTATTTCATCATTGATTCTGTTTCTTGACAGTGTCTCTTACTGGCAGTGGCACTTCTACACCTTATTCTAAGTACTTTTTCTGTTTCTTCACTCAGAGGAGAAGAGGGGATTTATTTCTTTCCTTACCTTGTATTGTTTTCTCTTCTTTTATATCTGAATCTCCTCTACCATATGGTGCTTTGCTTCAAGAAAGTGGAAACATGACTCCTGAGGTTAACTACAGCTCGTATATTTCTGTCATCTGGGTACTACAGCGTAACAATGTTAGGATTCAGTCCTTTAGGATATCTGAGGTATGTGTGTGGCACTTCCATTTTTAGCGTGCTGGGGGCAGGAGGGGCAAAATCCAGGACTTGGGTGTGAGTTTGGGTGAGTGTTATGGAGAGATTTTCTCAGGATCCTTAGTCACTGCAGGGTACTACTTTTATGTCTGACGTGTTACCAGCTCCCAGGAAGGCTGCTGCAGCCTATTTGACAAACTGAAGCAGTGTTCATAGATGTTTGGCACCTCCGAGGTGATTTGGAATCCTGTGTTAGGGTTTGTCTGACTCCCAGGAACAGTGTCAGGTCGTCTTTGTGCCGCTGTAACAATCTCAGATCACCCAAAGCGCTGGACAGGCAAGGGTAAAATCAAATTCAGGCCCTTGTTTACAAACAAAACCATGACATTTTTAAAACTGAGGAATAGGAAAAAAATCCCAAATGGTGGTACAGGAGCAGCAAGTTTCCTTTACCCTGTGTGCAGCCCTGTGGCAGGCGACTTCCAGTCTTCCGTGGAGACTCTGCTTATTGTGCAACCCTGTTGCCTCCGGTTGTGTTCAGAGAAGAGACACTGATTTAAGGCTCCGTGTTTCCTTTTACACTTAACCCATTCGGATGGTAAAGGGTAGAGGTTTCTTTTCATTTTTGAAGTCATTGAAGCCTCTTTCACTCAGGCTTCTTTCACCAGACTGTAGGTTGTTTTTTCCTGCTTTGGAAGGAGAAATGTCTCTTGGGCATGGCCAGGTGCAATGCTGGTTGCTCAGGCTTGGGAGCGCTTTTCAGCTAAGTGCGCCAGAGATGGTTAGTGTGTTGCAAAGGAGATTTCATGCTATGATGGATGAATTTCAAGTCTTGTGGTCTTTTTCTTTCTTTTTCCTTCTTTTCTACCCATATGCAAAATTTGCTAATAATGCTTTAAACAGTTGTGTAACAGATTTTTTTTTCTCCAGGTTACTCCTGGAGTGGGGGACACCCTGTTATTCCAGCTGCCGTGGGTGACTGTCAGCAATGTAGCCTGTGCACCCATCCTTAAGGATGGCCACAGTGACCCATTTTGAACCATGCGCGTTGCCACACGCGTGTGTGTGCTGCTCTGGCTCACCTTAGTTACTCACTTAGCTAAGATTTTAAATAACCTATTATGGCATAGAATCATAGGGGTTGGAAGGGATCTCGAGAGATCATCGGGTCCAACCCCCCTGCCAAAGCAGCTCCCCAGCTCATATGGCAGAGATAGGCGGCCAGACAGGTCTTGAATATCTCCAGAGAAGGAGACTCCACCACCTCCCTGGGCAGCCTATTCCAGGGCTCTGTTGCCCTCACTGTGTAAACGTTCTTCCGCATGTTGGTGCGGAACTTCCTGTGCTCCAACTTGCAGCCATTGCCCCTTGTCCTGTCTCCACAGACCACTGAAAAGGGGCTGGCCAATTCCCCCTGCATCCCATGTTTAAGACATGACACTCTTTAAAATACGTAGCGTGGAAGTAACGTACATTGCTCATTTGTGTTAACTGTGCCCCACTGCATCTGGGATGTGGGAGAGGGGGTACGGAGCGGGTGTGCCGTGTACCAGTGAGTGCATCCCCTGGCCAGGAACGTGCTTTCTGTGAGCCCAGGAAGGCAGCGCCCGCACCAGATAAACCTGGGCTGCGGCAGAGCCGGGCACACAGTTCCCCAGATTTCTGTCTGATATGAAAGCAACCACGAGCAGGATGAGATTCTTTGAAGTGTTCAGTGGTCTGTCTTCCAGATGAGTTCAACAAGAGTACTAAAAATGTGGGTCTGAGTTTTAAGACTCTTGCTTATGCCAGTGCATACTTACATACCCGGTGGTGCCACTGCCTGCGGCAAGACTACTGACGTGGATAAGTGCTTATTGAAACAGAAACCCAGAAGACTTTTGAATTTCCCTGGTAAGAAACCTGAGAAGAATGGTTGGTGTATCATAGGGTTGGTGTTAGACTGACATTCAGCAGAATCAAATGGTATTTAAATTGCTTTAATATTATCCCATCCAATCTATTTGGCTTACACAATTCTCATTACGACAGTACTTGTGCTTATTTAAAAATATGTCCATGTAATTTGGAAAAAAAACATTTGAGTTGGGCATTAAATACAACTGCTTAGCTGTGAACCTTTGACACAGGGACAGGTTTTGGCTTTTCTTTAGCATTCTAGGAGATGTAGCGCTGGATGCTGGTTATGAGAAACACTTAGCAAAGCTAGATTTTATTTTTTTTTAAGAGCATTTCTGCAGTACTTAGCTTAAAAAGTTAAATGATAACCATTGCTCTGTTGTCTTAGAGCAACAATGCTTCCAGTGCACATGCATACATGTAAATAGTCCAGAATTACAAACAACTTCTGAAAAGAGAATACTGGCAATATCCTGCAGTGCTGAGGAGCTGCAGAGCATGTTTGAAAGCTTGAGTGATTCTTCTGATGAAAAATACCAAGCTGTCATTCACTACATAGCATTTCAGTTAGTTAAAGGTGCTAGTGAAATTGAAGGCACACTGTGGTACCAACAGAACAATGTTTTGGCTTTTTGGTTTTCTAAAGTGCTCTGGGAGCTGCCTTCATTCCACAATATTCCATGATCCCATGGAGGTTAATGCAAGATGGAAATGGTTAAGGAAGTCATTAATTCTTTCAGCATTATGTTGATATTTTTATTTCTACAGTGACAAAATCAGGATAACTTTGGAACCAGACTTTGTTGGATTGCCAACAAGCATAAGGTTAGATCTGTCAGGTGTGGAGTATCATGGTCTTGGGGAGGTCACTAAGGGCTGAAGACTGTCTTAGTCATTTCTAGGAAAGACACTTTGTTTTTTCATGTAACCATTATTTACATATTCTGATGAGTTGTTGGGAATTGCCTACTCTGAAGCTCCTCACTATTTTGTGCTTTTCTGATTAATGTTCCACTGGAGGGGAAGTCTTAGGAGGAGAGGCTGAAGTCCCTTGGTTTGTACAGCCTGGAGAAGAGGAGGCTGAGGGGAGACCTCATCACAGTCTATAGCTTCCTGATGGGGGGGAGTGAAGGGGCAGGCACCCATCCTCTCTTTGGCAGCCAGTGATAGAAGTGTAAGATGATGGAATGAAAGATCTAGCTTATCTGTGTGTTTTATCCTTCTATCAAAAGTTTTTTTGATAGAAATAGCTTCTCTGGTGACCCTCTTTCAAAATTACTTGCTCAGAGCTGGTTTCCATCTCCACCTTCTTCCTCCCCTGAAACAAGTTGTGTGTTGAGTCATTGTCTTGGGTGATAATAAAAGCCCCAGGTAAGCCACACCTATAAAGTTTATTTGAGGACAGTACAAGGATTAGGATGGTGACATGAAGTTCAATTTGTCCTGCCAGCGGTGTTTTGGATGAACTTAGGTAAATTGTTTAGGTTTGGCTCTTCAAAAAGGTATTTTTTAATAGTAGTTTCCTACCTCCTGTAGATTTTGTACAGAAATGTACTAACGTGGAAGTGGGTCAGATACTGCAGCAATTAGGACTAAGTATCTTAAATATAAATACACACACACATGCATAAATATATAGACGTATACATCTAAGTCTGTTCTCTAAAGCTGTGGACAGAGCAGACTATTCAGAGTGATAAACCTTTGTGTTCCACTTCTGCCTGTCACTGTATGAGTAGTTTCCTTATAGTTTGTGGGAGTGTTCACTATGATTGATGGTTCCAGATTAATAACAGTGGCAGAGTTCTTTTTGGCAAGAAACAGGACTGGTAGAGCTGTTCAGAAGCATAGTTTTAGAATAGAGTAGATGTTGGGGTTTTGTTAGCAATGGTGTTTTTTATTTCTAAGCAGAAGTTTAGTGTGCAGAAAGACAGAGTTCAGTGATTAAAATGTTACTCAGAACAGGAATAACTGCATGAAGCTCTGTGGCCTAGATTAAGCAGAATTTTTATCCAGATAGTTTTAGTGGTTTTGTGGCTTTATCTTTCCTTCTAAATTAACTCCTTTTTTTTCCCCTTCTCCTCTGGTAAGTCCTTATTCCAATATTCCATTGGTCCCATTTTAATTTTGAAATCCAATTAAATTGCATAAATTCAAACATTTGGTTTATTCTTTTAGGAAATGCAGTGTGTGGTTTTCCAAGTTCAATTTACTGTGAGTGTTGTAGCAAATAATGATGACTTACAAGATTATTAGTGTTAATCATCCAACGGATGCACAGATTGATAAGCTGCAAAGGTAGGTCTGCTGCAAAGAAAAGTGGAGCTGAATGTGCTTATTAAAAATACAGTTCTGTGAAATTGCCCAGAGTGTAGGGCCAGCTCAGATTGTTGTGCAGGAAGTGGTGGCAAGTGATGAATTGATCTGAAATTGTTAGCCGTTAGCTGGGCACATTCCCTTTCACTGCAGTGTTATAAAGTTACTTATCAGTTCCAAGTGTACTTATCAAAAGTATTTTCCTTTATCTGTAACTTTCTGCTGTGTTGAGAGGCGTGATTCCGCAGCAATTTGAATTCTTGTACTAGGGACAAGAATATGACTAATAAAGCTGTGGATGAGTTGGGCTCTGTGCCCACATCAACTGGTTTATTCCTGACTAGTGTTTGCCATGGTGTTCGTCATCTCTAGCCACACGTAACGCCAGATGTGGTTCAAGTGAAATGGCCCTTCCCCTTGCAGAGATGGAGACTCTCACACAGATGCTGCAGTTGTATGTGCCAGCTGTGCTCACACACAGGCTTCTAAAGGCACTGGGGACTGCTGTAAGCACTGGCATCACTTCTGCGACTTCACCTATAACTGCTCTTACATCTGAGTTAGACTTTTACCGGTGCTGCCAGGACCAGTTCATCTTGGCAGTTGAATTCCTCATATATTTGAAGTGTTGTGTTAGCAGCACATCTGGAAGCTTTCCTAGGTGTTATCTAATTCTTGTGTTGTTTTTAATATCAGAACTAACAATGATCTGTAGTGTATGAAAATGATTCATTGTGCAGTCAGACATTCACCCCAGCAGCTATTTGGAGTGTTCCTATGACTTTTAGGATGTGCTGAGGAGCAGCATCCTGCATTTGTTCAGCCTACTGTTGCTAAACATTTGTATCTTAACTTCAGAACTAAGTTTCTGGGATGTAAAAAGGAATCATTAATTTTCATGCACTGTGAAGTCACCAACATTTTAATTTTAGAATAAGTCATATTGTGTTGCTTGAGTTTCAGACATCTGAGTGATATTCTTAATGACTTAAAAAACACTTTTCTTTCAGAATTAAAAATCTCTGAGAGTTTAAAAACTAGCATGAGTTAAAACTGTAGTTTACTGAAAAAACCCACTAAACTTCACTCTTGGTTTGAACCAAAAATGGAGTTTCAAATTGGAAGGCAAAATGCAAGAGAAATTGATGAGTTCTGTGGGAGCCAGTTAGAATAGCTCCTCTGTTTGCATTACCCAAATATAAATTCCAGATTTCAAGAAGAACAGGAAATGATAAGTAAAGGAGACATAAGTACACTTACATTTTGGAAGTGTGTGCATGAGGATTTTGGAAAAGATTGTCATTTCTAAAGGAAAACCAGAATGTTTTCAGCAGTCAAAGTATTGGATCTAATAAGTGATAAACATCTACCAAAACATCATCCTTTAAAGAAAAGACTGACTTGGGTATGTTTCAGATAAGGTTGTAAAGAAAATCTGACCCTAAGGCCAGAGCAGCATTGCTGTATGTGGTATGTGCACAGGATTTCACCAAAGTTTTAGCGGACAGGTCTGTGCGTGCTGCTTCTTGCCTTGCTTGTAGGGCTTAGTTACAGATGTAGGTACCACATGTATTTGCTGCAGTTGTCTTAGTTTGTGTATGTAAAACCAAAGTTGGTTTAATTCCTGATTGCTTGACAGCCTGATGCTGTTTCATTACCACTTTCATGAGTCAGCTCTGATGGTAAAAGCAGCAGTCTGAGCTGCTTTTGTTTTTTTGAGGGAGAAAGAGCAGCCATGGGGGCAAGGCTGCTGCTGCTTTTGGCAGAAGTGCCAGCTCAAGCTATTCCTTGAACTGCAGTCTCAGTTTGTGTGGATTTTGTCTACAGTTCTCCTTAGCCTGCCATCAGTCATGCCTCTCCCTCATTCCTGTCCCTGTGCCTTCTGCCTTCTCTTGCCTTGAGGCTCTGGGGCAATGCAGGTCACGGAGCTGATTGAGCTGAGGCAGGAAGGGCAAGCAGCCTCCATCACACGTTGGTCTTTCAGCCAAAGCTAGGGAAAGGTTGGGTGGAAAACTGAGCTGCCAGTAGAGTCGGCAAAGTCATCTTTGTTCTTTATTTCGTTCTGCACCAAAGCCAGCTTATCAGACCAGCAGATCTAACCACTAGTGTTAAAACTTTGACTTCCTTATAGCACCCTTTTCCTTTTCCCTATCTGAACGTCTTAGATCTGAGTGTAACTTCTACTTCGCAACTTTTATTAGGAATTGGCTTTTCATGTTAAAATATTCTATTGATAATGTTTGAAAGACTTCAGCTTTACATGCTGTTGACTCAATGCCACGCTCAGGCCGTCAAAGATCAGTTCAGACCTAATTGCTGTCCTGGCTGGCATAGAGTTAATTTTCCTCCTACCAGTGGGTATAGTAGCACTGTGGTTTGAGTTTAGGATGAGGGCAATGTTGATAACGCACCAATGTTTTAGTTGTTGCCAAGCAGTCAGGACTTTTCAGCTTCTCGTACTGCCCTGCCAGTGAGAAGGTGAGGGGCACCCAAGGAGCTGGGAGGGGACACAGCCAGGGTGGCTGACCCAGGCTGGCCAGAGGGATATTATATTCCATACCATACGATGTCATGCTCCATATGCAACTGGGGGTTGGGTAGGAGGTGAGATGGCTCATGAATGATTGGAGCATCAGTTTCAGGTAGTGAGCAAATAAGTTGTGTATCACTTTTTTTAATCTTCTTTCTTTTCTGTCCTGTTAAAGTGTCTCTATCTCAACCCATGAGTTTTAGCTTTTATATTCTCCTTTCCAATTCTCTCCCTTGTGCTACTGTGTGTGAGGGTGAGTGAGTGAATGGCTGTGTGGTTGTTTTGGGTGCCTGCTGGGTTAAACCACGGCATGTACAACTAGACATCTATCGGGGAGCTCCACCGGAAGTTACCTAACCTTCAAAATCTTGCCCTACGTTTCCAATTTAAAGACTCATTCTACTGAAAGTTTCCTTACGTACAAAGAGGAGCAAACTGCTGTTTACAAAAACAGGCTCACATGCTGGCATTTGCTTTGCTGATTTTAGCAAACTCCTTGCTGTGTTTCTTCAAGTCCCCAGATTTGTTGAGTTCTCAGTATTGTGGTGAATTGCCTTATGTATGAAAGGACTCCTCACTTGCATTTAGGAAAACATTTATGTTTTTAATAACTTTGCATAAAGAGGATTAGATTTACTAGTTGGTTTGATTCCCTAACTGCTACTTTTAAATTAAATGTGTCATGCTCCTATTTATTATGGCTTAAAAGTCAAGAGTTAACACACAGATCATCTTAAATTGGTGCTCAGTAACTTTGTGCTTTAAACAGACTTCTACAACTCCTCTGGGCCGTGGAGGTAGACATCCTGCCTGAACTGGCATTCATCAAACAGCAGCTGAATGGTTTTGCTAGAAACAGCCTGGATCTGTTGAGACTGATGCTGAGCAAATGCTAACAAGCCCTGCTTGATCCAAGTTGAATGGGATTAAATAGTATTTGTACTATAGTGAGCATTGTGTTCTGGAGCGTCCTAGTCTTGTTTCCTGAAACGGTGCTGGAAAAGTGATCTCTCTGTGAAGTAATAAGCGGTATCTCTGTTACTGTAACTGAGAGAAAAAGGTTTTGAGGGGCATAATCACTGAGTATTGTGAGATCCAAAAGGAGTACTGACTGGAAATGTGAGAAGAAAATGTTTCTAACTTCTAGGCAGCTGAACCAAGCTACGTTTTCAAGTTAGGAATCTGGTGATGCCTGGGAACAAAAAATTTGACCTCCTTGTCTTTTCCAGGAGAAAATTGTACAAATGTCAACATTTTCCTTGTACTCTTCTCAGCACATAGTTTCAAGAAAGCAGGTCATAAAAGCTTGTGGAAAGTAGAAGTAGAAAGTGTGTGATACTAAGACAGTACCACAACCAGCCTGTAGCTTTATTCAAAATTTGAGTAGAGAGGATACACAGACCTAAAATAACATAGCTATAAGAGATACAATATGTGTCTACTCACACACACACGCTTTTTAAAGACAATGGGGCAAAATGGTGATAAAAAAAATCAGAAAAACATTGATAGTTTCTTGCTGCTTGTCAAGCTGCGTTTTCTGCTGCCTGTGTTTCCTGATCAGCTGGAGCCATCTCAAGTTGTCTGTAACATCTTAGCAGTTTTCTGTAGTAATGGCAGCTGCAGGATGGCTGTTGATTGGTATCTATCCGAACTGCTCATCGTCTGGATGAGCAGTTCTTGTTTCTGTCTTTCCCAGGAGTTAAGTGTAGCTGCTTTCATCACGCTGAACGGATTGTAATTTGTTCTGTGGTGCCGGGGTGTGGGTAAATCTCTGTGCTCCATAGGAGAAAGTTGTGCAAACTGTTCTAGGCACAGCAGACCACTCTCTCTTTTACTGATGAGCAGAGGGTGTCCTGAAGATGACTGTATATTATGTCATACATCTGTAGAAAATGTACCTTTTATGCCTCTTATGTTGAATATCCTTGTAGTGAACATCTGGCCAAAAAGGTTGGATGTAATGAACTTTGCTATGGCTGTGTAACCATGCCAGGTCATCTCTGAGAAATGCCAAAGCTTATGGGTATCCGTTTGCCCCAGAAATTTAGAGACTTGTCCTTGACACTTACATCAGGTCTTTCTGCACACACCTCCTCCTCAGCTCTTGCTTTAGATCACTTGTGCCAGGTATTGGTTGCCTTCCATGAAGATACAGCTGGCAGCTCGTCCATTCTGGAGTTAACACATGTAAGTGCAGTGATAGAGTTGCATTAATGAAAATCTTTGGTAAGTACTACTGCCGTGTCACACCCACGCTGCGGGCAGTGCAGCCGGGCGCCCACACCGAGGTTTGCATGGGGTTTGCAACGCTCCCCTTCTCGAACGGGAAACGATGCAACAGGCAGATGTTTTAAAAACAATCAAGTTCAACTCTAGTTCCTTTCTAATGAGATTTGACCTTCTACATTGTATTGTAGGCAGACAAGTAAAGTCTTGGAATTTCATTTGCAGTGTGGGACACACTACATACAGTCTTGTTAAAATCTAAGGAAAACTTCGTTGGAGTGTGTAAACCGAGCAGAGTTTCCTCCCTGGTACTCTGTAGAAAAGCCCTATGTTGAGTTTTGCCAAGGTTATGCACTCGTGTCTTCTGGTCTGTCAGTTTTATACAGTGTTGAAATGTAGAAAACTTTTGGGCAGATTTTGAGCTTGTGTAAATAAATGCAGACCCACTGGCAGAGAGCGGAGCAAGGCCGATGTGTGCAAGTGCAGAAAACAGGCAGCTCCTTACATAAGTGAAAAAGTTGCTACTGATCTTGCTCATGTTCTCGTGGATGTATATATGCATGTATGTAGTGTCATATATACATATCCTACTTGCAGCAATGCCATCTCAACCATGGGCTCCTTAAATGTCAAAATACCATGACAAATTTAGCACAAACTCTTAGTTCCATTCCTGATGAAATTTAGTTGATAGTCACTTCAACCTACGCTGGAATAATTGTAGAAGTGTCTTGTACTTCCCTTTCATGTGATTGCAGAGCATGGAAGGCAGTGGGGTATGGAATGCTCAAGTTGTATTTGATTGGCACTGTTACTGTTTCTGACTCCCCTAGTTACACTGGCGACCTGACGCTTTACTAGTTAGTGTTATGTGTGTCCTCTTACAACTCACTACAGCCCATATATTGGATCTGCTGCTTTTTATCATGCTGCAGAGTATGAGAACCACAAGCACATTGTTTTTAAGCGTCAGAAGTGAGTAACAAAAAGGTGAAAGGCATGTTCAGCCCAGCACAGATCATGCTGACCTCGCTTCTATGGCAAATGCTGTAAAAGACTATGGAAATACTCACAGTGGAGTAACTAGGAAGTGCAGTGATAATCAGAATATGTGTTCCTGTGGACCAGCTCCTGGAGGAGTCATTCATTCCCATGGAGAGTGATGTAAGCAGCTACCATTCTCACTGATGTCTGTTTAACTGTCATTTGGCATAGACATATAACAAGCTGCTGAGCAAGAGAACTGGACTGTCTCAGTGTCAGTGTTACAATAACCTTTGTGCTGTGCTTGTGTGGTATATCTGTGCTGGTACCTCTATGATAGCTAGGTCTGGAGACACAGAAATACATCAGACAATTATAAAAGGAAAGACATTTGCAAACTGAGTAGGAAGGATAAAGTACCTATACTGAGCTCTACTTGAAAGCCTAAATTGTGTAGCTCAAAGGAGCTGGCTCATGGGATCATCTGGATTCGGTCTTGATGGTGAAGACTTAAAAAACTGGCTTCTTTTTATACAGGTGTTTTTTTTCTGACATGCCAGTCTTCAGCTGGAGAGACTGGCTGCAGTGAAGTAGGTATAGTCTGTCAGAGGAAGATTAAGAATTAGTATGATAGAAAGGGCCAGAGCCAGCTGCCTGCACTGTCCCACCTATGATGTCATAGATCAGGAGAAGCTGGAATAGTCTGGGCTATACTGCACTGGGCTACCTGTTGGATACTGCGGTAGCAGAAAGCCTTGCTAAGAAGAACGTATATACTCTCCTTTCGAATAGAATAGAGGGATGCACAGTAACAATGCTGTGGCTGTGCTGGGTATAGTACGCTGCCCATATGGAACCAGCAAGTGTAGACAAAGGGATTTTGATGGGAACTGACTCTCTCGTACTTGGTCGGGCACAAGTTCTTCAATTTATTTTTTAACTTGAATAAACAAAAAATGACATAGCAGATCCCATGTCAGCCAAAAGAGCCATCTGTGGTCTAACCCTGTGACAAACAGTATAGCAGTAATTCCAATGCCACCAACAGTGAGGAGTTTGCCAAAAAAGCAGATGCTTCTTTTGACATGCATCTTCAGTGCAGTGCTGTTTCTATCCTCTAATTGCTGTCTATGGAGGGAGGGTGGATACGATAGCCAGATGAGCAGAGTGATGAAATCGTAGTTTTGAGGGAAAAAATGAGAGTTTGGAAAACAATAACAAACCACTCCCCCTATTATTATTTTAAATTATTATTAAAATGAATAATTATTATTATAAAAACTCAGATAAAGAACTGTGAAATTCTCCTGTGTTTCATTAAACCCGTGACACTTCTTAAGTAAGAGGCAATACTTAGAAGAGCTTATCAGAAATCTTAAGTCTAATACAATATGGAAGAACAGTAAATAACATCTAGAAACTTTTCTGCAGAGTTTTCAACTTTTCAAAATAAATCATTTCCTTCTCTATTTTTTTTAAAGAACTAAAGATCAGCCAAAGACTGTACTGCCAGTCTTTGTAATGCAGGTATCCAAGCAGTTCTCTGAGTAAACTGAGGTATCTAAATGTCTGTACTGTGCTATCTTTTAACGTAGCACTTGATCTCATAAAGCTGCTGATGAGTCTTACAGACTTAGTTGGACTAACCAATCATGGATGGCATCCTTA
Organism: Gallinula chloropus; assembly: GCF_964237585.1. Lineage (NCBI taxonomy): Eukaryota > Metazoa > Chordata > Aves > Gruiformes > Rallidae > Gallinula > Gallinula chloropus. Next base: position 18,050,647 of record NC_140090.1, on the reverse strand, counting down.
ATTGTTAAGAAAAGATGATAGCCTCATGAATGTTGCATATTTACTACTTTAAGGAATTAAAGCCCTAGTTACTTTTGCCCACAAAAAAGCACATTTGAACATTTCCTAAATAGAAGTACTTGAAAACAGGAAGTTTTCAATCGCATTGAATATTGTCCGTGGCCCCATTCATTGGCATTGGGGGTAAAGGTTCAACACAGGTAATGACAAAAATAGTGAACACCACAGCAGTTGAACTGGAGATCCACATTCTTCTGCCAGAAGAGTCTGTCCTCTGAACAGAAGTTACTGCCTTGTGTGATGCAGGGAAGTCTTACTGCTGGAGCTTAGTTTTGTGGGTTTCACTAGGAGAAATGGTTACTTGCTGTCCCTTATTTTCCTACAAGGGAGCCAAAACATACTCAGGATGAATTCAGCTGACTCATTTTCCGTACATTTAAGTTCTACCTGGTGGTGCTGCTTTTTGTATGTTACTTCTTCCCATTACACTATAAATGCAGTAAGAAGATATTATGAATTATTTATTTACAGATCTCAGGGCACTTGTTTCCTGATTCCATGATGAAGAAAAAATAATCCCTGTTTTTCCTTTGCATTTTTTTTTAATAGGAGATATCTGATTGTTTTAGGGTTTTTTCATTCTTAAAAACCTGAACTTCATGTTATCCTAATCAGAGCAGTATTTTGTACTTTCATGTAGGGGGTGTGCCTCCTGATCATCAGTCTCGTTTAGGGTAACTGTGCTTACTGTGCAGTGGTTAAAACCATAAAGGTTCAGAAGCACTCTGAATTTGAGGACTGGGATGGATGAGGCAGTGATGGGATCGATGATGCCTTTCAGTGTGCCCTTTGTGCTGCTTCCTCCCCTCCCGTAGCAGCGCAAGCCAAGAGCTAATAATGAGTTTACTTGGGTGTGCTCCACTCCCGTCCCCAGCTCTGTTTCTGCTACAGAGTGCCTTAGAAAGGGAACCACTCAGCTGGGCAGTATTTCCTTATTTTGCTGATGAAAATGTCACATGGGGACAGTGTCAGAAGTCTCAGTCAAGATCTGTAGATATTCAGTGCTTCTGCCTTATCCACTAAGCTGGTTGCGCTGGCAGTGAAGAAAACGAGATTGTTTTGATGTGATCTGGTTTTGACAGATCTATTCTGTCTGCTTTTTTAAAAAATAATTTTGTTATCTTCTAGATTCTTTTAAGCTGATTGTTCAATAATTTGTTCCAGAATATTTCCGGGAATTGAAGCTGGTCTGAGTGCTGTGAAATGCCCTCAGTCTTCCTCTTCCCCTTTAAAAAAAAAAAAAAAAAAATTAAAAAAATTTTGCAAGACACTCGATGGCTGATGGAGAAGTGAAACTATTTATGGGAATCCTATATGTGCCAGCTGCAGTTTGGCTGGATGACTTTTACTTGTCCTGGGAATGCGACAGCTTTCATGAAGCAGAACAACTGCCTGAATGTTTTTTCTTTTCTTTGATTTTTACATCTGTTTTGGGCTGATGCCTGGAGAGTTTTTAAATGGTGGTGGTGAGTAGGAGTTTCCTGTTTAATGAATGCTTAAGCAGAGACCTATATACAGTAAGAAGGGACTGCTGTGACCCTCGAGTTTAGGGACTTCTGGACCTCTTCATGCTGCGAGTGTGGAAATAGTCCAAGAGGCAGATGAAAATACTACATTTCTGCGCTCTTCCTCTTAAACCTCGTAGCTGCTGCCATCAATGCCCCAGGAAACCTTCCATGTGCTTATTGCTGGTGTTTCATGGGCTCTGCTGGAAATAGTGCCCATGTCATTATGTAGGACTTCCCTACTAGCACATGACTCAGTGTGGCCCCTCTTCAATCACACATCCTGAGTCATAAAAAGCTTATTGGTTTATTTTTTACTTAGTCTTGAAGTTCTTTATTCTGAGCTGCCATCGAAGTGTTTGTGAGTTTTATGTGACTTGCCAGCTCTGATGTGACCATCCTTGGGTCTAGTCTTACCTATTGTCTGACACAGGAGATTCTCAGTTAATTGCAGTTTCAGTTGAACCATTTCTCCTACCAGTGATACCTTCGATGTTTCCTGTTGTGGAGAACATGGTAAGATTTTATACCGTGCTATTAATGTGTACCAGCAGATGTGTAGTGCAAGGGAGGGATTATTTTTATTATTTGTATTCAGTGTGGCTTGTATAAACCCATTCGTATGTGAGGTAAGCCTCCCTGAAAATGGATGTGCTTTTCTTCTAATTGCCATTTCAGTCCTCAGGGTGGAAGAAAAACTTTAATGTAGTCTAGGGATTCAGTGCCATTTTCTCTCTGGGTCCAGAGTAAAAGTTTTGGCTGGTTTCACTGAAGGCAAATAGGTCTGCGTATTTACTAGAGTTAAGAAGGAAGCTGGCAGTGAATTCTTTTGTGTCTATTGCTCAATGGAGGGCTAACCACAAAAACATCTACATGCTTTTTTGTCTGGAAGATCTTAGTACCAAGCTCTTTTTTCTTCAGGTACTTCAGCATCTTGATTTTCTTTTTATATTCTTTTAATGCAGACTAGCTGTTGGATTGCTGCAGCACGTTGAAGTCTCAGAAACTAAAACTCAAATGTTTTGCTTCAGATGTGTCTAATTCCGTCACAGCTGGGACATGGTACTAATGTATTGTTTCAGGGGATTGCCCAGGAAATCCAGGTATAAAACCAAGAGGGAAGAGGATGCTCTGATTCATGATGAGCAAGTAGAAGGGCGAAGGGTTGATAGCTTCTGCAAAGGAACAGGACACAGCCCAGCTCAGCACTCCTGTCTCTCTCCTTTGTCATGGCTTTTGTGCTGCAGTGTGGCTGGTGTCATCTATCCAGCCCCTGTTACTGTCTCTGAAGTAGGGGAGTCAGTGGAGCACTTAAAAATCCCTGATGGGATAAAATCAATACAGTTGGTGAGCTCCAGTTTTTTCATCATCACTGAGACTGTAGAAGAGCTACCTGAAGTAGGAGGAGCTTCCTGTACCCATTGCTTGATCTGTTGTAATCTCTCCTGCTATCTCCAAGTTAGAAACTTTTTTGTAAGTAGTAATAATATTTTTTTTTTTTTTTTTGAGGAAAGCCTGTTCATTACCATCAGCATGGGCTTTGTCACACACTTCACTGTGGGCAGGATTATGCTCCCATTCTTCAAGTGTCTTCGTAAATAGGAAATACATAGACCTGGAGTTTTGTTGCAGAGGGTTTGTAGCAGAAGGTTGCTGTTGCATTAAGGTTTAGTATGTAGAATTTAAATAATATTGGTTCCATCTGGTCCGTTGGTTCTGTGATTCTGTGATCCCTTTAAAAACATGGGAACGTGACATTTTGTAACAAGCTGGAAAGGTTTGCTTCTGTACTCTGTGTCGTTAGTAATTGTTGCTTTCTGTTGAGAATAGGTTTAGTCCTATCGTGTTACTGTGAAGGGTGGTTTGTCCTCTCACCATCCTGAGTAAAAAGAAGCAAAATAGCTGCCAGTGGGGAGAGCTATCAGCATAGCCTAGGTAGAAATTTGTTAGGAGCAACTGAGCTGTGACTAAGGGTTTATGCTAGACTTTGTCTTGTTTCATTGCTGACAGAGCCACTCTTCGTGAAGATCTTTCAAAAAGGAAGCTGAGAAATGCACCTACTCCTGTTTATCTGTATTTCAAGGAAGGGCTTCTTAAATGGCTCAGAAAAAAGGTGGATGGAATGCTTTCCAGGGTTTTGCCAGAAATGTTCCTTGTTCTTACTGGCAACGTGGTGCAAATTAGTTAAAACACAATGGATTGAGAGAAAAGACAATGTTGATTTAAATAAAAAAAAAGTTGAAGTGAAAATAACTTTTTTAAACTTTCACAGATAAGCAATGATACCCATCTGTGTTTTCATTTCCTTTTATTTCTTTTTAGTATGGAGAAGCCTGTCAGCTTTGTTTAGAAAAATAGTTTTCATAGGACTTGGAGATAACATACAGGCAAGAAAAAGGGCATAACCCTCTATTTTTATCTTGCAAAGCTTGTCCTAAAACTTAACACCTAAGGAATAAAATTAAAACTGAGGGGCTGCTTTTTCCTGTTCATTGTTGGTTGGTGGAGTTGTTTTTTAAACATTTGATTTTTCAACCTGTTTATTGCTATCCATCATTGTCATAATGCCAGCTGTAGTATTTAGTTCTTTCATGCCAAGATATGGAAGGTTTAGAGAGCTTTTTGGGAGAAACTCAGGGCTGGATCTCCAGGTGCTCCAGGGCTGTCAGTGATATTTCATAACAGGGAGAGTCTCTGCTTGATGCCAACTCCACCCACGGGGTCCTGCCTCTTCCCAGCACCTAGTTTTTTTTGCTTTGTGTGGCTGGAGCACCAGTACCCATGTTTGCTATCTAAGGGTAGATGGAGTAGGCTTGGATCCTGGGTGTGCAAATAGCTCTGATCACGAGACACTGTATCTGTGGTCTCAGCCCTTGCTGCAGTAGCTCTGTTGACCCTTGCAAGTGTTGCTATGAGACCATGTTCTTTACTTGTGCAAAGAGAGGTATAGGTCAGTGGTTTAAAGGAGAAAAAGGGGGCAGGTCTCAGGGTTCTTTCCCTCCTGAGGAGGTATTCAATAGGAGTCTGGAGGACCCAGCTTTTGAGATGCTCTCTATGCTTTATACTGGTATCATCCTGAAAATGCTTAGAAAGCAGTTGACTTGCTGAATCTTCTAGTGACAAGTGCTGACAGAAGGCAGAACAACAGAGAACCTACCCAAAGGCAGGAGGTGTCAAGACAGCAGCAGCAGATCTTTCTGTTTCTACGGTTGACTCATGTCCACTGAGAATTGGACATGGAGAAGCCTCCAGAAATTCAGTTTTGATTGCCATAACATCTCAGATCGGATGATAGAAATGGTGAAATAGAGTAGTGCAAGGGACATAGGCACTTCTACGACAGCCATCAGTTTGCAGGCTGAGACTAGGTGACCAAAGTTTAATATTTTGTTAAGTCTAGTAATATCCAGAAAATTTCCAAAATCATGTAATTTAATACTTTTTATCACTTGCACAGATCCACAAAAATGCATGGTAGTTCTTGTATCAATGCCAGTTACAGAGGGTGCTGTTTTGAAATGCTGTTTAGTGAAATCAGGGAGGTTAGGCCAAGTCAGGCAGGGTGAGCAGGTACTTGAAGCTTAATCGCCTGACCAACGCTAGGCAAACACCAGCGACAAGATTTTGAAACTATGAGATGATCCGAATAGCAGTTCAGGCTAAATCAGATAGTTAATGTATGCTGTAATTTATGGCTTGAATTTAGAGCTGAAGTGTGAGAACTAGCTCTGTTGTTAAAAGTCACGGTACTTTTCCCACCAGGAATTTTAGCTGAGCGAAGGAATTTATAATTAAATGCTAGCATGTTATATAACTTCATAGATGTGTTTTTCTAACACAAAGTTAGATTTAAATGGATTGCTACCATAATAATCATGCTCTGTTATGGGACACTCATTATCCAAGTTATCTTTTGCTTGTTGGAGTTTGATTGGACTTTTGTAGTCTGAAGGCAGCAAGGATCAGTGTCTCAACTCCCAGGTCAAAGGAATTTCTCAGGGTTGTTCTGTTTTGTTTTGGTTGGGTGGTTGAGTCCTTTGGTGTGTTTTTTTTCTTCCTGTTGACAGCAAAGAGAGTCTTCTCCTTGGCAGGCAAAATGCTGCTCTGACTCATTTCCAGTCCTGAAGCATAGAGTGGTTTATAAGAAAGACAGGAATGGTTCATATAAAGATGAGAATATTCTCCAGTTGTTTTTCAATACTTGTGATTATTCCCATTTGGGTTTTTATATCAAGAAGAAAACACAGGCAGGCAGTTTTCCTTGGTTCAAGGCACTCCATGGCGCCTGTTCTGTTGCTGAGCTTTTCCTTTTCCCAATGAGTACCTGTGGTTTTCCTGCTGTCATACTGTGAAGGGATGGAGGGAAGGTCCCTCAGAGATCAGGTGTTGGGAGTTCCTCACAGCTGGCTTCAGAACGGGATGGGGTGATCATACAGTGTATAGGATGATTGTTACACCACTGACCTCTTTTGTTAAAATATTTGTTGAAGAAGACAGTGAGGAAACTGGTGTGGAGAAAGAGTGATTGCTCATTACCTTTGGGAGTGAAGACTAAGGAGAAAATGGCAAACCACTGCGAAAATTGGGTTTTTTTTGAACAGGAATATTGTCGCAAGAAATAAGGGTCCATTACTTCATTTTGTCCTTACTCTACTTGTGTTCAGTGTTTTAATTTAAGAGGCAGTTAAAAAAAAAGAATAATTAATGATTGTGGGTTTATGTGTGTTACGTTATTGTGAAGTCTGTATAATAAAATCTTAGGTACAGTTTTTGCTGTGAATTTGCAGCAGAGACTACAGTTTGTAAAACAAAACTTTTGAAATTGATTTCAGGTAGTATAAAAAGCTTTCATTTAATGTTCATGAAAGCTGTTTCTAAACAAACAACCCCAAACTTTGGCCAGGTCTCCACTGCAGAAAGTCTTGCCAGCGAGTGTTGTATCAGCCAGGGGTGTGGAAAAAAAGTCATACATCCCTGCTGACATCCATAGGTTGGCAAAACCCCAGGCATGGATGCAGCTGCGCCGGCAGAAGAGAACTTTTATCAGTTTAGCTTCTGTCGTTTGGGGAGGTGATGCAACTACGCCAGCAGAAAAACTCTTCTGTTGGCGTGCGCTGTGAGCGTAGGAGGCAGTGCCAGCACAGCGACTGCCGCCAGGCCCCGCGCCGCCGCTGCCCAGCCTTTTACAGCAACTGCAACTGGAAAAGAAAAGCCCCTTTGAACAAAAGAGGGACCTCTGTCATTTAGCTCTTACAAGTAGCTGTCGATGAGGAACAGATCGGAAAGAGTGATTCGGCTTTTAAAATTAGGTCTTAATGTAAAAAATGTGTTTAAGTTGTATGGCTTTAAGATGTCACCATCCTTTAATGGTTAGTTGTCTGTGTGTCCCTGGGTTGCAGGGTTTGGGAGCATCTGTGTTTCGTAAAGCCTTTAAGTCTGGTGAAGGTATGTGTGTCTGTGGGAGCAGTGAAAAACCCTCTGTCTGTAAACTGAGCAAGACAACTATAATCACATTTACATTCCCATCATATTTGGGTGTGACCACTATCACTAGAGCATCCTCATGTTTAAATAAAAGTTTAAATTTCTCAGAACAGAGTGTTTATGCTTCGCAGGAAGACAGAGTCGGGACTCCTGCTCTCCCTCCGCAGACACACACATTCTCCTCTCCTGCCTTTGGCCAGCTGGTGACAAGTTTACAAAACTCCAGTTATTCATAGTGTAGAAACCCAAAGGTTTTAAGGGAAAAACATTGCAAGTAGTAAAAGCAAACTGAACCAAAGGTACTGAAAAACAGAATAGAGGCTCTCAGTCTCCAATAGCAATTACCGGTTAAGATGATGACTGGTACGTGTGTGCTGACTTTTATGGCAGCACGGGGGAAGTGCGCATCTTGAAACCTTGACCACAGCAGTTGTGCATCTGAAGTCTGTGTGCATGTTGAGAACTCTGCTGAAGGCTTCTAAAAGAGTGGAGTAGCACCGTGCCAGGCGAAGTTTGTTCAGTTTGTTATGAAAATGTTTTGAAACTAGTTGCTCTGTCATTCTGCACTGCTTATAACCCTAAAAATAATTGCCTGGTGTTACTGGAAGCAGAAGGATCTGACAACCCGACTTGTGGTGCTATAGTTAAAATCCGTCAGTGTTTCCATTACAAACTTGGAGGGAGGGTTTAATCTTTTTCCCATTTTAAATCGTGCCTGGAAGAAACTCTAGATCAGCTCTTCAACTCCAAGTATAAGTCTTTTAAAAGACATTTGATGTTTCTAAAAATCTTTATTTAAAAACAAATCGGTCTCCTATGGCAATGAAATACTGATACAGAGTTTTGAAATTTTAAATGATGAGGGGGTTTGGTCTGGGGTGGGTTTTTTTAATTTTCAATTCAATTCAATTAGGCAACAACAACCTTTCTACATATCAATGTTGATTTTGTGGTGAGTATTGCAGTTTGCTGTTCCAGGCTGTGATTGCTGCACAGCAAACTTTGCAATCTACCAAATTGGAAGATTTCAAAACGGTCCTAGGGAAACACAAAAAAGAAACACACTATTGTCACAAAGTATCTGATACAAGGCATGCATGCCCTTGTACTTTTTTCCCCACTTACAATTTCATTCCAGTTTCCCGATTATCTTCAGAAAGTTTAACTAGGCTGTAGTTTCGTGGGCGCTTTAAACCGTGGCAAACTGTAACCCCCTCCTCTCTGCCTACACAGTCCTGTTCCCTGCCTTGTGACAGCCGAAGCTTTTGCGTAGTGCAAACCCACATGTGGTGAACCAGATCAGGGAAGGTATTTTTTTTTAATTGTTTCAGTTCAGGCTGTGGCTGCACAACTGTGGAACCAGGGTAGGAAGAAGTGAGTCTACATGGACATATCCTTTTATATTCCACTTATTGTTTCTTCCCCCTACCGTGCCTTTCCCCTGCAGTTCACTGGGCGGTTCTTCGCTCTGAGCTCCTGGAGCCGTGGAGGCTCTGGCTTTGCAGGGAAGGGGCTGCAAAGCAGCCCGTTCGTTCTGTCAGTCAAACCCTTGCAGTCACAAGACCTGTTACTGGTCGCTGCAGTTCCCTGGTGTATTTGTGAAAGTAGTCCTCCCTTACACAGACCTGTTTGTAATATTTTCTGTGCAGTGCCCTGCAATGCTGTTGTAAGTGACTGAGACTGCTCAACTGCAGATTTTTCTCTAGTAGGATGTTTTCCCATTTCATTAGGGTCTGATTTTAAGAGCAATAGCCTTAGATAGCTTGAGGACTCTGTAGAAATGCTTATGTGCTCATCTCCTTATGATACGTGAATGTTTTGCCATTTTACAGATTCTTTTTCTTGACACTTTTGAAATAATCCACGGATACTGAGATCAGTGGCAGTAGAAAAGTTCTGCCAAGGCATGCAGTTAATAAAAAGTCGTGTCCTTAAGCTGTCTCTGCTCCTTCTTGATCTTTAAAAAGCCACACTCGCAGTATTGTAGGAAGTCCTAGAAGCTAAAAGATACAAAAGAGGCTTCTAATTATTTGTATATTTCTGAATGGATTAGGGAAATAGTATAATCTTCATCTCTGCCACAGTAATTAATTTATGACATGTGAAATAGTGATATAGACTTAGTTTATACCTGCTGGAACCTAGAGGAATAATATCCCTTATTTCATTTTCACATCAGATGCCTGAATGAAGAGTGATAAAATCCTGTGAGTAATATTCAGCAGAGGTTTCTAAATAATCTGAGCCTGTGTCATGCACTGAGTGTGCTTCAGGTGGTGGTTGGGTGTATTCAAAAGTGCCTGTGCATCCTGTCCCCTAACGTGGTGTGAAAGCAGGTGTATTTAAGTACATGAGTAATTATGTACAGATTCATCCCAGTGCTCTGAAAGGTAAACAGGCTACTTCAGACTGAGCTAATGTGCATGTTGCAATTGCTATCTGTAGTTTCCTCTAACATGCTTTTTCCTTTGCAGCAGTCCATTGTACCAGCCCACCCAATGGCTCCTCCTAGTCCCAGCACCACCAGCAGTAATAACAACAGTAGTAGCAGCAGCAACTCAGGATGGGATCAATTAAGTAAAACAAACCTTTACATCAGAGCACTGCCTCCAAACACCACTGATCAGGACCTGGTAAAATTATGCCAACCGTAAGTACTATGCCTAAATATCAATTATAATGTCATACCTTAAAAGCTTTTATTAGTAGGTATACAAAATTAATGTTTGGATTACGAGGGAAGAAAACCAGATTCAACTTCCCTGGCAATCAGAAGGAAGAGTGTGTTTGGCGCTTTGGAGAAGCAAAGAAAGTTGAAGTATAGTGGTGAACAGAAGCAACCCATTGCTTTACTAAGAGCTGTCATCACCCATACTGCTGCCTGATGCTGTTGAAACCACAGATAAATGAAAATTAAAACCTGTGAATGTGAAACATGCTATTAAGAACTTGCAAGAGAGGGTCTCCTCTGTTCACTACTGAGATAATCTGTTGATACAACTCCACAAGTAATTGATCTGTAAATTTCAGGTGTGTATTTGAATGGTTATCTTAGTGTCAGACTAGTTTATGTTGGCTGTACATTACTGCACAATTATATTTTTGATTATAAATAGTCAATCCACATAAGAATCCGCTCTAGTGGCTGGAGTTCTGGGTAGACTTTGCTTAGCAGAAGTTTTTCAGGCAATGCTGTTAACATGGGATATTTTTTTGTTTTGTTTATGTGAGTTTTTGCATCTGCTTTTTAACTTTAACAGCAAAACGTTCCTTTTAGTTACTTTCAAATGTTGGTCAGATGGCAAGAGACTGCAACTAGCTTGGTTTTGCACTGTTTAAAATCACTTTTCTTGAATGTTTTACTGAATTTTTAAAACCCTTACTACTGAAATTTATAGGGCACTTTTGGGGTTATTTTGAAATCAAAAGTACTTAGCTAAAATTTCAATGATAGCTGTAAGAAAATGTCCAAATTGCTCTTGAATGAAAGGAGAATCATTAAGATTTGTATATAACAGTACTGCCTGAGATTCTCAAAGTAATTTTTTGTCTGATTTAGCTGATAAATAACTAGGCAAATACAAAAATACATGCTCAAGAGAGGTTAGTGAAATAGCTAGAAAAACCTGTAAGTTTTGGATCTCAGCTTGTATGAGGCACATTTAATTTTGAATATTCTAAAAGTTCTGACATCTAGTTTATAGAGAAGAATTTTTTTCTTTTTTAAATGAAACTTGGCCTTTCAGGATAGTAGTTGTGTAGCAGTTGTCATAATATTATAATACAAACAACTTGGTCTCGGGTCTTTATAGAAAAAAAAATAGATTCCATTTGGTCATTTTCCCACAGCAAATGCAATCCATGTGTTTTACAGAAAAGAGAATGAATTATCAATCAGTGAAAAGATTCATTGATAAATTAAACATTACAGCTTCCCATGCGACAGTGACCTTTTGTCACTTGAATTTTTGTTGCCAATGCGTACTCTACAGAAGTGGATTTTTCCTTCCCATTTTTGTCTTTTGAACTGATGAGGAAACCTTGGCCTGCTCACTCATGTTATGTTAGGACAGAGTTGTGAGGTTATTTTGCACTGGAGCCGCCCAGTAACTACTATTTGTGCAGTGGTTACTATAGCTCCTTAATCTCCTTCTGAAGACATTTTGGGTTGCACAGTCTTAGATGTCATCGATGCCTGGACATCCTAGAAAAGAACGTGTTCAATATGTAGCTGTAACCGGTCCTTTTCTTCTTGGGTAGCCAAAGATTCTGATTTTGTTGTAGTTGCTGTCCAATATACAATTGTAGTTGGAACAGCTCGCATTTTGCAAATAAAGGCAAGATCTGGAGTCATCAAGTTATTAAATCAGTTCTGACGTGAATTTACAGACTTGGAAGGTTGTGGCGTTTCTTCCTGTGAGCTATTTCTCTCCGAAATGTCTTACTGAGAGGAAAGGAGGCCCTGTCTCCAAATTCTCCATTTCTGCTGAGGAACCAAGTGGGATGTCCAGAAATTTTAGGCTTGGAACACCTTTCAAAAATCTGGGTAATCTATTAAGAGCCTTGGGCTCCTCTGCCAAAACAGCCCCTTAGCAACTCACTTGACGCTGCAGTAAGATAGAAATGACAACACACTCTTCTTTATTGCAGAAGCTCAGTAACCCACTCTTATAGACTATGGAAAGATACAAATGCAAAATGCTTCCTTTCCACAAATTTGCCTAAACTTCTACGACACAGAGGACAAGATATTCTTGAAAGTGAACCTGCCATGTTCATTGTTTAAGCTGAGACATCACAAAAATTGACAATAAAATCTTGGACACGGAAGTCAATGAAGAAGTTGCTGTTTACTCCAGATCTCTGAAATAATTTCATGTACTCTTTTCAAATGCCTAAGGTTTTACTTGGGAGTTTTTAGAGGATTTTAGCTCCTTTTCCCCTGTTTAGAGTGGAACTTGTCATCCTAAGAAGGTGTCGACTGGAGCCCTTGATGGATAGAATGGGTAGAAAAGCTGCTCTGCATATTGCAGAAATGGTCTTGCTAGCTGTCAATAAGCAGTTTTCAGTGGTTATAGAGAAAAAGGTCACTGGCTTTTGTCTTATACCTTTTGGCTCTTGTCAGGCAGGACAGAAAAACACCTGTGGGTCGGCAAATAATGGTTGAAAAATGTCATTGTCACTACAAATGCCAGAAACATCCCATCTGCACAGATTTTCCCCTCTGATCGTCATGGGCTTGTATCATATGCTGTACTGAAGAGTTATTTTCAGTGATGGTTGTTAGAGAAATATATTGCTTTCAATATAACCCCTTAGAATATGAGGTAGAAGAATATACAGAGTTCTCATGTATTGGTCTGATTATACAGTGACTTGGAGTCAATATGTTTACTTCAGTTCTCAGTCACAATAGCTACAGTGCTAATTTTGGCCATGTTTTTATTTTGATTAAGTATTTTTGATGAATCACTAGAGAAACCTCTTATCATATTATAGGAGTGTTGGGCTTGCTTTCCTGTTGTAACACAGCTGCGCAGTTTTTATGAACGCAGTGAGCACGTGTTCACCAGTTTTATGGAAAAGCACTTTCCTGGCAGGAGCGCAGTTTGCCAGTATCTGCTCTCCACCTTCATCAGCCTAATTCTTTCTAGTGCTCTGTTAGGTGAAGCATTTTCCTCTTTTCCAAGATGAAAAGAGCATATTATAATTTTGTTGTGAAGGCTTACCTGAGTACAGCTCTTTTCAGAGAGCATTATTGGCTTTTGTGTGGGAAATGAAGCTGCCACGTTTTTGAATAGTTCATTCAAACTCGAGCCTGCTGCTCCAGTTCTGCATTGAGAAAACAAATTTCTTCATATCAGTTGTGCCAGAGGCAGAAGTGTGGGGAAGAATAAGGTAGGTATTATGTTTGTTGCAAGGATGTCACAACAGCCAACACGGAAACAGAGCCTGGAGTCTTGAGGGTACACTGCATGAGTCAGTCCTGGCCATAGGAGCTTTCCATCGGGTATGTGAGGGTAGGCAAAGCAATGATGCAATGGTTTACAGATACTGTCTTTCACGTAGGAGGCTAGACAGGAGAAATCAGCTAAATAGAAGGACAAGAGCAGAGGAAGGGAAAAAATAGAGTAAGGAGCCGATGAGCACGGTCTGGGGAAGCCTGCAGGAAGCTGCCTGACCTCAGCACTGGCTGTGGGACTTGGACCGAATTTTTGCAACCACCCTCACAGCCTGTCTCTGCCATGCAGTTCCTTTTCCCAAACTACACAGTGCCATTGCATGAGCTCCACTTTACTGAGTGAGGCTCTTGCCATGAAGCACTGGTTTTCCAGGGTTGCTGGGGTGGTGTTGGGCTCAGCCATGCCCGATTGTACTCCCTTCCCCTGGCATGGCTGCTGGTGCTTGATGTACATCCTTTAGCTGTTGTGTTGGGGGTTTTGCTTATAAATACACTATTTAGGCTTTAATTGTACTTTCTTATTCAATGACAGCAATTTCTTGTACCTTATTTAATGTCTAGGTCTGAAAATGCAAGATTAAATCCATTCCAGTTATTCACTGAAATCGTTGAGACTGCTTATGTGATTAGGGACATAAGAAACTGTGCCTTAGGAGATTCAGCCAGGAGTTTGTAACTTGCTTTGACAGGTTTTCTAGGTGCTTTCCAGACTTTCACTAAGTACTGTGGTTCGCTGGGATCACTTTATGCCCAAGCCACACAGTTCCAAAGCCCCGTGCTTTCCACCATCTTGCTTATTATTTTCTTATTAGCTTGCAGCATGACATCTCTGTAACTGAATTTCTCCAGAGACCTCCTTTTGTCCCATTTACATCATTAAATGAGGATGATGAGGCAGATACTCCTAACAATCCCCAGTCCAAGGGTGAGATTTTAAGCTTTGAGGCTTTACCCAGGTCTCCCCTATTCTTTTCAGCACACATCCTCACACCAGCCCACCCACTGGCACGGTCCCTGCCAGCCTGTTTGCTCATTCTGTGTCACTTGTATTGAGCTGTTTGTAGTATGTGATTATTTTTTTTAAACTTTTTTTTTTTTTTTAATATCTGGTTTTGCTCTGGACAATTTCACTTAAGGCTTCCCCCTTACATTATTGCTGTTTGGTTGTAATGTGGGTTTTTAATGGGATTACAATTAGGAAAGCAGCTGGTTTAAGGTAACAAAGTTAGTGATATAATTGCCACAACAGACCATTGTTTCTGCACCAGGATGGTCGGAACACAAAACCAGACCCTTGGTAGGCGCTGCTTTTGCTTATGTGTGTTGGGAAATCATATTTCTTCTTGAGACAGTATTTTAAGAATTCCTTTTCAAACATTCACCACCACGAGCACCAGCATGGCTAAAACTAACAACAACCTAATGGTGGTTTTGAAAACTTTGAGCCAGGTGTGCTATACAGCTTTCTTTCCACAGCACGGGACACTTTTGTAGTTGCATACTCCAGTGTTCCCCTGTTTTGGGGCAGGAGCACCTCGAAGTTGTTTCAATTCCCTGCTCTTAATAAACCACACTCTTTCATTAAGTCACATGACATCTAATGACATATAATGTTTCCGTGTTTTTCCCCTGCTGTGTAATTGTGACCTCTCACTGTGCTGCCATTTCCCATCTCCTTCAAATACACTCAGAACCAAGAAGTGGTAACTGGGGCTCAAGCATTTAGTGTAGCAGGGAGCTGTTGTCCCTGTGGTCAGTTAAAAGCAAGAAATCTGCTAATTTTACTCAGCGTAGCCCATTAGAAAAAGAACATAGTTGGTCTGTAGGAAATAGTCTGTCTTTTGCATTTACCTCTCAGAATGATCCAGGCAGGTGATTGCTGCTCACTTGGGTCTAAGGAAATGCCTGGGGCACGTGAATCTGACCCTGTTTAGATGATGTAGGTCAGGGAAAGCAGAATGGCAGATTTCAAACCAAACTCCTCCAACTTTTTAAAGGCATTTTTCTTCATTCCTTTCTCCTTTATTGTCCATTTTTCTTGCATTTTTCTTTCATGGTTTGTCAGCCACAGTGAAATATTGTGGTCATAATTATGTGGAATACGATTTCACGTCATATAATTAAGTGTCATACATCAGTGTCTCTGAAACTGTTCCTTTTGAGATGAGTATTAATACTGATTATGCTGCAGCAGTAGCCTATCCATACTTTTTTTTTTTTTAGGTTGGAAAGATGTCCTCTACATGTCTCTACAATTAGTGCTTTTAGACATTTCTGTATGCACTTTTTAAATAATATTATCGCATACATCTCTGAATAATAACACCAGGTTTGTAGAATATGATTTGGTAGCAGAAAGAGATTCTTCAGGAGTTGCACAGTATGTGATTTGCAGTGTTTGGCTGTATGCGGTGTGGTCCCAGCATCGTCTTTGTCTTTATTCCTTCCTCAGGGACTGTGGCATGGCTTGGGTTTGGTATAAACTGCAGCAGAATTCCCTTAAATGTACTTTTTCCAACTGTTTTTCCTAACAAAACATAACACCAAGAACGATGAAGGTGTGTTCCCTAGAGGTAATAGGTGGTAGTGGCAGTGCTGCGTTGGCTGTGCCGGTGCACGTTGGTGTGGGACACCAACTCAGCGCTGCAGAGAAACACCCGTGGTAGATAATCTGACCCGTGTTCTGCACAGCTGATGCATTCAGTTTCTCAGCTAGAAAACTGCCAGAGGAGGAGTTGCAGGCCAGTACAGTATGTGAACCGGCTCTGCGAGCTTCCGTGAGGCTGCAGTATGCTCGTACAGATGTCTGAGCTAGCGATCTTTTGAGAGGTTGCTATCAAAAGTAAGTATCCCATTTCTGCAGCCAGATGAAATAGTGTTCAGTTCTGCCAGATGCACTGGAGGGAAGTAGGCCCGACATGGCGACTGAAATGCTCCTTGTTGTTAGGACCTGACTTTGAATTCAGTAGCAAGGCATATGCATGGTGTGCCATGGGAATGGCCACTGGCCCAAGTATGTGAGCTTTGGTTTAAATAGTCAGTTCCTTCATGTTTTAGCAACTGCTTTCAGCAGTCATGTTATGCAGTGTCTAGCCTGATGTGATGGAAGAAAGAAGACGCTCTATCTTCCCTACAATATTTGCACTTCAATTAGGCAGAAATAAAATTTAGACAGCTTTACATTCATGATCAAATGAAATCTATGCTGAAATCTTCTCTGAGGAGTTTCAGGGTATTTTTTCTCATACAATAATGCCTTCTTGAAGAATGTCATTAGGGAGCCATATGTATTTTGGGGAAAATTGTAATTGAGGAAAAAAGTAAAAAGAGTTGTTTTCTACAGCACTATCCTCTGGATGCAGACAGTCTCTTGAGATGCCTCGGATTTAAAACAAATACAGTTTTAATTTTCTCTTTCCATTTTGTAATTAAGCAAAGATTGAAGTTTTTTTCAACTCAGTATTTCATTTAGCCGAGCAGTAATCAGCAGTTCCCCTCAGCACATCCTCTTAAAAAAAGTCTGAGTACAAATGCACCGAGGAACTGCGTCTGCGCCGCGGTCACAGATGCGGGACCTGGCAATTGCGCAAGCACCATCTCCCCCAGGAGACAGGGATTGTATTGCAGTGTGGGGCTGGAGGAGAGGCAATCCCATGGCATTTCCTTTAGGAAGTGGGGGCGAGGGAGGAGAGTGGAAGGAATGTTTCAGACACAGCTGCTTGTAAAAGCAGCACTAGGAAAGCAGACTGGTAAAAGCTACCGCCATCAAAGATCCCTCACTGGAAAACAAAAAGGTGATTTGGTCATCTGTGGCCTGTAAATTCTGTGAGTGTTTGCAAGTCTGCAGGTATTTGTTGTCCGGAGATGCAACCCTTGTTCCCTATCACTGAGCCGCAGGGAAAAAGTGTCCTGTGGCGGCTGCTGGAATGCCTTTGATCAGGGTCCCGGTCCCGAGTTTACCCGTGGCAGGGGCCTGTCTCAGATGGGAGGTGATAGCACAGCATTTGTTCATTGGAATAACCACTAATTCAAGAACACTTTGAAGGGGATTGTTTAATTTCAGTGGACTACCGAAAACGTTAATGAGTACTAATCACGCTCCACGGTGGGCTCTATGAGGCAGATGCCAAAACTTGTCCCTTCTCTTAGAGACTGCTTAGGCAGGCATCACAAACCATTTCAGAAGTGAGCTTAGAGCTCAAGTTGATTTCTGCCTGTGCGTGCTTATATTAAACTTGCCCTTGTTCTCATTCAGCATAGAAAGCAGAATCAGTATTTGCAAACAGATTCTTTTATCTAATGTCTAATATCTCATGTGGTTTCACATAACTCATAGAAATCTGGTGAAGTCTTGACTTTGTTTGCTAAAGGTTAGTTCTGCTTAGCTCTGATTTCAGTCATGTTAGCTCCTTGAAATGAAAAAATGAGCTGTCTGATGTTGACACATTGTAAGTCCAGTTATTTCTTTGTAACCTTTCAATCTTTTTTTTTTACCCCACACACATTGTTGCAAAGCTGCATTTAGGCTTGAGAAAGTTACACTCCCAAATTGCGTGCAACCCAGATTATTAAATAATCATCCATAACAAATACAAATTTAGATCCTACTACCTCCAATGAAACTTGTAATGTAGGTAAAAAGAGAGAAAAGTGAAAATTAGTGCTTATCCTTTCCCACAACTTCTACCCTAAAATTCTGCCATTTTGACGTTCAAAAGATGCCTCAGTTCAGTTTGAGCAGTGCTTACTGAAAACTCAGACCAACCCTGTAGAAAATCAAATTTCTAAAGGGCTGCTAGGAGGAAAATTAACATTTGATCATTTAAATATCTAATCTTTTTCGATAGCTGTGCAGTACCTGGAAAAAAAATGAGTTTGCCTGTTGATAATGTTATGATAATGGACATAGAGCAAAACGCACCAATGAAAAACAGAAAAAAGAGAAGACTTTGGTTTGGGGTCTGTTTTGACAATGTCACTAGTACAAATATTCCACTTGAAATAACCTGGGTGAGTTGAGTTAATGATTAACAGAATCAATTTTGGTGGAAGAAATGTGTTCTGATTTGTACTCCTATACTGCCCTTCCATTTCTTCTCTTACTTAAATCTCTTATTTTGCCAAAAGAGGAAACATTTGTAATCTGTTGCTTTATTGCCACAAGAGAAGTCCCCCCAAATAAACATTGTGTGTTTTTTCATTAATTTTTACTATTAATTTATTAATAATTTATTGATACATTTAATTAGTTTGCTGTTGTGACCATCTTAATCAAAGCATATTAGCCAAAAATGCCTGTTGTTGTTGTTGTTAAATGTTTTTTTTTCTCTATTCTGTGCAGTTATGAAGTTGGATCAGAGTTTTTGCCTAGGAGAACACTGTTGATTTAAGGCCTTACACATTATCAATGTTTCAAATCCTGGTCCTGGTTTTTGGCTTAGACCTAGTCACTAACAAGCTTTCACAAGTCTATCAGAATATCAGCAATTATTCTGGGGCATTAGTAATGACTTTTTCTTCAATGCCTGAGTTCTGAATGCAGTTGTGAAGTAAGTGTTAATAGAAGATAAAAGTAGGAGGGGGAAAAAAGCTTCATACAGGGTAATACAAATACTGGAGAGGTCTCAAATCTTTTATTTGCAAACCCTAAATGTCAAATAAAGTGATCTAAACACTGGAAAAAGAGCCAGGCTAATATTTCTGGTTTCAAGGACTCTGCTGGTAGAGTAACTGAAGAGGCTTGGAGCAGAGTTTTACAGTTCAGCGCATAACTTTATTTAGCGTGTATGTAAAATGGCCAAGGAACCGGTGCCTTAGCAAACCTGGTGTGGAACAGAAACGCTTACCTGAGCCCCTAAGGTGATGGCAAGCGTGACTCCAGTTTGTTTGCAGTGTGCTTGCAAAGCCTGATCCTAGAAAGCACGGAGCACCCGTGGGAGCCACAGCCCGTGGTGCCAGTACTGGGTTTTTAAACCACTTAGCGCTGGCTCCAGAGCACAGATTTAGGATTTGTTTGATAGCGAAGGCTGAGCCTGTCAGCTGCATAATGTCACAGTGCCAGATAAAATCCATGGTCTCTAGTGCATTCTTTTAGTGTGGGTTGGGTTTTTTTTTTTTTTTTCATTTTTCTCCTCCTTTTCAGCCTTTAGCTGTGCAGCACCCCGGGGCAGAAATCTGCCCTGTGTTAGGTCTGTACGCCTTGGGTGGGTTCTGGAGGAGCTGCTTGGCAGAGAGGAGAGGGACCCTTTGTCTTCAAGGCCTGAAGGTATCAGCATGGTGGGTTATCCAGTGGGGCTGACGTAGTGGTGTGTCTTTTCTGCCCTGCATCATGGTTTGTGGTGCTGTGATCTGGAAAGGAGTATTTGTAAATAAGCAGCTGCTTTTTTTTTTTTTTTTTCTTTCCCCTCCAGATGTTCTGTGTTCAACCCCCTACATTTCCCACACTTGAAGCTACTTACTTTTACACTGTGTCAAGCCTTGTTTTAACTTTGTTAAAGCTTTTTTACTTGTTGTCAAAGGTCTATTTGCTGTATTTTGAAGATATCAAATACGGAGAGGGAAAGTGTTGCTCCCTGTTCCTTTATCCTCAGTGGCAGATTACAGGGCTTTCACGTTGCAGTACAGAGGTGCAGTGCTAGGAGTGAAAGATGATCAGCCAGGACTGCTACTGAAAACAATCCATCATCATACCAAGGCCCCAGCATGAATTTATTCCTTATGTAAATTAGGATCAATTCTTTTTGAACATCTTCCAAATACTCAGAGCTGTGACATCAGGAAAATACATAATAATCTGTCCCAGTCTTTCATTCTTCCCAAGTGAACTGTGTGTTACTTTGTTCTGTGAGAAATTCTGAAATTTTTCCCACCCCTTTTATTAATTGCTTCTTCAGTTAAGTATTTGTTAATTCTCTTTGAAGTCTAAGACACTTACTCTCAATTACCCGGTTTCGCAAATGTCATTAAATATTTTGAAAAGAGTGGCCCTCCCAGGAAGAGGGGACAGCTCTGACTGTCCCTAATCAACTGTTTCCCATCTACAGCTTGAACTGAGATTAAGATGGCAATCTTAAGGACAGGCTTACTGTTTTGGACAACTGAACTGGAGTAGAATTGATGATATGAAAAATTGGGTGGGTTTCAGTAGATCACAAAAATGTCCAGGTTGTTAAGATGTTCTTGGGCAGATAGGGTGAGGAAAGTTTGAGTTCAATTCCTTTTTGAAAACTCCTCTTAAGTTTCCATTTAACCAATAAATTGCCCTTTTTGAAACAATGACCTGAATCAGATGTTGTGTTGGTCTAAAACAGTATAGAATGTGGGACTTCAGACTCATCTGTGGTGACTCTTTTGGTCTCTTCTATAGAAGATGTTGCCCTTTTAATTGTTATTTGGAACTCCTTAATCAACTGACACTGTCTGTATTCTCAAGATAGAGCCATCCACCTGGCCTCACTTGGGTCCAAACCCCTCACTTAATCAGAGTAGATTAGAGATTTGGACTCCTCAGTGGTTGGATCTGAAAGGTGAGCAGCAGCAGGACTTCAGTTTCAAAGGTAACTGGTTATGGACCAAGCATCCTGGTGCTTGGTGCTTTATATCCCCTGGTGGATATAGGTTTTGGGAACGTTGTTAGTTTCTTTATCTCATGGGATTAAAAAAAAAAAAAAAAGAGATATCATTTAATTAGAAACAGATCATAATACATCTAAATATATAGCTGTAAAACCAGATGCTCAATTCTTTATAATAGGCTTGCCATGTGCTTTGTGATATACTAACACAGACCCGTCTGAAAAAGGGATCCACTACTGTTTATAGCATTGCAACAAAACTAGTTAATTTTTTGCCACAAAAAAGGGAAATTAGTTTCTGTTTCTCTGGATGAAAAATTATGAGGTCCTGTGATAGAAGGCATGTAAAAGTGTTTCAGCTTGGCTCTTCTTTTTGTGGCAGTTAGTGTGCCTTTTTTTGTCCTCTCTTTAAGTGAAGGGGAGGGAGGCAGCTTGAAGTGCAGAGGGAAGAGTAAATTTTCGTAATTTTATATCGTAATCAGGAAGGAGTATTTCTGAGGGCAATTATTTCTTCTGCTTATTAGTGTCCTTTCCAAACGTCTGGGACAGAATTTACAGAAACTTTAACTGTTCCTCAGGGATTTAACTGAATTTGTATTTGTATCTGGGTCGTTGGTGTTCTGCCTTCTTCAGGATCTTACAGTGGTCTTCTGCTCATGCTTCACAACTCTTAAGTTCAGCTTCTTCAGTGATGGAAGAAATGTGAGGCTGTTTCTCTCAAGTTGCTTTCCTCTAGTGTAAGAGGTCAGCATTTGGCTATGACACCTCTCCTTTATTTTTTTGGCAACCAGTTCTCTGACATTCTTGTTGCTGAGATCATACTCACTAGGGCTTTCAGAAGAACATCTAACTGGGGCTAAAATTCTCCTTCTGCTGTTCTGGCCTTGTAGTATTTTATAGGAAAAGTCTGAGACCTTCACCATTAATCATTAATTTCCCTCTAGATACCTTTCATTGACTCAGAGACCTGTGAATTTGTGGTTTCTTCCTTTCACCATGATTTGGTTTCATGTAGAGGGTGTGGATTCTTTTAATCCCGAAGATAATTTAAGAGAAAAAAAGTATCATTAAATTACTGCAGTCTGAGTCATAGTTGGTCTGTGAGTTTGGTTCCCTGGCCTTCCCACACAGCATTTCCGATACGCAGTGAGCTGAGGGTGTGCAGGAAAGACTGTAGAGTGACCTAGATACCATTTAACTCTTTACTAATGAGTGACTTACTGACACTGGATGTAGCCATTACCTCTTTGGATTCTTAGTCCTTTTCTGAGAGATAGCTGTATCCAATACATTTTCCTGCTTCTGAGTGGTTTTCATAAAAATATTTTAAGATTTCTGTTTGGGTTGGTTTAAGCATCTTGTTTAGATAAACTGATGGGAGAAGTTAGTAAATGAACTGTTCTAGAAACTGAAGCATAGGCATTGAGACTCATCCTTGAGTAGAACTTACGGCTTCTTTCATACAGTTCTTGAAGTTCATTCTGCTGCCCTCTTGCAGGCAAGGAAATAGACATCTCAGGCTCTCAATAATAAAAAAGGTCTGTCAAGCCCTGAAACACTGTCACCATGGCATACAAGATCTTTTGTTGGTACGTGTTGTTGTATCTGTTCAAGAAAAACTGTGATACAGAATTCACTTCACTGACTTCGGGCTTGCCTGTCAGCTTTTCAGTCATGCAGTAGTTGGTTGATTTTTCTTGGCTCAGTATGAGAATGTGTTTTGTGAATAGTCCCTTCTTTGGCTGCTGGTGCTCTGGACTTGTGAAACCACCATGGCTGCTCCTTTTAAGAAACTTTGAATCCATGTTCGTTTAATGTAGACTTCGTTTAATCCAGACTTGCAGTTGATGCAGCCAACTGGAAGATGTCAGCTTCCCATGAGCCTAGTCAACCCAGTCTTGAGTCACCCCTTTGCACAGATGCTCATGGGTTGGCTTTTCCCTGCTAGGTCAGGATTAATCTCCCTTGTCTGTGTTCCTCACTGTGAAGCCCAACAAAGCCCAAGTGTTTCCTCAGGCACACCAGCCAAAGCAAGTCTGGGGGTTTATCCTACCAAGGTGGTGCTTGACATAGTCATTATACAAAAGTGACTGGAAATGAGAGTCTGGGGACTGTATTAGTTTGAGCAGTGGGGGTATATTTGTTGTGGCAGATGGCAGCATGCTGTGACTGCCTGTCTGCTGCTCAGGGCTAAGAGTAGGCTGGATGTGTGGTGGTTCCAGAAGACATCAGCTGTACTTGGCTGCGCTGCTTTAGTGATGGGATCAGAACAGGTTAATGGTGTTTTTAAAGAAAATGGTATATTTAAGCTATTGAAAGCAAATATCCAGCTAAGTGTCTATTACATTCTCTTTGCAAAACTGCAGAAATCAAACTCTGCCTCCTGCTTGCTTCAATCAATATTCAAAAGACTGTCTATCTTAAGCAATGTGAAACTGAGGAACTGTCACCGAATGTGACCCTGACGCATCAGCCACAAAGGTTGCACTTCAGATTTTGTGTTACAGCTTGTGATTGCTCATCTATCTAAATTTTGGCAACAGATGGATAGTATTTTTTTAATGCATAACACTCCTCTGTCCCTATCTCAGCACTTAATACTACTGCAGAGATCTTTTCAATGGAGCCATGCAGTTATAATCAGTAATATGTGAGCTGATGTTTCTGTTCAATAACATACAGCCACTTAAATGCCCTTCTGAAGTATTTTGACCCCTGGAGAGAACTACTTTAGTACAACCATTTTCCTTATTGAAATGGAGATATTTGCTATTCAGCACAGCTGGGACACGAGACTAGAGAAGCAGATTCAAATGGGGATCACATCTACATGCCGTGCTATTAAGGGGGCAAGGCCTCTGAAGGTTCAGTGGTGATTTTGAGTAATTTGTCCATTTAGTGCTGTTCTAGTGTGATTGACATTAAGTTATCGGAAATTAAAGGAGATCAGACTCCAATATTAATTGTACAGTTTCCTCATAATTAGGTGTCAATTCCAGTATGGAATAGCCATTGAAAGCAGGATTTTACCATTAGTATTGTATAAAAGAAAGACTGTTAAAGAAGTTCAGAGACACTCGAGATTATCTTAATGTATTTGGGTTATTTCCTCTTCTGCCCCGTTGACAGAAGAGGGGCAGCCAGCAGTATCCAAGATTAGGTGGTTAAATTAGTGCAAGATGTGGGTAAGAACAAATAGATATCTTTGTGTAGCAGGGGTTTTAACCTAGCAGGCTGCATCTTGGATTCATCCTGATAGCTTTGTGTTGTCTTAATATTACAAAAATGAAAGGAAAAAATACAAAGCACCCTGACACTTTAAAAAAGTTATCCATGACAGACAATGACCAAATGTCTTTCGTGCAAGATAAATGTGAGAACAGTCATTATATGCTTATGTGTCTGTTCTTGTATATATATGACTTACACAATATATGAGACCATTTTTTTCATTATTTGGTTGGCAGATGGGTCAGGGTTTAGGAAATGGGATGTGGCTGAAAGTGCTCTTGGACTTTGGCGATCCCCAATTCTACAGTTTTCAAGACTTCTCCAACATATTCTTTGGGGCGTCATTTATTAAACTGAGGATATATAAGACTGTGTTAGCAACCTCCACCAGAAATTAAATTAATAGGTAAGAATAAATTAAAGAGTAATCTTCTGCAAGTATGCAAGCTTATAGCCTTAGCAGGTGTCTGTATATCTGTCCACCTAGGAGGTAGATTCACACTAGCTAGGATTGTGGGCAGAGTAACACCTTTAGGATTGTAGGCTGAATAACACCTTTTGATTTATACTGTTCTGATTAAAACAAAAGAAGAAAGTATTGGAAAATGTTAGTAAATGATTTTGTTTTCCCCTGCCTTGTCCTTAATTCTCTCCCACAAGAAAAAGAAATATGCTTAGGAAAAACCAAAATACAGGACAATACATCATACAGTGACAATGACTGAATTTGGCTTCCTTGGATGGAGGAGGAGGAATTGAAAAATAAAAGGTCTTCAGCTCAGGAGCATAAATTAGTCTCTCTACCTGATCTGTACTGTTTAGCATGGGGAAGAGAAAGGAGTTATAAATTATGAATAACAAGAACTGCTCTCTTATATCTTCAGAGTTTTAGTCTTTCAAGCTGTTAGTGTAGGCTCTGCAAAATTGGCAAGGCTGAAATTTGCCAAGATTTATGGTTACGTGTAGAAATATTGCCTTACTTGTGGATTAAAACAGCTAGCAGTGGTAAATCAATACATGCACGTCTGCAGACCTGCCATGAGCTGGGCTTATAAATACACATTAGCATTCATCTGGTTTAATTTCTCATCTTCCCAAATCATTGTCTTGATTAGTGATCATTTCTCAGTATGAAAAGAAGAAATTACTACACTGTAGAAATAATATTCCAGACTTGTAATTTGAACCTGTTCAGAACTTTATTATTTTGCTTAAAAATGAACTATGTTTTAAAAAAAAAACCCTGTAGCGTTCATGGCTATGTGAAACTGTGCTCTCACATTTTTATATTCTTTCTGGGAATCACAAGAACTCTGGTAATATATTTTCAGAGAATGTTGCTTCAGTGTTTGCTTCAGTTGTGTGTAAAATGCAGATTTTATTTTTTTTTCCTTGTGCAAAAAAAATAGGCATAATTGGTGTCCATTCTGTAGTGTTAGAGTAAGGAAACAACCGGGTGAGACCATTTGCTTTCTTAAAATAACATGGCTTTGTTCTTCCATCTTGTGGCTGTAGGAAACTGTAAACCCTTTCTCTATACCTGAATAGCTTTGTCAGGAGATGCACAAATTCCTGCAGAAAATGTAGAGTGTCCTCTGGTTTTTTGAGCAAGAATAATTATAGTACTAAAGTGGGGTAGCCAAGAATTCCAAATAGATTTTAAAATTAATTATCTCTTCTTCTCAAGTTAAGGATTCTCCATAGTTTGGTCTGCTAAACTGGATGCTGAATGATACAGGTTAGAAAGCGCAGCCTGCTTTGTGAGCCAGGAGTTGAGAGGCAAACATCTTGATTATTTTCTTTCCTAATGTTAGAGCATTTAATGATAATTTCTTAAGTGAATGTCTTAAATTATCATAAATCAGCTACCATATATTTATGATAATTCTGAGATTTATTGTTTGTGACTATCTGAATGACTGCATTTTCATGTGAATGATCCTCCATTCGGTGTCTGTGACAGAACTTTGATTCTTGCAGTGTAAGTGTACTTGCTATAAATTACAATATGCTGTATCAGAAGTAATATATTAAGAAATCAGCTTCTAACCCCCTCAATCTAATCTACACACGTCACTTTGTATTCCACCCAACTCGAAAATATTTTTCTCAAAGAACAATGTCACAGAATTTCTAAGAAAAACACAGAGGGGTCTTTCACTGATGCTGGTCACTAAACTCAGCCCAGCATTGGCAGGAAACAGCACTTCTAATGCCGACCAACATTTATGTCCCTGCAAACAGGTGTTTGGAAATGGAACATAACCCTACGCAGTTCACACCTTTTAAAATATTTCACATGTGAGTTTTAAAATGGGTAAATAGAAAAAATCTTCTAAAAGAGTAGGCAAAAATAAGTAATGAACTATTTACTTAGCTCTGCTGAACTGTTGATTTCATAAACTGTAAAGATGATGACAGACAATTTTATTTTCTGAAAGAACAGGCACTTTGGTTAATGCATTACTATGATTCTTATTTTCTTTATTTTCAGTGTGGGAGAAAGCAAGCTATGGTCACTGAGACAACACTTGCACTTCAAAGTGTGTCAAAGAGGCAAATCCGTTTGTGTTTCTGATAGCTTATTTATCCTGCTTAACCTATAAACTGTAGAGTAACAAGGCTACTGAACTGATAGATAGCCGAGCAGATGGTTCAGAGATTATGCTAAATCACCACAGCTTGTCAGAAGTTAGGTTGGGTTACTGCAGGGGCAGTGGCTGCACCAAACACTGAATGGGATCATTTTCCTCAGTTTGCTGCTTGAAATTCCATTTTTCTTCACAGCATGCAGCATCTTGTGTCTTTTCAGCTAAAAGAGATAGGTAATCAAGAAATTTAGGACCAGCATGTTAGCATCCTGGCTTTCATAATAATCGTTGGGATAATGAGAATCCTTAGGTGCCTGTGAAAGATGATCTGTGCAGTGTTGGAGGTTGGCTCTGCCACCTTCGCTGCTCTTACTTTCTCCTTTTTCAGTGTCTAGAGCTGTTGTTTTGGTCTCTCCCTCCCAAAAAGTTGAGCATTATTATCTTGCTAGCCTATGAAAGATTAAATGAAAATGAAATACTGTGTGTTCAGTAGTAAAAATCACGTTGCAGTTGAACAAGATTCAGGGCTTTGAAAAGAATCTCACCCAAAAGAGTAGGTGACTATTAATCATAGTTCTGCCAAAGATCTGTATTCACATCCTTAGTGGAACGACTAAAGCAACAGATGCTGATAAACTTGTCAGAGCCCAGAATAGAAGTTACAGGATCATTGTGGTTTTTTTTTTTTTTATTTTATTTCTTTCTTTTAAATTAATAAAATAGCTCCCCCTCCCAACAAACCCTAATGTAAGGATTTTTATACTTAGGTTTTTAAATTTCTCATTACTGTGATTCTAGTGATGTTGTATTTTTCTCAAAGTAACATGGGTTGAATTCTTCTCAATGCCTGCCAGGGGAGAATACAAGAGCCTTCCCCTCCAAAGCAAAAAGCCTTTAAGGGAGAGGCTTCATGGATTCTTTTATTTTCTTTTCTCTTCTCTCTCCATGATTGTGTCATCGGAGTACTGAAGAGTAACTGTTTTTTTCACATATTGCAACATTTTTAACCTTATAAAGTAAAACTAAATAAACATGCCATTACTTTATTTGTTGATTTAAGATTTAAGGGGAAAACACTTCTGCAGGGAATGGCTGTAAAACTGTTGGTTTAGTACCCACTGGAAGCCACATTAGGAATGCTGTTTAGTGTCTTAAACATTTTAAACGCCCAGAGATACTAAAAAAAAAAAGGCAATTTTCCTCTGTTGTGCTAAATGAAAGGGTGTTGTACTGTGGCTCATGCTTTTAAGATAATCAATTTGGTGCAAAAAGGAACATACTAATTAAAAAACTTTGCAAAATGTCGTAAAAATGGCTGTAGGATACTAATAGGACATTTTCCCCTTGACTTTGAGTCCACTTCTGAGGAATGGAGAGATCATTCCCATCTCTCCAAAGCAAGAGGAAGCAAGCGTTTCCTGATTCTGAAAACATTTCTTCCCGATCCCCACAGCTCACCCATGGCTAAGGCAGGAAATAACTACTCAGAAGAAAAACAAAATGGGTAGCTGAAAAATAATAATCTCCAAAACCTTCTTTCTGTGTGTCACATTGCTATTTGTTAGTTTTCAATGCCTGGTTCTTTCTAGCTATGGAGTAGTTACATTTGCATAGGGCTTATAGACTGTAAACCAAATATCTACTAATAAACCACTACTTTTTATCTATTAAAATTAATACTGTCCAAGAAACTGAGAAGGCATTTTTTCCGCTTCACCAAAATCTGTATGTCCATTATGCCGAGCATCTGCTCTTCTAAGGACAGATAACTATAGAGCTGATAGTATATCTGATTTTGCATCTGGTTTTCCTGCTTTTGATTACTTATTGGGGAAGTCTGGAGAAAGTCTGAGCCTGAAGAAAAGATTGTTTGTACCAAAGGAATACTGATTTGTACTAGTATTGGTAACTGCTTCACCAGTGATGGTGATTTATGCTTTTATACTCTGATTCTTATGAAGAAAACAAGTATGTAGATGTATTAAAGGTGGAGAGAATGTGAAGAAAGCTTTCTTGATCTTGTGAAGAATTTACAGCAGCATGTAAGACTAATGAATTGTCAGTAAAGTCAAAGATATGAGGGATTGGGATTGTTTCTTGTCGTTTGGGGTTTTTTAAGCACACAGATTCTAGCTCATCCAAAATAGACTTTACATTAATGGACAAAATGTAATTTTAGTCATTTTGTGAAGACAATCAAAACTGTAGTTGGGTTCCAGAATAATAAATTCTGATTTATTTGGAAATACTATTGATCTCCCAAGTAAAATAATAAAAAATGTCAATGAGGAGTTCTTGGATATTTTGATATTTTAATAATGCCATCTTTCTCTCTGAAGTACCAGAGTGTCAAAGGGATGAGTAGTAAGAAAGAAAGGAACTACCTTTGTGTTAAATCCACATACTTGACATTTAACCATGTCACCAAAACAGTGCTCTAACTTCAGGTTCATAGGGAAGTCCGATTTTGCACAGAGTGTAAAATATCCAGTGCCTGAAACAGGGGACATCTGGCTGAGTCGAGTATAGGAGATTTTGCTGAATCAAGAAAACTTCAAAACACAGTTTGTAGTAAGGTAGATTATGCATATCCATTAACCATGCAAATAAAATGACTGTAACTGCAGCTTTTGAAGTTAGGTCCTCACTGTGTTCCAGTAGCAAATCTTTAGGTTCACGATGACCATAAAGCAACTGAGAAGTTCCAAAGAGTTTCTCAAAGAACCGTGTGGCTTCCAACAACAGGAAACAAAACGCGGACAAAATGTTCTCAGCAATGTCTCCTTCCACACTAGGGCATAGATGTGGTGAAGAGGAATTTAAAAATGGAAACCATATGGTTTGGTTCTGTTCTCCAAACTCGGTATTCTGCTGGATTGAATAAATTGCTTTATCAAGTTTTTGTAAGAGAACATTTACTCATAATTAAATAGCAGGATTAGAATAGGCTATCACAAGGACTAGCAGCATTGTATTGACAGTTATTTTCTGAAATTCCCCTTACTGGGAAATAAAAAAGTTGATACACAGAGAAACAAAATCTCCGTGTGTTTATTTGAGCTTAAAAGGGAGCAAGAGCTTAAGATTTAATACAGCGCTTTCCCAAGATGCAGCATGGAGAGGGAGGTATGGAAGCCAGATAAAACCTTTTGTACTACTCAGAGGTGTTTTCTGGATCCAGCAGAAAAGATTGCTGGGGCTGATTATATTCCCATGGCTGTGCTGTTGGCTTAGAAATGCCTGGAGCACTGGAAGAGCAGTGAGGTGTGGGAGCCAGCTGTACCAAGTCCACCGTTGCTTGACAACTCCCTTGACTCTTTTTCTCAGTTACAGGGAATTTTCTTGGCTCCTTTTGCACCAGGTGCTATAGAAGAGACGAGGCTTCATGGACTGCTCAGGTGCTGCTGCTTCAGGTCTCAGTCACCATGAATGGGTCAGGTTTCCACATCCTCTACAAGGGAGATAGACTCTGGTGGGGACTTGGCTATTAAGACCATTAGTTTCACTTACACATTTTCAAAATACAATACTCTGTGTTTGGGGAGGTGAGTCTGATTTACAGACTAAGCACCCCTGCCTGCGTGTTCTTTTTAGCATTACAATCAATATACAGGAATTGCTTTGGAAGTATTTGCTTTATCCATTTTGTTCCAATTATTTAGCCCAAGGTTTATTTTGATGTGGATCCATTCAGCATCTGCAGTGTATTTTAGGATAAACTGATCTCATTTCTCACGTGACCCTCCATGCTGGATCTGCCTGTTTGTTGGGTTGTCTCTTGTCTTTGGGTCACCTGATGAGAATATTGGCTCCCTACTGAACTGTTTATGTTCACCCAGGTTCTTTATCCTTTCACAGTTCTACCTGATGGTGAGTTCATGTACTCAGAGCCACTTATATGTTATGAAATCCATGCCTGGCTTTGCCCCATGATTCTGGCTCTTAGAAATAGTGTTCCATGAAGGGCAGTGATAAGATGCTAAGGTGTAAAAATTAATCCAGAATAAACACAGGAGATAGGCAGCATTGTTTCTGCATAGCAGAGAAGTTATGACAGCACTATAGGAATGCAGGGAATAACAGCATTCCAGCCATCTAGGAATGCTTTTCTCACAGCAGGAGTGGACAAAGAGAGAGCGCTGTTCATCTTCAACACAAAGTCGTGGACAGTTCAGCATGGGAGGACCTAAGCAGCTCTAAAAGGCAAGGAGCCGTCTCATGGTAGCAGGGGTGGTTCTGGCCTGCTGGTGTCCGAGTCAGTGCCAGGTGCTAGAGAAACCCTTTGCAGCACACACTGGGAGACTGTTTGAAAGTACTGCAAAGGGGAGCACTGTGAGCTCGGAGGTATGAGGTATATTATGTTAAGGTATGAGGTATATTATGGACAACGATTGGAACAATTCATTCCAGACAACCCCTATCAAGCCTCTTGCTGCCTGTTCTTATTGTACCTCCCCTAAAGCACACAGAGATAAGTTCTTTCAACACTCAAAGTAGCACTTGTGGCAGAGACTTCAAGCTACTTCGTTCCCCATTCTTTGTCATGCTCATGATGGCATCTTATCGCCCTCACGTTTGCAAGTATGTTCATTATACTAGCAGATGTACAAAGGGAGAAAAATAAACACTGGTTTGGTTTGACCAGTGTACTTAGTTTCCTAAGGACCCTTTCTTCTTTCTTCATCGTCACATGGAAGTCACCAAAATTAGGCTCCAGAGATGTTTTTAAATGTTGAAAGTATTTTTAACCATTTGTAATAGATCTGTCAGTGTGATTATTTGCACTCACTTTGACCATGTTTTGAACAATGTAATTTTTTTTTTTTAAATAGTGTATGTGGATGCTTTGCTTCAAGCCTTCTATGGGAAAAGTATCTAAGACAAAGGTATAGGGCTCTGTTTTGACATTCATGTTGCCAGCCCGTAGATCTTCTTGGGGCAGCTGAGTAGGTGGGGTTGCCTTTTCCTTTCTGCACAAAGAGTGTGTAATAGACAGCAGTAAGCTTTATCCTATTGAGTAGCAGCACCACTTGTCTTCCCAACTTGGCTTTTGAACGAATTTCTTCTTTATCTCATACCCAAGTATACATTTGTATTGTTGTTCTGTACTGTGCTGATAGCTTGTACACCAGTAGACAGACTCTTACTGGACGTACCCCCTTTAATCCCATAGCCACTGAACCCTTGCAATGCTTTACCTGTCTCTTACCCACGCCTCCCTTAATGTTATTTGACATTGGTACAAGTGCTGTATAGAAAAGAGATGCAAAGCTGAAAACATCTTTCCCTTTCCAAAGATAATTCAGACTAAACAGCAAACGTGTTAACAACACTCAAAACCCCTCAAAACCGAAACAAAAAAACCTCCAATCAAGCAAACAACCCCCAGAGCTCTTTATCACATTCATTTGGTGTTATTTTTGGGAGAAAAATAACCTACTTAATTTACCAGTCACTAGTCATTGTAGAACTGATTCTGCCAAACATGAGACACGTGCTCTGTCTTGGGTAGCAAATCTCACCAAGCACGCAGTAAGGCTTTGGAGCAGAAGGGTAGCCTCAGCAGGGTCTCTGAGACAACTAAATACATGTGAGCTTTGAGAGGGATGATGCAAGACCTACCATCATAGACATCTTTGGAATATATGTTTTGTCTTGCATATTCCTTTTTGTAAGTAGGCAATGCATATTAGTTTGCACTGTGACTTATATGTGTTTCATAGCTCATTGGTTTCTGGTGAGTCTCAATTTGTTGCACCTAACAAATGAGCAGTCGAGCACAGGAGCCTGTGTTAGGACTGTGGAATTCAGGAGGAAGGAAGTAGATTTTCATGAGAGTCTCCATTTGAAGGAAGCACTTAAAGGAACTGCAAGGAATAACGTCTCCTAGTATCAGCCCACATGGTGGGAGCAAGAAGGGGATTTATACTGCTGCCCAGGCTGAGGTGGGGTAGACTCTGTTGAGTGGAGAGCTAGCACTTGGGAGGAGTATTCACAGGGAAAATCGTAGGAGAAATCCTGGCGATAGCTGCTATTGTTATGCTGGTTCTCCAGATAATTCTTAGACTCCCACTTCTTGGCAGTCTTCCATGGCAGCTGGTTCTTTGCAGGAGCCGTGCTATCTAGGACAGTGAATTAAATCACTAGCTGTCTTGCACATTGGAAGACAGTCCATGAAGTGGTTGTAAAGAACAGACATGCAGACACATGTTTATGGGCTGGTGTGCGTCAGCATCTGTGGGCCAGCACAGTCCAGGGCCAGTGCAGTCCAGAGCCAGCCCCCGATTCCCCTCAGTGACCAAACTGCCCAAGGCTTGCGGTTACTTGGTTTACATAGATAGCCAGTGCTGTAGCTTTTCACCACCACCACTTTCTACACTTTCAAGAACTGAAACAGTAGCAGGGACAAGACCATCCATCAGGGATTTTTTTTTTCCCCAAAAAACTTAGAAAGCTCTTCACTTTGAGAAGCTTAGGGACACTGGTAGGGTATGGAGAACGCTGGTGTCAAATACAGTGCTGGGTGCAAGTGCCTACGGCCACAAGAATATCATGGATCTGGAAGAAGACTGTCCCTGAAGAGTTTGTTTCTCTCCACATTTACACTCTGAAAAGTTCTGGGGAAAGTTTTGACATGCAGGGACAGTTCTGAGTGGAACGGCACAGTTGGAAAACAAGAAGCACCAATGAGGGAGCACGTGCTCCAACCATTAGGCACAAAGTTTATTTTATAGTAAAGAAGCTGCTTTATTACAGCTTCTAGCTTGGTATATTTGGGTATATGCAGATTTTCATTGACACTTGTACGTTTTGGGGCTATAGATTGGTTAGTTCTATTTTATGTCAGTGTAGATGCTCACGATTTCAGACATAATAAGGAAGCCAATACCCAGTGACTAGTGTCCTAGGTTTGCCCCCTTACAACTATTTGAAGCCATACAGTAACTGGTTGAAGAAACAGAAGGTGCTTAAAATGTGTCACAAAGAGCAGATAACTATGCTGAAACTTGTATCTAAATGTTCTTTAGGGGAAAAGTACTTTATAAATAGGCTACATTCTTGAATAACTATCACTTGGCAAGTGAACAGTTATTTGAGTACTTTAAGCGTGACTTTATTTATTAGGCTTCTTGCCTGTTTTGAAGAGCTCAAGACTGATACAGCTACTGTAGAAATTGAGTTGTCTTTTCAAATAACATCTCTTTGAAATGATACCTTGTTGAAGTTATATTTAGCAGGTGAGCTGACAAAACTTCATCTTCAAATTCAACATGCTTATGCTGAAAACATTTCTCATAATTTTCAGTTCATTTTGAGTACTTTTACAATGATAAAGAACCTCTGAGCCCACAGTGCTTAGGTATATCTGTTAATATAGTCAGTTACATTATATTCTTGAGTGAAAACATACTCACGTTGCATTGTTTCTCTCTTACAAACTCACAACACTATCAAATGTGGCTCACAAGCAAGCAGAAGAGGTTGTGGTAAGGAGCTTGGGGAAACCTGTGCTCTGTTTCCACTGCTGATGCAGGCAAAGGGAGTTGCTTCTGTTCAAATTGAAACTGTACTTTTCTTTAAAGAAAACCACAAAACAAACGCCCATCCCCCACCCCCCTAATAAAAAACATTTTAATAATATGGGAAAATCTTTACCACCTTTGTTGGTCTATTTTCATAAATCTGGCTTGCACTTGTTGCCTTCCAGAACAGAGTTTTTAATCCTTTGTATTTGTCTGGAGATGGGTTAAAGTGAGAGGGTTTTTATTTGATTTTTTTTCCCCCGAAGTTGTGGGGTTTTGGGTTTTTTTTTCCTATACCATGTTAGCTAGCAAGCCTGGTGCTGACAAGGCAGTTTGTCTGCTTTATCCAATCCATATACTGTGAGAGAGTCCAAGCTTATGTCTAAAACATACTTTCTTGTATGTACTGATATTTTAAATGTATTCTTTTTTATAAAGCCCTTTTTCTCTGGCTTGTTTTGTGATTCTGCTGAGAACATCGGGACAGTAGAACAAGATCATGCTTGAAAAATGGTTACTCTTTATGTCACTTCCATCTAGGCATGAGTTTTTACTGTATAATTATATAGTCTAGACGTTATTCCATTTTGGTAAAAGTAAAGGGTGTTACAGAATTTGGTATCTGTTGTATTGGGATGTTCTTTTCTTATTTTCCTTACATATGTTTGTTACATTTGTAGGTATGGGAAAATTGTATCCACGAAGGCTATTTTGGATAAGACAACAAACAAATGCAAAGGTATGTATGTTTATATTCACTTGAAAGTCCCAAATGATTCTATTAAAAATATGCTAATGTTTAATTTTAAAGTGCTTTTAACCTTTTTCTTCCCCCCCCCTCACCCCCTCCGCCTTCCCTAGTCTTATTTCTAAACCAGCCTTGCTCTTGCCCTGCTATATTGAGTACATTTCTTTCCAGTGGAGCTGGCAGACAGCCTGTGTCAGCGGAGCCGCCAAGCCGGAGTGAAGCTGACATGCACAGTGCTGGCTGGCAGTTCGCCTCTATTTTAAAAACAAAAGTGGAGTTAAAAGCAGCTTTTCCCCTTTTGCCTTGAGAAACTAGGGAAGCTCACCGAAGACCGTTCAACTCTACTAAGCATCTGAAAAAATTATATATTGTGGTAATCAGCTCCATTGATTAGAGTAGTTTAAAGCAGCACTTAATTACATGTTCCAATACTCTAATTGTGTTTTGTTGAATGTATTGGGAGTAAAGAGGGGGTTCATTTTCACCAAAGTAATTGTAGCTGGAAAGAAATTAGAACTCCTTCAGATGGTTTGGACACATCATCAGATCACTGATTTTCATCAGTCACTGCAACTGTGGTGAGATCATACATAGCCCAGCAACTTGCATGGTGGGAGAAGGTGTGGTAACAGACACTGATATATCAGATGTCAGACTTTCTTCTTGACAATTAAGAGGATAATTTTCAAGCAAAGTGAAGAATTAAGTCAGCTGATTTAGCAATGTTAATAAGCATAAAGCTCATGAATGAGCGCGAAGCTGATAGGTAGAACCAGAAGAAGAAAGTTCATCATTAATATGGAACTTAGAAGCAGTGCAAGGACTCAGCTTCTCAGCTCCCCATCTTAAGCAATTAAAGAGGTGCTGACAGTTCAGAAACTGAAATTTCTAGAAATTTTTTTCCCTAGCTTGTATGCAGATGTCACTGCATATATTATGGCTAGGAAAGAAGAGATGCCCTTTTCAATTATTTTAATTTGCTGATAAGTGTGACAGCACTTAACTGGTTTAGTCTGTCCATTCCCCCAGTTCCTGAAGGCTTCAATAGCTCAGTCAGTGATACAGGAATTCTCAAATTAATGTTTTAAGAGATTTAAGCTGACTTTTCCAATACAGGTTTAAAATCTCACTGGTAAAAAGCAGTACCTAACAGTCTGTTATAACAATACAGAGCAAGGTAAGGCTGCAGGGAAGCTCACTGTGTGTCATTGAAATTGCAGTAGGAACATAAGTAGGCAGAATGGAGATATCTAACTGGATTTTAACCAAAAGGTTGACAGCATCTCTGTCTCTTGCCAAAAAAAACCCAAAAAACGTACCATGGGATTTAAACTAACTGGTGTGATGAGGAATTGAGTTTATATATCACCTAGAAGATGGCAAAGCCAGCTGGAATGGCACACTTGGTATCAGAATGTAACTTCATCCGTATAGCACGCTGCAGTGGGGTAGTGTTGATAACCTGTGTTGTCATGGGTTTGGAGAGCTAGTTTTGGGGATGGAAAGCTAGTTTTGCCTTGGCAGCACAAAACTTTGTATGAGCTAATTCACTCTGTTTCATGTCAAGATTTAACAGTCCACAACACCACATGTTACACAGAACAATATGCTGCTTTCTTCAACTTCTTGGCAGGTTAAATAAACTTGCACTGATGTACAAGGCCGCTTGAGTTGTTTTTCCTGATTTAAGGACTTCAAAACTGATTCACTTATATCTTTACGCAACCTTTTTCTCCTCAGTAAGACAGTATTACTACCTTCTCAAGAATTAATTCCATTTTTTACTCTTCTAGGACTTCTTTTAACTGATACTTTTTTGTTTGTTTTCTTTTAACCCACCTTAGACATTGGAGAGGGATTCCTTTTAATATTTAAAGCTGTTCACTGATGGGAAGGAAGGGGGTTGAAAAATGTCGAGTTAGTTTTGTATCTAGGGGAAGTGTCTTCCAAACTCTTGACTGCTTTTTGGTGAGAATCATTTCATAGGTTGCATTAAAAATCCCAGCCTGTAAGGTCAGTGTCTGTAAAGGCTAAGGCATATTGCTGTTCAGGTGTTCTGGAATCCATTAGCTGTACGTTCTTGTACAGAATAAGAAAAGAAATTACTGAAAATATATAGAAATTGTTGCA
The DNA here is from genome assembly GCF_964237585.1 of Gallinula chloropus. Classification (NCBI taxonomy): domain Eukaryota; kingdom Metazoa; phylum Chordata; class Aves; order Gruiformes; family Rallidae; genus Gallinula; species Gallinula chloropus. Next base: position 18,013,839 of record NC_140090.1, on the reverse strand, counting down.
ATTAACTTTGAGTTTACTTTAGCATTTAAGGATTATATTAGATGGCATAGAAAATGCTTTCAGGACAATTTTTTACATCCTGGTTTCAGTAACAACAGTGGGAAAAACTCACTTGATTTCACTGAAGTTGAGTATTCGCTCAGTTTTTAAATTTAACTATTTTATGTACATACAATGAAGTAATTAATTAACCAAAAATTGGGTTGCAATGCAGCAGACATAAATCTTTTAAAATAAATTCCTCTCCAAGCTTTGCATAAAAGACATGTAACTTAGAGGCTTACTAGTCAGTTACTGAAACTGGACAGAGAATTTAGTTTAGAAAATGTAGTGCTTATGCTTTACTTTGTGATATCTCTCTCTGTGAAATAAACTCATGACGATGTCGCACTGGCTTTTAGAAGATACATACCAGATAACATAAAGCAAACCACCATACCACCTGTTAGCAATTTCAACAAAATCCCAATAATGAGTGGGCATAAGAAGGGACTTGTCCCTCTGGGGTAGGGTCCCCACCAGTTCAAGGTTGAAGGACAGATAGGTTTTTTGGGACTACACAAAGAACTTTGGAGTTCAAATTAGCCCTCTTCAACAACAAGAAAATTGTATTCAATAACCATGCTGGTAGCATATTAACTGTTTGATTATAAGCTGGTTGCCACCTGGTTTATGAAGTGTGTTTTTACATTTCAGGTTACGGTTTTGTCGACTTCGACAGCCCAGCGGCTGCTCAGAAGGCAGTTTCTGCTCTAAAGGCTAGTGGAGTCCAAGCACAGATGGCAAAGGTGAGTTACAGTAACGGGATAATTCTTGCAACAGCTTGTGAAGATGAACAAGGTTGTATGTTAGTAGAGCATCAGCAATGTGGATTTTCAAGTTTCAGGCCCTTTACAGAGCACGCAGAGGGTATATTAAGGTAGCTCATCTCAACTAAGGAAATAAAGAAACATAACAAGGAAAAGTCTCCACCCTGATCTGGTTGGATTTATGAGTTTGTTTATGATACTGTTTTTCCATTGGCTTTCTCAAAAGAAAGATTAGCAATGAAATTGTAATAACTACAGCAGGCTTAACGGTTTAAATACAACATTAATTCCAGGAACTGAAATAGTTCACAGCACTAAGGCATGAAAGATTTTAGAAGTTGCCTACTTGTTACTGAGGTTAGCAGCCTCACAAACTGAGGATGAATTTTTAAGCATGGCAAAATTTAACTTTGTGACTCTGTCTTCAGCCTTTCTAGTGTATTCTCTGTTACTTATATAAGTAAAATTTAAATTTTGTGATAGATGTCTTGAAATTCTTAGCCGACTCTTTCCCAACCTATTTCTGCATCAGGGCAAGCACAAGCATTATTAAAATTAAAGAAATCTGATCTTCTTTGTCTCGTATTTTTACTGATCCTTTCCTCTGAATCCAGCTATTAGCCAAAAGTGATCCTTAGAACAGTGCTTTTTCAGCACAAGGTAGGTTTCTCAAATCTATAAAATCAGGGAGATGATACATTAGTAATGATTTTGTCAGGCGTTCTTGTTGGGTCAGATGGCCTGGATCCAACAGGGTGCCATAAACACAGGTATAAATTTATTAAATAAAGAAAATATCACCAAAATAATCTGTCCATGTTATTTATGGTACCTCTTAAAGCAAATTTTTTGTGTTAGAAAATTATATTCTAATTACAAAAAATAATCTAGTAATTAAGTGATTATCTTGGAGGCTTTTTTTAATAAAGTAGTCTGCTGCAGTTCTAGCAAATCTTTTATAGTTATCCATTAGGTACAGATTTTTTTCAGATGAGATATTTTCCACAGCTTCTCAGCTGAGGAGAACAGTTAAGCTAACTACATAAAACGTCTTTGGATGGATTCCAGGGCAACAAAATGGAAACCATATGTTTCATACTTAATGCATGTTTCATTACAGCCATGACACAAACATACATGCTTACTGGAAAATGCTTGAGGTTCCTTTTTTTTTTTTTCTTCTTTTATAAGGTTTTATGTAGGTGTAATAAAGACCTTTTAATTAATCTTTAGGTTTTGGGTATGTACTTCCAAAACATACAGCAGATTTTTCAAAGCTTCTGTCTGCCATCTTATGGATATGATATCTAGGTAGGAGAGGAAAAAAGAGAATGTCAAGTCGTGTAAATTCTTTTTCCTAATGAATTTTGACGTCTGATTTGCCTTTTTGAGTAGATGGAGAAGGTCTAATAATTCACTATAGTAATTAATGAATAGTTCCTTATTTTTTCCCATAGTATCTTTTTCTGACTCATTTCCTCTGACAGTTAGCTAGAATATTACTAATATTTCTTTCTGTTAGCATTAATAAAAAGTGTGTGCCATAGTACCTGACAGTTTTAATTGATCTTTCTGACACTGTGTCAAGCCTGACGGCCTGTGGGAAATCTGTAGCTATAAAGTTTGCATTCTGGTGAAACTTGTTCTGCTTCTTAATGGAAAGTGTGTTTGAATTATTAAAAAAGTAACCTGATGAACAGTACCACAACAAACAGTCACAAGTGATTAAGGGTTGAGTGCTTTGATTTTTGCCTATTTTGAGCCACTGGGTTTCGTTTCTTTTTTATTTTTTTCCTGGGCACTACTGCTCTCCTTTTGTCTGAAAAATCCTGTTTGCTCTTGGATTCTCCAGACAGGGAATTGCCTGTCACTTATAGTTGTTTTGGCAGGATGAGCAAATGAGACTCTTCATGTACAGGACACTATAGAAGTTTTCTTGTGATTGTGTATTTAATATTTTATCCTTTTGGGTGTTACCATCAAGTGGGCTAGTTGCAGTGAAACTGTTCAGGCTTGAGTGTGAATGTCGCAGGGAATCACAGGGAAAGAGCTGGGGTTTATCAGTTGTCTGGCCAATGGATTTCCTTGCTGACCACCACAACTGCTTCAGTTTCAAAGAGAAATAAATACCTGTTGGCAGGATTTGTCCATATGAAGGTGGTGGTGTTGCACTGTGCCCAGGGGCAGCCATCAGCACCTCTCCTCAGTATTCTTGCCCTCTTTCCAGAGGAGATGATTGTCTCTCACCTTCATTCAGGAGGTGGAGTGGAAGGAAAGAGGCTGTATGTTGGTGAATTAGAAATTACTCACATTAGCAAGGTCATCTGCAAATACTAGTTTAGAAGAAGTGGTTCAGATTATAAATATATTAAAACCTTTGTTATTTGGTTTGTTGAGATAACTTTTAAATATTTGAGCTTTTCCTGTCCGTGGGTTATAAGATCACGCTGTACTCAGTGGTCTGCTTCCAAGCTGATTTGACTCCAGAAAAATGTAGTCTCACCCACTATATTTTGGCTATTGCTGGGCAGACCAGGAGGGCCTGGGGCCTGAGACATGGCTTTGGGCCAAATCCTGCCAATTATGTTCTAGGAATATCACTGCTGGTGGAGAAGTGGCCACCCCTCAGGAGATGTCATGGTGATAGTATCAGTGAAGGAACCCAGTGTCAGACCATCAGTCAAGAAACATTATGTCTTCAGTATGCCTTGAGTTATTCTGCTTTCTGAGATCTGAATTGGGGACAATTGACTAAGAAGGAGGAGCTTGGGAAGTGTTCTGCGCTGGCTAACAATATTTTCTGGTCATTACTGCAGTGGAGACGCCTCCAATGATTCCTGTTGGTCGGACAATGCTGCTAAGAGCTTACGTAAGGTGATAATGCATTGCCAGGGGATGGGAGTAGCTTTTGAATGGAAACCTAACGTGGAAGTAGTGGGCTATTGCCCCCTCCTCCCTTCACACTGAGTATTGCCAGCATTCACTCTTGTCACATATTTTTCAGTGTGTGCAAATGGCTGTAGAAAGCGATCAGGAGATGATCCTTATCTCTAAATTGGAGAGATGTGGATTTGATGGGTGGACCATCCAGTGGATAAGAAACTCGTTAACAGACCGTAGCCAAAGGGTGGTGGTCAATGGGTTTATGTCCAGGTGGAGGCCGGTGACAAGTGGTGTCCCCCAGGGGTCTGTCTTGGGACCAGTGCTCTTTAGCATCTTTATCAATGACATCGATGATGGAATTGAGTGCACCCTCAGCAAGTTTGCAGAAGACACCAAGCTGAGTGGTGTGGTAGACACCCCAGAAGGAAAGGAAGCCATCCAGAGGGATCTTGACAGGCTGGAAAGATGGGCCCGGGGGAACCTAATGAGGTTCAACACTGACAAGTGTAAGGTGTTGCACTTGGGCCAGAAGAATCCCAGACACAGATACAGACTGGGAGAAGAGCTTCTTGAGAGTAGCCCTGCTGAGAAGGACTTGGGGATTCTGGTGGATGAGAAACTTAACATGAGCCATCAGTGTGCTCTTGCAGCTCGCAAGGCCAATGATATCCTGGGCTCCATCAGAAGAGGGGTGGCCAGCAGGGACAGGGAGGGGATTGTCCCTCTCTACTCTGCCCTCGTGAGGTCACATCTGGAGTCCTGTGTCCAGGTCTGGGGCCCCCAATACGAGAAGGATGTGGAACTGTTGGAGGGGGTTCAGAGGAGCTACAAAGATGATTAGGGCTGGAGCACCTTCCCTATGAAGAGAAGCTGGGGGAGCTGGGCTTGTTCAGCCTGGAGAAGAGAAGGCTGTGGGGGGACCTCATTGCAGCCTTCCAGTACCTGAAGGGAGCTTATAAGCAGGAGGGGATTCAAGTTTTTAAAAGGGTAGGCAATGGCAGGACAAGGGGGAATGGATTAAAACTAAAGGAAGGAAGGTTTAGATTAGATACTAGGGGGAAGTTTTTTACAGGAAGAGTGGTGAGGGGCTGGAACAGGCTGCCCAGAGAAGTAGTGGATGCCCCGTCCCTGGAAGTGTTCAAGGCCAGGTTGGATGGGGCCCTGGGCAACCTTGTGTAGATCCAGGCCTGAGGTTGGTGGCCCTGCCTGTGGCAGGGGCGTTGGAGCTCTATGATCCTTGAGGTCCCTTCCAACCCATGCTATTCTATGATTCTGTTTCTATGATGTGAGCTGTAGTGGTAGCCAGTTTGCCTCAGGACCCAGTACAAAACCAATAGCTTATCTCTTTCTCTAGAGATAAGATACAGAAAGAGCAGATACATGTCTTGCAAGAGTACTGTTATTTCAAAGCTGGTTACTAAGTGCCTGAATGTCTAACGTTTTTTAATTCTCATTAATTTTAATTTCTTGAAATGTATTTAGATTATTGTCCTTACTCCTAAAGGAGTGCTTTGATAATAAACCAATAATAATAGTAACTTTAAAAGCTCTGATTTTACAGAGCTGTGCATTCTTATGTACGGTTAGTATTAGAGTCAAAAAGCTTTGCCCATTTTCTTTGTTAGAAAAGTTGTTATGGTTGCTGTCAGAATGAATTTTCTGAGAAATGTTTCTCTTCTCTTCCCCCACCCTGAAGGCAAAATCAGTAAGATAACTGTAGGTTTCTACGCTGTTCAGAGCAGATAGCAAATTACTTTGTTTAGGAAGATAGATGCACACAGAAAATCTACTGCATATTGGCATTTTGAATGGAGATTTTAAAAAATTGAATCATAGAATCATTTAGTTTGGAAAAGACCTTTAAGATGAAGTCTGACTGTAAACCTAATGCTGCCAAGTCCGTCACTAAACCATGTCCCTAAGCACCATATCTACATGTCTTTTAAATACCTCCAGGGATGGTGACTCAACCGCTTCCCTGGGCAGCCTGTTCCAATGCTTGATAACACAGTGAATAAATTTTTCCTAATATGCAATCTAAACCTCCCTGGTGCAACTTGAGGTCATTTTCTCTTGTCCTTTCACTTGTTATTTGGGAGAAGACACCAACCCTCACCTTACTACAACCTCCCTTCAGGTAGTTGTTAAAAGTAATAAGGTCTCCCCTCAGCCTCCTTTTCTCCAGGCTAAACAACCCCAGTTCCCTCAGCTGCTCCTCATCAGACTTGTGCTCCAGACCCTTCACCAGCTTTGTTGCTTTTCTTTGGGCATGCTCCAGCACTGCAATGTTTTTCTTGTAGTGAGAATGTGTAAGGGATGCTTTAGAGGTGGTGAGGTCTAAATGCTTTGGAAGTATGAGTCACCTAAATCCTCAAGTTTTTGACCTTGAACTAAACATAAGGCATTTGAGTCAGCGCTTGGACAAAATTCTGTATCATCAAGTGCTACTTAACTCAGTTCAACTGTAGTTACTGAAGTAACTGTGTTTCATATGGTTTGAAAAGTGGCCGTTTTAAATCTAAAATTGGATTTAATTCTTTTGGATGTGAACTAATATGTAAATATAAAAAGTAAAAATACAACAGACTCAGTGAGCCCAATCCTCCTGATTTTATGTTGTTGGAGACCTTGGCTTCCTTCATGCTTCCTCCACAATTCTTTCTCTGTTCATGAGGTTTATAGTTCACTCTATACAACTTTGTTATACTACAAGGACATCAAGACCATGTGTAACAAAAAAGTGATACTAATTCTTTTCCAGCTTGCCTTTTCCTATTTTATCTTTTTCTGTAGAAACCAAACTTTCCTTTAGGAAATGTATGCTGCTTAATACAGCACCCCTGAAAGCAGTCGTGGATGTTGAGGATTTCTGTGGTCAGTAACCTCATTAATTTGAGCCAAGGAATGCTGTTTCATGTCCTGATGTGCTTTCTGGGGGGAAAGACTCATTGTTTATCCATTCAGAGATTTCCCCACAGTTGCACGTTTTTGGGAATTTGGGCTCCAAATTGATGTTGTAATTTCCTTCCCTTTAAAATCTTCATGTCCACTGAAAGCAATCAAGCATGCTCCATACAAGAATATTGCATTAGCTCTCACATTAAAAAATCACTTAATATTTTCATATATTTTAGGCTTGTACAAAAAATTAAGGCCATTTTCAAAATTTTTTCTTATTTGAGTTGTCTCAGAGGAATGTCTGTGATGACAAAGCCAAGTGTGCTATACCATGATGTACTGCCTCTTCCACTGTTCTTAAGAAGCAGTTTCCGTTTCCTGGAGTGGTCTGTTGGCCCTCAAAGCAACAGACCAAACTCTAAAAGTTGTTGCTTGAGGTTGGGTTTTAGTTTGTGATAAATATTCACCCATTGTCTTGAGTTCACATCAATCCTCCAGAACCCAGAGGTGACACAAATTTGCAATCTGATGTTTACAAAGGCAGACTCGTGCAGCACTCCCTATGTGCTGGTAGCTTTATTTTTTTCTTTCCAGTTAAGTTCAATGTGTGTTTTGTAATGTTCTAGACTTCTTTAGGTGACTTTTTTTCAAGCATGTTTGGAACTGTCACACTATATAAAGTGTGAAATGCACAGCAGGTACAGGGTTTGGGGAGGGAAAGGCTGCTTACCCACTTGTCCTCATCTCTGAAACAGAAATCAAGGCTTTTCCACAGCTAGTAAACATAATCTATTAAAGGCAGTCTTCCTTTATGTTGTTGATGAAGAACATGGTTTTGAGTTTAGTAAAAATGAGAAACAGCTAACTTTTATGGCTTTTAATAATGTATTACTTTTTGTACTTGTCTTCACTGTGGCAACCTTCTGGAGAATTAAATCAGTTTTCTTTCCTACAGAGTAAAGTAAGAAAGTAAGTTTAGGTTACCATGGCAGCTAGTGCCCTTAATCTGACTAGAGAAGGTAGGCATATTGCAATTTTTTTTAATTCTGCATCTGGGCTTCTGAATGCCAAGGAACAGATTACAGGCAAACAGGAGCTAACTAAGGCAGACTTCTACAGCAGTTTTCAGTGACTGTTTTGTAAGAAAAGTTTTCTTTTTACCCAGTTTGTACTACTTTCTGAAAGCAATAGTACTAAATCTTACTGTAATAGACTAGTTTCAGTAAATATAATAAATTTTCCTCCTTTCATTCATAAAAGTTCTTAAAAGTCATTATAAAATAAATTGAAGGTAAGTCAAATTTTGCTTACCTGGGGGCTAAATGACCGTCATTTCAGGAATTGTATTTGCATTAAACCAGACCGTTTGCAACCACTTCCCTTGAGTACACAGCTTCAACCCACAAAAGTCTTATCTCAGTTGCGAAGCGGAGCTGTGGCTTGTTCAGACGAGGGTCCAGTGCCCTGTTGTGAACCATGGTGGGCTCATTCATCTTTCTGTTGAGGACAGTGGCATCTGTGAGCAAGATGCAGAACACCCCAGGAGCACCTTGGTACCCTTCTAGCAAAGAGAAAGCAAGAATGCCAAGGAGTAAAAAGGGAACGGATGGTTGCAGTGAAATTCTGATTCCAAACGTGAACACAGTGCTTATTGTAGTTCAAAATTCCTTCTCAGACAGTTCTTATTCTTCTTTGTAATACAGATGTGCCTGTGAAGATGAATTAAAATGTTCAGCTTATTAATCATATAGACTGTTTATGCAATTCTGGAGAACAAGTGAAGATTGTGGCAGTGATTTTTTTCCACTGAATTGTCTTGTTAACAGCCTGTGGTCAGACAGTATTAAAACTGTGGCTAAAACAGACATATTTCAGTGAGACACAGGCCAATTGTAAATTTTAAAGTAGTTTCTATACGAAGGCAGACAAGCATTTAATCCGTTCCCTATCAGCCAGAGGATCTTCCATGCTGTGAGCAGTGCCTAGTCACATGTTCCTGAATGGCTATCTGTTCGCTCTGACCTTACTTAGAGCAAGAGAAAACAGATGTCTTATCGTTTTGCCAAGTTTCTGGCTTGCAGTTTAGGAATGGTTCCACACGCACAGGGAGGTTTTTGTTAATTGCTTTCAGATGATGGTGGAGCATTTTGCATTATGTAGGACTCCTGATCACCACTTTTCTACAGAAATGAGCATTAGCAGTTGATTATTCCTATCTCTCATATAAGAAATACAGCATCTTATAGTCAGCTTATTAAATTAATGCTTTTTAGGAATAAGTGCATTCATCTGCAAGAGCACTGTTCTGCATCTCTCTGTTATTATGCTTTGCTATAGAAGTTCTGGAGATGTGGCTAGAGGTGTTTGGTGAAAAGAAACCAATAGAAATTTGCTGATGTGAATTCCTAAAAATAAGATGACTTAGTTTCCTCAGTAATAGGGATATGTAGAGTAGCCCACAAATTCCTTGACGTTGCCCATATTCTTCAAATATTGAGCACTTTCAGTGTCTTTCAGGACCTGCAGAAGGTTCTGTTAACTGAGGAGAACCCAAGAGATGTGAAGACTCTCAAATTTAAGCAGTTTTCCAAAATCACATAGAATTGAAAAAACACCCCAAGCTCTCAATGGTTCATTGGCTTATATTTTAATGTTAGCTTGCTAGCCTAAAGTAGGAAGCTTTCCACTGACTTCAGTAGCTCTTTTTAATCATTCCCATTAAATGGTACAAATTATTTCAAGAGATGTAAGATTTCTAAGGTGAAAGCAGGCTTAAGGACAGGAAAATATAAGCACAGGAAAAAACCCTACCTTTGAAGGCAAGGTTTGGTGCGAGTTGTTATGTTTGCATGTATTTTTTCTGAATTCCAGAGTAAAAATGAGAAACTTCAGTATCAAAGGAATTATTTTTTCTCTCCTGAAACAAAACTCTGATAACCATGTGAATTGAACTATAGTTAGGCAGGTTTCAGTGAGGAAGTCAGTCAGTCACAGAGCTTAATATATTCAATTGCTGTTTGCCAGAGAGGCAGAAGGATGAGTTTAAAAGTGTCTCTCCTAACTTCCTGATTTTTTTAACCATGTAATCATTTTCCGTGACAAAACCTTGTATAAAAGCAAACATCTGCTTGTAAGGTGCATTTTGTGTACGACAGGGTAAAGATGGATGGGGAATCCTAGTTGTGGTTGCCATTTGGAAGTCAGCTTGGAAATCCACCATGTCCTAAGGGGAAGGAAATGACTTGCTACTTATGATCTCCCAAAGTGTACCCAGATAGACGTTTAAGGGCGTAGTAGTCTTGTGGAGATGATAGTAGTTGCATGATGATGTAAGTAATTAACAGGAGAAGAGGAGGTGTTTTGCACATTAATAAGCATATGTTTTATGCTGCCAAACTGTATAAAATTCCACATACTCTCCTGGAAGAGTTTAGTCTTGCTTTAGGTCTAACCCAACAGTATTATCATAGTATAGTAAACAAGGTCTTCAGAGAACCAATGGTAGTCTTTTTTTTTCAAGGAAGATAAAGTGGATTACGTGAATCTATCCTGACTCAGCTGGACTCGATGATCATAAGGATCTGTAAGATATTCAGTGATCTGTCCTTATAGCTGAACTGCTGCTGCTCCCCAGTGTACCTGTGGGTTTGCACCTGCTGTGTAGATACAGCCTTGGTGCTCTGTGGAATGTGTTTGTGGGCATTTGAGCTGTTTTGTTCTGGGACAATTACAGGTAAATGACATTTCAGCTTGTATCCCAGAATCCCGGTGTGACATCCTCACCTGCTCTTGTTGTTCCTCTCCCATGTTTGATGTCTTTACCAGTTCTAGCTATGGGCATATGTAGGCGTATCTTCAAACTCCCCTTTTTCCACTGTGGTCAGTATGTTCTGTCAAAGTATCAAAAGCAGAAATAACTGAATCCCTGGGAGTGTTCAGGCTGTAATAGACTGACATAGAGAAAGGGTCAGGAAAGCAGAAGTAAGGCCTTTCCAGTCATTCATTCAGCACACAGCTGACCAAAACCCAATGTAGTTACTAATACAAAATGCAGATTGATTCATGGGCCGCAAGTCATTTTTTTCCATCACAAAATGCTTTCTGTTGAGAGAAAGCGGTTTCCTTAGAACACTTTCACCAGATGAGCTTTTTTTTCTCCGTTCCTAAAGCATTTGCCGTGTGGTTTAGTGGTGAAGTCACTAATACTCTTTCAAAGTTGAGAATTCCCTTCTCTAACAATGTTGTCACATGATTTTGTGGTATGAAGTTTTCTTTCCAGGTGAACAGCTAAAAAATAGAGCTTCCCAGTGTGTATGGAGGAACATCTTCATGTGTTAGAGTGAATCGCAGCAGGTCTTTGCATCCCTTTTGGCAAGGAAAGCTTGTGAATCAGAATATAATGCCTGTAGAAGGCAAAGCATAGTAACACCCTAGGCTGGAACAGAGCCCGAGAGATGGGGAACGTCATCTTCCCCAGTTACCTGGATGAGAGGTTGCTCTGACATCTTTCAGTTGACTGCCTTATCTTTCTCTGCTAGGTGTTTCTGAATGTAAGCATTTCTTTTTTGCATGTAAATTACTTTTTTATTAGTGTGAGCAAAATGGGGCCTTTTTTATCTTTCCAAATTTTCTTAGGCTTTTTAGTGAGAATGTTTTTTATAATATAATTCAGACTTTCTGATATAGAATAAAAACATTAGTAACAAATTAGATAAAAATAGGCAAAGGGTCTGGTCTTCCAGCTTGTATACTGTTTCTGTATTTTTTAGGCAAGTTTTAAGATATTTGTGTGCATTATCTTTTACCGTTTATAATAAAAAGTGAAAAAAAAAATGATTTTTTTTTTTTTTCTTTCAAATACTATTCTGAGTTTCAGGAAATTATGCTACAGTTACAAATGCAATTTTGCAATACTTGTGGCTAAAACCTCCTATAAAGCTTTTGCTAATAGAGTTCATTAAAGAAGGAAGTAAGCCTGCACATCTCAAGGTACAAATCCAAATTGACTAATGCAGTCTAAGTAACAAACTAATTCTAAAAACATGAAAGCTGTCTTCATTTCACATTCCTGCCTGAGGAAATGTGGACTGTATGTCAAGGATGTCACTACTGTATAGCAGGTTTTCCCATCACAGTTGAAGACTTCCCAGCAATGTTGGTGAGGCTGTACCTCAAATACTGTATTCAGTTTTGAGCCCCTCACTACAAGAAAGACATCGAGGTCCTGGCCCATGTTCAGGAAAGGGCAACCAGGCTGGTGAAGGAGCTGGAGAACAAATCTTATGAGGAGCAGCTGAGTGAACTGAGGTTGTTTAGCCTGGAGAAGAGGGGGCTGAGAGGAGACCTTATCACCAGCTACAATTACCTGAAAGGGGGTTTTAGAGAGGTGGGTGTTGGTCTCTTTGCCCAAGTGACAGGTGATAGGACGAGGGGGATTGGCCTCAAGCTGTGCCAGGACAGGTTCAGATTAGACATTAGGTAAAAATTCTTCACTGAAAAGGTCATTGGGTATTAGAACAGGCTGCTCAGGGAGGTGGTTGAGTCACCGTTCATGGATATATTTAAAAGATGGGTAGATGAGGTACTCAAGGGTATGCCTTAGTAGAGGACAGGTATAGTTGGACTTGATGATCTCAAAGGTCTTTTCTGACTTAGTAGTTCTGTAATGAATGTTAACATCAGTTCCAACCTCTCAGTAAATCCATTTTCTTGTCTTCTCTTTGAACTGATTTTCTAATATGAAAGAGGAATCAGATAATTTAAATCACAAACTTCTGTTGGGTGCATATTCCCACTAGGTAACGCAGGATAAAACATACTTAGCAGTCAAATGCCATTTCTAATGGACTGTTAAGGGACTGACGGGGATAACACTTGGACATTGGAAAAGTATGCTTTATAAGGTGTGTGTGATTTCAGTGTGGCTAGGAATTAGTCGTGTCCATGGCATGGTGTGAAGATCAGGAGGGTGTAATGGGAACATACTTCCCATTTGTAGGTCCTTTGATGCTGACATTTCTTAAAAGTCTCTACAGAAAACTTGAAATGACTCTTTAAATGAATGTGAGACTTGGCTTGAAAATGCAATTAGTGGAGGTCCATAAGCACAGAATTTGCTTCTTCATTTTTAACGGTTATGGGGTTTTTTTTAGGTTTTGGAATATAAGAATGGATTTCTGTGCCTAAAAGGCATGACCTCCCTCCCCAGCCTCCACTCCTTATTTTTTTTCTTTTTTTTTCTTCTTTTTTTGTCCAAGGGAAAACAAACCCCAGCTGAGAGCTAATATCCAGGATAGGAGATTATTAAATAATGCAATATACTACCAAAGGTTCAAAAGTGTTATTAATGTAAGGGCAGCTTAAGGACAAATTGATGTCTAATCTGTGTCAGAAGGTATCACCATCCATACAGGTATCATGACTTTAATAAATGCTTTAATTTGAGTAGGAAGGTGTTGTGGTTTTGCATTTTGTTTTCTGGTTTGATTCAAACTCCCCTGTAAATCAGTTAACCCTCTCGTATGGAATGAAAATACACTGAGGGATACGCCAGCAGAATTGTGTTTGTTTCAGGTCATGTAATTCCTAACGCCAAAAATGTTCTGCAGAGACTATATCTATACAGGGTGCCACACTGACAACATCAAAGTTTTGCACAACTGTGAGGGTCAAGTTAATATAGATCTGTGTAGATGCAGGATGTATTTCATCAGGGAGTTTGGCCAGGAGTTAGGGGTATGAGAGCGATGTGAGATGCTCCCTAACCACAGCTGAAGAATCAGTGGAAACAATAAATCTCAACAAACACGTTTATTTGATTGAGATGGAATTTGGTGGTACATACATAGATTACACAAAGCAGATAGCCTAAGGTCAGGGGAATGGCAAAGATGGGACTATGTCTCCTCCCTTATCTCCTGTTTACCCTTGTCTCTCATTTTGTTTAGAGAAAGTTTTTGTATTATCTAAATATATTATGTAAAAGTTTGATGAAAAATCAAAATGTTCCTATGTGGGAGAAGTCAACAGTGTCCCTACTCATTTCTGTGTGTATCAGCCTATTCTGGCAATGTACATACTCTTAAAAGCATTGTCTCCTTTTTTCCCCTGTGTTATTTTCAAGTTGTCATTCCAATCTATTCTCTTTTTAATTTACATCTGGCTTTTTAAATGTCTTTCCACCAGTCTTCTATTTCCTTGTTGGCTAATTTCTTTCCTTTGTCTTGTTTTTGCCTTTTTTTTTCTTCCAGAAAAATCTGAAACATGAAGTTGTAACAGAGACTATAAACTGGTCAATTATTCACCTTTATCTCCACTTAAAAATGTCATTGTCAGCAGTAATAGGAGAAGGGGAGCTATTCTCAGGAATGCTGTGTACAGTGAGAGAATATGGAGGTCACTCATACTAGAGAAGAGCAGCCTTTAGAAAGGGACCTGAGAAGTAGAAATCTGTACCAGTAGTTATACGTAATTGTTATATTTTATATTAAGAATGTCTTTCCAGTGGCAACAACAGTAACAATTGTTTTAAATTCTCTTTCAGCAACAAGAACAAGATCCGACTAACTTATACATTTCCAATTTGCCGCTTTCAATGGATGAGCAGGAGCTGGAGAACATGCTCAAACCGTTTGGGCAGGTCATCTCTACGAGGATACTGCGGGACTCAAGCGGGACAAGCCGTGGTGTTGGCTTTGCAAGGTACTTCAGTGCAGTTAGCTGCCCTGGCAGCTTTTCCCCTCTTCTTTCTTTTTGGTTTTTTAATTAAAAAGACAGAAATGGGAGGAAGAGGCCAACATTATTGAAAATGATCAAGCTTTTATAGAAAAAGGAGATGTAGATGGAGATACCAGCTCTGTTTTGTTAATTATTCCCTTGGTAAAGTAAATATGTCTCTGTCTCATCTCGCTTAGATGAGTAAATCTGAATCGGTTGCTTTTATTGGATGACTATCTAGAGTAAGAGTTCGACTATCTAGAGTAAGAGTTCGTTCTCCACCACTTCCTCCTCTGTACTACTTTCTCCTGGATCTCTGAGCCATTGAGCAAGAGTTGTGCAGTAGTTCACAGAAACTTGTGGAACATTTCGTGACTTTGAGGCTTGAATTTGGGACTGGAGACCAAGAGAAGAACCTCTCCTCCCCTCCTCTGGTTTTGTTTGGGTTTTTTTCTTTCTTCATTAGTTCCTCTGAGAAAATCAACTCATCATTGCCCTTTGAAGGTCAGCCCTTTGAATTTTCTGGCTCATTAACATGTTGTCATCTGGGAAAGAAAATATTTTTATTCACTTACAGTAAATCTCACCTTAAAATATTTGACAGCTTGGTCAAATATCTCTCCCAAATCAACAATATTTTCCATAAATTAGTAGATACCTCCCAAATACTCTGTACATGTGAGTCTAGTTTTTCTCTTAGTTAATTCGGTTATTTGTTCTGGGGTCTCTTCAGCAAAACCTTTTCTGTGCTTTTCTGACACTTTTCTATCTCTTATTAAGTCCTGCTTTAAAACCTAGTATGGCAATCAAAATTTGCAGGCTTTAGATTGGAGATTTCCATCAGCAAAAATAGGGGTGTGCTTTCAGCAAAGAATTGGGATTCTGAATATTTGGTGTAAATGTCTTAACGGTCAAATTCCAGTAATTCAGATGTTCAGCCAATATTAAATTAGCTCTGTATTCGAACGAACTGCAGAACCTAAAATTAATGCACAGGACAAATTATATTGCCTGATGAAGCCAGAATTTGTAGGGATTGTTTTCCCTGTGAGTCAGCTATTTATTTATTTATTTTAAAAATTACCTCCACACCCTCCACTCTGATTTATTTGCTTGGTAAACTGTTGAGTTTCAAGAAGATACAACAAAGGAGTAAAATTTTTAAAAAGTGGAATGATATTCCTTTAACTCTGGTTTCTTCCAAAATTTCTCCCTGTCCCCTTTAAATAAATCAATAAGCATTTATAATATTTTTTGTGTGTAAATTTAATTAGGCATTTTTATTTTATTTGTACACTTGTATTTTTTTCATATAAGCATATGCATAAGTTTTTGAGTGGGAACTGCATACAGTTATACACAGAATATGTCTCTGTGTTTTTGGATGATGTACAAACCAATATTTACCCCAAAGTTGTATTTACTAGTATTGAAAAATACAGACACTTGCTTTAATGCAGCTTTTGCTTTTTGACGCTATGAAGGGCAGGCAGAATCCAGTAGAATGCACACTAAAATTCAGTATGTATTATGAATTTATTCAGTCTTTTCTTCCTAAACTTGCTTACCAACCTTACCTTGAATTAGTGGTATTTTAGGAGTGCTTTTATTCTAATATAGCCAGAAGTGGTTTAGAATTGTATGTAAAAGTCCAAAAGACATGTATGTATCCAAAACCTCACTTACGTTGAAGACATTAGAAGATATTAGTTTTAACGTAAATGTTTTCTCAATATGTTCAGTATTATGTCTCGTATGTTTTATATGTATACATAAATGTGAAGTTATTTTAATATACATTTTTAAACTACATACATATATTATACATAATGTATAGAATAAACTGTTGCAGTCATATCTAATCAGAATTTCTCCCCTTCTGCAAGGTACGTATTGGAACATTTTTGGAAAATAATAGTTAGTTAAAATTGTCCAAGAAACATGTAGACATTAAATAAAGATTTTAATTTTTTGCCTCTGGGAGCATTTTATTAGGTTAATAAGAGGTAATATATTTTATCAAGTCCAGACTTGAGTCTGAAACTAAATTATATTGTTTGTTTCATGTCAGAAAAAAAAAATTTCTTTGATGCAGATCCAACAGTCCAGAACTTCTGAAAGTTCTCTAGAAGGCATTTTTGAACCCATGAAGAACACTTCTTGTTTAGTTTTTTAATGTTTTTGCTTGTTGTCTATGGCGGTATTTTGTTGCCCCGTGCAGAAAAGCTACAGAATTACAAAGGTGCCAAGGCTCAGTAATTTTTAGTACTGCTGCTTTGCAGCTGAGGCCATTGGCTTAACTTACGGATCTGAATTCCAGAACTTAATGAAAAAAACAAAAAGAAAGTCTCTATTCAATATTATCCTGATGCAGAAGATATTCTTTTAAAGTGAATGTGCTTATACTTGCACGTCTCAGTCATCCATTGCAGCTTAGTCCAAGGTGGCAGTTAGGACTGACACCTCCACACTACCACAAAAGGATGTAGCTTCAACCTTTGGAGCCACTCCCAGACTAGCAGTAGTTCACCAGTCGTCCATCCAGTCTATTAAGTCTAGTTTTGACAACATAAGTGCACAAACCTGTTCAGGATGCTGGGTAAATTCTCATTAGTTGTCAGAGCTATGCTGTTATTGGTTCCTGTTTTGGAGGTTACTTGGAGACACTTAAAAAGAGACGGGTACATCATTTAGTTGGGATGGTAAGTATAAGCTACAAGCTGCAAAGGCAGTTTGGGCCATGCAGCTAGGCACATTGATATTTGAGTTTATTACTCTTAAACTGTACAGACACTTCAGAATCCTCTCTCAAAGTGGCATTCACATTTGTTGTATATATCGTGGAGACAAAGGATTCATTTATGAGTGACTGTTGGTCTTTCTGCTTCTTCAAGACAGCATAGGCTCTTTGTACTGCAGCTCTCCAAGTTACCTTTTCCCTTATGTCTCAGTAAATCAGGGTATTGTCCTTGTAGCTTGGTGCTGGCTTTGGTCTCATAGTGCATAAAATGTTAACTGAGCTTAGTTTTACCTTTCTGAAGTTCTGTGTTCTTAGAAAACATCCTTTCTCTTGCTCACATGTGGGAAAGCAGGCTACAAAAGCAAAGCAAGAAAATGCAAGAAATATGCTTTAAAAAAATCACAAATGTGGGAATCTGGATGAGTGTTTAATTTATGCAAATTATTCTTTATTTTCTTAGGATGGAGTCAACAGAAAAATGTGAAGCAGTGATTGCTCATTTTAATGGAAAATTCATAAAGACACCAGCAGGAGTTTCTGGTATGTTGCATATATTTCTAACAAGATGTATGAATGGGTTACTGCTTACAGAGTGGAAGCCTGCTACGCTGATTGTTGTATCTGGCTTCTCATTCAGAGGCAGGCTTATTAAAATCAAACTGTGTCTTGTTGGATGACTGTAATACTTGCTCACTTGGAACACAGTATATCATTTTTCTACTGTAAACCTTTTCTAGGAATCTAGTAGTGTTCAGACTAGCAGCTACGATACCTTAAACCAGCTGTGCACAAATTTACATCCCACATAATCCCAGTTGAAGTATGTGTTGTATGTGTATCAGAACAGAATTTGGCTGGTTGTCCATGGACAAGTATTTTTTTGAGAGACACAGAAATGGACTATTTTGCCATCTGTTGATGATATTTTTGAAGTAATTTTTTAAAAAGAGATTTCACTAGGGAAAAAAAAAGATTCTGCAGCAGTGCCTTAATGCCAGGCACTTCCTCTTGCTCTGGAGCTGTGACTCTCGAGTCGAAGTAGGCTTTGAGGTCCTTCAGGAAGATGGAAGGAAGTCAGTGAAGAATGTTACTTCTAGAAATACTGTGCAAGGCAAAATGCAGAGAAGCTACGTAGGGCAACTTTGTCATCACACCGAGTTCCTCATCAGTTTGCCTGCTTTGTCAGCACTGTTTCTAAGCGACAAAATGTATATTCCAGAAACACATAAAAATGAGGAAAGGAAATTCAGACCAGCAGAGTAAAATGGAAAGAAAAGAGGACAATAAAGGAGGAAAGAATTCATGCTTGACATTCCAGGCAGCTTTCAGTAACCATTTTACTGAGAATCCCAAGTGTGACTTTTATGGATTTCATTGTCGATGTGGTTGTTGAAGCCACCTTTATCCTGATTCTGAAATGTTCTCTGCAGCCAGATCCTGACACTGAATAAGAGAAAAGCAGCGCCCAGCAGGCAGACAAGAATGCAGCTTGTTTAGTGAAACTACGTACATCTCTCATCCCTGAAAGATTATTCCAGTGCAGGGCAGCCTGTGCTGCGGTAGGGATGGAAAGCTGCTTCAGAGCACAGGAAACCACTCCCTACACCAACACTATTCTAACGCAGGGTTTTGACTTCCCTGGCTGGGCTTTTGCAGATCCTTTGTGTTGAGATTGATTGCTGAGATCATTTACTTAAAACTCTGGTATATGTAGGGGCTGTAGCATTTACTTTTCTCTTTCATATATTTAGCAATCTGTGTTTTATGGGATGGAAAATCACTTTAGGGGCAAAGAGATCATGAAGTGATTTGCTCTGAACGCTGACAGTGCTCTGATCCACCCTCCGTGATTAGTTTTATAGAGCTGCTATGGCTTGGACGTAATTAAGAGTAAAAAGCATGGAGAAATCAAGAGGAAACATGTAGGGGTTTCTGTTCCAGTAGAACCAGCAAAAAGCTGTAACAGAACCTCCTATTAGTGCTTTTTAGTTTGCTTGGGTTTACTTTCACTTGCATTATCCTGTTCTCAGTGAATGAGCTGTCAAGCATGTCATTGCTAATATGTTCTGGCTCTACTGGCCATTGCTGAAGCTGGAGCTGCACCCTTGTATGATCGGGTTCAGCCAGGTAGAAATAAGAAGTTGCTGCATGGAACTGCAAGAATGATTTCTGCAATGTGGAGGAAAACATTTACCAGAAAAGTGGGATTAATTTGTACAGAACTGGTGATTGTCAGAAAGTGGATGCTAAAGAGGGGTCTGAAGATGTAATCCACCTTGCAGGCTGAACTTGTAGAGCATACCTGCCATTTTACTGGGTTTTCTTGTCTAAAATACGTGAAGCAGCACACTCCTCCCAAGACTGCTGTATCTTTGCTGTCAGCTGTCCTTGTGATTACTGAGTGTCTAGATCTATTGCTCAGAACTAGGTAACTGTCTTTCAGACATTTAGTTAAGTGAGATGTGTCCCACCCTCCATGACTCTGAAAAACACAGCTAATTAGGTGTATAAAGGAGTCCTGACAACCTTGTTTATTAAGACACACAATTTTGTGGTGCAGGGTACAGCCCCAACTCTACTTTTCCATGTTGGTGCTGTGAAGTTACATTTGTCCTTGGAAAGGTTTTTATGGAGTTCAAATTCTTCCTGGAGTTCCTTACCACATAGCAAGAACAGGCCCAATAATGGAATCTTTTTAGAGGATGCAGCTTATGCATAATATTATAATGCAGGCTGCCAAAGTGTGGGGCAGTCATGGGGTGACTGTGGTCTTGGACTACCTGCACAGAGAATAGTGGATATAATGGGAAAGCTCTTGGACAAACAAAGGTTAGGGAAATGTTTTGAAATAGATTAGCATCCTTCAGGGTTGGAGTGGAGCAAGTTCAAATACATAAAAAATAAAATCGTAGAACTGGAACTATGTTTAAATTAAAACATTGTGTCCTAGAAACTTGGCTAAAATCAGCAAAGGGAGCTGGCTATAAAAACAGTGTTATCAGGATGAGGAGGGTAGGAGAGACGGGCCTATAATGAAATAGGTGTGGGAGGAAGAACATCTGTTCAACAAAAACATGCTTTCATAATGCAGCTTTGTTATTTTAACTAAGCTTGGATTTAAATGGAAGAATGGGTTAAACACAGTTATAGGAAGTGTAGGTGAAACCAGCTCAGGAGCATGAGAAGACAGGACAGAAAAACCTCTGTGAACCTGAGAGGGACAGAGGTAGCACAGCACAGTCACAGCATTGGCTGTTGAGTTGAGTAAGAGACCAGGTGTTGGTGACACTGAACAAGCTGAACCCAGATGTAACAAGCTACTCAGGCTTTATTTCTGGCTCCATATTCACTTAACAAAATATATTCAATATTTAGTGTGTCCTTATTTGTCTTCAGTCAGGAAGAAGGAACGTTGATAGCTTGGAGTGCTTTTGAATGCACTGCAAGTTGGTATAATCCTAGAACTCCTAGGAGTGGTGTATTAGTTTCACCACTTGAACAAGTCGGGGGCTGTACTTTTGCTATGTGAGTTAAGGACTTCCATTTTTGTATTTAGTTCTCAACTGTATGTTTATTACATGATTGCTATAATCTTGAAATAATTTATGCATTTAGTTCTACTTTGCTCTTTAAAGAATGATTGTTTTCAGTGAATAATGTGATACTTAATGCTTTTCTGCTCTCCCGTGAGACATGATCCTCTTGACATGAATTGGAGGAAACAGTAACTAGACTATTATAAGGAGCCAAGACAGGGAAGATGAATAGTGAGGACAGAGCAGCACGCTTGGCCTTCCTCCTCTGAAGATGATACTTAATGTTCACTGTCTTTTTGTCTTGTGTTGGACCTAGAATAATTTTAGAAACGCTCTGCTGGGCGAAATCATGAAAAGCATCTTCTCCCTATCACAGCAGCATGTAGCTACATGATGATACGTGAGAATAATTATATAAATAATTACAGAAAACAGTTGTTCTATGGCATATGTAAGGTATGTGTAAGTCTGAGTGCATTTTCCTCTTTTACATTTAAAATTATAAATACAGAAGTTAGTTTCATGCATTGCATAGGCTTTATGGATTAGTAGAGATGTCCCTGCTCACTGCAGGGGAGTTGGACTAGATGACCTCTAAAGGTCCCTTCCAACCTTATGCATTCTATGGTTATTTAACACTTTGACTGAAAAATAACTTGGGTGATTTTGTTTTAATGGGTGTAAGGTAGAGAGCATTTTTTCTGAGCAACTCATACCATCTTTGCTTCAGGAATGGTGGGTTATGGTGATGACCATAAAATTGGGTCATCCATGACCCACTCTCCTCTTCCTACTTAGGACAAATATTGTTTCGCTCAGGTTTGTTGTAGGGAGGAAATTGAAGACAAGTGTGAGAACCGTGCTCCTACTTGTAGACTAGGAGGTCCACTCGGTATAGTACTTGCTACTGTTTGAAATTCTTCTGGTCTTGGACATCTTTCTTGTGCAGGAGAGGAGTGAAAAGGGAGCCTTGAAGTAGTTACCTTGTGGCAGTTGTTTTTTGAGCTGTTTCTATTTACTTACCTTTACAAAGTATCCAGCACTGCAGATCGCTGTGTGGTAAATTAAAGCCTCTTGACCATAAACTCACATTTCTTAGTTATTTTTCACAGATCCTTTAGAAACAATCCATGAACCACTGTCTGTAAACCACTGCTAAAGAGTATCAAGAGGTCATGGTGCTGGTGTTACTTCTGATTGTCACACTGAAGGCAGAGGAACCAAGATTTTACCCATTAAAGATTAGAAGCTTTCACTGCTCTAGTTCTCATCGTTTGTAATTGCTGCTTAGTTTTTAAAAGCAACATTGGAATTGAATAGAAAAATGCTATTTAAAACCACTCAAAATACACTCCTGTGGCAAATTACTAAACCCTGTGTAAATTATTAAAGAAATGTAACCCTGAACACTGCATTTAAGTGAAGATTAGGATGGTAAGGAGTATATATTTCATTTTAATTTAAACATATAAAGCTACTGAAATCTGAGATCTTGGTTTGTGCTTCTTTTTTAATTCCCACAGCTTTTGGCAAAGGTTTCTATCTGCACAGCCTTGATCTATCATTAAAGTGAAGTTTTAATGTTAGAATTCATTAGTCCCATCTGCTCTCTTAATAGAAAATAAGCAATGAAAGTCACCAAAGGATGCAGTTTAACTGAAAACTGATTCAAATGATAGTATTTTTAAGCTATTTTGTTGTATATTTTTAATATATGAAAGCAGGATTTATTGAAAAGTTGATAAAATTAGCTGTGTAAAGTCAAGGGTGTAAGCACAAAGCCCAACATAACATCAATTTTGTTCATGCATTTGTAGTATCACATATTTGGGTAGACACCAAAGAACTAAACAAAGACTGAATTCTAACGTATACGTGGGCACAACATATGTATGACAAGGAAGTATTTACTCTCTGGACAAACAATTGCATTCACATCTTTTTTTACTGTAAAAACATCAGCGTTAGAGGAGGGTGATTCAGGGCAGGAGGAGATGGTCAGCACTTTGCCACAGCCACGTTGTACAGCTCTGACCTGCCGTTGAAGCTCACAGTGACAGGCGCCTCCATAGCTGCAGCTCAGAGGGCCTCTAAAACCCCTTGGTTTTCATGAAGTGTCAGTGAGCAGGTGTTTTAAACATGGTGCCTTACCTGCAGAAGCAAAAGTCCACTCTGAGTCTTAGCCTTTTGTATCAGCTGTCCCTTAGCTGTGAATTCAGCTCTGAGTATTTATACTGTGCCTCCCCGTCTTGCACATACAGACAAGTCATGATTAATCATCCTTTTCATCACTGGGCCTACACACTTCCCAACAATTAAACAATAAAAATGACTCTCCCTTCCTTCCTGGACTACAAAAAAAGATTGCTTGACCTGTCTGTAAGCTTACTGGAGTTTTTTTTAATATATATATATATACTATATACATGTTTGTGTGTGCAAGGGAGTATCTTTATGTACTTGTGAAAAATATGAGGAAAGGTAAGATGAAGAAATCAATTTCAGATTTAAAGAGAGTAAGGATGATGTTCATTCCTTGGTGGGAGGACAATCAATAGATCATACTTGGCTCCCGGGAAGGTTTATCTCCGTACAGCTCTCCATCTGACCATCAGTCATTGTGTCCCTGAAGCAAAGAACTCGGGTCACAAGTAGGGAAGAGCAGCCAAAAATTGCAGCTAGGCTTTCAACTGCAGCAGTCCTCACTATAAGTGTTCAGATCTTGAACTGGAATCAGGGAAGGCAAATGCTGTAGATCCTTCTCACAGCAGCTGGTGGTATTAAGTAGGCGGTCCACTTAAATTTTTTTTTTTAATTTTTTTTTTTTTTTTTTAATGTGAGTTGGAACTTTCACAGCATTTGGCTTCATTTATGGACACAATGTGAAGCAAGAGAAGCTGGAAGGTCAGACAAACAAAGGTTCCCATGACCAGATCTTTGTTGAGTAAGATGGAGCGCCAACTTATGGAAAATCACAAATGCATGCCTTTTAATTTTTTTTTTTCATTGCTGCAGGATTTGGATGTTACATAAGTAAAATCTAGTACATGGGGACAATTCTTGTTCCAGCTTTTCTTTGTCTCTAAATTTGTCAGGAGAGTGTTTCCAGTACACCACAGAAGTTGCTTCATCACTTAAAATTTAGTTCTTTTCAGTTGCCTACTGACACAAAAACTTGTATTTATTCTTAAAATAGGCTTTTATGAACATTTTACTCAAACATTTGGGCAGGTTTATTCTGACATTTAAAAAAAATACCTTTATTGTGAGACAATAATGAGAAAGGTAAGTACAAAATATGCTTTCAGAAAAGTTTTCTAGAATTTACTGTGGGGACTTTTAGTGAAAGCATAATGCGGCTCTAGCGTGTTCACTGGCTGAATGCTGCAATAAAGAATCACGGGGCTAGAAACTTTTAGGTATTTTCTGGTGTCTTTATAAGTTGTTCTCATGCCAGTTTCTTTTGACTTCATCCAAAAATTTATAGTGTGTACTTTGGAAGTCGCACCTGCTTCCTGCAATACCAGGTGGTTTGAAATAATTTATGAGTAGCCAGAGATATTCAAGGTGGGGAAGAGCTTTTCTTTAAAAAAAAAAATCAAGAGTGTTTTAATTAAGTACAGATAATTTTAGTATTTGGATCTCAGTTCTCCCTTTCAGATGAATAGTTTTTTTCCTCCTCACTGCGTAAGATCAGAGTAAAAATAATTTCAGACCAGAACCTGAAAATTTTACCCATATTGACTAACACCTGAGATGAACTCTTATTTCAACAAAAGTGTATGTGGATAAAAATGCTATGTGGTATGACCAACATTATTGGGATTTAGCTTTTATATAGTAATGACGAATCATCAGCATATTGATACACTATCTTTTTGCCCCAAATACACAGAGATAGAAGTTGTTTCTCATGATAAAAGACCACAAAGCAAACTCAATTTTGGAAATGCAGAAAAGTCCCCTCAGAAATGAAAGATTCTGAAGACAGTGGTTTCGAGTGTCTCCTATGTTTCTATTTCCATGTACATTTATTCCACTGTTCTTAAATCTCTGGTATTTTTTCCAGTGTCATTAGCCTTTCCCTGGTTTATTTTATGATTATAGGATTTAAATTACCATTCTTTGTGAGGTAATACTTTCTAAATTAGTGCAACTGTCATGTTTAGTACTAAAATCTGAATCTCTAATAGTCAAGCTTTTTGGCTGCTGAATAATAGTGCACAGGTAGGAGAGATGCAAGCTTGATGGATGCGTGGTCACTGTTGGAGATGAGACAGGGAGCCACACATCAGTTCTGTCTCCCAGTCCATCTGTCTTTTGTAGAGAAGGCCATAAAAAGATGTATCATGTGGGAAGTGGATGCTTTCCCAGTGTTTTAGGCACGCCACCCAACGCCAGCAATGACTTGGCCGTTAGGGTAAGTTTTGTGCCAAAGTTTTATAAGAGAAGCTCTTTGCCAGGTTATAAGTCTCAAAGGTTTTCAATACCAATCCTCACTCTGTATTTACGAAAGAGGAGCATGTTGGCACTGGCCATAGTTATGTGAATAGATTTTGCTGCCTGCTAGGGAGCGCTGGATTTTTTCTTGGGGTTGTGTTTTTGCGGGTGGCCCTCACACCCTGTGCGTTTACTCTACATTTGAAACTTGCATGTTTTCAGATCCAGCTGTGTCTTATGAAGGTGTTTCCAAACAGAGAATGACTGGAGGAGTGTCATGGTAAAGCTGAGACAGCTCATGTGTCAGGAATTATTGGCAGAGAAGTGTTCATATCCAAGTCATAACAGTGCTTCCACCCTGTGATTAGGGAGGGTGTGGTGTGATGTAGCAGAGCTGTGCTTCAGCCATAGGTACTAAGAAGCTGTTGCCATTTAGGCTAGTAACAGGGAAAGAATACTGTGCAAACTTTTCTTTTTCATTGCTTAAATATTGCAGTTAAAATTTGAGATGATGGTCAGAATTATGTTACGCAAAACCCAAAAAAGCATAGTGATATCATTTCATTACAGGATGCAGAAAATGAGAAAAGAGGCATCTAGAAGAATTTCTGGTTGCATTGTGTGCTCTTCGTTGAGCAGAGATAAAAAGGGAATGGACAGTTGTGGCATTTTTTCAGTGCAAGGTGGCAGGAGATAAATGTACCCGCTCCACCCTGCTGGCTGGAGTATGTGGAGGAGCTGTGCCAGCTCTTCTGGCTGTTCTGGATGAGCAGAACAGATTAAGCTTTGGAACATTACGGAAACCTCCAAGGGGTGGGGAAATACATTAAAGGCCTTTCCCTAGGTTTAATCTCCACCCTCCTTAGTTGTACTTCCTAAGAGGCAAAGCTCAGAATTCAGATGGCAGTTCTCATTCATGCCCAGACCACCAGACACATACTCCAGGATACACAGACCGTGTTTCTTTCCAACAGGTTTAGAGCAGTAGTTTAAAATCAAAGACATAAGGCGTTCCAGATGCTCTGTTTGTGTGTGGCAGCTATCTTTGTGCTCAGCAGAACAGGCATTGATGTTCTAGTATGTTTCCATGTAATCTGTCATACTGGGACCATAAATTCAAAACCATACCTTGTTTGGAGTGTGGAGCACCAGTGTATGAACACTACTTCACTTAATATTCTTTCTTTCTTTCTTCTCAGTTCCTGCAGAACCTCTGTTGTGCAAGTTTGCCGATGGAGGACAGAAAAAGAGACAGAATCAGAACAAATATATACAGAATGGAAGAGCGTGGCACAGAGAAGGCGAGGTGAGACTTGTAAGTTCTCCCTTCAAGCTTTAGTGCGGGTGTACAATAATGAATACTTATGAAAATGATAGGCATTGGTACTTCTTGGCTTGGCTCTTTAGCAAATTAAAACGTGCAAGCAACTCATAGTTGTCAGTTTGCAACTCTGTAAAATACCTAACTGTATCTTTCTTAAGAGGAAAGAAGGGAAAATGCAAAACTCTTAAATCCTACTGTATTAAAGTCAACAATAAAATTTCCTTCAACTTGGTCAGGAATGTGCCTGAGAGACTTCTCATATTATAAAACTACCTGAAATATAACTTTATTTACATGTAGTAAGTAATCCTTTGATTTATGCGGCACTGAAATGCACATCACTTTCATAAGATTAAAATAGTATACCAGTCCAGCATTAATTTTTTTCAGTCACAGCTTTTTTAATCTTTAATGTTCAAGATAATAGTTGCATAGGCTTACTGCGGTTAGCAAGCCTAGACACCTCATTTATATGAGACAAGAAAATTCAAATGTGTCTTCTGAAAAACAGCACTCCCCATTCATTTTTATAGTTAATATATTGTAGGCAACACCCTAACGTAATCATCTTCATGCCCTGCCTCTGAAACATGCGTTCTCTTAGCCAGGTATTTCATAGATTGCATTTTGTTCCTCATGCTGGGAACTTGGAAACTTGTATTCACAGCCAATGCCACGGACTCTTTTCACTACAGAATTATTTCTGTCAATTAACCTTTCCCTAACTGGTAGTAATAAACTATTTAAGTACAAATTCTGAGTTAAAAAGAATGCAACTAAAGAAAAACTATGAGTAATAATTTACAATCAAAATTCTGTCAACTCTTCCTTTCCACTTTCTTTCTTTTAAAGGCTGGAATGACACTCACGTATGATCCAACCACAGCTGCTTTACAAAATGGGTACGTTAAAAAATGCTGCACTAAGCGGAAAAAAAGTTTGCACTATGAAAGATGTACAGAACTGGCATTTAATAAATATTTCTGCTTTTTCTAGATTTTATCCGTCACCTTACAGTATTACAGCAAACAGAATGATCACCCAGACATCTATTACGCCATATATTGCTTCTCCGGTTTCAACGTACCAGGTTTGTGTTTAGAACTTCATAGCTGAAATGATAAATAAACATAAGCTCCAATGAAACAGTTGCTACGTCTGGTTTTATGAATTCTCCGGTAATGCTTCATTTTAATGAAGTGGCCTCTCTGTGCTGTACAGCATGAAAATGAGGGCCTTAAAAACTAAAGGTGTATTTGTTTCAGGAAGCACAACAATTCAATGAAATACATGGTGTCTTGCAAAACAAAGTCTCTAACTTGTGCTGATAGCTAAGGTAATTTTAACCACTTCTGCATTTCAAGTATGATTTTCCATTTTCTTTTAGTCAAGTTCTTTCAGTGTCAACAATAATCTTAAAAATAGTTATTCTTTAGTTAAAACCTTCATGATTTGGTTAAATTCTATTTCAAAGATATTTCTCCATGCTTTTTGAACTTAGCTCAAGGTTGTTTCACTGAAAAAAAAAAAAAAAAGCCAAGTGAAGTGTTACATAGATGTACTAAGAAGGGTACAGAAACTTTCTTGCCATGAGAGAAGGAAATTTGAAAGAGACCTGTGACTTCAAATTCAATTCACGTTCAATTTCAGTGTTTTCATGTTAGGAGTGAAGAATTTAATAGTCTAGAACTGCGTGACTTTACTTTGAACACTAAATGAAAATATTAATCAGACATATTTTTTGTATTAGACCCAAGTCCAAAGCTTGCTGAAAGGGAATTCTGATAGGTGTCATCTTGAGTCTCCACTAAGGGACACTGACAGACAACTCAACCTGCTGAGAAATTATGCAGAACATTTTTTGTACTTTGATGTAAATCCCTTAGGAGTGCTCAGTTTTAGGGCATCGTACATTTCGGTTTAGAAGCAACTTTGCTTTTAATGCAGTCTCAGATTAGATTCTCTGTAATGACTACTCAAGAGATGCTGATTATCCAAGCAAAAATGAAATGATCATCTATTTTGGCATTTCAGTGCAACATCAGTGGTTTGGGTCGGACATAACCAAAACTAATTAAATTTGGAAGATTCTTACCTCTATGTCAGGGAAAGGAGAAGAGGCTCTTTGCTTTTCAGTGAGATATGTGCTGAGTTTGCTAGCTTGCTCTGGGTGAAAATGAATACAGAAGGCTACTTTGAAGGCATATAGAAGACTAATGGAGGCACAGTGGGACGTTTGGTCAGTATTCCCTTTCAGAAACTTCCACGTACCCTCCCATTCTAGGTAAAAAAGATGAGGAAGAATTGTCTAATATTAGTTTGGTGGTCTAATGTCTTCCTGTGAGAGCAGAGCATTATGTAGGAAGCAGTGTACTATGGGGTAAAGGGCAGCTGGATTAATTTTATATTAATTTCTGAGGTGACTTACGCAACAAGATGTTTGCTCTTGGCAGACAGTGCTAGTACTGTATTTTTCAGTATATTGAATCATTCTGTTTTGTACAGCAATATCTCAGAAACTACTCAAGTTTTTACCCAGAAAAATATTTAAGTAGAATTAGCTACTGTTTTTTATTAAAATATAAATGATTTATCAATATAAGATTGTCAGATATTCAGAATTTGAGTAAAAGTCAGGAGCTGGCATGGAAACATGCTTCTTAGGAATATAGTATTGCTTTTCTGGGCTTATTGAGATGGACAGGCCACAATAAAGTGGGCTTCCAAGAATATTGTTACCAGTATTTCAGTGTACACACCATGGAATTTAAATTATTGTGCATGGAGTTATTAACACCATTACACTTAATGTGCCATGGTAATAGGAACTGAAAATTAAATTCAAGTATTCTGTACTGGGGAGGAAGGAGGTTCTTGGCCAGAAGAGTTTCACAACTGAGCATTAGTCACTTGTTCATTACTGAGCCCTTCCCACTAAAACCTGCAGCATTCTGTGATGCACACAACAGGACATATCACAAGAGCATGATTTTTATTTTTTTTTTCTTTTGAGGTATGGTATAACCTGTTCCTAGATTTATTCTTAGTAAAGGTAAACAAATTAAAGAAAGTTTTGGCTAGTGTTTGTTTCTGCAACTCGTGTATAACCATGATGGTACTAATCAAGTTACTATCATAGTATGAGTAGATTAGCCAAAGCTTTAGTCAGGCTGTACCAGTATTTTTGCCATCCAACTTTTGCCTGAGGATAGGGAGGGTTCAAGTGTTTTCCATTTTTAAACTCCTGTTTGCTGTTTTTTTTTCTGATTGAAAAATAATTTTTAAAAAAGCTCTGATCTGAAAGTCAGTACCAAAAGGAGGGAAGAAATACTTCCATCTTTCAGAAAATTCCTCACCTGGATTTGTTTCAAGACTGTCCGTCCACCTGTCCCGCTCACGGGACTCTGGGAGTGATGGTAGAGCTGTTTGAGGGGCTTTAACTGTCCGGCCGCAGTGGCGAGTCAGTTCTGCTGGTGCTGTGCAGGTCAGCATCCTGTTGCAACCAGCTCTTTTTAACTAAGATAACTATGCAACCTATTTGTTTACCTTTGAAACTTTTTAATTTACCTTGTCATGCAAAGTGAAGCATCCTGCCTTAATTTAATTGGGTAGTCAGCGTTTTTGGAGAGTGAACATGCGAGTTGCAAGAGCAGAAGTGCTCCTCAGAACCTTCTCCTCTCCTGTCCTTGGGGACTAACAACCCACAAGGTCTTGGAGAAGAACAGTTCTCCTGAAGCTTCTCCTTGTTCCTGAAACAAGCTGCCTACAGAATTTGTTTTCTTTTTCCCTTATGAAAATCCAATAATTGACTTTATTCTGATCACACTAGAAGGCAAATGATGCTGTATCTTCTGAGATCCAAATTACTTTTCCCAAAGGGAATTTCAAGCACAAAAGAAGGTGCCTCATTTTTGAACACAGCAGAAATCTCCCATGCATCTCTTGGAACTTTCAGCATACTTGAAAATGTTTGAGACCTGCACTAAAACCATAGTGTGCTGATCTGAAAGGTGCATGTGATATATTGTCTCCAAATCTTTTTTCTGATTTACAGGTACAATACATACACTTTTCATAGACATCAGTGTTGCTCCACTGATTGCATTAGAAAATGACTGTATGAAGGAGGGGCTTGTTAACATGATTTGTTAGATTACTACTATATCTCAGATGGAGTATTCAGGAAAAGAATGACAAATGAAAAAGTAAAATTCTAATTTCGTTCTAGGTTCAGAGTCCTTCTTGGATGCAGCCTCAACCATACATAATGCAGCACCCAGTAAGTTTTTATGCATTGTTGTGTTACTGCAGTATGAACGCTTTACATACTTTATAAACAACAGGAAACAGATCAATTCCCACCCAATTACTTCCAGAGTTCTGACAATTACATCATGATTAAATCGTGGATCAAAATGATAAGAGAAACAAAGATAGTAACCTGAATTGGAGCCTCATTTTATTAGGGGAAAAAAAAAAGAAAGTTGCCTTCAGGTTATCAAGGCAATGAGGACAATTAGAGTTAGCAAGTCAGCTTCCTGAGGAAACCTTCCTTTTTTATTATTTAAATGAAAAGTACTTTGTAAATACCAATGTTTTACATGCTGTCTCCCTACCAGGAGTTGGAGTTGAAGATCCAAGGTTTTAGAGTGGGTCTAGAATAGTTCAGACTGGATAATTTGTGAGAGACAGATGGATGAAATGATATAAATGACGTTATGGGCACTCACTTGAGAGAACCTGCATAGCTTGTTCTGGCTTCACCGCTCATGAGTAATGCAAGTCTCCCTATACTTCTGGCTGTGGCATCTGTACCAGACTGTCAGGCATTCTAATCTATGCTCCCCCATGATATTTTGCTTCTTATCTATGTCATTTGTCAATTAAGTACCATTATATCTGAGACTTATTAGATTTCTTGAGATGAGCATTACAAATAATAACAGGCGCTTTAATATATGCAGTCCTGTAGTTAACAAACAAGCCTGTTTCCAGATATAGAAAGGATATTGTCTTGACTTTAATTAACCTCTCCATGCAGATTATAGAATGTAAATCTTCTTGGCAGAACATTTTCTTCTTGTGCATGCAGAGAAGGTGATACTAAACCAGAAGACCCTCTCGCACACTTAATTGTTGTTGTATTTGTGATTTTTCTGGCGTAAAACACACACACAAATGGTTTCTAACTTTTCTTTGTCAGCACAGATTTTCATTAAAAATATATGTTGTTTTTATGCTGTTAAGCATAAAAACTTGTTAACACAAGTTAATATGTTCCTATGCTGTAACAGGTATACAAGATGGAGATTTCACAGTTGAAAATAATGCTCTAGATTTCTGACTTAAGTTCAGTTTTGGCCTGTGCAAAGACTGGTGCTGTCTTGCTCATTTGCTTTGCAGAGAAGCCTGCAGTCTACAGACAGGAAATTCTTTTAGTGTTTGATGTGCCTGTGACTCATTTCGTCTACACTGATCACATGGTGTTTTTCCAGTTATACTCTGTAGGGTTTTTTCTTTTTTAGTTTTTAAGGATTAGCTGTTGACTCCAAACACTGGATTTTGGTATACAGCAATTAATTCTGTTAGTTTTGAGCCTCCATCAATTTTAATCAGCACTTCTGCAAGCCTACCAAATATTTGGAAGTGTGCTTTTGTAGAATGTGGTTGGACATTTGTTGATAACCCTCCATTTCAGATAACTCTGGAAAGCTTCTGAGTGTGCCCTCTATATTTAGCAATCTCAAGTGTTTAAAAATTACATGTATAAATTTTATGAAGTTAACAAAATAGTACAAGAGTGATAGAAAGGTCATTGCAGTAGCTAGTATTTAGACACAGAATCAATCTTCTACGCAGCATTGCTAACCCACTCTTCTAAAATGTGTCTGCTAATGAAACCAGCCATTAATTAGGGCAGCTCAGTCCTGTCTGTGAATGTCATATGTGACAGGTAGATTTCCCCTAATACAAACGTTCCTCCAAACCCTCCATTCCTAAAGATGAGATGACCTTTTCTTCCGAAAGCCTGAAAGTCCAAAGCTTCAGCTAAGTGAACCTGTACCTGGCAACACGTCCAACCTTTTCCTTGAAGTTAGAGTCTGTTTAAGCTCAGGTTTTACAAAGTGTTTTCTGCAGGTGTCCCCAGCACACGGGCTGCATGTTCAGTAGGAAGTCAGGGCAGGATTACCCCATTACCAAACTGTGCAAAGCACATCTGCTCAAGCACAATATTCCAGAGAGCCCAGACCTGTGTCCTGAGTCAGTGCTTGGCATTAAGGAGAGCTCTTGTGGTACATCCCCTTGAAAGAACAGCCTGCATTTAGACTCTCAAATCAAAAATGTAATTAAAATATGAATGTTGCTGCAACCATTGCTTTCTATCTCTTAACAGGGTGCTGTACTGACTCCCTCCATGGACCACACCATGTCACTACAGCCTGCGTCGATGATAAGCCCTCTGACACAGCAGATGAGTCATCTGTCATTAGGCAGTACTGGAACAGTATGTGGCAATTTAATACAAAATAGAACTTACACAAGTAGAAAATACTGTGTGTAGATCACAGTGCATGTGCAGCCTGCATGTAGGAAAAAAGTGATCCTTCAAGTAGTCTTTCATCCAGTAAAATATTAAGAACTGTCTAGGTGTTTTAAATTGCATTTAGCAGTTTTTATTCAATCTGCTAACTGATCAGAAATTGGGAATGAGTAAATAAAACAGACCAAAGAAAATGAAAGGAGGTCACTCTGGAGTTGGCTTTGCTCTTCAGGAGATCAGAGATGCAGGAAGTAATACGAAATGTGGAACAGAAACTG
This sequence comes from Gallinula chloropus, assembly GCF_964237585.1. Lineage (NCBI taxonomy): Eukaryota > Metazoa > Chordata > Aves > Gruiformes > Rallidae > Gallinula > Gallinula chloropus. The sequence goes on along the minus strand of NC_140090.1, from coordinate 17,980,674 downwards.
AACCAGAAGAGATGCAGTCTAGCTTCTAAACTGAGGGACCCTTCTTTTCTATGCAGATAGAATTAGAAAACAAAAATATGATGATTGGGATTAACAGAGGACAGATATCTCGTTATTCTGAAAGGCCTATTAATTTCAGACAGAAAACACTTTCCCTTGTGTATGTTGCTTTAGGAAACCCTCAATATCTATTAACAAATGTCATAATCAGTATTTTGAATACTCTTAAATTTATGTTGGGCTTTGACTGAACTTAATGGACTGTCTGTCTTTCTAGTACATGCCAGCCACAACAGCTATGCAAGGAGCCTACATACCCCAGTATACACATGTCCAGACAGCAGCGGTTCCTGTGGAGGTCAGTATATTCTGTAAAAGACTTGAGAGGAGAAATATGAATATGATACTCGATTTTTTTTGTTGTTTTCCCTGCTAGGAGAACTACCATTTAAAGCCTAGCATAACTGGGAGTGTGCTCTGGACACAGTGTATGTTAAAACTAGAAAGTGTCATCATTCTCATCTAATGTAGCTAGGATTATAACACTGACCTGTGCTTGTCGCACTGCAGTACTTGGAGCAGTCTTCTGTGTAAGCATAGCTCAGTAGGTCAGATGAACCTTGTGTCTTGTGAAGCCTAATTTCCAATAGGAACAGGCTGGTTTTGATCTTTCATTTATGTTTCCTATCAGCACACATTTCTGCCAACACATCTTGACTGTAGCTTTTTGCAAAGAATCCCAATTTTTCCCTGGCATCTCAGAACACCATGTATATTTGCCTAATAAACTCCTCTACAAGTCCAGTTAAAGGGTGTAATTAAAGGGTAGACAGCAGTTTGTCTGCTCTTTTGACTTCCCTTGCACCCTTTTATTGGTCAACACTTCTGTAACAGAGGAGACAGACAGGGTATGCTGCAGCACTTATGTTCAGAGCGAGCTCTAGACTGTCTCTTCCAGAGCACAAAAGTCATTTGTAACTTCAAAGTGTCTCTGTCCAGAAAGCCCAGAACTTGTCCAGCTCAGTGTATGCATCTGCCCACGTGGCCTTGTGGCAATTAGCTGCTCCTTGCACTGTCTGCCAGAGCCCAGTCAGTTGATTCATTCCCGGCTTTCCAGGGGTCTGTGGGTGACATCCCAGCTACAATTCTTTTTGTTGCCTAGTGCCAGTTGTGCCACAGTACTCAAGGCGGCAGTGTTTGTACGTGTGGTAAGTAGATCTCATTCTTCTTGCTGCCCCTCAAGAGGGGTGGAGCACAATGCTCTTTTGCATTTGCAAATAGACAATATACGAATGGTTATTTGCTCCCTTTATGTATTTATTTCTATAATGTCAAAGGGTTTGGGTTTTTATACATTTTCATCTAAGCAGTGGAGGAATACATGGTTTGCATGATCCTTTTATTTCTCCGTTTGCTGAAATGTAAATCAATGCAAAGTTAACACTTGTAATTTGGAATACCTCACTTGAGAAATGTTAGAAAGACTTTAGATTTGAGAACTGTTAATTGCACGAGCCGCATGGAAGTACAGACTGTGGTTAACACTGCCTGATTTTTGTCTCTCATGTCTTTGTCTTCCATTTTATTTGCAGGAAGCCAGTGGTCAACAACAGGTTACAGTAGAGACGTCCAGTGACCATTCTCCATATACGTATCAGCAAAATAAGTAACTGTGAGGTAGGGGCTCATCCTGTGACGTGAAAGACGTTATTTTGTTTCATAATTTACCATATTCTGTATTGATTTTTAAAAAATATATGTATCATATAAATAACACTGATAGTATCTGGGGACAGGCAGTGAAGTTAATTAGAATTTGGCCAGAGTTAGAAGCCAGGAAAGAAAGCATTCAGGTTCCAGAATTGAGTTAATGAATTATGAGTAACAGTGTATTAATAATTTCTCTATACCATAACTGAATTGTGTTGTATTTTAATTTGTTCATCTTGGCAGCATGCTGTACACAAGAATAACACTGAATTAGTGAAAAACACTAGAGTCACAATGCTAAAGGGAACTGTATTTATACATATAACATCCCCTAGTTCTGTGGTACATGTAAGATCTGGAAGCAGCTTTGCAACTGACTTAAAGACCACAGGCAGGGGTCTGGTAGAAATCCGTGCTGACCCTTTTTCCCGGAGCTCACCCTTTATTTGAGAAAAAAGCAGTTTGATCCAGAAATTTTAATCCCCATCTTTACTTGGCTTTAATTCCAGAATTGTTTTACTTTCCCACTCCAGGTTTCCTCTAGGCCTTTCTTTACTAATCAGTCATTAGCTTTACCCAAACTCATTCCATGCAAAATATGTAGCATAGATTGCCATCCTGAAAATACTGTTTGCACTAACCACCCCCTTCTCCATCCTCTGTGTTTTAAAATTCTGGAATTTAGATGTTCCTTGACTCACATTTCAGTGTTTTGTAAACCAGGCAACTTGACTGCAGCATTTTTTAAATCAAATTTTTTAAGACCTCATACTAACAAATTATGTTCAGTTGCAGTCGTGTGCTAGAGACTGTCTTAGAAGGGTTTTTCTACAGCTCTAACAGCATTTGTTACATACTCAAAAATCATAATCAGTTATGTGTGAGGAACTTGTAATTGTGTGAGATCTTCTCTAAAATGTATAGAACTAATAGTGCACTCATTTTGCTGCTTTTGATTGTGCAGGTCAGGTGCTTTATTTGACAACGTTGCTCTCCTCCCCATTATTGACATAACAACTTCTTATATGTTCAAGAATGTAAAGATAGAAACAAACTAATGGGGAAACTTCGCATGTTCAACAGATGGCACAGTCTGCATAGCACAACAGATGACCTGTGTTTATTATTGTAGTCTGGCCAAATGCCGGCATCTAGAGAAAGCCCACATCCTTGACTTGCATCCAGGACAGGGAGAAAGCGAAGCCACAGACTATTCTTGTTTCCCACCTCCTAGTGTTAAAATCATGGCTCCTGCGTGGTTCCTATGCCAAGGCTATCAGCTGGTGTTAACCACTTTTCAAATAATTATTTCTTTTGCCCTAAGTCTTCCCTGTGGGCATGTAAAACCTCCTTACTGCCAGAGATGAGTGGTAGGCAGTGGAGCGTAATCCCGCATGTCATCTCCCCATCCTGTTTCTCTCTCTCCCCCAGCCTGTCAGTATCTTTCCCATAGGCTGGGGCCAGGCAGGAGGAGTGGCCTTTACTCTCCATAAAGGGTGAGATATGTTGCCCTTTGCGATGCATTCGATAATGCTGACTCCATGTAGAATACCCAGCTCTGTGTGTTTGCTGTAAGCCCATTTTCCACCTATTTGAATCCTCAGAGAAGAACCTGCTACCTGTGTTTATATGCAGTGGGGAGCCAGTGAAATCTGCGTCCGCTCTGGCAGCGGGCACGTGGGGAAGGTTAATATTACTCAGCTGATTTCAGCCTCAGAGCATGGCATTTGATATTTCTGTCCCTGGAACGTGTTGGTACTTGTCATTTTTCGGACGTGTGAAGGGGAGGGAACGGACAGTTATTTCTTGCCCTAAATATGGGAAACAGTGTGGTCTCTTAATTGTCGTGGCTTCGTTACTATTGTCAAATTAAAATGTCTTTCTAAATGCACACGCAGCGCTTTTGGGAAGGCATTATTAAAAGTCAGTGTACATACTGCCATAAATAAGAGGTAAATGGCAGCTAGCACAGTTGCACAAGTGGACTCAGTCCATCAGAAATACACAGCCTCTTTCCTCTTTCCTTTCATGGCTGCATTCAGTAACTTTATAGCTTCTTTGTAAAAAGTTGCTACCATGTCAGAATAGGAAAGAACTTTGATAAAACCTGCTTGTGATCATTATGCACCTGTAAACGTACAAACCTTAAAATACCAGACTTTGCCTTGCCTAGAGAAATTCAAAAGCCACCTACGCTTTTTTCATTAGCTGGGTATTTTTTTTAAACCCATATGGCAAAATAAGCCAATACAGTAAATTGAGAAGTTTGCCTTCAAATTTAATGAGCCCTGAATTGCTGTTAAGTATTAACCAACACGGAGTAGCTGTCTCTGCGTTGGCTGTTGTAACTTGTACAGAGTCTCTCCCTGAGGCTGCACCGAAAGAAAGTTGTGTTCCCTTTCCATAGAGATCAAAAGCCTCGGAGATGCCGCAGGAATAAGCTCACACGCCCAACCATTTTTGGTCAATTAAAAGGAAACAACAATAACAAAACAACAAAGAAGGAAATCGCTTTGAGTGCAGTCTCACAGTTCCCCAGCGGGAACTCCGCATGCTGAGCGGGGCTTAGAGGGGCAAGCACGGCACCGGCCAGATCCTGGCAGAGCCTTATCCGGGGAAGGGCTGAGCACCCCTGCTGCAGCCTGGGTTGCCTCTCAAATCTGTGCTTGGGTTCCCTTAGTCTTCTCACAGCTATGGAAAACAGCAAATGATTTGGATTTAAGGGGAGCTACATTAGGAAAACCCCGCGCAATTGTACCGCTGCTCTAGCTCTGACCTTTCTGTCTTACAGATGCCCAGTGTTGACCTGGCCTGGAGAAGGGTGCAAAGGCTGAAACAATCATGGATTTTACTGATCAATTGTGCTTTAGGAATTATTGACAGTTTTGCACAGGTTCTTGAAAATGTTATTTATAATGAAATCAACTAAAACTATTTTTGCTATAAGTTCTATAAGGTGCATAAGAAAAACCTTAAATTCACCTAGTAGCTGTTCCCATGAACAGGTTTATTTTAGTAAAAAAGAAAAATTTTTATCAAGTGTTATGACGCAAAAAAAAAAATATTCAAATTTCTGGGTATGCACAGATGACCACGAAGACTTATTCACGTGCATGACAGAATTTGTGTTTTGGTTTATTTTTATTTTGTTTGTTTTCTTTTTCCTTTTTTTTTTTTTTTAATTGTATGAAATGGGTTTTCTGAAGTTTAAAATAGTAAAACATCTAAGATGATGTTCTGTGCTTGCAGTGTGTGAGTGTTGCTTTAGTGCTGTGTTGCAGTTATAGTGTCTGGTCTTTTAGCTTTCTGTTTTTCTTTTAATGTAGTGTGAAGTGTCTTATCCTTTTCTATGAATTCCAATTTGCCTTAAATCTTTCGATGCTGTAGCTGTTTCAGTAAGTAGTCCAAACTAATGGTGTAGAATGCTTTGACCAAATGAGCTGGTCTATTATGCCTTGTAAAACAGCAGCATAGGGCTTTTAAAGGTAGTCAATAAAAATTGCTGAAAATTTGGCTTTTTTAATGTGTAGTAAGTGTTTTTAATGATTTTTCACATAATATGTAAGGTAGTGAAATGCAAGAGGGGGAAAAATGTTTTGTGTGAAACACATTTTCTGACTGGGGAAATTTTAATAGGATAAATTGTTTGTAAGGCCATATGCCAATAGGTCCCTCTGGTAGTTTGAATGATTTAGGAACTCTGCTGTATGACGCAATGTAAAATCTTCTTTTTTTTCGCCTTTTTTTTTTTTTTTCTTCCCAGAAACTAACTTGATGTTCTAGTTTTAGCATAGGTAGAGTAGGGAGTTTGGGGTGGGGATATCACCGAATGTTTCTGTCCTTCCTTTATACTAATGATAGTGCTTTAGGATGAGGATCGTGCTGAGACTTAGCAAACCGAAAAGTTGCTATTACAGCGAAATGGCAAAAGCTAAAGGACTCATTTTCAAACATAGGCTGAGATGTAAGTGGAAGCATAATTGATTGGGTACTAGCTCTCTATAGTAGGTAAATAAAAAAATAAAAAGACTTGGCACTTTTAAAAGGTAACTTTACCAAAGAACAAAGAGCCAGTAACCAATAATTCTGATTTGTCTCAGCATTACGTCTTCTGTACTCTTTATTTTTGCCGGACCAGTTTGCGGTTAGGAGAATGTGCCTTTTTTGTACATTTGCATTTAGGTTTTATAATTTTAATTGATGTATGGACACAAAAGCATGAAGGAAGACTTGGATCCAAGCAGTGCCACACTTTACATCATCACTACAAGTGTTAAGTGTAAAGAAAACCAATTTTGAAACTATGAAATTCCTGATTCATAAATACACAGTTATTTGTACTTCACATATTAGATAATTCACTGCTACTAAAGCTCTTTATTACAATTGCATATGTTTTAAATCGAATGATAAATTAAGTTGTCTTCCAAAACTGTGTACTTCTCTGGTCAGCTGTATATGATCAGTTATCTACCTCAAAGTTTATTTCCTTTTGTATTGGGACAGGTTGCTGGCCCTCCCTGTTTCCACAGACCAAATCATCCTAGCTCGGGAGCTAGGGCTAAGCAGTTGTTTCTTTCAAGTATTTTTTAGTTTTTAAATTTTGTGTGAGTATTGGAGTATAGATGTCGGTGACATTTCATAGTTTCAAAAGTAAATTGCTGCTCTGAGAAGTGTAGATTCTAGTGAAATACATAGTCATAAGAGATGTGTTTTTGTTTTTTCTTTTTTTTAAAAAAAAAGTTGTGGTATTATTGGTTCTATGCTCCCTGGAATATTACTGCTTTGTAAAAGTCCAGACTTCCTGCAGCACCTTGCCTGTATCTGGTAACTTTCCAAGCCTGGATCTCTCACTACTTGATATTTTTGCGTTAATTAAAACTGCAGTATGATAGCTGTGTTAGAGGGAGGGAAGAGCTGCTGCCAGAAATGTCTGAACTAAGTGCCATACTCATTGTCTGGGTAAGATTTGGGAAATTTAACCTCTGTACATAAAGAAATAATCAGTTACTTAAACATCACATAGTAGACAGCCATTAAATTATAAAAAATTAATTTATGAAGAAAGACCTTTTGTACAGATTGAAAAAAAAAAAAGATTTTCATAGAGATATCTATATGATCAAGAGAGTTAATTTTTTATTTTTGTTTTACTAGTGCCACAAACTTGCCAGTGGTAACTTATTTGTCCGGTTCAAGATAACTCTGTAGTTTTGTTTCCTAGGACTTGTTGTTAAACGCCAAAAGACATTTTTGAACTGTAAATTTGATTAGATTGTTAGCTTTTTTCTGTTTTATTTCTTTGAAAACTTTTGAATAAAAAAGATCCAAAAAACTGAAAATGCATTGCTTCTTTCCTTCAGCCACCTCTTTACTGGGGGGAAATCCCCAGCAGGTTATGGTAAACCCTTAGCATTTCTTTTGAAGTGCTCGGAGTTGCTTTCTGCTGGATTTTTCCCTCCTCTATCTTTTGTTAAAATCAAATTTTAACTCTTTCAAACCACATTACGGTCACCTGTTCTTTCAGACACAACAGGAAAAGATGCATGAGAAAGACATCATGAAATACTTGATTCGAACACCAGAACTCAGTTGTTCTGTGCGTCAGCCCACACTGTGGGTTGTGGATAACCAGCCCTGCACGCTATAGTTGTAAAAGCAAGAGGTAAGCATGGAGATGGAAGGTCACTTTGGAAGTTCATAACCTTGAATTGCTGCCTGCAAGTCCTTTCGTCTGGCCCGTGCGGTGGTGTTGGCTGGCATACCTGGCTCAGGAGAGCAGAGGTGAGACTTCACAGGAATTAAAAATTATCCCAAGCGTTCGCCTTCCAGCTGCAATCTTTGAGTATTTTATTTCTTCGAAGATAACCTCCGATTTTATTATCCTTCTGGCAAGATCACCACTTCTGATGAGAGGATTGCTCTACCCAACATAAGGCTTGGCAAAGAAAGAGTAAAATATCAACTACTGTGTCTCCTCGGCCAAATGTTTTTCCAGGTACTCAGTCCTCAACATAGCTTTGTATGACCACCCATGGCAGGAGAGGGGCTCTGACCTAGACTTGGGCACCCCAGGGTGCACCCCATGGCTGAGTGACACAGTGGGGTCCTGCACTGGCTAAGCAAAAGGGAGGCTCACTCACCGCAGGCTGTGCCACCCTGGAGAACCCTGTCCCGCTTGGGAGACAGCCCCTGACATCATGCTCCTGGTTTTGAGCTATCCCAAGGACTCTGCCTGGCCTGGAAGCCTACAGGGTGGGTCACTGGGGGTCACGTTGCAGGCAGGGCGCAGCCACAGGCATCAGTCGCAGGATGCTGATGCAAGATACTGAGAATGAATGTGTTTCCAGTGGAGTTAGCGAAAGGGACTCGCCTAGAGGTTAGGAAATGATTTGCATTGGCTTCTGCAGTGAAGATATCCTCCATGGCTCTTATTGTTAATGAAGAGAAAGGGCCCTCACACTGTGTGCTACTAAACACAATTAGACTTTTGCAGCTGTGGGGGGAAAAAAGCTGTTTAACCATTTGGTGTTAATTTAGATACTGGCCCAGTATGTTGCCTGTCTAAAATGCAGTGGATGGGAAGGTGAATGCAGAAAACTTTCAAAGGGTTTTGTTACATTATTCCTGTTCACCACCATACAGAATTTATCTTGGATTTATAAGCAGCCTTTTTGAATTACATATGAATGCTACCTCACAAAAGCTATGCACAGTAGACTCAGAATAATGCAGGTAGGAAAGACTTCTTGCTATCTATTTGCTTTTCTAATTAGCCCTATGATAAACTTAGCTCTCTTACTGTAACCCCAAATATATTTGATAAGAATGAATGCTTTCAGATTAGTGCCTTCTGCCTGAATGTAATAAGGTTATATGTATCACTTCTATCAGGCAATCTGCAATAAGGCAATGACTTTATGTAATATATTTTTATTATATATAATAAACCTCCTATTTATTACCAACTGCCTCGTTCAAACGTCGACTCCATCCTCTTGCTTACAACCTGTTTTGAACCTTACTTGCAGACATGCTGTTCCTAAAATTTACCTGTCAACAAATGCCGACAAGCATCACGCCCATGTAGAATGATTTTTATACTGATAGAAATGTTCTGTGCGAGACCACGCACAGACCCTCTTGGTTGCTAGTGATTAGAAAGTAGCCTTTCTTTAGGTGCTGTACAAAGTCTTTTATCTTCCTCTATTTTCTAAATTAAACTGGGCAGGGGCAAGACAAGTGCAGGCGATGCATTAGCAGCAGCGGAACAAAGGAGTGTTGATCAGCTGAGCTCTGCTAATGACTGTTTGCATGTGTTGGGCTAGAATACTTGTGGAGTAAGTCAGAGTAGTCTAAAGCACTTTCCTGGCACTCTTTGTCAGGTAATCTCAGAGGAAAACAAAAATGAAAATTGCTGTTCTGCTCTCCCCTTCTAGCTTTAATTTATGCTGTGGTACCTCCACCACACCAGACAAACGTGGTGATTGACTAAAACTGTCACCTCACTTTCTGCAGAAACATCATATGAGAAATGCATTTTATGTGCCAGAATATTTATATGAGTTGCTACTCCTGCTCTTCCCGTGCACGCTTCACTGCACTCGTTCCTTTTGCTTTGATCAACCACTCCAAAATTATTTGCAAACTTTCACATGTGTTGGAATAAGACTCTCAATCCTATCCTGTCCAGCAGTGTCTTATTGTGAGAGCCCAATGTGTTATTTGGTGGCATTTAAGACGTGTATGCTGTTACCTTCCAAACGCTTGCAACGCTGACGTACTCTTTCAACTGTGAAAGATCATCTGTATGATTCCCCAGCCAACAAATTCTGGCATTGATTAACCCAAACAAATCTGAGGCTTTTGGCTTTCAGACTTGGTCCATTAATTCTATCCAGAATAGGGGTTAGGATATACAAAACTGATTCTGCTTGGCAACTTCTCCAGCTACTCAGAGAAGCCAAGCTGGTGTCAGAACAGCAGAGATTTACAGCGCGGTGACCAGAGGGAGTGTGTAAAGGCCTGCGTGTGGAATGAGTCAGTCTCTCCTTTTCAGGACAGCTTGAACTGTATCTACCATCTGAGAAACCTATGCAGCCCGTTTCTGTAGTGAAGAAGAAATTATATCACAGGAAAATACTACTGGATTTTTTTTTTCATGTCCAGGAAGAAAGAACAGCTTGTCAGCAGGCAAGCTTTAACCCTGTCAGTTATCTTGCCTTTTTTCAACAGTATCCCCTTGCTCAATACTTACATCCATGGTGTTCTGAATCCTGCTTTGTGTCCCTGGTCTCCCTTCAGCTGAATAACATGATCTCTTTCAGCAGCTTCTCTGGGATAGAAGGAGTTTTTTTAGAACTTAAAGAATGAAGGCATATGGCACCCTAAAGACTTCTCACATACACCTCACAGGTGTTAGATCAATGTGCTCAGGCAACTTTCTAAGTAGCTTTATTGTTTGAGAGCCTGGCACACTAGTGGTACCAAGGGAAAACATTTAGGAAAGGATTTCTGCACATGCACTCTGCTCATCCTAAAGCAATCACCTGCAGTAGGAATTCTCCCCTGTATTCTCCCCACCTGAAATAAACACACAGGGTCAATGTTTTTAAGCAATAGCTGTGAAGCACTTTAGTGTAATGGAATAAGCCAATGTTTTTAAAAAGGCCAAGAGAAAATTTACTAGTAAATAAGATGCTTTGGTAAGAAGTTTTAGCTTCTTGCAAGCACAAATACGAAATTACTTTTCCTTGGTGTTCTTTGGTCTTCCCCCAACAGCCAATGCTTTTTCACCAATGAGAAAATATTCTGGGTTATGGGGTTGTCTTCCAGTGAGTGTAAAAAATAGGAAATATATTTACAGGAATTTGTTACAGCCCCCCTTTTGTACCAGTTTGTTTAAGTATCTTTTGCCAGTCTCAAAGGATCGGTAAGCAGAATACACATAACTAGAGTATAAAGCAGTTGTTGAGTAGCACACAGGAGAGGGAGGTTCTCACAAGTCATTGGGCTAAGCATGAGTGCACTCACCCAACAAGGAATGTGATGTCTAGGTGAAGACACGGGGCTGGAGGGGAAGGGTCCGTCCTTGCAGCTCCCTGGAGCAGCCCCGCAGCATTGCCATGTTTCTATCTTTGGCCAAGCTTGGTCAGTGCCCCTGGCAGTGATGATTTGCCCCAACAAACCAACCTGATGCTTCCTGACTTGTCTCACTTTTCTTCCTTCAGATTTTATACTGTCCCGTGTTGCTGCTTTCCCTCCTGAGTCCTTGAGCTACTGGCAATTCTGTCCCAACAGCTCTGCCTCCATAATTTTACCTTTCTTACCTCTGCAGATTTCCTCACAGCTTTTTTCCTGCAGGCTGAGGCCAGGCTGTGCAGCTGGGCCAGAGCAGAGCCGGGTCTCGGTGCCTCGGCAGCTACAGCCCCAAAAGAGAGGAAAGAGGCGTGTGCAGGGGCTGCAGTGAGGGGCTGGTGTACTGCAGGTCTTCCCTGTGTCAGGAAACCCCATTCAAGTGCTGTTGGAGGAGTGGGCACTCAGAGAGCTCCTAGTGTTGCTGTCTTTGCCAGAAAAGAATGAAAACTGGGTTTCAAACAGCTTTAAGGGAGGCTAGTATAGCTGGGTGCAATAAAATGCTCCAGAAATTACCAGCTGTGTGTACTGTAAGTTCATGACCTCCTTCAGCCCTGCTCTGCTCACTTTCCATGGTTCAACAGGTTCCAGCTGTTGGGAAGCAGTGGGTTCAGAGGCAGCGGGAAGGAGGCGGCTCTTGGCAAGTCACAGACGTGGTGAAAAGCCCCTTTGCCACTTGTGCCATCACTGTGCCCTGAGCTCTTGAACCACAGGAGTTACAGAACAAAGACAGCACTAGGGAAGTAAGATTGCACACGAGGGTGGGAACCGTTGGGTTTTAAGTTGTTTCGTAGTAAACTGTATTTGTATTTAAGGGAATGGTCTTGCTCCATCTTCACTGTGGTGTCTCTGGAAACAGCAAAGCTTTACCCTCTGTCCTAGGGGGAATTTTGTACTGAAGTGTTGAAATCCCAGATTTCAGTTATTTTAAAAAAAAAAATAAAGAAAGAATTAAGCAGTTCCAAGAATTCCTCTCCTGAAAATATATTGCAGATGTAAGTATAGCCAGTCATCTCTGGGAAAACAATCCAGGACTGGCCATACCATTGTGTGTCTTACAGTAAAGCACATACACAGCTCATCTGTTCCAGATGGTGACCATCCATCTGATCAGCCCTGCAGCATGTGGTGCTGCCCCACTGCAAGGCTGCAATTAAAATTTCCTAAGCAACATCCTGCTTGTCAGCAAACCCAACCGCTGGGCCCTGTCTTACCTGGGCTTACATTGGTGTGTGAGTGGTGCAGAGCCCTGGGCTCGGAGGGACACTCTGTGCCGGCCTGGGCTCGGGCTCTCTCCCCGGCAGCTGCTTCTGGGTGCTAGTGCTGGGGTGAGAGGTGACAGACTGGAGAGACCCCGGCACCCCAGCTGTCCCTCTGCTGCTTTCCTGGTCCCAGGGCTGAAGCAGCTTCTCACCTCGCAGCCAGAAGAGGGCATGTTGTTACTGGAATCGCCGTGGAAGGGGAGAGCCCGTCCCTAGGACGTAATCGCGGAGCCTGTTATTAAAAGCAACCCCCCGACCCCCCGCCTTCACACGATGCAGTGCTCACATTTCTAATAACGTGAGCGGCGTCTTTATCAGAGGCTGGGGGGTGGAGGGGGGTGGGGGAAGCTGTCGTTTTCTTCTGGCTAACGAAACGCGTGCGGGTGCCTTCACTGCACAGCAGGCAAAGAGAAAAGGGGGGAAAAAAAATCATGAAAACCACAACATCACCCAAAACACGGGCAGGGTCAGGGAGAATTGACAAGAAGCTTGTGTGCGACAGACGAACGCAAGAGGAGCCAAACAGCAAGGCAATTCTGGACAAGTGAGCAGACTGCAAGGATCCAACCCAGTCTGGAGCAAGAAATGTTCTTCCCATAAACCCAAAGCCAGTCTATTTGCATATACTCTTGGGACCGTCATTTCTGTTGATATTATTATATCTTTGTAAGAGCCAAGAAAATGAAAGATATGTTCATCCAAAACACAGTGTAGAAGACACAAATATCTTTTCAGGAAAAAAGTAAAGCTCTATAAATAAATGAGTACCTTGGGGGCTAACTGAAAAACCTATACTGTGCAAAGTATTTGGGGTGATGTAGAAAAGGCTGCTCATTTTTGTGGAGTTCATTCAGTAAGACCTTTTAGTAGTCATTAAAGATGACTTCTTATGAATCTATCCAGATTTCTAATATAGATGGGGAAAGCGGGAGGAGGGGACAACAGAAATAGTTCTTTTTGCTGCCTTGTTTCTGTCTAGTGTGGCTTGAGTCTAAAGACTAAATTAACCATAAACTAAGAGGATGTTGATGCTTCAAGTCCCGCAAGTTTTGTGTAGCATCCCCTTTGGTCAAGGGGAATCGGCTCGCCTGCACATTTCAAACTGCTGTGCTCCTGGGGTTGTGCAGCACACTCAGCCTTATTCACACCACCAATGCCCCAGGCCAGGCTGGCAGCTCTGACCTGCACAATCTTGCTCTTAGATGTGAACTGCAAGAAGCATTTGTTAATCTCTGCCAGGGATTTTGTCACTCTTCAAAGCAATTAGATGAATCACTTCTGGGCCAGCCCACATTGGTGTTATCAGGCACAAAAAAGGACCCAAAGAGCAACCAGAACAAATAGGACAGTTCATAGACAGTCATGAATAAAAATACTGTAAGTCTGGAAATATAAAGTATTGCTCTGTTTTGAGTACGCCGTAGCCTTAGGCTAAAGAGTGCACACAGGCTGGAGTTTCTGGAAGAGGATCTGATCCAGGCATGTGTTTACAGTTTTTAAGGATTACTTTTTATACTGAATGAGGATTGGGGAGAAAAAGACACAATTCTAATTTTTTTTTTTTTTTAAATTTCAGACCTGAAATCTTTCCCCTCTCTCAGGGTTGGTGGTTTTTTTCTTTGCAGCTTTGAGTACTTGTGATTATCTTCTTTTGGCATCCACCTCAATGTCATCATGACTATGTTTGTCACAGGTTTTATGTGCTGCTGCAAGCAGGACTCAAATTAAGATTGGTGTGACCAAAGGACAATAGCTCTGCCAACAAGACAGACTTTTTTTGATCTAACTAGCAGATGCTCCGCTAGCGTCTCTCACTTTTTTGCCTCTCTCTTGCCTAAAGGACTGAAACCAGCCTGTCAGTGTGATCGTACTCACGGGAGCTACAACTGTTTGCACAAGACTTGAATCTAGCCTAATACCTACTTTAATAGCTGCTTCCAACAGCTACTTGTGGAGGCTCCAATGGTAAATTCCATTCAATATCTCGTAGCTTTAAAAAGCGGAGATTTTTCCAGAAATGGCTCCTCTTTTTATAGAGGCTGTTTTGCACCCTGGTGGATTATTTTAGAGTAACAAATTGTTTCTGCATATCCCTGGTCATCAATCACCAGCAAGAATAATATTATAGGGGGTGGAGGCTAGAAAGAAACCTTACAGTGAGTCAAACCTTGCATTTTCCCCTCCCCTTTCACTTGACAGTAGTTTTGGAAGAAGAAACAACCGGACATATTAAAGACCTGGCATAAAATATTGGACCAGCTTTTCAGGTGTCACTGAGGAACAGCAGGTCTAGAGGTGCCTCTCCAGTCCAGACTTAGAAAGATCTTAACTAGCTTTAGCTTTGCAAGCATGCCTGAAGGCTACTGACTGCCAGTCATCCTGACAAGGTGATGACTGATGGGGACAATTAGCTCCCTCCCTAACACACTGTCTGTCATGGCAATTTGAAAGGAAATAAGAACACTTTTCCCTAAGGAAACAGGTTGGCAAATAGGTTTGGGGCTGTTAAAGCTTTAGCATAGTTCCATATTAACGAAATGTCAAAAAGTTGTTCCAGTGAAGAGCAGGTTCGAGCCCATACTGTCTGCTCCACAAACTCCTATTTAATTCATGTTCACATATTGAGAAAATCACTCCACAGCCAACCTGTAATTCCACAGGAGTAAGCTGCAGAAGTTCTCCTATCTCCAAAGGCAGAAAGGTAGTTTTGGGCTGTCTGCTTCCTAAGGTAACAGCTTTTTTAATTTTAAGTACCATCAACTTAAGTGGTATAGGATGAGTTAAAACGTAGCAGATGTCAGTAATATAACTTGTTTCTGTCTCTTTCAGAGTGGTATTTCCAATTTATAGACAAAATTGAGACACATCTGACTAGTTATTATTAATGATCACCATTATCTGGTTGCTAATCATTAAAGCTAATGCATACAGAAGCATCCCGCATCTCCGATGCATTGATTTTAGCACCCATCTCTCACAGACTTTCCATTGCAGATCTGCTGAGTGCCCAGAGCACGAAGGGCAGTTTGTGATGCAGAGTCACTGCTGAATTTTAAGAACAAAAGTATCTTCAGTTGGGCAAGTTAAAATTTTTCCTTATTTCACCCTTCTGAATGAGCGAGCTGTAGGATTGCTGACTGCATGGGTCTCAGCAGAACTTGCTGAGGAGAAAGAACCACAGAGGGGTTGACACCACTGAACCAGATGACTCTGTATAGCGACCAAGAGGCAGTCAGACTACAGTCCATGTGCTGCTGTGAAAAGCTACATGACTAATCTGTATTTTCATTGTGTGACTGGTAGGAGGAAGGAGGATGGAGCACAATGGTCGATTTATTGAAAGAACAATGTAGTCATTCTACAGGGCATTATTCTGGACTGATTTAAATGACAGTAGAGCAGCCCACTCTTAAGAAAACATGAGGCATTCGGATTCTGTATCTAATAGCGAAATTGTTCCACTCACTTATTTGTTGACATAAATTACATATAGCTAATATGTTCCTGTTGCAGACCCTGAGGACTCTTTGTTTATGCTAAACGTGAATGTATTCTAGCACATGAATTACTATCCTCCTGCTTGCTTCTTGGGCGCCTCCAGAATAAGTAATACGTTGGCATAACTTTGCCATTTGTCAGCCAGCAGTCTGGTAGCACATTTGCTCGTCAATCTAATTTTAACCTTTTCTCATACGAGCACTTGGTATTTCATGTAAATCAACCAGACAGTCTGTCATTCAATAGGATACTATCTTCATAGTCTTTAAGCTATGTGTTCGTTTTTAAGTAGCAGAGGAGAAGTAAAACTAATATATTACTTCTGGTTTCTTAATAGCAGAATGCCAGGAATCTCTTTATTACCGCAACAGAGATAAATGATACGTCTAGCAGAGGTTTTGGACAATGGGGCTGGTGATGCTTTCAGCACTTTCTGAATTGAAAGGTCTGTCCTGAATGTGCAACACATGGTTAAGGGCTTCATAGCACATCTTCTAGCTCGGTTCTTATTACTGCTGTTATGTGCACCTAAGAACATGAAACATACAGTCAGCTGATTGATTAAGAATTTATTTATGAACAATTACTCTGTGGAACCAACAAGCTGCTTGATAAAATACTTGAAGAGAACATAATTCATTCTGAAATATGGATTAGTTAGTCAATGCTTAATTTCTTTTGATAGTTTGTGTAAATAACATGAAAGGTTTCCTGGTATGTCTTATGCTTTGTAAAGTTTTTCAGCAATTGATTTGACTGTGACAATAGTACACTTGAAGGTTAGCTGTTTTGTCAGGGTTGCTGTAACTATGCATCATGAATATCTTTTCATTTTTGAACAAAAATGAAGGTTATAGTCCATTTATGCAGCCTAAAACCCATTCTGCCTTTTCCAGATATTTTAGTGCCTTAAGAATGTTTTTTAAAAGCAATTGTAAAGTTGTACTGAAATTATCCCTGATGTCTGCTAAGAATTCAGCCCTGCCTGACACCTGTGATGGTTCACTGCATGGTACAGTAGTTAACCAACTGCTTTGATAGTTATGAAAATTATATTTTGGCTGATCTAAATTTTCTGTATTAATAATTTGAGAGTATTAACATCGCATCACTTTTCCCTCCACTCAGGCTTATGACTGATAAAATAAAGCTACATAGGTTTAATACCAGATTCTGGTCTGAACAGTTATTTGTGGTGCTGCTTGGTCTGGGGCAGACCCTGACTGGTGCCTGCATTTCTCCCCAGCACAGTGCTTAGTGGACCCCTTACCAAAGAGCAGAAGCAAAGCTCATTCACAAAGGCAAAATCCAACCATCTCTATTGGAAGAGCTCAGCCTTTCTTTTTTCACATGAATTTTTTATATCATTCAAAAAACCCCCAACCCCTTAATTTCATTTTCAGATACTGCTAATGCTGCAGCTTTAAAAATGATTTTCTCCAGAGCCGTTAATCATACTAATTCTGTTAATGTCCATTCCTTTCTTAATCTCAACTCGGTCCTACCTATTGGATAGCAAGTCTGATTAGTATCAAAGTCTAAATTCAGCTCACTTCATTGTTTATGTAATGTTTTTCCCAAAAGGGAAAGCAGATGCTACCCAAGGGACAAGTGCAGTGCACGGTTATCATTTGCAGCAACCTCATTATTACATCAGAGCACAAAAAGTAAGTGCCACAACAACATACTGTCAGCAACCAGCGTTGCACATTTTCGGGCCTCATGTGAAAACTAACGAGAAATGAGGATATTCTGTCCCACCCAGCGTGTGACTGGCATTCTGGCTGGTCAGAGTTTACTCATCTATCCTCCTGGAGTCACCAGATTAAAAAATAAACCAAAAAGAGTATAATGCTAAAAATGTAGTTAGAAACACTTACTGAAGGGATGATCTGGTAAGCGGCACTTAGGAAGAGACTACACTTACCTAAGTAAATAAAAATATAGTAAAACCCAGCAAGAAACCCTCTCAGATCTAATAAATTACCTGGTTTTGGTCCAATGACATTTGGCAAATGAAGGGTGCTTTTATAGCAAAACTATCATAATGGTACGTCGTACTTTTCCACTGTACTGACCACATCCCAAAAGCCCAGCTGAAAAGTTTTATTGCCAGTTATTACTGGACAGTCACTCTGTAGACATTTAGATTCTATCTTCAAGGTCAACTGATGGAATTGCCCGATGTGTCATAGTACTATCCCCACATTAATGGCGAAATCCTGAAAGCAGTCATTACAATTCCCATGATATAAATGCATATCAGCAGCTGTTACACAGAGCTGGGGTGCTGGATTTGCATGAGGTCAGGGGACATCTCATGCTGCTGACACGCCGGGTCCCACCCGCCACCTGCCTCGGCTTCACCTCACACTCCCTGGCTGACACGAGCATCTTGGGCTTTCAGCACATCGCAGGCACACTGCTCAGTGACACCCTGGGTCAGATGTGGCTTTCCAAGGCAATTTATGTCTTGCTGTATCTGACGAACTGCAGATACAGCTCCTGGCTGGAGGAGCGTGGTGGGCTTTCTTGCTGTATCCTTCTGCATCCATGTTCTCCAGGAGCTTCTGGCCTCCTAATCAACTGCCAGTTTACAACTTTTGGCCCTAATTAGCTTCCAAGGACATAAAAGCTATGATGTAGGTTTATAGGAGGCAGCAGGTTGCTGTTCCTTCAAGGCAAAATTTGTCCTCTACTAGTTTTTTCCATTGAATTCTAAGGGACTATTCTCTTACAGTATAACCTATTACTCCTACTCTGACTTTACTGTCTCTCCTATCAATTCTACTTTTGGTATGTGCTTTGTTCCCTGAAGCTCTTTTGCTTGTCATTTGTTCTCCTTCTCCATCCACTCTGAACCACTGCCCCATCTCGGGTGCTCTTGGAGGAAATTACTTTCCGCCGCTGTCCTTCCACACCTCAGCACAGGCTGGACTGAACACAGAGACATCTCTGGCCCAAGGCAACTTTCTGTCAAAAAGCTGTGGGTGACACTGACATTAAAGAAGTAACCTCCAGCAGTTATCACCGTGCACCTCCCTGGGGTCTGCTCTCTAGACACAGTCCTGCCTGAGCATGGCATTGAGGCCCAGCTGGTTCCGTCCAAGGGACCAGGAGTGGAGCAGAATTTATAGGGTGTGCTCTGCAGTGCCACAGATCCCCCATCCTCTGAAGGACCCTGCAGCTGCCACAGGACCTGTTCCACCAGCTCTCTTGTAGGAGTCACCTGCGGGGACAAGGTGAGTGAAGTTTGCTGAGGGATTACATGTCTTTTAAGGCAGGGAGGGGGAGAGGACAATGCAGGATGTTTATTCTACAGCACACACCCCACGGGCTTGCAGCACAGGCAGAATCAGTGTGGGCCACTGCCCACTGCCTCCTCACCTGTTTTCCTCATCCCAAAGGGCCCCGCCCCAGGCTGGGGGAGGTGGCCGTGATGAGGGAGGGTGGAGCGTGAGCTGGTTGTTGTTATCTTTCTACCTGGATTGCACAGGGAAAGGGTGGTGGTTTTATTTATTATTGTAGGTAGAAGGAAAGTGGTAGTACTGGAGGTGAGAGGTTCCCCAGCTGGCACCAGGCCCCATGGTGTCTACACTGGGTTCCTTTGCTCCTGTAGCAGGGCAGCCTAGTGACGGAGAAGGGACCAGTAGGCTACAGACTGTGCTGTACCATCTCAGGGTAACTCGGTCACTGCAACTCCCGGCCCTGCTTCAAGTAACACTATTCCCCTGCCTCTTCTCAGGTTTTACCAATCCTCCACTAAGTGCTTGCTTAGCCCTACATTAGATTCTCATTTCACCCCCACCTGTTTTCTGCCTGTTTCCACAGGGTGCTCTCCCAGCTCTTCATCTCCTGCCCAGGGAAATTATGAATACGATAGGATGCTTCTGCTCTTTATGCTCTGCTTCCTGCTTGGTACCTGAGAGGAGAGTGTTAGAGCTGTTTGCTGCCCTGATTTGCAGCCTGACCAGTACTGAGGTTTCCATGGTCATGCTCAAAGGTAATTTTGCCTGCCCTGCCGTTTCTGATTTGGGCTGGGGATTGCCTGGGGTTCCTCTGTTGTTTATCCCAAACTGATTTTATTGTGCTACTCAGCTCAAAGGACCCAACTTTGTGTTTGTTAAGATGAACCTGCAATGCAGTTTATGGGGAAGAAACAACTTCAGAAAGTGTATGTGATCTGGGCAGAAAGCAAGTGCATGGGAGGTGGAAGCGCTGCACTGCAGGGGGAGTGGATTAGGATTGTAATGTATATAAAACTTAAAATCCAAATAGCTTCAACATTACTCCTTAAAATAATGAATTAATTATTCCATTGATGTTGTGTTATGTGTCCTTGTGCCAAGTGGGTTTTTACTTCTTCCCTCAAAAGCGAGGAAAGAAAGTGGTTGCTTAAAGGTCTGATGTACAGCATGTGAACTCTAGTTTTGATTGTATGAGCAGCCTATATCATCGTGTCTCATGTGGAGTGCCGCATGTTCATTGTACGGTGGGGTTAGACACACTGTCACCATTCCTATAAATAGCCTGCTTGCTTATGAAGGGCTCTCAGTGTTTCCTCTGGGAAGAATAGAACTTTTGACTAATGGCATTTTAGGCCGGTTTTCTTTAAACTTTCTAGGGGAAATAGGGTTTGGAGAGTAGAAAACCTGCTAAAGGAAGCTGATAATCAAGGTATTAATGTTTGGAACACAGACACCTGGTGAGCATGGAGAATTTGCAGCGAAAACTAAAGTTAGAAGGAGAGGAACGTGGCGTGCTTTTGAAAAAGGAGGTTGGCTGCAGGGCTGGCAAGGAGCAAGGCAGCTGCCATGTGGAGAAACAGATCCAGCGGAAAGCTGAGCTGCGGTGCAAGGACGGCTGCAATGCTGGAGAGTCCGCTGGAGCGTACTGGGGAAGAGGAAGTAAGGTGACGTGCTTTTCTGCCTATCTGTGGAGCAAAGCAGGAAGTAATCCTGAGTAGAAAAACTTGTGTTTCAGCTATTGGCTGTTTAGCTGTTAGTAGGATCCTTTAGGTATGGAGAACACCTGCAGCATAGATGTTTTTAGGCTCATGGAGAGAGTGGGGATCCCTGGTTCAAAGGATATGGGTGTTTGGGGCTGTGTGACTCCATTTCTATGAATAAATGTGCTGGAGACAGCACAGGGAATACACATCTCCCTGGCCACACAGCAAGGGAAGTTTTATTGCTCACAGCGCGAGAGGTCAAACATGGCATGGCATTGAATGACAGGTAACGAGGTTTGGTGTCTTCTGACTATTAAAAGCAATAAATGCCAAGGTATTCTGGGGGTTTTCCTTACAATTAGCAACTGATCTGGAATTCAAACCCCACCTTCCACAGCCTGGGAAGTTTCCAAGAGTGCGTTGAATTGACAGCGGTGCTCTTTGTGCAGAGCAAGAAGATTGCTGTACCGAACAGAAAGGAAGAGAGCATTGAATCCAGGGATGTGTCTAACTCCTGAACAGCGAGGAAAGCACCACACTTGCCAGTTATCTCTGCTGTGCCTTTCCTCAGTTGTGGCTGGGGCCATCTGATGAGTGTTTCCCTTTCACTCCAGCGCAGTCTGTCTGCTGTCAGCAGTTAATGAAGTCACTCGCAAGATGCCTTTCCCTGGGGAAAAGCACAGCTATGAATAGACCTGTTACTTGCAACTCTGGTTGTGATGCTCTTGGTGTTTCTTTTGCTGTGCCACCACCTCTGATGATGGTGCCGTTTTTGAACAATGGTCTTTTGCTACAGAGCTACGGCTATTCAGGATGCGGATAAATGGTTCTCTTCCTCCTGGCAGAGCTGTAGAGCTCTGGGAGTGCTTCTGTGCTCTCCTCAGTGACAAATGCAGGGTCTGAGGTACCACAGGCTTACCAAAAATGTGCAGAAAGTGAATGAGTAATCTTACTGCAGCAAGTACTTTCTTGCTACTGAAACTGAAAGGGAAACTGTTAATCTGATGAGAAGTATTAGAGAACATCATATACTTTCCCAGCTGAGCATGCGTATCTAGCTATGAATAAGCTTGTGTTTATAAGAAATTGTGTGTTGGTCTGGACAGAGGTGAGCTATAAAAGAAACAAAAGCAGCAAAAATAAAGGCAGATAAAGAATTGTGAATCATGATAACATGCCAGCCAAGATGATGGAAACACTTATTACAATTTGTAGGGTATACAGTCCTCCTTACTGCCAATGAAGTCAAGGGCTACTCAGTGCAGTAAGTCACTTCAGCGACTTTGTTGTGTGGTTGAGATCTAACCCAAAATAATTTGACAGTTGAACACCTTTGTAAGAAACTTTAGTGAGCAGTGCTAATAAATGGTGGGAAAGAGGACTGAGTAAAGTAGCATGCAACTGGAACATTACCTGGTCTCTCCTAGGGAGATGTTGGGTACAGCTTTTAAAAAAGCTTCTTCTTTTTAATATATGTATATGTATATCTATATATATACACACACACAGATACACACACTCACATTCGGATATTTTTTTTTAACCAGACTTGATGCACTTAACAGGCTTACTCCTGGATCAAATTGTCCAAGTTTTCATTCTCAGAAAGCTGTAGTGAGGTCTTTGCAAGTGTAGATTTATCTGCATCGTGATCTAAACGTCTGAACTGCTTTTATGTGAGCAGAGTTAGAGCTGTTGTGCCGTATGAACCTTTGTTCAGGTGCCTTATCCTCCCGCTTATATAAAATCAAACAAAAAACCACAACCCTTATTACTCATACTTTCTATGTTAATTCTGGGTGGCTGAATAAGTTTGAGTGATTCATGGCCTATGTTAAAGTTTAACATCAGCCTTTAATGTGTTCAGCCTGACACACGGTGTGTCTTATTATAATATTGATATATCTCATCGACCTAGCAATCTGCACCAGCTTGCTGAAGCATGCCATGAAAGGAAAATGATACAGTAGTCCTGGTCTGTTTCTCTGTCAAAGCTTTAATTAAAACATTCACACTATCTGTTCGGAGTGAAGGGGCTTGGGGAAATTCATAAGATGCCTGTCCTGTCATTAACAACATTTCATTTTCAAAGTTTAGGAAGACAGGGAAATACCTCCTAAATCAAACTTCTGGGACCTGGTCAGCATCCCAATGGTATCCAAAGCTCTCATTCATCTTGCTTTCTGGTGTCCTATATTTAAGAAAATGCAAATTAACACATCAGACTTTCCCCATATGCTGGCTCAGCACTCTCTTCCAGTAACAGCGGAGGCAGCTGGGGTGAGTTCAGCAGATGGGCAGAGCCAGAGCAGTGCTGCTCTTACAGCAGTTCTCATCCTTTCCTAGGGGGTGCAGAGGTGAAAGCCTGAGGCCAGGTTCGTCCTTGAGGGTTTGTTTCCCGTTGCTGGCACCCACACCACCTGAAGGCTGTGACAGGCTTGTCAGCTGGGAGCTGGAGCCCAACCTAAATGAGGATTCATTTAGTGCTAGTTGCCCCTGTACTGAGACCTTGCCAGATGTAAAGCCTCCCGGCTGCCTCTGCAGAGGTGTCTTATTAAGGTCATACAGAGACTTGTTTTTTTCCTCCCTTATCACCATCTAGATGGTAGGATTGAGATGCTGCTGTCCCTCCCCAGGGCAGAAAACCTACTTGTAATCATCACCAGAAGATGCTTCTGTCCCACTTCGGTCCTGCAGTGTCATGCTAGAAGCAGTTCCTCTCCTCTGATAGCAATGGCTACTAAAACCCCAGCCAATACCTAAAATGGTTGTTTCAAGCCATCTTCAGCAAGCTTTGCTCCCTCTGACCTTCTCCTGGCTTCCACACCTCCTGTGCTTGGCTGTCCTCCACCCAGGCTTTCAGGCTCAGATTTGGAAATCCCCTGCTCCTGACATGAGACTTTTTTTTCTGTCAGTGTTTACCTACTGTCCTTGTAGGATCACATCAAGGCCTCCATGATGCCTGTGCTGGTTTTCAAAGTATTAATAGATCTTATAAACAGAAAGAGGTTGACAGATTTCTCGCACCGGAGCTGCACTGAGGAATTTCTTCAGCCAGGAAGGCTGGAGCTTGTGAGGCTCTGCCTGATCCTGAGCCTGGACGCTTTTAGGTTTGACAGACAGGAGCAATTTTGTGATGTAAAAGGGTGTGCAGACGCCTCTTCCAATTTAACCTCTTTACCCTGATGTATATATTTCATAGAGTTCTAAAGCTTTGTAGTGACCTTGTAGTAGTTAGGCAGCCAAACGTCTCTCCTGACGAGGGTGGGCAGGGTCTCGCTCGAACAGAGAGTCTCATTCGCCTGGTCCGTATCTTGCTGTAAATCAGAAGCAAGAATAGTGTTGGAAAGAATCACATCATAACTGACTGAAGTATGAAAAATAACTGACAGCTATGACTCAATGTCTGCATTTCTTCCTCAACACAGCACTGTATTGTAGCCTGGCTTTGAATGGGTTTTTCACAGAATTTCAGGTAATGATTAACTCCAATGACTAAAATATCTCCAGGAGAACTGATGAGACATCTTGCATAGTAACTCAAGTTCAAAAGTATATGCAAGCTTTTGCTTTACCTCTTTTATTCAAAAATATAATGTCAGCAGTACTACTACAGTGTCATTTCAAGCTAAAATGATTATGTTCCAGGGAACTGCACACATAGTGCGTGTATGCAGTTTTATTATTTATTCCGTTTATAAAAAAGAAGCCATTTTAGTATCTGTGGCAATGCAGTCATCTCTGGGATGAAATATAACTTTGTACCAGCTAAAAGACTGAAGTAGGGAGCATCGAGAAGAGCACAGGACAGAGGAGGTCTGTGTGAGTATGTTTGTCCTGAAGTTCAAGCTCCCGCTGCAGTGTTTCATTCCTGAAGAGGGTGTGTTAAAGCATGCAAGATAATAAAGAGCAGCAGATGTCTCAAGAATTGATGTTATGAGGAGTGTTGCAAGGCATGTAAATTTTTGAGAAGAAAGGATCTTTCACACAAACTATATAAACTTTTTCAAAGCAAGTGTGGTATTAATTCTCTGGAACTGAGGTTACTATAAATAGTATAACATGATCACATCGTGTAACGTGCAACAAACAATATATTTATATATCAGTGTAATCAGTGCAAGGATCATAAGCTAGGGAATAGGAGAGAAGGTTGGGGGATACTTGCAAGTAACTTCCATGCCTGTCTCTGTAAAGCAGAGAGCAGTGAATATATGGAGGGAGAAAGAAATATCAGATGGGGGGAAAATGGACAGGAAAAATCCATACTGACATCAGTGGGAACATGATGTGAACAGCCTGGTGAAAAGGGACGTGAGCAGTGTAATTAAATAAAATTACACAATACCATAGCAGATGAGCCAAGGCACCCCTGTACAAGAACTGTGTGCAGGCACAGGCTAGAACTGCAGCACCCAGGGTGACCCCAAATCTTCCGAGAATAGCGAAGTATGGTGAATGAGTAATCTGTGACTGAAATGTGCTTAAACCAATGTGTAGATTAAGAAAACTGGAAATAAATCCAGAGGTGCAGAGGCATCCCTTGGTAGCAATGAAGTCACCTACAGAGGCAGAGGGGTAGCGTGGCTAGAATGGAATTTGTCAAACTGGAGGTTTGCTGAAGGACCGCTAAGGAGATGCTACACCTGTATCTAATGCAGACGACTACATGCAGGGAAGAGAAACTCCCAAGCATTTTCTCATCACAGATTGTAACTGCTTGGAAATAGAGTATAAACCAAATGCTACTGATAAGGGTAGAGCCAGTTATTCCAGGGTGCAATAGCTGGCAGATTTCATCATTGAGGAGTCACTAGACTACCATGATGCTATTCTAGGTGGTCTTTGTTAGGTAGTGATGACATAGAGCAGCTGGTTGTAGAAAATAACCTAGCTAAAGTTATCCCAACTTGATTAAATTGAAAATCAGTGAAGGAATAAACAAGAATAGGCCTGTTAGTTTATAAAAATTAGTCCTCCGTAAGTGTTCTGCCTAAAGAAAGTCGTTACTAACATCAAGTAACAAAAAGTCCAAATCTGAGTATTAGAATTTCTTTAATTTAGATCATATTTTTAAAATCCCCAGTGTAGAGAGCAAAGGGTGTCAGCGCTTCGATGCTGGCTGGGTAAACTCTTAAAAAAAATAAGAAATAGAGGTACTAGGAACGAGCAAAGGGAGTGACAGTCATAGGGGAAGAAAGCCCCACCATAGCAGGTCATTACTTAAAATGATATCTTGGGAATCAAGAAGCAGAGGGTGCAGTCAGATTTGTCCAGTTTACAGGCTTACCATCTGTAAACAAAATTTGAAAGATTAAAAGCTGCTTCTGCCACACAAATAAAAGGGGATCCGAATTGTGCCAAGATGTGCTGGAGATTAAAGATAAAACAAATTCTCTTTGTTCTTTTCTGTGAAGAGGATGGTATACATCATGGAGAAAAATAGAGTCTGTTGGGGAAGAATTGGTAGAGACTTGGTAATACTGTACTCTGGATTTACTTTTCATAGTGGAATAATGTCTGTTATCCATCCTAAAATGCTGAAAGAATGAGCAAATTAAATTTCAAGTGCAGGAGGAAGTTTTTCTTAAAAGATCTGCCAAAACAAAGGAGAGAGAGAAGAGCAGAGGGAAAAAGTGACCTCACATCTGCAGCTTTGTTAATCTGACTTTAGTAAGATGGAAATTCTGTACGTGTTTTGCAAGAAAGAACAAATAAGGGTGTGGAGATAAAATGGAGAAAATAGGATGAAATCAACAAATGTTTAATATAATGTATGATACCATCTGCTCTGGAAAGGGCACTATTGGGCTACCTGATGGTTGGGTAGAGGTTTTCAAGCATCAGTTTCAGCTAGTCTCTGAAAGTATAAATACTTTCATTGCTGCTAGAAGCAGCATGGTCAGATCAGAAAAATATCCATACTCTTATTTCACATTGTGGGGGAACCCGAGAACTGCATGTGTGGGATGGGTGGAATTTAATAGGACAAGTGCCAGATTGTACACAAACTGAGGTGGAAAGGATTGCTGTTTGACTTATCAATTGGGCAAGAGAAAGACAATTAAGAAGGATCCTGAAGAAGCTGGGATGGAGCCATTGGAAAGGCAAAAATCCTTATATAAAATTCAGGAGACTTAAGGAGGGATACGTAAATGAGGACATGTTGGAGAAGGTTCTGGTCAAAGCTCTTCTGGAGAACTCTGAACAGTCTGTCACCCATAATTAGGAAAAAACATTGAAAGAAATGCAGAGAAGTAGCGCTGGACAATACAAAGAATGATAAATATACAATTGCTCTCTATAAATATGTCAAGGGGAGGGGAGAGAAGGGCAGGGCAAATACTAGAAAAGGAAAGATGTTATTTAAGTTACCAGACAATGTTGTCATTAAAACAAAAGGATATAAATTGTAAGATAGTCCATCCAGGCCAGAGCTCCAGCCATGAGAAGAGAGAAGTCTCTGAAAAAATCTTCTATTAAGAGTGACAGGGACAAGCCACTGTAGGTGAGAGCATCCCTGTAAAATGGAACTTACTTCCTTGCAAACTGGATGATACAGATTTCACCTAGTTCTTGCATATCCCATGAAGGTGAGTAGAGCCACTTTCTATTTGCCTTTCTACCAGAGAGCTCAACAGCCTGAGTGGTTTTATGGTGGGTTTTCCATAGGTTTATTAACACGGTTGTGTAAGGTGGAAGGCCCATCTTTGGTCTCTGCTCGCAGCCGTGTGCCTCTGCTGAGCGCTGGTGCTGCAACAGGGCTCTCTGAATTTTCTGTTAACTTACCAATTCAGATAGAAGGTGTGACTCTGGCCTCCTGTGTTGTGTTGACATGCTACAAAATGTGAAGAGCTAAATGGAAAAACAGTTGGTTTTGACAATTTTGTGTGCTAAATATCCGACTGAAGCACAGCAGTGCAGTTATAAATGTTTGAGGTAAAAATCATAAGGGATCAGTGGATCAAATATTACTGACAATATTTACATGACCAATCGTTTTGAACTCCTCGAAAACCACCTTATCCTTTTGGCATTACTCAGCCAAAATACCCGGAATTGATTTAGTTGAGTTTATTTTTATTTAGCTATAGTTCTCTTTATGTGTTCTTAGCCTTGTGTGGGTTTACTTGGATACCTAATATTGACAGTTCATACCACTTTTTCAAGAAGAATTGTAGAAGCACTGATAGTTCTACATAAGGTTGCTTTTCCAATGTCTGTTTGCATGTGAGTGGATTCTGTTGGTTTTATTTCCCTTCCTGTTTCCATAAGAAGTGCACACAAAATGATAAAGCTGTGTTTTAAAAATATAGTAATAAGTTATATCTATGAAGATGTTGGAAACAATTTCTGACACTTCAGAATCATGTAACTGAGCTAATAACAAAGGGGTGTTCTGTTTACAGTGACAGATGAGACAGGAATTTGGGGAAAAAACATGCTAACAAAAATTTGTAACTTCAATATAATGTAAATGACAGAATTGTTTAACAAAGATATGAACACCTCCAGAGGTTTTCACTTATGTAGAAGGGCAAAATATTGCTTAGAGGTAAGAGGGCTGTTAGTGTCTGAACACCTTCTTTCCATTCAAGTTTTAAAGTAATAATTTCTCCGCTCCAGAGTGGCTGAGTAGCCATAAGATGGCAGCACTCTGCACAAAAGGCTCTCGAAAACCTAAATCCTGTCCTTTTCCCAGAAAGAGCCTGTACCCACTGACCAGAGTGAGTGGGCTGAATGTTGCTGGTCTGGAAATAGAAACGGTCTTGGCCAAGTTCAGAATAGCTCCTGTAAAGCTGAGGAAACATAGCTGGTTTTGGGCAACGCCTGAGCCCATTTTCCTCCAGTTTTAGTGGCTGTGTGGGTGCTGAGCTAAACACCCTTATCTGTTTTGGTTATACTAGATTAACCTTATTCAAAGCCCATGTTTCAGCAAAGCCCTGGGCTTCTGTAGGTCTAAGTACAGCAAGGTCAACTATAAGATAAATTTGTTTTCTGCGGGTAAAACCTGAGTGGGATCCCTTTTTACAAATTATTTAATTGCAGCTCAGTAATTTAGAATTTACATCTCAAACTGGGCCTGAATACACCGTGTTTTCACAACCCTACCAGCTTTTTCAAAAGCAAGTCCTCCATCTCATCTATTTTGTTGCCTTGCCTGGCCTGCTGCAGGACTATGCTAAAGCTTCGCCTTCCTCTTGGTGCTGATCAGCCCACCTCTCTTGGGACTCACTTTGCCCCTTCTATAACAGGGACAGCAGAACTGCCTTGCACATAGTGTTAATCTGAAGGGAGTTAGTTACAGAAAGCTTTTCAGCTGAAGTGCAGGTGGCCTGAGATGGTGTGGAGTCAGTGCTCACCACGGTTCCCACCGCCAGTGTGCTCAGCACCGAATGAAGTCCCTGCTTTGGTGCCCCAGCACCAGGTTTTTATAGCACAGGAAGAACAAGGTGTAACTATGAAAAGCAAACAGGAACTGAGGCCAGATTTGATAGGCTGCATGGAAATCCCAGGCATGTTTTGAGTGCCGTGGGCTGGCTGGCAGGCCCACACAAATGCCATGTGATTATTGGTTATGTTGTTTTTTTTTAATTCACACACACATGGCTCTGCTTGAGCCCTTCTGTATTTCACAGGTTTGGTTACTTCACTTTGAGTGTGAAGCATTCAAGTCCAAAAAACAAAAGGTGCTAACCCATGTGAAGGAAACTGAGGACAAAGGTTTGCCCACACCCTCAGATGGAACCAGCTGTCTCACGGCTGTAGATGAAGCAAATACAAGTTGCAAACACCCTGGGTTCCCTGTGTGCTGTTCACTGCACCATTGATGAGCAGTTCCTCCTTCTTCCTCTTCCTCTCTATTTGTTTATAGGTAGGTTAGACTTCACACTCTGCCCTGCAGCGTGCTGCTCCAGAAACAAGAGGTGACCAGAGTGTGAATCATGGCCTGAGTCAGGAATTCCCAATGCCTGCCCTTGCTCAGACCTGGAGGGAAGAAATTCCTTTCCTCTGTGTGGCTCTTCAGCTCCTGCAACCCAGCCCACTGGAAGGAGCTAAAGATCCCCCTCATCATCTTCTAAAGATTCTCTCCATCCTGCATCCCAGTGTGACGCCTGGAGATCTCTTCAGATCTCCACTTTCCTCGGGCTCTGTGTCAGTTGCACAGGACCAAACTGTTTACAGTGGTTTCTTTGGATTGATGCCATTTTCTGTTGGAGCAATACCCATTTCTCACCACACTGATTAACAAAGAGATAACAAATCGTATCAAATGGCAGATGCATTTATTTGTTTTACACAGTTGTTTGATAGCTGATACTACTGTTTTATATCTAGAAACAATTCCAAGGAAAAAAAAGTAAAAATCACTGGCTAGCTGCATTCACCATCACTGTGAACTTCCCCTTAAATACAGCTTTTGCCATCCCTCCCTAAAATATTGCCAGTACCTTGCTGCGGCAAAGGTAGAGAAAGGGCAGTCCTTCCAGTATGATCTCTGATTTTGAGTGTGGTTTCTGTCTGTACTGGATGGTCCTGTTTGCAGGACATTCACACTGCTATGTAGTTGTTCAAGTCATGTCTAAGTCCTCAGAGATGAATCTAAGTTTCAAGCTTAAAAAATTTCTCTAGGATTCATTGCTTGGCTAATTGACAGGCATCCTCTGAAACATCTGTCATTGCCGTTCCTTGGAACTGGGTCTGTCAGGCAGCTGAGGGATGTATTTCTGGGCAGACTTTTTCCAAGGAAAATGCCTTCCATTTCTGCTGGCCCAAGAGTCTGGAAGCACTTGACTGTGCAGCCAGAGAACATATGTCTTCTTTGGGAGAAAAGTATGGCAACTGCTTGTTCTGTAGATTTTTCATATTCTTCACTTGCTATCTTTCAGGTTAAAAACCTTGACCAAAACTTTTCAAGACTACATTGATTCCCCATTAGACATCATCAGGAGCTTTCTAAACAGGTTTGATTTGGAAGACAACCAGGGAGAAAATAAAGTCAGCAGATGTTTCAAATATGAAGCAGCCTGCCTCTGTCATAAGGAGTGTAGCCCTTTGCCTCCTACAGATGCCCTGAGGAGGAGAATGTCTCTCATGGCGAGAAGGGAGACCCTATCTCACTGTTCCCAGTTCCCCAAAACTCTGATAAAGGGCAAGCAGAAATATTTTCTGACAAACAAGACACGCTTCCCCCCTCCTCTGTATATATTCTGAGAATTATCTAAACCTGTGGGACATTCAAACCTTAAATTGCTCCATGTTTTTCCAGGCTTCCAGGGTGAGAGTGTGTATGAGAAGAGCATTGGGAATTAAGAGCTGGATCATGTGTGAGGCTGAGAGATCGCTTACAAGAATTTCTCCTTTGTATGTATAGCTCCCCAGCTTCTAATTAAAAGAGATTTTCCTTGCTCTGATGAGCTTGGGACACACTGATCCTTATGCTGACTGATAAGCTTTCACCAGAGCCAACATGCCTCTTCTTCCAGGTTTTCTCTAGCACAAGAGGAACTGATTGTTGTTTTCCCTTGGGCTGGTCTCCCTGTATGTGTAATTATGCTACATCAGTCTGTACCCTATCTGCAGAAGCAGCCCGTACTTTTTCTAAAGTGAAGTCATTTGTAGATGTGAATGAGCCGATGGTGAGGCATATGCATCTGTAGGCAAACACTTCCTGTTCTGGAGCCTCTGTACACCTGTCACCGGGCTGACCTGTCGATTCAGCTCAGTGTGCTAGAAAAGACACACCATTGCTCTAGAGAAAACAAGCCCACTGTTATTAATGAAATGCAACTTGATTCTAATGGGTGTTAGTTTATTTTTTATTCCCTGGACCAAATATTATTTTTCTTTTGTTCGTTCTGTACTTTGATATTCAATGCTTGTTACTTGCTGGTGAATTTGTTAAAATTTGTTTGGATGAACAGAATATTTTTCTATGTTTTCTTCATGTGTTCTAAGTGCTGGGCATGGGGGGAAACACACTGAAGTTTTTATGCTAGACAAAATTGTGTTGTTTTCTAAAGAGCCACAGACTTCCTTTGGGCAGTGCTGCCCACAGTGAAGGATAAACAGCCAGTTTCTGGTCTGGTTCATCATTATAAAACCATCAGCCAGACTTAACCAAGAACAGAACTTCCTCCAAAATCAATGTCTAGTGGCTGATGAAAACAACAATAGTTGTGCTGTCTGTACTCACAACTAACTTTCTGTTACATCACATTGAACTGCTGCCTCTAACCTGAGTGAAAGAAATAAGACTCTGTCTTACAAACCTTACAAAGAAGGAGAACTCTTGCTGTCAAACCAAGCAATGCCAGGACACCAAAGGCACACCCTCCCCATGCCAGGGTGGTGCTCTGGGTTGTGATTCTGCTCCTCTAGCACGTGTGATAAGCCAATAAAGCATGAAATTAGTAGGTGAATTTCCTGGTCAACTTACCTTTAGATATTACACAGGTATTTGCTGATGTTTCAAAACAAGAATTGTCTGTCAGCTTCCTGCCTGGATTTTCTTGTCTTGCCCAAGTTCAACTCTTGGTATGTGCCGCCTCCCTTCCTGGACCTCTCTTAACCTCCTGTGCCCCTATCCATGAGGTTTTTTTATTCCCACTCTGTCCAGTCCTGTGAGCTTCTCCTTGTGTGAAGGTTTTTGTTTTTTTTTTTCAAAATCAAAACTGACTTTGCTATTTCTCTCTATTTTTACCTGTGTGCCTTTGTTGCTGGTTGTTCTGCTACCTTCTTTCCCTTCTCTGCTGTCTCCAGGCAACCTGGAGAGGTCTGTTCTTAATAGCAGAAACTTAGTTATTTTATTTAGGCAAGACTTATTCAGATAGTCTTTGGCAGCCCTCCCATTCAGAGGCAGGCACTTAGCCTCCGGTCATGCTGTCCTTGCCAAGACCGATACAAAACGTTACCACACAAGCAAGGGGGGAGCTGATAATATCAAACAGAATTTGTAAGTTCTATGTAGGCTGTATTATTCGTTCCCTCTACACTAAAAAGTTTGATATCTTGAATCTAAGAATAAGCTTTTGCTAATTGCCAGCTGCTCAGTCCTTAATCTGGGACTGTTGTTGTCTGGTACCTTTTGGCGGCTGCAGGACTGCCACCGCATCCCTTGAGCGTGTACTTTGAGGTGGTGGTACAGTATCAGGGGCTGGTAAGAGCTGCAAAGGGACCTTCTACTTTGAAGGGGAAAGACCTGGGGTTCAGAGCTCTGCAAAGCTGCAGGCATAGCTACAATATTAAAGGACATTTACACAAATGTAAATTAGAAACAGGGAAGTAACCTGCTTTGGGTGGCATTTACAGGAGGAAATTATTGTCCTTAGTATGAGCAAGTGTTTTCAGTTGACTCTGCTTCTTTTTGACCTTAGGTAGTTAGAGGCAGTGCAGCTGGGATTGTGTCTTCACCAGCTGAGGGAGTGTAGTCTGTTCAATGCGTTTTTCAAGCCGCAGGAAATCGATGTAGCTGAACAAGTGCCCTAAAGGACACTCCAAGGTGTAGACAGCAGCCGAAGGAGGCTTGGGAACGGTGCTGTCAATAGAAATGTTAAGTTACAGTTCTGCAACTGCCAAAGCTGGGCTAAATTCAGTCTAACATGTTCCCATCTTCCCTGCCAGCTCTTCTGCCTGTGTCTCCTGCCCCCTCCTTTGGGCTGGCACTCTCTCAGGACTGGGCAGTGACGCAATTCAAGGGACTCACCCAGGTAAAAAGGGGACCCTCACCTTCCCCTCGGAAGGTGATTGGATTATAACTGGATTGGTTTGAATCACCTCACTGTTTGTTTGGACACGAGTAGGAGTGAAGGGTGGGAACACAAGGGCAGGACAAAGGTAGGCTTGACGTAATCCATCTTGAGCTGCTGTGAAACTACCATAGACTGTGTAAGTACTAGTAAAATCGGATGCGCCTGGGAATATTTCCAGGCACTAGAATGAGACTGTCTATGCTATTAAACTGTTAAAACACTCACTGGCATGAATTTGACCTCTTCCAATTAACACTCTCTGCAAACAATTTCTGGGCACGGTTTGGTTGCTCAAATGGTCCCAATAGGCAATTTGCAAGCATAAACTCAGGTCTCTTTGTGCCAGTTGGCCCCAGTGCCCAGGAATGTTTCCAGGCATGTGGAGTTTAACTAGTATAGACCCATCCCCACCGTCACATCCTGCCCCAAGACTGCAGCTACCACCAGTTTGAAAATGGAGATCTGGTCCTGTCAGCTCTCTTGGTGAGAGCAACCTAATCCTTATGAGCTAACTTTTGTAGGATTTCTGACTGTAGGGGGAAAAAACCTAAATACATGTTTTCAGGCCAGCAATATAATTAAAAAAATTAGAATTTTATGCTATAGTGCATAGAGAGTCAGTTGGAAACCCTTGTGCTAAGTGAGGGCTTGTCCTGAACAAATTATCTTCAAAACAGACAATAGCAGACTATAAAAGATGGAAAGAGATGAAATCTACAAATAAGAAATTTTATTTCCTTTGATAAGATTGTAAGAAATGTGTATTTTGCCTTCGTTCCAGGTAGGGGAAAAGAAAAGAAATAGCAATAACTTGTTATATTGTTATATCTGTGCTGTGGAATATTTGCCCACTCATTACACAGAGTTAAAGCTGACATGATCTTTTTTTCCAAGTCAGTTGTGGAACTGAGAATACAATTATTCCTCCTTCTAAGTATCAAAAAATCCCACAACCTCAGCATTCCCGTTTCAGTTTGCAATGTTAATAAAATACCTCTGTATCTTGAATTACCAAAGCCAGGTCCACAGTTCACAATAGTGATTGCTTGTTTTCTGTTGTTGTGATGTTTGGGGTTTTTTTTCACAGTGGTGTTTCCGACTTTCCCTCCACATCAGGCAACTTTAAAGAAATGGTATTTTTACACCTCTCCAGGTATACTCACTTGGCAATCCTATGACCTGTCTGGCTAACACACTCCCTCAGGGAACAATTAAAGACATTATTTGAGAGGAACCTTTAAAAAGTTGCTGTACACACAAAAACCCCCTCTTTTGGCTGGCTTGCTCTAGGACCCAGAGCAACTGGGACTGACAGAAATTTCACCTGAATGAATTTGCCCCTTCTGCCTTATAAGGAATCCAGGAAAACAAGGAAGTGATAACCATGTTCAGGTTACTTTACGCACTGCTTGTCCTTTTTACCTGCCCAGGTAGCCCTTGTTTTCACTTTTATTCATAGTGCGTCCCGGTAGGGCTGAAGTTTCCTCGCAGCCTGGTGTAGGTGACATCTGAAAACATCCCCTCTGGGAATGTAGGATTTTGACCACGTTCTACCTTCCCGCAGACGATAATTAACACACTAATATTTTTTTGTCACGCAGCCAGCACTGAAAACGAATGGGGATTGAATTGCTTTGCCTCTGTTTCCTATTTCTGCAAAGAAATAACTGTGTGCAAGGTAAGGCTAAGGGGTAGGGAGTTCCTTTCCAAAACCATTTTTCTATTGTCTCTTGCTTGAAGTTGATATAAAATAGCTGCTTGCTTCTCTGTTTAACCATTCTTTTCTCTTTAATGATGGCTGGGGTTTTTTTCTGGACAGACTGCTGTAGGGCTACCTTGCAAATTCACCTAAGATTTATGTGGTCGTTACACAGTGCACCACGTATGGGATGGGTGTTTGAACAGTTTTGGTTATACTAATCACTGTTTGATCCGCTGAGAAACTTAATACTATACGTGAGACTGAGCATTTCACTGGTGCTTGCACAATAAATTAAAATCATATCAAGTATCTACAGACCCAAGTGAAGCAATTTTAAGTGTACAGAGTGGAGGTAAATCTGTTCTTTCAATATCCCTGGTTATGTTGGCAGTGTCTGACCTGCACCATACCAGAAACACATGTAGCACTTTATCAGGTGCACTGGAGAAAACGAGTAACATGTTCTCAGTGAATGCCATCCATAAGATATGTAGAAGTAAGTACGTTAATTGCCAGTGATTGTGGGGTTTTAGTTTTTATTAGAGAGTTAATCTTCTACCAGTAGAAGTAGCTTAATGAAGGAATATTATCAGTAATCCTAGATATGGCTAAATGTGTGCGTTTTTAACCTCCCATGCTCTCCAAATGACCAGATTCTTCATAGAATGAATGATTAAATACAATACTAATTGTCTTTTATCTTCTTTGATTTAAATATAGGGACCTGCTCTCAGGAAAGAGCGGTGACTTGTGAAGATTGTTTGCTTTCCGGACCACACTGCGCTTGGTGTTCTCAAGAGGTAGAGTAAATGATGCAAAAAAAATTCAAAGTAATATCCAATGTGTTTGTAGTACCTCTGAGTGATGAAGTATTGACTTAATTGGGTCAGCCCGTGGTTTTGTAATACATGCAGTGCTTAGTGAAGCCTTCCTGGGGATCAAAAGTGGAATTCAGTCTAGACTTTATGGTCAATTATTCATTGGGTTTTTTTGTTTTAAAAACAACCTTCCTCATCTAAGGCAGAAAGAAAAGTGCTATTAGAGGGGCTTGGGTCATCAGCCTCAGGGCTGACTCACCCACGGCACTGATGATGAAGCACCAGACATCAAGTCGAAGACCAGACTTCATCTTACATGTTACACACCAAGCCAGACAGTGCAAACAGAAGGTGCCTCAGTCAGTTCGCATGCACAAGTAATTAATCTGTGGTTGATTTTAAGTATGATGGTAGTGTCAGCTTTATAATCAGTGTGATATAGGTGTAAATGTTTTGGTTAAAACATTTGGCTTAAAAAAAAAAAGGGGGGGGTGGAGTGTGTGTGTGTTTGTGGAGGATTTCTTTCCTCTGCATCTGTTGCAGACTTTCTCTGTAACCCCAGGCAAGTTGCTAAACATCTCAGCTTTTAAAACTTCCACCTGTGAATGATGCTAAGTAATATCTCCCTACTTCACAGTGAATGTTTTAGGTCTTAATTCATTAATGTTAGCAAGATAGCCAGCTATCACAATTAATGACTTGCTGGAAATAATACAGAGAAAAAATAAGTCTTTTTCACAAAATATTATGATATTGCACCTTTGCTGTTAATAGTATCACTGAATTAGTTTTTAAATAGCAAAATAATACCTAGGATGGGACTAACGTACTGCTTAGTGAAGTAGCTGACAGACTGAAGTTTTTAAAAAATAATTTTGCAGAAAATGTTACCACAGGGGAAAAAAAAAATCAAGATTAGTCTGTTTGCAGCAGTTTTAATGTTAGTTTAACAACCAAACAAGGATTTTATTGAAATAAAATTTGATCTCATAATTTTGGCTACTGCCATGTATTTTCAGAAAAGTGAAACACAATTTGTTATTTGGGGTTTTTTTGAGTTATTGAAAACTTCAGAGTAGTAAACATGATTACTTTTTTACTTCCCCCCCTCTTTGTTTATAGGCTCATTCACTTGTTTGCTAGGGAACAACACACCAGGAGTGCAAAAGATGTAGGAGCTTTAGTGTCATTTAGGAGCTTTAGTGTTGGAGTAAGTACAAGTGTCTCCAATGAAACCCCTGTAGGATAAAAACCCACTTGGTAATTGTATTTGAAATAGGAGTTTGCTTCTTCACACATTTTGAAAAGCCAGAAACTCACAGTGTGTAACTGAAGGAGGTGGTGTGGATGTCCCTGTGAAAGCTTTATAATGGTACATGATTTTTATAAACTCTGCATTCAAGAAGCAGTTGGCAAGAGCTTTGCCTGAGCAAAGACATCAGATTCAATCTGAAGAATAATAAACCACTGTTACCATCAAGTGGCTCTCAGCATTGCTTCCACCAAAACATGTAAGACCCCTGATAATTTTCAGGCATGAAGATGGTGGAAATGACAGTCCCAGTTCAATAGGTTCATTGTAAATTTTTCAGGGGCTACATTCAGAGACTGTGGCTTAATGGCTGAACCCCAGGTTGCTTACCCAAACCCAGAAGAAAAGAATGGCCTCAGAATATTGGCCCATGTCTATCAGTCAGGAATCGAATGTTTCAGTGCTGGTTCTGCCAGGCATTGCCCATGTTTTGGGCAAAAGATCTTGCAGGCTGGAGCAATTTCCAGGTCAGAAGGCAGCTGACCGGTTTTGCCTAAACTCTAGGCAAAGCTCTAGGAATGGTAATAAGGCACAGAAGCCTTTTTGTAAAACTAACCATTAACTTAAACGCTACGTGGGAACAGCACCTACCCTGCAGCAGTGTTGTGGGAAGGAATACATAGCAAGGGCTTTATAATGGTTAATAAAAAACTGCAAGCTATCCAACCGGTATTGATAGGCTTGTGATTGCCTCCAGACGGGAGAAGGTCAAGTAGGATGCTGGGCCAAAAGTAACAAGATGGCCATGGGCATGCCCAGGGGCATGCCGGGAGCCCCATCGGCACTAGGGAGCAAGGGCGGGCGGCTGTGGTGCTTGTAGACACCAGGCAGAGTAACAAGGACCTGCAGCCTGCTTCAGAGAACATGTTAAATGAGTTCTGAGAAGAAAGGTCAGGAAAAAACAGTGAACGGTGGGTACCCCACCATTGGTGTGTCACAGACTTTGCAGGAGTTTATTATCTGTGAGAACTCTTCTGTTATTAAATGATGTTGTTCCGTCAACAGTTCAAAACTCTTTAGGAAAGACTGATGAATTCGCAGCAAAATTCTGAAATCCAAAAAATAAGAGACAAGTCAGGGGCTCATAGGGGCTTTGTGTTGTCATTCCCAGTACTGCAAGAAGCCAAATGCAGCGAGTGGCACAATTCCCATTCCCCAACAATAGAGCTCTTACTCTCAGGATACCAAATCGGTGTAAGTTACATTGATTATACACCCGTGTGACATGATCCCTGAAGGGCAAATTTAGATTTCTGTGCCACCCAGATCTCTTTCTGCACTAGCTTGCACTATTTTGCACGTTTGCTTCTGTTCCTTGCATTGGACTGGTCTTTGGTCAGCTGGGTGCTGGTGGCTGGTCAGTAAATACATTTAACTCATCTATTCCTTCTCCTTTTCGCTTTAGAATTACACAGACCCAGTTGGAATTCATGGGAGGTGTGATACCCCAGAAAACCTTTTGTCAAAAGGCTGCCAGTTGGATTGGATTGAATTTCCCATTTCAGAAGTAGAAATTCACAGGAACAAGCCCCTGACTATAGTGACCCAGAAGAACAGTTCTGATGTCACACAGATTTCTCCTCAAAAATTAACTCTCAGGCTGCGACCAGGTAAGTCACTCAGTTCAAAGATGTGGGGTTTTTATTTTTCAGCCAGTGTGATGTGCTGGAGCTGCTTGGACTGAATGGTGTTTAAAAAAAAAAAAAAATAAAAAATTGATAGATAGAATAAAGATAAAGAACTTGTGTGCAGTCCAAAATTGTGCTGGCTCATCAGAGGAAAGCTAGGTTTGACTGAGCTCAAAATCCTTTCAGAAGTGCTGGGCACATCGTAAAAATAAGGCTATATTTTGTTATCTCTTCTATTCTCTTGCCATTGAGGTGGCAGTGAGAGTGTGGACCCTCCTCCTCCACACACACACACACCTCTCCAGCCCTGTTCCCATGCCTCTCCCCCGCAGGTCTGGCAAACAGCATATCTCAGAGGCAACATAAAATCTTGCTTTGAGGATTTACAAGGTAGCAGTGACATTTATGGAAACATTCCTGACCTACTTTGGGGTCCTGGAGATGTGAATTTTTCCTGGAGAAAATTTGGAATAAAGAAATGTAAAAGACACCCAATTGGGTCATACTATAGTGTTGGAACTGAGAATAAAACCTGTGCATATACTCTGCATTTCTTTGAACTTCTGAAGTACGTTGTATGCCCCATAAATCCTGCCTTTAGTTTTGATTAGCTTCATATTGAAATTCTCTGAAGTTGCGTAGTGCCAAAGTGATGGTCTCATTTTTTAAACTGCACCAATCGGTTGTAGATCTATGGTTTAAAGCTTCACTGAAGGATGCTTTTAATTTCTCAAACCTCCTGTTTGAGATTTTAATTGTCAGAATTTTTGACATTTTAATTCTACTGAT
This sequence comes from Gallinula chloropus, assembly GCF_964237585.1. Classification (NCBI taxonomy): domain Eukaryota; kingdom Metazoa; phylum Chordata; class Aves; order Gruiformes; family Rallidae; genus Gallinula; species Gallinula chloropus. The sequence continues at coordinate 17,941,117 of NC_140090.1, read as the reverse complement.
GACTTTAAATACTACATAATTTTCACCATATATATATTTATATATATAAGTTTCTGAACAACTCGGTGTTGCTCATAACTTCTATTTAGAAGTGCTGATACGTATCCCACTTTCCCATCACCTTCACAGGACATGAAGAAACAATACAGATCAAGGTTCGCCAGACTGAGGATTATCCAATTGATCTCTATTACCTCATGGATCTTTCAGCCTCCATGGACGATGATCTGAATACAATCAAAGAGCTGGGTTCAACTCTTTCCAAAGAAATGTCAAAACTGACAAGCAACTTCAGACTGGGGTTCGGATCTTTTGTTGAAAAACCAGTTTCACCATTTATCAAAACTACAGCTGAAGAAATAAACAACCCTTGCAGGTAGGCAGGGGAAATACCTACCTCTGTTTGTGGGCCAACATTAAATCACAATATTAACCATAGAATAATCTTTAGGGTGAAATTCAGTTTGGCAGCCTCACTGGGATCTCTGCCCCCTTGTAGCTGTAACTGAGTCAGTTTAGGAAACAGGATTTGCTGTTCTGTTTCTGGTCATTATTCTATTGCATCTTGTTTGGAAAGAGGGACGTGGAAGAGGCCCTGTTTTTTAGATTTTGCTGCTAGCTACAAATGTGCTTAATGGGTTAACAAACAGGTACACAGAATAATTACATATTTTTCTTTGATTTGCTAGAAGATAGGTGATGGATAGATGCAGCTAAGTATGAAAATCAGGTACAACAGGGAGCATGGCAAGGACTGGCTGAATTGTTCTGCTCTAGGGTAGATTTCCCAGGCTTTATGCAGCTGTGTTTGTATTGCTCAGCTCACTGGATGCTCCATGATTCCAAGTTATTTCAGAGATACCTGGCCATAAACTAACCCAGAGAGGCCTGCAAAGTAGCTGTTGCAGTGATTTTTCACTCTGTATTATCCACGAGCCGTCTCGCTTCTCTTGTAGAAGTGTGCCATACGAGTGCTTACCCACCTTTGGATACAAACATGTTTTGCCACTGACAAGTGATGCTGAAAAATTTAATGAAATTGTGAAAGGACAGCGAATCTCTGCTAATATAGACACTCCAGAGGGAGGATTCGACGCAATTATGCAGGCAGCTGTTTGCAAGGTAATTGAAACTTCTAGGTGTAAAATTAATTATTTAGTATTTTACTGCTTCTATTATTATATGGCTATATTTCATAGCAGCAGGTCATTATCTTCCAAGATTTTTTTAATGCAGTCTAAGAGCCTTGTTAGGTTTCTGTGAAAATACTTTTGGCTGTACCAAGTTAAATGTGCATTTTGCAAAGTTTTAGCATTCCTTTCAGAATTGCCAGGGATAAAAAAGAAATAGGAACTGTTTAATTACTGTGTCTATTTTCTTGACTGTGTTTTCCTTAATTTTGATCAACTGTATTTAGAGTGGTAAGCAAATTGACATGAACATGGCCAGCCTATGTTATTAAACAAAGGGATAGGGAGACAGAATGTTAGCCTAAGACAATGGAATGGAGATCTCCTCTCAAAAGAGGTGTTGTCATGGTTTTGAGACTCCCTTTAGAATTATTCCATTTATTTTGAGATGCTGTCCCCACTTCTGCTGCTGCTTTTCTATATTGTGAATGAATACAGCCTGCTAAATTAATGTATTTTAAATGACAGGAAAAAATTGGATGGAGGAATGATTCTCTACATTTGCTGGTGTTTGTGAGCGATGCTGATTCCCATTTTGGGATGGACAGCAAACTGGCAGGGATTGTTATTCCTAACGATGGGAACTGTCATTTGGACCACAATAATGAATATACCATGTCAACAGTTCTGGTAATTTACTATTAGTTTTGTAAAACTCTTTTGTTCTGGAAATTTAAAGACTAATGTGAGCAACTTAGAAAATTAATTAAAGTGTATCTTCTTCACTGAAATGAGTAAGAGTTGGGGAATCCAGATATATACCATCATATATTTTACTTGTAATTGCACATTTCAGTGAAAAGAGAACAGTGTTTAGTGTGGAATTGTGATAGTTTATAGCTAGGGGGGGAAAAAGCATAAATCTTATTTCTGTTAACCTGGAAAACACATGGAACAGGCCTGACGAGTATTTCCTTCTGCAGGGAAGGCAAAATGCTCATTAATCATGTTCCCTGCAAGGGCGTGAAATCAGGAGGAGTTCAGGAATTTTCAGGACACTCTTCATGTGGAAGAACTTATCAGCTTAATGTTCAGCGTCCAAAGTTAGTGAAGGTACACGGCACAGTGTTCAGTGTAGGGCAAATAGCCAGTTGCTCTGGCACAGTGATATTCTTTGGATTATAGATATACAGAGAGAGATATAGATATCTCACAGGTGCTACTGAGCCAAGTGTTCCAGTATGGAGGTCAGCACTGTACTTCTCTCAGAGGGGTTTCTTTAAAAACAAGGCGAGGAAATGCTATATACTGTCTCTTATTTTGTATACAACTAATGCCTAATCATGGTTTATACTATAATATATACTATAATATAATTATAGTATATAATATATACTATAATATAACAGTGTTAATTATGATCATTTGAACGTGTGTTTCATGGGAGATAATTAGCAACCAGACACGCATGAAAACTGGATTGATGTGGCACTCTTCTGTTTGTTTGCAGGAGTATCCCACAATTGGACAATTAATTGACAAACTTGTGCAAAACAATGTTTTATTAATTTTTGCTGTAACGAATGAGCAAGTTCACATATATGAGGTGAGCAAACTAAAACCTTCAGTTCTCCAGTATTTGTTTTAAGTTCACCCTTTTCCACAGCTGATACAGTAACTCCAGTATGAAGGACTGAATTCTGACAGATATTTATGTAGTAAATGTAGCTAAGAAATTATATACCAGAGAAAGACCCTTTTACTTAGGAAGTGCTTCTTCATCTATTGATTTTGACGTTCTTTGGTAACTTTTAAATTGGATTTCAAGTTGAATCACTCTAAATTTTTTAAGCCAAGGTTTGTCAAACTCAGCTATTAAGTGTAATCATTGTGATTAGCCTTTTGAATTTCATAAGGCTAGAGAAGGACATTTGAGCCTTTTCTTTCATAAGATGGGAATATATTCTGAAAAATAGATTTGTCGTTATGCTCAACTCCGAGATAATGTTGGGTTTGTTTCAGCTGACCTGAGAATTTTATTAATTTCTCTATCTATGTCTCATTCCAATGAGACAAATAGAAAGTAGAGAGAGGATTAAAAATACAAAATGTGATGGACAAAGTCCTCTTCCCTCATGCATCATTCCTCATGTCTGCTGAGGGAAAACACTTTATTACGGGATTCGCGGAATCCTGTTCTGTGTGGCCATTTCCAGCTCTGAAGTCACGTCACTGGAAAGGGGAGCCAGGAGAGAGCAGAGGAGCAGTGGTTACTGTATTTGTGCAAAATCCATATTTTCAGTAAGTTGGCTATCATTCATATGCACAGCTCCACTGGTCATCTGCTGTCAGGCTCCACAGGTACAATCCCTCCCAAAACCCCCTGCCACTTTTGGCCCGTCAGTGTTGCAGATGTGAGCTGAGGCAAAGCCACCAACAGCTGCTTAACTGCTTTCTGCAGTGAATGTGAGCAAAATCCCTCCAAGATAAACTAAGAAGACTGACAATTCTTATTTCCTTTTCTGTCCAGTCCTGATGCAAAAAAAGTCCTAGATGAGAATGGAGTGAGTACATTAAGGGGCTTTGCAGCCCGTGGCTGGCCACATACTGCTGCATGAAGTGGGACAAGGGGAGAGAAATTATGCCTTGAAATGTTGAGTGGGAGTCAATAAGGGTGATACTGCTGACATAACAAGCTTGGGTTCGCAAAGGAAAAACCTTCATGAAGCATTCCTCGTTAAAAGCCCAAAGGAAAGGAATGTGATAGCCACTTGAAAAATGGGAAAGCAAGGGTAGGGAGAGAGGCAGCAGAGAGAATAGAGGAGCCCTTGAGGTACTCACCATTATGATGGTTTCCTACTTTTATTCCCTGTGGTGCCCAAGGAAGACACCTCCCCCCAGCTGGTTCCAGTTGTCTTGAGTAAGACTTATGCTCCAGGTGTTTGACAAAAGTTTCAAAAGTTGTATCTTTCATAAACTGATTCTCAGATTATGGTCTTGACAACAGAGGAATCACTCTGCACCTTGGAGCACTGACTGGCTTGTTTAAACACTGTATTGAGTACTGAGCTGAAGTGTGAAAATCGAATCACTTACAAATACAGTGGGATTCTATAGTTATAGCATAGCCTAGTTAAAATTTGTACATTAGAAAAAACTTTTCCTAAATCTTGTTAATGCTCAACAATTTCTTAATAGGGTCCCAATTAATGACAAGTGAAATCTATTCCCTGATTTTAATAGAAGCTGCGTGAATAAGGGCTGTTCTAGGAGGTAGTTTGCAAGTATCTCTTTGATTTACAGAGCTCTATTATGTCCAAAGGAACTTTTCTCTTACTGGTGGCATTGTAATTTCCATTGGAAATTACTGATAGTCACCCTCAGAGTTGGCCAACAGTGTTCTTATCAGGAGGTTTCTGTTTCAGTATCCCTGTGTCAGTGTTATACCAGTATCAAAGTTATCAAGTGGCAGCCTTTGTTCACTGGGAGCACTGACCAAAGATTTATAACTAAAAAAATGCAAGCCATTGGGAATGGTTTGTTCTCATTATTTCCTTTGTTAGGGGAAAAAAAAAGTGCGACTATCTTCCATCTTCTAGCATATATAGTAATCCCATTCAATATATTCTACCTATCTGCTGCTTTCATCTTTTCAATACTGCTTTCTGTCACTTGGATAGCTATAGTGGTTCTGGTCTGCTTTCTGCCCTGTACGTAATGTGGAAAATCAGTCAAAGCACGGAGAAAAAATCACATCCAAGTCTCACTGCAGTTTTTCCATGCTGCAGCATACTTTCAAGGGTACACGTAGGACCTGCAAACAGGGCAATAGTGTCATGTTTTCATCTGCATGGTTCAAATTCTTAATATAAATGTAAATAACCAGGTATTAGTGCTTAAGAATTTACAGAAAACAAACCCAGTCAATCAGAGTTATTGTTGTGTTAAGGCTGCTGCTCCAGTAGCCTGGAGGAGCTGGGAGAGGACTCTAAGCTGGGTCTTGTGCACCACCATTAAATCACTCTTGTCTTGGTGGTTTACTTTTTTAAAAGCCTTGGTGATGGAGATTCTGTGCTCTCCCTCAGAAAGCCCTCTCAAACTTAATTATTCTTGGAGGTGGAAAGCCTCTCCCCAGATATCTCATCTCAAATCTCCTTGAACTCAGTGTCTAATTATATCAGGCCCTGATATTGACCATTGTTCTTTATAATTCAGTCCTTAGGCACAACAGTACATTAAAATGACTGTGAGGACTTAGAAAGCACCTCTTTAAATACACTTGATAGATTCCATTAGTCTTAAGTGCAATGTTCAGACTGTCAAATATATACTTTATATTTCTAGCCCTGCATAATCCCAAATAATGTAGCCCAAAATAATCCAGTCATTTAATATTCTTGATACTTTTCCAACTGCATTTTCAGTTTCTCCACTTACGTGTACGTGTATTATTATCTAACACACAAATATTACAGATTGCACAAGCACAGAATACATGTGAATATAATGTAGCTGAGTTTAGTCTGGGTCCTTCCACACACCGGCTACCCCACAGCAGTCTGAAAGAGGGGGAAGGTTTAGGACTGATGCTCTCCCTGACCACAAAAACTTTTTTCCTTTTTTATAAATAAATATCTCTGATTATCAGGGCTCAGTGCAAAGGACTTCATCCTCCCTCTTGCATTTAGTGTTGAGTGGCCTTATAAACATTTCTGCGTGAATGCCTTTAAAGTTAGTTTAAAATATATTTATACATGTCTGACTCTTTGCATCATTAGTCTCAGCTGAGTCATGCCAAAGCAGTGGGAAATGTTTTTACTCTATAAAAGCAATTGTCTCAAAAAGCATCTGTGACTATTGCAATAATAACATTTTGACAAACTGTGTAAATCCTTTTTTGATAAAAAAGAAAACACCCATCTTAAAGGTTTCATGGAGTAGTTGTTATTGCTGATGTTATTTGTTTTCAAGCAGAATTCTTTAAAATTTTATTGAAACTGAGATGAGGGGAAAAACTCCCTCTCTAGTTCTGACTGAGCAGCACTTCTTTTGAAACAGAAATTACTCCTTTTTTTTTTTTAGTCACAGGAGAATACAGCTTGAAAATTGGGTTTTTCAAATTGCACTTCAGTCCTGAAAACTGAATTAAAAATAGTCTCTGTGTTTGTACAGAATTTCAAACGATTGTTATAAATTTGTCATAACACTCTGATGAAAATTCTTCTGTCCTTTACACTGCTAAAACTTAGCACCCCACTGAACTCAAGCGTGTAACTGCCCAAGTTCGCTAGCGTTAAGTCAGAGTTTCTTTATAAAAAGGCAGTTTATCTTTTAATGAATATTTGCTAAAACATTACATTCCACTGCATCCTTTGGATAGTTTTATGGTAGTAGCACTTCAAAAGCATCAGTCTGCCTCCCCTTGTTAATGGTTAAACAGAAATATGTGCTCAAAGGCAGGGTTTAACCAGTGCACTGGGGATACACACACAGACTGGGCTTACAACGTCATCCTTGTATCACTGTGCAGAATATTTTTCTTCAAAGAGGGAAGATAAAATGAAGCCTTCAGAACAGTATATCCCTGCTGTTTGTTTTCCATGCCATGGATTAAAGGGTGCTGTACTTTAAATTCCAGGTTTATCGTCTTTTCTTATAATTATCTCCTGAAAGGGCCACGTGTACAAAACACAGTTTCAATATTCTAAGAATCCTTCAGAGAGCACTAGTCACAGAAGGAGCTGGGAATGCCAAGTCACCAGCTGTAACATAAAATGCAGTTAATCCCACTGATTTACAATAGCACTTTAGAAATCTGGTGAATGATCAGCATTCCATATGTAATATATAAAGCAATCACAGAGATTATGGAGATATAAAGTGTAAGAGGGATATAAGGGTATCGAATTATCCGTGTTTATTAATAGTTCTCTGGATATGGGGTTCATTTCATTAAAATAACATGATGAATTGCAAAGGAAAATGAATTTACAATGTGAACACTTACTGTTTCTCAAAGTCATGGGTACAAATGAGAGAAGTTGATGTACTTAATGTTTAGGCAAGATAAATTTTAAATGAGTGTATTTAAAATCTAGTTGTTAGATGTCAAGTTAGTGTCACAAGGTAATTTAATGCCAAAAGAAAAGAAAACTTTTTCACTGATATACATTTTTAAATTTGAAGTATATTATTAACGTAAGGCCAACATGCAATTGATCATAGGCACAGACCACAGGCATATGCGTGGGGTGTTACATCGGTCATAAACCAGATGTAGTGGGTTTTTTAAAGGTCTTGGTTCAAAGTTCTTGTGGCCCTTAGTTTACGTGTGAATTTCTGTGCCCTCACTCACCAGAATTCAAGGTGTTCAATGGTGGGCAAAGATAAAAGTGACTGCTGTTGGTGAATGCAGGGTCCAAGACCCAAGTAGTACAGCAGCAGCAGAGCAGCTGGATCTGGTTTTGGTTATTTGTATCAGAGAAAACCACAACTGTTCAAAGAATACAAATTATTTCTAAACTTTGAAAAATTATAGCTGAAAAATACTGTAGTATCGAACTTCCACCTCACACAGAGGTGACTGAGTGATACATGGCCCATTAAATTTCAGGGAAACCAGCACTTCTCCATAGGGCCTTGAGGCTGCAAGGGTCCTTGAAAATGCCACTGCTGTTTAATTTGGGTTGCTCCAACATATTTTTGTTTTTTTCCATATGATAGCTCTTTGTCACCTAGTCTGTTCTTATGCTTTTTTTGTTTAATCTTCAGAACTATGCAAAGCTCATTCCTGGAGCTACTGTTGGACGACTACAGAAGGATTCTGGAAATATTCTCCAGTTGATTATTGCTGCATATCAGGTAAGGTTTTCTTCCTGCACGTCTGTATCTTCAAAATTAGATTGCAGTTTGGTAAAAACAAATGTCTCTGACTCTTTTCCTGCGCTGATTACAAGAACACTGGGGTTTTTTTATGCTTAGGTGCTGACCTTAACAGGAAAAGTTTTGTTCACTTTTTGTACACTCTGAGGATTAAGTCAGCCCAGAAACAAGATTCCTGTTACCTTCTGTCATTCCTTAGTTCTGCTGGAATGCTAAATTCACATCAGTGCCTCATCTGTCTTGCCTTCTTTGCAGTCCTGTATGTCACACCTACTCTTAAGCCTTCCTCAGCATAGGTCTTCAGGTCTCCCAGTTCAATATCTCGACAGGAACTCAACTCTCTTCCCACCCGTAACTGTCACCAGAGCTGATGTACAGTTGCTCTGCAGGGATATCTGGGGGGAGAAAAAAAAAAACCCCAAGCACTATCCTGTGCTCAGTGCTCTTCTCTGCTTTAGCAATTTGATGCTGCCCCTGTGAGGCTGTTCTGAGGGTTTTAAAAAGCAGAACGCAGGAGATGAAATGGGCTTGTTTAAATAATTCCGAGACTTGAATGGGTTTGTTTAGATAATACCAATAAATGCTGTAAAGATGACAGGAACATAAATACAGCGCTGCTCTTCAGAGCTTTGTAAAGTGCATCCTGGCCGCCTGGTTCTCTTCTGTCAGGAGATTGTTTTTTGACAGTTTTGCATGTCTTTACACAGATATATTAATTTGCATATATGCTGATATACCATAGAGGTGTCTCTTTCATCTCAACCCCTTTTTATTAAAAACCTGTTGTACCAGCTGGCTGTGATACCAAATAACTCTTTGCAAAGAGCTTCTGTTTCTTATCGGGGTTTTTTTGTTGGGCTTCCCCCCCTCCACGATCCCTCCCCTTTTCTTTCTGCTCTTCCTCTTATCTGAATGAGATGATCATCATTATGCCCAAAATTACTTTGGTCTTGATGACAGGAAGGTAAACCACATTCAGTTAGTGAGTTATGATTTGAAAAAAAAATTAAATACAAAATAGATTGCCTATCCTATGGAAAGTTAATAAGCAAAGATCATAATCTTGGGAGTCTACACTTTGTAATAAATATGAGGGAAAATCTTTCCATGAGCAAATCTATTGCTAAACATGCAGCAGTACCAGGATTTCCCCTCTGGAGTCCAGCCTGTTAGTCACATCTGGTTCCTATCAGGATTTCTTGATAGACAGAAGTTCCTACATTTAATAACTGAAATACCATTTTGTTGTGCAGTGAATATTGGAAAAATATAAAATATTTGTCCCCGTGCTTTTGCCACAACATTGTGTGAAGTGCAGACTGGTGCTTGCTGTAATTGCAGTGCCATCGCATCCTTTGCCTTGCTGGAACACCAGAAAGGTGGAGAGTGCGCCCCTGCTTCTTCCCCTTAGAGTTACCTATTGTCTATGATTATTTTTTTCCTACTCTCCCTTTTGAACTTGCTGATATTCTCAGTTTCCTTTGCCTCCTGTGGCAGAAAGGAGTTTGATTGCACCGTGTCAGGATACATTTTTCTTTTTCCCCATTTTAAACTCCTCCCTATGCTTTTAAGTTCTACTGAGTGTGCCTTAGTTCTGGCATAGCAGGGTTTGGAGAATAACAGCTCTGCATTCAGCTTTGTGATTTCATAGTATTTTATCACGGTGACACCTTCCACCCTTACAGCCTTCTCTCAGTTTGGACAATCCCAGTCTTTTCAGTCTCTCCCCAGCTGCTCCATCCCCTTGGTGACTTTAGCTAACCTTCTCTTTACCCTTCCTGACTCCAGTGAGTCCTTGCTGAGATATGGAGACCAAAAGAGCTTGCAATAGGCAAGGTAGGACACACTGAGGTTTATATAGAGGTGAAATGATGCCCCCTGTCTTGTTCTCAGCATCCTTGCTTGTGATGGGCACTGTTGGCTTTAGCTGCCACGTGCTGAGCAGATCATCTCCCAGACCTGTCAGTGGTGACCCTGGTGCAGCTCCCGAGTTGTGTAGACCAGTCGCAAGTTTAGCCATGCTGTGGGCAGGGTTGGGAGCAGGCTCTGGGCTTGGTGCTCAGTCCCCTCCTGTAGCAGCAGGAAGGCAGCTGCAGGAACCAGGCTCTTGCCTTCGGGCTGTTACTTGTGTCCTCATTCAGGTACAGCAAGTCTGGACCATGCACCAGAGTTGCTCATAAGTTCTTAAAATCCCACATGCATTTCAAGATGTGCAGAGTGAACAAGTTGCAACATGTCACACTCAGAAATTCCCATAGCCCATTTTATTGCACTTAACCTTAAAGGTTAACAATTTTATTGCTTCATGATTGAAAATCTTCCAAGAAGGAAACACAGAAAACCACCCTATTTAGGTGAAGATGTCTGGGGTTTTGGGGTTTGGGGTTTTTTTTACTGACAAGGGGAGGACAAAGGTTGAAAATTACATGCAAAACATGATTTAATTCCATTTTTGTCACAGCACCCTCATGATACTCCTAGCACTGCAATTCAATGGCTGGTGTATCTCTTTCTTTACCTGCAAAAAGGAATAAATAAGTATTTGCCCTTCAAGAGTAGAGTTAGGCTAAATCTTTTCACTTTAAAAGTGCTTTTGAGTCTTTGCTTTGCTGTTCAAACACAAGGTTTGCTAATGCCATTCACCATGTGTTGCTATCTAAAGGCTTCGGAGAGGAAGTAAGCAAGTTAAGAAAGTCTGAGCTGTCAAAATATTTGTTACAAGGAGTTCTCATATTCTTTCCAAGTATGATTCATTTTCTTCTGCAAGCATATTTCTGCCTGCTTTGTTTAACATTTGGGTTCTGTGTAACCTTGTATTGCAGAGCTGTAGGCTAAATTGTGTGTGACACATATCTGGCCATATGAGTAAAGTTAAAATCTCAGAAAAATTACGCTAGCTATTTGGTTTGGGGGGTTGTTGTTTGGGGTGTTTGTTTTTTCCCCCAGTGCTCATCAGTTCCCTATCCACTTACAGGAAAATAATACCAAAGAAATAATATATTAGAACAGAACAGGTGACACAGGGGCAGGTGCCTGGTCAGACGTGTGGAGCTGTCACCACAGCGGGGCCCTCATTTCCCACTGAAAATTCAAGGTGCTGCTGCGAGGCAAATATTTAGGAACTGGTCTGGGGCCTTAATATATAGGAGAGGAAACAGCAAAGCTATGGCACCCTCTGCTCCAGCTTTCCCCAAAGGAAAGCCTTTTGGGATGCAGCTAAGGTAACAGCCCAGCAGCTGCTGGGGATGGCAGCACCTTGTTTTGCACCCTTCCTTCTGTGGCATCCTACAACCTCCCGCATTACCCCTTTGTAACAGTTTGTAACAGTAACATCACAGTGTTGTCACAGTGTTGCCAGATGATCATTACAGGGGTGTCACAATGTTGCCAGGTGATGGTCATAGTGTTGCCAGATTGTAACAGTGTAGCAAAGTGAGTGTTATGGTGTTGCCAGGTTGTTACAGTGTTGCCATGTTGGTACCATTGTAGGGGCTTGTTACAGTGTGTTGCAAGCTCCTTACAAGTGTTGTAGGTGTGTTGTAGGTGTTAGAGGCGCATTACACTGCTTTGATGGTTATTTCGTTCAAAAAAAAAAACCCCACCTTTGAGCCCCAAAAGCTCACTAAACTGTCTGCTATTTCACCCCAAACCATGGCCAGGCAGCTTGGTAGATTTAAAACCGTGTTACGAGTCCTCACAGACACTAATACCTAGGAAACCAGAGTTTGGCACAGGTTATGTGTTGGTTTTCAGTGCCATAAGGTGTATTTTGACCACTCACAATAGTGAGTTGTGTTCACAATGACCCAGTAGAGGCACCAGGATGCAAATACTGTGACATGGTGCTCAGCAGCATTTAATTTTCTCTCTCACTTGAGCCCTGTGGCTTTGCAGCTGGCCAAAGAGGGACATGAGCGCATCCCAACGCTCACAGAGTTGTCCCGATGCTTGCTGTATCTGGTCCCTGTGTGTGAGAGCCCAGCTACCCCAAACAGATCATTTGCAAAGAAGCTCTGCATTGTTTCAACAGCAACATAAGCAGCTCACTCCGAATCAAACATGGAGGGAATGCTGGGCACAGAGCTACTGAGGTTACCAACTTGTTGGCCCGGGCAGACTTTTACCACTCGTGCTTGGAAGAGGTCTGTGGGTTCTGTGACCACGTCGTGCATGATGTGCTGCTGTCCTGTAATAATTTGCTTTGGTTTACTGACAAGGTTTTCCAAATGAAAAGATGTTAAGCCCAACCAAACACAACCCTGAGACAAATTTCCGGGGAATTCAGGTCACATACAAAGGAGAGGGAGTTGCTGGCTGTACAGGTTTATGCCTATTCTACTTTTAGCTCTTTTTTTCCCTGCCAGACCTTTACTCCGTGGAGTCACGATGATGCCTTTACTGGAGTGACTCACTGAAGTAAAGTCAGCAAGCTCTTCATACTCAAATTGAAGTGCAGGGGGTATTTTGTAAAGCAATTAAGCTTCCAAGAACACAAAGCCAAGACAGTGAGACATTTGATCAGCAATTTCGAAGGTACTTTTGAAAATTTTCCATTTACTGCAGGCACTGTGTGATGAAGTCATAGGGAATTTCTCCACGGTCTGCTATAGGCTTTGGATTAAGGCTAAGCTGTGTGTACAGAGTTGCAATAAAATTCTTTAAGAGCTGTATATAAAAACCCAGGTGTGAGAGAGTTGAGGAAGTAGGATTTTTTCACCTAAGAAATGAAGGTTTGATCAAACAAATCAATCTAAGAAGCGAGTACATTGCCAAACCCAACCTGAAATAGCACCAGCAGCTCATGAAGCAGGAATTTCCATGGGGAGAAGAAAGGAACAGGGAAAGCACCCCTGGCTGTGGGAGCTCACCATGAGACTTGACTCTGGCCCTAAACTTCCCACTCACCTGCGAAGGCTCTGCACTGAGACAAAGCTGAGCTCAGAGCCTGCCCTGTCGTGAGAGAGATTGTGGGGTCTGATTTTAATAGCAGAGATAAAGAGGGAGCAATATTGACATAGGCTGCCTATCGGGAAAAGCCCAGTGCTGGCACTGCAATCAGGGATGCAAATCTGCCCTTGGTAAGACCAGAGCTAAAGGAAACCTGTATCAGGCAGCAGAGCACTTAGTGATGAAAGATGATTTAATAAAGGCTGAATTTATTCTCCTACAAGGGCAGGAAATAAGCCCTGTGATAGTGGATATTAAACTGATACCACTGTTGCTTTTCACTGAAAGCCATTTCTGTCGGCACTTTTCATTGTTTTGCTCGTTCTCCATTTTTCTTTCAATAAAGTGTGAAGCCCACAGTTTTCCTCCTGTGTAGGTTGGGATAAGTCACAACCCACCTTACGCAGGCATGGAGCATTACAGTGCTTGGCAGTGTTTATCACTCCATTCATCTCAGGCATTTTTCCTTTAAGGAGCTGAGGTCCGAGGTGGAGCTGGAGGTCTTGGGAGAGACAGAAGGGCTCAATCTCTCTTTCACTGCCATCTGTAACAACGGGACGGTTTTTCCACATCAGAGGAAATGCTCTTATGTGAAAGTGGGAGACACAGTAAGTAGAGAACAACCTCGCAAAAGACATGAATTCCAGAGGGTTTTGGATGCCAAGGCAGGGAGTTTGCTCTTTGCAAAATAATCTTCCTCCAAAAAAAGTAGGTGGTATCTACAACTGTCTTGTTGTGTCTTCTGTGTGTGCTTCCAGAGTACTCTGCAGCTCTGAGCAGCTGTCACCTTCTCTTCCAGGTCTCTTTCAATGTCACCGTAAGTCTCTCCTCTTGTGAAAAAAACAGAAGACAAATTGTGATAAAACCAGTGGGGCTTAGTGACACGCTAGAAATGGAAATTCATCCCCAATGCAGCTGCAACTGTCAGGCAAAGGCCGAGGTGAACAGCCCAAAATGCAACGAAGGGAAAGGATCGTTCGAGTGCGGGGTGTGTGTCTGCAGCCCGGGGTACATGGGGCCGCACTGCGAATGCGACGAGAGCTCCCTCGGTGCCAGCTCCTGCAAGGGCTCAGGGGAGCAGAGCTCCTGCAGCGGGAGAGGCGACTGCTACTGCGGGCACTGCGTGTGCCACCCGTCCCTGTACGGGAAGGTGTATGGGCCGCGCTGTGAATGCGACGACTTCTCGTGTGTGAGACACAGAGGGCTCCCGTGTGGAGGTACCGTCCCTTGGTGCTCTTTTCAGTGTCTGCCCTTCAGAATTCTATTGTCTTGCTCTTGCCTGTGAGCTTGTGAATCTTCCTTGTTGCTGTGTGTTCCATTGCTTATACTCTGTATAAAGCGTAATTACTGTTTGAGTGATCCTGAGACTTAAAGCAAGAAACAATTCTTAACCCTGTTCTCAAATTTAAAAATGAGACACCTCGACCCACTCCATGGTTACTCTAAGTTGGCTTGGCTCTATTGGAGTGCATCAGCTACCATCACGCTGGGTCAGACTTTTAATGGCTGTAGATGATTGTAGCTCTGAAGAAGTTTAGGTAAGTGTATTGTCATACACTAGTGTTAGCCCATGCATGATCTCACATAACTATCAAAGCATAGCAATCTTAACAATCTTTATTAGTCACTTCTAGGATAATTCTGATCCTTTTATAATTTTAACCCAGTACTCTCAATGATTCTTGGTTTATCTTAATAAGATACAGTCAGAATTTGAGAACTTTTGGCCTGGGCTATACCATTATAAGTCAGAATAGATTCTATCGAAACAATGGGAATAGCATTAAATGGGCAGGAACCAGCCGTGAGACGGTGCTGAACCGATAGCCTGAAATTACACTGCTAAAAATGAAAGAGGATTTACCCATTAGGTTGTGCACTGTCAGGAGATAAGATCTGTGCAGAGGACTCCACAGTGAGGAGAATGGAGCTGTGCTGGCTTGCAGCCAGCCTAAGTGAAAATTTGATCCTCTGGCCTAAAGTTGAAAATGCTGGGGAAAGAAGAGAGATGGTTTAGAGTGAGGAAAGAGGCCATTGTTCGCATTCTTAAGAGACTGATTTGAAGTATAATAATTGTTTTTCCAGGCAATGGTGACTGTGACTGTGGGGAATGCATGTGCCACAGTGGATGGACCGGTGAATACTGTAACTGCACCACTGACACCAGTGCCTGCGTTGCTGAGGACGGGTCACTGTGCAGTGGGAGAGGCGAATGTGTCTGTGGGTCATGTGCTTGCACCCACCCAGGGGCTTCAGGCCATACATGTGAAAAATGCCCACTCTGCGGTGACCCTTGCAGTTCCAGGCGGTAATGTGCTGTTTTCATACCTCTGGTGTTTGTAAGGTCTGGGTATCTAGGCCCACAAAGATGATCTGGGAACTGGAGTGCCTCTCCTACAAGGATAGGCTGTGAGTGTTGGGTTTGTTCAGCCTGAAGAGAGGCTCCGGAGAAACCTAATTATGGCCTCCCAATACCTAAAGGGATCCTACAGGAAAGTGGGAGAGGGTCTGTTCACCAGGGAGTGTAGTGACAGGACAAGGGGTAATGGCTTCAAGCTGAAAGAGAGTAGGTTTAGATTAGATATTAGGAAGAAATTATTTACTATGAGGGTGGTGAGACATGGGCACAGGCTGCCGAGAGAAGCTGTGGCTTGCCCTCCCTGGCAGTGTTCCAGGCCAGGTTGGATGGGGTTTTGGGCAGCCTGCTTGAGTAAAGGTGTCCCTGCCCATGGCAAGGGTTTGGAACTAGATGATCTTTGAGGTCCCTTCCAACCTAAAGCATTCTGTGATACGATGATTCTATTTCCTACAGAGTTTCAGCAGTGTATTTACTACTGTAAACTGGATTTACAGAGTAGAGCCCAAGAGCTGCTTCACCCTTTAAGAGGGGATATAGTCATAACTTGTATGTCAACCATTTGTCAGCATTACTCTTGTTCAAAAGAACTTCATGGAAAACAATTTAAGCACCTTCAGGCATCACAAGTAAAACATCACACTTTCACTGCTGTCCCTGGCTGGACAGCAAATTGGAATGGTGCCCTTACACAGTGACATCAGACAAAAACAGATGAACCTCCTTCCAGTCCACAGAGTAGAATGAAAACATCCCAGTGTAGCTGCTACAGCAAAAAAGAGGGCTTGCAGAAAAAACCCAGTGTTTGTATTACCATTCTCATGATTTAATAAGGTCATGCTGTCTGCTCAACCTTCACATATGTGAGAGTTCATAGGCCAAATTCAGTTAAACCTGGCTGAATTAAGGACCCAACTATGATAAACTGTGTCATAGTCTTGGGATGAAATCAGTGGGTAGCTGTATGTCATGTACAAGTTGATGATAAATTGACTATAAATGGTGAGGCATCTTCTGCTCACTGAGCATACAAAATGGGTGTAACACAAAGCTGACTGCTCTAAGCACACCTCTGCTTACACTTGTATGATGTGACCTCTTGCAGAACTAATGCCAGTTCAAAACAAATGGACTTCAGTAGAAATGAAAGATATAAGTTGAATTAGGCTTTTTGTTGATGACCCTGGTTTTGCTTGCTGAGCACCCAGTCAGTGT
Source organism: Gallinula chloropus (assembly GCF_964237585.1). Lineage (NCBI taxonomy): Eukaryota > Metazoa > Chordata > Aves > Gruiformes > Rallidae > Gallinula > Gallinula chloropus. Next base: position 17,924,587 of record NC_140090.1, on the reverse strand, counting down.
AAGCTGTATTAATGTTTCATTATGATGTTTAGAATTATGATATTTAGAATTGAGGCCCATTTTTCTTCCATACCACCTATCCAGTGCTGCACTTTCATGCCTGTCTTTGCAGGCTGCACGGTATCTTAGATGAGGAGCTGTTCTGTGGCATGTGATTTAATCATCCTGTATGTCAGTGCTAGGTTGGACCTGCAAAACCAAGCCAAACAGTTTGTTCAAGCTTCAAGCAAACGAGCTCCTGCATACAGTTGCTCTAAGCACAAAGGACAATGTTCGTGCTCTGCTCTGCCCCGTGTGGCAGAGGAAAAGAAATAGGAAGTTACGTGTTGGGCATTACATTAGCCTATTTAAACATGTATATTGTATGCAGCGTTAGATCTCTCCTCTCTCTTGCACACACTTTCCTTCCTGAACTGCAGGGCAGGGAAAGCCAGAAGAGAGGACATGGGGAATACCTGGGTAGGGTAACTGGGGGAGCTGAAAGACCAGGTCAGAGGGGGTTGAGATTAATGGGTAGGCAGCTGAGAAAGAGAGCTATGAGAAACATGGCAAATATGGCAAAACCAACAACAACACAGGATTTGTCTCCATGAGATAGAGGCTATCTCATTACACGCTCGCTTTTACTATTCACCATCTCCAGAGCAAGTGACAAGGTCATCTCCATCCTGTGAAGATAATCTCAGCAGTCTCAGACTATTCCCATGGATATATGTAACTCAATGCAACAGGAGATGGCCGGGGTTTTTTTGGATGTTTGGTTGCAGTTCTCTTTCCTTTTCTTTAAGCAGTCAGTCCTTCAGGCTGCTGCTCAGTCTCAGCCCCTCCATCCGGCTAAAGGTATTTCTGAAGAATCAGCAAGATACATTTTGCATTAGAAATTTTCATATATGAATCTGGTTCATCATTTCCTTTTTCCGTAAAGGAACTCTGGATTTATTAAAATCCTCATTGAATTTCTGGGGAGATTTTCAGACACTTCTAAAGGAATTGGCTTAAATGCTGTGTTTTTAAATAATACTTCTGTCATTCCACCATTAAATAAGTAATTTTCCAATAAATTGCATTAGTATAATTAGCATCTGAGTAAGTAATTCCTGACACAGGTAATCGCATTCAAGAGCATCTGTAGGGACACCTGAATAGTGTTTTAATACATTATTCAATAGACTTTCAACAAAGGCAGGCTTACAATAGGTGCCCCAGCTTGATGTCTCCGAAGTCACTTTCAGACACCGTTCATACTGGGAGGGATTTCTCCAGCTGGTATGTAGTGTGAGCTGGGTCAGGGTATTTGTTTTTGAAAATTAATGTATTGTGTGAGTAACCCCATGTCTTTGATAGACCTACATGTATAATGTTGCCTGGGCTTCCGTCTGGTAGCTAATAAGCTGGGACAAAAAGAGGCCAGGAGAGAGCTTATCCACAATACCTTTATTCAGGTACATTTGGGGGTCTTAGTCGGGGTTTCTTTTTGGTGGCAATACCTATCATATTTCTGAGAAGTACTGTATCCATAGCACAAGACCTTTTGTTTAGCTTCTTTTTAAAATGCAGATGCATACATACTGGCTTTTATATTGTTCCGTGGTGACAGGCAGAGATTGATGAGCCGCTGAATTGTTTTCTGCAGGAGCTGTGTGGAATGTCACTTGGCTTCCGACGACAAGTCACCAGGAGAATGCAGTGAGAAATGCAAATTGGTTGATGCAACTGTCAGCTCTGCAGAGGGTTTGTACACTCAGTCTTCCTTTTCTCTGTGTGCATGATTAGCAGTGGTTTCTGCTTTCAGTAATTTTATATCTGAAAGTAGCCTTGGTTTTCTGCCGTGAAATTATATTAGGGATCATAAGGCAATTGCTGTCTGTCTACAATCCTTCTGTGGTAAGTAGGAAATGCAGATCAGGGCTGCTATTACTCCTCCAGGTTAATTAACTCATTGGATCATGCATACTTTCCAAGCAGTTTATGCAAGAAAGGGCAGAATTTAATAAATGCCAATCCCTGATCCCTGCAAATCAGTGGCTGGTAAAAACCCCTGAGGTTAAGGCACATCTGCACCAGGAGCTCCAGTGGGGCTGCTTTCACCACGCAAATGCAAAACCTGACTCCAGCCTTTATTCAGACTCTTGATTAAGGCCCTCTAACCTGGGGCAAAGGCATTTTGCTGCTCTTTGGGTTTTATTGATGCATTCCTGGTATCCTAAAGGCTAAGCACATCTTCAAAATTGCCCTCCATCAATGGGAATTTCTGGAATAGGAATTAACCTTGAATAAAATAGTACTCTCAGGGAAAAAAAACCCCAACACTAGATAATGAAATACTACATCAAGGTCTTTTTCTTTCCTGTGGAGGAAGTTGCTTGCCCATACAGTAGGCAGTCTGTATTTATTCTTATGGCAACTCTAACCCCATATGGCAAAAAGCAGTTGTTAGGTGAGGCAGGACACAAATGCTCTATATCCATACCACAGGCATGAACATAAGCATGAAGTCAGACAAATGTAAACACTGGGATGACAGTGCAGAATGCTGTATGCCCATCTAAGGCTTCTGCCTGTAAATTGATGGAAGCCCATCCAGAGCTTCATGTGTGCATAAATTTCATTGATACGCATCTTTCCAACAACGTTACACATCTTGTTTCTGATTACATTACTCCATAGCTTGGAGCTCAAAAACTGCAGTGCTGGCCCTTAAATGGAAAATGAACTCTAATTTTGTATTTTTATTAAGATTATTATTATGCTTTGTCTTTCTAAACATCAGTATTTGTTTAGAAATACAAAAATGTCTTTAAAAGCTTTAAAAACTTGAGAGACCTTTTAGTATATCTCTGGAGTTTGTAAAACTTTCAGGTTGCTACTGCCAAATGGCAGATATTTGTACCTTGGAATATGTAAGACATTTTCTTTTCACGTACAATGAATTCTAATCAAGAGCAGGAACAGCCACTTACGTGGCTTCATTCCCACACACAGAGGTCACAGGGATATGAGCATGGCAACATCACCTCCTGTTCCTGCTTATTTCCTTTTCTTCATGTCCTGTGCTTCCCTAATTGGGACCATCAGCTAGTACTTTAGATTTAAAATGTATTTGCAGCAGCTATGGCTGCTGTCAAGAAGGTTGGATAACCCTTCCCATCCTCCAAAAAAACTCCAAACAACCAAGCTGTTATAAACTGTGTTTCATCTTAAATGCTTGTGTAATAGCTCAAAGGATTGGTTTTGGCATGGTAGCCTCACTAAGAAGTCCTGATGGGGGGAAAAAAAACCCTTGGAAATAATAATAATAAAAAATAAATCCTAAAATCAAAACTGTATTACCTAACCAAAAAAAAAGGTAACTAGACCACCACTGATGTTTAAGACAGGTTATTGGGCAGGTTCATAGGGTAGCATGCAGCTTCTTTCTGGTTTACATTCCAAGTTCTTTAACACTTCAAGGCTTTCTGAAAACTAGAAATAGCTCTCTGTTTAAGAAAATATTACCACTTAGATTTGCTTTCTCTTTTGCATGTGTATGTTTCAACACAATGACTGAAACTGTGGAGCATAACAAAAAAAAACCCCAAAATCAAACCAAAACAAAACATTTCCTTGTGAATGCCTGCTTCAGCCTCTGAGCCTCCTCTGCCTTGGTTCAGGGGGTGCTGGGCTTCTATCCCTGCAGCAAGGACACAGGGCACCAGACTGCTCCCACCACAGGCCCAACAGGGACAGTTACACTTCCCTTGGACAGATGGTTTTTCCTACCCCATAGTGTCGACACCTCACAAAGGTCCTGGCACAGCAGCAAAGGGGGTGCTGGAGCCCCAGGAAGCTTCTACGTCAGCACTGCTCTGCTCTGACTCAGTGAGATGAAACTGTAAAACAACCCAAACATTTTGTTGAGCAAAAGACAAACAATAAAGGGCATAAGAACTTTTAAATTTCCAGATTTATTTTCTTTTTTTTTTTAAATCTTCTATGTAAGTATCTGTTAGGAAACAGTCTTTCACACTTCAAAGGTCCAGCTAGCCACCATTACCCAATTCTTCCTCTGTGACTCCACTGTTTTGAAGTAACCTTGAAGTTAATGGAAGTAGGATGAAGGCAGGCTTGGGAAAAGTCTGATGATTCACTGCAGAACAGAGAAAATTTACAAGTTGTAAATTAAAGGTGTAAAGTTTACCTACCTAGGCTAATTTTTGTGCTTAGGAACTGAAAATAGTCTATGTAATAGCATCCCTTAGGGATCCTACATCCTAATAGCATCTGAGAAATAAAAATACTGAGCGTAAGTCTGGTTCTCAGTAGTCTGAACTGGTGTCTTTGCTTTTGTTTCTACATCTTGTACTTCATCAGACCTCTGGTCCTTTTGATTTTAAACTATGGCATTAGTGGTAAGAATGAATATTTAAAAATAATTGGTATATTTGAAGTTATGCCTTCAGGATGATATTTGGAATACGTTTGCAAGATTTTCTCTGCTCAGTGTAGCAAACTACTGCCTTAAAAAAAAAAAAAGGGGAGGGTAATATTCTTTGGATCTTCTTGCTTAAAAGTGTTGGGAAATAACAAATATTGCAAAACTTGTGACAATGTTACTGGAATTCGGACCTGGCACTGAGTGCCATTCATTGAGTGCACTCAGTCTGCAGTTTGTGGTTCTAACGAAACCAAATCTTGTTAAATCAGCAAGTCCTGTCCACCTGTCACCTTGAAAGATAACACATTGCTCTGCCACCAAGGACAGGCAACAGGTTAAATACAAGATTATCACAAATCAGGAGCACACTTCCATTACAATCCAACCGAATGTGGTTCTTGCTTTGAAACAAGCAGAGGAAAGGACTGTGGGGTAGTCAACTGTTTATGTTTCATGTTCTCTATGGTGTTTAATAGTCTTTTCTACAAGATCAAACCTCATGATAATAAGCAATATAAATAAAAAAAATGAGAACTTATTTCTTTGTGTACCTCAGATACCTTTAAAATCCATATTACTATGAGATTCCTGCCTATGTTTCATTAGTCTTCTTGCTATCAAAGTTTAAGGACTTGAGATTTTTAGCACAGTTTGTGAAATTTCACAGGAAGTTTTGCCTGGGAAAGAAATACTGGAGAGGTCAAAGTGATGATTATTTCTGAAGAAATGTTTGAGGAGTTTACTATTTTTTCTTACTGTGGTGGTTTAATCCACCTGGCAGCTACAACAACCACACAGCCATATGCTCACTCCCCTTCTCTGGTCCCCTCAATGGGATGGAGGAGAGAATTGATCAGGAAAAAAAAAAACCTAAAACTTGATGGAACTAAAGGCAGGTTAATAGGACAGAAAAGGAAGATAATAATAAAGATAAACAAGTGATGCACAGCACAATTGCTCAGCACTGAAGCTGATGCTCAGCTAGTTCCTGCATTTCTTGCCAGTCAACCCCTTAGTTATATACAGAGCATGATGTCATACGGTATGGAATATCCCTTTGGCCAGTCTGGGTCAGCTGCCCTGGCTGTGTCCCCTCCCAGCTCCTTGGGTGCCCCTTGCCTTCCCTCTGGCAGGGCAGTATGAGAAGCTTAAAAGTCCCCAACTGCTTGGCAACAGCTAAAACATCGGTGTGTTATCAACACTGTTCTTGTTCTAAATCCAAACCACAACACTATATCTGCTGCTAGGAGATAAATTAACTCTCTCCCAGCCAAAGCCAGGATGCTTGCCTCTGGAAAAAACACCCCTAAGTTTTACTAATGATGTATTAAAAGTGTGCCTAGGTTCCCAACGCTCTTTAAGTAATGGGTTAAATGAAAACACAACAAGAGTTCAGCCACAGAGGTATTATTGCACACAGTTACAGGGTTGGATATTTTTGCTCTCTAAATATATTACACAACAGTGAGGTTCCACATTTATGGTATTTTTGGCTCTGGACCTGTAGTCTCAATTTTCAATCATCTTATTTGTGTTATATCGTGCCTCACAGCCAGCCTTCCCCTGTCTCCTTGCTCCCTTTGAACAAACTTTTCTCAGCAGAAAGGGCTTCCCAGCTAAGAATCATCTGGGAAAAAAAAATGATTTAGTTTTTCTGCAGCTCTACATTAAATGGAGAGACAAACTAGGGCAGACTGTCATCTCAGGTCATTTTTTTTACCTGCTTCCCCTGGAATCACATTCTGAAGATCCCAAGATCACAGTTTTCTGTTATTAATTTACATTTACTGTTGTGAGGATACTGGACATGCTAATAATTGATGGGGTATCATGGAAGAAATAAATGGCAGCACTTTTGACAGTATCTGTTGCTGTTTGATGTATGCATATTGACTTCTGAAACATGATCTAGGGAGGGTAGGAGTAGCTGCAACCCAGAGAGAACACAGCATTTACTTTGCCATATAACTGAGGACTATTACATTTCCTAGCTAAGTTTCTTGGAAGCACTTCCAAGTCACTGAAATCCGCGGTACCCCAGATTAGTAAAGTGCACTAGAGGGTCAGTGGGGACTGACAACCTGGATCAGTTCTTTGGAAACTTAAATGAAAAATCTGAAACAAAACAAAACTTGAAGTGGAAGAAAAGCCATTAAATTTACTAGACATTCTGAAGGTATTTCCATTTTCATTATTCACACTTTACCATCCACAGACAAGGCTGTGACAAACATGATGCCAGCAGCCTCTCTTGTTGTTACATGTTAAATTTCATTTCATTTGATGAATGACTTTTTTTTTTTTTCTTTTTTCCTTCCCCTCCCTCTGCAGATTATTCAGAGGATAAATCCATTCCTTGCTCTTTGCAGGGAGAAAACGAATGTGTGACCACGTTTCTACTGGCTATGGATGAACAGGGAAGGACGGTAATTCATAGCATAAAACAGAAAGGTAAGAAGTAAATGTTGCTTTTTCTATGTGAAATCTGATTTAAAGACATGGGCGGGGTGAGCTATCCAGAAGCTGAGCTCTTTAAAGCAGCACTGCACCTCCTTGCGTTTGTAACTCTCCTCTGCCCAGTCAATAGAGCACTTACTTGATGCAGCAGCAAAAGAAGTATTTGGCCTTTCATGAAAGGTGGGCAGAATAATCCCTGGGCTGCAAGAGCAAGCTAATTTTTCTAAATCCCTCTGACGTTTTAAGATGACGGTACCAGAGCTGTTTGTATTCAGAAAACTGCAATTCGCTTTGAAATGACGTGTACTTTGTAGATGGACAAATATCCCAAAGATTATCTGGCTGGGTATACCTGATGAAAACCTAAAATAAATGTTTAATGTTGCAGTATCATTAGGTTTTGAAAAATTTGCATAGCTAATAGATATTCAACATATTCTCTATATCCTTTTATTTAACATTGCTTCTTTATTTACCATTTTTTTTCACTACTGTTTTTTTATTAAAGCTCCTAATCCTGTAGGACAGGAGAGAACACAGACACCACTTTGCAGCTGCCAAACAGTTTAGTTTCCAGGCAATAAAAACGATATTTTTTTTGACACACCCAGTGTCTCGGTGCTAAATGCAGATTTGTAAACCCTTTTTCTGTTGGCACAAACAGCATTTGTTTTGTTAACCCTTTGCATCACCCTTCTCTAGCATCTGAGTGAGAATAGAAGGGAATGCACTGCACAGAAAAGCAGCTCGTACTGCAAGAACAGTAGTCTGGCTTTGTACAGGTTATTATTACAGCAAAGATGGTTGTAACAAAGGTAATACTAAAGAAATGGATCCCTTTGTAAGCTCCACCCCTGAGACTCAAACTTTAAGAGTAAGGTTTTATCTTTATTAAATACATTTACTATGCGTTTTAAGTAGATTGGGTGTGTGTGTGTGTGTAAGAAATACCTTAAGGAAGGCACAGATCATGAAGTGCTGTTTAGTTGTCCTCTCACAACATATCCCTCTACAACAGCCAGCTTTGTCATCTGTTGTTCTGCTCCTACGCACTGAAACTATTGTGCTGCGGCGGCTGCGACGCATGCGAACATGAACTGAGAGGAGACCTCCAGAAATGCTCTGAAAATTGGTTTAATTTATGAAACCAAAAGCCAAGACAGCACTAGTAGCCTGAGTGTTAACCCATTGCTTAAGCCTGACCCTCAGAATTAGTGAAATGATGACACTGAGAAAAAAAGAACTGTAAAGTACAGTCATGTCAGGCAAATAGGACTGAGCTGGGTTTTACAATGGTTCAGCAGAAAATTCAGTAAAATAGTAGTATTCACCAACTTTCATGAGCAGTACTTTTTAACATGAAAAATCATCGAACTTCTTTGTGTTTTGGTGAAGTAAAACCTTAAGTTTTAATTTTGACTCTCTGAAATATTGTGTGATAAAATTTATTGCACAACTTGAAATATAAAATTCCTTCAAATTGTTCAGTCCAGCATTCTCAGAAAGCTAGTAGATTTTTTCCTCATTGTTTTCATGACAGAAATGCAGTTTCCTCTATTTTCTCCATATCATTGGTGACTTTACCCTCATACAGACCTTGCTAGACTCTTTCCCTCTGCAACACACTGAGTATCAGTTAATTAAAGTAGAGCTTCAGTCGTAACATTGCAAAATTCATAATCTTGTCAACTCAGCCCTGGTTTTTTAGAATTATATTGACGTAGATCTGAAAACAATTTTCTGATTTTTTCTCTTCAGAATCTGGCCCTGCAGCTGCTAATCAAAGTGATAAAAAACAGTAGGAGTAGTTAGCAATTTTTAATTTTTTTTTTTTTTTTACCTTTAATGCAGTATTTTCCAGCCAGTTTCACAAATGCTACAGCAAACTAGCTGGCAGAAAATAACACGGACTTGAAAGAAAAAGCATGCACAGCAAAGAAGCAGCCCAGCATGCCTCTTGGCTGGTTTTAATTGCCAAAAATATATCAATTGGATATCCACGGTCATAACTGGTTTTGTTTCCACAGATTGCCCACAGATTCCAAATATCCCAATGATAATGGTGGGTGTCACACTTGCAATCCTTCTCATTGGCATTGGTTTACTTTGTATATGGAAATTACTGGTGTCAGTTCAAGACAGAAAAGAGGTGGCCAAGTTTGAAGCAGAAAAATCGAAAGTTAAATGGCAAACAGTAAGTTAAATGGCTTGATTTTTGTATGAGGTTCTTTAATTTGGTTGCATGACGCACAACCACCTTTAAAATTCTATATCTTCATTTTGTTCTTTTAAATGGTTAGATTTTACTGATAGGTTTTCACTACCTTTAGTAGTTTATAAAGTAAAACTATTATTTTTGTTATTATTAATATTTGGGGGGAGGGGAGAAGAAATAACTGGTTTGATTTCCTGGCTTAATGTCTTCCATGTGTAAAAGTGCACAGCTAACACTTCTTTTATTAGTTGTTTCCTAATTAGTACCTTGTCTTTTATTAATCTCAGCAAGGTTGTTTGCTGCCTATATAATTATCAGAGGTGTAGCCTTCTTCCCAGAAGTAGAGCCCATTTTAGGAGAGAGAGATCATTGATGGCTTCTGTCATGATGAGAGCCCACTCACATGGAGGGGCAATGAAAGCAAGCAGACCAGAACGTGGCTAACAGGCAGATCCAGCCCTTATCTTCTATCTATAGCTTGTGGACTTATACAAGCATACACCACATGTTCCCTTTTCTTCTTTCCTTTCTGCCCTCAATGTTTTTGCTCTTCTGCAAAAGTTTTAAGACTTATGAGATCCCCTGGAAAAAAAGCATGTTGAGTAAGCATTTCTGGTGGGTGTTGAGCAGATGGACAATATGTTGCTGTTTGATCCGTTCTTGTACAGACCCTTGTGATTGCAACATTTCTGCAAGAATGGACACTGCTGGCCTTTCAGCTTTTGAGATGGGAAAAAATCAGTTACTAACAGGCAAGGTCACTTGAGAATGTTTGGGGTTTTTTAAGCCTTCAGAAGAGCTACGTATGGTAAGAGGGAAGCAAAGAATACACTTGATAGAAGCCTTTTAATTTTCTTTTTCATTGATAGGAAGATTTGAAAGCTGGAGAGGGACTGTTTACAGAGGCATGGACTAATAGGACAAGGAGTAATGGCTATGAACTGAGAGAGGAGTTTTAGATTAAATATAAGGAATAAATTCTTCACTGTGAGGGTGACGAGGCACTGCCACAGGCAGCCTGGATATGTTGTGGATGCCCCCTCCCTGGAAGTATTCAAGGCCAGATTGGATGGGGCTTTGGGCAGCCTGGGCTAGCGGAGGGTGTCCATGGCAGAGGACTGGAACTAGATGATCTCTGAGGTACCTTCCAACACAAACCATTATGTGAGTCTATGAAGTGAATGATGAGAGGCCAGGAACAAAAAAACAGGTAGAATCTCCTCTTCTCCCAGTGCATGGTAGTCTGTGTAGCTCAAGCAAGAGGACCATGACTAGTCACCTCTCACGACCCAAGACACTATCTGTGCTTTTAGAATCCACAACATTTGATAAACAAATTGGACATATTTGATAAAGCCTTACTTTCATTCTGGAGGCACAAGCACATTCCTGACCCTACACTGGTTGGTGCTGCTTCATATGGACTAGTCTGAACTTCAGTGGCTTGGAATTACAAGTAAGGTGCTGGAGGCTATTCTAAAATGAGCAAAGGTACAAAATTACTTCTGTACAAAGAACAGACCAGAAGCCCTCACTAGGGAAAAGAAACAACAGAAGGAGGGTGTGTTACTGCTCTTCAAAATCATGACTGGGGAAACTGACGTCCCATAAAAGTGCAGTGAGTTAGGAGGCTCCAAAGAAGCCAAGGAGGTATGCTCAAGACAGTGGTGTGCAGCTACATCTGCTTCTGCTTGCAGCTGAAGCAATTGCAAGTGCAAGATGAGTCACTGCATGGCTCTCATTTCTTTCATCTCTCTCTTTTATTTTTTGCTTTTTCTAGGAAACAAATCCACTGTACAGAGGCTCAACAACCACTTTTAAAAATGTAACTTACAAGAACCAAGAAAAGCAAAAAGGGACCATGGCTGCAGATTTCTATTAGCACCTCTGATACTACAAACTTCATTTTCCTGGCAAGAAATTTGAAAGCACTTGTTTCTTCTCAGCTGATTATGGGGTATTTGTTTGCACACTGCAGTGGCATAATCTTTCTGCTAGAGAAAATATATCTTGTGTTGGGAAAAATATAGATAACATCTTAGTGGTAAAGATTAGTAGAAATATTAACAAAACCTTTCTTAATATTAAAGCCCCCCATCTTAAGAAAAAAAACCACCGTAAGTATTTTAATTTTCTCATTAATGCTAAGGAATAAAAATTATCACATGGAGGCTTATTTTTGTGAAATTAGGTGTATACAATGAGCTGTACACGGCTTTGTTCATACATAGAATCCCATATATTGGTGTTTAGGAATGTATTTACACCAGTCTATTTTTGGGCTGGTTTAAGTTTTAAAGTTTTGTTGTTTGGTTTTTTTCATAAATGCTGCTTAAACTACTGACATTAGAGGTTCCTTGTATCACCTGTGTGACTGAGTAGTTTTTCATCCAAAAAAAGGAGTGTTATTGCCTATCTTCTGTGTATCTAAGGTACACAGAAACATCGCACTCCGATTCTTATTTCTCATTCTGTTTCCTTCTTTCCTTGTCCTTGTTGCTGTCTGAAGCTCTTTAAGAACCCAGTCCCTGGGGTTATCTCAGGGAAAGCTAAATCAAGCCCTTATTCACTTGCAGAGTTGTTTTTATGTTCCAGGCAGAGACTGCTTTTTACAAAAGTATTTATTTTTTTATTTTCCAATATTTGTAAATTAGAGACCCTCTTTGCAAAACTTTAAACCAGAGGATTACTGGAACCTCCATTTCACCATTTACATCCTCAAAATAAACCTTGCACACTAGATTGTTACATGAACCGTTGAAGGAGCCCCTCCCAGGCAGGGAAAGTTCACACACAAAGACTCAGTATCACACACAAGGACAATACTCTTTTGTTGACACATCCAAAATTGCGAGGTTCTTTCAATGTCCAGAAGCCAAACCATTTATTTATGTGTGAAATAACGTATTCAGCTCTTTTAGGCTGCTGGATTTTTGTGGATTGGGTTGGTTGGGGTTTTTTCCCAAACTAAACAACAAATAGATCTATGGATTCCACTTCACATTTGTTTCCCTGTTGTTAATGAGGATTTTTAAAACTCAGTTTTAGCTAGCTACTAATGACTTGCCATAAATCCTTACATTGTAATGCTGTTGTTATGCCTAGCACCAGGGAGAAAAAAAACAAACCAGCCCCAACAGCTAACATGCTGACATAAAAAATTACAACATCAGGCTATTTTAAGCTACCAGTAATGTACTTTACTTTGCAATATTGCTTTTCCTCTGCATTTTTAGTGCTCTGGAACAGATGGTCAAAATGTACATATGAATGTACTTAAGAAAAAAGGTTTAGAAATCGCAGGTACATCAACAGAGTCACAGACAGATACGTACATTCCCTATGGTAAATCATATATTTGATCTAATAAGCTCTGTGTCCATTTTTACAATAAATATTTGGAAAGTCTGTGCAACTTCAGTCTCTACATCCTCTCCAGTCCCTGGATTCGAGACTGATCTGTGAGCTGGCTCTGACCCGTGCCTGTTTTAGGGCCTGATCCAAAGCTGACTGGAGTCAATGGCTACAGATGAGGATCTAGTTTCAGTGAAACTATTAGTTTTGGTTTAACAATTGTTTTGTTTAAACAAAATGGTCAATGCTGTCTATTAGTGGATTACACCCTATAGTATATACTTTTGTGCAAAGAGAAATGAACAGTGTCAGATGCCTTTGAAAAAAAGGTGATGCTATAACCACGTATTAAACACAAAATTATTGCAGGAAATTATGGCTGTCATTAATCCAGAACAGATGAATTACAGGTTCGCATCTTTGCTCTCCAGTATTTCTGCATATCTCATAGTGGAAATTATGCACAGATAGAGGCTTGCATCTGCAGCCCTTCCAACCACTGGATTCCCACAGATACCAGTGTAAGTTAAATGTGGGACCAAACCCTGTTTCCCTGACACACGAATAAACTCAGAGGGGGCAAAGTTTCCCCCTGAATTCTGTCATTCTGTCTCAGATTCCATTTGGGTAAGGATTGCCTCAGGGACTAGGGACATCTGGATTTAGCCCATGTAAATTGTCTGTTACTCTTTAGTTTTCATGTAGAAGTCACCAAATGACAAACATCCTCTGAAAGAAATGAAAATATTTTTCTTAATTTTTAAAGTAGTAAAAATCTACACAGATTATTAAATAACTTAAGTTCTGTTTCTGAGAAGGCTGATACTGCTGCTTAACATTAGGGTTGGAAGCCCTTCTGTAGGTCACCCATTTCAATAATGAAATATTTCAGTATTCAAACATTAACAAAATGGTGTTCGCATTTCATATCAAATGCGGTGGTCTATACTCCCTGTTCTTACAGGAGATTTCTTTTCACAAAGCTACTTGCTGTCTTCTCATCACTTGCATCTTCTGATCATCGGCAAGGATCCAGTTTGGTATGTAGACAATGTTTACAGTCCTAGCACTACTCCTAGCAATCTCTCTGACAAAAATCAGGCACTATGTTTTGCAATTTCCCTGCTGTAACTGACTACTCTAAATGTTCTGTGCACTTTCAAAATCATCAGGGTGGATATCACACAGAGAATTCACCAGAAAGGCTTAGTGAGGAAGGTCTCTAATATTGAGAGGTATCAAAGAATGAGGCCCATCTATATGAGCCATCCTTTTAAAAGCATTAATTTAGATCATAAATTTTGACTAAACCCTCAGATTTCAAGAACTTTCAAGATCTTACTTGGCATTCACTTGAGAAACAAGAGTGGTGTTCATATTTTTTAACTATATTATTTTTATCTTGTAGCATTTGTCATTTGTACCAAAGTCCATCTTTTATTTTTCTCTCCAGCAAATTATAGGTGGGTTTGTGTGTGGTGAGTGGGTTGAAAAAGTCTTTCTGCTGTTTTCATGAACATTGTTTTGGCCTGAGGCTGGACCTCGAGAGAGGCCAAAACATTTTTTAATAGTAATACTTCTGTTCACTGAAGAATTAAACTGAATAAAAGAATAATCATTAGCAATTTTATGGTGTTTTTGTATCTTTTACACCCTGTAGAACCATCATTTCAGTATCATATGTTAAAGGGATATTTTTTCATTTGATTTATGAAAGTTGCATGTTAACCTGTATTTGGTATTCCCAGATTGCATTCAGTTTCATTTTGTAATGTAACTTGTGGGTAGTGAGTCTGGGATACAAGACTCAGATGTGAAGTGCAATGCTCTCCATGTTGTATTCTGCCTTTATATAGAAGTTCAAATTGGTTTTGCAGGGGGCATAAGGGAGTTATTGCCCCACAAAACTTATGAGAGACAATCTAAAAGTAAGAAGAAAAAAAAGAATGGTGGCAATTTTTATCTTGGTTTAATTGAAAGAAAGAATAAAATGCTTCACCTTGGTTATGTAAAAAAGGAGGTATTTAACCTTGAATAAAGATTGTAAAATTGAATGCATTTTAATGCACTTTTATTGTTCTTTCTTAATTTTCAACATTGCCATGTGTCTTTATAATTGTTTTCACCTCACTTGATAAATCTTAGCAAATTTCTCCTGCTTTGGCATAACCCACAACTTTGTAACTTCTCTCCTCCCTTTTTCAAGACAGCACATGAGATTTAATGTCTGGATTTTCTTCTGCTTGTGATCCTTTTACTTTTCAAGGAAATGAGTTAATGGATGAATGCTGTAAGCAACCTATTTCTGGAACTCTGATTGATTACATATGGCATTCCTTTATAGAGAGATCTCTAAATTTCACGACTTGCTTAAAGCTAAAGATCCATTCATTTTTGAAGTGTGACAGCAGTAATATCTTTTTGGAACTACATGGAAAAGTGCTTATTATCTCTTTAATCCTTTTTTTCCCCTCTAATGAAAAGTCATGTATTTTGATGTCTGCTAATTTCCTGCTCGGAGGAGGAGAACATTCCTCTGCACCCCTGACAGAGCTCAGAATACAGCAGAGCCTGTTGTATTCTCCAGGGACACCATGAGAGCACATTCTCCTGCACTTCACAGTGCAATGTGAACACTGAAACCAATACAATTGCACAACATATACTCATGGCATGTAATTTAGCATGTATTATACCCCCAAGCCTATGCTCTTTTTTGGGTTGCTTTGTTTCTAGGCATGGTTTGTGTCTAGAAACTTTTCTTCTGTTTTCACTGTTGTACATATCAGCTAATAGTGACAGAGAGGACAAAAGCACAATAATGACAGGTAGTGCAGATAAATATAAAGTCTTTGGCTCTTCAAAGATCTTGGTAGATGAGAACGTGGTTTCTTGAAGCTGGGTCAGTCTCTCTCTCTTT
The DNA here is from genome assembly GCF_964237585.1 of Gallinula chloropus. Classification (NCBI taxonomy): domain Eukaryota; kingdom Metazoa; phylum Chordata; class Aves; order Gruiformes; family Rallidae; genus Gallinula; species Gallinula chloropus. Next base: position 17,909,227 of record NC_140090.1, on the reverse strand, counting down.
TTTACGACTCATCATACAAAACCAGAATGAATTGAAACCTGATTTTTCTCCCAACCTTTCTCTTCTTCATGCTATTTCAATATAGTTTGTATTTGTTTTTAATCAAATCAGACAGTTTAAACCAATTTTGAGACACTTCTGCATTCAGACAGATGAAGTTCTCAAGGCCTGATAATTTTTTTTAAAGCCATTTTTCCACCAGGTAACTTTTCTCAACAGTGGGTTTTTTCATTGCTGTTTCCACATTTAGCATAGGTAGGAGTGTAAATAAAATCAAGGTCTTTATTTATGAAGAAACAGGAAATTTCTGTTTAGTGTTCAGCAGTTAGATGTTAACTGTGTTTGGAAAAGGGTGTACCACTAACTCTGGGCTTCAAAATTAATAACCCTAGTTCAAAAACAAACTGTATCTCCTGTTGATCTTCTTAGGTGAGAGGTTAAAACTTGCTTTCTCCAGAACTCTCAACTGACTTAAAAATCAGACCTATAATTATACTGTAATTACAATGTAACAACCTCTCAGTTGCTTCTATTTTAGGTTACAGTAGACTTGAAAAAGGGCAGATTCAAAAAAATAAAAAGGAAAACAAAACAAAAACCTCACTCCAAACCAAACAGGAAAAGCAAAACAAACAACAGTAACATAAAACCTGCAATAGTCTCAAAGGTGATGGAGAAATTAAGCCTGAAAAATATCCCGAACCAACAAAAGAAGATTTTAGGCTAAGAGTCCCAGGAATCCTTGAAATCAATGAATTGTTACAAAAACTTGTGACACGCTTCCCCCCACCAGTGTGTGCAAGGAGAGAAAGTTCTCTGTGGTAAGGTGTCATGAGCCAACACGAAGGTGACAATCAAGCGAACCACAGTCTAGCAAGTCAATTTGGCCTTTTACTGTACAGTCCTCTGTACCTCTCATATTCACCCCAGAGACCCCAGAGCTACTGCTTCAAGCTGCCTGGGACACCAGCGGCCAGAAACCAGTTCACCATCTCCCTCCCACAGAGTACAGATTTTGGACTCCCATTTTGATGCTCTCTGGACCTGGCAGATGCAGAGCTTTATAAGAGGGGCAGGCTTCTCCCTCACTGCTGTGTTCATGGCAGGTAATTAGTCAGCACCCCAAAGGAGCTGGTGGAAATACTTTCCCTTAGGGTTTGCCCACTGGTGGCACTCGGGAAATTAATTCCAAAATGTATCTAGGAATTTCCTGTGGGCTGGACTATCCACGTGAACAACGCTGTCAACAATGTTCACTTTGAATTGGACTGGTCTGAATCTAATCTTAATCTTTATTCCAAAGTAAAGATGAGTTCAGTTTGTGTGATTTCCTGTACAGTCACTGATGTAATTTAGATTAAATTTTGAGTTCTTCCATGTTGAGATCCTAAGGAGATAAAAGGAGGAGGGAGATAAATGGGGAGTTTTCCTGCCTCTCGCCATATCAAAGGCCAAGATACTTGGCCTAACTGGTTTAAGGGCATCAGTGGCACTGGTTAGAAAGTGGTTAGAGCTTTTCAATGACTCACAGTCAGAAGACCAGCTCTACTGCATGAAAAGTGTTTGGGTTTTGTATCTGATGATAAACAGTCTCATGATAGTAAACAGAATTTCCCCGTGGAGAAAAGATGCTATTCTTGCAAACATGTCTATCTCTTTCTCAGGAACAATCCACCAGCAAATGCTACTCTCCTACCTGAAAAGAGCAGTGACTACAGATCATTGGGATGTTTCAATCTAATTACTTTCTGGTGCTTGTTAAGACATTTTATGCAAAGGAAAAATATTTTTTGTTTTTTCTATCATCTCAGCAGCGTAAAATCCAGAGAAGAGAGCAGAAATTTGGACAAGTGGTTCCCTGGTGCCTACACATGTGTGTGGATATAATATAATTATATAAGTAATGAAGACAGATTCTACTGTTGTGTGAAACCAACAGGAGCTCTGGCTTCCAGACGTTCTTAAATCCTGGTTCTTAAATTCTCAAATATAAGACTGACTATATCTGATTTGCTACAAAACAAAACGTTGAAGATGACAAAAAATAGATGTCTATACAGTCTTATTAAATACCGAGTAAGGTATCTAATGCAAAACTTATTCCACCTGAGAAGAAACTGGTTCAAGGAAAGAGGCAATGTAAAATTACTTTGGGTTTCTCTGCATGCAGATTCTCTAATGAGCACAGTAAATGTTTCCAGTAGCTGTAGGATTTCTGAGTGTAAATGTGTACACACAGCTGGAAGAAAAGATCAGCTCTGCAGAGAAGGAGCATGCCAGGTGGAAAGGCACACCTTCTGCTAACCTGTGGAGTCACGTCAGCACCGTGTACACATTATGCCCTAGAGTTTCTGCAAGCGTTTGTTCTTACTCTGAGTGTTACACCCAGTGCAGTTGGGGTTTTTTTCCGACTAGATTGATGGTGCATTGTTAGGGGTTGTCTGTTCTTCCTAAATCGTTGTTCCTAAATCGTTGTTCTTAGTCTCGTAGTAAATGTCAGAGCGTGACGCTACATCCAACCCTCCAACTTCTGCCCACTCCAGTTTGCACCAGAGCCAAGCCCAGCTCCTGGACACAGGCACCATTGGGTCGGCAGGATGTGCAGAGAGGAAACAGGACCTGCAAGAGGAGTTTTGGTGGTGGTGGCTGCTGGAGACCAGCGACTGCAGGTTTGGACTGCTGCTGAGCAGCCTTGCACTTCTGCTACCAAACCAGTACTGGCTGGTGGGGTGGCACAGGCATGCAGGTGTGGAGGGAACATGCTGACTAAAGGACTTTACTTGGAAACATCAGTTTTCCTGAGGCTGAAAAAAAGTTCCCTCAGTGCCTCACCCTCAGAATCGATGACCACCCCCATTTTTTATAGGTGAACCTGCCTATTCCCTATTACCCTGATTTACGAAGCTTCATCCTGATAAAATGAAGAGGGGTTGTGCTTAAAGTGTTGGTTAGCACAGGGTAGAAGGCACATCTGGCAAACAATTCAGGAATGGTTTCACTTACAGGTCTGTTTGCATATGATTGAGAAACACAGAGAAAACAGTCTCTCAGGTGCATTTAAACCATGAAACAAAAGTTGTGAAAGTTTTATGGGATTTATATTTATTGTAAAGTGTCTGCTAAGCAATTAAATGATGGCTTTATTGTTTTGTTTTAAAAGTATAATGTTTGTTGATCACAGTATGTGTAATTTCTCGTATTGAGTACAATGAGTCATAGGTTTATTCAGTAAACAAGTCTACAAGCTAATATTAACAGCTTTTCTGGGGAGCACAAGTACTCTTTTGTAGAAAATCTTTGCAATAATTGTCTTACTCTACTATATATTTCTCTACAATAATACTGATAATGGAAGGCTCCCTTGATGGCAGCCATGCTGCATGTTTTAAGCATGCTGACCCTACATTAGCAAAGTACTTGCGTGTCTCTTTTACCCTGTAGATGTAGGTGGGCGTATACAAAGGCTTGAAGTCATTATAAGCACATAAATGCTTTAAATTTAAGCAAAAAATTAGCTTATTTGCCGGAGTTGAAAATTTAAGTAAACACTGAGATCCGTGACATAAGAAATTCCTGAAATGCTTTAGCCATCGGATCAGCTGCACCTTAGGGCTCTGAGCTCTGTAAAGCCACGCTAGTTCACAGGGATAGGAAGACTTTGGAAAGCGTCTCCAGCCACAGGTTGTCTAGGCCAGCAAGTCCTGACCTAACACCAGCCTTTCTCTTCAGTAAAAGGCAATCAAGAGCAACCCCAGAGCTGCTCCGTGCACGGTACAGTAGCACCCCTGCCCCCTCCAGGAGTGCAGGAGAGGGGCTTCAAAGGGTAAGAGAGCGCCACAGCCGCTTCCCTGTTTTCCCTGTGTTCCCTGCAGAGATGCAGCACACAAGTTTGGGATGCTGAAAAGACCTCTTTTCACCCTCTATTTCACCAATGTCCTTCTAGCCCCACTGCTGAGAGGCATCTGGAATGGCCGTGTGTATAATTTATTAGCATAGGTACATTTTTCCTTTAGCTGCAGGTGGTTAAAATTATGTGAAAAGCATGTTACTGGTGTGGATGTATCAGTGAGATGAGGACGTGCTTAAAAGCCTCCAATATGGCAAAAAATACAGGTAAGGCAGGCAGATTTTGTATGCAGCTCTGTATTGGGTAAGCGTGGAGAGGGATCCCTCATGAGAAAAGGACAAGAATGGCAAAATCTGCCTGTGTTACACGGAAGGATGAGTGACGTAGCCGGTGTGCTTGTGCCAAGGATCTCAAAGGGAAAGGATAAGGCAAAGACAGGCTTTGAGAAGCTAACAGGGAAGCTGATGGGGACAGGCCAGAGGCAGCTCTGGCCCCATCAGACAGTTTGGGTTTATTGCAAGTTTTGCAGTATTGGATTTTTTTTTCTCTCTTAATGCTGCATCCGATGGATTACATGAATGTCTGTCTGCTACTGAATTCGATACTGCTGCCAATGAACAGCCAGTCTAACATGTTAGATTTATAACTGACAGGAAAATTTCTACCCAATACTAAAGCATCTACCTTACAGCAAACTATGGCAGACCTGTGGCAAGTGAGCACTTACTGGGAGAGGACAGGTGAAGGGCTTGTAAAGGTGAGGACTCACTGCCAGGGCGTGGTTCATGGGGCAGAGTAACAGACACATTGGTAGTTACTCTCACCACTGCGTGCCCACGCAAGAATAGCAGCTGTCTAGCAGAGTTTTAGCAGCATAAGGCTGTATTAATTCTCCCAGTGTCACTCTTAAAAGGGAGTTTTTCTAGGAAAAAAAAGAAGATTCTAGCCTAAAGCTATGAACAGCTAACAAATAAAACTTGGAGTCACTATCAGGAAAAGGAAACCCAACACATTCTGACTGGTGGACATGAAACTGGCACTTTGGAGATTTCAGCTAACCTGAACCTGTCCATTATATGCTGTCCCATGGGGCTGTCTCACCCCATGTGGGCTGATGGGGCCTGAAATGGCAGAGCCTAGCAGCTGCAGCGATCACCGAGGAGCGTGGCAGGGTGGAGTGGTGTAACAGAAACACACCGTAGAAATGCCAGGCATGGGTGGGAGGTGTCCAAGGAGGTTGGGAAGGTGAAAGCAGTGCCTGTAGCCAGGTGTAACTGGAGTGGCAGAGCTGATAATTGGGAATAGTTCTGTGCCTGGGGTAAACAGGAAAACTGTTAAGTGAAAGGGAAGATGAATACAAACTTGGGAGTTGATCCGAGATGCCCAGGAACTGTCATTTTTCAGAGCTAAATGGCATCTAGGATGGTGCCTCTGAAAAAGACAGAGGTGCTGCCTGCTGAGCATGGCTAATGCAAGCAGGTTTGGTCTGCTCTTTCTTTCCAGCTAAACTTTGGTTTGGTATTCCCATTCTGGCTGCTAGGGAAAAAAAACAGACACCTGCCTTCAGACTTCAGCACTGCCCGAGAAGACACTGAGCACGTTACACACTGGATCTGTGTATGCTTTGGAAAAGCAATGGGTTTGTGAGAACATGGAATCAGCGTGGATTTGATGAGGGCTGTTTGTGGATGAGGGCCCTGAACACATACAGCGTTTGTATCTGTGTGTAGGTCTCATACAGAAGGCTGAGTTAAAGTCTAAGCAAAGACAGGGGAAGGAATTGAACATCTCTGTCGAGTACCTAAATAGCAAAGGCAAAACCAGATCAGATAAGTGCATATAAGTGTGTGTATGTGTGTGTGTGTGTGTGTGCATATATATATATGGGTCCAAGTACTCACAAAAAGAGAACAGATCATCAACAGAGAAATGGAGAGAAAAACATTTACCCAAAAATGGCTTCCAGATGGAAAATTAAACAAAGGACCCAAATCACTATAGCAAATGCATTGCAGAAAGACAGGTAAAGCACCAGATTAATAAACAGAAAAGTTATACAATTTATTGTCTAAGATAACGTAAACTGTATCATTAAGTTTACTTCAGAAAATAATGCCAACCATATTGGTTTTACATGTCAAAAAAGATGTCTTATTACTGCAGTTAATTAGGTATAGCTTAGCTATAAACACCTAGGTCAGTATAACTGCAGCTGCACTAGAAAGGTTTTAACAGTTTGTTAAGAACAGAATAGATTCAAGACAGTAAAAACCTGTTTAGTCTAAGAGGAAGTTCTGACTATCAAAAAAAAAAGGCAAAGAAAACAACTCAGAATTAATAAGTTGCTAATTTGCATTCAGTAAAATATTTACAAAAACATTATTGATACGTTATTAGGAATCTGTAATCAGAACATGCACACTTTGATCTTACTGAAATGACCAGAACAATCCACCTGAGGTGGGGCTTCTTCCCACAGCCCAGAGCAGGCTCATTTTTGCTCACTGACACCTTTATTTTTAAATCTAGTACCACGAACACAGTGTGATCTCCCAGTGTGACCTAGAGGCAGGTTCTGGAGCAAGAGAGCCCTTTTCTGGAGCTCAGTACTCAAAGCCCAAACACCCTGAAGTGATGTAGCCAGTTCTGAGTGGCCCGATTCTCATTAAATGGCTCATTAACAGGCTGCTGCTTCAGAATCTGAAACACTCTGAAAGCTGCAGCTTTCATGAGGGGTATGTTACAGTTCCTTGAGACTTACAACCCTCCAGTCTTGTAAAGTCAGGTCACTTCTAGAACAGCTTGTTCAGCAATGTTTCCTGCTGTTTGTTCTCTGCCAGACATTTTTATCTTCTGTTAAACTGGGAGACCCTTCCCCCACTCCCCAGTTATCTGCTTCTCTAAGGGTTCGGCCTCACTTGCTTCTCAATTTCGTGTTCTACCAAACTACCAGCAAGAAGCTCCCCCAGAGCCCGGAGGTTTCTGTTCCATCCCTGTATCACAACTGGATGGGCACACGGGAACAGAACTTCAGTTCAGTTATGCTCCAGCACTGCACTTTTATACGTTTACATATAGGTCTATGTGTATTTATATACTTGTCTGCTATGCATAAAGAACAATGCAGAAACATGCTTATGCAGATGAAAACTGAACTGTCCTGCTGATTCCAGTAAAACCACTCTATCTTTAACCCAGAGGTTAGAGCGGTTCTGCTTTCGGCTTTCTCCCCACCACTCATAGCTTCCCTAAGCCTGAAACCCAACCCAAGTGGGGCAGCTCCCACAAATACTTGACTGAAGACAGGGACATACACAGTGGAAGAAGGTAACTATTTCTCTGCATGCCAAAACATAAAATGACTTTGACTTGACCAGCAGACCCAGCTGAAAGCCCAAGTCTCTGTAGAAGTGGGGCTGCCAGGGGACAGAGCAGCAATTGTGTCAACATGGACTGTGTTGACAGTGGTCCCCAACCTCCGGGATGCCTGGGTATGTGGTGGTTTCTGGTTCTTTTTAGGACAGAAGCCCCTGGAGTGCAGGCACGAGCCGGCAGTGTTTTCAGATGGAAAGTACGATTAATACAGAGCTTTTTGTCCGCTTGAATGCACCACTCCAGCCCGGGCAGACGGCCCGAGCTGCAGGAGCTCCCATGCCCGGCCGAGCGCTCTCCTGCGGCGGGCGTCCCCCCCTCCCGGGGACACGGGCGGGCGGCTCCAGCGAGCCTGCCGCGACCTCCCCCGCTCCCCTCCCGCGGCCGCACGGCGGGAACCCGCGGGCCTCTCCCCCGGGCCGCCCCGCCCCTCTCCCTGCCGCGGGGCGCCGCCGGGGTGGGATCGCTCCTCTGCCCTCCCCGGGGCAGGGCTCGGCGGGGCCGGTCCCGCGGAGCGGAGCGGGAGCGTGCAGTGCCGCGGCGATGCTGGGCGTGCGGCTGCGGCTCCTGGCGTGCTGCCTGCTGCTCGGCGGCCGCGGCCCGGCGCGGGGCGCCGCCGCCCTCAGCCGGGACGAGGTGCCCTCCCTTCGGAGTGAGTGACGCCTCCGGGGGCCGGCCCGGGGAGGGAAGGAGGGAGGAGGGGGGCGGCGTGCGCACAGCGGGGGCCCCGCGGTGGGTCTGGGGGTGCCGTCGGTCGGTCGGCTGCAGCGGCGGGTCCCGGACGGAGCCGGTCTCTTCCTCGCCGGCCGCAGCCCAGCCCCGTCCGCCCGTGCGCCGCTTGCAGGGTGCGGAAGCTGGGGGGCCGCCCTGCTGCCTGCCCCGCGTGCCAGGCGGCTCTGAGCGCTGGGGGTGGCCGGAACGAGCCCAGGCGGGGGCGAGTCTCCTGCTAGGGTCAGCACGGCACCGGCCCGCGGGGTTTCGGGGGTGGGGGTTAAGGTCTCGGAGGTGCGAGGAGCCTAGGGCTGGCACGGCCCCGAGTGCCCCTTTCGTTGTCCCTGCTTATTATGCCACTGCCCGTGGCTTTTGTTTCACCTGGAGCAAACACAGAGGATTTCTTCTCGCTTCTAATAAATTACAGCTCTTTTCCCTGTCACCGCATAAGCAATTCTCTCTGCATTGGGGGGGTTGGGAAGGAAGTGGGAGCTGGGGAGGAAGGAAATGAAGATAACTTGTTCTCCTAGTTTTGTTACAGCCTTTTATTCACTATTAGCCGTGTCCAACCTAAGTAAACAGGAACTTGGAGGTCCTGGTCAGCAATCAGCTCTTCATCTGGGGCTTCACATTAGCTTTTGGCTTCACTTCTGGGACTTTCTTTCTTGTCACCTTGTCCTTTGTAAAGGAGGGCCCTGGAAGAGGGCAAAGTGGGATGCCTTCCATCTACCCTGTTGACTCCTAAAGCATAGGCCAGCTGGTCTGTGCTTGGGTCCTTGGGGGTTTGCAGGCTTGTACAGCCCTTTTCACCTCTTCACCTGCAGGATTTGGGGCACAGAATCTTCCCCAAGCCCGGGAGCTTTGTAACAAAACCTTTCTATAAGAGCACCTGTGAAACACATGGTGTAGCTTTGTGAGCTGAAGGAGGGGAGCCCTTGGGCATTCCCAGGGTTTTGGTTTTGCTCTAGTTGTTTCATTGCCCCGCTCGAGGGGAGGGCTGAGACAGGTTCTGTGGAGCTGTTGCTGAGCCTGCCACCTCTTGTGTCTTCCTTCTGCCTTGAGCTGACAGTCAGGCCAGCACAGTGTTCTTGTCACTTCTGTTCCCCAAATACAGAATGGGATTGACATTTGGAAGGGTGCTGTATGGTTTGAGAATTATGGCCTGGTCCATCTTGGCATAAGTTGCTGCAGAACAAATAGGGGAAGCATGCAGTTATTAATGGAGATCGCCCAGCTGGGTTGTTTGTGTGGGGATGTGAGACCCTTATCTTTTCTCAACACTCATTACAGCTCTTGAGAGCCTTACAGATAAAGGCATCCGAAGGTTGAGAATCCTTCATCTTTGGGTTGCAGCATTGCTACCCCCACCTCCAGGAAGGTGCTATGTGCCCTGGAGGTAGATTGGGAGTTTGCAAAAGAAGTTTATTTAAGTATGAGTCCTGGTATACTGGTGAATTAACCTCTTTAATAAGTGTTTACTGGTACTAACATCATCCCAGTTTCCACTTATCTAGCAAATTAACAGTGTATTTTCTTGGTCAACCAAGATAAGTTTGCTGTGGGAAAGACATATGCTAGCAGAGGCAGAAACCCTTTCTGGCCATGTGGATAGAGACACCTGTGTCACCCGTGGAGGGTTTGGTTGGATAAGAAGGATGAAACCAGCACTAAACGCATACCTTCACAGAAGACTGGAAAGCAAAGGGCCAAGCTGGGTATCTGTCACAGTGCAGTGTCTGATGGTTTTTCAGTGAGCTTGGACACCTGAGAGCTGTAGAGATATGATGGATTAAAGGAACCTTGCTCTGCCCCCCGAACAGTTAAGGGCTTAATGTAGGGCATCTGTTAGGTGCTTGGGAGATGCAGTTAGGTAGGACTGGCTGATTCTCACCTGCTGCCAGTCAGAGAGGCTTGTCCCTGTTTCTATGGGATCACAAGCTGCTGATGCCTACAGCCATGTGGAAAACAGCCCCTGTCACCAGTGGTACAATCTGCACCATGTCATCTCTGTAAGTCAGCCTGCCTGATGTGCTCTGCGAAGAATCTGTAACTGAAATCCTCTCCATGGTCTGCATTCCTCTCTGTGCTGCTGTGTGTTTGTATGTTATGCAGGTGATGCTACACAGTTGTTACACAGCACCATGCCACTGCTGCTTCGAAATATGTTTCTTTTCTAGAGCTGTGTCTAAACTGTATGTGCTAAACCCAAACACAGTGTCTGGGTTGACCTCTGCCTCTCTCATACTTTGGATGTGGGCTATGTCAGTTTCAGAAGGTTTTGGTGTTATAGTTATTGCATCAGGATGTTAGGGGAGGTGGATTGCAGCAGCTAGAAAGCATGTATGGCAGAACTTAGCACTAAAATTTCAGTGCAAAATGGAAGTGCTGCTTGGGCTTTCAAAGTGTAACTTCCCAAGGCATAAAATAACTACCTTGCCTATAACATAAGAGGAACTGTGTGGGTTAATCAGCAGTGGGTTTCAGAGTGAATGCAGTAGCTGAGCTCTAAGGAGTTTGTGTTTTGCTGACTCTCGGTTCCTTGCCTGCCCTCATTTTTTTTTTGGTCTATATGCTCAGTTAAACATTTGCTCCCAAGACGTTAAACAGCTGACTATTTTTCACATACTTATTATGTGATGTCACATAGTTCAGTGAATTTCTACACAATTCCAAGAAATCTGGGATGTCAGGCTAACCCCACAACATCTGCTGTGGTCCCGTGCAGTCACGTATGGTTGAACAGTATGTGCCCAATAGGGAAGACATTCTTTAACCCTTGGCCACCAGCTCTCGTGGCTTAGATAAATCTTCCCATTTCCTATTTACCATGCAAAATATTTTCTTTCTGCCTCTATAGCTGCAGAGAGCAAAGAATGAATGTGGCAGAGAATATGGCAGTGTCAGCCTTAAACTTCTGCAGCCTCCAGTCCTCTGCCCCCTCAGAATTATGTTACAAGATACAGTATGACTTGTAACACTCAAGCCTGTACTCCATCACTGAGTATTTCTTGGTGACCAGTTGGGGTTTTTTATTTGAACATGACTGATGTTTTCGGGCAGCCCATTTCTTTTTTCCTATCCAAGTTGAGAAATATTACCTAGCCTTGCTTTTTGTGATCTTGCAAGTGATGTGCATGTTAAAGAAACTCGGTTGGCAGTGAATTTAGACCAATGCTCTTATTTTTTGAAGTGCCAGGTATTCTGATGGATATTTTCAGTTTTCCTCCTAAATAGCTCCAACTAAAACATTTGTCTTTTGATCAATTGCTGTGTTCTCCAGAATGACACTTCCTTTCTTTTATTCCTGCCACCTCTTACAGATAAAGGGATATTTATTATCCAAAGTGAAGACTCCAACATGTGCATTAAAGTGGACACAGTTGGCCTTGTTCTGGAAGACTGCGGTCGACTCTCAAAAGACATGTTATGGAAATGGGTGTCCAATCGCCGTCTTTTCAACATAGGCAGAAGTACCTGTCTGGGACTGAACCTCAGCAGGCCAGAGCAGCCGCTAAGTATGCTGGAGTGCGATTCAACTCAATACTCACTGTGGTGGAACTGTGATGGAAGAGCGTTAGTTGGTGTATCGGAGTACAGATTAGCCGTTGAAAAGAGCAAACGTATCGTGGCCAAAAAACAGTCTACTGATCAGTGGAAACAGTACATGTCGTATGACGAAGGCCTCTGTGAACGCCCATTTCAAGGTAAAAATAAAATTTTGCCATAGAATGTAGATGGGAGAAGTTTTCACAAGTTCTTTTGAAGTGAGGTCGAGTGTTTCTGATCCCTGCCAGCCTCTTGTGGTTTGGGACTCAGACTTTGGGGTTTTTTTATATGCGGTGGCTGAGGTCAGTATACCACACAGTTGATGTTATATAGACCCAAAAAAATCACCAGTATCCTTGCAAATCAGGAAACGCTCATTTCAAATCTTCTATAAAATAAAAAGGGGAACTAAGGATTTTCCATTGCTTGTCCTGCAGCTTTCATTATCAGATAAACCCAAAGAGAGAGAACATAGGATTTGGAATTCCCATTTCTGAAAATCAGCCTGTGATCGCAGCGTGAATGAACTGAATGTCTGCAACGTTCAGCACCTGAACTCTGGACATGCCAAACGGGGGAGCAGAGATCAGGCTTTTGATTAATCCCTCTGTACAGCTAGCGAAGGCGTAGGAATGTATGTCGAGATCCAGGTCTGCAGACCTGAACAGTTTTTCAGGTATAAGAACTAAGATAAACCCACTGGCTATGAAGGGCAAGAGACAGACTGTACCTTGACCCCTTCTGTAGAAAGACAGACCTAATGTTTGCACACTGTGTCTCAGACTGGAGCTGTTGATTTTCCCCATCTGAACTGGGTGTTTGGGTTGCAGACCTGGTCTCAGTGGTTTCCACTGTACATGTAGCTGGGCCTGGCCTCTGCTAACTCCAAAGTCATTCCTCTTGAGCTGCGATAACTGAGAAAGCCACAGTGCCCACCTCTTCTTTAAAACCTAGGGACATTTATACTTAAGACCAGACAGAAAAATAATTAAACCCTCAGGAAGTCTTACACATTTGCTATGTACACGTAATGGCATGAAAGTAGACCAGGCTTAGCCCTAGTTCTGCAGCATCTGGGACAAGAGGCTCAGCCTTAGGCAGGTGGTTCTAGTCTCGTTTCCGGACCAAAATAAGCAATCACATTTGCAAAATCTTTTGCCTCCAGTTTCTATTCTCATCCTTCACCCTTAGCACGTGCACAGGCAAGCCAGCCTTTTAGTCCTCCAGGCTGGGGGATGGCATCAATACCTTCAAAGCAAAAATTTATATAACTGTGATGAGAGGTCTATAGTTGTTGAATTTGGTTTCTTGCCAGGACTGAGATAATCCTCTGCACCTTCATGGCTAGCAGCATGCTAGCAGACAGACAGAGAAGCAATCCTGATTATTTATTTTTTTTTTAAAACCTGTCATCTTTGTATCATCTGTTCATAAGAGAAGGCTTTAAAGGGGATTTACAGTGTGTAAACTGCTGGTTTATATGTGTGCAGCCAGCCATTAACTCTGGAAATCTCTAGGAACCTGGCAGTATGTACTGATTCTGTAGTTGAAGGACTTTGATCTTTAGGCTATCAACATGGGACCTTTGATAAACAATTTCATTGGAAGTGTGATTGTGGTTCTTTGACCTTTTGTAGAAGCTCTGAGGTTGAATTGACGGTCACTGAGGTAAAGCATTTACAGCTTTTGGTTGCACTGGATTCTGCCAATATTTTGGTACTCAAAGTACCAAGGAGAAAAACTTTTAAAATATTTTATAAGACATTAATTGATTGTGACAATGGATGAATGTACACCAGTTCTTTAGCATTGTTTCCCACAGCAGAAAAACTTAAAAATAAAGTTTATTCAATATTCCTTTGTCTTTCACATTTCCTTTCCCAGAGAATGGCAAAAAGAGTGGGAAAAACATTTTAAGTCCACTTTTTATCAAGAGTGGGAGGAGCAGGGGAAAAAATGCTGAATTGTTCATCTGTCATGGACTAACAAATAAAAAATAAGTAGAGTTTGCCTCTCAGAGTGTACTGATTCTGCTAACTGTTGTTTTATGTAGTTCTGAAGTGTAAGTGCAGGTTTTATATGTTAATTGTTCTGGTTTTGTGGTGGGTTGTTTCAATTGCAGTAAATTATCAGAATGTACCTAGTTTCCTGGTGACAGATTTCATAAACTGTAATGTCCAAATTCCATTTGCTGAAGTTATGCTGCTCATAACTGCAGTGCTCTGTTAGCAATTAAAATTAGAAAACAACTTTAGACATTTTACTTTTATCATTATTGCTTAAAAGGAGAATAATGAAACATGGGACCAAAGAGATTTCTGTGGTCTGCATTCTTTTAATCTCTAAAATTTGTTTATTCCAGAAACATACACCTTGCTGGGAAATTCTTTTGGCTTCCCATGCGTTTTCCCATTTAAATATAACAACAAGTGGTATTATGAGTGCACCCGAGATGGAAAAGAATTTGACTGGTGTGCCACAACAACTCACTATGAACAAGATGAAAAGTGGGGGTTTTGCCCAAATGCTGGTAAGATGTTGCTGGTCTTCTCTTCCCCTTGAACTCACTCCCCAGGAGTACCTTTGTTCTTTGTTGGTAATTCTAGGATACATTGGTTTGGATTACTTCCCTTCTCTTGGAAGGGAACGTCTTTAAAAAACACCAAAAAAATGCTTCAGCAAATTGTATCTTAGCTTATCACGTTTGGCCTTTGGAGACCAAAGCCCTCATCCCAAAAGTAAAACTACAGTGGGTGAGCAAAGAGGAGGTTAATTCTGTGCAGCCCCGTTGACCTTCCTCTGCAGCTAAACCTCTCTCCTCTGTCTTGGTGATACATAGGGAGCTTCTCCAAAGCACGCAAAGGTAAGAGCTGCTCTTGCAAAATCACCTTCTGCTTTTGACTGCATTGTGTCTTGCACGTTCCTTCTCTGCCGTGTGCTGCTTGGACACGTCGTGGGCCTAAAACACTTTGAAGCAATAGCTTTACAAGTACTTGCCATCGGAAAGATTTCAGATGTATAATCCTTGTGAATGTTCCAGCTTCTTGCAAAAATAAACAGAGTAGTATCTTCTGTCAGCAGAAATGGCTTGGAAAAGCGCTCCCTGCTCAAGCTACATTTCTCGTCTCTGTTCCAAAGCATCTTAAAAACAGGTGTAAATGTGTCCTTGTAATGAGGATTTCTGGGCCATCATTATAACAGGTGGTGTTTTCAGCCTTGCTTGTACTTTGTAATCACAGTAAGTTTATACCCTTGAGTGTGAGATAGGAGGAGATGCAGTGACCGCTCCCTGACAAGTTGGGTGAGATGTTCATCAGTTGCCTATTTCAACATGCAGGTTTAGGAACAAATGGTCAGCTGGTAGAGGTTAAAACACAGCTCTGTTGGCTTCATGAAAGCTGTGGAAATCACCACCAGCTGCAGATCAGGTCCTGAGTATTTTATCAACCGTATGAAATATGGAGCAGCATTTTGTTCCATTAGTGCCCTATTTCTTTAACACAGGGACATGAAATAATTCATAATCCTGCTTCCATTGGGATGCTAGTCATTTGTTATTCGAGGTGTTATATTTCTGATTAGTTTGTAGTCTCAGGCTGTTGGTGACAAGTCTGTTTTTGAGCAGAGAGTGGCTGTGATGTTTTTTGGAAGAAGAACCCCAACACACACCTTTGCTACCAGTTCAACCTTGCGTCTGTGCTGACGTGGCACGAGGCACGGGCTGCCTGTCAGCTGCAAGGAGGAGACCTGCTGAGTGTCACCGACCCTGAGGAGCAGAACTACATAAGTAACTTAAGCAGTGAGTAGACATTTCTCTGGGGACCTTGTAGGAAACCTGTAGCTAGAATTCCTCTTTACCTGCGAAAAAAGAGTAAGATTTGGAGCTTAATAGTCTGTGTGATGTCTCTGCTGTTGCTGCTTGTGAGGCTTTGTCACGTAACATGCATCAGCAGAGCTGTTTGAAAAGGAAGGGTGAAGGTGAGTGACCACCTTAATAACCCGAGTCCCGAAGAGGTGGTATGTGTTACATTGAGGGTGCGATTCTCTTAATTCTCCCTCCCCACAGAGACTCCCATTCATTCTTGCAGCTGCCATTATGGAGCATATTCGTTTTCCTTGGTGAATTACACAAATATTTACCTCTTCTCCACTCTGCCCTGGTGCTCCTTTCTCCTGTTAGGTGTTCTGTGCAAGGTTGACTGCACCAAATGTGAATGACAAGAACATTTCTGCAGGCTTGAAATAAATGTCCTGTGGGGGGGGGAAAAAGTGTCAACTCTGTGTCCATAAGAGGGTGGTACTCCTTCCCTGATAAGCCTTTTCCTTTCCCTGTGCTGCAGGCACCTCAGATGAGTTTTGCAGAGCCTTTTGACAGTATTTAGGTTGTGTGGGGAGGACCAAGAGGACTAGGGAGTGGTAGGGCTCTGATGATGCAACAGGCTGCATTGGGTTTCTTGCCCATTTCTTCCCATTAGTGCTGATTTTCAATTGCAGGATGTAAACTAACAGGAAGTTAAAAAAATTATTTCATTAGCCTTTTTATAAGCCTGCTGCGGGCTGTCCAGGGACTGGAGGTTGTTTGGTGTATGGAAAACTGAAGCAAGCTGGCATTCTAGATGTAACTTCTAAGGTCAGCAATAACTTCTGCAGGAACGGGTTGTAGGTTGAGTAGCTTTTGAAGGATGCAGCCTTACAAATTCATTAATTTTCATCTCTGTGTTGATTAACAAAGTAATAGATTTTTTCTAAGGACAGAACAAAAGGGCCTGAACTTTCTGGAGACTGATATGAAGTTTTGTTTGATTCCTGTTGTAAGACGTCAGGAGAGCAGATCTGTACCTGTAGATATTTTAAAACATGGGCAAAGCATGATGAATTACTTCATGCCTTTTTTTTTTTTCCTGTTTCAGAGCAGCTGAATGCCACGGACATGATGCTGTGGATGGGCCTGAATCGCCTGGAGCAGAATGCTGGCTGGCAATGGTCAGATGGAGCACCACTTGCGTTTGTGAACTGGACAGCAAGTACTTGATGTTCCTCTTGGATATGTTATAGCAGTGTAATTGTGTGTTCTCTGTAACAAGACTGCTGTTTCTACAGCTATGTTTGAAAGTAAATCAAGTGAATGAGTGTAGTATTTTTTTTCTTGCTTTTTTTTCCATTTGAGAAATATTTATTCATATTCATGAACTAAAAGCCCCTTCAAAGGATGTAGCACCAGTTGAGATGACCTGTTCAAAGCATTAATGATCTAGGCCTTTCATCATTTACTTTTAAAGTGTTTTTAGGTTTCCAGCTGCATATTTAAAAGCTGTGCTGTAGCTTGCTTCGTGGAGGAAAGGAGTTTCAGTTCATTCAAGTTAACATGCTGTAATTAACATGACCACATTAACAGGAACTTTGTGACTCAGTTTGCTGTATTTTGAGGTCTGCCCACCAGCAGATATAACACAGACACTGGAGCTGATTTCAGCCTCTCATCTGATAGCAGCAGCCCAGGCAGGATTGCCACATGTGTGTGATGACTGTTCAGCTGCCTGTGGTATTGGTGTAACATTACTAGAAGGAGTGTGGGGAGGCATTCATTCAGTAAGATGCTGAGAGCCTTTACAATGCCATCTTACAAGTAAGAACTGATTTTTTTTTTTCATAATTTGTGCCTCTCAAAAATGTGTTGGCAGGTGTCTCTGATGACCGTTATAGAGAATATCATTGTGGAGTGTTTAGCTCAAAACTGAAGTATGGCTGGCAGAGTTACATGTGTGAAGCCGGGTTGCCTTTTATATGTAAAAAGTATTTAAACAAGACAGAGTATGAAACATGGGGTAAGTCTCTCTGTGTTGCTGTACCTTATTTATGGGTGTGGAAGGACAAGAGGAAACCCCCTGAATATAAAGTCAGCAGAATGGGTTTGCTGGTTTAAGCTAAATACATTTTGTTTAAATGTAGCCCTCTAAAACATGTTGAGAGTTTAAAAGCTAACAAGTAATTTTAATGTACATAGCATTTAATTGGTTCCTTACATGGCCAGAGGCTCGTTGTCTGTATCGTACAGTAGAGCCACACTTCTGAGTTTAAAAATAGGTATTCAGCTTTGGAGGGAGTTAACCAGTGGCCCACAGAGAAGAAAGTTGTATAAGCACAGCTCAAAACTTGCAGTTATTTTTATGCCATGCTCTATTTTTGATGTACAAAAATATCATTGTACATGTATTTCTAAGGTGTTTATATAATGAGTGCAGGATATTAGTGTCTCAGACTCTCGTTCTGTGAGAAAGTTAGAGAACTGAATTTATTACAATGTTACTTTTTGTTTTGATAAGAACAAGTTATACAGATTCAACTTCTTCCCAATAACTTAAAAGAAAGTTTCCCTGCTTGTTTCAGATAATGAGGCAATGCATCTGACAGAGCTTTAGCTGGTTTTGAATCGTGTTTGGAGGTAATAAGGGAGATAAAACATGTTTTAAACTGAATAACAGATCCATTAATGTGCTTGCACTAGTCTAGCAGCCCAAATGGTTGAATCCTAAAATAAAGTGGGAGAAATTTCAGTTTGCTTGGTAGGTGATGTTCCATAGAGCATGTGTTTTGGCCTCCTTAAGTCAGCTTGGATGAATGTTTTCGGCATTTGAAGATTAAAAAAAATAGCTCTGAATGCGTTATGAACATAGCATAACCTTGGCAATTCTATCTAATGTACACAAACTTTGTATGCTTAATTAAAAGATACATGGAAGTATTATGCCACTCGTTGTGACGCTGGCTGGTACCCACACAATCGCAACTGCTACAGACTTCATAAAGAGGAGAAGAGCTGGAACGATGCATTTATCTCATGCCAAGCTGACAATAACGAGCTCATTAGTATATCCTCCATGGCAGATGCAGAGCTGCTCCTTAACTTGCTTGAAAGTGGTGAGTTTGGGGAGTTGATTTTCTGTGCAGTGTTTGTTGAAGTGTTTCATGATGCTCTTTTGTGCAGACCTTTGACATTGTTAGCCGCTGAAGCACCATCTTCCGCAGCACTCCCGAATGATGTTTACAAAAAGAGAAAGCACGATGCCTGCTCCTTCTAGGAGGCTTAAAAATGCACAGCGCTGCCTTCGCCAGCAATCGTGCTTTAAATAAAGGAATGAATCAACTAATTAAACACAATGAGACCACAGCAAACACACTAGCTTTTGTCCTTTCCTGGTCTTGGCTTGTTCCTTCCTAAGCATTTCAAAATACTCAGTGATCATCCTTATGCAAGAATTGTGTTTGGAAGCAATCCCAATGCAGAGTATCTTTTGCTTTCATCCTGCCCTTGCCCGCACTGCAGAGCTGCTGCCTCTGGTATGCTGGCAGATTCTCCTCTGATGGCAGCGGAGTGTGTCAAAGGAGTTCTGCTAGTCCACGTTCTTCTAAGAGGTAGCATAATTGCACAAGGAACTTGATCAAAAGCTACTGGGTGCTGCAATACCCAGACTTTTTTTGTCATAGCAGCAGCAAAGAAAAGTAAACATTTTGTGCCTGCAGTTGACATTGGAGTGCTGGCAGAGCTGCACAGCTGGGCCGTGAGTTTGAATGTGCCAGAGCTGGTACACAGTGACATGTTTCATCAGCTCTGGCCACAGAATGGTGCATTGCACTGGATTTACTTAACATCATCTCCCATTACTATCCCTCCTGCCACCCATCCTCTTCGCTGTCCTGCCTGTCCTTCTCCTTGGAGACGAACCACTGTGTCATCTTCCTCGCTCCCGTTCACGCCTTCCATAGATAACAAACACCATTTTTCCCAGAGATGCTGGAATGGGTAGATGTGATTGTTCTCAGCTTTGTATCTGGCTTCGAACTCCACTGCTTCTGTTTCCGGCTTCCTTTCAGGGGAAGGGCTGACATGCCTGAAAGCCTGCCTGCTTTCTCTAGCTGCAGTAATTGGTCAAGATGTTACCTCAAACCACAAGGCTTGTCATTCCTGTGTTTGCCAGCTGCTGTGGCTACTGTTGGGCTGTCGTGGGAACTTAAAAGCATCACTCAGAGAAACCTAAAGCTGAGTGTGCCATGGGAGATTAGAAAAAAGAATCTTGCCCTTCCATGTCAGGCTTTCTGCCCCGTGCACTTCAAAAAAAGGTGCATACGCTCTTAATTGGTATTTTTCATGATTTCAAATCATGTTATTGTATGTTGATCTATTTTTAAAACAATTCAATCTTCAAGGGCAGCAGAACATTATCTCGTCAGTGTGATTTCCTGAAATTCATACAGCGATTTGGTTGATTGGTTGGTTCTCCCAAGAGAAGGTAATTCTTAGGAAAACCCCAGGAATAATTTTGCGTAGTGGCGTGGAAGGTACAGGAAAATCAGGCATTATTTCTTCACCATTCTTCACTTTCTTTTTTACAGAAAATGTAACTGAAACGTGGATTGGGTTATACAGCAATAGCACCCCAGTTGTTTTTGAGTGGTCAGATGGCACCCCAGTAAAATTTACAAACTGGGACAGCCAAGAACCTAGCACCTTTCAAAGAACAGGACAACTCTGTGTTTCAGCACAAGGACCTGTAAGTTTCCTTTTATTATTTGAAAGAGGAAGACACTCGTGTTTTGGCTCATAAGAAGTTATTTTCTCAGTGTCTACTTTTTCAAACCATGACCTATAGGCTTTGTCTTTTGATTCTTAATGTATTCATGTGATAGATGCAATGTAGAAACCAATGCATTTTGCAGTGCTGATGCACGGAAAATTAATCATAGATTTTGAGCTTATGATCAATAAAAAAATGTTACATATGGAAAACTTGCCAAATGGAAGAGAACGAATGTGAGTAGCTATTTTGGTAAAATAATTTAATAACCAAGTAGTTTACATTATAAGTTATGATGCATCGGTCCTTGGCTTGAAAGCTTCAAAGTCATGCTTTGAAAAACTGTCAACTGGGCCAATTTTTATCTTGCTGTCAATATGTATAAATTTAATGTAGTATCTTTCAAAAACAGACAGTAGTCTGTATCTACGTAACATTATAAAAGTTGAGAACAGGACGATTGACCCCCAAAGCAGCCAGGTTGTGTAAAACTGGGAGTAGTGTTCAAATAGTGTTATGTCCTGACAAATCACAACTCACAGCACTGTCAATTGTTTCATAATTTGGACATAAATGTGCTTTACTTTTACAGCTAACTGTACTTAAATTCATTAACACGTGACTTAAAATAGGCCGCATCATTTTGGTTTTTGTTGTTGTGAAGTATATTTGGCTGAAGTGTGAAAACTGGACCAAAAGGGGTTTCTGTTGTCTCTTCGGTAGTGTGTCCAGGTTATGAACTTTATCTCATGGGAAAGCTAAGACACTAGGATGACCTGGAAAAGCAGATTCCTGTTGGAAACAGAAAATAGTACTTTGGTAAAATTTTGGGGCTTAGGTACACAGAACAGTATTTTAGTCAGTTTGCAAGTGTAAACAAACAAAATGTAAAATACATGGGAAAATGAGGTTTAAAATACAATTCTTCAGGCATTCTTTTTTGGTACATGTCCAGTATGTATAGATGTCTGAAAATTGTATCATACACCCTTTGTAATATCATGAGTAAGGACTGTTCAAATATGAAGATTGATCTTTCAAAGAGCTATAATAGGAAGAAAGTTCCTGTCTGTTCTGAACAGTGTTGTGCCATAGTGTTAGTTAATTAAAATGCATTATATCCCAAAGAGTGATTCAAAGAGGAAAACCCTTTTGTGGGATTGATTTCAACAGTCTGACTGAGAGTCTTGGTAGAAATAAATGATTTGTCTAAGGATAAATAAACGGAGTGAGAAGAATTACTGGGCTTTAGTGAAAAGTTAGAAGGAGTGAGTGTAATCTAGTGTGTGTGTTTGTATAGGTATACATGAGAATATGAATACATATGCACTACACTTATTTACTCCCTTAGGAGGGACGTTGGAAAGTTAAAACATGTGAAGACAGATCTTTCTACATTTGCAAAAAAGCAGGAGAATTTAATGGTGTCTCTCCTGAGCTGGAGTCAAGTTGTGCAGAGGTAAGTGGTTTTGTGGTTTTGTTTATGTTAATTCCATTTTATTAGTAAGGCTCTTTATAGGCAATCCCAAAGTACAGCTATAGAACATGTGGATGTAAATAGATAATTTTAGGTTTTCATGTTAACAACATGCGTGTTTTTCTAGGAAAAATGTCATTGTTTGCCTTAAAAGTATGTAAACTAAACTTTAATGTAAGATTAAAAGCTTTCCCATGATACCTTTCATGGCTCATTGTGCTGTCAGCAGTTGTGACCCAAGTTCCTATTTCTTTCTAGATCAAAAGTGAAAACCCTTTTGTCCACCATCTGTGCAAATAATGGATGTTATATGATGCCTCATCCCACACATGGTTTTCATACAGAGAAATGGAATGTCAGGGTGAAAAACAATCAGTTTCATTGACACGGAGAGTGAACTCTTCCACTCGTACATTAGCATTCCTTTTACTTTCAAACAAAAGTGGGAAGGAGCACAGCTATCTAAATAGGATATTGCAACAGGTTTTCAGGCTTTTAGGCTCTGCATTCTAGAAGTAAAAGGCAGTGTTTTAAAATGCAATTTTATTTGCCATCCTTTTCACAGTGTGAAAAGAACGAACGTGGACTTTGTGGTGTTAAAATTTTATTCAAAACTCCTGAGGAGTTTTCTAAACATTTTTTTTTAATCAACAAAAATCTCTCTTCTCTAGCTTCTTTAACTCTTAGTGCATTGTCTTCCTTTTTTAATTACCTGTCCTTTTTCTTAAGAAATCAAGAAAGGCAACCAGTTCAGTTAAACTATAAGAATGTGGAAGCTGACCTGTTTGGAGCTGGATGCAGTTTTCCCCAGATGGAGCGTTCTGGTCATACCATTATGGAGGCAGAAGTTACTGCTTGGTTCCAGCTTAACATTTCCAAAAGTTTAGGGTAACTTCATTTCATTTGGGCCAATGTATTTCATCACTCAATAATTCTGTGGGGTTTTAGTGTAAGAAAGATTTGTCTCAGTCCTGACTATGTCAAAAACGCGCAGAACATCAAGACTTCCAGTTGCAGTCAGGAACTTGACAGCACTTCAGCTTCTCATACCACACAGGATCAAGGATTAAGTGATATGGGGGTCACTGCTTAGAGGTAGCTTGGTCTGCTCTGCCAGAATTCCTACTCAGGATAAATTTCTGCTTGTTGACTTTTCACACCCTGTAAAAACATATGCTGAAGCCTGTTATCAAAACCTTGGTTTTAATAGATCCTTTTCGTTCCAATGTGACAAAAGTTATATTCATTTAATCAAAAGAAGTCAGTAGTAGAATCACAAAATATCCTGAGTTGGAAGGGACCCATAAGGATCATCAAGTCCAACTCCTGGCTCCATGCAGGGCCAGCCAAGTCAGAGCATGTGACTGAGGGCATTGTCCAGACACTGCTTGAACTCTCTCAAGCTTTCCTAAAGCTACATTTGATTTCAGACATTTTGTCTTGACGATTCACTCTCTTTTAACATTGAAGGTGTATGTTATTGGTAGTTTTGGCCTAATTTTCCAGGCCTAAGCTTTTATTTCATTCAGACTTACCCCTTTTCCCCATCTTTCTGTTGCTAAGTCACCTAAAAGGTACAGAATATCTGCTGGTGTTTCTCACATTTGATCTTCTGCTTCGTTAACCTTGTACTGTCATTCCTGTTGGATTGCTAGTAGATTCTCAGGGAGCTTTGGCCTCGGGCACAGTTGTTTGCTTTTATAAAGCTTTATAGTCTTATGTGTTATTACTGAGCTTTCATCTCATGTTGATTTTATGACTTGTGCATCAGATGAACTAGCCTTCAACGTTTTCTGTGGTTCTGCTGATTGCAGGTTTTGCAATACGTCCATATCAAGTTACCAGAAACCTGAGCTCTTTTTTTCCTACACTTCTGTCATCCTAAGACATAAAAAGTGCTAAGCACTTTCTTCCTTTAGCAGGTCAACTATTCTTTTTTTCCCTAGTCAGCAGGCGATCAGGAGAATAAATATTTTATTGCCAAGGTCAGATTCTCTGGGCAGTTTTCCTCAACACTGAAATAACAGGTTCTTAAACATTTTCTTTGAACCAGCTTTTCAAATGGGCTGTGGAGCTGTCAGCTGCTTGATTATCAAGTCAGAGGTTTCTGTGTGCAGAACTGACTGTGTTTCATACCCGTGGCTTTCTTCAGTCCTCTACACTTTAATTAGTGCATCAAAAGGCAACAGTATAGTACTAAATCAAGCTTTTGTCCTTATGGCTGTTGTAACATGAGGTAATTGGACTTTTAAGAAGAGAATTGCTGTTATGGCTACAAAACCTCACAAAGAGCAGGAAGGCAGCTGTGCAGAACAAGAGTCTGTTCAGCCGCGTGTTCTGCCTCTCGTGGGTGGCGGCACAGACTGATGTTTGGGGAAGAACAGGACAAGGCAAACACAGCTAAAGCTTCCCTCAGTTTTACCTCGACGCCCAACCATTCAGGGGTTTTCCTGAGCCTTTTAAGATTTGTGTATCTAACAGCCCACATTGGATTTCCCCCTCTGAGTGCTTGATGATTTCCTCTTGAACTCACGCGAACTCTTTGCCTTCACGGAGTTACTTGGTGGAGAGATCGATAAATCTACCCGTTGAATGATGAAATGCCACCCTCTTTCCATGTTGAGCTTTCCTCCTGCTAGCTTAGCTTTGTTTGTTGTCCCCAAGGTCTTGCTCTGATGTAGTCACCCGCCTTGATGACACTCACCATTTTGTAGACCTGTTGTACCCTCTCTGAGGCTTCTCCTTTTTCCAGGCTGAAGAGTCCCAGCCTGCTCAGTCACTGCTCTTGTGGAAGCAGCTCATCATTCTTGATACCCTACATTTCTAATATTCTTTTCTGAGGGATCAGAACTCCAAAAAATGACAAAAAATGAAATTAAAAGGACAGGTCAGTCTTCTCAGTTCTCTCTCTCTCCTCACGATTCTTAAGGTTCAATTTGACTTTTTGACTGAGCTGTTGTTTCCTGGAATGTGGCCATCATAACTGCCAAATCTCATTCCTGAGATTTATTTACTTATTTTATTCACTTCATATATATCTGCTGTGAATGCCATCTGCCATTTTACTGACCAGCCTTTTACATGTGGAATTTCTCAATCTGTGCTTGCCCTCAGTGCAAGCTTACCCACCTCCTGTTACTCCACAATTCTGTTATTTTTTTCCAGAGTAAAGATTAGTATCAAATTACCTTCCTCCATCCTCTAGGCACCAAGAAAGCTTTAAGAGGAAGGTCATGCAGTGCTATTTGTGCCAGATAAAAATTTCCAAGAAGTTAGGAGGATTCTGTTTGCCTCATTCTAGTCAGTGCATTTATCACTCAAAAATTCCAGCTGAGGGAAACCAGACACGTGCTGTTTCTTACCTGCATCCCCATAGAAGGTTTTTTAGGCAATACTTAACCCTCTTCCAGCCCCCACTACCTGGGTTCAAGTGTCCTCTGTGCGACTTCCTAGAGCCCACTGGGTCCCCAGGTGCTGCCGAGCTCTGGGTGTCTGCCAACATGTTTTTGCCATGGGGAAGTCCCACTGGGAAGAGACTCCACCCGAATGTTTATTGCTGTTTGCAGAGCTGAGGTCTGAGCGATGTGTACGTGTCGCTCAGGTGAAAGCACGGAAATGGGCCCTGCGGTTTGTTTTGCTTTTGTGCCGTACAAAGGACTGTGTCCAGCCATCTTCTAGCGCTGAAGGGGGTGACAATATTTGGCAGCAGAACCGTCAGCTACCCTGAGGGCAAACATGCTCCAAACTGAAAGCTGAAATTTGCCTCCCCAGATTCCGCAGGGCTGAAGGATGTGCCTGAGGTTTGCTTGATGTCCTGAATAAGTCTGCAGCATCTTCTTGTGCATTTTATTGCACTTGAGGATGGAGAGCAGAAAAAGAGCTTACCAGTGTCCCCTTTCTTCTCTTTTTGTGGATGGCATCACCATCAAGTGCTGTTTGGTGTCTGCCTGTGTGCTGTGCTTGCTCCCTGTTGTGCTGCTTTGCGAGCTCCCCTGCAAGCAGCACCTCCCTCATGGAAGAGGCACAGCGAGATCAGCTGGTTCTCCTGTCTGAACGTGGCTTCAAGATAGATTGGACAGAGATACTTTATCATTTCTCTGTTCTCTTGGCTATTTAAAACACTCAGGCAGGAAGAGCAGGCAGGTACTCTGCATAAACTCAGTCAGACAGAACTCACCCCAGTCCTGGTAGCATCTTATGGACACCCAGAGATGAGTAATAAGGAATAAAATATTCATAAGAAGAAATTAGGCAGGGTGACCACTGACTCAGTGTTCTGGCTCCCATCACCTGATAAGCCATGGAAATGAGTCCTTTTAATTCTGCACTATTAGAGTAGGATGATTGGTAATTTTTTTTTTTTTATTTTTATTTTTTTTGTGGAAGCTCTTATTTGAAAATGGGAAAGGGAGCTGTGAAAAGGTGAAGAACTAGAATGAATTACTGTATGAAAAGCCAGCAATTTCTGGAGTAAATATTTCTTTTTACAGCTGAAGACAGAGAGCAGCTGTAATACCTTTTTGTTACAACTGAACTCAATCTGACATGGCAGTGTTTACCCTGCACTTCAGGTATTAGGTATCAGCAATGAGTTACCATGAGTGGAAACCACCAAGTGCTACTACACGCTTCATGCAAAGAGATGGCTGTCTGGGGGGCCTGGTGTACCTCCCCAAAATCCAACAGTAAAACAATATTCAAAGTTTAAAACGGAAACACAAGTAGAATGTGGGGAGAAGAGCTTTAACAGATGCCTGCATTTTTGTCATACCTACTGAAGATTTTATAATGAGTGTGTGGGTTAAGCCAGTTTTTGCATAATTTAAAGATTTAAGCTTCAGAATTTTCTTAAATTTACCAATGTTTTCAGTGACCTTGAGGGTAACTACTCTTGAACCGTGGCAGAAAGGGAAAGGGCTACAGGGATGTCAGTGCTGATCAGACGGAAAGTACAAATAGGGATCAAGTTTTTAACAGATATATAATTACTAATAATCTATAAAACAATGTTCGTTTCTTTCAAGGGATGGGAAAGACATGGTGGATATTGTTACAAAATCGACAGTACCCCTCGAAGTTTTGAACATGCCTCCAGTGGTTATTTCTGCCCATCTGCACTTGTATCAGTAACAAACAGGTAGTTAATCCTATTAGACAGCGTGAAGATACCTCTAACAAGAGCTATTCTAACTTTAGAAAGTCTTGCATGGCAAAAGATATTACCATTATGAAATAATACTTGTGTGAGAGGCAAACGTAATTACTAACATTGGCTAAAATCAAACATACACTTTGCTTTATTGTTCACTTGAAAATAAATTTAGTAGAAAGGAATTGTTAGGCTAATAAATGGAGCAGTGTGCACACGTGGGCGTGCAGGATTCTAAACAAGGTGCCCTCTACAGAGGTATGTAACATCTTTAAGAAACTCTATTAGTGTACTTGAAAAGTATACTAAAAATTTAATGTATTTTTATAATAAAAATGTATAAAAACTTTAATTCAAATTAATGTTTTATAAGTGTTTCTCGTTATGTATGCATTTTATGTGAGTTCTCAGCAAATAGGGAGAGAGTAAATGTCAGAAAGCACTTGATGTCTGTCTTCCCTTGCTTTGTCCTGTTTACCTGTACTCCAGCTTCAGCAAAGGCTTTCTCCTTGGCAGGTGTCCAGATCCTTGGGTTTTCTCTCATCTCTTAGTGACTTACCCTGTATGTTGGATTCCCGTTACAGTTTATGGCGATAGATTGCATACATACTTTAAAAAACCCAGTCAACCAAAACAAAGAAATCCCCCCAAAAAAAAACAGTAAGGAGGAAATCCCCTTTCCTTTTGGGACAGGGCAAATACTGTAACCACCAGCAATAAAAGGAATGATAGCTAGAAATATTAAGACACAGACTACTCCTCCTAAGGGTTTAGATCGGTGGGAATTTGGCCTGCCAGGGGGTTTCAGGCCTGCATACAGCACTGTGCTGCAGGATGACAGTAATCCTTACAGGGAGGAATAAGGACAAATTCTTAAGCTGAGCGTTTCAGGGAGCTGAGGGCATGCTGCACACTGCTGGAAGCACACCTTCTCTCTTTTTCTTCATTGCTTTTTATCTGACAACTTTTCCTGGGCATAGCTGTCGCTCTTTATTATGTTCCCAGAATGGCAAAGGAAACTTACTTTAACTTCTTCTTTTCTTTTCTAAATTACTGCTGAGCTTTGTTTTTCTATTGTGAAAAATGCAAAACCTTTTCATTGTATTGATCCTGAAATATTCATTAAAGCGTAGGTTGTAGAGGATGGAGAGTTAATATACAAAGACAGCATGCAGAGGAAATGAAAGTTAAATAAAAGTTCTCAGTCACTCTCAGTGCTGCAGATGTGTTCAATTTTTTACATTAATGCGATTCTTAGGTATTTAGCCATTCTTTTCACGATATGTGAAACCAATAAGTTATGGAAGTCTTTACCAAACTGGGATTTACTTTGCTGTATATTTGTTCACAGGAAGCTGATTAAATGAGCTTGTAAACTATAGCATTTTTTTGTGTAATGCTATACCAATTATAGCTGAATAAATTGCATGCAAGTGACAAATGGGTTACTATATGCAGTAATTAATACTTCCAGAAAGGTGTAAATCTCTCACATAACTTTAATGAGGAAATTTAAAAAGGAAAAGTGATTCCTTCTGTATTCAGGCCAGCTAGAGCTTTGAGCCCTTCAGCTCTGGTTTCTCAGGCTGTTTTGTGTGTCTGGTTCTAATAGGATACTTCTGTGCAGAGCTGCTTCTTTGCTCTCTTTAGCTTTTTCAGACCCACTGCTTTTCTTCTTCATAAAAGGAGTGTCTTATTTTTATCTGTGCATCGTTAATGTATTCGGGTTTTACATCTGCCAGTATAAGCATTGGTCTTATAAAATCTTAATCTACTGTTTTTTCCTTTGTGCCCAGATGCTGGGGGAGGGGGCAGGGAGGGAAGAGCAAAAAATGGGTAAAGTTCTGGTTTATATTACAGATTTGTGCCTGAAGTTCCCCACAACATTCTATAAAGAAAATGAAGTACCTTTTTTTTTTGCCCCTTGCATAATTTAAATCAATTAATGAGATTAATCAATTATTCACTGAAATACCAGTTGGCCTATTTTATTCTAATAAGCTTTTTGTCTTGACTATTTTATTAAGGTTTGAACAAGCTTTTATCAACAGCATGATCCGTAGTGTGGAAAAATCTGAGGGAGCTTATTTTTGGATAGGATTGCAAGACCTTAACAACACAGGGGAGTACTTTTGGCTAGGTGAAGCAGGGAAGAATCGCTCCGTGAGCTACACAAACTGGAACAAGTACCAGCCACGTGAGTAACATGCTGACAAAAACCCAAGAAATGGCTGGGAGGGGGGGCAATGCACTCTCTTTCCCCCCAACCAGTGACTTAGCAGTGGCTGAAGAGTCCCAGTCCTTTCCTCTCTGCCTGGTCGAGGGAGCAGAGAGACAAGTATATGTTTTCTGTCAGCTATGTAACTTCCTTCCACAGATTTAGTTAGATTAGTTGGATGTTGGGGAGAAGCTGGAGCTTCCTTTCCTGCTTCTCACCCATGTGCCTTTGTCACGGGCACCCTGTTTGTGGCAGGATGCTGGGCATTGCTTGGCCCACTCCCCAGGCTGAAAATTAACATTTTCTTCTTCATCTGTAGGGAAGACAAAGTAATATAAAAACTTGTGAGTTGGAGAGTTGGCAGTGATCTCACTTACAGCAGCAGCCATGAGGAAAAGACTGAGTCAGGAAGAAAATGTACTCTTTTTTTTCTGTGAGATGTTTTTCATACATTTCTTTTTGGCCTTTTCAAAGAGGCCATCATGGCTTTCCAAGACTCTGAGCTAAAGATCCCAGAGAAGTCATGAATTTTATTCAGTAACAGTCACAGTTTGTAACTTTGCATTTAATATCAAAAAAAGAGAGGAGAGTTTGCCTTGGATATATTTCTAGCAACGAGAACATGTATGGACTTTTTTCTCCATCCCTTTTACTTTGCTGTTTGACCTTTTTTGTTTATATTAATGCAAATGAAAACATTCCACGGAAACAAAAATGGAAAAAAGAAAAAAATGAAGTAGTTGTTCATCTCTTGAAATATAAATCTGGTTGCACTACCTGAGAACAGAGACGACATAATAACGATGTTCCATTTCACTAATTGATTCTGAGTTTTGGACTTTTTACATTTATTGCTTTTCTACTGCAGTTTGCAGAAGTACTGTTTTAAATTGCATTTCATCTCCTGCATTTTGTTAGAGGAATCGTTCGTCATGATTTGGTTTATAAGCTGAAGTCAGCCAAGAAAAGCTTATAAAATTGCCGCTGACCAGAGAATTTGTTACTTTTTAAGTTCATCGAGGTTCACCCAGAACCTGATGCCAATAAACCAGTCACTTCATCAAAATTCAGATGCTTTATTCTGATATTCAACACGTACTTCCATGTCTAGGTCATTCTGGAGGATGTGTGGCCATGCAAGGGCAGCACCCTGTTGGTTACTGGGAAGTGAAAAGCTGTAAGAACTTCAAAGCAATGTCATTATGCAAGCAAAAAATCAATTCTTATGAAGAACCTGAACTTACTTTTCAAAAACATTTGAGTTCCTGCTATTTTGGGTGGGAGTCGGAAGCTAATCTGCTCTACTGTTACAAGGTACATGACACGTTTGCTCTGAATTTTTCTGATTCTACATAAACTTAGGAAGACATTGTTCCTAAAAATTTTTGATAAAGCATTTCTTTTACTCAACAAACAGAAGTCAATTGCTACCATCATTCACTGTTTTCAGCGAGTAAAAGTCTTAAGACTTGTATCAGAACTATAATTGGAAAATACATGGCTTTATTGTAGGAAAAAACTGCAAATAATATTTTATGGGTTTCTGAAACAACTTGTATCCAAAATCAACTAAATTTATGGAAGTGTTTATTTTATTGCAGATATTTCACAAGGAGAAAGTTCTGATTAGAAGAACATGGCATGAAGCAGAAGCCTTATGCCAAGACTTTGGAGCGCATCTTGCAAGTTTTAGCCATGTCTATGAAGAGACATTTTTAAACAATTTACTATATACAATTTTTGACAGGTAAATATATCTTTTAACCTCCTATATGTATTTGTATCATACTAAATAATCTACAATTTAGGTTCTTCCATCCTCTTTACAAGTGGCTGAAGAAGTCTACTCTTGAGTAACATGAACTTAGAAATGGGTGAAAAGAAGTGTATTAGCAACACTAATGTGATTCTCTTTGGATGATCTCTATAGTAATTGTTGAACAACTATTAACGTCAAGGTGATACTCTTGTGAGTTTATATTCCCCATTGAAATGGAAGTTTGTCAATTTTAATCCTATTTTACATGTGTTCATCTTTAAAGATCTAATTTAACATTTTGATAGGAAAACCAGAGTTTACTTCAAGGATACTAAAAAGTGAAGAAGCTTACTACAGAATGATATACTGAATTTGGGAAGAAATGGACATGAGTATTTCCACTATTTAAAAAGTAATTAATCAACCAGCTAATGAAAAAGTACCTGAGAAGTGGTATTTTCTTTGTTTCCATCATAGGACAGAAGAAAGGCAGTTCTGGATTGGATTTAATAAAAGAAACCCACTTTCTGGAGGGACGTGGCAGTGGTCTGACAGGACACCTGTAACTATCTGCATACTACATATTTCAGTAATCTTTCAGGTCACATCTGAGGAAAACTGTTTGTTTTCCATGTCCAAGTATTTCAATTAAAGTAATTGCTACAATAGGCTTAATAGTACACTACCCTTAAAATAGCAGCCTGTGCAACTGCTGAAGGAATTTGTTAGGGTTATAAAGGTTTGCAGATGTGTGTTTTCCCGCAAAGCACATTGTGGTTAACCCAGCACCAGGTATGTGCAGAGTTGAGCACATATATCTGTGTGTGTATATATATATATATAAACACACATATTGGAAAGCTTTGGAGCTGGGCTTAAAAGCTTTTTTTTGTTCTGTGGCTGTTAGGTTCATGCCTGCATTCAGAGCTACATCTTTCCTTTTCTAATACCACTTTTGATTTTGCATCCCTGAAGATGCTGGTGCCACACACCACACTAATGGTTAGTACCTGGGATTTAAGATTGAGTAGCTGAATAAAGCTCAGTTTTTAAACTGTAATTGGCTTTCAGCCTTAAAGGGCAGTGCTAGCTCAGCCATCAATATTTAAGTCAGTTCAGAATGCAAGTGCAAAATTCAGTCGTGTGTCCTGCTCTGGCAGGGGGTTTGGGCTAGATGATCTCCACCAAAGCAAAAGCTGTTAGGTGTGGGCAACTGCTGCTAATCATGTAAAAAAAGTTTGGTTTCATAGCTATTCAATTATTTTTATAAAGAAGTCTGATAGAAGATGGGAAGGTTGAACAGGACATGGTGAGAACCTGATTAAGGACCCTTCTTTTTTGATTTTAACACCTTAATCTAGGTGATCCTCTAGTTGTTACACATGACGTTCTTACTGTACACACATCTTCAAATCCTTCCTTTTTCTCCATAATGAGATTTTTGAAAAGCTTCATCCTGCTGTTTTCAGGTTGTGTCCTCATTTTTGGAAAGCAAGTATTTGGAAGATGACTCAAGAAATTGCGCTGTGTTCAAAGTAAATAAAACTGTCTTCCCAGCACACTGCAATGAAAAGCGTGAATGGATATGCAAAATACCAAAAGGTGAAGTTTTAATTAACATACCTTGTCTATTATATCTGTTACTTGCAATTTGGGAGAGTCAAGGAAAAATAAAGTAAATCTAAAAGCCTGATTTTCAGTGATTTCTGGAGTTCTCGTAGGTCTTCTGCATGAAATCATGGCAAATCTGTATGTAGACATTGGGGTTGGTTGGCTAGTTAAGCAGTTTAATATATGCAATCACTCTAAAAATGGCTGGCAATGATTAGCAGTTAGATAGCAGGAGTTGATCAAAGGTTTTGATTATAAAGTTTACTAAAAAGGTGGTTTGGTAAACGTGGCGATTATTTAACTTTGTTCTGTGTGTAATTCCTTTTTTGCCCCTGAATGAGTACAGCAGTATTCTATTCTTCATTATTTTTAATAAATCTTTGCCATGTGGAGAAAGAAATTTTGGTGAAATGTCTCTTTTCACTCTTAAATCAGCAGTGTTTTAATTTATTTATGTATTTTTGCAGGTGTTAAACCAAAGAATCCAAATTGGTACATTGCTGGTATGAAAACATTTTCTTCTTCTGCATCTTGAAGCAGTATGTTTGGAAATATAACTTAAGCTATTGCTAAAAATAAAATAACTAAAATGTTCTAAGTTGCAGATTTGCATTAAGGTACTCTGTAGTAACTTCTTGTCACAGATTGA
This sequence comes from Gallinula chloropus, assembly GCF_964237585.1. Lineage (NCBI taxonomy): Eukaryota > Metazoa > Chordata > Aves > Gruiformes > Rallidae > Gallinula > Gallinula chloropus. The sequence continues at coordinate 17,876,315 of NC_140090.1, read as the reverse complement.
AATCTGCAACTCTCTTGCTTAGGACACTGAAACATAGAATCATAGAATGTGTAAGGTTGGAAGAGACTTTCAGAGGTCATCTAGTCCAACCTCCCTGCAGTAAGCAGGGACATCTCCACTAGATCAGGTTGCTTGAAGCCTCATGAAGCCTGACCTTTAATATCTCCAGGGATGGGGCCTTCTCTGTGTCTCTGTGCAGCCTGTTCCAGTGATCCACCACCCTCATATTGAAGAACTTTTTCCTAATAATCAACCTAAATCTATCCTTTTCTAATTCAATACTATTACCTCTTGTCCTACTGCTGCATGCCCTCAGGAACAGTTCTTCCCCAACTTTCTTATAGGCACCTTTCAGGTACTGGAAGGCCACTATAAGGTCCCCCCAGAGCCTTCTCTTTTCCAAGCTGAACAAGCCCAACTCTCTCAGCCTATACAGGAGAAGTGCTCCAGCCCTTTGATCATTTTGTGGCCCTCCTCTGGACGTGCTCCAACAGGTCCACGTCCTTGTGCTGAGGGCCCCAAACATCAGAGATGCTACTTCAGTTCAGTACAGGAGTGTTGCAGTAATGAGCATGGGAGTTTGATAACCTCTCCATCACATTAACACTGCCTTTTTGAGAAGACTGGGCATTCTTTATTTGCATTACTGCAATGTCACATCAAACATCAAAAATTACTCTTTTTTTTTTTTTTCTTTTTATTTCTGCTTCCATAATTCAATATGTCAAATAGGGTTCTGTTAGCTATCACTTATTTGTCCTGTGATGCATGGCTGAAGATGGGCCACAGGGCCCACAAAGAATGAGGCTTGACATGAGTTCTTCCCCCTGCGCAGCGCTGACTGTCTTGCTTGTTTTCTAGAACTGCCATGGTCGTATTATCAAGGAGCAGAATACCTTTTCCATGTCAGCCCTACAGACTGGGAAACCTTCGAGTTTGTCTGCAGCTGGCTTCGCAGTGGAATGGCAACAATAAATTCTTCTGCTGAACAAGCCTTTATCCAAAATAAAATCAAGAAGGTAACGAAAACTACCCCTTTGAAGAAACAAATGCTAAGGCCATAACTGGTTATTTTGTGCTCCATCTCTTAGGATATCTGGGTGCCTGTTGCTCTAGATAGAATCTGAAAGACATTTTACTTCAGAAGTAATTTTATAGATGAGTGTTTATGAACTATATAATCATATAACTATAAAAAGTAGATGTATTTTTGCAACTTAAGATCACTTAAAATTGCTGATTTGCATGCTGCTTTAAAGTCACGTCTACTTTTAATCTTTTTTTAAGTGGATTTATCATTAATATTAGTGGGTATTGTGGCAGTTTGTGTGCATGCTGCAATGAAAAAGCCAAGTTTACACCCTTGGCATTGCAAATCAGGTTAACTTCCTTAAGTTTTGTCCTGGAATATAACATATGCAGCTATTTTAAAGCCTGCTGTCCTTGGCAAAGCTTCCCCAGTGTAGCCAGGTGTGTCTCCAAGTGATGGTAACCAGTTTACTGTGGAAGCAGGAGTGAGAATGGCAATCACTACAGTAATGCTCAGCAGCCCAAATTGACTTTGCATGTGTCATTATAAAACTTGGTGAAAATTTCTTAGCAGGGAATTCGAAATCCCACTTCTCACTATTTCTTTAAAACCTGCGATGTATAGGCTGAGTGCTGTGATTAGAAATTGAACACAGGGACTAGGCAATACCAGATCAGTGATTCCGAGTCTCCTCTTGATTAGAAAGGCCTGTTTCCTTTGTTTGATATTGCTATGTAAGTTGTAACCTGGTGAAATCCTAACGATAACTCCAAGGAGACTGGGCTGCCACAGCACAGGCTGCATTACAGTGCTTTCTGGAAGGAAATAAATGCTTCTCAGAGGCTGGGTGGCTTTGCCACTGTTCTGCACATTCAGAACCATTTTTGCTTTTATGGCTCTTTCCCTAAAACCCCAAAACTGTGGCTGTTGAGTGGCTAACCCTGAAAGCAAAGCGCATTCGCAGCTTAAGGCAGAATCAAGCCAGCATAGCAATAAGAAGTGGCTTTTTGAATAACGTTGTATCTCTGACTTATACCCACAGTACTTCACCCCTTAGGGCTGGAGGTCTAGAGCCTTTCATGAGAAGAGCAGTCAGCCTGGAACATGTCTCTAGAGATCTCTTATATGAGCTACACAAAGTCAGTAAATGCTCATAGAAAACATTTTGGAAACCCAAAGAACCAGCATCATATTAATGCTGAAGGGGAATGATAGTTGCTATTGTCTATTTGTAGTAGTTGCAGAAAGCCGAATTCTTGCCTAAGGCTACAGTCCTTTTTCAAGCCAGATGGACTCTAAACCCCTAAAATTGTAAATCCCTAGTTTACAGAAGATACATCAGCAATCTGGTGGAAACTGGGTGATAAATCATGCACTACTTACATGAATAGTCTTACTGAAGTGACATAAATGAACAGGGGTGGGATTTAGCACCTGTTCTTCCCACTGGAACCCAATGGAGATGCTATTTGTCTGAATACAGAGTCTGACTCTAGGAGTTTGATAATGCTTTGCTAACTGGCCAACAACAGCTAAACATATGGCAAAACATTAATTTTTTTTTTTTTTATAGCTATCAAGTACTGACGTTCACTGGTGGATTGGATTGCATGCAGAAGAATCCAGTGATGTATTTCGGTAAGAATACCTACACTTCAGCTGCTGAGGGTTGTCCTTGGTGTGCCGTTTACAGGGTACCGTTCAGTCGGCTGGGATATTGCCAAGGCAACTTCACTTCTCATGTAAATATCCCTCAGAATCTATTGCCCTTAATTTCATGTTACAGGACTTCTTCTGACAGAGTTATAAGAGATACAAGTCAAAAGCATGAATATCAGCCTTGTTGTTGTGGGTTGTCTGTTTCTTTTAATGTTTAGTTAATAAAGGAGTGCTTTCTGCCTCCTGTTTTCTGACAGACACTTTGAATGGAGAGTGTATTTTTAGGTAAAGATAGGCAGAAGTGTAACTACATTTTTAACATTTCTGTGCAGCTGGAGAGATAAATCACCAGTAACATACCAGAACTGGAATGAAGGGAGGGAACGAGATCTGCAGAAATCTGGGAAACGATGTGGCTTCATTTCTTCACAAACAGGTTTATTTTACATTTTCTTGTGCTGCTGCGACTTGATTTTGTGGTTGGCAGAAAGGACCTTTGGTTTTTTAAATGGCTCTCAAGAAACACAATCCATATTGAAGTCTCGTACCTGCTTTGGCAAGGGGGTTGGACCCGATGATCTCTTGAGATCCCTTCCAGCCTCTACGATTCTGTGAAGTATCATTAATATGCTCAGAGATGAGGTTGATTTGAACATATGTTAATAGTTCTGATCCTCTAATGTCAAAAAACAAAGATTACAGTGATACTGATACATTAGTTTTGCTTAAGAATCTGGTACGTGGCACAGCAAAGATGTTAATGCATTGCTGGTTTTCACAGTCAGCTTTCTCGTAGCCAAATGAGCCAGAAGGACTGAGCAACAGTTTTTCCTACATTTATAAACTGTTTTTCTATCAGCATCCAACTTAAAATACTCAGGTTTCTAGGTTATTTTTGATCTCCTAGCCAGTCTGCTGAGGGATTTTTGAGTACCATGGGTTTTGTACTAGCCTTTATATCATCACATGGCTTTAGAATTTAGTGGAGTAATAAAAAAATGTACAGTGCTGCTGGTTCCAGTGATGTTTGTCATCTCATGGTCTCTATTTTCTGAAGATCTGCAAATTATGTGATAAACTAAACATGTCAGGTGCGATGGAAAAAAAAAATAAATCCAGTTTTGTATCTGTGAGAAGAGCAAAAAAAAATTAATCCAGCTGCACTCTTTTAAACTCAGCCTCAAAACCCAAGCCAAAGAAGTGTAAAACCTTTTTTCCCCAGATGTGATCTCGGGGTTTAGATTCTTGACTTTCAAATGCTTGAGTTTGGTGCTGCCACCTTTAGCATCTGATAAAAGGAAGCAGATGGGAGCTGACCAACAACTTGTTGGGTCCACTGAAAAATGTATTTTCCTCCAAATCAGGTCAGCGTTTTACATCAATACCTGGATCTTGCAAAAAATGTTCAATGTGAGGAAATCAGACTATTTTATGTGGAAGGCATAATTTGTATACCTTTCATATTGGTCTTGCATAACTGATTTTTTAAATATATGATAGAGGTGTATGTTACCTGACTCAGTGTAGAGGAACTGATTTAACATAATAAAATCAAACTGGGAATAAAAGCATGAGCCCCATGGACCATCAAATCCACTGTAATGTGGTGTGTCCAAATGCATTTGATGTAGAGTCTCATCTTAATCATTAAAGGATATATTTCTTAATAATATCTAAGCTAGATAAGAAAAAAACCCTTTCCAAATCCCAAGCCAATATTGAACCATGACTTATCTTTTTACACAGGACTCTGGGGTGCTGAGAACTGTACTGCCTCTCTTCCCTGTATTTGTAAACGAAAAATTGCATGGAAAATAGAGAAAGAGATTCCAAAAGACCAACAAGGAGCATGTCCCAAAGGCTGGTTGCACTTTGGATTCAAAGTAAAACGTTTTTTTCTGCTCTTTGGTTATTCACAGTGGTTTCCATATTTATGACAGAAACTGGACTTCTTAAGGGTTATTCAATATTTGAAGATTTTCTTCCTTTTTGAAAGCAGGGCTTTTAGGCATAACTGCTGACACAGTGATACAAAGGTTTATGGCTATTAAGTGGCTTTGTGCACTGAAATTGTCTTAATAAGGTATCAAAAATTTTACTCTTGTTCAAGGAAGTGAATCCTCATGTATGTGTATTATCTAAATGTATCCGTGCGTTTGCTGTAAAAAGCCTGCTCCATCCTCTTCTTTCCACTTACAACAATTCCAAGTCTTTTATGGTCTCCAAACAGATCTCTGACCCCTTGTTGTACTAAATGGCTCCCTAACTGCTGCCACCCTCCAAAAGATGCTGTTTCAAGTAGGGTTCATCAAAGATAATGTTAAAACAACGTCTATTTGTGATTGAAGGACAAAAGGCAATTATTTCATCAAGCTTCTCTTATATATACATTTCTTGATAGCAACATGCATTGAACTGGCCAGATGTATCCTGGTGCTGAACTGCAGTGACTACAAGGATAAATTTAATTGTGTTTGCCTTTAAGTAACTGAGTCGAATCCAGGGCTGATTGCTTTTCTATTTTTTTCTTTATTTTTTTTTTAACAGTGCTTTTTGATACAAATACCAAAGGAACCAGAGCATCTGAGGAACTGGTACTCTGCACAAGAGTTCTGCGGTAACTATGATGGGTCACTTGCTTTCCTGGAGGATGAGCTGGAACAAGGTAGAGGATGCTGTAGTAAAGTTTCATCTTTGGCACAGGTTTAGGAAAAACGAATGTTCAGATCCTACTTCTGGTTCCACTGTTTTAAACAAATCAGTGTTTCTCTTTCACAGTTTCCCAAAATGTAAAGATTCAGATATTCACTAATCTATATGACAGGTATGTTTTAAGGTGTAATTGTAACTTTTTGAATTTCATACATTTGTAAAACCCCTTCTTTGAAGGTACAAAGAATCTCACTGGCTATCTTACCTTCAATTAAAAATGAGAAAAACTTCCCACAGGAACAGTACCTTGAATTAGTACTTTAAGTTGTTCAAGCTGCTGTGCACGTTTCTGGAAGACCTTATTAGTTAATGGTCTAGATCCTAGCCCAACTGCAGTTAATAAATTTAACTGAATTTATAGTTAGATGACACTGAAATGCCACTCATGTTCTTAGCCTCTTACTTTCTGTGTTACTAATGCCATTGATTAGTAATTCATTTTTTCAGTGCTTTAGTGTGTCAGGAGAGACATCATCTATCCCTAAATTGTTACCAGTTAATTATATTTTATTCCTGTTTCATTTTCCAGCTTTCATAACGATGAATCTATTTGGACAGAAGACTAGTGTTTGGATAGGCTTCCAGAGTGACGATTATGAGAAGTGGGTGAATGAAAACCCTCCCACGTATTCCAACTGGTCCCCGATTGAATCGATGCGCGTGAGTATTTCCAGGGGGGTTAAGGACAGTGGGAAGTTGTTTTATCCATAAAAACATGGCAGCCACGAAGACGAGACCTAACTTGTTACATCAACTGAGTCTTTAATTCTGCAACTTCAGAGATAACTATGGGCACAGATTTACAGGCATAACTAGAGGTCACAAAAAATCAGGCACTACTGTGGCAGTTATTTATGTAATTTGTGACTATAGTCACATTCTCTTACAATTGTTTTTAAGCACCAAAGCTTGACAGATACATATATGTTGGTTTGTGTGGTTTTATATACAGTTTGTTTATATGGTTAGTATCATATGCCGGGTCTGAGTGAAGTTTAGGAGTAAGATTTTGAATTTCATATTTTAGTATATTGTTTTACACCACATTAGTCTGTATTTGTCTTAGTGCTTTAGTTTGTTCAGTGAAAGTTGTGACTTTTTTTTTTATTATGGGGTCACTATTTCAAACTGTGCTTATGGGAGCATTCATTATTCTCCCTAAATGTTTGTAACAGCGACTTTCAGATAATTATTCTTCTTAATGTAATGTAAGAATTCTTCGTTGTTTTTTCCACAGTGTCTCTTTAAATTAATGTAAGGTTCTGTGTTGATTGCAGAGACAGCGTTTTAACAATGTAAACATTCAAGAACAACTTCCACTATGTACATTGGTATCAAATAGCCCTAATTTTTATTTTACGGGAAAATGGTACTTAGAAAACTGTCAGAAAAATTATGGGTTTGTCTGCCAAAAGGATCAGGGTAAGGTTCTTTTTGCTCATTTCTGTTCTCTTTTCTTACTGTATTGAATTAATTTTACCTTGTTTTCATCTAGAAGCAGGTTGTTAGAGGTGTCTGTAAAACCAGACACACAAAAGATTTCTAAGGTAGTTCTACTTTGATAGACAGACTAACTCTGCGCTAGTCAATAAATCAATAGCTGTGATAGAGAAGTAATTTTGAAAAAAAAAGACTTTGTTATTAAGTTTTCTTCTTGACTTTGAGCTTTCTGTTGTGCATCTGAGATTCAGGATTTCATGATTTCTGTCATGGCAAGCAGAGAAACAGCATGAGATCACAAAAGACAAAATTAAGGGTATTGATGAAAATTTGGGTTTTTTTAATTTTTTTTAGGGGGTGGGATTTGCAATATTAGATCGGAAGAGGCTGTTGAAAATGTATTTCTGTGAAAGCTGTGGACTGACTGGCCCATAAAATAGAGTTTGGCTTTTCTTTCATGCTTCTCTAATGTTGCCATGAAGGTCACTTGCTGGAAGCACAAAGCTTTTGTGGGGAAGATGCTCTCCTTGTTTTCTAGCGCTGCCTCTGGAAATGGGAGCCAGTGCACCCCAGGGTGCTGGGGCAGTTTTGGAGCCCTGTGCCAGGGGCTGCCGCAGCTCTGCCAGAGGGAAGCTGCCATGGCACGTTACCAAAATAGACCAGCAGCAAATTCTTAACCTCAAAGCAAAGTGAGGGCTGTAATCTGAGTCTGTAAGGAGTGTCCTTGGGTGTTGTACGTATGCAGGAGTGGTTTTACCCCGCTCAAATTTTATGTATCACCTCTTAGTTGAGCCCTGGATCTGAAGAGACAGTCCTGTCCTGACAGCTGCCTGGGAGGAGAGGGAGACTGAGGTAGAATACACAAATACAAGCTTTGGGCAGTGCTCACATGTGGCTCTAGCAAACTATAGCTGTGTTTGACATCATTTATTATGAACTACAGTTGTGGGGAGTGATGGAGTAATCCTGCACGTTGTTAAGAAAAAAAAAAATTAAAAATTTGTTTTTCCTGCTGGTTTGTTTTGTTTACCTCCCAAACATTTGCATTTTACCCCCTTGCTGGTGCCACAGACAGACAGAAAAGGCATTAAAAGGCAGGAAGGGAAACTGTTGCCTTATGATGGCCAGGCTGCTGGGCACCTGGGGAAACAGGGGCTGGGGGCGCCACTCAGGACCCTCCCCACGCTTCCCAGCCAGATGAGAGTGGGCTGGGGGGCCTGGCTAAAGTGTGGTGGGGATGGAGGCTATGTTCTACCCTGGTCTTATTGCTGCCCACCAGCACGGGGCTGAAGGGACCTGTCCTGTCCTCTCTAGTGTGACACCCACTGCACTCTCCCAGACTGCCATCAGGCAGCTCAGCTTGCTAATTCTGCAGGAAACTTTCCTGTCTCTTTTTTCCCCCCTTCATTATTTTCCATAATTGATGTAATTTCATGCAGCTTTTCCAGGCTGCATTGGCTTGGTGCAGGGTCAGGCAAACACCAGACCCATCCGTGCCTGGAAACATGCAGTTGTCAGAGCAGAGAAACAAGGAAGGGAAACGTGAAACAGCCTCTTGCTGGCAGTAGTGGACTGCTAAATTTTCTCAAATGTCCAAATGTGTCAGTTCCTGGAAAGATGAGCTGGTGCTTTGCTCCTGCCATCCTGTCCACATCCTGTCTCCATTTTTAAATTATTTTCCCTTGGGAACTAAAATGAAATAAGCTAGCAGGAGATGTGAACTGGGCTCTAATCCTTTAGTGAGGCTTTGAGTTAGAATTGTCTCAGCATTTTATTGCATTTCCTGCTTTTTAAAAACTTTTTTTAGCTGTGACACACTGAAAGCTGGAACAAAATAGAGTGCTTCAGTTAGCTCAGGCACAGAACTTCTGGCTTAGGAATTTCTAATTTTAAATTATTGTGAATGACAAATAATAAAATAATTTACTATTTTAAGATGCTTGCTAACGCTCCTTCTATCTTAGTCATAAAGGGAACCAAGTCTAAAAATACTCGACCTCATAGCAAAGCAACCTCTTCATTTTGTAATCATGGAGAAGTTTCACAGACAGAAGTGCTTAATCCAAACTGACAAATGAGATTAAAACTGAAGCATTGCTTTATTTTTAATTCTCTTGCTTAAAGTGTACTGTGGGCATTCATAGACATTAGCAAAGGCTAAAAGCTTCCTGTAGAAAAGTGAGCCCAGCAGCATCACAGTCTGGGCTGGGGTGGAGATGGACTCTGTCTCCTGATTATTTTTTTTCTCATGGGAGACACTTAGTTTCTTTTTGATGCTGCTGTGCTTGTTTATCATGAAAACAAAGTTAAGCCTCCATGCACCGAGGATTTCTATAGAATTGCCAGTACCGTGATCTTCCCTACGTTGGCTCATGGACAGTAAAGATGAGCTCAAGAAGCTCCCAAGCATGAACTTGTACCCTGAGCCACAGTTTGTCATCCTCTCAGTTGTGTCCGTACAATTATTCCTTAGGCCAGGCTTTGTGCTGTAGACTGATCTTGATTAAAAATGATGAGTCAAAAAAGAGGTAATCTAAATTACATGCAGAGTATCTGGGATAAGAGTGCTCTGCAACCCATTGCTGCTGGGTCCTAGGTGATTTCTTATAGACGTTCAAAGATCCAGTCAGCAGAACTAACTCTGCCCAGGTTTTCCTTCTTTTGTTTTACATTACACTCATTTACCCATGTGATGAGTTTTGTGCTGTGATGGAATCTCGGACACTGTTCCAGTAGTCGTCTGTTTTGTTTTTGAAGTTCACGGTGCCTTCTTGAAATCAAGGACTGTGCAAAATCAGATTTTGCTTTTAAGGATAGTTGTGATTTTTTAGGAGCTGTTCTGCTATGTTCAAGCTGTCTGTTTTAAAAAAGAAATAAATCCTTCCTTTCTGTTCATAACAGACACATCCAGACATGTCATCAATGCTTCTGAAATGTACTCTGTGCCGGATACTTTAGAATATGGAAACAGAACCTATAAACTAATACGTGGGAATTTTACCTGGTCTTCAGCTTTAAAAACCTGCATGGCAGATGGTGCGGAGTTGGTCAGCATTACAAACCAGTACCACCAGGCTTTCCTCACAGTCATTGTGAATCGGCTGGGATACAACCACTGGATCGGGCTGTTCACTTCAGATGTATGTAGCGGACTCCCTGGCTATGAACATGTTGCTGCAAAGGAGTTTTTCCAGTTAACAAGCTCACGGGCTGTGTCATTCATTTGAAGTCACAGAAAGTTTGCATCTGGAAATGAAACCCTGGAAAGCCCTAACTGGTTTGAGTTTTTTGCAACATAATGTGTAAATCTAACCAGTGCAATTACTACTGAAAACTAAAAGTATAGAAAATATTTTTAGAACATACAAAAAACCTCTCTTGTAGTGTCAACATTGAAATTATGTTCTTTCACTTGCAGTTGCTCAACGGCCCTAAGAACCGCTTGCTGAAAACAGCAGGTTAGATGCAGTCTGTAGTCTCCCAGAAGTAAATTGGGAGGATCTTCTGATCTGTCTTTTGTAGATCATTCTGGACCTACCCAAAATTCAGAGACCTAAAAGACATTTTGCAATATCTGGTGAGGATGCCACCAGAAAATGATGAGCTCGTGAGGTGCTATATCATATCAGAAAGATAATTTGAAATCTGTTTTGGCAGAATGGGCTGAACTTTGAATGGTCGGATGGGACGAGGTCTTTGTTTACCTTCTGGGAAGATGATGAGTCCCAGGCCTTCGGCAGCTGTGTTTACATTGACACTGCAGGGCACTGGAAGAGTGCTAACTGCGAACGACTTCTGCAAGGAGCTGTTTGCCATGTGCCACCTAGTAAGTCAGAGCGAAGTTTTCCATTAAATGTTTGCAGCTGCAAATGTGCGTATTGACAGCGGAAATAGATGAAAGAAAATGAATTGCTTTGAGGTTAAGCAGTGGTAGTAGTAGTATTTACAAAACTGAGGCATGTTTCTGGCCTTCCCTTGCTGTATCTCCTATTTCTGAAACCACCCACGACATGTCGGCCATCAGGTCTGGTCCGCAAAAGAATGGGAAGAGACCTTTCATAATAGAAAAGAAACAGGAAAATCACCTACTCCGTCTCTTCAGCAAACACTACATTATCTGTGAAAAATGATGATTGCTAATAACGTAGCTCAAAGGGAAATAAATTCAGTTTGCTGCAATTAACTGTAGGATGAGAGAAGGGAAGCACTTAGAGCAAAGTGAAAAATGAGTCATATCTTCACTGATTGCACATCAAAGATTTTGCAATAATTATTTTTTTAAAAAGATAAGAATATTTTACTATACCCTAAAATATGGTGTGCATCCTGCAAAGCTCTGCCAATTACCCAGCCTTAACTTGAATCCAGGATTCAGGTCTGGAACTCCTTTCATTCTGGACTGCAGAGCCTTCGGCAGCATCTAGTTCTCCAAAGAGTTCCTGTTTGGTGGTATTGAGCTCCAGGGATTCACCTACAGCCTATTATAGCTTTTGGACCTGTTGAGAAGCTGGTTTGGAATCCTTCGAGACAATAATTTTTCGGTAGTGTGGTTTTTGTAATGAAGCTGACTAACTTTCTAATTCATTTGTAAGTTACATAATCATACGTTGCCTGAGGTTTACTTAATTTTTAAAAAATGTGGTTTGCAGCAAAGTAGGAGGCATGTGAGACTGTAGGCAGCACTACTGCACTGCCAGAAAGCAGTGCTGGCCATCACAGAGTGAGCTGGCGGGGTTGCCCTGGGTCGGAGGGACTCTGCTGCAGCACGTTGCACACCGCAGAAACAGCTGCTGCTTACTGACAGGAAGCTCTCTTCTCTGCCATGGTATTTGGCACAAGTTATCTTTGTGGCTTAGTGGAGAGAAACTCTGCGGTCCTTGGAAATCCCCAGCCCTCTGGGACACGCGGGGCAGCCCGGAGTGCTCTGATGTGCCTGTATTTTGCTCATAACCCCCCCCTGCACATTGGTAGTGGTTAGATTGACCTGATGTTGTGAACCAGCAAGGCTTTTCATCAGAAATAAAACCAGCTTTACTCTTCTAATGCAAATATACACAGCCAATAGATCTTCATTTTGAAAAATAGAGGCGTAACATAAGAGCGTGCTTATTAGCATTGCTCCAAAACAGCGTGTGGAATGTTGTATTAATGTGTGTGTTGTTGTGCCAATAAAGCTGTGCTGTTATTTCTACCACAGAAAAGAAACTCACTGCCTATAAAGGCTTATGTTCAGAAAAAAATGTTCCCTGGATCAAATTCAAAAACAGTTGCTACAGCTTTTCCACAGTTCTGCAGGGCACAAGTTTTGATACTGCATACGAAGTCTGCAAAAATCAAGGTAAGTGATTATTTTGTAGCTACAAAATGTCATCTTGATGTCTTAAAATGTGTGTTTTCTGAAATGACTGAAATCATGGCATGTCTTTTCTCTTGTTCGAGATAATGATAGTGGAGCTCGTTAGCCAGCTATGAAATTCCATCAAAATGCATCAAAAAAAAGTTCCCTTCCAAGTGAAAATATTGATTTCTGGAATAATACATAAAATCATTTTTTCCCCTCCAAACTTGTTTTAGAATCATGTAAGAACAGTTTTATATCAGCACGAGCATTTTCACATTACTCGAAGTTTTATGGGCTTGCAAGGTATAACCAGATTTTTTGAAGCTTTTAAATTGAGGCTCATAATTTTAATTTTTTGAAATGCAATGGTACGTTTTAATGGCATGGAACATTTGAAAATCTGTTCTGTGTTTTAATTTGTAGGATCAAATCTTCTGACTATTCAAGATGAAGATGAAAATGCCTTCATTTTGGAAGAATTGCACAGTTTTGGTTATTCTGTCCAAACAATTTGGTTGAACATCCTGCTTGTTACAGAAAGTAAGTTCTGGTTGGAAGAGAACTGCATGTAAGAACCTGCTTTGGTTTTTGGTAATTTTAATGCTGGTGGAACCATCTTCCAAAACACTAATCTTTTGAGATATTTTTTTCTGCTTATTACCTATTTATTATGTAGTAAAATCAGGTGAGTTTTCTGTAACTGTATTAGTATTCTGAATACTTACTATGTATGCATGCATGTGAATGCCTTTATTTTCTTCTTAAAGAAGCAGTACAGGCTGTCTTCTGTGTCAGCCTTATAGGATGTTTTTTAATCCTTCAAGAAAAAAAAACAAAAACCAAACCATAGTGGCCAAACAAAATCCTGGCATTCCATAATAAGTCCAACTGAAACACAGATATTTTCTACTGATCTGTATCTTCTGCCCATTAGATGAGACAGTCTCCTGGCTTGATGGTTCTCCCTTAAATTATTCTAACTGGGGCATCAGGGAGCCTGAATTTGATCATCTCAAAGGGAATTTCTGTATCAGCCTGAAGACCACGGATGGAGTCTGGCAATTATCTCCATGCAGAGAAAAAAAGGGATTTGTATGTAAAATGGATGCAGGTATGGGCTTACATAAAAGGCGGCAGCTGTGTCCTTGTAACCACTGTTTTACATGTTCCTTGTTGCTTGCTTACTTGCTGTTAGTTTTCATTTAAATAATTCTCTCCCTTGGTATTAGGAGGAAAAAAAAAAAAGAAAAATGTGGTAAAAAACCCCAACCAAGCAGGGTGACCTCCTTTTGAGGAAGCGGGGCAGCTGTTGCGTTATTGCTGACTGCAGTAGACTTTCCACGGCACGGATGAGCTATGTGTAGAGCACGGGGCTGACCTCAGCTGACCCTCTGGGGACCAGCAGGTGCAGCCTGGGAGAGCAGCAGACACCCTGTCAAGTAGGAATGTGAGGCTGTGAGAGAGCTGAAGTGTTTCCAGAGCCCACCCAAAATGCTTGAGGCACTGTTGGCCCGATGAATCTACCGCTGCACAGTTCTGCTCCAGCATCTGTACTTCAGTGGAGAGATACCGCCACTCATCCTCACACAAATGTCAATTAATGTACCCTGCCAAATGCAGGGGATTTTAGATAACGGGTTAGGTCATGTTTAACTGGGCCAGTAGGAATCCCATTGACACGAGGCAAAAGGAGAGCCTGGTTTTAGGTCTTTTCACTATTAGTTTTACAGTGAGTGTACAGAGGAACTTTTGTTAGCTCTGGGTAATTTTATGACTTCTCCATTCTATTTCAGATATTGATGCAACAGAACCCTCTGAAAAAGGTAAGTTCTTCTGTACTTCTATAATTTTTTTTTTTTAATAAGGAGTGGTTAACACATTCTGAGCTGATATTTCATGAGGTAACATTGTTCACTGTTAAACCTGTAATTTATAATGTATAACGTATAAGGAGTAATAATGTGTTTTCCATAAGACATCTATTGTCTATATTTACAATTATCTCTAATTATAGCTATATTTGCTTAATAACAGTTTCTGTCTTTCCCCTTCAGCCTCATACCATGGGCTTGTAGCTGTGGCTGTGCTCGTGACACTGGTGATGCTGACTGCTGTTTCCCTTTTTCTGTGGTGCCTGTACAGACAGAACAACCGACTCTTCCGCAGGATACTGTGGGTTAGGAACGCCTATTTGCCACAGATTAACGCTGACGTTCCTGCTTTGGAAGAAAGCATCCTCATTTCTGAGTTTGAGAGAAGTGACAGCAATTAGTTGATCAGAACTGGCAAGCAGTCGTGCCTTCTGCATGAAACTCCACAATCTACAGAGGTTTTCTCCATCTCGGGAGTCCCCTGGGGTACCCATACCCGGGAAAACCCCTGCAGCCATCGGTATGAATACCATAGGGGCTCCCTTCCTTGGAGAGCTTTTGCTTTGTGGCAGGATGAGGGGAGGATACAAGGCAGAACCATGCAGAAATTGGCTCCCTTGGGACAAGCCAGGAACTGGAAATACTCCCACACCATAAACCTCCAGCCATTCAGATGGAGCCGTTGTGTCCAAGGCCCCAGAGCAGTGGGCATTTGCCTGCAACTTTTTCCTTTGGGAACATTTGTGCTTTTGTATGTTGTGTTTATACGTCTCAGAATCTGCTCATGAGCCAGCATTAAAATTTGGCTTTAAATTTAGGAACTCTCAAACGTATTGCAAAGATGATGTGGTAGATTTTTTTTTTCCTTAATAGCCATTTCTTCTGCAAAATGAACAGTTATTTTTTCAGATAGTGGATTCTTGCCAGGGGGATTTCCAGGCTTGCAGAGAGAGGAAGTCACTTTTGACTTGCAAGTGCCAGAGTTCTGGCAGTTTGGCCCATAATGCCTAGTTCATGTTATAAAATAAATCAATTGAGAGACACAATGGCATATGGGCTTTGTCATCCTGAACTTAATATATTGAGATTCTTCCAGCATCCCATTAAAGATTTAACTCTGTGACCTCTCACCTAGGTTATGTCAGAAATGGAATCCCATCAGCTTCTTTTAAAGTCCTTTTTGGGCAATATCTGTTTGAAGAAAAAAAAAAAAACAAAACTGCCATAGATCTTGCTGAAGTTGTGGCAATAAATAGCTTTACTTTCCACTTGCAGTATTCCTGCAAGCAGTATTCAGCCTCGCTTTTCTGAGACTCTGCTCTCAAAAGCTAAGGACGATCCTCCGTGGGGGAGCCGCATTGCTGTTCCCAAATGGTGCTGTAGCCCTGTACCCCCACATAACAGAGCCTTGGAAGGGCGCTTTTCACTTTCAGTGTTCATACTAAGGTGCTAACGAAGGAGATACATTTTGCTGACCAGTTGGTCTGCGGGCTGATGGTTGTGAAGGACCCAGCTCAGGTCTCTGCACTACCTCAGTTATGGGCCCCAGGACAGCAGTGCTTACTGTCCATGGGGCTCCCACCACCCAAACCAGTCCTCCAGCCACGTCTCTGAAAATACCTGGAAGCTTTTCAGGGAATTTATTATTTTTACTTTTATGGCAGTGTGGGAAAGCAAATGGTTAGTCGTGACAAGTTACTTGGGAATGGATTTACTTGTGCCTCCAGTCATCTCCAAAAGCTGCTGCCTGCGGAGGGTGGCATTTATTGTTGGGTCTCTTGGTTTGTTTGTTTTAAGATGACTCATTCTGGGAGTTTTGCAAGAGCCCCAAGATGGAGGTACGTTCCTCAGAATTAAGCAAGTGATTAAGGCCAACTGAAATGTTTTTACATGGTATTTGTGCCCATGCACAGGAATGTATAACTGCCTTCTAGTTAGATTTCACACAGCAAATTCTAGAAACAAAAATTGCCTGTTCCATGTCATAATTATGTATAGGGCTATTTTTAAAGATTTAGTACATAGAATATTTCAGTACTGGTTTACAGAACTGTTCAAAAATGTGGTTAAAGAGGCTGAGGATGGTTTTGATCTCTATAATTTTGAACTTACTGTTTTCAGTAACTTCTATGGTTGCAGCTATCACAAGTTCTTAATGTGAGATTTTTCTGTCATATAAGGTATAAATAGCTTTTCTGTTCATATTTTGTCTGATGGTTTAACCCCAGACATTAGTCTTCAGTAACGTTTTAAAAGTTTGGGTTTAGTCCTTCAGATCTATCTGTGGGACTGTTTCTGTGTCAAGTCCACTATTAGAGTTTGCGGAATGCAACTTTGGAGTACAACTGCCAGATAATCTGCTGCTCAGGTGTATGACCTGTGATAGCTTTGTTACCACCAAAAGAAAAGCAGAAAACAGGTTGTGACCATCTCTCTCCCTTCCCCATGACTATTTCACCTATTTCAACTACAGTCAGAGGAACTTAAACCATCAAATCCCCTTCATTGCCTTCACTGATGAGTGTGTAATTGCCTCCTCCTCACAGCAAGCAGAGTGGCTTGAGGGATTCTTTTGGTTTGGGAGCGGAAGCTGTGTCATCTTCAAGGACGTGTGCTTATCAGGCTGCAGAGCTGTTGATCTTGTCAGATTTTGATGTGGTCAATGAGGGAGGGTTTTTTTTTTTCCCCACAAAACTTGACATTGGCTTTTTATCAATTTTCTTTGAGGCATGTTGTAATCTTTTAAATTTATTCAGAGGACGGTGGCATAATATATAACCCTGATCTCAAAATAGTGATCATTGATTAACATCAACTCTGATGCAGATGATCTTCATTAAGGGAAAAATAGTTCAAGCAGTCTTTTCTTCATACTTCGAAATGGCTTTGAGGGAACAGAGACCCTTCAATATTTATTTTCAAATCTTTCATCATTTAACTTTTATAATTGCAGGTATTACTCACTCAAGAATGTAATCACTGATTGCTTTCTAGTTCTTGTTGCCATAGCTTTCGTTTGTTTTCCCTTAATCAGAGGTCTCCCGTACTACTCCTGATCAGCATATGTGGTGACTATGTTCTTACTGCTGACCTTGATGATACTGGCAGCCAGGTTCACTGTATTATTTCTACTGAAAAATTAAAGTGTGAATAATAATTTTCTGTGCTACGACTTTTCTTGACTCTTTCCTCAGCTTTACTTAGCTGCCAGGCTCTAGTGTCTTGTCACAGCAGTTTCCAGGCTTTGCACCAGGTCATCCTGGTAGGAGAGGGACAACTCGCACCAGCATCCTTCCTGGCTATATGGCTGGACCCAAACTTGGGCACTGCATGTGTGGTGTCCCCACTGTTTCCCAGACCCCCAGGAGGAGTGTGCAGGAGATGCTGGGAGGAGGAAGGAGCCACAGCATGGTCAGGAAGGATGATGGATGGGAGCATGGCACTGATGCACAGATAGTCTCACAGCCTGCTGCCCATTCCCTGCAGCCCTGGAAGCTAGGGCCACCAGGGATGAGTGATGGGAACCCATTTGTTTCTGCCATAAATAAGGTGGAGATACATGGACTGCAGCACAGTAGCTTTCATGGGTAGTGTTTCAAAGTGTTTCCTATGTCCAAGAATTGGGTTCTCCAGAACCTGAGCAGGCAAATGAATGTTGGGTTTTCCTCTACCTTGTCTACCAGATATTAGGGTTTGGAAAAAACCCATGTGCTTTTGCAGACTGTTCCAGGAGAGAATTTACCTCCTGGTCCCTTTAGCAGTTCTTGCAGCATATCTCTGAGGGAAGGACATACCTGATGGAGCTGTCACATCCCAGCTGCATGGGAGTCTGTTGTAGGAACATATGTATGCTGGAGATGTCCAGCATGACTGGGCAGAGCAAAGGGTTATGGCACGAGGCTGTAAGTGGACAATATGACTTCTAAGCACAGCCCTTTCCAGCTGTGCCTCTCCTGCATGCAGTGCAGGGATTCTTCTCCCTCCTGCTCTCCTCCCTTCCCCTACCTTTGTGGGCATACGTACACACGCGTACACACTTGTGTGGGACGAGAGGAGCTGTGGGGCTGCTTGAAATCTCTGCAGTACGGTTCAGAGGGAGTGTGGGGGGAAAAGTAGGAGTTTGCACACTGTGAGACTTGGCCAGCTCTGGCTGCCAGGGCACCATGGGACAAGTTCCCGTTCAATTTAGCCCCTACTTTTTTCTTTCCTGTGTTGTCCCTCCCTCAGCGTAGTAACAGGCATCCTCAGTCTCTTGCAATAATAAACCCAGTGTAATGAAATCCATGGCTACCCTTCCTCCGGGGCATTTATAGAGAAGCAGAATGTTTCGGTTAAAAGCTAAATTGCTCACATTCAGCAACTGGTCTCTAAATCCTCAGCTAAAAAAAAAAAAAAAAAACAAACAAGAAAAAACAAGCCTCCTCTTGAGCTATAATAATATTTCCTTTGCTAATCAGTGGAATGTTAACCCTGGAAGCCGGCGCTGATCTCTTACAGTCTGCTGCAGTCCTTGTATGTGAGTAACCATAGGGAGCAAATTCGCAGGGTTCAGAGATGGTATGAATTCAGGGTGATCTCAGTGCTTGGAAACACAACCAGTCCCAGCTTGGCCAGTAGATGGTAGTGGTACACATAGAGCTGACAGAACGGGCTGTGCAGAGGGATCAGCGGCGGGTCCTTTATAAGTTTAATCAAATCAGCAGCAAAAATCCCAAGTCGTGGGACTGCAAATATCAGTGTCAGTTCTTAGCCATGGCTGCACCATTACAAAGCTGTGTTAGAAAGGCTTTCCAAGCCTCGGTGTTTCTTCTCAACCACCATGATGGGATGCACTGAAATGCTCGGAAGGGGATGATGCAGGTACTCATGTTGGTCTGAGGGTGAGCGATGGGAAAACCCACTTGGGTTTCTGAGTATTAAATAAATAAGTAAATGCATCTTTGTGGTATGCTTTGGTTCTGAGCCCTTTGATGGAAAGGTAATTCACTGAAAATTCTCAAACCAGGTCTCTTTAAATGGATTTGTTTTAATGCTTTATGTCTTGACCTTATCAATGCAGGCATTTACTTATGAATTTACATGGGAAAAGGAAAATGAAGACATAGATGTGAAAATCATTAGACGTTTTAGACATCCATAGCATAAGCAATCATTGCACAGCACTGTTGAAAAAAGATTTATTTTTTCCTCCTCTTAATTTATTCTGTACTTTGCTCAGAGCATTAAGAGTTGCTTAACTCTTTCTATATCCATTATCTTTACACAGGATGACCGTGATTTGGCTTCTGATCCTAGTATCTTAACCATGAAAAGGGGCATTGCAAATTGTTTCATAATAAAGCCTCAAAGTCATAGTTTTTGTAATGTTTCCTTAAACTGCAGCTCTTCCAGACTTCCCCATCCTCCTGAGATGAAGCAACCTCAGTTGTCACAAGAAGTGTATTAGACCCAGCTGCCAGAGTGCCTGCAAGTAGCATCGTGGTAGTTCATAACCATGAAAATGACTCTCAATTGCAATTGTTTCCAAGCATGCACAGCTAGATGATAGCGACAGTGTTCCTACTACCATTTCCTTTATTTCTGATGGTTTTTTTTGTTCGTTGACTTGTTGCTATTGTAACAAATCCCACTCTTTTCTTAACCTCAGCCTACAGGCTAAACCTCCACTGCCATTCTTGGAAAGAAGTGCTTCAAAACATCATTTTAGTAGGAAGTTTGTAGCCACAAGATACATGTTGATGTGTAGTGGGCTAAAAATCACTCTCTTCTGCATGCTAGCAGAGGAAAATAGGGAAGACTTTTTCTTTGAATCACACACATGAAGGCCTGACTGACAACCTGCTTTCCAGGGATGTGGCCAGCCTGGAGATAACAGAGACAGTCATGGGGTGCTCGAAGGCCATCCACCACCACCACTGGAAGAATTAAACAGCTGAGTCAATGTCTTGTACCATACACTGGAAAAACAAAACTATTCCTGTATCTGTTCAGATTTGTATAGATGGATGTTCATCTCAAGCAATTAAAACTTTCCATTTATGCTGTACCAAAAAAAAAAATCCTCTATTTTTTCTTTAGTTTTTTAATGAATACTGGAAATTATCCCATCTAACACATTCCTCTTGTGGAGCTGTTTATTCAGGTAATTTTTTTCTAAAGCACAGTCTTAAGCCTTGAACCCAGTCATAAACTGGCTAAATCTGCTTTGCCACTGACATAAACTTTGTGTGCATTGTAGGTGAGAAACCCCTGGAAAACCCTTGCTGGAAGCCAAAAGGAAACTTGCAGAGAGCTGATAAAAGACAAACACTACCTCATAAGCAGCTTTGGGTGGCGTGGCTTCACTGACGCTGGATTTTAGGACCTCAGCCTAGAGCTTGATGCTTCCAGGTTCATTCAGGTACATAAGCAGAATCCTTAACACTGGACGCTGCCAATGAGCTGGAGCACGTAAACATTTAATATAAAGTAAAATAATATTCCAAGTCATGTAGGGCTTCGCTTGTTACGGTCCTAGCACAGGTTATGCATAATTCCGCTTTATCTGTACTAGTTTGTTTTGGGAAGTGTCTCCTGATGCTAGCAGGTTTACCTATTACCTGAAATCTGATTCCTGCCTACATGCTTGCATGACCTAGACGTTTTGTTTTCTAGTATTTAACGTTGTAGAATATTGGAAGGATTATTTCTGAAAAGGGAAGAAGGTAATGTTTCTGCTGCCACATAGCGTGTCCTGCCAGTCCTGTGATGAAAATGGTGGTGAGAGGCAAACTGAGTCACTTCAAATGTTGTTTCAAAAACAAATATTGAAGATGGAGTTGTACATGCAGGACACATTGTGGCTATAAAAAACATAAGGTACTGTTCAGTTAAATGTGGAAATGCAACAGAACAGCTTCAGGACTCTTTCCATCTGGAAAGAACAGATTAATAGAATACCTATGGAAACAGCAGCTACTTCACCCTTTAAAGTAGTGGTAGTCCAAATAGCAGAGTTACTCTTTTCCACACACTGTACCCAGGAATGCAGCTGATGTTCTTATAACTGGAGGCTCCTGGAAAGCCTTGCCCCACCGAAGATGGCATCTCTGGAGTGTAAGCATCATGTGTCTGAATGTCCCAGTGCAGTTAAGTTGTGGGGAAGGGAAGGAAATGCAATATGGGCTCCTTTCTCCCTCTTGTACCTGACCATCACCCTCCCCTGACCTTTGCTGATAATCTGGATTCTTAGTATTGCTACTTGTCTATAAATTTGTTTCATTCTTGCCTGATTGAAAGAATGTAAAGTGGAAGTTGGCTGAGTCTCAGTTTCTCTTAGAGGCTTCTTGCCCACTTGCTCTGACATTGCACCAAACAGCCCCTCGTGAAGGGAAAGATGAAAGGAAGAGCTGATCACTGATGAAAGCAAAACCAGAACAGGCAATAGTTATTCCTACTAGTTGGGAAGATTAGAACAAGAAGTAACTGAAACCACAGCAGGAAACGTGCGATTGATAACCATGGGAACAGCTGGGACAAACAATGAGCAGCCAACATAAGTGTTGGCTTTTCAGCAGCAGTGTGCACTGTCAAATTGGATAACTGTGATTTAGAAATAAACAGATCAATCCACCACCACTGCTGCGGGGGAAATGATTTCACGACACTGCTGGGTGGCCCTTTCAGCTCAGTGTGGGGAAAAGTTGAGCAAGTATCGGTGTGTACGTGTGGGGGTGATGTGATGCATCACCCCACTGCCTTCTAGCCCAAATCTAACTTCTAGCCCAAATCTAACTTCTAGTCTTCTGAGCCACACAAGTGTTCAACAGCCCAAAGTTAGGACCTCTGTGGACACAAATTCCCTGCAGCTGGAGTATGGGAAACACCTCTGGTTAAATTTGTGGTCTGCCTTGGGATAGAAATAAACAATTCTGAAATGAGTAGAGCTGAAGGTTTCTGTCTCCCTCTGAAGACAGAGGAACATTCATGGGATGCTGAAAAAAGCTGAAGCCCCACAAAGACCACGTTGGAGTGTGTTCTCAAATACAAGACACACAAAGCAGATGCAAGATTTAACTTAAGGTGCACAGTGCTACATCAGTGCTAATGTTCATTATATTTATGATTGCATATTAAAGCAGTAGTTCTTTTGATCCATGCTAACTGCTGGGCAGGGAAAGAAAAATAAAGCTTACATAGAAAATAACCAAACTTTCTGGCTGGAGGCCAAAACTTCACAAGACAATACTGAGGCCTAATATGTTTTGTTTGACATCTTTGTTTCTGATAGATGTTGACTGAATTCAGGAGGGTGACGCCACTTTGAACAAAACCAGCCGGGGAATTCAGTTTGCTAATTGTTAACCCTCTAGGGAAGAGACTGAATTGGAAATGTGCATATGGAACATTCTGGGAAAATTAAAAGAATAAAAAATAGTTATCTTTGGAAAAGAAATACTTCCACTGCATTCAATTTTTTAGCATGAAGGGAAGGGACAATTGGTGATATTTGTCTGAATTCCTCAAGATGGAAAACAATCCAGTCTTAGATTCGTTTTCTCCCTGTAGTCCAATTCAGCAGTCCTGAGGTTGAAATAAATCTAAGATTATGGAATGATTTTGGGAATA
The DNA here is from genome assembly GCF_964237585.1 of Gallinula chloropus. NCBI lineage: Eukaryota > Metazoa > Chordata > Aves > Gruiformes > Rallidae > Gallinula > Gallinula chloropus. The sequence goes on along the minus strand of NC_140090.1, from coordinate 17,853,655 downwards.
AAAAGAAGTTATATATTGATTGTGACATAAACCATAGATGGGAGAAAAAAAATCAGCCTCTTGACCACTTTGTAACTGGGAAGGGGGGATTTTCAAGGCTATAAAGATGAGAGGAGCATCAAGCTGTGTACTTCACCTTAGAAAATATTATTCAAAAGCTACTGTGATAAACGTTCAGATACCTAATGTAAAAATACCAATAACAAAAAGGGGGAAAAAGCATAAGAATCTTTGGACAGTAGAGACTGCTGTGGCATATTTACATCTCACTCTATCTGTACGCTCTAATCTTTCCTCTACAACCTGCCCAAGAGGTGACTATACACTATTTTTCCTTCTTTCAGGTGTTTTAGGGATAGGAGAAGAGATAGATATGGACACTACATCAAATTCCAGTACAATTCAAAGTTTAACTGGTGGCCAGACTTGACTATAATTGTAGCATGAAATGGAAACAAAAAAAGAGATTAAAGGAGAAAGATATCCTAGTAAATAAATTAATAAAGCTGGGAGAAAATAAATTTAGGAACAATTTTCACCATTTGCTTAACATTGGAGCTCTTTTCCTGCTCAGTACATTGGTTGCAGCACAGAGATATCTGCTGTTAGCCAGTAAGTGCCAAAATTGATATAGCAAGGTGCATTATTGTTTAAAACAAACAGATTGTTGGGGATGCTGAAACAGTTTTTGTTTTCTTCCTCATAATTCCCTGTGCAGTCATTTTAGGTGTCAGAGTGTTAGAGAAAAATCTTATTGTTGTTAGACAAGCTTCTAAAATTTGAATTGCTTGACAATTAATTTAGGATCAGAGATGTGTGTATTTCTGACTTTTTAATGCTGCAGGGAGTATTACAAACCCAGCTAAAGTCCCACCCAGCAGTAGAGCAGCTAGCAAAGAACCTTCTGAACTTGTCCCTTCTCTGATTATTTGCAACTCTCTTCAGTTGCTTTAAACTGTTTGTATGTACTGACAGCTCTTACAAACAGCAAACAGGAGTAATTATCACATGTACTATTTCCAGAAAGCTGCAGTGGTCCCCTGGCTGTCCCAGGACTGATTAAAATCACAGCCAGTCCCGTGAAGTGAACACTTACAGCATTTTTGACAGAAAGCACCCCACCCCCCTCCCCAAGTGAACAGCAAACGGGGCTTAAGATGCTACTGAGCACTTCAAGATTAGAGGGGAAATCCACACATTTGCACAGGAGTTACTGGAGAGGGAACTCAGACCTGACTCCCACCTTGGATAGAGGGTCCTGCTGCTTCCACCCAGCCCTTGTGAGAAAAAAGCGAACCTCCCTCCAAACAAACATCCAGCAGGTGGAATATTCAAGACGTGTGGGCATGCGTCTCTGTTTCTTCACTTAGGCTGTTACCATGCTAATAGCAAGTAGCCAGATGACATCAGAGCAATTTGAGTCCATGAATCAGCCAGTCTTTATTTCTCTGTTTCAGAGAAAAATCAGGCAAAGAGAAGGAAAAAGCTCTGCATTTTGCTGTCTGGGATGCTAGTGCCAGGTACAGGCAAAAAGATTTGCCTGACTCTGGGAGCTGAGGAGGTCCAGGCTCTGTTTCCTGGCCTACTGCTATCACTATGTCATCTTGGACAACTCACCTATTTTTTAGCTCTGAGTATTTCACATATAAAATGGGGGAAAAAAATATTCGTTGGCAGTCTTGTAGGTAAAATGATTGCCAAGTACCACAGGGGTTGCAAAAATAGCACCTTGTTACTAAGGGGAACCCCCCTCCTTGCAGGAACTGCATGATGTACCTCATTCCATCATTGTTTCCAGGCTGTTGCTGAGGCCAGATTGATACATGTCTTGCCAGAAAATTGTTGGTGAAATTTAATTTCCAGAGTTCTTTTCTTCCAACTAAACTTGAAGTAACTTTTTCTCTCAGTTCAGGCTAATCACAGTAATAGGAAGAAGTTAAAATGGCAATACAATGAAATGGATGAAACAAGTCTATTTTCCATTATGTATTGGGTTAAACATATGAGATTACCATCCTAAACTTGTTTCATTGCAACATTGTTATGGTGTTATATTACAGCATTAACAATATTGCAAAATCCATGCCATTGTTTAGAAAAATAAACTAATTGAAGGCAGCTTCTGTTTAAAGTGATCTCTAACGCTGTGCTTGTGTTTGCTCACGCTGTCTTTTCACATCCAACATTTGTGTTTAAACATGTTGTGTTAGATAAAGAAAATACACTCTGACTTGGAGTCTCCACCAGCTTTTGCTTTTAAAGTCAAGACTCTTGGCTTTACTTTCACTTGTTCCTGCTTTGCTGTGCCTGTCATGTCCTCTTTGGCAGGGCTCGTGGCTGTAAAAGTGTGTGGGAGTAAAGGTTAAAGATAAATGCTGGGTTTAACAAATACGGTTATTGTTGCAGTAAGGATTCAATTCTGAAGTTAGTGGTTGGATCATTCTGTTTTTAAGGTAATACTACTGCATTCTGCATCCATGCCTGAGTCAAAGTTAAAATGAGCATGCTTTTAGCAGTATGTCTTTCTAAAGACATCAGGTTGTCAATTCAAGGGCTAAATTCATAAGGAGAAACAGTCTAACCATTGGACTTTATACCAATAAGTAAACATTCAACAGGTCACAATGAGAATGAGTGAGAGACTGCTCCAGGAGTAACAGCACTCCTTTGTAGGGAAAGCAGAGAGTGAGGCCTACATTCTGCTTTGTGCTCTCATAAATATTTCAAGTCTTTGGGTAAAGTGGGTCAGCTCCAGCAGGAGATGCTGAGAACTTGCTTTAGCCTGGTGGTTACTGAATTAATCTGGATCAATGTGGGTTCAGATTCCTCTTAGAAAAAGGGATTGCGTTTGAGTCTTTTGTAGCAAAGATGCCCAAACTGTCCATATATTTGTTAAAAAGGGGACAACAGCATCTTCTCTTTCTCTCTCTGGGAACTTTCCTAGTGGACCAGTCCATTGACAAACTTTAGAGAAAAGTGAGGAGCCGAACAGTTCTGCACTGTCAAGACTTCACTGAGTGTATCAGCAGCAAAAGGAAGACTATGTAAACCACGGGACTGCTGTTGAGTGGGGTGGTGGTAGCAAAGGATGTGGAAAAGGCAGAGATACTCAATACCACCTTCACCTCTGTCTTTATTAGTCAGATCTGCTTTCAGGAATCCCAGGCCTGTGAGACTAGTGGGGACATCTGGAGCAATGGAGACGTACTCTCAGTGGAGAAGATCAAAGTATTTAAATAAATTGGACTCAAATGAGTCCATGGGATCAAATGACCAGCACCCACAAGTGCTGAGGAAGCTGATTGGTGTCGTTGCAAAGCCAGTCTCAAGTATCTTTGGAAGGTTACAGTGGTCAGAGGCAGACTGGAAATTCAACATGCATGCCTAGCTTCAAGAAAAGTGGAGAGGATGTGGGGAACTACAGGACAGTGAGCCTTGCCTTGATATCCAGGAGGAGAGGCAGCAAATAATTCTGGAAACCATTTCCAAATATATTAGGGACATGAAGATGATTTGGGTTCACCAATATGGATTTATGGAGGAAAAATCATCCCTGACCACCCTGATAGCCTTCTATGATGAAATGACTAGCCTGGTGTATGAGGAGAGAGCAGAGAGGATGCTAATCAGAGAATCACAGACTGGTTTGTATTGGAAAGGACCTTAAATATCATCTGGTTCCAATCCCCTGCCATGGGCAGGGTTCCCCTCCATTAGATCAGGTTGCCCAAAGCCCCATCCAGCCTGGCCTGGAATATTTCCAGGAAGGGAGCATCCACAGCTTCTATGGGCAACCTCTTCCTTTACCCTCACAGTAAAGAATTTTTCCTAGTATCTAAATCTACTGGAAGGCTACAATAAGGTCTCCCTGGAGCCTTCTCATCTCCAGGCTGAATCATCATAACTTCAGCAAAGCTTTCACCACTGGCTGTCACAGTATCCTCGTTAACAAACTGCTGATTAGAAAAGTGGACAGTAAGGTGGGTTGAAAATTGGCTTAAATGCCAGGCTCAAAGGATTATAATCAGAGGCAGACAGTCCAGCTGGATGACAGTCACTAATGATGTACTCTTGGGGTCGATACTGGGACCAATACTGGCCAATGATCCTGAGCAATGGTAGAGAGTGCACCTTCAGCAAGTTTGCAGAGAGTTGAAGACTGAAAGGAATGGCTGCTACACCAGATGGTTGTGCTGTCATTCACTGGAATCTCAACAAGCTGGAAAGATTGGCCAAGAGGAATCTCATGGAATTCAACAAAGGGAAATACCAAAGCCTGCTCCTGGTGAATAATGTCCCCACACATTACTAGAGGCTGGGGACAAACTGTCTGGGATGTAGCTTTACAGAAAAGGACCTGTGAGTCCTTGTGAATACCAGCCTGAACATGAGGCAGCAACGTGCCCTTGCAGGAAAGGTGGCCAACAATATCCTGGACTGCATTAGGAGGACTGTTGCCAGCAGGTTGAGTTGGGTGATCATTTTCCCCTACTCAGCACTGTTGAGACATATCTGGAGTGCTGGATTAAGTTCTGAAGATCTTGGAGCAGGAAAGATATGGATTTACTGGAGCAAATCCAGAAAAACAAAGCACAAAGAAGATAAAGGGACTGGAGCAATTGTCAAATGGGGAGTGGCTGAGAGCTGGAGGAAAGAAGGTTCAGGGAGATCTTATCAACATATCTAAATACCTGAACTTGGGGAGAGTAAAGAAGGTGGTGACAGATTCTGCTCTTTGGCATTCAGTGAAGGGACGAGGGGCAACAAGCACAAACTGACATACAGGATTATTTTTTTTTAAATGGAAGAAAAAGGGGTTTTACTGTGGTAGTGGTCAAACACTGGAGCAGATTGCCCGTGGAGTTTGTGGAGTCTCCATCTGTGAGGATATTCAAACTGCAATTGGACACAGTCCTGGGAAACCTGCTCTAGCTAACCCTGCTCTAATCAGGAGGGTGCTCTAGATGATCTCTAGGGATACTGTGGTTCTATGGCTTAGTTACTTGAATTCATTTCAACAGGACCTAAGTATTTCTTCCAGGTTCAAAAAGTCTTAATATAACTACTTAGTTATTTTAGTGATTACATATAGCTATTTTTTCCTTTTTTTTTAATTTAAAAATATAACTAGTGCAGTGCTAAAAAGTAAGTCTTCCATAAGGTGTCATAATGAGCAGACTTACTCCATGACAGCCTCAGGAAAGGAAAGGAGAGTCAGCTCAAAAGCAAAGCCAGGAACAGGCTCAGCTTGGACATGACTGATGATCTCTACAGTGGGAGTATGTCATACACGGAGGTCACCTCTGAAGTACCATATCCTGAGAGCTTTATAGCTTAAAATCTACTCTGAAGTTTTGTCTAGAAGCTTATTAATGGTTAGTGCACGTGCAGAGCACTGCAGATCTGAGTCATAAGGGATCTGTGCTGCTCTGTACTATCTTTGTCTTCCAGATTCTCCCTCATATTCTGCATCAAGCACAGGAAACCAGCTCACCAGCAGTACTTGTGCAGTGATGAAAAGCTGATGGCAATACTCCCATAGTCTCTCCCTGATTTACCCATGGTGTCAAGCACAGAGAGAAGTTCTATAAACTCATTTGTATGCACTGTCCACCCACAAACTTTATCTCAAGTTGAGTGTTGAGTCACAGACAGGTAGTTCTTGTTCAAGTCCCAGCTTCATGTAAGCTGCGGGTAATAACAAAAGCTATTTCAATCTCACTCTCAGCAATAACAAGAGTAAGGTACAAATAATTTCTTTAGAGCAAAACTCCCTCAAATCAATAGAAAAATGCAACCAGCAAGTTCCAGTTAGGAGTGTCTGCTGATTTGTTCGCCCAGCAGGAGTGTTCATCTAGATGAAGAATGGACCAGTGGACCATCTCAGCCAGATCACTGTGGTCCATGCCTGCTGACCTTGTAAAAAAATTGTTGAGGCCTAGGTGGTAGATACGACATTTAGAGAAGATGCGTTGGCATTGCCCAAACAGATCCCATTTATCCAGTCCCACACTAGTCCTTTATCATAGTTTCTACTGCTTTGCCTGGCACTGATGTTATGCTCACCAGTCTTTAGTATTGTCCATCCTGTCCCTTCTTTTTCCCTCCAAAATCTTTTTTAGAGATTGGTGTCACATTGCCACCCTTCAGGCACAGAGAAATCTTGAAGGGAAAGGTAGGTTCATTAGCAGATCTGCTATTTCTTACCCATACTCCCTCGGAAAAGATCAAGTCCTGGGGATTTTTTACTCTGCAGACTTTAGATTACAGCCTTTCCCAGCCACCACACTTTCAGGCGGAGTCTCTGCCAACTCCCTCAGAAAGAAGAGTTCAAGTATGAGTATCATCTGCTTATTCCAGTGAACTCATGCAAATACATCATTCAGTTTCTTCAGAAATGTGTTGGTCACTCCTCTTTTTTTTTTTTTTTACTCTGCGGTTGTCATTTGAACCATCAGAGTTCTTGGTCTTGATATATTTAAGGAAAGCTTTAATATTAGCTTGGATTCCTTTTGCTAGCTGCTGATCATGCTTTTTTAATTGTTCTTTGACTGTGGTTTTGTTCAACACGTCTTCTTATGATAATTTCCGCGCTTGTCAGCTGGAGATGACTTCAACTTTTTGTTTCTAACAATCTGTGGTGAGATTAACTGCCCACTTCCTTTTACCATTTCTCAAGTCTCTAGTAGATGGCTGACACTGATACTATGCTGTGCATCCTGAGAGAATCTACTGTTCTTCGCTCTCCCTTTTTGTTTCCACTTCACAGTCTTCCTCGTTTCTATGTCTGTGTCCCTTTTGAAACTGGCTGCAACTGCCACAAACACTTGGCCTTTTCTCAAGCCTATGAGAATCTTGAAAGTAAACATGGGAACAGCAACCATGAGTTGGAGATTATTGTGCATGATTGAGGACCAAATCAAGGGCTCCATCTCTTCTGTGGGTCCCTTGACCAGGCAGTCGGTGAAGCTGTATTGGTGGAGTCTAATATAGTCTCCATAATGTTCCAGTGCTGCACTGTCCAGACTACATAGGGGTTACCACAGGGGTACAGTTTTGGGTGCATATCTCCTGCACACCCTCTCGAACCTCCTGCTCAGGCAGGCAGCCTGTAGGCTCAGTACTAAATACGCTGCCAGCTGGCATTTTAGTCCACGTAGATTCTGTGTCACCTGCTGGGTCCTCACTTTGTTCATTTGATTTAAGATCTCACTAATGAATTTCACTACCCCATCACCAGCAGAGATGACTCTTACCTTTTCTGTGTATTTTATGTTCCAGTACTGCGATGTCCTACATGTGGCTAGCATGTCATTGTCTTTGCATACGACTAGGCACTTGATTTCCTTCACTTTATTCACTGGATTTTTAGCATTTGTGTAAAAGTCTGTGTTGTTGCAGGCTTTGTTTCCATCTTCATCTCCTGTTTGAAAGGCACTGTTTGTTTTCCACTCGTTATTTCTGATCTCTGGCCCCTCCTGCACTCAAGGAGGCACAATGTCTAAGCCTCTGCTGATGGCATACTACTGGGCTGCAGCTCCTCAGTTTAGAGCTGAATCAATCACAACCTTTAAATGCCAGCAGTTTAACCTCCAATGAGTCCATCCTTTCCAAACAGGCTCCCTTTATTTCAGAGGCACTCCCAAATCCAGATCAATCTGAAAGTTTGTGCTTTACACCATCCTTTCAGCTGCACACTTAAGATTTCCCTCTTTTTGGTCACATACAGGGCATGGGGCATTTTGGAGAGTGCTGTTGGAGAGACTCTTATCTTCATCTTCCCTCCAACAAGCTGAATTTTGCCTCCAGAACATCTGAGACTCAAACCCACAGGATCTTCCCCAGCACTTTTAAGTAACTATTCTGCTTTGCATGTTTAAAGAAAAAAAAATAAAGTTTTTTTGCTTTTTCATTTAAATTTAAAAGCTCTTCCACCTGAATTAATTTTTATTTGCGTAAAAAACATGGAACAAATGTAATGTGGTACAAAATCTGAGTTGCCAGCTCCCACAACCGTAATTTGAGTAATAAACCTACACTGGCACAGTAACAACAGCAAACAGCTTTGAGGAGACTGAGCATGTTCCTGCTGCCAGTAGAACTGCTGTGTACACCACAGCACAGTTTCCATTAAAATTGCACGGTACAGGTGTCTGAGGCACTTTTTGAAAGTGCTACAGAAGAATATAATTTACCACTTACTTCATGATTTTAAGTGATTCTCAGTGTTAAAGTGCTGCTTGTATTATGTTGTTGTTGTTTCAGGAGCACATGGAGATCCCAGCAGGAGTCAAAGTCAAACCAACACACAGAGGAAGACATTCCCTGCTATGAACAGACAAAGATGCAGGTGGATGTGTCCTTTCTTTGTTGGTATTAGAATAAAGGTTTGTGATTTCTTTTATTGTTTCTGCAAGTTACCTACTATGTTTCTGTGCAGTGAGAGAAACAGAACAGTCTCTAAATTGCTACAGTTACATCGAGCCTGTTTGTTATGAATGATGACACTTTAAGAGAGTAAATGCAAGGATCCCTAACAATAACAAACCCTTCAAATACAATGAAAACTACAAACCTTGGAACTCATGCCAAAGATTCATGTAGAGATTGTTAGAAATACATAAAAATTCAGCTGAGCAAGTGTGAGATTTTCAGCTTTTTTCTATTTGTGCAATACGAAAGCTTCAAAATGTACTAAAAGGTTTGGCTGCTGCAAATGAAACAGGAAATCTTAAGTAACGTCAGAGAAAAGACATTTCCTTTGTGTCCCCTTTTTACTAAAAGTGAAATATTCTTTAATGCTTAAAAATAATCAAGTACTCAAAATCCAGTCAAAAAAGCCAGCAAATAAAGTAAGTGTCCATGAAGAAAAGATCCAAGTGGAGTTAATGCAAAACCAAGTCAGTAACATTGCTTTAAGAGCTCTCTCTCTATCCAAATCAGTTGCTGGAGGCTTGTCACCTCCCCATTGAAATCTAGTGACTCTCTTTGTCATGGCCATGATGGGATTAACTCGATCAAACCGCACTTGTGCATATGTCAAAAAAGAATCATTTGACTTTTAGCTACACTTACGGTAAAAGCTGCCCTCGTCCAGCTTTCTGTTCCATTGAACTGTCTTTAAACGTGTCCAGGGACGATATTTTAAATGGCTAGCAGACACTTTACTGAAAGCAGAGCCATGTTCTAGTATTAAATTTAGCAGCAGAGTCTAGGTAGGGTTGAAATCTTTGTCTGCTGGCTGCTTTTGTGGGCACCGCGTCTTTCTTAGAGAAACTCTTCTGCCTCAGGAAATAACTGATCCTGCAACTACCGTAAAGGCCTCATTTGTTTGGTGGGGGTTTGGGGATGGTTGGGCTGTTTTGTGGTGGGTTTTTCCTTTCTGTAAGGTATTGCAATCACCAGTGTTGCAAGGTGCAAAAAGTAATAAACATCTAATGTTCCTGTTTAGATGTCAGTTTCAAAATCACTGCTGGGGGGGTGGGGGTGGGGGGGTGGGGGGGGAGAGAAGAGCAGGAATTATCATTTCTAGAGACTCTCCCCACTATTTGGAGATGCTGGAGGTAGCAAATCCCTTTCGAGCATTCCTTTTGTGCTCTCTGGCATGTGGATGTGCTCAACCTAGCCAGAAAAACTGGATTACAATGTGTTGATTGTAAAAGAGGGAGGAAGGTTGCTCATGCAAAGTATCTATTTCATGTGGTGAGCACAAGAGAGATGGGGTGGAGATTTATGGACGGACAGGTGTTGACACTTTCTGCAGGTAATGCTATTGTTGTAAACATATGGGCATAAAAGCAAAGAAATTATCTGTTGGTGAGCAAGAAAGACTCTTGCTAGAAATACAAGGCTGTTAGTCATGACACTGGCACCTCGAAAGGCTTCTCTTTTTTTGACTGGAAATACAAAATAACCTGCTTGGAAACAAGAGAAAAGGCTGCTGGGCATTAGCATCAGGTCTTTGGTGGAGTCCCTCCTGTATCTGAAATTCTGTATTTGGTTATCTCTGTAGGCACGGTTGAAGTTTGCTCGGCTGCTAGTGCCGCTTTGCAATGAGCAGTAGGCATTTATGGGGATGTGATAATGTTTGTGATTTGCAGTACAGAAGCTGTTCACCGATTATGCTGTGAGTAATGCTGCTGTGCAGCTCAGATTAAATGCAGAAGCCTCGGTGATATAGCTAGGATAAAACCTGGAAGAAACAGGCTTTGGCACTGTTTGATAAGCTTGGGTACAAAAGCACTTTCTCAGTTAGCAGAAAGCTGTAGAAGATTTTCCTAAATTAGCACGTGACATCCACTGATTTTGATTCATCCTGACTGCTCTTTCCAAAATATTAGTTTGTTGTTTGGGGGTTTATTTGTTTGTTTGCAGAGTGATTTCTCCCTTTACAACCATCTACCTTGAGGTAATAGTTTTAATCCTTCTTCCACAGGAGAAGGCATGCTGCTTAGGTCAGAGGATCAGCATACCAGCAGAAGAAAGGTTGAGATGCTGCCTTTGAAAGCGGGGTATATTAGGAAGAGATGTGTGAGAAAGTTTCAGTCTTGTACTGGACACAGGGGCTGGCTTTTCTGGATAGGGGGTCTGGGTTTCTGCTTGAGCTCTTGGGAACACCTTTCTGCAAGGAGTATGTGCTCTAGCCTAAGGGTTTTTTCCAGTGCCCAGATCCTTCCAACTCCTGTAGGGCTGGTCTGTGCGTCAGTGTCCCCTGCAGAGATCACTGGTGTCACTGTGAGTGTGCCCTGTACAGGCTGCTGGGCTGACTGGCATCCTTTGCCTTCATGAGGGAGTGCACAGCATCATAGTGCACCAAATTTGGTGGGCCACAGGGGCACTGTGCAAGCCTGATGAAGAGTTAAAAGTCACAGCTTGCATATTAGCTTTCAATTTATCATTTCCACAGGCCACAAATCATTGTATGCAACTTATCTTAGAAGACAAAAATAAAAGAAAGAAGCAACAAACCAAAAGGTAGAGCTTTGTGTCCAGGCCTTTTTTCAATGCTCTTCATATTAAAAGGCAGTAAAACTACTGTTTCCATGTAATTTTTAATAACTTCCTGTTTTTCAAACTTCTGTCATCAAAACACTGACTCCTTGTTTTGGGCTTAAAGCAATCATACAGTTGCACAGGTGTGAGTCTATATACTCTTACCTGTCTGCTGCTGGGGCAGAGGGATTGGTGTGTTTTGGTGTGCTCACAAGCACTGTACATTAACGTTAGAGGAGTTACACAATGTAGGACAGGGTTCTAGAGCAGGAGATGCACACAAAACTGAAACTAAGAGGCACCACTGCAAACAGTGATCTTTCCTATCCGTGGGCTTTCTTTAATTTTTGAGTCAGGACAGAAGGCTGAGCCTAGCATGTTATCTAGCATGTTATAAAAAGATAAACGAAAAAGGACTTGAGATTGGAAGTGCATGTTGGAGAGCACATGTTAAATACATTAAGATGCCTTAAGAGAACCTTGCCTCTGCTAGGATACACATTTGCTGACACACGTTTGGTAAACGAGATGCTGTTAATTTCAGAGTTACTGGTGTTTGTTCAGTAAATACACACTGCACTCTATCAGTGTCAAAGTTAAACTCTTTACTACTCTCCATAGCAAAACTGGGAGAGTCAGATATTACCTTAAAAATAGCACGCATTCGGAAAGGTTCATGGAGATGCAAACTTCACATCTACTGCTTCTTGCTATGATGTTTTATTTTAAAAGAGATACACCATCCCACCATGTATTTAATTTTAGTTTCAATAGCTTGCTTTTGTATCAGGCTCATCAGTGGGGAATTTCTCCCTCCCACTCCCTGCGTGGAAACTCGAAAGCTTTGCTATTCCAGAAAACGAACCATTTCTGCTATCAGAGCTTCAATTTTGCTGCAGCTATGGGCCCTGTCTGCCTGAACCCAATTGCTGATTTTTCAAAATATTCCTGCCTTGGCACTCAGGTCTTGCTCTGTGGTTTCCATTAGGAGAGAACATTTGCTCCCTTACAGATGCCTGGTTTTGTTCACTGTCTTTCCGCTTAATTCCCAGCCCGGCACACCCTCAACTCCCGTGTTCCCCGGGTGTCCGCATTCCCACACGATGGGCACATTTGAAATGCATAAAACAGACTGCACATTGTGCTTTCCATCTTTATGAAAATCTAGTATTTCTTTCCATGAATAGCTACTCCTTCAAGTCTAATCAAACTAGATTTTCCTAGCCAAAAATTTTTGTTCTTGCAACTTTGCAAGCGTTTTCTTGCACAGCTGGGGTTTGAGCTATACAGCCCTTCCAGGTCATCACTGAATCACCCAATATGCAGCTATAAACAGACATGATTTTATTTTACATACTTTCCATCAGTTTCCCTTCTCTTTTCCTCATTCAGGCCAACTGGTTCTCCATGTCTGTGCACTTTTATTTTTGGTTTCTTCCTGTAGCCAGCATCCTAATTTTCTCAGCAACTCTTATTTCAAATGCTCCCGGTTTCGTTCCCTACTCCTGCTTCCCTGGCAAAAACAGCTCAGACAATTGAAATTTTAGCTTCTAGCTACCAGAAAACTCTTAGAAAGAATAGTGAGGCTGCCCAGCTGGTTTTGCAAACGTCCAGCTAGCCCCAGTGAGTAAATATGCCAAGGTGGGTCTGTAACAGGGAGGGAGAGGAAGTTCAACAAGGCCAAGTGTGAGGTCCTGCAGATGGGTCAAGGTAATCCCAATCACAACCACAGCCTGGGTGGAGAAGGGGGTGACAGCAGCCCTGGGGAGAAGGACTTGGGGGTGTTGGTGGATGAAAAGGTCAACATGAACTGGCAATGTGCACTTGCAGCCCAGAAGCTAACTGTGTGCTGGGCTGCATCAAAAGCAGTATGATCAGCAGGTCAAGGCAGGGGATTCTCCCCTCTACTCCACTCTCATGAGACCCCACCTGAAAGACTGTGTCCAGCTCTGAGGGCCCAAGTAGAAGAAAGATACTGAGTTGTTGGAGCAAGTCCAGAGGACTCCATGAAGACATTCAAGGGGCTGGAACACCTCTCTTAAGTCAGTCTGAGAGTTGGGCTTGCTCAGCCTGGAGAACAGAAGGCTCTGAGGAGACATTACAGCAGCCTGCCAGTACCTAAAGGGGCTACAGGAAAGATGGGGAGAGACTCTTTAAAAGAGCATGGAGTGACAGGACAAGGGGTAATGGCTTGGAACTGAAAGAGGGTAGGTTTGGATTAGATATTGGGGAGAAATTCTTCACTTATGAGGGTGGTGAGACAAGGGCACAGGCTGCCCAGAGAAGCTGTGGCTGCCCCCTCCCTGGCAGTGTTCCAGGACAGGTGGGATGGGGCTTTGGGCAGCCTGGGCCAGTGGAGGGTGTCCCTGCCCATGGCAGGGGGTTGGAACTAGATGGGCTTTGAGGTCCCTTCCAACCCAAACCAGTCTGTGATTCAATGATTCTTTGACCCATTTTTAGGTATGTGTCCATGCCTGCTAATATTTGTTATCCCTGTACATTCTGCTTTTTCTTCACTTTCAGCACTTACACTTTCTCTTTCTTTTCCAACTGGAATTTTAATTTTTTTTTTTTTTTTTACTTTCACTTTTAACACACACACACACACACACACACACACACACGTGATACTCAGGCCCACTTTTCCATTTTTTCTTTGTTTTTCTTCAGTTTTTCCTCATTTTTTCCCCCCTACTTTTTTCCCCTTCGTTTTTCCTCTTTAAAAAAAACAACCAACCAAACCCCCCAATTTTTTTCTCCTCATTTTCCCTTCACTTTTTCCACGTTTTCCTCACATGCACCCTGCCATCTCACTTGCGATGCCCCATCTCCCCTGCAGCCGTTCCCCTCAGTCACGGCCACGCTCCCGCCGGCCAACGCCGCCCCGATCCCTCACACCCGGCCGCCGCCCCGGCCCGGCCCGGCCCGGCCCCGCCCCGCGCTGCAAACTCCGGGCCGCTCCTCTCCCGGCAACAAGTGACGCTCCCCGGGGCGGGCCAATCCGGCTGACTGCTCGCGGTCCTGGCCAGGCGGCGGCGGGCGCGACGCTTCTGCACAGCGAGCCCGGCAGCGCGTCCGCTCCGCGCAGCCTACGCGCCGCGGGAGGATGGCGCGGGCGGCGGAGCTCTTCCTGACCGCCTGCGGTCTCGCCTGGCTCCTCGGCTGTTGCGCGGCCCACCGAGACTCCTCAGGTAAGCCGGCCGCTCACCTTGCGCAGGAAAGAGGCGCTGCGCGGGCGCGCCGCTGCGCAAGGGGAGCGGAAGGGCCTTTTCCGCCCCGCAGGGCGCCTGAGGGGGGAAAGGCGGCGCGGTGACAGGCGTTCCTTCCCCCACGCCTCCCCGCACCTCCGGGCGTTGCGCTGGGCAGCGAAGTCCAACTGAGCGGAGACAACGTGGGAAACTTACAAGGAAGAGTGAAAGCGGAGGAAACCCAAACTCAGACCGTCCCCCGGGCTGCGCGCTCCGCCCGAGGCGCCGCGAAATCAGCTGCTGCCCCGCCGGCCTCGGGCGCCACGTCCCCGGTGCCCGCGGTGCCGGCGGCCGCCCCCGAGCCGGGGCAGCGCTGGGCCGGCGGCGCGGAGTGGTGGCGGGGAAGGCGAGCCTTCGGCCTGTTACCTCGGGAGGAGAGCTAACCCGGGCTCGGGCGGGTCGCCTGCAGCGCGTCAAGCCGTGGGGTTCTTTCTGCAGCTTTGTGGGCAGAGAGAGAGCAGGAAGAGCCTTGCTCTGGCTTTCGGGGAGCAGGTGGAAAAGTTTCCTGTTGAGCAAATTCTTGGACGCCAAAGCCGCTCGCCTGGTGCGAAGTGCTGGGCAACAAGTTGGTTTCTCTGCTTAATAGTTTATGTCCTGTAGCAGTACCGGGCTCAGACTTCTAGCTAAAGGCGTCAGGTAAAACTTCAGGACCAGAGTGCTGAACTGGAGTAATTGAGCACCAGTAGGAATAAATCGCTCTGCAGAGGGGTTTGGTGAGATGGTACCAAGCGCAGATGCCAGGGTTATGTGTGAAGAAGTGAAAGAAAAATGAGGAAAGGGAAGATCTGAGGAAAGTCCAATAACATGTTGCAAGCAACTGAAAAGAAGAAGAAAGCCTGGAAGGGAGGATACAAAGCAAAACCCAGATACAGTGCTGAAAAAGCACAGGGTAAAAAGATACCGCAAAAGCAGGGTCGGTAGTTAAAATTTCTTGTTTAGTTAATAGGATGAAAGAGATGGTTGGTTGAAATGTGCTATTTAGAGAAAGTTACTTCAGTAGGTGGCTTAGAGATTCTTCTTCATAGTTTGACCAACTCAGTACTATTTAGATACTACTTGGCACTTACATAGTGGAAAATTCATGAGTTTACTGGGAAGTAGTGGTAAAATTCACTGCATAATATCACTGAATATTTTCCTTGCTGTTCAGCCAAACCTATTATTAAGTCACACTTAAAAAAAAACGCGGTAGGAATGTGATTGACAGTGCATTACTATTAAATACAAAACACTACTCAGCAGATTCCTCATTTAAACAGCAGAGTGGGTCTGGGATAGCCAAGGTCCATTTCAGCCTGGTTAGTGAAAGTTTTATACTGTGAGCCCATCTGTATTGTGGCATAGAAATAGTTTGGGGCTTTTCTTTTTTTTTGGTTTTGTTTAGTTTAAACCTACTGCCACTCGTCATAGAAACGTTCATGTACTGTCAGAGGTGCCAGCTTGTTTCAGTAGGGTGATCTGTATCTTTTTTAAATTTTGTACTATGCTCTGTCAAGGGTTTTTTGTGGGTGGCTCTTTAATTTTTTTTTCTTTCTAATGAGCAACTACGTCACAGCTGAAAATGAAACTAGGGTTCCTGTATCGTTTTGAAAATTATTCTCCTTGTGTTTGGTGGGATATTCATTCTAAAAACTATTTCCCAAAAGCAGTGCCTGTTGTTTTAGTAGCATTGCAACTCCACCTGCAAACTGGTTGACATATGAGAGTCATGCTGTGTATCATATATGATACACAGTTTTAAAAAATGCTGAAGTGAAGATTATTGTTTATTATATTTTGTGGTACGAGCTGTGTGTTACTGCATGAAGAATATTTTTTTTTACTCCGTAAGCTTGCAAATTAATCATGTTGATTCAATCAGTATGTGTTAAAGGAAGAATTCTCATTGATAGGATTGGACTTAGAAAACAGCCTAATTTTATCTTCCATTACTTTTTAATAACTTGAAAGAGATCTTTTTCTTTCCCCCCCCCCCCCCCCTCCCCCCCCAGGTTAAAAGAATACTCACTAAAGAGCAGGAAAGCATACTTAATATGGTGTATACAAAAGAGATAGTATAATGCACAAACAGCAGTTGCTGTACTTTTCTGGTAGCATTCTCAGAATGCAATTGCACTTGTAAAATGAAATTCCCATGGAAGTGATACTGAATCATACTCATAGGTGGATATTTGTTTGTTGTTATACAGGCAGTGATGCTTTTACCATTCGCCATGACACACTGAACAAGTGCATACAAGTTACAGACTCACGGATAGTGATAGATGACTGCAAGGAGACAAGTGAAGCTTTATGGAAATGGGTATCCCAGAATCGCCTCTTTCATTTGGGGTCCAGGCAGTGCCTGGGACTTGATATAGTCACCAAATCACCATCTCGCCTGAAAATGGCTGACTGTAACTCAGAACTAATGCTGTGGTGGCGATGTGCTGATGCTTCCGTCTTCGGTGCGTCTCAGTACAAGTTGACTGTCAAGGCTACCTATGTAACCGCAAGCATAAATGCAACAGACCAGTGGAGAAGGAACGGTTCTTCTGATGATATATGTCGGTATCCTTACCGCGGTGAGTTGGCACGAGGGTGGTTTGGTGGGTTTTTGTGGGTTAATGTTGCTAAGGGCTTTTCCTATGCCAGTAAATTCTTAAAATTAATCATCTGAAAAGACGGACCAGTAAAGCGATAGAATGTTTTGCTGTCGAGAGATACTGATACTTGAGTATGAAACTTAAACCCCTTTTAATAAAAAATGAATACGTGCAATTGCAGAAGTTGTGTTATTGAGTGGCTTTCGTAGTGTGTTTAAGTTCCTCCCCCCCCATACTTTAGTGAACGCCTACTTAATTATGAAATATCAACCACACTCTATCAGAACTGACGCTGTCCTTTTCACAGTATTGGGAATTTTACTGTTGGTGGGGTTTGAGGGTATTTTCTTTGCTGGTACAGTCAAATTCAGTGCATGCTGGTTGCTCACAGCCTGTTAGACTGTCAGGAACGATCCCTTTGCTTTGGTCTGGTAGTTTGTCCACTAACCATGGAAGCAAGTCTCATGTGAAATCTCACGCTTGCTGGAAGAAGTGGTGAAAGCAGAATTTTCTTTGTATTTTAATTGTTCAGATTGGCCAGTTTGAAGAGCCCAGTACGCTCTGTTTTGAAATGTTTTCCCTCTCCTGCATGTGTTGATCTTTAGAGCCTTGTTCTGTAGTACTCTGTGCACACGACCTGGATTTCAACAGGACAATGTATTTTATCCCTAACTTCCCAGGAAGGGGAAACAAGTTTCTGCTGTGTTATGTCCTACTCAGAAGAAAAAGTGCAGAAAAATACTTTCTTCTCATTTCTTTAAGTTCTGGCATTTCTCTATATTATCCATCGGGTGTTTTAAGATCACAAGTGGAATTTGCATGCTTTTAAGTTAACTATGTTTGTAGAAGCAGAAGCATTGATCTGCTGTTGTTTGCACCCGTATACAATTTAATTCTAATGTTATTTTTGGTTTTTCTGCAGAGGTTTATACCAAAGATGGGAACTCCTATGGAAAACCCTGTGAGTTCCCCTTTCTGTATAATAAGATGTGGCATCATGACTGCATTCAGGATGAAACACATACAGGTGGGAAATGGTGTGCCACGACTGAAGATTATGCTCATGATGGAAAATGGGGAATCTGCTTACAACCAGGCAAGTTTGGTTTCTAAATGGATATCCTAAAAGTATTCTGTCACTTCCCTTATGTGTGGCTTCACTGTGGTGTTGCATGCTGTGGTTAGGCTGGGTAGAAGCAGGTTCCTTTTCTCTTTCAGTTTTGACAGGATGACAGGCATGTGCTTACTCTGCAGTGTATGTGATGACCAGTATAAAAATCAACAGACTTTCAGTATTCTAATTTTTCTTTTGAAACATTCATGATGTTCTGATGTAGTTGTAGTTACAAGTACCTTCTGCTTTCGTTAAACAGAGGATGGTTGTCACGATTTCTGGGAACACAATCCAGGGTCTGAAAGTTGCTACCAGTTTAATACACAGTCTGCTCTTTCTTGGAAGGAGGCTTATATTTCATGTCGAAGGCAAGGGGGAGACTTACTTAGCATCCAGAATGCGTCTGAATTAAGTTACATA
The DNA here is from genome assembly GCF_964237585.1 of Gallinula chloropus. NCBI lineage: Eukaryota > Metazoa > Chordata > Aves > Gruiformes > Rallidae > Gallinula > Gallinula chloropus. The sequence goes on along the minus strand of NC_140090.1, from coordinate 17,835,296 downwards.
CAAGGTAGGTGTAATTATTCACATATGAGTATCAGGAAATCTTCACAACCAGCATAAAATTAAGAGACCATTTTGGTTTCCATCTTAAAATTCTTTGTTAAAACTTGGTTATACATAAAATGCATTGGTGCTTTTATTTGTATAGCAAAAATTAACTGCTCATCTTTAATTTAGAGTTTTTGATTTATCTGTGTGATTTCGTTGTAGTGGCTAACTATTGGTTGTATGTATAATGAAGAGTGTTCCTAAAATCTCAGTGTGGGCCAGAGTTGGTGTTTCAGCAGCTTGTTGCCCACTTGTGAAATCATCCTCACTGACATTCAGGCTTGGCCTGGAGGAGTTATCGGTGAGCCTCTGGGTATAAAACCAAAGGGCAAACATCTGAAGGCGTTGGGAGGGAAAACCTGTGTGGGTGAATTTTTCCTCAGTACAAAAAAATGTTGCATGTCTGATTATAGTAGCAATCTTTCCTTCATCAAATTCAGCCCCCCCTAGGCTGCATTTTTACTTTAAAGGAGGCCAATAAAGAATTGAACATTTTCTATTAATTATTTTCTTTAAAAAACAAATTCAATTTTCTCCAGGTAAGGATGACATTGCTGAGGTGTTTTGGATTGGCTTAAATCAACTGGACATTTCTGGAGGTTGGCAGTGGTCAGATCACAAACCTTTGAACTTTCTTAATTGGCATCCAGGTAATGATGTTTCTGGTGGCATTAACAATATTCATGACACAAAGTTTGTTTTTTGCTTTGCCTTTTGTAACTCTTTAGAAGTGTATGGAGTGACAGGACAAGGGGTAACGGCTTGAAACTAAAAGGATAGATTTAGATTAGATACTAGGAAGAAATTCTTCCCTGTGAGGGTGGTGAGATCCTGGCACAGGGTGCCCAGAGAAACTGTGGCTGCCCCCTCCCTGGCAGTGTTCCAGGCCAGGTTGGATGGGGTTTTGGGCAACCTGGTCTAGTGGAGGTTGTCACTGCCAACGGCAGGGAGTTGGGACTAAGTGATCTTTGAGGTCACTTCCAACCCAAACCTATCTGTGATTGGACTTCATCTTGGACTTCATCAGACCAGTCATTGTTCCATTTCTGTTAAGAGTTTTCTTCCCAGCCAGTGAATCTTTTTGTGCTTAATTTGTATTTATGCATTATTAGGTTAATCTCTAAAAAGGTAAAACAAATAGTACATTTGAAGTCCATTTTAGTAAAGAATCTACAGCTTCCCTGGCTGCTGAATTTCTCCTCCCGCTGACAGAATGGCATTGACTTCCCCAGATATTACAATTATTGATGTATGTGCAAGGACTGACATTATTTAGAAGTTGAAGTTGTGTTTTTAAGGTTGCTAATATTTCTTTGAGGGGGAAGATGGAAATAGTATAAAACCTTTGAAAAAACTTTTAATTACTTGCAAATTCTTAGTAGAATTGGTGTGAGTCTTGTTTTTGGGATTTTCAGCATGTATTTGTAACATTCTCACAAAAGTGCCCTGGATGCATATATACGAGAATCCTGGAGGAATAAAAATCAGAAATACTGAAGCTAATGTTTTTCTGTCATTCAAGCTGAATTTGACCTTTTAAAACTGGAATTCTCCTTTTCCCTCAGTCTCTAGAATAGCCTTGCAACATGAATTCTGTGAAAGATAAGAAGTGGTTTCTGTTACTTCTCTGAAAGCTTTACAAAAAAATTTCTAGTGAGATTATCTAAATGCAGTCTTTTGGGAAGGCTAAGAGCTTTTCTGCTGCTCATACTTGTAGGTGCACCTTCTCCTGGAATTATGATGGTGTAGGACTGTAGGACTCCAATGCAGAGTTAGAGACTTAGACTGCCCCAAGTTACAGTGGCATAACTTAGATTGCAGTCATGACAGACATACTAATGTCTACACTGCTTGAGAAAAATGCTCACTGGTATCTATCAGTTAGCTGGAAGTTGTGCCTGTTACTTCTTTTCCCTTCACTGTACACCTCTGAAAAGAGCCTGGCCATGTCTCTATTGTACTATCCCATGAAGAGCTAAGATCTCCAAGGGAAGCTGGGGGACAGTGAAAAAGAGTTTTCCTCTGTGATGTTTTTGATCTGGGGCCTCGTCTCAGGTTTCTGTTAAGGTAAGGGTCGTGGTTAGTGTTGAGAGAAAGAGTGCAGAGCTCTGTTTAGAGTGGGGCTGGAAATGGGCAGCCAAAGGAAACCGAGGTCTGCAAAAAGAGTTCTCCCCTGAGATCTTTCTAGTCTGGGAAAGTGCTCAGCCAAGAGTTTGTTGTATTGTAAATAGAACATTCCTCCTGGTTCTGTGATTTGACATTGGGAAAGAAGTCCAGATTCCTTTATGCTGAAACTTTCTCTCCTAGAAAAAACTTGCAGTGGGGCCTGTGGTAGGACAGGTGTTTCCATTCAAAGCAAGTTATGTTCTTCAAATACAAGGTGCTGTACTATGTGAAGTATATTATTCTTGTACTGAAAAACAGCAGAAGAAAACCAAACAGTCACCACTTTACTGTTTAGTAACTTGAGCTCTTCTATTTTTATTTGTTCCTGTCTTTAGTTATGCAGGGTTTGTCCCCACTGGATGGGACTAGCTGTGTGGTGATGAATGCTGCCTCAGGTCAGTGGCAGAGTTACCACTGTGGGATGCAACTTCCGTATATTTGCAAGAAGCCACTCAATGATGTCCCAAGCCTCCCAGGTAGGACAGTTTGTTTTTCTATGTTAATGTGAGTGCAGTGTTCACTTATGGATGGAGTTGTCTTTTTTTTTTTTTTTCTTTTTTTTTTTTGCCTCCCCAAGCCTGCTTAGACATCTCTGCCAGAACACTTTTACAACACCTTTGGGGTTTTCAGCACAGTGGAAGCAAACTCTGTATCTTCAGTGTCAAGATGATGCATCACAATCAAGTTTCATTTTTTTTTTTCTGCTTTCTCATAAGCATGTAAAGCTTTTGCCAGCACAACCCTGTGCCTTTCGTTATGTTTTCCTCTGTGGTTTGTGCCTTCATTCATCTGCTACTGAAAGTCAAACTGACAGTTGCACCTCAAACGTTCCCATCTCTTTTTTAAGCCCATTTCTCTCACTCTTGGTGTGTATTGACATAAAGTAGCACCTACCTGAGGCTTGGACCAAACTATTGAATTCAAATAGAAGTAGCTAAATGACGCTGCTGTCCTTTGAAACCAGGCCCAGCACTGGAAATCAGAGTGCAAGAGTTGGTAGTACTCTTGGTAGCACAGCAGCTCTTACAGGGTATCAGTAACTAATACAGTAAGAAAACCAGAAGAGTTTAAAGCTTTATTCCCTCCTCAGCCCTTCGTTTTTTACAGTGCCAAGCTGTGACATGTAACTGCTTCCATGCTTTTGGCCATCTACCTAAACCTGGGTGACAAACACTTCTCATATCCATGGCCTGTTCTTACATGGGTGCTTTGGCCTTACCCAGTGTGATTGGAGTATTTTATGGTGTATTTCAAACCAGAAAGGCTGTTAGTATATACCTTTTTCAGTATGCATCAAAACCAGTTTGAATTCTTGAATATCTTTTGTTTTCAGAAGAAAAACTATTTTAAATTAAGCGTTTTGTTTTCATTTGCTATTCCAGTTTCTGGTGCATGGTACTGTATATAGATACAAATGCCCTAACAAAGTGTAAACCCCTGTCAGAGCAAAGCAAGTAAGATTTTGTTGAAGCTACTGTCCTGCAGTGAAGTAATTTCTTTTGTCTTTAATTGCTATTGAAATCTTGCTTCCTGTTACTTCTGAACCTTGCTTACACTAAAACCAGCTTAGTGTAATGCATTCCAGCTTTTTACTTTCACTCCCACTTCTTTCTCCTTCTGCCTACCTTATCACTAGGTTGGAAAAGACCTTTGAGATCGAGTCCAACCATACCTATCCTCTACTAACCCATATCCCTGAGCACCTCATCTACCTGTCTTTTAAATACATCCAGGGTCAGTGACTCAGCTGTTCTAGGCAGCCTGTTCTAGGGCCTGATAACCCTTTTGGTGGAGAATTTTTTTGTGCCCCAAAATATTACTAATTCTCATCATGCTGCTCAGTCAAGTCTATTTGCTTGACTAAATTGTGCCTGTTTCTTAAAATACTAGCTGTAAAGAGGCATGAACACACTTTAATTGCTGCTTTCTGGCTGTTTCCTAGGTCCTGCTGGATTTAACACAAAGAAAATGCCAACCTATTGCACTAGCCAATGTAAAACAAAAGCCTCTAATTCCCTTTCTCTTCACTATTAGACTTTTGGAGACACTTGGATACTCGCTGTGATTTGGACTGGCTTCCACACAATGGTTTTTGCTACAAGCTGATAAACGACCAGGCACCTTGGAGTACAGCAGATGAGTTGTGCAGAGCAAATAAGAGTAACCTCATCAGCATACACTCATTAGCAGATGTCGAACTGGTTGTTACGAAGCTTCATAATGGTGAGTTGGGATACTTGTAAAAGTCAAGAACCACGTGCTGTGATCCATAAATTATAAATGCCTTTCCATGTTCTAGCATATGGTTATCATAGCCTCTAGTTTTTAGGTTAAGGTGCTTGTTCTGAGTGTTGCTGTTAGGTCCAGTCCTTCTATAGTAGATCTTGCTTTGGTTCAATCTATTTTTAAAATTTATTTATTTAGTTGGCTAACCCACTTCTAGTTGCCTAATCCTTTGTGTTTAGTTTTCTCATTCAGAGAGAATTGTAGATAGTTGGGTCAATATTTGACTGCTGGGTCGCTGAACTAATAAATATTATCTGTATCCTGTGATCTTACATTTTTGTGTGCCCTCTAAAAATTAAATTTGGTTGAACTGTTTTTATTTCAGTGTTCGTTATTTCTTGATGTGTTTCTGTTTGTTACCTTTTCTGTGAAATTTAATCACATTTATGAATACAAACAAAATAAAATATCCTGTACTTGTCTCAAATCTCCTCCTTTTCACAGAAAAAAAAAACCATTGTGACACTTATGTGGTTCAGTATAGTGATAAAAAGCTAATTTTGCCAATTTCACATTCCTTATCCATTAGTTTGAATATTATTTTGAAACCATGGTGTTGTCCTAATTTTAAATTACAGATGCTAAAGAAGAAATATGGATGGGTCTCCGGAATGAAGATGTACCAACCCTGTTCAAATGGTCAGATCGCTCTCCTGTGGCTTTTACATATTGGGATCAGAATGAACCAAAAGTTCCTTTTAACAGCACCCCGAACTGTGTGTCATATTCGGGTGAGGTAGGAATACAGTGTTGGAGTTTTTTTATTTCTTTTTCTTTTCCCATCGTAGTGGAGGCAACACTGATGTGTATGAAAATCAAGGGGATAAAGCAAATAACTAATTTTATTTCTGGAAACCTTTAAAATGCAGATAAAGTTTTTTTTTTCTACAATGACATTTCTTAATTATTTAGTTGTTACTTGGTAGCTGTTTACTGCAAAAAAATAGAAGAAATTTGCTCACAGCTCTGAGACTGCCTCTGCTGTTGGCCAGGCAGTTATCCTTGTTACTCTGCTTTTTGGGTTGCCTTAGTCTTGCATGTCTGTGACAGAGAGCTAGGAAGGAGTAGGGCTGAAACAGTGAAAGAAAAAGTCTGGTTTGGTCATCTGCAGGACTATCTGAGGATGAGTAGTGAGACACCTCAGTAAGAGGAGAGAACACTGAGAAGGTACAGCACAGGACAAGCAAAGGATAGGAGGGGGAAGGAGGTCACAAAGATGAGTGGAGAGGCTGTTTCTAATCTCCCAAATTCAGTAGAAAACTGAGGCAAGCGTTGGTCTCCTGTGCTGTCAGGGTAGCAGTGGAGCTCCTGCCCAGCTCTTCTGAGCTGCCTCCTCCCCGCCTCTGCAGAAAGCTGAGCACATGCCCAGCACCAGGTCCTTCCCTGATCTTGGCACCACTTTTCATTTTTCAGATGTGATCCAGAATCCTTCTATCTCTATGTTTCTGAGCTTTCTTTATCCCTTCCAAACATGCACCTGTGTGTGTAGTCTAGGGCCATCCCACCCCTGATATTTTTGCTAGAGGCATTTCAGCTTTCCCTCTTACGAACGTTCAGCCCCTGCAGTATGGAAGATGAAAGACTTTAGAATTTTTAAACTTTTTTTTTTCCTTCTCACAGTTGGGACAGTGGAGAGTCAAGTCTTGTGAAGAAAAACTGAAATATGTGTGCAAGAAAAAAGGAGAGATTTTGAATGAAACAAAGTCAGATAAAAGTTGTTCATTGAAAGAGGTAATAGGAAGTCTGTATTTCCTTTATTTTCACTTGGTTCAGAAACCTGCATAAAATTATTTATTTCCTCCTTGCCCATACAATAAAGTCTGTGGAACATTTTAGCTGAGAAAGAACGTTTATTTAGCATGAGCCGAATTTCAGATTCACCTAAGCAGGCTCTGGGTGTGTTACCACTCTATTTATTGATAAAAGTATTCTGAGCTTTTAATTTATTTATATTTCATTTATTTGTTTAGGGAAAAAATTGCTTTTACTAGATACGTTACCAGTAACGCCACTTGTTCTGTGGTTTTTGCTTTAAGCATGTTGTAAAGATGAGGATAAGCACTTTGCAATGTTAAGGTATGCAGAGGTTGATAAATGAGATTAGGTTTCTGTTACACTTCTCTCTCTTCTGTTCTTTGACTTGAATAAAGGTGGGAGGATTTTTGTGGGTTTTGTAAACATCATAACATGTTACAGTCTAAGGCTTGAAAATAAGTCTCTTCTGTTTTGAACAATGTAGGGATGGTAGTTGCTTCTTCAGTGTGTTTTTGGTTCAGTTTTGTGTGCATATCTATTGCCTGCAACAGGAAACAGGTTTACCCCTTATCTTTCTGCACAACCTCAGAGTAATCTTACTGTGCTGGTTAGACACCAGTGGCATTGGTGGGCTAGCATAGAGCTAATGCATTAACATTCCTTCAAATTTCAGTGTAAATATAGAGGAAAAGATTTGAATAACACAGAAATTTTGTATGTTCACAGATTTCTTTCAGTATGATTTTTTTTTCAGAAGTAAAGGAACGCTAGTAATGCCCTCTCATTATTCCTCTGTGTGAATCCTGGCATTGGTGAAACAGCATGAAAATGCCTATTGTTTTGAATAGGACCAGGCTGTTCCCCTTGTGTTTCTTTCTCTAAATGCACATAGCAGTCAGAGAACTGCACAGTTGAGCTAAAACAGTGGTGTGTTTTATTCTCATGCTTGCATTCATTCTTAGAACTGTGAAGCTGAGAGTAGGTGATACTAGACCTTGTATGTGATGCACTGCATTTCTTCCTTGAATGTGCTGTGCTGTCTTGTGGGCACCAACCAATGTTTGCCCTTACCTATCTTCTCCTGTAGATAATGCCTAGATTAGGGTGTTTAGATGTGTTTTTTTGTTTTCTAACCAGGGATGGGAAAAACATGGAAACTACTGTTACAGGATTGATAAAACAGAAGTTTCATTTGGAACACAGTGCAATCTTACAGTGATGAACAGGTAAAGCACACCTCTGTAATTCATGGGCATCTTTTACAGTATCATCGTAGAGATACAGCCAGAGATTAAAACCCTTGTATGCTAATTAGTGGTTTATAAAGTAAAAATAGAGATAGAATTGCTTTTGCAGGGAGCTAGCAAACAGTGTTTTCCATGGTGTGGTAATGGTAAACCTGCAGTGTAAAACCTTCTCACAAGTATGTGAATTCCCAGCCTGCTTGACTCCATGTTGAGTATGGGACTGCCTGGAAAACTGCTTGAACTAACTCATATGATGATATACCTGCTTTTCGCATTGACTTGGTAGTTTCACATATCTTCCAAATATTGACTCAAATTAATATGTGAATTTTCAGATTTGAGCAAGAATTTATAAACAGCCTAATTCGAAAACACACCAAAGTTGAAGAAAAATACTTCTGGACCGGTTTGCAGGATATTCGTCAATCAGGAATATATTCCTGGGGTACAGTGGATGGGGAAAAAACTGAAGCTGTGACATACACTAACTGGAATTCCTTGCAACCAGGTGAATTTAACAATTAAAACATATGTGAAATTCTATAATTTTCCATTGAGCAAGCATTGGAGTACCATGTTACAGAACTCCAAGGATTTAATAAATCAGACATTAAGAAATCTATGGCATGCTTTTATGTTCAGTTTTGGTTTGTGTTTTTTTTTTAAACCAGCCAGTTGTTCTAAATAGGCCTTTGGTGGCTTAAATCTTAGCGTTTTCAGGAGGATGTGTGGCCATGCCCAGTGGAAGGTCTCTTGGAAAGTGGGAAACTAAGGACTGTAAAACCACTAAAGCATTTTCTGTCTGCAAAAAATATATTGGGCTGCCTAAGGAACCAGAAGTGCTCCCAAAACCAACTGATCCCTGTCCCCCTGGATGGCACAATGGATCTGGCCTTGCCTGCTACAAGGTAAAGCATTCTTCCTGTTAGATGTTAATTGTTTGTTACTGTCCTGGGGAAGAGTCATTTTGTGCCTTACAGCTGCTGTAAAGGGTATTTCAAAGATGTTTTTGTGCTGTAAGGAGGAATTCCTGTTGATTCAGGTTGACTGCCCCCAGGTGTTCTCAAGCATTGTCTTCTGCTGATTCCTGAAAGATGCAGTGGGCCTCTTCTTGCTCTTTCTGTGGCCAGCTCTGCACATCAGAGCTGAATGGGGTGACACATTTGCCCATGCTGCCAACTCAGGAGCCTAGTGCTGATGCAGGGTGCTGTGCCTGTATCCTAGCCTGCCTGCCGTCACCTGGCATGCAGAGACACCTGCATAGGGAAGGAGAGTGCTTTGTATCACCTTCCCTTGTCCTTTTCCTTTCTATACTCAGAGTGTAGATAGTTTCTCTGGTTTGAATACAGATATCAAACTTCCTTAAGAAAGCACAGTTGCTATTGTATTTTATTGTTTGTTAAAAAAATACTGGAAGTAAGCACCCATGCTGTTAGCTGGAATGACTTCAGTTTTATTTAGAAACACAGGGTTTTCTCCTCCTATTGTGACAATCAAATCAAGTTAAAACTGAGGCAGTTTATTGAATCGTTTCCCCATTATTTCTGGACTCAGTATCTGCAGTAAACTGTGTCCTGTAAACAGCTCATGTAGCAAAGTGGGGAAGCCCAGCCTGAGTAACAGGGCTGTGGGCAAGGATCCCGAAGGGATGGGCCTAGCTGATATGCAGCATAGATGTCCCGTAGCTGATGGGATGTGACAGCTGGCCCTGGCATTTTCTCCAAAACTCTTGTTGACCAAGTGCAGCATGTCTGTGCATAGAGATCCAGATGGCAGTAGTTTGCTTGGATTGAAGTCAAGGAGATCAAGTGGGAGGTGTTAGTTGAGGTGTGTGAGCCAAGAATGCAACTCTTGACACATGCAGGTAGCAAAGGGTGTGACAAAGAACTTTCTTGACATGCAGCACCCAAACGGGCCTGGTTGCAGTGGAAATTAGGCTTTGCAATTTGCTGTAAAGTTCAAAGAACAACTTCCCTTAAAATCTAAAATTTGGCTTGAAGTTTTGGAGTGAGTTGGGTAATGTTTTGTAAAATCTTTCTGGTAAAGAGAAACAGAGAAAGCCTGCCATATGGAATACGTTGCATTTGAAAGAAATTTTGTCAGCTCAACTTCAGAGTCTGGCTGCTGTCAAACAAATGGAAAAAACCAAAATAATTGTTAACAAGTCAAACTCTCTCACTATGGAAATACCAATTATTCATTCTTACCTAGGGCGGCCATATTTGAGTAGTACAGGAGGGTTTTAAGAATGCTGTCACTTGTGTAAATTTCTGCTGATGTTTGGCTGTTGTGAAGTTCTTTCACAGTGAAAGAGTGCTGCGAACCAGGACCTGGGAAGAGGCAGAAAGGTTCTGTGAAGCACTTGGAGGCCATCTGCCTAGTTTTAGTGACTCGGAAGAAATCAAAGCACTTCATTCCATCCTGAGGCAGATAATCAGGTAACAAGCTAGCCGTGGGCTAAAAGTTTTTATTTCAGTTGCGTTCTGCAGTAGATCACAAATGCTGCTGCTGACCCCAAATGGCAAGTATGAGATAGTGAGTGGTGACTGTGTTTCCCACAGTCAGAATGGCTGGAGCTGCATTTGAACTGCTGGTCGTTTCACTGCCTTCCTGGAAAATGTCAAGGGAGTGCAGCTTGGGCAAATGTTCCACTTTGCTAGAGGGAGTGCAGGAAAAGAGTGTTGCTTTGAGCATCTTCATTCCATGAACTTAAGTCTGTGTTGTTACAATAAGTGTTTCCTTCTTTATGTTGTATTTTGGCACAACTGGATGATAGTTGGTCTTATCCTTTACTGATACGCTCTTTAGATGTGAGTTATTATTTCAGTTTTTCAGATAGGTCTCATCTTTATTCATGAAATGCTTCCTGACTAAACTGGGTGCTATTTTTTGAAGATGTGAATAATGTAGTGTCCAGCAATCTGGTTGGCACAGATCCCATTTGGCATAACTGCAATAACACTATGTGAGCATTAGATGGGTGTGTTGAGTTTTCTGGTATCAACAAATTAAATGCTACATAATTTATGAATCTAAGGCTCTATTTTTAATCAAAGGAACTGTCACTGCAAAGCTTTATTAGGCATTGGTGGGATGTCAGATCCTTGTGTAATTTTTTTTTGATTGACAGCCTGGTTTTTCAGAACTTTTGCCAGCTTAAACTCAAATGCTGCCAGTTATGTGATCTAAATTTTGTCGTCAACAAAGTAAATTGCGATTATTTCAGAAGCTGCCAACACTGTGATTAAATTTATAAAACTTGATGACTGAAGAGATGCCTTCTTGAAAGCGCAGTGAACTTTTTTTAGAAGTGCACAAATCATAAAAATTACTCAATGTTTATGTTATTAGGAGACAAAAACAAACTTGTATGGTCTATATATAGATGGTTTAGCTTGTATAAAGCCACTTGTGACTCCTTTGCTAAAGGGACTAAAAGTCCTTCAATAAAAATCGGTGCACAAATAATTTTTAGCCCTAGATCTTAAAATTATTAGCAATGAAAAAATTTGGTTTAGTGTACATAATCTGCTATGAAACACCAGTAGAGGAGTAACTGATTTTATTTTCTTACAAGTACTTGAAACTACTTTTCAGCCTGCAGACCATCCGACGTATTAATTATAGTTAATGGCTATTTTTTGTTGAGAGTTTAAAGGTGGAGACTCTACCTGTCTTTCCGGAAAGTCAGCTGACACACGATATATTGAGCCCAGTATAAATGGACTTTGCAGCCCGTGTTGCAGTAACTACATGTGTCAGATACTACCCATACCACAGTATTTGCATACTTGGTTAACCCCTTTTCAAGCATTGCAGAAATCCCTGAATAGAAATACTACATATTTGATATTGCCTGAAGACTTTTAAATAATGTTTGTTTGTTTGGGTAATGTAATTAAGTGTTTAGCTTAGTTATGCTTTTAAATTATTCAGAGGTGGTGATTATATAAAGTGTTTTGGAGGTTGAGTGAAGTGGGGCTTGTCTGAAAATAAACTCATTTGAGAAAGGAGAGAAGAAACCAAGTGAATTGTTTCACCAAGAACAAATGATTTGGGTAACTGGGAGAAATCACCTTAAGATAATGTTAGATATGATTAGCTGCTGGAGTGCACTGGCATCCAGCTTATCCGTGTTCCCTGCATTTACTCAGTGCAAACTCTGCCCCAAACTATGCATTCAGTGCATTCATTTCTGCTTGGGGAAGGAGCCACACCTTGGCTTTTTTGGTTTTGAGGGTTTTTTTCCCCTTGCACAGTTCTCTGGTGACTCATCGAGAACTGTTTGTTTTTAAGTGTTAGCCAAAGTCAGGTTGGTTCACCAGGAAAAGGGCAGCTTGCCTAGTCCATTCTGTTCTTTACTCGCGTTCCACCTTTGAGGCAAGTAAGAGCCAGGATTACTCCAGCCAAGTCGGGTGATTGCCATTGGGAAGGAAAATGAAATTTGCCTGCCAACCTTTCCTGTCTGAAAGAAATAGGAGATAACCTCTTTTCCTTTGAGGGACATGATGGGGCAGAGCAGATCTGGTTCAGTGACTTCCATTCTTTTAGGCTTGTTTATGTGAGCATTCTGCAGCTTACAGCTGGCAGCGACGCTGGACGCTAGAGAGTAGCAGCTTGGATTGGTTAGAAATAACATTTCAGTAAGGACACCTTACTGGAAAGAAATCAGTTGCCTTTTGTATGCACAGCTCTGCTGCTGTAATTGTCCTGAATCTGGAAAGCCTCTCTAACATTTGAGTTTGCAAGACTAAAAGATCTTATTCTCAATCCATTGGCCAAAACAGCAATAAAGCTGAGTTGTGGTAACTGCATTAATACAGCTTCTCTTTTATTCCACTGAGGAGTAGGTGATCAGCATGATGGACTTCAGCTAATGGCAGTAGCCTGTTGCAGAGGGAAGAGCAGGGCATCAAATGAGCTTCATATATACTTTTAGGCCAGCACTGCCTGAAATGAAATGGTGCCTTAAATTGCACCTTTAGGGAATTGGCCCATGTTAACTCTTGTCTAGGCTGAACTACAAGCCATAGTAGCTTCACTTAGGCTCTTAATCTTGTGTTGGAGCTGACGTAAGGGACAGAAAAAAATCCTTTTTCTATTATAGCAGCTAGAATATGACAGTAGAGAAATTTCTGGTTTATATTCCCTTCACAAGGATTTAAACTGTATTTATCCACTCCGGCACAATCGAATTTTATGAAGTTTCAGTTCTGTTTGAGTGAAAAGCCACCAGTGTTCTGCAGGGATTTCTGGAGATTTAGGATCTTGCATTGTTTATCAGTGTGGATTCAATTGTAAAGCATGAATTGCACCTATTTTTTGGGATACAAATCCTCATAATCTAGGTTTTTGGAGACAGTTCTAGGAATGGATCTCTAAGAATACTCTGGCACCGATAAATCCCTTTTGATACCAGTCCATAGGATGAGTTTAAAATGCTTTGCAATGAGGACACTGATATCTAAAGTACAAGTAAATTCCTTGCTACAAGCTGAGTTGTAATAGTCTTAAATCATATTTCTCTTAAATAGTTGGCAGAATTCTTTCTTCTGTGATGAGGTGATAGTATAATTTCAGAGGACTACCAGAAGGCTTTACTTAGCACTTTTAAGCAAGGATAGTGTGGCAGTTACTGAATTACTCATAGTAATTAATGTCTGAATGGTTCCAAAAGAAGCAAAAATGTACATTAGTGTACGAGCACCCAGTCAGCTGGAAAACATTGTTATGTTTGCAGGCCAGTAATTGTGATTTGGCAGATAAGCTGGGGACATTCTTGACCTGGCATGCTTTTTTTTTATTTATTTTATTTATTACAAAAAAGCCTAATACAACTTGAAAGACTTTGAAAAATTGCTCTAGTCCTCAGGTAATTACTGCAGATCCTTTTGAAATGAGTGTCTCAGATTTTCTTTTTAGTAGATATTCCTCTGTGATGATCAATTGCTTAAACCGCAGTAACCCTGTAGGTGATGATTAGGAGGGGAGGTTTAAACAATGTCTGATTCATAATTGGAAAGACAAATCACAGAAAAATAAAATCCTAAAGGCAAATTGCCAAAAGCCACTTAGCTGCATGACAGCTGTGAATGTTTGGCTCACAGTTTTCCCTCTGGAGTGGTATGGGGCATTTAGGCTCTTTAAAGGCTCTTCAGTTCTATCATTAAAAGACTACTCAGTATGATAAGATCGCACTAGCGTGATCACACTATCATGCCAATGTCAGAAAATTAATACTGGAGCTGAGAAAAATATAAAAAAATTATATTTATTGGTGGCTGCTGCTTTTCTCCCTCGTGGGAACTCTCCCAGATAACATGTTGTTGCCCTTCTTGGGTTTCATGGACTTAGTCCACGTACTCCAGGCTAAGCTGTATTAGTGCTACACTGTCAGTCATTTCAGGCTCAATTTAGCATCTTTATGGTGATATGTGCACAGTTAGTGGCATAGTCTTGCCAAAGAATTTTTTTAACATTGCCCCATGATTTCATAATGTTGCTTATGCAGGCGAGCTCGGGTCTGAGCTGAGCCCTCCATGTAATGAAGTATTTTCCTAAACTTTCCATTTTCTGTCTGAAGATGACTTTGTCAGCACTACTTTTCTGGGGAGCCTTTTCCAAACTCTGACGTCTGCTGGTGAGCAGTCTCTTTCCAATTTTGACCCTAAATTTGTTTCTTTATGGAATAATACTCCTGATATAGTTTCACAAGTCCCCCATACTTTAGCATTAATTTTTTTACTCTTGTTGTCATAATGCCTTGGTCAGAGTGCCTTTTCCACAGCTCTTGCAGTAGGGTTTCACATAGCCTGTGATGTCATTGAAGACTTGTGACCCTTCTCCCTTTTCCTTCCAGCTCCATGCCTCATTCAGAAAGTGTCTGTTGCCTGTCTTGGGCAGGGTAGCAGATCAAAGTGAAGTATCACAAATTGCACTGCCTAGCACAAAATGGCTACTTTTGAGAAGTAAAAGGTTGCAGCGCAAAACTAACCTTGCAGTTTGAGTAGCACACACTTGATATTTTATAGCACAGACTGGTTTGGGTTGGAACAGACCTCAAAGATCACCTAGTCCCAACCCCCCTGCCATGGGCAGTGACACCCCCCACTAGCGCAGGCTGCCCAAAGCCCCATCCCACCTGTCCTGGAACACTGCCAGGGAGGGGGCAGCCACAGCTTCTCTGGGCAGCCTGTGCCAGGGCTTCACCACCCTCACAGGGAAGAATTTCTTCCCAATATCTAATCCAAACCTACCTTCTTTCAGTTCCAAGCCATTACCCCTTGTCCTGTCACTCGATGCTCTTGTAAACACTCTCTCCCCACCTTTCTTGTAGCCCCTTTAGGTACTGGCAGGCTGCTGTAATGTCTACTCAGAGCCTTTTCCTCTCCAGGCTGAATAAGCCCAACTCTTTCAGCCTCACTTCTTAGGAGAGGTGATCCAGCCCTTTGATCATCTTCTTGACCTCCTCTGGACTTGCTCCAACAGTCCTATGTCCCTTTTTTGTTGGGGACCCCAGAGTTGGATGCAGTCTTTCAGGAGGGATCTCATGAGAGTGGAGTAGGAGGGAGAATCCCCTCCCTTGACCTGCTGGTCACACTGCTTTTGATGCAGCCCAGCAAGACAGTTGGCTTCTGGGCTGCAAGCACATATTGCCACTTGTGTGTTGAACTTCTCAGCAGCCAACACGCCCAAGTCCTTCTCCACAGGGCTGCTGTCTCCCCTTTCTCCACCCAGGCTGTGGTTGTGCTCAGCATTGCCCTGACCCATCTGCAGTAATGAAGGGGATGGTAAAGGCTGTTACTACAGAGTTAAGTACTTACAGTTTAAACCCATTTTTGGGGACAAGTTTGTATCTTGGAGCATAGCTGAAGCCTTGAATTTAAGCATCCCTTGCTTATAAAAAAATAAGAAAAATCTAGGGAAAAAATTTCCAACTGTAATCCCGTAAAAGGGAGTAAAATTTCTATTGCCATTGTTTTATACAGGCATTGGAGTCAGTGGTGTGATGTGCTCATTTATGTCTGTGCATTCTTTATGAAGGTGTGTGGTTGACATGTGCCCATGCTTGGCTTGTAACACAGACAAGAGAAATATGAAGCCAGTTATTCTATACGAGTAGAAGTTTAGGGAAGAGTATATTTGAGCTGATGATAGAGAGAGGTGATCTGAGATGGACAAGAGAAAGAGAAGCCAGCCAAATTAACACTGAGTGTGATTCTGGAAGAAAAGAGACTTTTATGTCAAGTGACAACTGATAAGGTGGTAATGGAGAGAACAAAGGAATTACGTGCTTTAGTTGGTTTCTCTGTGATTAGGGAAAGACAACCTACAGATCTTCCTAAAGAAAAGTCCAGAAGAGGTCCTAGCCCTGATGCCCATTTTCTCTTGGAACTGCTACAACTTGCAGTGGTAAACTTTTGGTTTTGCTGCTTGATCCTCTCATGTAATGCCGTGACGTAGGTCGGTGTTTCTGTTAAATCTGCTGAACCATATATTTGGCTTAAGATTTTATCTTGTTGATTTACAGCAATGACAGATGGGTATGGATTGGAATGAATAAGAGGAGTCCAGATTCCTTGGGAACCTGGCAATGGAGTGATGATAAGCCCGTAAGTTAACTTCTAACCAGGAAACATGTCTTGATTTATTTTAGCTTGGACTGGATTGAAAGTAAATTGATAAATATTTTAATTAAAATATGGCAGATCCTTCAACAGATGAACGATTCAGAAGATTGTGTGCTTAAGAGCTGCCATCCAGGCATATTTCCATTTAAAAACATACCTTTAATAAGGGTAACTTGATTTCTGTCTCTCTTGCATTAAAATATTTTAACAGAAATACAGTAGTAAACATCTAAGTGCTGGTGGATGAAACAAGTTGTCTTCATGCCATTGAAGGTGGGAGGGTCTATCAGTTTCATCTCCTTGATATATCAGACTTCTCCAAAAACATCTTCCTCACTGTAATTGATTTATTGTAAAGTCTGTACCTCTGTCTACACCTGCCCTTAACAACAGATATGCTGTGCAGGCTGATTCAGTAACTGCCCTTTAACACCTACTTTTAAGAGTGATAAATATGATGGATCCCAGGTTTCAGTGGTTATTTCTGGGGATTGCCATGGCAAAAATAGAATAAAATAGTAATTCTTTCATCCTGTCCATCCTGTAGGTAACTAGGGTCATGCCACTCGATTATCTGGAAGATGAGTATGATACAAGAGACTGTGCTGCATTAAAGGTTAGTTTCAAGGGTTTTAATAACAGCATACATATTTTTACATGGAACTACTTGGATAAAATGCTTTTGCTAGCCATATGTTGAATTTAGATTGACTGCAAATATGTTTTCTTTGCAGGGTGAAATAGTTTCTTGTGTTCCCTTTAGCAACCTGCACCTATTATCAATTCTCCCTTATTCATACAGTTATTTTTCTCTAATGAAGTGCTGTGCTAATGATAACCTTTCATGAGACTCTTTTTGAGCTACAAAATATTTTAGTAACACTATTCTCTATTGTGTAATGACATACTATGTATCTCTTCTATATTACACATAAAACTTAAAGATGTAATGTGGAGTCCAAACCAAAAAAGGGTGCAGAGCCCTACCAGTAACTTCTGAAGTCTAGACTGGTTTTTCTGAACAGCAGCTTAAGAATATGTTTGAAACCAAAGTAGGGAAATGCATAGCTGGGACAGAGTGTGTGTTTGTGTTTGGTTTTGTTATGTGTATTTCCTTATGAAATAGAATGTCAGTTATCTGTCAGTTTCTAATTAAAAATGTCAGGTCTCTGCTTGCTTCTGAATTATGTTCTTCATTGCTTAATTTAGTCTCAATGGCATGAGTTTTAAAAATGCCTTTAATTTTTCTGATGTATCACCTGACTTTTTATAGGATTGTTCCAATACCACCCCTTATTTTAATCACAGCCATTTCCCAACGTTCTCTTGTTTGTTCATGACCCCAGGCCACAAAGCTGTCACCATTACACTGCTACAAATTTTAGATGAGAGGAGAGCAGTTTGAAGAGGACTCTGTGGATGTAGTAATCTCCTTCCCCTGTCTGCTGGGTGTAGATGTTTTCTTTCACTAAATGATTAAAAAATCCTTGTTATTGAAGAGATCAGCAAAAGTGAAGTTGGATTTTAAGCTTGAGTGTAAGAAATAATCTTAGATTATTTCTGTGCCATTAGAAATGATTGCTGCTTTTGAGCAGAAACATGAATCCTTTCAGGGCAACAAGTCACAACAGATAATTCAATAATAAGCATTGATGAGATCCTGTGTTCTACAAAAAAGCACTGAAACAACATTACAGGAAGTTATTTGTATGTAAAGTGACCTTAAGCCCTTTACTTGATTGCTTCACAGAAGCTAGCATGGGAAGTTATAGTTGAAGAGTTAAGAGTTGTATCTGCTCATTTTTTGCCAAGTAAGTTGTGGTACTAAGCCCACAGTAAAATATACTGAGAGTACCTTTTTAGTACAGTTTCATCTCACATTTCACATGTTATAGCCTGTGCCACACTAACTCAGTTCTCTGTTTCTACTTTTATTCAGACTTCTCCGTTTTCACGGAGATCATTTTGGAGATTTTATTTCCATGAAGGCAGAGACCTGGAATTTTACTTCAAGCCTTTTGATTGTGATGCTAAACTTGAATGGGTCTGCCAGATAACAAAAGGTAAACTGCAGTTGCATCAGTTTTTTCCTATAAAATATTTAATTATTTATTACCACTACCATTATTGCCCAATAACAGAAACTTTGCAAACAGTATTTTATCACTTCCCTTCTGAACTGTTAAGAGGTCAGTACATGTGATGTCTTGTCTGTATCATATGCAAACAGATGTGCACTTAGAATGTTCAAAGATATATCAGAAAATGACCATGAGGAAGGTGCAGCATCACTGGTCCCATATTCTTTCTCCCATGAAGTGAGAAGTGGCTTCTTATTAGGTGAGATGATACAAACCACCAAGTTGCAGCTTTTGTGGAATTTACTTAATCTTAGTGATGTTTGTAACTAAATGACCACAGACATCCTGGGTGCACAGTTTGCTTCATCCTTGGGTGAATGAGCCTTCTTCTGGTAAAACAGGTGCATTCTAGTGAGACAGAGCAGTGGGAGTGGCACGGCATGTCTGCACAGATCCAAGTTTTTCCATGCAGTACGAAAAATGCTGTAATATAGCAGGCTTTTACATTTTGGTGGTTCATTAAAAGGGATTTCAGAAGATGAAATCTTTTAGTTGTGGGTAGGTATGTGTATATATTACTTTGACATTTGTATTCTGCTTAGGAGAAAAAAAAGCAGCAGTTGTTTAAGGCTGAGATATATACAAAATTACATTTAGTTTTACATCAGCTTATCTTAAACTATGTAACCTGTGTATGATTCCCTTTTAGTCATGCATGCTAAGAAGCATGAGTACAATACATCGTTTCCATTATTGGTGACCACAGTTTTGTTAAAAGGTAAACTTGAAGTGACTATTCCTCTTTTCCCTCTGGACAGGTAGTACTCCAAAGAAACCTGAGTGGTACATACCAGGTAAATAGACTTCTTGCATATATATTATTAATACTCTGTCTTTTATTACTTTTATTATTACTGAAATACCTGTTTGATACCAGCAAAGGTCATGACTGACAGAATTTGATTCTGAGAGCACTCAGGATGCAAGGAGGAGCATTGGGTCTTCCCAATGTCAAACTGAAATTTCTTACTAGTTTCAGAAGAAGAAAGGATGAGTTTTTCGGAATTTATTTCTTAATACATGTGGTGTTTCTTCTGCATAGATGAAATTGGAATTCATGGAGCCCCACTTGTTGTTGATGGAGCAGAGCTGTGGTTTGTACCCGATAAAAACCTGAGCTTCCAGGAAGCTCTTTTCTACTGTCAAAGAAATGATAGTGATTTAGCTACTATGGATTCTTACCTAAAACTCAGGACTATACTACATCAAATAGAAAAGGTAAGGAGGTGTAATCTGTTTAATAGACACTTTCCACTATAGGGAAATTTTCTTGCCAGCTTTTCCAATAAAAGATGATGCTGATCCTTTATTTATTTTCTTTTTCCTTTTCAATAATTTGTAATTGCACTTAAAAGGAAAAGGTGAGTTGAAAGAGAATTACTGTAATGTAAAAGAAATGCTGAAATTCACAAATTGACTGTCTTAACATGAGGAAAAAAAACCCACCTCTGAATGGAGTGAAAGCGTCCTAACAGGACCACTATGAACACATCCCATAGTCTGCAAAGACTTCACTAACACTTGTGCCAGTTCCTAATTTCATGCACAGGACAGCACATAATTTTTCACCGGATGAGAGAATTTAATTAAAAATGCCTGATGGTTTGGTAGCCTTTGCAGAAAGGGATTGGTGGTGTTCATAGCATGAAAGTAAATTATTTTAAGGAATCTTATCAAAACATTTCAAGTTTCAGCACCTCTGTTACTACATTTCTTCAATGTTCCTGCTTGTGAGACAACAATGTTTTCTGCAATTAAAGAAAACATTTCTTCTAAGCTCTTTTTGTGAATTTTCTCCTGATGAGATGTTGCTTGGAAAGAAACTACAGGGCAGGAGAAATTGAGGATTTGACCTGCTCAATGTCTTGCCGTTTCATGAACTATTTGTTGTTAGGCTATCTGCTGGAAGAACAGGATTATTCTGTGGAAGGAATGTCCTGTGGAACCACATCAGTTTTTGGCAGCTTGCAGCTATGCCCTGATTGTCTGGTAGAGTTCCTGCTGTGCATATTGTGGGAATGAGGGGTATACAGCACACACTTAAGACAGTGCTGCAAGATTTCCTGTAGCTTTATCCAGCATAGTGGTAAACGTGGGCCTTTTTTTCCCTGGTAGGTGCCAGGGTCCATCTACTTGGCATATCAGTTTCAAACAGTATCCTTTCCTATTATTTCCAAAGAACAGTAATTGCTGCACATTTTGGAAACATTTTAAATAAAAAATAAAATTTTATTTGATTTACCCTTGGTAGAGACTGGAGCTCTTTTTCTATGGGTTGTAAAATATGGGGTATTTTGTTCTTTATTTCCACAGTTATCAAACAGCGAACAGAAGTGGTGGCTGAAGTTCATTGATTATGGCTACAGCTATCACTCACCGTATGTAGAATAATTATGGGATACTTTATTGTAAGCTTTTTTTGATGTGCTCCTTAGGAATGTAGTTAACTATATAGAGTAGTTTCAGATGGCAAATATTTTATCCTCAAATTTGTAAAAGGTGAGACAAATAATTTGAACTAAGTTAGAAAAATGAAAAATACAGTTGAAATGTTTTAGTTAGCTGCCAAATTCTGAGTTCTATTCCCATTACAAGCATTATTGACATAAAAAATGAATTCATAATAGCTGCATTAATAATTCATTTCTAATGTATCTATTGAAGCCTGAAGATTTCAGGTTGTTGGGCTTTGACATCTTAGGCTTGTCATATGAATCCTTGAAATCTGTGGTCCTGATAGCTAATGCATTCTGTTGATCTTAAAATGCTTTAATTGGATTTTTAAGCTCATTTCTATGTTCTGTCTATAATTGGGGAACTGACGCAAAAATAAGTTTCTGAAAAAACACTGTTGGCTCAGAGGGTATCTAAGAAATACCTGAGGACAGGGAATTTGAAATTGGCTTAAGACATTCCTCTTCCAGTTGGGTAATGCCTAAGTCTTGAAGGGTTTATAGTATAGCCCTGTTATTGATGAGATGACTGATAGCAAACTTTGAATCACGCCATCCATGGCTCCAGAGAAGGATCATGGGCTTCTCACAAGGCAAATTCTTCACTTTCAAAGTACTATAGTGATATATTACTTTGAAAATAAAACTGGGCCCATTCTCCTCACTTGTCCTGACAATCTGCTGGTGATTGTGGTATGGTGACAGATAACCTGCTACCCTTATTCTGCACGTCTCCGCAACGCATTTAATTTGGGCAAGGTACATAGCTGCTGAACCTACCACATATTTGTTCCTAGTCTGTTTTCCTCCCCTCTGTCATTTCCAGTGTTGTAGAAACAGTTACTAGCCCAAATTTTTGTTTGCACTGGCTCTGTTGCTATCAGAATTTTCAATTGAAGGTCACATGGGATTGGAGATTGACTGAAATGTTTGTATCCAGTTTACAGTTATTTTCACGCTTCCATGATCGATTCCTGAGGGATTGCTGGCATGTTTCTAGAAAGAACTGGTATAGAGGTATGGTTGTTTTTAATTTTTCACCCCTTTCTGTCATTTTTGTTAAAGTAATTACTGTTCTGCCCACATTCTTCTATTGAATGCAAATTGATGTTGAATTAGGAGTGAATGGCTTTTTGATGATGATCTTTTTGAATTTTGAATCATTTATTTCTTCTTTATGATAGAAGCCATGATAATATCTCTTGATGACCAGAGGCAGAGGACAATTTTTTATAACTGATTGTCACTCTCTGCAGCATAACTTGATTAGGTGAAATCTGGTTTTGGTGGTTAGCTTTTGTTGTTTCTGCTACATACTCTGAGCTCTGGAAGCTGTGTTAGAGGAGTTTGTCTGAATACTTGCAACCACATGTGAATCTGGAGATGCAGATTTCATTAAGTAGTGGAGGTACCCTGGTGGTACTTGAAGCTTCTTATTTCCTTTTTAAAATGTTGGTTTATGTTGAGGAAAATGTATAACCCCAGGAGAACAAATAGTTCTTCCTGTCTACTATTTGCACTTTAAAGGAAATTATTTTGTTGCATGCTACTGGCTTGTTTTCATCCCAATTAGACCAAAATTGCTCTTGACTAAGAAGTCAGTCCAGTTACTGTAGGAGTCACATAAAGCAGTACAGGCCAGATGCTCTTATTACAGATGTTAAAGGATTCCTTTTTGCTTTAATGACCTTTAGGTCACGCACCCTCTATGACAGAGTATGAGATTAGTCCCCATTCAAAATCTACATTATTTTTCTGTTTTGAGTTCTCTCTGCCTATATCAAGTGTTATTACTGGAGCTAAGGGATCAGACTCTGAATCCTTAAGAGGAGTATTTTACTGTCTGGTTTAAATTATTTACACTTGTCTTTTGCTTTGCTGTTACTTTCAGTGCTTTAGATTGCATGGTACTTCATTGTGGTTGCACTGAAATGGACTTCAGCTTGGTCTTTAGCATAGCATAAAGTATGGATGGCAGTTGGATTGTGATAGGCATTACTGTAACTGGTTTTTAAAACTTATATTTCTGTAGACTACCCAATTAACTGTAACGTGAAACTGCCCTTCATCTGTGAAAAAAACAATGCCTCCTTACTAGAGAAACATGATCCCAGTTACCGCCCAGTCAAAGGAGGTTGCCCTAAAGGCTGGCTTCAGTTCCGGAATAAGGTATGGAGTTAATACCAACTGACTAATTATCCTTACTTGGTTTTTGTAGCCTTGTAAGCTGCACTGCCCTGCTCAAAGAGGTGAGGAAATACCTCCTGTGTTCAGGAAGGAACTGGATGGTGACTTTTGAAAACTACATGCTGTGATGAAAATTGTCTCCCCCTTTTCTCAGTCCTTACTCAAGTTTGATGGTGTCTTAATTTCAAAGCAGTAATTTTCAGATATTCTGCTTTCCCATCACCACACATTTAGGTCCAAGAATGTTGGTTGATTGTATTGTCTAATCTTGGGCTCTGCTGTAAAGGAAGAGAAGGATTAGAAAGGGAGAAGATGAGGTTTCTGCGGCAGAAGTGTCTTGATTCTTGAGTAATCTGCAGCAAGCCGGCAGACACTCTGCTTCCTAAATTGCCTTAAAGTCTTAACTCACTTAAGAATTAGAAACAGCTTCTTAGAATGAGCCAACAATGTCCAGAAGCCATACTACAGTATATTTCAATGCTGTGTTTTAAGGCAGCTGCCTACAGTCTTAGACTGATTCCTACATTTGGTCCTACGTTTTGTACGTGAGAACGAACATGCATCAAATCTGCACGTTACATTGTGCCAAGGTTTGCAGATTTACTTCACATCATTGCAGAATATAAGTGTTGAGTTCCCATGTAGTTTCTCCCAGAAGTTAACATATTACAATACAGGTTCCTGAACCAACTCTGTCTGACTCTATAGTTCATGTATGAATTCTCATTCATAAAGTGTTTGGATCCATACTCAGTTCCTTGCCATCCCCTCCTGCTTTTAGACTTCCTATGACTTAATCAATTTAGTGGGATAGTTGTCCTAGAGAAGATAAACCTCTGCAGAGGGGTGTTCAGAGGGCTTGGAACCTCATGATCTTTAAGGTCCCTTCCAACCCTAACCTATATGATTCCAATTGATTCGGCTGCCGCCTTATTTGTGTACTTGATGTTACTTTAGATCAGCCTGGGTTTCAGCTTTTGAGAGATCCTCAGTTGTGCCAAATAACTGTAGAAGGCTCAGCAGGCATCATGGTTGGAGATTCTGCAGAAGACAGGCAATTACAGAACTATGGTGTTTAACATAAAAAATAGGAAACTCCCTCTTAACCTGTGTGATTGGCTAAAAAATAAACACCTCAAGGGGGGCTTCAGACTGCCATATAACGATCACAATACTTGCAGATCATAGAATCACACCTACAGCACCCAGCATTCCCAACTGGAATATTTATATCATTCTTAAAACAGCATATTAATATAATTCTTAAACCAAAATGTGATCCCAATGTAACCAATTAAAAAATTACTGAATTCTAATGCTCAGTGAATGAGGAGTTACTCACTGGGATTGTTCATCACTTTATATTTAGATATATATCTTTATAGAGCTGTTCTGTTGAATCTAATAAGAAGTGCGTGCAGCTAGTATGAGTTCTCTTGCTTTCTGAGAAAAATACATTTTATTGTAGGAAATGAGAACGGGGGTTTTTTGGGTTGTTTTAAGAACTTTTCTTACAAGTTATTTCTTAAGAAGCAGTGTTTTGAGGAAAATCAGTTTCATTGTGTTTATTTTGCAGTGTTTTCTAAAGATGAAGCCTGAATATTTAACATTTAATGCAGCTAATGAAAAGTGTGTAACTTTTGGAGGCTCTCTTCCATCTATCTCAAATCAAGCTGAGCAAGGTACGGTGCTGAACTGGGGGCACATTTAACATACAGCTTCTCTGCCAAATTCAGTGTAGTTCTTCTTAAGAACTTGAGCATAAAACTTTATTTATATACAGGCATACTGGGAGCATTCTAAAAATCCAAGACGAGTTAGAAATGTGTTACCTGCTGTTTGCATCACTGGAAACATACCATGGAAATTGAGTCAGCAAACATATGAGACAATTTGAAGAACAGCTTCTTTGCGTGATTTGAACCTGTTCTAGAAAGAAAAGTAAAACCTTGCATTAAGAGTTGAGGATTGAAAGGCTACCACTGAATGAAGAATTCTCATGTTTTGTTTTACAAATTAAAACATAACTGAGACTATAGACTCTGTACTGTGAAAACTAGTTTAGGAGCTGCTTCCAAGCCAAGCTCTGCTGTCTGTGTGGGGATGAGATGGCAAACACAATACCCACTGGAGCACTGTGTGCTCCAAACACTCTGTGTCTTGAGTGCTCAGCAGGTTAATATGGCAATGTGTCCAGACCTACAACCTGCAAGCTCTCTAGGACACTGATAGGAGAGTGGAAGGCAACAGGACTGCAAAACATAGAGTTGTTGCACCTTTGGGACCTACATCTCAGCTGTCACATAGAGTAATTGAGGTAAATGCAGTGGGGAAGAAACGCATTCACACTGGCTGCAGGTGATTTCTATTCTTTGATGGAAAGCTGAAGGAGATTGCTGTATTTCCATCTATATTCTTTAGGATAGTTAACAGTTATCTGCAAGTATATCTGAAGTAGCTCATTTGATTCTGTGATGTGCACAGTGTGGCCTCACCTGAAGTACTATGTGCAGTTTTGGGCACCACAGTACAAGAGGGACATAAAAATATTGGAGTGTCCAGAGGAGGGCAACAAGGGTGGTGAAGGGTCTGGAGGTGAAGTTTTATGAGGAGAGACTGAAGTCCCTGGGTGTGTACAGCCTCAAGAAGAGGAGGCTGAGGGGAGACCTCATTGCAGTCTATAGCTTCCTGACGAGGGGGAGTGAAGGGGCAGGCACCCAGCCTCTCTTTGGCAGCCAGCAATAGAACCTGAGGGATGGTATGAAGCTGAGACAGGGGAGGTTTAGGCTGGATGTTAGGAAGAGGTTCTTAACTGAGAGGGTGGTTGGGTACTGGAACAGGCTCCCCAGGGAAGTGGTTATAGCACTGAGCTTGACTGAGTTCAAGAAGCTAAGGGGGTTACTGAAGTTCGGGGGGGTTGCTGAAGCCCATTGTCCCCTGTCATAATGCTCACTAAGAGGGGTCTGATTTTAAGTTTTCCTGGCTGATTTTTTTTCCAATTGAACCTGACATCCTTTGCCCTGTCCTTTTTCTGATGGTGGGGTAGGCAAACTCTGCCAGTATCCAGGAAATGGTTCTGAATGGTCAGTAGGAGAGGAAGATGAGAGATAAGACTTCCTCCACTGATTCAGAGGGGTAGAAGGGAGCTCTTCTGTTATTTCTGCAGGGAGATAATAGAAGAACTTGCAGACCTGTGGAAAAGCACCTTTGAAATTTAGATGTAAGTGCAAGAATACAAAATAGTGGGCAGTGAAACAGGTTGAATCCATTGCCTGCTCCTGAGATGTGAATTTGGAGGACATATACTAATAATCTGCTCCTTTGAGATAAAATCAGCATGAAAGGTGTTATTGAAGGAAGGGATGATAAGTATTTGGCAGTCCTGAAGGGCTGGGAAAATTAAGTTCATACACACAGGGATTGCATTATCTTATGTAAGCAGAGTGTTTTTTTCAAGTGTTGACTTTTGTTGTCTGAACCACGATGTGTACATTTACTGTTCTGCCCAACAGATTATATAACATCCTTGCTTCCTGGTATGCAGAAAGACATTTGGATTGGTTTGCAGTTTCTCTTCAGCACAAGGGAAAACAAATGGGTAGATGAGAGTAGACTGTCATATAATAACTTTCACCCACTCCTGACAGGAAGAATAAGGAAAATCCCAGTTGACGTAAGTTCTGACTTTTCATTTCTCTTGAGTAATGAAATTTGGAATGTTGACTATATTAAGGAAGAAAAAAAAAAAAGTAACAGACCACGTTCCTCAGTTAGTGGTTTTAATTGGCAAACAAGGTGACTGTAATGGAGTTCTGATTACCTTTATTTGGATGACAACTCCTGAACTGAAACACTGAAGGGTGAAGGAAAAAAGCTGAAACATCTATTTAATGACTCTCCTGGAACTTCTATTTGCAATTTAAAGGTTACATGAAAATAGTTATCAAAAAGATGTCATCAGTAATTCTTGGTTCAGTTACATCTAGAACATATCTGTAGACTATTACATATTGGTATTTTGCTTGCTGCTCTACCCAGAGTGAAGCATAACAAAGGCAATTGAATCACACCTAAAAACAAGATTTATTTTAAATTAATTCAATATTCTCCCCTGTATTTGACTTACAAATTCTTTTTGAGTTCAGGCACCTGGTAGGGTTTGTAAAATTGGTAAGCTGTATTGCACCACTCCTTTGAAGGTGCTTAAACAAGTTCAGACAGCTTGGATTCTGATAGCTTCATGTTACTTCACCTTGTCTACACAAGTATGTTTATGCCTTATTTGAGTCTGATAAACGTATTCCTGGTTTTCAGCTTTTTGATGAGGAATTTAACAATCAGTGTGGTGTACTCCTCAATGATCCCAAATCACAATATGTTGGAACATGGAATTTCACTGCTTGTGCTGACAGACACTTCTTGGGTATATGCCAGCGGCCGGTAGGTAAGTGAAGAGTCAAAATAACTTACAGCCAGGATTTGCAGGTAAGTTGAGTGTGCCAGGAGACCTTTTAATGCATGTAATTGTTGTATTTGAAGAGCAAGAATTTTGTGGAGACTAAGCAGGTAAATTTTGGAAAAGCAGAGTGGAGGATGATCTGGGACCTATTTTATCAGCTGTTTTGAATTTTCAGTTTTGTTTCTCATAGCCCAGTTCAGAAGGAGCTTCTCTTTTCCTGAAAGAGTCTGTGTGGTTTCAATGGAACCATGTTTCTGCTGACAGGGTTTTAATGTTCTGTGGGTGTAGAGGTCATGTATGTCAAGGGGCAGAACAAGTGATGAACTTCATCTTCAGAAGTGGAAGTGGGAAGCCCTGGGAAGAGATCTTTCATCCTCCTTAAACACTTCCTAAGGGTTTTGTAGCTCTCTCAGGACATGAGGTATCATACGCTCTTAATGTTGAAATAAGTCTCCCTAGAGCAAACCTTGAGGGCATAAGTGGAGAGTGATGATTTGGAGTGATGCAGCTTTCCCTAGCTTTGTACAGATCCGTTGGTGTGAGTGGGTTTTCTTTATCTGAACTAAAAATAATATTCTGATGTAGCCATGTGGGTTGGTCGACACCAATTACTGGAATCAGATCAAACGCATACAGCTATTATGTGCATTTAATTACTGCTGTGGGCTAATGTTCAGCATACCTACTTCTGCGTATGTTCCTCTATGTAAATAATCCTTTTAAGTAACTGACACTCTATCTTCTAAAAAAAAAAAACAACCCCAAAAACAGGTGTGCAAAACACACAAGAATATGCCCACCTTCTCCATTCTCGAATAGATGATGCTTTCCCCCCACCCTCCCATTTAACAGAAAAAAATGTTCTTCCTTTCAGTGCCAAATACTTCAGAAATTCCAAGTGGCTAGATTAGAAGTCTGGTTGGAAGAGATGTCCTCATAAATAATTCAGAAAAGGGGATTTTTATTAATAGGAGATCGACAGTGTATCTGTGTAGATCCGTGTATTAGTAGTCTGGGCTGACTAAAATACTAAGTGCTTCTTCCTAGCCACAGCCGTAGAAGGTGTAATGAGAAGGAGGTTTGGATGTGTCCTGCTGTGGTCTGGTTTTACATCAACATTGTACTAGGAATCTAAGGAGAATTTGGGTTGGAAGGGACCTCCGCAGGCTGCAGGGACAACTAAAGTCGAGGTTCCCCTAATTCTAGGGGAAATGGCAATTCAGTTTCCTTGGAAATCTTGACGTGGTTGTGGTTTGCAGAACTTCTTGAGTTGTTAATCATCAGCAATTGCTTCTTTCAGAAATGGACATTTCCTTACTACCTTGTTTCCAGTTTGGTACCCCTTGATGTGTGATGGCACCCTTGGTTCCACGATTCTTTTCTGTAGCTGTTTACTAAGTGAAAGCATTTGGCAGCAGACACAAACCACTTCAAACAATGTTTCAGCCTTGTCACTTTTCTGATCTATTGAAAGCTGTAAATTGCATATAAAACCAAATTAATATTATGTTTCCGTCATCTTATGTTTTGGAAAATGGCCCTGTCAGCTTTCAATCAGCCATTTATATCCTGTTATTTATAGAGTGATAATTTTTCCTTTCCCCCTCTATCAGCCTTTTTCTGCTTGAGATATTTTGAATGTTGGAGTTGTATTCCCTTTTGGAAAGCTGGTTTCTTTTCGGTTATGTATAAAATTTTGGGGGTTACCAGGTTTGCATGCTTTAATTTACCACCCCAGGAATGTTTGCATCCTTTATTAACTGCAGTGGCTGTGCCTTGCTGAGCTGTATGCCTTCAGTATGATGCTGATAACCATGATAACACTCTGTGCTTTGAGCACAGATACTGAATTATTCCCTTCACTATGCAAGGTAGATTTTCTGCAATTAGTTAAGCACATGTGAAGGCAAAATCAATTCCAACCATGAATGGCAGTACGAAATTTTGGGAATGTGCTGTACACTATAAGAGCTGCATAGATGAGTTTTGTGGTGCCTTAGATTTGCATAAGCATAAATCCGCAGGCTCTATAAAGATCAATGAGTCAAGCTCAGCTGTTGCTATGTCGCAGAAGAGAGCAGTCACTTTCTTGTATTTAAAGGTCTAGAATATATTTTTAATTCAATAAATAGTATTATTAACATTATTTAGCAGTTTAAAATAGTAAATATAGAAAGATGGCGAACCTAAATTGAGAGAGATAGAAAAATAGATTGGCTGGATATAATCCCTTTTGGTTTTTCCTTTATATATTTTCTATCTAGAAAGATATTTATTTCTAATAATAATCTTTATTATAATCTACTGTATAAGATTTTTTTCTTTTCTTTCCCTGGGGGAAATTAAAAGAATTTTTTCTGTTTGTTGTAGAGAAATTGGGGGTTTAAAATGTATTCCAGTGTTCAACCATTTAATAACTTGACATCTTTCTTAGGCATAGGAAAAGCTGATAACCAGACAGAGGAAGTCCTTAATGAAACACTGAGCTATCGAAATTATCGATACATGGTTATCCTGAAGAATTTGTCCTGGAATGATGCAATGAGTGAATGCATAAATAACAAGATGCAGCTGGTTAGCATCACAGATCAGTTCCAGCAGGCTTTTCTTGCTGTTCAGGCTGCCATTCATAATTACCCACTGTGGATTGGACTCTTCAGCAGAGATGTAAGTTCTGTCTTCCCTTCAGATTGTAGCTTAAGATAATTTTTAGAGTTGTGTGAAACACAAACTGGGATACAGAAATGGAACGAAAAATTAATTTCTGGGGTAACTGTGTTCATTTAGAAGTAACCATCTGGAAGGTCTCAAGATAGATGTTCTAAATCTTAATTTTCCCAGGTTACTTAGTGGTTAAACTCCACTGGATGTATTTGATGATGAGAGAATTCTTTTAAAAGGTATAGGATGAAGGGTAGCAGTAGCATTTCTCTTTTGTTAATGAATGAGTGTTGCCATGTAATACCATAGCCAGTACCACTCTAGAAAGACAACACAAAATCTCTTTTAAGAGAGAGACTAGAAGTGGCAAATAAAAATCAATGCATATCATTGAACACTTCTGGAGATATATTTCTAAAGCTCAACTATCATTATTTCATGTCCTGTGTGCCTGTGTTTTGATTTAGACAGGTTAGTGGGTTTTCATTCTGTTTTGTCTTTGGAAAAGCCCCTGCAGGAGGTACTGCTTTGTCTTTATTAGCCATAGGACCTCTTGAAGATCTTCATTGTGATTGAGAGGTTGCTCAGCTGTTAATTAAATGGCTTGGCCTTGCTTTTAGGGTTTCTTTCTTTATCTTAAGACTCGTGTGCTTGAGAAATTGCAAGAAAAAAAATAACATTTATTTGAGAAACTAATGACCTACATGATGGTGGTCACTCAGTTTCTGTGGTGTTACACCCTTCCTATGTCAGTAAAGGGCTATTGACTATTCCAGGTAAAGTAGGAGTAAAAAAAGAAAGATTTAAGTATATACTTCATGGAGAACATTTTTAAAAGGAAACAGGCATTAAATCTTAGTGAAGATGGGGAAACCAGAACAACCTACTTTCCCTCCTCTTTGAACCTTTATCTGTAAGTGAAGATCAAATGATTCATACAACATGCTGTATGCAACTCAGGCATGCTCCAGCTTTTCACAATTGCAACACTTTGTTATTTGGGCACAATTAAGTCACATGAAAGGGAATTATAATGGTACTGGTCAACAGAACTTGTTACTCCAGTGCTGGAATCACAGACACAAAAGAGAGATACAAGATAAATTAAATTACAAAGCGGCAGGGGAATTTCCTGAAGAAAACTTCTACATGTAAGATTCTTAATGGATGGTGTGCTTTTTGTGTGTGGGGTTGTTTGGGGTTTTTTTTCATTCTGCCTGCATCCTCCAGGGCATGAACACATCTGATTTATTAAATCAGTTAAGTATTCCATAGATTACTTTCAACTCAGCATGGAGTAACTGAGACTGGGCCTTGTTTTCAGATAGTATCAGTTTTCCAAGGCCAGATAATTGTATCTACTGTTGATTTTCAGGTGCAAATTGTATCATTTGGACATCTCATTGCCACGCCTTCCTCCATAAGTACAGGAGTTAGACATCACCATTTGATAATCTGCCACCCAGTTCATATTTTTGCAACTGCAGAATTTAAAATAACAGTTTGTCACATTGTGAGCCAGCAGATCAGATTGTGAGGGCAGTGGCACACTTGGAGTTCTCACCGGACACTGTAGAAGTCTAGCCAGTGTAAATATATTGCCATGTCATTTTCTGTACCTAGTATTTTTTATTATGTAAGCTCATCCCTTTGACTTGTACAATGCCAGGGTGGAAAACATTATGGCTGGCTGGATGGCAAGCACGTTAGTTTTAGTCGCTGGTCTGAAAATGATGAAGAAACAGGCGAAGAATGTGTGGTTTTGGATACTGATAGCTTCTGGAAGACTTCTGACTGCTCCTCTGAAAATCAAGGTGCTATTTGCTACGCATCAGAAAGTATGTATCCTGGGATAATACTTAAGAATAGCTGAGTTTTGGTTTATTATGAGGCATACTTGATAATGGCAGATTGCAACTTAAAAATACAACTTTTTTAAAACTTGTTTCCTCTGATAGGCTGATTTGCATGTCAGGAAAAAAAGAAAACAATTTCACATAGGGAGGGGCATGCACCGTTTGGTCTTAATCCAGTGGTCTAATGTTCCTGACAAATGCATTTGGCAGGGGTGCTTTGGGGCAGACTGTACCCTTCATATTGTCAACTGGTCCTACTTTTGCACTCTTTCTGTAAGATTGTGGCATACTAATCTTTCCCACTTGCATGAGGAAGAAGATTCAGCCACCTCTGTACTATTCATATCTTAATATGAGGACTTCCTGAAATCCCTTCAGACGTGAAAGTCTGTACAGGGAGGACATACATTACCCGATGATCTCTCGAGGTCCCTTCCAACCCCTACAATTCTGTGATTCATGACTACAGGGAGAAGGAGGATAGCAGGTAGTCACAGAATGGAAAGTTGTAAATTACTCAGCTGCAGTTCACAAAACCCTTCTAACTGTATAGCAACTGTAGGAAGACTGGTGGGGACACAGCAGAACATCTTCTGGTGTAGCACAGCCCTTGTCTGAAAAATTAAAAACATTTTTCTGAGAGATTGTCACATATTTCTTCCCCATGAGACCAGTATAATTTGGTTTTTGTTTGGTTTTTTGTCCCTGAGACTATGTACAACACAGCTTAACAGTGTACTGACTCACAGTGAAGTGTATACACAGCATCATGACATCCTTAACTATTTTGTGCTTGCAGTCTGCACACCTTCAGGAAGATTGCTTCTCAGGTATTAGACAGCACCACAGAACTGTGGTACCAGCTGTGAAGTAGCTTATTTGTTTTGGTGATCTGCCTTCATACAAGATGCAATAAGAGCTTTAATTATTGGTCCACACTTGGCTCTTTTATGTGTTTTTTTTTTCTTAAACCTATAAAACAACAGTGATGAATAGTTGTAAGCATCTGTATTCTTCAATAATGTTTACTGCTTTTGTTATTTTTAAAAAAATCACCATTATGAGGAAACTTAAAGCAACACTTAAAGCACATTTAGAAGCAGAACTTAATTTATCTTGCATAATTTTAAATGGTATATTAAAGTGTTTTGTGTTGTATAAGGTTAAGTCTTGCTATTAATAACCCATGTCCTAAATGTCATCTTTCCCTTCCTTAGAGAAGATTGAAAAAGAAGAAGTTACACAAGTTAAATGCCCACATAAGATTAAAAATACACCCTGGATATCATTTAGAAACAATTGCTACACTTTCATGATAACAAAAAATAGATGGAGAGACCTGAGGTCTCAAGAAGCTCATCATTTGTGCAAGCAAATGAGTAAGTACTTTGTCATATTACTTAAATCAGCTGAGGGAGATGAGTTTTAGATCTGAGTCACTGTCTTACAGTGACAGCAAAGTCAGTGTTGAGCAAAGGCATAACACTTGGAAACAAGCAGTAGTGTTGCACTGCCTAATGCTGTTTGCCCGTGCGCTGCTCTGATGAAAAATATCAGAGCATGGGTAGGAAATTTTGAGGGAGATGGTTGGGAACTACTAAACCCTGGGATCTCTGAAAAATTGCAAGGTTGTAGTCGGGTTTTTTCTCTTTATAATATGGAAATTTTTAATAGGTTGAGTACTTGTTATCACCTTGGTAACACTCTGGCTTTACAGTCACATTTCCTGTGTGTCCTGTTGTGGGTTTTTTTTACCATCCTGAACAAAGCATGAGCTTAGGAACAGCTTCCCTCTTACATTACATCGTTGCCCATGGCACTTCAGACATGCATCTTTACAGAAACATTTTATTTTTCATGAGTTTTTAACGCTGCTTCTCTATGAGGCAGTTCCAGAAAATCAGGAAGTTGCTGGTAGTTTTATGTTCTGTACAGAGAATAGAATTCTTACTACATAGAACTTGAGGTGACAGTCAAATCCATAAGTATCTCTGGAACTGATGTCTTTGTTTATCCACAAAGCCAGGGGCAGCACTCTCAAAAACGCCTTTAAAAATTGTTTTTGTCCTGTTCTTTAAGTCACTATGTGATAAAGGTCTAGCTTTTAGGTCCAGACTGTCTATCTGCAATAATTATTGATGATGATAATAGCAAAAAATATTTATTTTGTAACTGAAAGATGCATTTGTAAGTAATTTTTAAAAATCTTCAACAGACCCAGAATCGTATGTTGTGAGCATTCGAGATGAAGAGGAGAATAACTTCGTTACTGAGCAGCTTCATTCATTCAGCGGTCTGGCTGTGTGGGTCTGGCTGGGAGTGATTTATGATGACAGCGGTAAGATTTAAAGGCTTTTTCTTTTTATAACTGGATCAGAGACAAAGTTTACAGCATTTTAAGTGCATGTTTCTTGCATGTTTCAGTGTACAACGAAAGTAAAACTGAATGCATTCATATAATAATGCTTTATATTTGTATTTATCTTGTAGAACAACATAACTGGACATGCTTTCTGTTTGAGTAATAATTAGATTCAATACCTCCTGTTTAGTCTAGATTTGATTTCCCTGGAAAGCGGGACTTAAAAGGGCCTGGATGAGTAACGCTAAAGTATTTAGCATTGTTTACAAAGCTGATTTACAGTAACTTAAAACATCACTGCATTTTTTCCAAAGTGAATATCTGTTAATGTTCTTGAATGTATTCAAAGTTAAATGGTATTTCTACACATAATGTCAGTGTTTTAATAAATATGTGATGTTTTCCGCAGATAAAGTTCTCAAGTGGTATGACACAACTCATCTGACTTATAATAACTGGAGGCTGGGAAGACCTAGCATAAAGAAGAACAGTTTTTTTGCTGGTGTAAATCTTGATGGGTTCTGGGATATTTATAATTATTCTCAAAGTTGGCATGCTCATCACTATACTGAGTACAGTATTCTTGCCTGTAAAATCGAAAGGGGTAAGTAGGAGAGGAGATCTGTATGTGGTACTGAGGGTCATCGTTTATGTCCTGGTTCTGCAGTACCTGCTATATAAGGCGCTTTACTTTGCTTCCAGTGAAGCACATGGCACAGCAGTGACAGGCTTCTGGATTACATGGTCCGTCTGTGCATCACTGCTGTAATGCTCCATTCAGGAGGAACGTGTTTGCTGCACTCCTCCATCAAACTGCTCACAGTGTTCAAAGCAGCAAAAGATAACCCAATATAAGTGTCTTGTTCTGAACACCTTAAGTGAATTGCATTAGTATAGACAGATTTTACCGCTTCTGTATGTTCCTTACAGCGTGAATGAAGCAGACTGAACTTACTGTCTTACTCTTTGAAATAGGTCCCCAACAGCACAAGCCTCCATTGCCTGAGTCTATTCCACATGGAAACAGAACATACAGGATCCTTCAGAAGAAGTTAACATGGTATGAGGCGTTGAGAGAATGCAAACAAAATGGGAGTGACTTAGCCAGTGTACACAGTGAATCACAACACTTATTTCTAGAAGATCTTGTCAAGCAGGATGGCTATCCACTGTGGCTCGGGTTGTCAGTTCATGATGTAAGTACAGTCTCAGTAAGGCAGTCTCTCAGTCTTGCTCTCAGTAAGACAGTCTCAGAGCTTGTTATTAATTTTCTGCTCTGGGTACAAAATGTTTTCTGATGTTTTTTTCAGGTTTCTTAGAATTTCTATTCCATGCAGTAGATTACCTTCTTTTTCAAACCCATTTAACATACACTAAAATTTAATACACTTTAATGTACATAGCCACACAGAGATATCTTTCTAAATCCTTAGGATTTTAAAGTAACATAAAGGGCCTACATCATGCCTTGTGAGACCTTTGAAGGCTTCAGACTTATGGCCTTGTGTGGGGTCATATTCCATAAGCAAATATGATCAGACAAGGCTGTAAAGAAACCTGTTTAGTCCACGCCAGGACCAGCTCTTGGGCAAGTTATGCGTCCCTTCCCCCAAGAGGCAGAGCAAGATGCAGCTGCAGATCTCCCTTCTCCTTTGTCTGCTTAACCTTGGAGCCAAAAACCTGTGGCCCCAGCCCTGCTCCCCACACCTGGCTATAGCAGTTAATGGCAAGGAAACCTCTTTGCAGACACACGACTTGCATGCCTGCCTTTGCTGCCTCCATTCCTTGTTTGGTTCAAATGGGTCCCTCCTCATAACCTGACGTTTCATTATGATGGGTTTCCAGCAGTGTACCTGTAGTAGGAGCTACCACAGCAAACCATTCCTGAGCAGGCCAGCATTGCAAAGTGAGGCCATCTCGACAGTTTAGTATTCTGCAGCATACTCAATGTTCATAGCAAGGAAGGCAGACAGCTTAAATGAAACAGCAGGATGAAATTAAGTAAAATGTTCCCCATAGAATAAAGGTTTAAGCCTGCAAGCACAAGGCTCCTCAGTTCCCACAGATAAGTAGGATTTCAGTGTTAAGAATTGATTGGAAAATGTGAACTATGTTGTATGTTTGTTTAGTATGGATTTAGAAAATGAGACTGCCTGCATTTTATCACTCTACAAGTGATAAATGTTGCTATATGACTTACTAATGACTGACAAGAGTTAAACCACAGCCATATGCTATAGTTTAAAAGTTGTGGGTTTTTTCTTTAATTAGGGAAGTAAAGCTAATTTTGAATGGTCAGATGGAAGCGACTTTGACTACTATCCTTGGGAATTAGAAAACTCAAATAGTACTGAGAACTGTGTTCTGTTGGATACTAAAGGATCTTGGAACCGTACAAAATGTACAAAAGCTGCTGAAGGTGCCATTTGCTATAGCACTCCAAACAGTAAGTGTTATTTTTAGTATTTTGCATAGTTGTCTCATATCTTTGTATGTGATATTTGGAACTATGACACATGATGCCCTCTTTAAGGCTATCAGGAACGATATGACACTTTTTAATTCTTAAGGGAGACTAAGAATTCTCCGTTCCAGTGGAGAAGAATCTAAAGCAGTACTGGTCACCTGTGGTATGAATATCAAACTGTATCTTTTCTGAACTGAAATCCATATCAAACACACCAAACTTCAGAACTCCCTAAAAGGCAAGAAAAAAAATGGTGTCCAAGCCTTTGGGACTTGTCTTATGCTAGTTTTCAATTAAATTCATCTATGACACATGAAGAAGGAACATAAGCTAATTGAATCATGGTTTTTGGTACAAGTAGTAGTCCTTAGTAATACTTACCTGTCCTTATAACAGGAAAGACATTATGAACAAACTCCTACAGTAGAAATAACACTGATTTTTATATTTTGCCTTTGCAGAGAGACAATTGCAGCCAAAGCAAGCGAGCAGAGCTTCAGGATGCCCCCAAATAGATGGTACCCTACAGTGGATACAGTATAAGGATCACTGTTACGCATTTGACATGGCATTCTACAACTTTTCAGTGTATAACATGGAAGATGCTAAGAAGGTCTGCCAGAAACTGAGTATGTTTAGACTCTTATCACATTACAACTTGCACTAGTCCTTTATTTGAAAAGAAAGAAGAAAACCCCAACCAAACCAAACTACCTTGCTGTATGTGACCTTTTATGCTGCTTTAGCTTAGGAAAAGTAATAGCAAGCTTTATCTTTGAGCATCTGATTAAGATTCATGATGAAACTCTGCAATGTGCTAACTGTTTGGTACCTGGCTTTCTGCAAGTAAAATGCAGATAGCCGTTGCTAAAGGATTCAGAAATGTAAGGCTAACAGTTTGGAGGAAAACATCTTGTTTGCATACAATTATCTTTGTAATAGCTAGTGCTGTTAGCTGTGCTTTCTCACTATATCCTCACATTAGCTGCTGGCTAATAGGGAGCTGGCTAATATATCAAATGGTACAAAGCACATATTTGATATCTTTATAGATATTAAGGCACATAATGTCACTAAAAACCTTCATTAGATGTCAAATTAAGGAACTTTGTCTCTTCTTTGATACACTATGTGGGGAATTGTAATGCAGAGGATGATGTTAAGTGGTCGTGCATACAGAATTTTTAATTCTTGGGAGCCAGTGACTGTCATAACTTTGAATTCACTGTGTAGGATGAAAAAGGAAAAGTGCACATCCTGGATACAGTTTTCTGCCTGGCAGTTGAAAGAGACCTTTTCTAAACTAAGCTTCTGGATTATATTTGCATATACCTGTAAAGAATGTGCACATTCTGAGCCTGACTCCTGTGTACTCTTCCCTGCCTCTTATTCCTTAGTTGCTGTAATACTGAATGTAAAAAACCTGAGGCACAATAAGGGATTGATTTGGAAAGTAACTTGCCTCGAGAAAATGCTGAGCTTTTGTTCAGTTATATTTTTGAAAAGGGCTTATTATTTAGACAAGACTAGTAATTCTGAATGTGGCATATCTTTCAATATCTTCTGTATACACAGTCTACAGCTGTGGCAAGTTTACATCATTTTGTATGACCTGCTTGAATAACCAGTCCCCTGAAGCTGCTTGTGTAACATGCTGTGTTTTAGGAGATGGGGTTGTGTCTTTATTCTGTAGGTTGCCTCAAGCTAATTTCACAAGCCTAGATTGACAACTTTTTTCCAATAGTAATTTCTCCCTCAGAAAAATCAGTGTACAAGCACAATGAACAAATCTCTGAAGCTGCAATCCTGACCAGTTTCCTCTTCCCCTTAGGTCCTTCAGCAACCCTTCTGACTATAGTGGATGCTGAAGAAAATGCATTTGTGAGCACACACATAAAGGAAAATGATCTCATCACCAGGAACGTATGGCTTGGTCTGGCTCAGAGCTCCAAGGGTAAGTAGCAGCTGTGTATGAGCACAAGTGCTTCATGTGGTAAATACAAATGTGTAAATCCTTAAATAAGAATATACTTTTGCAGTGTTGATAGCCTACAGCAACTCCTGGCTGAGGTTGGAATCCTTATTTAGCATTATAAAGCCCTTTGGACTTCATTGTAGCTTAAGTCACCCTGTTGCTCACTTAAGACAAAGAGAAGGTACTGGAATTCATTTCCACTGTCACTTGGTGCCTGGAGGTGAAGCTGCAAATACCTCAAGTGCTGAAGATCTGGAAGATGAGCTTTAGTTAGAAGTCATGTGTTCATATTTATTGCTTTTAATATACAGGATAGACAGCCCTGTTTCTTTTAGAAATGTAAAGAAACACAATGTTATTCACCATCTACTGGTAACATTACAGCATGGTTTGGTGATGGAAGCTAAGCAGACTTTTTTTCCCCAACAACAGGTCGGTCCCTGAATTGGCTTGATGGCTCATCGGTACATTATGCCAACTGGGGAAATAAAACTGCAGACATCAATGAAAAATGCAGTGTTATCCTGTCCTCAACTGGCACCTGGTCCAAAGTTGACTGCAGTCATAGTCAAAGCAGAGTGGTTTGTAAAGCTCCTTTAGGTACGAAGCATTGATTTTAGCAGAGATTCAATTCTGCACTGACTATATTCAGGGGGTTTGGTGGGGAAAGTCTGTGCTGAAATAATGAAAGGGCAGTTCACAAAAGAACCTGTCAAGCACCTCTGCCTCTAAGTTGGAGTCTTCTCTTGCTGTTTTGCCATAAAACAGCATTCAGGAACAAGTTGTCCAGGAATTTACTTCTGACTTTCAGTATCCACCTCGAGGATAAGGGAGAGAACTGAAATTACTACTTAAAAGAGCATGGAGTAGTTGCTATCACTTCTTATTCTGGGGCATCTCTCATGGGTGAGTCAGTGGAGGTGGGAACAGAAAGATCTCTGCTTGCAAGAGATAGCAAGGAAGTGGACACTGGAGATGGTGGTTCAGTCTTGAGGAGGCTTCATGCAGCGCCAGGCTCGGGCCTCACATCACTTCCTCATGCTTGCTGTGTCCAGGAAGGCAACAGTTTCCTGAGCATTAAAGCAGCAAGTTCTGAGAAGTGGTGGATTTAACTTCATGCTGCTCAGGATCTCCACAAGATTCTCTCGGGCGAAGGGAAACATAATTTCCTCACTTCAAGAGTTTGGGTACTTGATAGATTTCTGAAGTATGCAAACCTGGGAATGAACACAGCATTTACTAGTAGGTTTTTTGACCTCCAGAGGTTCCTTCCAACCTAAATACATTTAGGAAATTAACAGAATGATCACAGTGAGCTACTAGATGCTGACTGATATGGAAACCTAACTTCCCACTGTTAAGGGGAAAGTGATGAGTTAATATGATAGAGTTTAGTTGAAGGCAGCACAGTATTAGTGTATAGCTAGCTAAGCATCAACTCCACAACAAAATATTCTTTCCAAAACTCTTAAAGAATAACTGTTTGTATTTTGTTCTGTTACAGGTTCTAATCATACTGGGGTGGCTGTAGCATTTGCCCTGCTAATTCTCTTAATCATCGTTGTCATATTAGTGTGGTTTCTCTATAAAAAGAAGCATCTTCACTGGAGTGCCTTCTCTTCAGTACGTTATCAAAGAGGGATGAATGATGATGAAACTGATGATATGTTCACAAAATAGCTATTGAAGCTGTTCCTTCTGGGTAATTTAGCATGAACTTCACTGTGTGAAGCCTTAAGGAATGAACTACTGGATGTTTTATTACTTCTTTTTAGAAAAGTAATAAGAAGGTTATTAATGGGGGCTAAATTTTGTTCTTTTGTACAAGTGCAATTTTTATTCAAGTCCATGGTAATTATTTACATCTGGCCTCAGCTATTTAAGGTTCAAGGTTTCTAGAGTTCTGTCATTTTTTAATTTATAGTATTTTCTCTTTTTATTGCAAAGAGTTTTTAATGGAATGATTAATGCCAGCAGTACTTTCTGCAACCACCACCTTAGCAAATGCACTTAAAACTGCCACATGAACTCCATAACTTTTTACAGTTATCCATGGATAACTTCATGCCAAACTGTGTACCAATTTGATATGCTGTAAGGGTTTTGCTGCTAGGCTTGGGTTACCCCCTAGAAGCTAATATGAAGATGATAAATAAGTGATAAACTGTCTTGGTGTAGCAACTTCTCTCCTGAGCAGTTATAAATTTTGACATAGCAGGGGGAGAGGGAAGTTACCAGGGATCTAAGTATTAATTCCCACCCAACTAGAATTTTAATTTTCTTGTTATAGTGGAAAAATATCATATTGTGATTGGGTTTTACCCCCTTTTAAAGACACACACACAAAAACAGTGCTACAGTGGTGATAAGAATCTTTCTTAGAATATTTAATGGACATTTTGAATAGGGATTATGGAGATGCCATCAAGGAGTAAATTAATTAAATAAACATAGAACATTTGATGTCTGAGACATGAGGCAACCTGGCAGATCATTACTCTCATCCCCTAAAAGTGGTAGTGGGTCTAACAGAAATACCCATTAAGGGCTAACTGCAAACACAAGCAGGATTTCATAGAACAGCCTTAGCCGTATTAAAAAAGGGATGTATGTTATGTTTTATCCTGTGATGTAACTGTTCTTTAAGTAAATGGTTCAGTTTCTTTTCAAAGCTCCATTCACAGAAGTTTGAAAGAACAAGTAGCAGGAATGTTTACAGTGAAAAATCAGTAGCTGGATGTAAAGATTAGTTAAGTAAGATTAGAACCCCTGCACTGAG
Source organism: Gallinula chloropus (assembly GCF_964237585.1). Classification (NCBI taxonomy): domain Eukaryota; kingdom Metazoa; phylum Chordata; class Aves; order Gruiformes; family Rallidae; genus Gallinula; species Gallinula chloropus. Next base: position 17,793,827 of record NC_140090.1, on the reverse strand, counting down.
AGTAGTATTTAGAGAAAGATGTACCGCATTCTACCCTATGTCTGCAAACTGCTCTAAAATTAGACTGCAGTGGTCTTCTTATAGATCAGAGCACAGAAAAGACCCTCTCCAGCGTCTGTATGATCTGTTGCACAGTGACACCCAGGGACAGGAGTGTCACAGTGACAGTATTCCTTGTTCTAAGAAGGTCCTCCTCACATTTACTTCCCCTAATACTCTTATTTATGCTAGGGTTAAATGCAAAATTTCATACTTGAAATGCATTATCTGTCCAAGAAACAAGTTAAAGGTATCTGAAGAAAGGGGGGGAAAGAATGTACAGTAAACAAACTTGTGTACATAAATGCTAAAAATACTTGAGTATTTTGCATAAATTTTAAACTTGATTTTTGTATGTGATGTGTTGCTGTGGCCTTTTCTATGCACTCCAAAGAAAGCTATAAAGGGAAAAAGGGAAGACAGAATCTTATCTATTAATTACTCTAATGATTTGATCAATTAATGTTTTGGAGAAGTAATTTGTCATCTTTCTTGATGCACAAGACAATGAACAGGCAGGTCTACTTTTATGAAGGAGGCTATGTGCAAGACCAAACCTGTTGCCCACACAGTGGTGGTGTGACACAAATAACACTCTTGGTCTGACATGCTGAGAAAAGTACTACTGATTCCTCTGAAGCAATGGTGTGAGAGCATGGTGATGTAACTCTCTTTCCCTCCCCTGCAGTTTACTTACGTTGACAGCACTTTCTTTGTTCCTGTTTGCACTATTCTGATAGGCGAGTGTTTATGGTTTGTGTTGAGAAGTAGAGAGCTGTGTGTAGGTACCGGTCAGAAGCTGTTGAAACAGCCACCTGTGGGGGCACGGTGTTTGTTTGCTGATCAAAGGAACCACTTCTGTTGGTTGTTTGGTACTTCGGGCACAATTGTGAACATTTTCTGTCTCCTTTCTTGAGGTAACTTGTAGAAAATTTAGTTATAATGCTAGTTACTATGTAATGAAAGTGACCCCCTTCTTAAACTTACCCAGCAGGGGAAGTGTTTGGAACACAAGCCCCAGTTCCTGGGCTCCTGCTATCTTCAGGTTTAGCTTACACGCCAAAGCGCTTTGCCAAATGACTTACTGAACCAAGAAGGGTGTTGGTTATTGTCCTTTGCTAACAACAGTAACAAGTGGGGAAAACAATTTACAAATTCTCATCTTTTGAGATTTACTAGTTTTGTAGATGTTTCTACTTCGAGCATTTTTAGGTGTGAATCCGGAATTGAAAGTGGGAATTAGTATAACCCTAATTCTCCACCACAGACGAACAAATACTTTTTATTTAAAAATATATATATTTTATTCTGATGAATGATGTAAATAATTTTGTATGGCCCTGTTTCTCACCTTTGTTTCATCATACCCAAGTTGTCTAATCACTGGTAATTCTTATTTGAGTAAGCACAACTGCCTGAGTGCAGGGGAATCGCCCACTCTGTTTGAAATACCTGGAAAGATTATTTAGCAGCTTTGTTATTGAAACAATAAAGTTAAATAAAACACTAAACTGCTTGTGCTGGTTTTATTTCTGTGGCAGCAGTTATCATAGCAAAGGTTCAGCTCATTACTTGCTGGGTGAAAAAGCTACTGGCACAGGGGGTGTGTTCCCTGTGAGGGCAGATAAGCGCCTGCTACTGTGATAAGAAAATTCTAGTGGTAATCAGAATCTTTGATGTATTGAAGAATGCCAGTAACTTTCTTTTTGCAAAGGAAAACACACTTTATCACATAACGTGGTTATACTGAGCTTTGATCAAGCTGCTCCTGGGCTTGCACAGACAGGGAATGGTCCCCTCTGCCTTTTATTTTAATGAAGGTGTAATTCATTAGGGCCTTGCAGCCCAGCTTGACTCTGAAGCAGTTCAGAAGGGCTCCCAAGGTAACTCCTGCTCAATTAGGGGCAAAGTTAAACTGCTTTCAACCATGCAGCACTAGCAATTAAAGCAGGAGCTGTATTCACTTTAAGTATCATCTCACCTCTGACTTCCAGACCCCACTATCTGCAGCTGCTGGTCAAAGGCAGTGTTATTTTTAGCTACAGTAACAGCTTGCTGGGAGAAGTATCCTTGCCTGCAAGAGGATGAGCGGAGTCATCTGCTTCAAAAACATTAATCTAAACACTGAAGACAAGGAGCAGGGAAACAGAAGCACAGAATGAGGTGTTTTTCCCAGGGAAGGGAGCTGTGGAGTCAGGAAGACATCCTAGAATTCCGGCATCCTGGAGCACAGACCAACTGGTGGAATGCAGTACCTCTGGACAACACTGTCCAACAGCAGGTAAATGTACAAAGGATTTTTGCACTTAGAACTTGATGAGCATGACAACTGTCTCATTGGCATCCCCCCTGTTGGGGCAGAGCTCGCTGCTGTGGGAAGGGGCTCCTGCCAGGCTGAGGGCACAGTACGAGGTTGGGTACTTGGCCTGAATTGGGCCCATTTTCTGAAGACCTTGGGTCACAGAAAGGTGAGTCCACATCTGCCACTGGACTGACCAGCATTTGTATCTTAACTGTTCCTGCATCAGTAACTGATGCAGAAATCAACCACAAGTGCTTGTGCACGAGCACAATTTGGGCCTGATGCAGTTGTTACATCCCTCCTCATTTTTCCCTTTCTCTTTAAACCAAACACACCCTCTGCTCATTGCTCTGGTCACACATCACACAGCTAAACACTGCTGGAGGGGAAGCTGCAGGGCCTGCCAGGGTACTGGCCTTTGTGTGGTGTCAAATAAGCAAGGACCACACGTTACAGGTCCTGTTGCTGAAAGTCAGGATTACAATTTGTGCCCTTTGTGCATCTGCTGTTGCTGTGTGCATGGAGCACAGAGGGATAAAAGCTTCTTGGCACATAAAAGTTCATTGAATTTATTGTGTTGTCAAGAAGTATGTAAAGCTCTTACTGACCATATGAAACAGGCTTTGCACAGGTTTACAGTGAGAACTGCGAGCGACAAAGAACTAAGCGTAGGAAGAGCAGAGATTAGCAACTGGAGAGAAAAAAAGTCAGCTGTCCCACTGCTGGACCTTTCCCACTTACTTCTGAAGAGTTCTAAGGTACAGATTGACAAACCACTAGGAAAGGTCCTTTTCTGTTGGCAGCAAATGGTGCATAGCAGAAGTGCCAGTATACAACCAGTATACAACGCTGTTACCTTGGGTTTATTCCATTACATTTTTTTCCCACTGAACACTCCTGCACACTCTCTCCTAACACCTGCCTAACTGGTATTTTTAACGTATCCGAGGGAGTCAGGGAGGATACAGGACGAGGCTTTTTTTGTGACTACAGAGTTGTGCATCACAGACCGTACATCATTCTGGATTTCTATTTGCCAATGCAGGAGGGACTATAACTGTAAACAGTTGTTTGTTAGCCTTGCTTCTTTTCAGCATAAATAGAGCAATTCACTTTGAGGGGGCTTTTAAGAAAGTGGAAGTTAGAGGATATGAAATGGTCGTTAAGAAATGGCCCCTTACATGCACATTTTTTATTAAAACAAATGAGCACAGAGATCTCTTTCTACACACCAACTCTCAGGACACTACTACAGATAGTGAACCTACTCCTGCTTTCTATTAAACGTCTGTTTCCAGATGTCATGTGTCACAGGTCCCCTCTAACATATAATTTACAAAAACATGGTGCTTATAGGCTGTAAGAGCTAGCAAGCCTTGTTTGTGCATTCAGATTAGACTTGCAAAGTGGTTGAGATGATTCGACAAACTTGTATGACTGAATGTCATCCCCACTAGCAACTGACCTGCTTACTGTTTCATTGAGACATCTATTTTCATAAGCATCATCTGGGTGGTTAAAGAACATCTTTTGTCAAGCAAGATCATGAATTATACTTGTACATGGGTAAGAGGAGGGTGCATTTACATAGGGCTTGGATTATGAGCTACCTCAGTGAAAAGGGCTGGGTTCCTGAAACATCCATCTTGTGTTGTCTCTTACAGCCACTGTTCTTTCTGCCTCTTGCCTGTTCTGTCCCATCCCACCTCACAGCACTAATGATTAAGCCACCAAGTTATGAAGATGCCACCACAGACATGACCCAACTGCACAGCCTTACACCCGCACAAGCCACTGAGAATGGAAACCACAAAGCAGCCATAGCTTGAAAGGTGTGAGACCAGCCTTGCTGACAGCCCCACCACAGCAGCCCAGGGTGCTGTGAAAGAGCCAGACCAGCCAGTGCAAACCCAGAGCATCCCATAACAGCACAGCACTGCAGGGCAGGCCTGTCCACTCCTCTGCTAGCAGTAAGCCCACAGCAGCCAGGGAAAAGAGCAGCTCTCATGACCCTGGCCCAAGCTCTCCAAACACAAGGAGGAATTCACTACTGGCAATAGCTAGACCCACACACACCTCTCCCCTTCTCCTACCACACACATTCAGCACCACCAGTCTCACCTTGCAGGATCAGCTCTGCTTCCGAGGGCTTAAGCACAGGCCTTCCTCTGCATCACCTTGCTCAGAGAGGAGGAGCAGCTGCAGTGCAGCCATCCTAGGGGAAGCTGGGTGGAGAAGGCTCCTGGTTTAAATACTGCCATGCCTGCAGGCACACCCTGAGAAGGTGTAACTCAGAACAGCTGAGGTTCTCTGCCCCAGATGAAGGGAATGAACTTGGGGCTGCAGCAGGGAAAGAAGTAAGACAGGTAAGCTGCTCCTATGGACATACCTGTCTTGTTACTGGCCTTGCAAAAAACTGCCCAGCACATAACCCATTACAGACTCAGCTGATATTGGTGGCCAGTCATTTTTGATTGAATTCCATAGGATTTATTGGTGCTTGGTTTTACAGGAAGGATGTGTGTTTGGGTTTGTAATTCTGAGCTGTCACAGAATTTTGAGGAAGGCTGGAGTCTTTGTTGTGCTGGGGGTGGTGTCTGGGAGCTGTGAGCGGCCACAGAGGTGTCCCCATGTGCAGGGTTAGAGGGAGCTGGAGCTGGGTGCCCCCCCCGCCCACCAACCAGCTGGCTCTGTATGGAAATGAGGGATCACGTGAGTCTGGCAGCAGCCAGGAATGCCCAATATAAAACCTTTGCTGTCAGGTGTGTCCAGACCTTATGCCTGGCATGACATCCAGGAACACTGTGAGGTGGCACCCTCCCTGCTGAGGCGTGAGGGGCTGGGCCCTGCCCCCAGAGATGTGCTTCCTGGGTGGGCAGGGGATGGCAGTGGTGCTTGGGAGCAAGACCTCCGTGACCACGTAGTGCAGCACCAGGAATCGCTGGGAGCAAGTGCAGCCACGTGCTCAGCGAGTCTCAGTCTTAGGAGGTTATTTATTTATGGCGCCGTGAGGGCTGGACTTGGTGTGTGAGGGACTCGCGTGGGCGTGTTCGCTGCGCAGGTGCTGGTCACAAAGTCTACTCTGGCCAAAGCCCATCTCTAACACCCGCTGGCACGTAACGCCTCCGACATGTAAAGCAAACGTCAGAACATGCAAATTTGAATCAACTATCAGAGAAATACTGGGAGGAGGCCAGAAGGAACACACGTCACACTGTCGGGGTGCTAGACCAGGATCAGATGGGAAAACTAAAAATCCTCCAGCAGTTGGAGATGAAATTGCTTTGAGCAATCCCCAGCATCTCAAGGTGCTCAGAGCACCTGCCCAAGGGATATGAGAGTGCATTAGCAGAGATTATGCGTCATGGCTTGGTTTCCCCACCTGGGTATGTTTTGAGGGAATGTCTGTCTGCGAGAGGATGGTCAGGCTGTGTTGCTGTCAGCTCAGCTGCCCCTGCCCAGCTTTGCCACTTCGGTGACACAGGCTCCTAGGTGGACACCATGCTACTTTAGGAGAAGCGCAGCTGGATGCTGACATGAGCTGGAAACAGCTGTCTGCTGTTAGTGACTTTGCTGGAGCTGAAGAGTGGGGACGGCGCTGACTGGGTCTTTAGAGATTCTTTCCCTGCTCTGCTTTCCGCACAGCATCCAACTCTGACCCAGTCCCTTTGAATTGCATGGGCTGAAGGTGTGACTCAGCCCCAGAGCGAGCAGCAGAAGCTGGAAACAGACCCTTCCCAGTGTAGGGGCAAACTGGTTTCTACAGCACACCAGAAATGCAAACTTTGCTCCTGAGAGGCGGGGCTGTGTCTCCATGTCACTGATGCCTACTTTTCCCTTACAAGTTCCGAGTGTCAGAGCTCTGAGTAAATACCTCAACGTGAGCACACAACGTCTGTGAGCAAATACAGGCTGTGCAATCCAATAATTTATTAAACTTTCATCTTGTAAAGCCAGTTACAAATTAAAAAAAGACAGCAGAAGGAATTCTGTAATAGAAATAAGCAAAATTACAACAAATAGTAAAGGGAGTTACATTCCCAAGTGGGTTCAAGCTGCCTGCAGCAACCCAAGAGCCAGAACACAGAGCTAGTGCAGAGTTAGGGCAGGGCTGATCAGGGCTGTTCCGACACATGAAGAGATCTTGTCAGTGTATAGACCGACACAGGGTGTTGCTTCTCAGGTTGCCTCTGCGTTCCTGTTCTCTCTCACTTGTGACCTGCTCATCTTTTTACTCTTTATGACAAAAAAAAAGGGGGGGGGGGGAGGGAAATGTGTTTGTAGGATCCTTCGGTAAAGCTATTTAAGGCAAAACTCCAGTTGAACGTAAGATCCACAGCAGTGGCCACCCTCCTGGGCTGGCTGCGTGGCAAGCAGACGGTGTGTGCGCTGCGGTGGTGCAGTGGGGCTGCGACAAGCACAGGTTATGGGCAGTGTTTTTCCTTGTACTGTCAACCTCAAAACTAGTGTTCTGTGACACGGTGTTAGTGACATGGCACAATCCAGTGGTGACCTGGAACGGAACCCGCTGCATGCTGACTCCTGGTTTTCTTTTCTATGGAGCTTCTGTTTCATGCTCCCCGGCCTTGGCTGCTGCTGCTTCAGAGTTGGAGACACAGGACTTTAAACAGACATGCAGCAAGGCCCATGTTACCTACAGCTCTTCAGCTCCATTAAGAAACTGAACAGGCCTTTGCATTCTGGCACCCCAAGGGTGCCATGGAAAATGTCTGGCCAACGGGTTTCTTGGTTGCTAGTGCAACCAGTTTACAATGTGACTGATACTGAATACTGTTTTAAACATTGAAATCAAGTTTCTGAAGTCAAGAGACTGAAGATGACTGTCATCTTTCACTGAGAATTCAAAAAAAAAAAAAAATCTGCTGCTTCAATTGCAAGCAGCCATAAAAACCTCCCAGAAGCAGTTGTTTTGGCAAAACGGCATTGTTTTCCAGTCCTGCTGATGAATAGGGACCTAGAGGAGACTGGAAAGGGACGTGGGGATAGGAGCAGTTCCAGTTAGAATTTGGAGGAGGATGAAGGGTTTGGCATCTGCTTACAGTAGCACAGAGGAAGTGAAATTCTTGCCTCTAACCCTTTACCTAAGCACCGATGCACTCGGTGGGAAACAGTTCAGTTAAAGCTCAGGGATCCCAGTCATCCTAAAATCCCACACAGAGGAAGAAGGAACTTAACGCTGGCAGGCTGCTCACCAAAACCCCCCAACCCTTTTAGGTTCCATCTAAAAGCTGGAGTTTGTGAACAGCAACTCTTCTGGACATGCAACTAAATCCATCTCCCCTCCGGGGCTGCATAGGGGAAAGGCAGTCTTTAGCTTTTAGGCAACAGGTGCTGCTTGGGATGTACCCAGATCGGCACCTGATGATGCTATTTCAGGGGTGCTAGTCCCAGAGACCTTCTTCTGTGTTGGAATATTGAGAATTTTAAATTAAAGTGCCGCTTTCTACAGTTGTGTACCTGTGAACTTCTGTTGGAAGGTGAAGAACCACCTTGGGTGTTTCTGTTTGCTTAATGCTCTCGAACGTAGGGTTTGACCTCTTAGTTGGACCACCTGGCTTCAATTTTAAAGGGGCATTTTCTTTTAAAACCAGATCAGATCATTAGTAGACCTTTCCTGAAGAAAAAAACCTATGGTGGCTTCTATTTTAGAATTGCTTGCAAAATAAATATAACTCAGATACTCTTCTAGCAGACCATGCTGCCATCCCCCAATCCCAGATGTCTGCATGTTAGAAGTTCGCAAGGAAGCCCATGTCCACCTCCTCTAGGGGAGAAATGATGCCTCCAAATTGCTGCCAGTACAACAGGTAACGGTGAAAGCAGCAGAGAAGACAGGCAGGAGGAGGAGGATTCTGACTTTGCTTCTTTAAGGTACATTGTTCTTCAAACAAGCAAGGGGGAAAGAAGTTTTGGGTCATTAATATTTAACAACAGTTGTTGCTGTTTAACGTCTTTGGGCAGAGGTGCAAATCCTATGGTACTGTAGATGTCACTTCAGTTTTTAAATACAGTAGTCAGTCAGGTGGAGTTCTTAAAAACAAAAACATCTTTGCTACACTTGTGCTGGCAAGTTGCAAACGCCGATTGCTGAACAACTGCCCCTGTCTCGTGGCAGTTCCGCCGTATCACCTGGTCCAGACGCTAGCGTGACTGTCCACACTGGTGGCTGATTTGACGCTGCAGCGCTTCTTCACGATCATGTTGATGTACGCCTTCATGATCTTTATTATCTCACCCACCTGGAGAGAGAACACAGTGACAGGGGAGGAGCACGGTAAAAGCCTGGGAGGACATTCCCTTGTCCAAAGGCAGAGTGGGGTGAATTTTGTGTGTCATGCTGAAGGGGACATGACAGTAAGGAAAGAAAAGCTTGGCAAGTTTCTGCTCTGCGGTGCTAACACCGAAAGGGTTCGTAGCTCAAAGAAAAGCAACTTCCATGCCACTAAACTTGTTTTAAAGTTTGTGAACTTCCCATTCAAATACTAGAAGAGAATGAAATAACCAGGCACATTCATGAGCACCCGAAATTTGGAATTCCTGGTGCACTGTAAGACAGTTCAATCCCCTTCACTTTCTAAGCAGTGTAATTTTTCTCCGTTTATCCCTGTATTCACAGCACTTTAGGTGTAACAGCACTTTAGGTGTAAGCTCCCTTCATCCTGTTCCCTGGCTATCCAGTCCACCTGGCAAGAGTTTTTGCATAGGAAACTGTCTAGCTCATGGAAATCAGAGCTTCAGTGAAACGCTAGTAAAACTGCACATACAACAGGTCTTGTGTTTTCATGTACCTGGGATGTTTCAAAGAACATTTCTCTCTCATCCACTGTGATTTTGAAGGTGTTGGGCTGCGGTGCTCCGAAGAAAACGATGTGCTCATACTGGAAAGTTTCCAGTGGCTTTGGATCCCCCCGTTTGTAGACAGACACGTTCTCGGTGCTGACCCCAAGCCAAAGATCATTTGGAAATCCACCCTCCTTGCACTGCAAAAGGGAAACGTGAAATTTTGCATAAATGAGTCAGTTTACATACATTACCAGATCCTCTTTGATTCAAGGCTGGATCCTGTAAGAGATTTCAACCGCTGACCCCCCAATAGAAAAAGAAAAACCTGATGTCTGCAGGAGGGATCCTGCACACATGCCTGATGCAAAGATTTCAAGTGGCAAATCTGATCAAATAGTAGTTGAGTAATAAATAACTGTAATACCTAACGCTTCTCATTGGATTTTGCAGAAATTGTGCAAAATGTATTGCACTTTTTTTTTTGCCAGTAAGGACAATAGAGCCTCGTTTTACTCCTACTTTCAGTAGCCATCAGCTACTTACGCTCAGAAAAGGTTTCCCCAGTTCTCTTGCTCTTCTAATGAAGTGGGAGTTCATTGTCTCCCATTATCTGGGGTTGTGAAACACTGGCACAGGTTGCCCAGGATGGTGGTAGATGTTCCATCCCTGGAAACACTCAAGGTCAGGTTGGATGAGGCTCTGAGTAACCCAACCATTTGAAGACATCCCTGGTCATTGCAGGGGGTTGGACTAGATGAGGGGGTTTGTGATCCAACACAAACAGTTCTATGGTTCTATGATTTACCAGGATGCACCAGCTTGCTGTCTCTGTGCTCTCTGCATCACATCTCTGTGGGTATGTGATGCTGCAGGGCTTACCGTGAGCTCAGTAAGTTCCTGAAATTCCCTCTGCTGCTGAGCAATGGAATACCCGCAGCTGTATCTGTTCTCCAGATTGATGCCTCTCCGTGGCAGTAGCTATGTGAGTTTACACATGGCTTACCTCAACATCAAAGAGGGTTGACCCATAACCCGGCCACTCCTTCACAATGGCCATGTATTTCACCATGGCCTGATGCTGAGACAGTCCCTGCAGCTTGGTCCACTTCTGTGCTATGCTTGCCCGAGCTGCTGAAAGCTCTTCCTTTACCCACATCTCCATCATCTGCTCCTCTTCTACCTTCTGCTTCTTTACAGAGCCTGTCTTGAAGCTGCGTTTCAATGTCCCTTCCAGGAAGCTCGTCCGCCTCCTCTCCAGAGTGTGGCTGGTAGTGCCGCTGCTCTTTGTAGAGTGCAGTATTTTGGATTTCAGTCTGTTAACTGGGTAGATTCCATCAAGGGTCCAACTTATTTTAGAATAATCTCCATGAAGGTACTGGAGCCGTAGAGCTGCTAAGCGCTGCAGAGTGTCCTCTGGTGCAGGGAAGTGACCGTCTATGAGGCTTTCGTGAGCCTACAAAGACACAAGAAGTCCCCCAAACTCATTAGAAAGCAGAAGTACACTTTGTCCACAGCTGGGTCCTTGTACAGATTCCCATGGCATCTGCCCATCCCAGCAGGAAAGACATAAATCAGGAGGTCAGAGTAGACATCATAATAAAGAAGCAAAAGTCTGCAACTGGTCCATGCTGGTGGAACACCTCTTTCTGTAAGCCTGGACAGGACAGATCTCTGAGGGCCCCTGTCCTGTACTGAAAGTCCACTTACAATGTGGACTTCTTAGGTCTGGAACAGATTGGAGCAATCAGAATTGAGGCAATTTGGTTTGTGCCGCACCATCTGCAGCTCCTGTGGGGAGACTTCATTCCACACCAGACTTAGAGGTAACAAACTGATGACTCTCCCCCTCAGTCTCATTGCACACCAGCACCTCCCACCTCCTGCTCTTTCACCTGATATCTTCCCTGATTTTCTTCCTTCCCTTTACCTGTTTTTCTGTGAAATCTATTTATGGGATTTTTTGTACACCCATGTAATGCCTGGATTAGAGGTGCACATGCCACCTATTTGACTGTGAGTTTCAGTCTTCATTACACCGACCCCCTTTAACACATATTAATTAATTTTCAGCAGCTCTCAATTTCTTAGGCAAGATCAAAGTGTTCATTAGAAGAAAGAAAGATGGGACAAATCACACAACCGAGTACTCCGATCCATTTAGTTTTGCACCCCTAATTGCAAGGTTATTTCATACCACTGTGACCTCTGGCCTAACCAGCATCATCGTACCATGAAGTATAGTCACTTAAAAACACATTACTCAGGAGATAAATATTGTCAACTACATTCTCTTTTCCTTCTTTTCTGTAGCTCTTAGTTCCTCTCTGTTAATCAAAACATAGGGCTTTTAGGCAATTACTGCAATACCCAGAGGGTGCACTGCTCTTGCAATCTGATGTGCAGATGGCTGGGTTTTCCAGTTTTCTTTACACCTATATTCTGCAGCAGCTACTTTTATTGATGCTTCTTGAGTCATTACCCAAATCTCTGTATATTTTAAATTTAAAGATAAATTTTTAAAGCATTTTAGCATCACTGGTTTTCCATTTTTTTTAAGCCCTTGCTCATTTTTCTTGCTTTTGTTCTAATACCCCTTCCTAATCCCTGGAGAGCTTTGACACTTGGTGGATTCCAGGCAAAAAAGCAACACACTAAATTCTTCTGTTTCAACCAGCTTTTTGTAACACAAAGGTAAGCCAGTTTTCTGTCTACTCACTCTGCTTCTGCCACCTGCGAAACCAAATCGCTCTCCCAGAGCGAACTCACCTGCTCAAACATGAAGGCAAACTCCACCCCATCTTTGGGAACATTCTCAATATCCAAGAAGCAATACAGCTTAAAATACAGCTGCCACTGTCCTTCCTCCTCCTCTTCTTCAGAGCCAGCAAGTCTGTAAGAAAGGAAAGAGAATGAGAGAGGAGAAAACCAGTAACCAGAATCACCATAGTAATAGGATGTCCACAGTGCAGCTCACAATATGAAGATACCCCTGATTTCTAAACACAGCCTACAGAGCTACCTAATGGACATGGGCAGTATCAGCACAGTGGGCTTTCTGGAAACTTCCAATTTTCCCTCTGAGTCACATGAAATCTTGATTTAGAAGGACGCAAATTTCTTATCAGATATACTTGATCCAAGAATTAGATCAGTGGTTCTAGGTAAGTCCATTTTTGAGCTACTGTTTCCAGGTAATCTTGTGACTCCGAAAAGCATCGGCCTCGCCACCATCTGTAACAATTCTATTTTTGCCTGTAGAGCAGATATAAAGCAGCCAACGGCACTGCCGGCTCCTTTCGAAATGTTTTGCTTTCTTTGTAGGTCTGGCCACTAAGTCGCAGCCCACAGTGAGAAATAACTGCATTTCTATGGCCAGATCTTTGTGCTCTCTCCTGATACAGCTGTTACGATGTCAACTGACAAGATCATTATCAGACTTAAGCAAACCTCCCTGAGCTGTGCTAGTGAACCGTTGCTCTTTGATGAAGCCACTGCTAATGGTGCCCTGAAAAGCCTGATAAGGGACGCTTCTTTGTCACCAGAACAGATGTGAACACAGTTTTCCACACGGCGCAAAGGAGCAGCTGGACCTCACCAATGGGAAGTTCAAACCACAGTGACTGGCTGGATCACTGCTCTGGGTACAACTACCTGACTGCACGATCAGGTAACCCAGCGTTACACACCCAACCAGGAGCTAAAGGCTTTTAGTGAACGTTCTTCTACCTCTCAAACTTGGCCAAGATGTCAGCCACAATCACCCGGCTCTCAACGGCGCGGTCCACCTGCTGGTTATGTTCAAAGAGTGCGAACATATTGCGGCTGTCCTCCATTGCTAAACCTCGGATCAGCTTCTCAACCACCTGCAGAGACAGAGGGACACAGAGTGGGTACTGTGTAGACCTCTACAATGAGGAACCAGCTCATCTCCGGGACTGTCCCCATTTCACACCTCTATCACATTTCTCCCTTGGTTATCTCATTTTCAGATTAAAGGATTCTAACTCTAGAAGATCATTCCCTGCAAGGAACCCATTACTTATGTTTGTTCATCCTTGCTGTTCTTCATTGAATGTTTTCAATCCCCACTATCCTTTTGGAGATGGGGGAATTAGAACTCTGCACAAGATACAGGCATGCAATGGATTTAGGTATCGTTACCACATTCTCTGTTCCTCTAGTAACAATTCCACTCTACTACTATTTTCACCTCTATTTTTCACGGAGGTGCCTCCTGTAAGCTGGAAACTTGCTCCTGACCTGCCAAGGATCACGTTACTGGTACAATATCCCTTCCAGAAATGCTGGAGGGCATTATGAACTGGAGTTTCAACTTGTCCAGAAAACTCTGGCTAGTGAGTCTTCAGAACTGTGACCTTCCCAATGGCCAGAACACCACACTGGTTTCATTTTTGCAATGCAACTGCTAAGGGATATTCTACATCCCTGACGCAGGCCTTGGGTAACTCTGAGCCTGCAGAATAAGCTGAGCTTTCCCTATGGGCTTCGTGGATGGGAAGGTGAGGGGGGAAATAATCAGGAATTGGAGAAGAATGGGAAAAAGGTGTCCCTTCAACAGACTCAGTTTGCAGACACAGAGGTGTGCATACATCTGGTTAATGCTCCTAATGCATTACCTCCCCAGCACTTGTGTGGGAATTAATGGTGATTTTACAGGAGCCACCGCCATGGCAGTACACTGTCGTGGTCATTTCCTCACGGGTGAGAAGAGCCTGTATTTCCTCCTGGGAAGGCACAAACTCCCTCGTCTTTGTTCTCTTCAGGGAGTCACTTATGAATTGCGCGTACCTGTCTATTTCTGAGCCTGGAAAGAGGTCTTTTACCCTAATTGTAAAGAGAAGCAAAAAAACCCATTACACAGTGAACCAGAAAGCATTTACATCATCATGTAACTTGGACCGCCGTACGTAAAGAGTTCAGTAGAGAAAGACATGTCACAGGCAGCCACAGGAAGAATGAACCTGCTTATTTCCTAAACCCTACAACCTGCTTTTGCTTATCATGCCAAAGTCACTTCAGTGGCATTTCTCAGCAATGTATGAAATATGCAGCTCAAACTTTCAGGAGCATGGTACCAGCTGAAGATAGCAGGATTAACTATAGAATCATAGAATCATAGGGGTTGGAAGGGACCTCAAGAGATCATCAGGTCCAGCCCCCCTGCCAAAGCAGCTCCCTCCTGTCACCACAGACCACTGAAAAGGGGCTGGCCATTTCCCCCTGCATTCCATACTTGAGATATTTATAAACATTAACAAGGTCCCCCCTTAGTCATCTTTTCTCAAGCCTGAACAGTTCCAGCACACTCAGCCTTTCCTCATAGGGGAGATGCTCCAGGCCCTTTATCATCTTCGTAGCCCTTCTCTGGACTCTCTCCAGGAGATCCCTGTTTTTTTTTTATACCAGGGAGTGCAGAACTGGACACAATACTCCAGGTAGGGCCTGACCAGGGCAGAGTAGAGGGGGAGGATCACCTCCTTCGACCTGCTGGCTACATTCCTCTTGATACCCCCCAGGATCCCATTGGCTCTCTCATCTCAATTTACAACAACAAAATCCAATGTAAACTTTTTTTTCCCCTTTGAGCCTTAATTTTTTTTTAAATCTGCTGGTTGTGCTTGAGCCACTTTTACAGAATCAAGAAAGTAGAATGCAGATGCTTGTACCCACTTCTCTTCCCCGAACAGCCAGCAGTTCTAAGTGTGAGATTATCTGTATCTCCATGATAAAAGCAGGAAATGGCACATGGAATATTCCTCAGCAGCTCCCAGAAGCAGGCCCTGGATGTGGCTATTTGGTGTATTGGCACGAATTTCACCTCACTCCTTCCCAGCTTGGAAGGAATCAAATAGGTTTTATTGATCTTTCTCATCATTAATGAATGGAGTGAAGCTACACAGCTGCAGCTCAGCCCCAATTCAGACTGCTTTGGAATGCTACGTTAGATGCTGAACATGAATTAGGAAGAAATGTAAATGATCTAATTGGGGGTTAAAGCAGATTAGAAACACAAATTGGAAGCATTATGTGCTTAGTTAAGCAAACAATTATTGAAAAAATTATAACTTGGATGTACAGTATATCCACTACTCCACAGTACACGTCTTGCTCGTGGCAGCTGCAAGGTAGTACATATTCCAATGTATATGAAACAGTGGTCCTCACCTTTCCTGCAGGTTGGGAATGTTTACATGGACATTAGTAAGCAGTAGGTCATCAGCTTTAAATCCACTTCTAACAGAGTCTCCCCATGTTCTGTTTGGGTAGCCTTACTTCCCACACCCTACCGACAACAGATGGGTGGCAAGGGGGGAACTTTGAATACAACACTACACAACAACTGGTAGGAAGAATCATGCACAAAGCTAGGAGGCTGCAACACCCCAGGAAGACATTTGCGCAGGAGGAGGGTGAGACAGGGAAGTACACCAGGCAGTGGAAGGTAAGCAGAGAGGAAGGAAACAGGCTCCACATGAAAAGGACATGTACCTTCTAAGGTGGAACTTGAGGTAGCGCAGGATCCCTCTACTAGGCAGGAAAGTGCAGCTCATGCATGACATCAGCTGCCAGTGATGCAGGTTCCCGGTACTGTTGGGGTGCGGCATGTGATTAGTTTGTTTGATGAGCTGGCAGTACACTTCATCACGAAGAGGCTTTAAATCATGGCAGGTCTGTAGAATGCCTTGGATGATGGGTATGGGGTCAGAAACAGTCTCAATTTCTTGAAGGGAGTTGAAGATCTTCACTGCTTCATCCTGTAAGCTGCTGTAACCCTTCTCCTGTTGCACTGGGGAGCAATCACAAAGGTGAGAAGAGGTGAGCATCTCCCTTGTTTTCTACAGGCCCAGCAACACTACTAGCAACTGTACTAGTCTGTCACAGGAGAACAGCAACCTGAGCACTAGCCTATCTCCTGAACCTAAATTTACACTCAATATTCATTAATGCTCCCCCTTTGAATGTACAAATGTGGTTTTAATTAGTATTTGCTAACATCTAATTTGTCACTGCTGCAGATCCAGTTTTGGATATACTGTGCAGGAAAGCAGATTAATTTGATTAAAGGAAAGGAGCATAGAGATCTAGTCCAGGCTCCAGCGTCTGTGGGCGAGGTGCCACGGGACAGCTTTTGGCAGCTCCTCTGCAGACACAGGCGAAGGGGTGGCAGAGCGTCATTCTCTGTGTAAACTGTCTCCCAGAGAGCGGCTATAAAGCAGATGGTCACTAATGCAATGAAGGCTTTATGTGCCTCAGTGCAGACACCAAAGCCTCATGCACATCTAAAACTCTTGTGTTGTGCCCCTATTAGCTTTGACCCCTGAGCCAACAGGGAGTTTTGGCAAACTGCTGTACCACAGATGCAGCTTTTACCCACTGTTACCCACTGTTTAGATTTAAAACGCATGCACCAACACTGGTTATGTCTTTAGTCACCCAAACGTCTGCTTTGAAGTGCTCAGAAGGACTCAATGCTACCGTACTGCTGCAGGCTTGCACCTGCCTTTGCCTGTCTCTGGGGCTGTAGGTCCTTCTCAATCTCCTACAGAGCCATTGCTTCCCCAGTGCCCATCCATTAACTGTACAATACACATGCACAGCCCTGCAGCACTAAGTCCCACGGTGTAAGTACTTGCTGGGTAATTTTTCTGTATTTCAGATTTTGTTCTGTACTTTTAATCTTCACTTTCTATGTGACAGTCCTCCAGCCCTAAAAACCTCTTTTCAAGACTGAAGAATCCTGCTCTATTTAGTCTCTTAATTGCAGGCAAATCTTCCTATGCCTTTGATCATCTTTGGGTAGGTTTTTATTTCTCCTGGATCTTCACTATGACATGGAAGGCTAAGATGCACCCCATATTCAAGATACAGGTGCATGATGAATCAATACAGCTGCACAAAGACTTTAGTTTTCCCTTTTCTAAGCTTTCAAACCCTTGAATTAGCTGTTTTCTTTCTGTGCACCACACAAGAGTTCACGGTTTCATAAAGCTGTGCAAATCTGCACTCGCTTCCAAAGCAGAACTAGATCACTCAGACCCAGCACTGCCTATGCAGCAGACTTCTTCCCATATACACTGCTTTGCATATCCAGATTGAAATTAATTCCCGAGAAGATTTTTGTGGCCCTGTCACTCTGCATTAGAAGTCCTTCTAGAGGAGTTCAGCAGCAGCTTTGTTTTCCTATGCCAGTCTGGAACCACAACCAAATCATTTTGGGTTGCTGGTGGCCTATCAAGCAGCCTCGCCCTTTCGTGATCCTGAAGCCTCTGAAGAAAGGGTTTCTTTAGTCTGGTTTTACAGCAGCTTTCGCATGAATACTGTCCCACTGCCAGCTGCATGATGTAATCCTGTTGCAGGATTTCCACTGGAGCCATTTGCGACCCAGTTGCAGCTCAAGGATAACAGGCTGCACATCCCCTGGCTGGACAATAAACTGTCTGCACCCATTTACTTTAAGATTCAGCATTCCTAAGACAGGAGGCAGTGGGCACAGAACGCATTCTGGGAAGAGGAAGGGACTGCTCCCTTCCTCTGAACCCCGTGGCTGCACTGCCCCAGACAGACTCCACCTGCACAAGGGGACCTTCCAGACCACTTCTGTGGTGCTCAGGTTCCACACTGATCCTGAAAACATGACCAGATTCAGTCACACAGATAAAATACTTACAGTTGACACTAACATCGCCGTATGGTAGTGGGAGCAATGGGGAATGCAAAGGGTGCTGGGTATATCGCAAAATTGGGTTCCTCCTGTATGTCTGTTCCACTACTTCAAAGTTCGTGCTGTTTTCCTGGAAAAAAAAGAAACACCTTCCAGTGGGGACAGTCTTTCACAGGATGTCCTTATACATTTAGGTTCAAGCTCAACCACTACCTTTATCTACGTTTCTGGAGGTCCACAGAGTTACCAGGTCACCAGAGTATAATTCCCATATAAAAATTACTCTGTACGTTATTCCTGAATATTAAACATAAGAATAGCCATGCCGGCTCATACTAAAGGTCACCAAGCACAGGATCTCAACTTCAAATGTGGCTCGTGGCCAGTACCTAATGCAGGCATGTAACAGGCATGTATGGCATGACTCCTTCCTGGTATATCCCTCAGTTTTCAACAGTAAATGGGCAATGGACTTTCTGACCACAGATCCACTATGTTTAATCAGGAACAATTAGCCTCTCCTCCCTGAATTTCTCTGGCTGTATGACCTGTGTTTGCAGAATGGACAACCAAAATACACATGCTGTTCAAAACCTGGTCCTGCAACTATCACACGCACCAGCATCACATTCTTCCACATCTTGTCCTATAGTCCTTCATAACAATACCTAACATCCCATTTGTCCTTGAACCCTGACCTGAAATTTTCCGAGATTCTCCACAATCACTCCCTGCTCTTTCTTCCTGAGCAGTTGGCATCTAATTGCATCTAGTTTAGAGTTCATCACAACGTATATGTTTACACATACATTTCTTCTGAAATATGCTTTGATGTGTCTTCTAATATGATTATACATTTAATTCACCACATGTCTTGTAAGAAGCCTTTTCAAACGTTACTCCTGCTACGTTGGCACAATTTCTACTGTTCTGAAGGACCTTTTCTTTCCCCCCCTTACCCCGCTATTTAGCCCAGCAAGCCTAAGGAAGGAAGAAGGATTCAGAGGACAGCAAAGGCACGTGGCTGGTAGGAATAGCCATTGTACTTGTGTCTGAAGGATGCTTGGAAGAGGAGACGATAAAATAGGGATTTGCAAATGCGAGGTTAGCATGGTCATTCAGGTTTCTTTTCCATTTCAAACACCACCACCACCCCCACCACCACCACCCCCCCAATCCTTAGACAGCAACCCGGTTTCTTGCCACGTTCTCAGCAATGGCAGGGAAAGGCCAGCAGTGATGTGGCTGCTCCCAGCTCCACAGGGAATCAGCGTGATGCCACCTACCCTGATGTCGCGAATGAGTTGCTGCGTAGGTGTTTCTATGGGAACTTTGCTGTCAATGACACCCTGAATGGCAGAGGCCCAGCGCATAGCTTCATTCAGCAGCTTTGTGTACAGCCTGTAGGAGTGCTTTCGCCCATGGACAATGATGTTCCAGTAGCCTGAGGAGATACAAAGAGGTTGGAAGGTGAAACTTGCTTCTGTGTTACCGTCTCCTTGTCTCTAGAACCTGCCTGAGGAAAACCCTTGCTGCTTTGATAGTGACATATGGTGCACCTGGTTAAAATTGAGGAGGAAGGCAGGAACATCCCCCGTTCCCAAAGCAGGTTTATTAGGGGAAGGGCCCAGTCCAGGCTTTGGCACACAGAGAGCTTTCCAAGATACGTATCTTGCAGTGGAACATGAATGCTTCCCTGACAACCAGGCAGCTCACTTTCACAGACAGTGCTGGGGCTACGCCGTGCTATTAATCACTCGGAAAATGACCACTCTGAACACAGCACCTGATCAGAGTGCCAAATCAGCCCTCAGAACTTTAAAAAATAACGTTTGACATAAACTGAGAGAACAGGTCAGGGCGATGACAATTCACTCTGCTAAAGGCAGCCCCAGGCATCTGTTAATATGAAACCCATGGACGATTCCTCACAAGTGAGCGAAACAAATTTCCTCTGTGCCAACTTCACTAAATGCTTCCAGCCCTTTAAAAAAAAATAATCCGAGTAACTCCATTACTCAAACCTGCAGAATTTCTTGTTCTAACATTCAGCTTCTTTGTGAGGGACATTCACCCTTCCCCTCATATCCTCCCACAATCCTAAGGCAAGCAATGGAGGATCATGCCAGTTCCTGCCTTCCCAGAACTGTGCCATGCTGCACAGAAAGCAAACACAGGCCCTCGTCATCTTCTGTTTCTAAGAAGATGAGTGATGCTACAAAAAAGACTTACAGTGTATGTCATTGCTGTCGTTTAAGAGAAGAACACTGACCCCCATAGACAAATGTAGGTCATGCTGCAAAGTGGCAGTTATTTACGGAGATGTACTGATAATTAGAGTGTGGCGTCTAAGAACTCATACCCCTCATACCTCTATTTGGGAAACACCAAGATAAACAGTGACACAACCCAGTGAAAAAACATCTGCACTGTGTACGTCAGGAGCGAGGGATCTGCTGTCACCTGCACAGCTCTCTGGCCCTTGACAAGTCTCTTACAACTTCTGTGGGGAAAGATGTTTGCAGCCACAGATTACAGCAGGACCACCCTCTCAGCACGACACACCACTACACTCCTGCACCATCCCCTCTTCAGGCATCCCCACACATGGAAAATCTCCTCATGAGTGCTTCCTTCCCCAACTTACCTGTGTCCTTGAAGACCCTCTCATCAGGCTGCACTACGGAGCAGAGGCTGTTGAGCACAAGAGTGCCAAGCTTGGCAGCTGTGCGCTCGGATGACTTGTAATAATCCAGGGCAGTGTTTGTCAGAACAAACCAGCGTTTCTTCATCTTCAGAGAGGACATCTTGTTGCTGCTCTGAACCTCTTTATGAAGCCAGCCTAGCACAGGAGCACACACGTGTCAATGTTTGTCTCTCACCACCACAGCAGCCCTGTCTCTCACCTGGTGGCTCTCCCCAGAACTCCACCTCTCTTCAAAAGGCTCATGCTGGACATACCAGCTCCACTTTACTGGCTACAGCAATATCCTGCACTGTAAGAAAATAGCCCAACGTTTTCTACAGAGCTGTTCAATCCTTCAGCGCTATGTATTTTTAATCAATGATCTCTGGTTTAGTTTGCCTTCACCATGAGGGCATCCTCTATTCACGATGCTTCCCTCACAAGTCACAAACACCCGAATAAATAAATTTCAAGTCCTTCTTCCAAAGATATGCCAAACATCTATCCAAACCTTGACAGAAGAGGCTTGGTGACACATATCTCCCAGTAGAAAGATCTGTAAGCATTACATGCAGCTCTTTCTCCCATGGTCATGAATAATTTCTCTCTCATTTTAGATTCCCCACAGAACAAGAACAAAAGAAAAAGAAAATTCAACACAATAAAAGAAAGAAAATGACAGTCTGAGTGGCTAAAGCTGTCAGAAACACAATTTTCTATTCAGAGCTGTAAAAAGCGATGTCCACCTACAAGGCAAAAAGTTCAAAGAAGGTGGGACTGAACCCAGAGGGTCCATATAAAGAAAAGATAGAGAGACAGACCTTCCCGAATACGTGCCTTTGTGGCTCCTCTATGGTCACACAGGTATCTTACTGTGCAGTACAGAGCACACACTGACTTTGCTAAGAAGCATTCCTGGGTTTTTTTCTTTAACCAATGAGTAATATGAGATAAAAGGAACCTTTGCCTTGCAATTAAATATTTTAAGGTACAATTGTTGTAATCCAGTAGTTATTCAATCTCCTTGAAATTTTTAAGACTAGGGTGGAACACTCATGCTGCTTTTTGGTGACCCTTTTCTTCCTGTCCTCCTGCCCTACCATGACATTCAGACCCTCATTGCATGACAGATACTTTCTAGAAGATGTAAGACAATCTGCTTATGCATTTGCTCTCCACAGATTGGATCAGCAGCATCCTCAAACATTTAACACCATGCGACGAACTGAAACCAGTAAGGAGATGTAAAAATCTTTAGGACAAACAGGGGAATATTCTGTATTATGTGTGGGATCACTACACATGCATTAGCTCCTCCATCTCCAGCCAAGCTCTAGCTAGAGACAAAACTTAAATCTTCTGCTCAGCCTCCGAGAATTACTCCCACCTCACTATGTCTACTGGAATCAGGTTAGTTTGTGTAGCTGAGGACAGCAGCAACCCCACAAGGATCTCTCTTTCCCCCTCCCTCTCTACATGACAGGTGTCAGAAGGAACAGAGTTTTCTGAAAACAAAAGCTACAGTGTGGTCTTATAATCAGCCTAAGCCAGCTGCTCCCAAACAGCAGCCATGCTTCCTCCTATTCCTGACAGTATTTGCTGGACACGTTGAAATAGGCTTTGGAGCAAACTTCAGACACTACATGTGTAAAGAACGACTGATTTTTTCCAGCTTTAGCTTCCTGAATCCACTCGACAGGGAACCGGGTAAATGCCAGTGCCAGCACAACACAGGGCATGACAAGCAGCAGGCAGGAAGGTGGAGAGGGGAATGACTGTTTTGGGAGCAGCTAAAGCTTAGATCCAATTAGCCACAATCAAACCTCCCCCCTCATAAACAGAAGATGAGTTTCACGTGTCATCATTGCGTGCATCTCCTTTTACCTCTCACGAGGAATTCCTGGCCATCGACCTTAGATTCGCCTTTTGGTTTCTGCAGGAGGGAGATCCAGTGATGCATCTCTTCGGGGGTGTCACTGTTGCAGTGAATCACTCGATTTGCTGTGATGATCACAAAAGAATTTGGTCTGCCAGAAAATAAAAGCATTAAAATTGTTCATAACCATACAACTACCTCAACTCACAGCACACCCAGAGCAACAGCCTCAATCTTCCCACAACCAAGGCAGAAAGATTCCCTGAATGCAAACTACAGTCAAGCATAGAACCACTTAAGAGTATCTCCAGTGCAGCTGGTCTGCAAACTGATGGATACAGACACCAGATAAATAGTTACACATCTTTCAAAAGCTATTTCCATGGCTAGAAAACACTAATTAGCTAATGAGCAGCTGTAAAACGTCCTGGGTTCCTAAGCGAAGGACTGTGTTCTCTGACTGGACTGAGTTAGTGCCAGTACCGCCAGTCTGAGCAAATACAGACACTCTCTTCATACTTATTAAAACCAGTGATGCAAACATAGGTCCCAGCAGGGTCAGCTAAAACGGGCTTGACATTGGTTTTAAAAAGAATGAGCTGATCCTGACAAAACAGAGGAAGGACTATTACGTTGCTCCCAGATTAATTTGCCCTTTTGCGACAGACAAACGTGTCCTACCAAAAGGACATTCCCAGCCCCACACAGAATTGATGCTTTGCAGGAAAATTTAAAAATGAAAATATGACAAGTTTCAAAAAAAAAAAAAGCCTTGAAAGCAAACATGGACTTCCAGGAGAGAACACAGAAACTGAAAAGTAGAATGCAAGTGTGAAGCAGAAAGTACAAGGTGCAACTCAAGCCACTGCAGAAACCTGTGGACTATAAAAATAAACTGCGTAAACCCCCTGGCTGAAAAACAAGCAGAATTTGTTTAACATTGATTCAAAGATTGATACTCTGGAGGACTGTATCTCAGCAGATGCATGGGCACATTTTGACTACTCAGCTTACTATTTGTGCCTAGCTTTTCACTAACAGGTTAACTATAAGGAGTCCAGGCTGGGAACTGGCTAAAATGTTCTGATCAACAAAACCTTAGTTCATTACTGAGATACGCCTTTTCTAAACTAGTAACCCCAAAGTTCCAGCAACCTGGGTTATAAAAAAAACCAGACCACAGAGGTAAATAACTCAGTAGCTAACATTTTACTTCAGCACTGTTGTGAAAAGCTTTGCCCTGGCTGAACCTGTTAACACTGTAGGAAATAATTACATGTTAACATAAAGTGATATGAAATGTCCCATAACCTCTTCTGTGACACTAACCAGTCTGTGGACTAAAGGCCTGTGCTCTGTTCCACCACAAAGATTTCAAGCTCATCCATCATTCTTCCACAATGTTGTTGGTTTTCCTTAAAGTTACAAGCTGAAGTTGAAATTACACTGTTGAAAGTCTGGAAGTGCTGCTTTTGCTAGACATTTTTGCTCAGTGTTGATACTAGGTAAGACTATCGTTTCTTGACATTGAGATTATGCTGTTCCCATTTTTAAGGTGGAAAGGAGGATCTAAACTTCCACTCAAGAAAACACACTTGTGAACTTCCATGCTATGAAATGACTTAGCTTGAAGAGACGTGAAGACTTGAGTTCATTTGCTTGGAGATAATTTCTTAGGAGTTTAAACAAATGCAAACCCCAAACAAAACATGGACCTACCCTCAAAAATATGTTTCCAACCCAAGAGATGGTGAGGTTGCTGTACCTACCTGTCAGGATTGTCTGAGGCACAGACAGAGTCAATAAGCCCAACATCCAGAGTTCCCTGTACAGAGAGAGACACAGAGGTAACAGGAATCGCTTCCATCTTAAATTACAGACATTCTTCATCTTGAATAGGATTGGAACTGAAAACATTCTTCTGAATTCTAGTAACTTGAAATGAACTACGACAAAGGCATGAATGAGTCATCTCTGCTCCCTAAACGTCATGAGAGGATTGCAAGGGCCCAAGATAAAAGAGCTATAGATTTCCAGTGATCACTCTGAAGGTCCGAAACAACCTCTGCCGCCACATCTCAGTAGTAGCAAACCACACAAATACCCCATTCTTCCAAACCTCGTGCCTTCTGTCTGGAATAGCTGTGACCCAGACTAGCCCCATAATCCCATCCGAAGACATTTTATCTGCATGAGGAAGCCCCCCTCATCCCTCCAAACCAAAGAGGAGCGCCTTTGGAGATCAAACTGAGCCAACCACTACAACCACTATGTTCCCCACTGCTTACCCTCTTCTCTACCAGCTTCACTGTTTCTGTACAATAACCACTTTCTTATGCTGCTCATGAACTACAGCACGGCAAGTACCGGAAAAACTGCACAAAACAGTTAAACACAGAGGGCTCTAAATACGCCCAGACACTGGTTGCACAGTAACTCACCACAGCATTCTTTGGATTGGCCTGTTCGTCTTGCATTTCCCTCAGCTGCTGGGCTGTAGCACTGTGTACTCGGCTCAGGACGTTAAACCAACCACTGGCAATCAAAACGAGACTCCGGGTTAAGATCGGAGTAGGGAACCTAGCTCTAGAGTATGGGCAAGGGACCTGGAAAGCTGCCCATGGAGAAAAAGGTCTTCATTCACTTTTTCATGAGGACTGTGCTACAAAATCTCTCCTGGGCTGGTCATACCAGCCTCTAATGTCTTCCTTCCTCCCATGAAAATTCTGTGCTCATTCTCCAACCCACGGACAGCTGCTCCCTGCAAAATCCAGTTTTCTACTTGCTGTGCAAGGAACTGTAAGCGGGCGGTGGCCCCACCAGGGAGCACGTGTCAGCAGGCTGAGAAGAGCATTCAGTAGTTGTAAAGACATGGTCAGTTGGGAATCTTTCTGGACTTGAGTCCTAGAGACGCCTGGGAGCCTCCTTAACTAGTCTCTTTCTGATCTGCCCATAAACTTGAAAGTCATATGGCTGTCAATTAATCATGGGGTTTTTTTATAAGTTAATTTGGAGTTATTTGTCTGTGAAAGGGCTTCTCCTTATGGACATATCTGGAGACTAATCTCTGCTGCAGAACAAGCAGATTCTTATCTGTAACTTCCAGTGAAATCAACAAACATTAGACTTCTCTGAGGATTCTTGAACTGGATGCTCTATGACATCTGCTAATCTGCCCTTTGCTAGTGCAAGTGTCGGTGCTTTCTTCTCCCTGAGAACAGAGACTAATATGGCATTGGCAGGCCACGTTTGGTTTATGCTTGCCCTAGCAGTTCTGCAGTGTTATCTCAGGGCATGCCCACTCCCATTCTGGAAGCTCTGGGTTAAGAAGTTACTCAGCTACTGCCCCTTGAACGTGCCCTTTCCTTGTTCGTGCGGCTGTTCTTTACTCTGTTAATTTATTTGTGTCCAAATAGTTTCCCCCTTCCTCTCCCTACACCCAAATGAAACAACAACAGTCCCTAAATAACTTCATGGAATCAGATTGAAGTAGATCAGAGAAACAGTTACACTGGCTGGGCTGAGAAGGCAGAAGCCTTGGTAAGAGTGGGAAAAGTGGGAAGACTTGAGCATGCTTTTCGTAGCCAGAACAGGTTGTCCAACCTGCCCTTAAACAACTGCCTGGCCAGGACGCCAAGAAGGAAGGACATGAGTCATTTGTTTGCTTTGCTCTGGGAAGATTTTATCAGATGACACTACAGACCCTGATAAGCTGCAGCCTTTTCTCTGTCTCCTGGATAAAACCCAGCTGCTCTCGCAATCATTTACAGGCAACATGAATGGACTTTTTGTTTGATTCGAGATTCCATTTAATAAATAAATCAGCTATTAGATGTGCCAGTTTATATTAAGGTTCTGTGTGTCTCCTGAAATAACCCTCGGATTCAGCATGCTCACAGCCACATAAGAAGACAGATGAACCTCCATCTCTGTAGCTACAACAGGGAGTCCCTAAAGTGGGTGTGGTACCTCCCAGTAAGCACAAAATGACTCAGGAACAAATCCTCCCTTTTCCCCAGAAAAATGGAAGTGATTCCTTTTCCCAGGCTCTGCCACAAGCCCTCGGGTCAAACCTGCGCTGAACAAACCAACCTAACAAAACTCCCCCTCATACCTGGCATCTTCTGGAGACTCTGCCACGATGTGATATACTCTATCTTCTGTCACAATGTCCAACGCATTCTCCTTTTCATGAATGTCCACGATCTCCCTGGAACACAGCAAATCACAAGAGCTAAAAACTGAAAACTTTTCACAGGTACAAATCCCACCTGGCCATTTTTGTTACATCATGCCATTCACCACAAGGAAAGGGGATCACAGGGTCAGAAGGCTTGCAACCCTGACAGAAAATTCCTCTAATACACATTAGGACTTTCAGGTTCCCCTTAAAAAGACCTGTACAGATAATCTACTACAAAATCAAAGCTTAAAGCATTAGATGGATTTTACTCAAGACACCAGCAGACTAGATGGAAGAAGAGATAACAGGGGGGTTGATATGGAGGGTTATTTACAAAGTGGGGCGTGCCACTCTTTTTGGCTATTTACAGGCCCCTGGAAGGCTATTAAAGCGACTATCCTCTCCCTTCTTACAGTGGGAGCTGAGGAATTGGCTGTGGCAAGCATAAAGAGCATTCAGAGCTCAGGAAAGTACATGCTGTCAAATTCAAATCCCACAGGTGAAATGCCTGGGGAAGCCAGGAAACAGATGGAGCCAGGGTAGGGGAGAACGCGCGGGGTATAGATTTAATTAGCCCCTCTTGGTCCAGCTCTGTCCATGGCTTGGAAAGACCTTCTGTGGATTATGAAATGCCAGACTGGAAAAAGAACTACCGAGTATTTCCAGACTCCTTTCAGAGTAAAATTAGAAGTTCTAATGGCCTCTTCCTTCCCTCATGTTTCTGATTCTCCTACCCTATTTGGGATACATAGGCTGATGGATGCTTCATTATTGATTTAGGGATTGGTACTAGGGACCAAAAGGATTTATTTCATCACTCACTTTGCCCTTCTGATATCAATTGTCCCCTTCAGTTTTTCCTCGCTGTCATTCTCAAAGTACATCAGCTTGGACTCCCGAAGCACAAACCAACGGCGTTTCCAGTTGCGGCGTGAAAGCGTTGACATCCCTCCGCCCTTTTTATAGAGCCAGCCCGACTTCAGTGCCTCTTGCTTGGTGCGGAACCACATGAAGGCCTCGTTCTTCAGAACGCACCAGCGCCGCCTCCACGGGTTCATGAGACCTCCTGCAAAGCAAGGGGGCAGAACTTCAGCAGGCACGAAACAAGAGCCGCGTCTCCGCTCGGATCCTGCTTCACGGGCACTTAAGTTGCCACTTTGGTTTCCACGTGAAACAAAGGAGACAAGGGAAAGAAACAACGTTATGATTAAGCCTGGACAGAGAAAAAAACAGAACAAACTACTGAAACAAACAGAAAATACAGAATATATGCGTTGCTCCAATATTTTTGTACTGGTTTTGGTCTTGTAGATCAGAACGAGTCACTGGAGCCCACACCAAGTGGGCACAATTAGGTTTCAGCAGCAAAGATATCCAGTCTAATTCCCGACACCCACCTCCTAGCACTTTGGGTTATTTGTTAGTCTTAAAAAAAAAAAAAGAAAAGAAAAAAGGAGAGTTTACAGAGAACTGCAAGCAGATGGTGACGAAGTTTCTGGAGAAACAGAAGAGGGAAGCGGGTTTCCTGGATTCCAAACTTCCATGGCTTTGGCTAAAGCCACTTACCCTTCATGTAGAGATAGCTGTGAAAATAGGGTGGCCCTGAGCCATTGAAGATAGTGACTCGTCCATTACAAAACTCTTCATCTGTATCAATGTAAACATCCACTTCTTCTTCACTGTCCAGAAACTAAAAGGAAAAGGAGAGATACAGGCCACTTGTGTTCTCCTGGTCGCAGGAGGATTGGAGCAAAGAGAAGTCAGCTGGAGAAGTCACACAGTCACAGAAGGTACAAAACTACACATACTCCCTTTATTAAAAAAAAATAAAAAATAGTAGAGGCTTGACAGACCATTCTATGATTCTATGATTCCATGACAGCTTACCCATTAATGCCCAAAGCAAGAGTCTCCGAGCCTGGAATTTCATACCAGAAAGGAGAGTGCCATTCAGCTGTGAGCATGGCTAGAAAACTCCACTTCCCTGCAGTAACCAACTTTCCTGTTCCAAAGCAGAGTCCACAGTCCAAACTCTTAATTTAATGGGATTAAGAGACAATTTTTCATTTTGGAGGATTTTTCTGATTTTTCTGGCAAACAGGCCAGGATGCTGGATGGGATGGAATCCTCATCTTAACCCAGCAAGGAAATGCCTTGCTTCGGGTTGATTAAGAAAAAAAACCCACATTCCAGGATAACTGGAGCCTAAAAAGAAAGATCTAGACTAGTGAAATAATACTACTGTATTTACTCATCCCTGATCTTGAACTTGATAATGGTCCTTACCCATGAGAAGGTACTTCACACACAAAATGCCAAATTACCCTGTCATTTCCTTTACAACTTCCTTTGATCAGCTTTATTAATTTAATAGTAATGAGGGCAGCTCCTTAGACCTTTTTCTTCCTCAGATGCACATTACTTCTTTTCACCTTTCCTTTCTGCCCTCTCTCTGTGACACCTTTACACTCCAGCTCTGCCTGATTCCTGTTCCTCATTCATTCTCCCTCTCTTGCCATTAAGCTTCAAAACACAGGTACTCTTGGATCAGCAACTACTGATGGGTTCTTGACCCAGCTGCTGTTGTGTCTTCCTGTTGCTCATGCCATGACACAGTATGAACCGGATTTTTCATGAGTCTTACTCACTGAATAGCCCAATAACTCCCCACTTCTATTTACATTTTAAGAATAGTAGAAACTCACCCAGGCTACGACAGAATGATTCACAACTTGAGGATTACCTGACAGTGATCTGTGAGTACCTGCCCATGGACAAAGGACCTTTACTCAAGCAGATGACATCATAAAAATGCCTCATGGCTGGCAGCTGACATTAGGGAAATGCAAACAGGAAAAATCATGCAGCCTTTTCAGAAGGGTTACAATTTGCCATTGGAAAAGAACAGCAAAAGCAATAAATTAAATTCCCTAAAAAGAAAAAGTATCAATCATTTTCTAAAAGTCTGTATTCTCAGGGACATCTTTTATCTGAAGTATTTTTACAGCTGTCATTGGCTTCACACCTGAACTCCTCACAATTCTACGTGGGCTTATCTGACATCCTGTTCTGTAAGAGATTTATGGTTGCATTATTAAACAACTAGCCTGAGGGCATGCAGGAAGCCCAGAGCCCAGCGTGTGATCTACACCGAGATGCTTCAAGTGTGAGGCTAATAGCCCAGCTCTACTACCCTGTCACTCTGCCTGCAGTAGGAATGAAAAGGTCTGGTGCTCTTGGTTGTGTGCATGGGGGCCCAGCCTGGATCATTACAGCAATTCCTTCTTACCTTAGAACAGTTTAACTTGTACACTGTGACTGAAAATAAACCATTGACACCAAAGAGCAATGGGACCAGGACAAGAATCAAACCCCAGCCTTTTCAGGTTTCCTCTTGGGACTGTCCACTGGAAGCTCAGGCTACTTCTGTGAAATCTCTCTAAGGCAGAGCATAGACCTACAAGACACTAGTTGCTGCTTTCAGTCTTCCTGAAGGGTGTCACACTACTAGATGGTGCCTGAAACAACCTAAAAGAGCCTAGATAGTTACATGCTCCCTTGCGTACCAGTAATACTGGACGGTCACCAGCCCTCCGGCCTTCAGCCTGTCTAAGACTCTTCCCTTTTATTTAAACTGATTATTGTTGTCAGAGAGCACTATGTATTAGTTGGCAATACCTAGAACAAGCAGGCATGCAATCAGAAGGCAAGATGTTACAGAACGAGGTCATGCTGATGTACAGGAAGGTGAATGGAGGGATTCTTACCGAGTCCAGGCTGCCACGGTTGGAGTCCAGGCTGGTACCGTGGGAGTGTCTCAGACCTTCTTCACCATTCAGAGGCTCAGCTGAGGCACTACCTGCATCTCCACAGCCATCAAACTCCTCATGGTCGTAGTCAGACTCCACATCTGGTGGGGGAGTGTAAATGGGCTCTCCCATCTCTCCACTGTTACTCCTCTGCGTATCTGAGACACGGCTGTAAATGCTTTCTGCCGGGTCAGATAGGGCTCTCTGCTCCTTGGGGGTAGTGGTTAGTTCCACAGGTTGTCCTTGAGTAGAGACAATGCCTCCCACTTCCCTCTGGAGAACTGAAAGGCTTGTGTCTGCACCTTTTTCTGTGCAGTTATCACTGTTTCTTGGGCTGTGCTGATTCAACACCACCAAACTGGAAGTTGGTCGTCCTTCGTCATCAGCATGGAAACCCTCATCCACTTCTTCTTCAGCCAGTGGTGCCACCAGGCTGCAGTCCATGTTGAGTGTCCCCTCACTAGAAAGTGAGCGCTCCAAGTTCTGCACACTTTCATCCAGATTGCCAAAATCCAGCAGCTCCAAGAACTCCTGGGCAACCCTAGATGCCTCCTTTTCCAGCCTCTGGATCTCTTCTTCTCGCTGCCGATTGATTTCATTCCTCGTGTTTTCACAGATGATAGACATGTGATCCTCTTTCTGTTGTTGCAACTTCTCAATCTCCTTCTCCAGTCTTAAGATCTCCTCCATCTGACGTCTTTCTTCTTCTTGCAGGGGAATATCTACCTCCTCAGTGTTTACTGCTTCCACCTTAAAGAATTCATAACAGTATTAAACACAGTTCCTTCAACCTTTGTGTTTCTTGCCCGACCTTCCTTTCTTCCTCCCTCCCGCGCTTGCTTGTACTTCCCATCTGCAAAAAGAGGATGCTGAGCATCCTCTCAGTTTCTGATCAACATCTGCATCACCCATGGTGTAAAAGCTAAAGGTAAAACTACTGGATTTTCAGGTGCCTCCTTTTTTACAGCAGCCTATCTTCTTTATGAATCATACAAAGTAGCTCACTGGGATCACTGAGTTTTTAGAAGAGCCTCTCTGCCTGCTGCTCACCTTACAGCCCTTTGCATGCTACAGTTCAGATAAAAGCATTCTGGAAGTCCGTCCTCCCTTTTTTGAACTCTCATACACATCCACACATCTAGAAGAAAGCAGCTATACATGATTACACACACACAGACACACACACACACACAGAGCCTGCTTAAAAGCTGAATATTTCCCAGACTCATTAAAGATTTGGGGATTTCATTGTTTCCTGAGCTGGGGGGTCTGACCATCGGAACCTAGGTCTGGAGGGGATATTTGCAATGAAGCAGGATTGTACCCACTCCAGCCCCACCCTACCAAAACTCCACCCAGAACTTCTTGGCAACCTTTAGCATCACTGGATGGATGATGACTGGCTGGCTGCTGAAGACCCTGTCTTCCTCTATTTTCCACAACTGAAGTAACAGGGAATTTTTATTAAGTAGACAACAATTAGAAGACGAAAAGATACTGGTAACTTTCCCTGGTGTTTAGGTAAAAGATGATGTCACCATCCCCTCCACAGAGGCTGCTGAAACCATACATGCACAAGAAAAATAAAACGAAAATTTCAAAAGGAGCTCATGTACTTCCTGACAGAGATATGACAATGCAGCCAATGAACTGGCTCATTTAAGCCACGATTCTTGTTTTATTTAGTTACCCTAATGCTTCTTCTCTACTTGACCCCTAGTTGTGGACAAATGCATTTTTATACCCCACGCTGTCACATCTCCTGAACAGAGCTGGTCTGAAACTGGGCAACAAGTGGTTTGGGAAGAGAAAAAGGAAGCACACAGCTGTTTGCACACACCTCAGGGTAGGTGGTCTGCTCCTTGATATATCAAATACCACCAAACAATTAGATCAGTTACAAAGGGTTTATTTTAGCCAGGGTAGCAGCCATTTGCACTCTTATTTTGGCAATTACAGGCAGCAATCCAGCAAAACAGACGGTGTCACAGTGCTGCACATCACAAGGTCATGCAATAAGCTCAAGCACTAGAGATAAAAAAAGGATGCAGCACGCTCAACACAGAAGCTTTAAAATAAGCACTATGCAAGCTGTTACAAGAGCCTTGAAAAAAACCCACCCTGTTAACTCTCTGCCCCTCTGCCAAAGCCAAACACCTGCAGGTTCTGAGTGAACAAAGCCCAGTTTTTAAATCCTGTTGCCACAATAACAGTACCAGCTCCAGGCAAAACTCAGGCGATGAAGGACCCTTCAAAGGTACTCAGAGAACATATGGAAAGAGTAACTGTTAAACTTACTTGAGCCTCCTGGAGCTGTGCGTTCACTTGTTCCTTTTCTCTGTTAAAAAAACGAGATGTGAAAGTCAGAGACAGACCCAGTTCTCTTACAGGAGGCTTTCAGAGTTACACAGATACATCATCCCTCCGTGGATAAGGTTAAAATAAGGTACCTGTTGTTAAGATGGATTTAAAAGCTTTTGTAATTTAGGAAAAATCCAATTTTTTGTGGTTGGCATGACCTTCGTGGATACGACAGATTTTTTCCTCATGCACTTAACTTTCAGATCAGTCAGGAAATTGGATTAGTTGGAACACACTAGGAAGGACACTGGAAACTGTGCCACGAAGGCAGATCAGTTATACCCATGATAAATGTAAGCAGAATCTTCCAAAGTACTGTAAGTCCATAGACATTAGAGGTTGTACATACAAAACGGACAGGCACCAGGAAAGTGTCTTTGATTTTCTTTTAAAATAGAACAGAATTACTACAACACCAGCATCAAATTCACATTTTGTTTTGCTTTTACTGTATGAAAGCCCCAAAAAAGTTATAAAATTGCACTTTGTTAAATGGCAAAGCTGAGGACTTTCTACTCCAAAGACCTGGGTGCTCCAGCTTGCATAACTTCTCAGCACCATGCAAAACCAAGTTTTTACTAGTAAAGATCCAAACTTGGTGAGTAAACATGAGTAGAGGAAAAAACCCAACTATCCCACAGCGCTACATGTCAGCTCAGATCAAAAAGGCTGTGCTCTGAGGGAAAGCTTCACCACAGAGACCATGCTGCAAGCGACTGAACCAGCAGAGAGACAAACGCCAGGGTCACGCACGGGAACAGGGATAGCATGTGGCTGGCTGGATGGAAGAGTCTGCCTGTAGCAACCACTGTGCAGCTAAATTCAGGCTGGCAGTGGTAACTTTCAAATCTATAATTCAACCTCAAGCAGACCAGGAGGGCAACAATATTTATTTCCCAGGCCCGGCAGCTTTCCCAGCCAAATTCTAAAGTGCAGCTGCAGTCACAGAGTCCTTAAAGCTCTCTGTGCGCTCGCTCTCAAGAAAGAGAAAAAAGAGAAAAGATCCAGGAAATGTTTATAAATGCAAGCTGACAAAAGTGAGATCCAGATGGTTCCAGCTCTACTGAAAGATCTCTACAGTAGTCATGAGTGAAACAACTGCCTTAAATGATCTGAGGGTTCAAGAGGCAGAGCCATTTTAAAGCAAATCAGCAATACCACCTACCATCTACATGCTAATTCCTCCAACTGTTCCTCACATTTTTTACACCTGTGGCATTTCTTTCTGCTTTCCATCTATCCCCCAACTAATCCACACTCTTCCTGAAATGTGATGCCCCAAACTGGGGACAGTACTCCAACTGAAGCCTTACCAGTGCAAAGCGGAACCGAAGAATCACCCTGTGTTTTACAGACACAAACCTGTTTATAGATGGCATTTGCTTTCTCCTCTTACACAGCGTGATGCTGGTGACTAATGCTCAGCTTTGCCTCCAGACCTGCTTCCTGCTGCTGAAGTAGGCATCCCTCCTTTTCCCTCTATACATTCGATTATTCCTATCTGTAGATCTGCCTACGTCTGTATTGAATGTTAGCCTATGTTCTCCAGATGATTTCTTTAATTTGTCAAAATTATTTCAATGGCAATCTTGTCTGGCCATACAGCCCCTCACCAAATGGTTTTATCTCCAAGTTTAATAAGGATACTCTTATTTCCTCTGCCAGCTTATGAAAACATTCCATTAGTATCATATGCAGCACAAACCATGGAGGAATCCCATTCAGGAGTTCTTGCCTATTTAGAAAAAAAACTACTGGTGGTTACTCATTAAAGGGCAATAATGCAGTGCAGTAAACACACAAATCCTACTCGTTTCATCTACTTTTTTCCAAACCACATTGTTTATGGTGTCTTAGAGTACTGTCATAACATGTCAAAGCCCTTACCTACCCTCTAGCAACCCAAAGTCAAAGTACCTACCCTCTATGCCCTTTCCCTATCCACAAGGCATGTCACAAGCTATCACAGAAGAAAACAGATAACTTTAATGCTGTTTGTTCTGCAGAAATCCATGCTGGCTCTTAACTCCTTTATCAAGCATTTACAAACGCTTATTTGTTTCAGTATCGTCCTGGAACTGAGATTAGGTTGTCTGGCCCACAATCCCCTTGTTCTTCCTTTTCCCAGTTTAAAAGCGGTCATTATGTTTGGAATTTTCCAGTTTTCAGGGAACTCCTTGGCTACCCACACAGGAGGAGAAAGAGAAGTGTTTCAAACTGATTTCTAACTGTTTCAGCTGGTTCTCAAAGTAACCAAACATTAATTCCACCAAGTCTGGATGACTTCTTTGGTAATCTGATTTACCTAAGCATTCCCTAACCTTTTCTTTCCCAACTAGGTTCTGAACTGCTGTCTATCTGTGTGAATTCTATTTAGTGCCCAACAGCTAAGCATTTTGGTGAAGACAAAAGCAGCATCAAATATCTCAGCTTTCTCAACGTCATAGTTTTTCCTTGCTGTTGAACAGTAGACAAAATTGCTCCACGTCTCCCTTTTACTAACAGCACGTGCACAGTAACTGCACGCCAACTGTTAGTTAGCTATAGCTCAGTTTGCACCTTGGTCCTTCTGCCTCTGCATGTGTCTGGGGATTTTCCACTTGCTCTCAGACCAGCTGATGCACAATTGCTGTGGACTTCCACTTCTTTTTTTTGAGGTCAAGTGTAAGTTGAAGTTCGTCTGCTAGCACCTTTTTGGCAAGTCATTCTGAATGAAGCCACCTGACATCAAGTAGGCAATGAAAGCAAAATGATTGGTTCAACTGATTCCCAGAAACACTGACACTTCTTTACAATGATGCTGGATTCAATGCATGGGCTTCATGGGCTAGGAACTAGAAGGCAGGGGCAGAAGCACACTAGAATGAATAAACCAAATAGGTTCTTCTGTCCAAAACTATGTAGGGAAATGCTCTATATAGTACAATGAGGACTTCAGACCTGAGAGTACCTATGGCATTTGACACCTGCAAACTAGCTGCTGACTTTCTGAACTTGCACAACTTCACCTTGCTGATGAGGCTGTTGTTCAATGTGTCAGTTTTCAACAAGTGGAGCCTTCAGCACTGTTCAATATGACCAAACTGTTCACCATCAGTGTCACTGGCTCCATGTCTAGTCCCAGGAGATACACCACCCTACTGTCTCCAGTGAAACCACAAGCAATCTCTTTCCCTTGTGACATGCCTCTGACCTTAGGATTTTCTGATGCTTGTCACATGTCTTAGTCTGCCAAGATCCAACTTCAGGCCAAATATGTAACAAAAGCCTTATAAGAAATGTAACCAACTATTTATGAAAAACTTAAAATGTCACAGGATTATCTGTTCAAACTTATGGAATAATCTTGTAGCTGAAACTTTACGCTTCTTAAAACAAAAGATTATCAAGATACCCAGTTTGGATAGATATACATAATCATGGAGTGAAAAGTAAAAGGGCATGAGGTCCAGTATTCTCAATAGGTGTACTGTCACTGCTCACAGATCGCCTCTTTATGTCACGTTAGCTTTTCCTTTCCCCTCTTGGTCTCAACATATCCATTTCCCTGATGAGATAAACACAGCAGTAGAAACAGGGAGAACATGTGCATTCTTAGATTGTGGAACTGAATGAAGATGATGGTACATCTCCCTTGGAGGTGTCATCACGGTTAAGATGGCTTATGCCTTGTGTCAAAACGGCTTCTTAAAAGCAAAAAAGACAGGTCACTGTCATAGGAGACTCCCTTCTGAAGGGAACTGAAGGCCCAATATGCAGACCAGACCACTTCTTAGGGAAGTCTGCGTCCTCCCTGCAGCTGGGGTTTAAAATGTGAAGAGAAAACGTTCTCCCCTGGTATGGCCCTCAGATTACGATCCACTACTGATTTTTCAAGGCAGCAATGAAGTTGCAACAAGAAGTCCAACAGCCCAAATGGAGTGTATCTACACCAATGCATGTGGCATGGGCAATGAACAGGAGGAGCTGGAAGCCACTGTGCAGTGGAAGAACTATGATAACAGTTGCTGTCAGGGAAACATGGTGGGATTTCTCATAGAACTGTAATGGATGGCTATGAATTCTTCAGAAGAGACAGGCAAGGAAGAAGAGAGTGAGGCAGCCCTATATGTTAGAGACTGTTTTGATTGTCTAGAGCTTGCTGATGGTGATGATTGAGTCGAGTGTTCAGGAGTAAGAACCAGGGGGAAGGCCAGCAAGGCAGGCATCATGGTGGCGTGCTATTACAGAACGCCCAAGCAGGATGATAAGGCAGACAAAATATTCTATAAGCAGCCTGTAGAAGCCTCACAGTCACTAGCCCTTGTTCTCATGGGG
Source organism: Gallinula chloropus (assembly GCF_964237585.1). Classification (NCBI taxonomy): domain Eukaryota; kingdom Metazoa; phylum Chordata; class Aves; order Gruiformes; family Rallidae; genus Gallinula; species Gallinula chloropus. Next base: position 17,756,767 of record NC_140090.1, on the reverse strand, counting down.
GACTTCAACTTACCAGATGTCTGCTGTAAAGAGAATACAGCAGAGAGGAAACAGTCTAGGAGGTTCCTGGAGTGGGTGGAAGATAACTTCCTGACACAGCTGGTAAGTGAGACCAGGGAAGGCACCCCACTGGACCTGCTGTTTACAAACACAGAAGGACTTGTGGATGATGTGACTGTTGGAGGCCATCTTGGGCAAAGTGGTCACAAAATGATAAAGCTTTTGATTCTCGTGAGGAGGAGGGTCAACAGAACTGCTGCCTTTGACTTCTAGAGGTTAGACTTTGGCCTGCTTAGGAGACTGCTTGACAGATTCCCTTGGGAAGCGGTGCTGAAGAGCAAAGGAGTCCAAGAAGGCTGGAAATCCTTCAAGAAGGAAATCTTAAAGGCATGGGAGCAGGCTGTCCCCATGTGCCTAAAACTGAGACAGCAGGGAACAAGAGCGGCCTGGCTGAACAGAGAGCTTTGGATGGAACTCAGGAAAAAAATGAAAGCTTATGGCCTTTGGAAAAAGGAGCAGGCAACTCAGGAGGACCACAAGGACATCATGAAGTTAAGCAGGGAAAAAATTAGAAGGGCCAAAGCCCAATGAGAAATTAATCTGGCTACTGGCAAAAAAGACAATAAAAATTTTTCTGTAAATAAATCAGCAATAAAAGGAAAGCTTAAGAGAATCTCCATCATCTGTTGGATGAACGGGGAAACACAGTGACAAAGGATAAGGAAAAGGATGGGGTACTTAATACCTTCTTTGCCTTACTCTTTAATAGTAAGACCAGTTGTTCTCCAGGTACCCATCCCCCTGAGCTGGAAGACAGGGAAGGAAAGCAGAATGAAGCCTCCATAATCCAAGGGGACATAGACACACACAAGTCTATGGGATCCACCAACTATGGAAAGAACTGGCAGAAGTGCTCATCAAGCCACTTTCCATTATTTATCAGCAGTCCTGGCTAACTGGGGAGGTTCCAGTTGGCTGGAGGCTAGCAAATATGATCCCCATCTACAAGAAGAGCCAGGAGGATCCAGGGAACTACAGGCCTGTCAGTCTGACTTTGGTGCTGAAAAACACTATGGAGCATATCATCTTGGGTGCCATCACACAGATAATCAAGCCCAATCAGCATGTGTTTATGAAAGGCAGGTCATGCTTGATCAACCTGATCTCCTTCTATAAGAAGCTGATCCATTTAGTTGGTGAAGTAAAGGCTGTGGATGTTGTCTCCCGGGACTTTAGTAAAGCCCGTGACACTTGTTTCCTACAGCATTCTGCTGGGGAAAGTGGGTGCTCGTGGCTTGGACAGGCATACACTTCACTGGGTGAAAACCTGGCTGGATGGCTGAGCCCAAAGAGTTGTGATGACTGGAGTTACAGCCAGTTGGTGTCTGGTCACAAGTGATGTTCCCCAGGGCTCAGTACTGGGGCCAGTTCTGTTTAATATCATTATTGATCACCTGGATGAAGGAATTGAGTGCACCTTCAGTACGTTTCCAGACAACACCAAGTTGGGCAGGTGTGTTGATCTGCTTGAGAGTAGGAAAGATCCACAGAGGGATCTGGACAGTCTGGATCAACGGGCTGAGGCCAGCTGCATGACATTCAACAAGGTTGAGCACTGGGTGCTGCACCTGGGTCACAACCACCCCCTGCAGCTGCACAGGTTAGGGGAAGAGTGTCTGGACAGGACATGGGGGTGCTGGTCAACAGCAGCTGAATATGAACCAGCAGTGTGCCCAGGTGGCCAAGCAGGTCAACAGCATCCTGGTTGTATCAGGAGTAGTGTGGCCAGCACTGATGAGGCTGCATGTCAAGTGCTGAGTTCAGTTTTGGGCCCCTCACTACAAGAAAGACACTGAGGTGCTGGAGCATGTCCGAGAAAGAACAATGAAGTTGGAGAAGGGTCTAAAGAACAAATCTTAGGAAGAGAGGCTGAGGGAACTGGGGTTGTTTAGCCTGGAGAAAAGGAGACTGAGGGGAGACCTTATCAGTCTCTACAGCTACCTGAAGGGAGGTTGTAGCCAGGTGGGCATCAGTCTCTTCTCCCAAGTAACAAGCGAAAGGACAAGATAAAATGGCCTCAAGTTGCACCAGGGGAGGTTTAAGTTGGGCGTTAGGAGAAATGTATTCACTGAACAGGTTATCAAACAATGGAGCAGGCTGCCCAGGGAAGCAGTTGAGCATAATATACCTCCCTGGAGATAATTAAAATATATGTAGATGTTGTGCTTGAAGACATGGTTTAGGACTTGGCAGTGTTAGGTTAATGTTTGGACTTGACAATCTTAAAGATCTTTTCCAACCCAAACAATTCTATAATTTTATGATTGATTCTCGTGAGCATAAGAACTGCAGCATGCCGCCCATCTTGCTCTCTGACCCAGCTAACTGTACACACCAAGACCCATGCACCCTGGAATCTTCTCACACTGCTAATCCCTTCATGTTTTGGAAGGCTGCAAGAGAACTTCCTTTACCACTGCAAAGGCAACGCAAAAATTGTGCACCTCTCCCCAGGCAGTGAAACTGCCTCCTTTTGTGTACATTCCAAACCAGAGGTAAAAATACACCAAAATTAGCTTTCCTAAAGGAAATAGGACACTCCTTTTCCACTCCCTACCCCAAGTCTGCCCCCCTGGCACTGGGACACTGGGACACTGACTCATGCAATTCCTGTTCCAGTGTTACCATCATGCCAATGCCCCAGACCCACTTTTACACCTCTGCGGCTAGGGAACTATGAGTGAAAGATACCATCTTGTACCTTTTCTTCACCTCTTCCTCCTCCTGTTTCCTCCTACGCTCCTCCTCTTCTTGCCATTGTCTTTCCTCTTCCTCTCTTCTGATCTGTTCTTCCTCTTCTTGCCTCCGTCTCTCCTCCACTTCCTGCTTCCGCTGGAGTTCCTGCTGCAGCAGGTGCTGGTAGAGGCCACGAGCCAGGCGGCCACGCCAGTGCTTCTGCAGGGTGACTGCAGAGGCCTTCAGCCGCAGCAAGCTCTTCTTCCAGAAGTAGGCCCGGTAGTTCTTTTGGATGATAACAACACTGGCTAGCACCTTTTGATACTTCTTCCTAAAAACAGAACCAGACAGTTAACGTGCCACAAAGTACCGCATGCTTTGCATTTCTCATGCCCTGGGATACCGACCAATTCTACCACATCCACGGGAAAAGAAATGAATTTGCAAAAAAAATATTGCACAGATGGGACAAACTTTCTAATCTTCTACTGTCACTACGCATAAATCATATTCTCTGCACTGTTCTCACTCCTGTATCTACCATCAGTTTCTATGGACACCTGCTTTCGTGAAGACCTTCAAGGGATGAAGGACAGACACTTGCCACATGGAAAGAGAAGGTCTGCTGGCCCAAAGTCTCCTTGAACTGCATGTACACACATTCTCTGTGCAATTAGTATAATCAACCAGTGTGGATTTATTATAATAAAAACATATAAATGGCATTACTATGAAAGGAATAATCTCATACTGCCCCATCTTTTGAGTGGCCAAAAGCAAATTACTTTGGGAAAAAGCAAAAATGGGGCAAAAAATAAACCTGGTCACATTCATCTCATGTTGTTTGGAGGAAAACACAGTGATACCACAATATTGATTGCTGAATGCAACATTGTAACAAGCTCCCATAAACGTATACTTCCATCACAGAATATTTTGCTTAAACGATATCAAAATCAACTTTGGGGTACTTTAAACCAAAAAAACCCCACAACATTGTGTGTCCCCAAAATAAAATAATCATTCAGTATTTCTGCAGTCTAGTGAAGTTCTAGAAAAGCCAGTTCTCACCTCTGCTTTACAGGTCATTTTTTATCAAAGACCTGAAAAAGCAGTTACTGGTAGAAGTTTGTACACGATACACAAACAGGGCAAATAACAAAAGAGCTATTACATAGTAATCTGGATCAGTCTGTAAAACAGACTCAAGCAAACATTTAACAACCCAAAAGAGACAAACATAAGGTCTTACATTGAAGAATCAAAGGCCAAACACACCTGATGCGGGACAACGTTAGGAAGCAGCAAGTCAGAAAAGGATTTCGGGGCAGCAGGGATGATTGGGTGAAGGCAAACTCCATCACAGTGCTATAAAAAATACTGCTGGGATTCTTATACTTGCAAGCAGAAATATTGCTAAGGAGGAGACTGCACTGCTAAACCTGTGTTCAGTGCCAGCACCACCATTTCAAGAACTATGTGAGACCCTCAAGTGATTTCTAATGAAACAGGATGGTAACCAGAAGTTCTGGCTTACAGAAAGTGCTTGCTCTGTGGTCTTAAGAAAGAGAAGGCTAAGGAAAGGCTTGGTCCCAAAGCACCCACATTTCTGGGTGGCATTTCACCAGGGGAATATAATGAGATTTAATTGTCCTGAAGCTGAAGTCCTGTCAGGCGGGAAATAAGCAGACATTTTAAAAGTAATTGAATATATTTAGACACCTTAGCATCTTGCTATAGGGCAATGATCATTGGTACTATTCAAATCAAAACCTTCTTTATGCCACACCAGAATTCGCAGAAGGAAACTCCAAGGGTCTGTTACACAAGACCTCAGGCCAGCAGGCTACAGTGATCTCGTGAAGTCTTCCAGTCCTAGAAAGCACGCTGGAAATAGCACAGTATTCTCACATATCCTTCCCACAGACCTTCTGCAACCCCTGAGGAAGAGGCACACCTAAAAAAATCCCCTTCCTGCCAATCAAACCCCCTTCAAATGGCAACAGGGACCCATGCTGACAGCTTGCCGTCTCCCTGCACATCAGACACGTCAGCCTAGTCAAGAAAATCAGGAGAGGGATGCTAATAGCAGTAGTACGTGGAGGTCATACTCCTTTCCGTAAGCATTAAGTCAAAGGGAGGAGGCACAGAGAAAAGAGGAGGAAAGGGAAGAGGAGAAAAGGAGTAGGAGGTTTCAGATTAATTGCTCCTGGGTTGCAGTCCCCTCACCCCTGCTCCCTGCGCCCTCCCTGTGCCCTGCACGCAGGGTGTGAACAGCTGCACACGCACCCTCTGCCAAGGCAGACAGAAGAGCATCAGGAAGGGCGCTCTGACTTTTACAGAACGCATCTGCCAGCAAGTCTCGAGTGCAACATGTGCCAAGCCCTGCCCTGCCTCAGGGCGGCTCTGCGCGCTGATCTGCCAGGCTGAAGTGCCCCCTCATTCCTCACGACCGCAGCCAAGCTTGCGGACGCCCTTCAGCTGGGATTGCTGCATGCAGGCCCGTGAATTTCTTTGCCCCTTTTCAGCCTCTTGAACTGGCCAAGGAAATTCAACTTGCAGCCCAAGCCAAGGAGTTGGGAAACATCCTGGCCATCTATCCCAAGAGAAGGTGGGGTGGCTGCAAGGCTCCAATGCTGCATTTGGAATTAAGTTAATTATCCCGTTGATGAGCTGTTATGCCTCCAAGGACTAGAGAACACAGGGCTATGGAGTAATTTTGTACTGCCTTTTCCCCCAAGCAGTAGGGCCTGCAGAAGCCAGGGACACAGCCAAATTTGTAGATGGATCCTGCAAGCTTGGGAACTGTTGGCATATATTTTAGCTGGTGAAGTCATTACTGCAGCTCGGAGTTACACAGATTACCTATGAAAAATGGGCTTGATTTTCTTGTCTTATGTTTTAGTGATTAGAGATAGCAGGCTGCAGGGACTGAAAGCAGAGCAAATGTTCTCACCCAGCGAACACTGGTTCTCCAGGCTCACAGAACCTGAGGAGAAACCAGGAAAATCCTTCCCGTGGCATACGTACCTTTCCTCACCAGCCTACTTCACATAAAACCAAATGAATTTAAATACACTTGTCCTTCCAAAACGAAGGGAAATGGTATCAAGCTGAAGGCAGCACACGCTGGTACTCCTGCATCCTGCCCAACTCTGCACAGACTGTTCACCACTTGCCCAGATGAATTCCCTCTTGCTGGACCCTCTCCAATACAGGTGCAGAGCAACTGGAAACTCTTCACAGAGAAGTTTTCCAGCCTCCCACCCTAGCTCTTCCTTCCCTCCCCGTTCTTCTCCCCTGCAAAGTCCAGTTACCTCCAGCTGCTTGTGAGGATTTCTACTCCAGCTCTACAAGCACAGCTTGTTCTTAAAGACCAGACTCCGAGAAGAAACATGTGGGACTAGCAATTCAGATCTGTGGAGACTGGAGGATCACAAGGTTTCTAGCCAAGAGGCACACTACTACAACACTGTCTCCATCAGAGCCCCGCAGGGCAGCAGCTACCTTCCCAGGAACTCAGAAAAGCAGTAATCCAGTTTGCCTGTAGTGATGTTTCCCAGAAAAATCAATTTTCCTGTGCTAATCCCTAACCCTCTCTCCAAATGCCTGACACAAAGTAAAACAGAGCAGAGGCCCTGACACAAAGAACTTGCAATCTCATGTACAAACAATAGACCTAGCTCATTTGTCTTCCTAGAGGGCAATAAATACATGAATAAAAGCCCCCGGGACCAAATGTGTATTTTGCTGATACTCCACACTGGCAAGGCAGGGTATGACCCTTCCACGCATCCCCAAGTGCCCGGCCAGTTACCTGGTGTAACTGGAGCTGTAATTGCCTGCTGGAGCAGCTCTGCTGGCCAGGGATTTCACCTCCTCACAGCCCTGACTGACAGGTGTCTGGAGCAGAGACCAGCCAGGAAAGAGCATCTTACTGGGATTAAGTGTGCATGCCACAGCCATTAAGGAGTCAGCTGTTACGCTGCTGCAAGGGGCAGAGGAGGGGCACTCTGTCTGCAGTTGGTTCTCCCAACCCTCCTCTGGTCAGGTGCAAAAGGGAGCGGCAAGAGGAGATTACTGGGGCAAAGCTGGCCAAAAACCAATTCTTACCAGTTAATTAAAAGGAGAGGGAGATCACGAGGCAAACAGGCAGGGCGAGGAAAGAGGGTGAGCAAAGGCAGAGCTGAAAGGGAGGAAGAAGCGATTTGCAGGGGGAGCAGAAAACTGAGTCGACAGGCAAAAAGAAAAGGAGGGGACCCAAAGCATAGGTGGGGCCCAGGCAGGAGAGCCCTGAAGGCAAGGAAAAGGTGTCATCAGGGGCAAGCAATGGGTACAGAGGTCCCTGCAGGAGCCTGCTGAGCAGCGTGGAGTGGGGTGCGAGCGTGCACAGAATTCAAAAAGAGGTGGCAAAGGAGGAGAGAGGTTTCAGCAGAACGGATGCTGGCAGGGAGGGCAGGTACTGCAGCTCTCCATTGGAACACGGGAGGGGAAGAGCGGAGGGATGTGAGGGGACTGGAGAGCGAAGCGAGGGGGTCGGGACAACCCAGGCACGCAAGCACAGGGATGGTGGGGCAGCCCCCAGCACTGACCTTGCCATGTAGCCCAAGACGTGGGCCCGGATGACTATAGCTGCTTTCCTCAACTCCTCTTCCCGATCCTTCTCCAGCTTCTGCTCAAGAGCTTCCTTCAGGAAAACCTGACGCCACGGGGAGGAGTTTCAATAAACACAAAGAGAGGAAAGAAGTCAGTCCGCGGGCGAGCCGGGGGGTTTCATCCCCGGGTGACCAGCGCCGGGCTCGCTCGGTGTCCGGGCGCCCGCGGCCGGTGCTCCAGCGCCAGCCCCGGCGCCTCGCCCCGCGGTGCCCGTGCTCAGGGCACCGGGAAAAAGTTTTGCAGCGACGTGAGCCAAAACTCGGCGCCCAACCCCCGCCTCCCTCACTCTGTGGTCAAGACTTAAAAGAGAGAGAGAGGGAGGGAGCAGAGGAAGGAGGGAAAGAGGAGGGAGGAGGAGAGCTTGTGCCTGCGCCTGAGATTAACTCTTTCCCGGCTAGCAGCTCTCCCCGCAGCGTCCAGTACCTCCCTGCAGCAGGCACCGATACCTACTTGGCTGATTAAATATTTTGCAAAGAAACTCCTCTGCATTTCAAGGCAAGGGAGGAACGGTCGGGTTTCTAGACTCCAGGATGCAATCTGACCAGCAATCCTCATGATGGAAGACGGTAAAAAGCTAAAAGACCTGTCGAAGTGCAGAGCTGAGCGTTTGCTGGCTCTGCGTGGAAGCTGAAGCCCTCCACCGACTCCAAAAACTCTGAGCTGGGGCCGCTTTCTCTCTGGAAAGTCTCGGCAGTGCAGCATGCACTAGGGGAAACTGGGCCTGGATAGGAAAGGTCCACAAGTGTTACTGATGGAAATTCAGTGCCCAGCATTTTAACCTTCAAGCATCCTCCATCACCTGTATTTCAAACCTCTGCTCAGGTGAGGGATGCCAGTGCTATCTTAGAGACAAAAGGACTGAGATTCGGGAACATAAGGGTGTGTTTACAGGAATTGCAATGACATATCTGAGCTTATTTAAATCAGCTGGCTGGCATTATGTTAACCCAGGGTTCAGCACAAATTGCTGAAATAAATGCTTTGTTTTTTGAAATGGGTTGCAGCCTGCACAGAGCTCCACGGTGCTGTGGGTACACTGCGAGCATTACCCGCCCTAGACTGAAGTTGGCTAAGGTATGTCCATACAGGCTGCAGTCACAGCAGTGACTGCCATATGGCTGTGCCCGTGTGACCTGCTGCCTGACATTGGCTACATCCCTGCCAGGGCCAGCAGCAGAAGGGACTGCACCAGGAAAGCATTGCCCTCCTTGTTAAAGCACTGCCGTGAACACAGGCTGGGAGCTGACACATCCGTCTGCAGAACTACATCAATCAGTGAAAACTCCTTACAAATTGGTTGGATCCATGTGGTGATGCTGAGAGGCCGGAAGGATGTTCAGAGATTTGAACAGTCATTTAGTCCAGTGCTCTGCACAAACTCTCCCCCCTGCCCCATTTACCTCCTCTCGTGTCTCTGTATACCTTCCCTCCCACCACTTTTTTTGGCCTCATCACTTATTTAGGCTCTTTTTCCCCTCTGCAATGGCCACCATGTACTGAAACCTCTCCCTCAGTTAGCACCCATTGCCAGCGGCTTCCCTGGACTGGAATTTCTCCTGGGGAGCCATTTCCATTAAGATGGCCTGGAGAAATGAGCTGGTATATAATGACTAAGTAACTATGGGTAGCCTTAAAAGAAGGTTCATTATCAAGCTACTGCCAACCATGAAGCTGGCTGGCATCCTTCCCTGCAAGTTGTACACCCACTCCCTCTGTCAACTCAATAATATTTTAAAGACTTCTTTCAGGCAGGGATTGGTCTTCTCATTACATTCCAGAACCAAGCAGCAGTCACCCATTTCAAGAATGCAACCAGCAAAACAGCCTCAGTCCATTATCTTCATCAAATTGCAAAAATAGTCCATCAGTATTTTGCTAGCAAGCACACTTTGCCGTGCCAGTAAGGAGAGAAGAAAGCCTAACTTTGAGGCATGCAGGGTTCAACTCTAATCCCTTAGGGTTTTCCATATACCTTTGACATAACAATTATCTAGTTATGAGCTACTGATATTTTGGGGTTGTTTTTTTTTTAATACTCCTGCAGATAGCTAAAAAGAGTAAATTGTATTCAAATCCAGAAATATTTTGATGTCTTCTGGAAATAACCTGAACGGTGGCTGTTTCTTTGTCATAATTCATAGTCACTCTCTGAAAAGATGACATCATCACTTTCATCTGAGAAAGGAATGATTAAACAGAACATACATGGTTACTTCTATCACATCTGCTCCTATTAGGTAGTGGCCAAGCTTAAAACCACAGGGCAACACCACAGAGCTCCTCACACAACCTCAGTGCCTGCATGCACTGTCAGTGCAACAGGGAGTATGTTAAGGTTATGTGTTGATCAGCAGACACAAATGTAGCTACTTGTGCACCCATGTGTACATAAGTGGGATCATATGATTCTTCGGGACAACACTGGGAAAGCAGGAAGTGGGTCACCGTGACCTGGATGCCAAATAGTCTACAGAAACCTCCTCTTTCAACAAGGCCCTGCAAAACAGAAAGTTGAAATGGGGAAATGGATGTTTCCAAACAGCAAGGATTCCAGCCTTGGGAAATCTGTGTGGTGGGTATGGGCAAGTGTGGGAGAAGGCCCAGGTGCACTGAGGACAAGAACACAGAGGCTTCCACTCCATCCAAGAACATCCCCAGTGAAGACAAGAGCACCTCAGCACAAGCTCTTCCATCATCACACTGCTTGTTTGCATCTAAGCCCTCATCTCTACCATGGCACCGGCTAAAACCTGTCTTATATACATTAATACCTCTTATAAACATTAATTTGACAATCGCCAGCACAGCAGCTGCTCTATTCTTAATGAAAAACACAAAGATCATCCTGCCCTTCCTCCTCCATTTCCTTTCCCAAGCTTCACAATCCCCTCCACTAATTCACAGAGTCTTTTCCTTCCTCCTCCAAACAATTGCTAGGGATATAATTATCCTTCCATTCATTTTGGAGGAAGTATTCCCCCTTCTATAAGTCTTGCTCTTCACCCACCCCTTATACTTCTTCCTAGGTAACATCCCCCTTGGTCTGTCACACCTTTTCCAGTAGCTGCTCCTAACGCCAAGGTTAGGCCTGGGAATCACTGTCTGGGTACCTAGAGCTGCACCTGTGGCAGCAAGGACACACAGGGGACTTCCTCTGCAGGATAATGACCAACAGTGCCCCTTAGTTGGTACCATCACTTCACCCTAACCTGAAAGCCTCTGGGAGAATGAGAGTTCTTTTCCTCATCAACCCAAGTATTCCAGGCCTGGGGTACCTGGCCCAGCTAAAACATGAACAAAGCATGCTATAATCCAAAGGCAGGACCCAACAGCAGGGCAGGAACTACCAGGAAGCTCCACTGCTCTGCATGGCCTCACCTTGGCATCTGCTGTCCTAGGGCTGGGCTTTCTGGAGGCACTCTCACAGAGCCAAGTTGCAAGAGGGGTCTCCAAGGGAGCAATGAAGTGGCTTGGCCACCCTCTGAGCACAGGAAAGAATGTCAAGCAAGTCATCTGAAGAACAAAACGGCAGGACAATGGTGACAGCACCTTGGAGCAGGCAAGGGATGACCAGACATTCAGCATGGCAGCAAGGGTGGAACAGGCCAGGAGAGCCTTGGAGTGATAAATTCTTTAAATAGCCCTGCTCCCCTCTGCCAGGACACACATCTCTAATTCAAACCATGCTCAATACAAAATAACTTCTACAACCAACAAAGATGGCTCAACTGCTTCCCAATTCCTTCAAATTTCCTTCTCAGTCATAAGGAAATAGATACAAAGAAAGACTGCCATCCTTAATCATTTCTTCCTTCCCACAATATACAGACCTGGCAGCGACCAGTGCCCTGGCAGAGCGACGGCTGTTCCCCAATATAGCGCATAGAACTCTTCAGCCAAGAGTTAGTTTACAGGGCAGAATTGTTCAAAACAAGTTAGAGTAAATCAAGTGTTTTGGTAAAACACAAGCACATTTTGTTTGCCACAATTTACCAAATTTTTCCAAAAGAATTTGTTGGTGCAGGTCAAGGAGTGAGTGAACAGAGACAGATGGACTCAGTCCTGTAGGATGCGCAATGGGGACTGAAGAGAAGAGGGATCCTATTGCTGCCAGGGGCTCCAAGCAGCCTGGATTTCCTACTTGTTGTCAGTCTATTGCAGTCCCTGGACTCCAGCTATTTAGCTCATAACCTTTTATGCTCTACAAAATATGTGCATGTGAGTTTGGTCCTCCCATGCATTTTCTTCCTGCCCTTCCTGTAGCCCAGCAATCTTCCATCTCTGGTTTTGCTAGGAAGAAAGTTCAGGCTCAACGTTTACCATCTCTAACCACCTCTTTCCAAAGCTCTGCAGGCACAAGCAGCTCTGCAACACACATACACTCCATACAGGCTTTAAGGCTAAAATGCCATGAGACTGGCAGCCACCCAAGCAGTGTGGGTTATCTAGGGACAAGAATGACTGAAATGGTTCCTGGTTTGCAGGGATCAGACATCAGATTCCTAAAGCGAAGATGGGGAACACTTTAATCATAGAGCAGAAACACAGCTAAGTAATAAAACCTTCTTTCTTGAATGTCAGCAGAGGCGTGTGAAGGAAGGTCTTAGAACACATCTCCTTCCCACAGCAATGGCCAGTGCTTTTCTTGGTTGTCACACAGAGTTCACAGCCCAGACTTCCAACTAGGCTCCTACCACTCCTTTAAGAAGAGGAGAGGGATATCTTGCTCTCTAAGAAGCATTATAGTTTATCTAGTCATTAAGAATTGATTGCTCAAAGCAACAAATATCATTATCTGATCTCCTGGACAAATTAAATATGAACATTCACTAGAATTGCTTTCAGTTCCATTGTGAACCTGGAAATACTCTCTTTCTTTTTATTATTATTTTGAAGGCTTGTGGGCAAAAATTGCAAGAAAAGTTGCTTTGATGGATCACCATCTGCTCTGGATATGGACTGCATACCCACTACTTAGAAATGCTGCCTGTACTGGACACCATCCATCTTGGAATAGTGAAGAAAAATTTACTGGAGTATGTGGAAAGTTGTGATAGAGACAGTTTTCCACTCCCAGATTTCTACTGGTTTCTATACCTCACAACACTCGCACCTATTGCTGTCTGAAGCTGTCTCAAAGCTTGAAAAAGTTCAGACTGAAACACCCAGCTTCCTGCCCATTAAATAAAGGATAATGGTACATTTTCAGCTGGATGTATGGAGAAAAAAAACCCCCAAAACCCCAAACCAAACACCACCACCTCCCCCCAAAAAATCCAGACTATACCAAGCGAGAGAGAAGTGTTAAAAATTCACCAAAACAGAAGGAAAATCTGAATTATGCAAGTGGGGAGAAGCATTTGGATACCTTTTCTTAGAAAATATATGCTAGCATCTGGGCTAACTGCACAGACCACCAGCTAAGCTTCCACAGCAGAAGGCTGTCACACATCTGGTCATCTAGCTACCGATTCACAGTTTCAATACGTACCAAGCAGCAGCTCGCTGCCTCCTGCAAGAACTGCAGTTAGCCAAGCAGAGCAAAATACCTGGCACAAGCAGCACGAGTTAACAGCACGCACGGCGATGGCGTACAGTGACACCCATGCTTGTTCTCCTTGGATCACACACAACGAAATCAATCTGCCTTGGTCCATGAGAAGGAGTTCAGACAAAATCAAAAAGCCTTCTACATCTCTAGGTACATAATATGGGAAATATTTGAGATGCTACAGGTCAGTGGAATGTATTTAAAGGGTCATCATCACTACTTTGCCCTCCCTACTGGCGTGAATCCCAGCAGAGGCAATCATATCCCCTCGCGGGTGGAACAAAGCCATACCCTGCCCCACACTGCTCAAGTACCTTGGTTTTACCCAACTGCCATTCCTTCCTGCTGCTGTCATAGGTCTGAAGAAAGCCTGCACACACTGCTTTGCTGTTGTCTGAGGAGCTTGGCACCTTCACAAGCATCTTGTACCTAAGAATCAAACAAAACCTCATGAGATTATGTATAACAGTAGCCTTGCCCCAATCTTTTAACTCTAGTGATCCTCCTCCCATTAGTCCTTCTTCCTCTGTGACATCCCTTCTTGGTGGTTGCCTTCCCATTTGGAAATTTCCACCCCCCAACCTTTATCTGTTCCTACCACACTGGCAATTATTGTTACAGTGCCAGTAAAAAAATACAAACTCAACAGCATTTTTCAGTAAAGAACAACTGTCCTTCTGAAACATGTGCTTTCATCAGACACAAGTTATTTTGTTCAGCATAGGGGTGGCATTTAATGCTCCAAGAGACAAAGGAAGCAATGTTCAATGGGCCCTTCTAGCCTTAGACTTCAAGAAATCCTTTTGATGCAGCTAAGAAAAAGAAATAATCACTCATTCCAATATTAATCATCAACGATACTGTCCATTAAAGTTTGCTTCATCCTGCCAGATTAAAGGGTTTAAGTATATTTTCTTTTTACATATAGTGACCAGCTGGGCTTCACAGCATCACACAGGGAAATGTGTGGCAAAGCTATAAAAACAGACCATCTGGTTATTTTTCCATTCTGACTTTTACTCTAAAGGCAAGTCTCCAAAAGGATTTACAAATCAGACCATGATAAGGGCAATAAGGCCACAGTTAGGAAAACATCCCACAAATGATTCATACCGGTAACAGCAGTTATAGAGGGAGAAAACATATGGGGCCGTACCTTGGGACTGCTACAGCATGTGGTACAACAACAGCAATTACCTGCTGAGAAAGTCCTGGAACAGGCGGCGGATAGGGAAACCTGCTCTCCGCACTTTCACTGTCTCCAGCATCCCCGAGTACCGGAGCTGATTTAGCACCACGTCTGGGTTGAAGAGGTTCGGCGCCTACATAATGATCCCAGATCCAAAAGGAAACAAGAAGAGAGACTGAGCGAGCGTCAATCTTGGTGCCGACTTGAACAGTGAGTGTTTCTCTGAGCACAAAGAAAGAGTCCTGGGTTGTACATCCATTTCTCCAAAGAAAGCCAACCCCGCATATTTGGGCATGCCAGGTGAAGGGGGGAAGTTTGGGTCAAGGAGAAAGCAACCTAATAACACTGCATGGTGTGGAGTAAGGGATGAAAGGGAGTTGGGCAGATCTTGGAAAAAAACAGCCTGCAGCCTGCTGTCCTAATCAGATCATGGCAGCAAAGCAATGATATAATGCATTAGCACATACAAAATGCAGAGCTCTGACTCAGTCCTCTTTGCAGTCTCTCTCCAGTCAAACTGGAGCCAAACTGCAGAATTATCTTCTGGCATGAAACCCCAGCAGGCTTTCCTCTGCCCCATCGAACACCGTTTCAAAACACACAAAGAGAACGATGGGTTGGGAGCTGCCCACCTGATGTAGTTAGCAGCACAACCTCCCATCACAGTTCACAATACCAGCCTGTCTCTAAGCACTGTGACTTGCTCATGAAGCGTCCACCTCCTCCACCTCAGAGCCAGGGATCTGCACGAGGTTCTTCCTACCACACAAGCCCTGCATTCCAGCACAAATGGTCCACAGGCACCAGGAACAGGAGTGACTGCTGCTTCTACCACAGCTCTGGGCTCTGCACAAGCCTGGTTCACCTTCCAGGCTTCGTAAGCACGTAAAGAGAATGGCTCTATCATGTCATACTCAGCATGAAATCTATTCACCTGATTACCAGGAGGAGGGTGTATTTCAACAACTAGAAGAAAAAAGGGAAGGTGAGGGGGAACTACTCTTATCCTCAGTTTGGACCATGACAGAGGCACCTCCCAGGTGTCTGTGCAGGGGAGCACTCATGGAGGCCTGTGCCTCACGCAGACATTTTGCTGGAAGACAGACTTGCCTTTTGTGCATTTGGTTTGATGCAGCGGATGAAGAATGGGTTGGAAGTACTAAGCGTGGCCATCAGGGAATGGAGAGAATCCTGGAAAGCAGCAAGACAAAACCCAAAGGATCAGTCACTACAGGAGGGAAAGGGGCTACATTTGATGCAATAGGGTCTTCATGCAGCCTTCCCATTCCTCATGTCCTTTGACCCACATGGCCACCCTTGTTTCCAGTGCTGTATAGCTAATCTGAGTGATTTATACAAGTCTCTCAAATCTCACATATAAGAAACTAAAACTGTGCAACTAACAGAAGGTTCGCAGACAATCTAAGGGGCTGAGATTCACACTTACAAGGTCCCCCCAATAATGTTTTACTGGAAATGCCACTACTCTTGTAAAAGACGTGGCCTGAAAAGACACAGACACAGCTGAAACGCCAAACTGACATGAAAGATCAAAGAGCCTCAAGCACTTCATACACTTAGCAAAGTATTATTTCCCTCTGCCACCCTGCTCAGTCTTAGCATCTCACATTTTACACCAGAGAGAAATCCTTGGGGCAGTGGCACTGTCTTTTTTTAGCGCTACAGCATTCCTGCACATTTTCAGTGCTGGACACAAAACACATGACTCCTCTTGGCTGCAGGCCTTGTTTTACCCATCTGCTCCTCCCCAGAAGCCTGCTGCTCTCTTGGAAAACATCCTACCCTGAACTGGGAACTGACAGTCGGTCTGCGCCTCTGGGTGCCCATCTTCAGTGTCTCATCGTTGCAACGACTGCAGACTCTTTCAAACAGGTCATAGATGAAGTCCAGCCTAAGAGGGAGTTAAAAAAAATTTAAAAGAAGATGCAAGACACCCACCATCCATGAGAAGATGGCTCTCACTCTCAGCTACTGCCCTGTCCCAGCGTGAAATACCACACAGTTGTTCCTGTTGTGCCACAGAGTGGCACTTCCTTCGTGGCACTTCCTTCCAGCTGCATGCCCCCAGGCAAAACTACCTGGAAGGTACTCCAGATAGTGCTGTCCCCATCCCCCCTGCCCCGGCTCTCCTGGCTAGCACCCGTGACAACTGCAACCACAATTGTCTCTTTCAATTGCACCCCCAGCCCTTCTGTGGCCAGAGGACTTCCAGAGCTACCTCCAGCGTAAGTCAGCCCTGAGGAATCTTCCATGGCTTTGCCACTCCTTAGGCAGCAGTGCTGGTTCTTACAAAATGGCACAAAGTTCTCCAGCACTTCTCATGCCAGTTTATTGTTATGACAGCTTCTAGCAGAATTTCCCTTTCTGGATTGTTGAAAAAAACCCGAGTCCTTCTATTATGCTGGACAATGATGACCATGATCCTGGCACCAAGCCCTGTGCAAATGTTCCCCAGATGCCACTGCCTGCGTAAGGCTGCTATGAGCAGCTCACACTCTCAGCTCCCACAGGTTGTTTCAAGGCCGCTCACAATGCAAACTCTGTAACAGGCTTCAGAGGAGATGCAATTCTGAACCAGTCTCATTGGGCTGAAGCCCAAAGGCAATGCATGGCCTGTGGTGAGAACTGCTACTCAAAAACTTCTAGGACCACCAATGTTATTAAATACCTTACTCCTACCAGGACCCACCTCTGTCTTCCAGACCTTGCTCAAGGTCAAGTTCAGCTCATTTCTAGGGTTGTGTTGCAGCACTACAATATACTATTAGAGGCTGTGCCTGTCTCACAGCGAGGACTCAGAATGACTTGGGATAAGGACAGAAGCTCTCCACTAACAAGCAGGCTCGGAAACAAGCAACCTCTCTGCAAAGGCTGGCATTTCACAGCATGGCAAAGAGCCTTCTCTCACTCAGGGCAAATTTCCCATGGCTGGGACAGCAAGGTAAGATGAAGAAGAGGAAAGAGAAAAATCAGCATTGCCTGGGGGGATTTCTGTTATCCTTTTATAGCTCTTTTCAAAACTGGGACAACAAGAAGACTGATTAAATCTGTGCCTTATTGGACTTCTCCATCTCTCCTTTCTTTTGCCAGGACACTTTAGCACAAAGGAAAGAATGATATAGAATGATGCCTGGCGCTCAGACAAAAGCAACTGCTTTCCTTGGTCTGGTTATTACATGAGTAATAGTCCAGCCCAACAGACGTGGCCTCCTCACAAGCGGAAGGAGGGCATACCTGCTGTCTTTCAGCATGTTTAAAATGTCATCTCGGAAGGTGTCTCTGTTCTTCTCCAGGAAGCCTCTCACATCGTACAGCACCTGGAACACAGACACAGCCACTAGAACAGCGCAGTGCAATCAGTAAGCACTTCTGCACTGACGTGCCAGGGTACAAGACCTCCAGCGCAGATACATGGTGACACTGCAGGCACAAGCCCAGATCCCAACTTTTGGGGCCAACGAGCTCCACTGCTCTGCAGTAACCAGCACAAAAGTGGCTTTTATCCATTAATTAAAAAACAACAACAAAACAAAATCAAAACCAGGAGCCAAGTGAAACAGCTGCAGAGATTTTTCCCAGTGTGTGTGGGGGGGGAAATCCTCTGTGCCATGTGAGGCACTCCATTCACTTCAGGAAATGCTGACTATGCCACCCAGTGCCCTGATCTTCCAACCACTAATGCTCAGCAGATATGCTTCTAGGAGGAGGTAGCCCATTTTTGTGTACAGGTGTCCTCCTCTGACACACCTCCATCTGCTCTGTTTTTCTTCCCAATAAAGAGCAGCATTTAATCTTGAAGGCTTGAAGACCTTTTTCTTTTTGCAATACATATTTAGCTTTTTCTCCCCAAAAGTAAAATTTTCCTTGTGACTTTCATTTTGAGCTTTGTTTGAGAACATCCAAGAAAGAACATAAATAACAGAAGTAAGGAGGACTTTGTCCCCCAAACCAAAAGTTACTTGAGAAAAACAAACATCCAAACTAGAGAGTACAATACAGGAGAATGCTATTTTAAGCCTATCACACTCCCTGTGCTCTGATATGAGGCACTACCTGTGCAGAAACACACAGCTCTCAGAGATATTCTTGAGTTTTGGAATTTAAAATCCAGGAGCTTAAGCCCAAGTGCAAGAATCTCATGGATCCACCATGAACACTCACCTCCCCAGCATAATGTTTTATGCCAAACTGATGGTCTGTTACCCGAGGCTTCACATAGTAGTGGTTGCTCTGAAATGAAAGAAAAAAAGGTCTTCCTATAATGCCAGTGTAAAAATAAAGTGGCTCAGTCAGGAACTCTGCCATGACTATGACAATGCTTGGATGGGCAAGCACACCAGCTGCTGCAGAGCCTGAGCACATCTACTGCTGTCACCTGCAGCTACAAATACTTTACTCCAAGAAGATGGAAAAATCCAGCCCTTCGAGGCATTCCTCATGTGAGCAAGGGCTTGGGGAATCAAGGTTGGGAAGGCATGCCATGGATGAAATGGTAATTCTTGTGTGTCTGACACCCAAGGAGGCTGGCTCCACACCAGCCACATGGTTCAGGTCACGGGATCAGGACACAGGGAAGGGGGCAGCTTCGCAGAATACCTATACATCTTTTCTTTGTCAAAGGCAATACCATACCAACATCCTGTCTTCTTCTATATTTCATCTTTCCTCTCTTCCCCTTTTTCAATATTGACTTTTCCTTTCTCTTATTAGCTGTTCTATTCTCTCCTTTTTCCCCTCCTTTCTTTGTTCTTCGAAAACCATCAACCATGTGAGAGCAGCCATAGTGCTTGAGACCACCAGTCCATCCAGCTGAGTATTCTGCCCCCAGAAGTGGCTATGTATGGCAGAGTAAGAACAAGGCATGTAAATGATACTTTAATCTTATTACTCTCTCAAACTCCAATTATTTTCATGCGTTCTGCCTAACTAGCAACCACAAGTGGCTTTCTCTTTGAAATATTTGCCCATTCCACATGTGAGGTCATGCAGACTTCTTTCACCCAAAGCATCCCTTCCCAGGGAGCTCTCAGCCAGCCGCACGGGGAACTATGGCTGCTTGGTTTTAAGCCTGGCTCCCATTAGTGCCATTTGCCTTCTTTAGGTCTTGCGTGACTTTTAAACTGATCATGTTCCCCCAAAGTCATCTTTCCTCCACAATGCAGGGTCCCTTCAGCATAGTTTTCCATAACCCTGAAGCTCACCCAGACCTGTAGTCTACCAGATCTGATATAACCCCTTCTTGAGTGGTGGGGCCCAGTGCTGTACACTCTTGGAAGTGCAGGTGATCCGTGGATTATAGTGTGTCACAACAGCGTTTTCTGATTTAATTCTGTTTCTTTACCAGGAATTTCTAATACTTGATCTGGGTTTCTCATTACTACTGATCACTGTGCTGATGTTCCCATGGAACTATCCATCACAAACTCTGAATCCTGCTCCTGAAAAGCAGCAATCAGCTCAGGGCCCGTCATTTCAAATGTGAAACTGGGACTGTATTTCCTTTTAGGCACACCATTTTCCATTTACTTACACAGACAAACTGAAGAGGTTGAGACAGTTCAGAGAGGAAATTCAAAATAAGTGATGTATTAAAAATATTTGTCATTTATATATTAAAAGTTAAAAAAATACCACCAACAATAAAGAAGGTAAATCAGGCATTCTCATATACTCTGACTTCTAATACATGGGAAAGCCACAGCAGACTAAACCAAAGCCTAAAGAAAGAAAATATTTCCACAAAACTACATATAAGTAGCCAACCAGAATGCATTGCTAAGTTTGTAGCCGTGAGTATTCCTAGCAGAGTTAGATGCAAATATGAAAAATAAGAATATCAGTACCTATGCCAATTAAAAAACATGTCAGATAAAGGATACAACATTGTATGTTTTCAGGTTACGATGAAGTCTGAATTAGAGGACTAGGAAACATATTAGCCAACAATGTCCTTGCTGAAGTAGTGAATTACTCTGTATGTCCATGCTACAGGATTTAATCTGCTTTGGTTTCAGTCTATTTGGTATTAAGGAGAAGGGCACGTTGGCTGTACCAGAGACAGGGTAAGATATTTCTACAGTGATCTCATTGTGGTTTCTGCATCCCCAGGACAACTTTCTGACCTGCATGAAAAAGCTGTTCTACCCCTGTGTCCAGAATATAAGAGGAGGAAAGAATTTAATTAATTAGGAATAAAAAGGGAGCTTTCATTAAAAGTCATGAGGCAAAAGCTGTCCCCAGCCCCAGGAGACAGACATTTGGCGTGCTCTGGAGCAGACTCCTGTGAGTCAGCTGGCAGGAGAAACCCATGCAAACTGCGCGGCCACATCCTGCGCCTGGGGTGCTGCCGCGTGTCCTGTCACAGACCAAGAGAACCTGACCTCCATCCCATGCAAGGAATTCAAATCTCCTCTGCCCACAGCCTGTGGAAGGCACGATCCCTCTCTCTATGTGCACAGGACACCATTTGCAGGCTTCTTCACATGTTACTTTTGCTCCTTGCAGCCTTATTAAACACTGGCGGGTCCGGCCCTAAGGCATTTTAAACTTCCTGCACAAAGCACATATTTTACATCAACAAAGCCTTCACTTTCAGTTTGGAAATGCTGATGAGGCTAACATACTGATCATTTGCCTGCCGGGTTATTTTCTTACTTACCATATGCTGGCTGTGAAGTTTTTCCAGAAGGGTGTTGTCTGTGCCTTTGGGGAATCGACTCTCTTCATTCACCAAAGCCAGTAGACCCAGTTTCTAGAGCCAAACAAGAAACAGGCTTTTACAGTCAGTGAAAGTTCCAACAGCACAGCACCAAGCCAAGAGCTGGAGATCTGGACAGCACACTGAGCAATAACCCCTTAGTTATACCCAGCAAACCTCAAGCTGAAAGCCGAATTCTGGCCAGACAGCATGTTCAGCAAGGAGAACATAAAGTGGAGATTATTTATGAAAAAGAACCAAACCCAAACAAACAAACAAAACACACCCTACCCACCCACCCCCCACCAAAAAAAAAAAAATCACATTAAGGTTTTACTTAAACACTGCTCTCTGTGTAAAACTATGACACTGCCCCGAAGCTTACTCTCAACAGTGAGCAGAGTTGTGCTTTCTTGAGCTGGGACTATGGCTAGAAACATCTCATACTTTCCCACGTCACAATGGGAAGAGGATCTAAGCAGCTATCAGTTTTTAAAACCAGGAAGGCCCAGGGAAGGTCTCAAGGCAGTCAGCCATCCCCATAGTGATCCCTGGGGAGTGTCACAGGTAACTGCTCACCTTCTCGATGAGGTCCAGGCACTCTGCATTATCCATCCAGTCAATAGCTTCCCAGTTTATCCCTTCCCTGGTAATCAAGAACAAACAGAACAAAAATGTGAAATGCAAGATCCAGTGCCCTGAGGTACAGGAGAACAAAAAGGAGCTGAGCATGGCAGCTGTCCCAGAGCTCAAGATGATTTGCAGGAATTAGGCTTTGACAGGGCTGAGGAAAAAGAACAGGACACACAATGTCCTGCTAACACAAGGAGATGGGAGTAGGAGCCAGCTTTCCTTACCCATCACAGTGATTTAGACAGATGCTCACAGTCACCAAACAAATTCCACACCGAGCACTAAGAAATTGTAGTTGTTCTCAGTTGCTCTTCCAGGCACAATGAGCATCAGCTAAAGTGGTGGGTGATGATGGACAGTTTGGAAAGCAGGTCTGAAGCACAACTGCCAGGAGATTGAACCACAGTGCATGGCTCCACCAGAAGAAGACACAGGACCAACTTTTCAAGGAGAGTTTTGAAGAGGATGACACAGATAAGCTTTGGCCTGACATGCAGGAGACCTACAGGGTGGCCCTGCATCTTTCATAATGGGAGGTGATGTGTGTACCAAGTGTGCTTTGAAAATCACCCTTGAAATTCTGCAGATCTGTGCTGAATGTGTTTTTATCCTCTTTACCACCCTCTTACACTCCCATAATACACACAGTTTCTGTTTTCAGAATTCAGAGATGCCTGGGAAAAACCCTTGCTCAGGAATCCAAGGAAGGCTACAGGCTGTGTGTGAAGGTGCTCAGTGATGTTCTGGCACAGGCACCTTTCGGGGGAAGGCTAACATTTTGAAGACAGTGAAGTTGTTTATAAATGATTCAGCCTAGGCTTTATACTGTCAGGTTCAAAGCATTCAGAAACTTGTGGGCAACAGTTGGAAGCATCAAACTGGACTAATTTCTGAAGAATGGAAAGAACTATCTATGCCCCACAGGAAATAGAATATCTTACCCACTTAATGACCAAAAAAAATGTCAGTTCACAGTGTTTCTGACTTTTCAACAACGGATGTCAGAGAGGCTACACACTGTTACAAAAGACCCCTTGCATTCCTTCTAAGAGCTAGAAGTCCTTCCAGAATTGAAGGGAGCATAGTTTTCTGAAACAAATCAAATCACAAATGAATCAAGTTGTCTCTAGTGCCACAGACCTCTTGTCTAATTGAATGATGAAATACAGCACTACTTCCCAAACCTGAGGAAGCAGAGCTGATAACTGTGAAAGATGAGCTTTAATCACATCATCCTAGAATAACTTGATGAGTAGTCAATAATAAAATTTTCTCATTCTTTTCACGTTCAGCCACAGAACTTAAACTCCTATATAATCACCAGGAAAAGAAGTCTTTTGTCACCATGATGCCATTCTCAACACAAGCTTCCTGCAATGCTGGAACTGGCCTGAGAAGTGACTGCATAAATAGCCTTGCAGTTTTGCAATCTAGAATTTAATGAATTGCCTATTCAACCAGCTCCCTTTACAAGGCTGCTCTCATTTGCCCTCACTGACCCTATTCAATTGCTTCATTCAAAAACATAAAGGCTTCTGTTTCAGAGCAAGATCTGAAGTATTTGTCTAGCAGCCTTCTCTAGAAGCAGAAATACTCTAGAACATCGCAGGTAGTTCACAAAATACAATCCAGTATGAATCCCATAGAAGAGAAATAGCTGTGCAGAAGGCCCCATGCTCTTTAAGCTCAGGAACAGCCTGATTTACATCTTCTTGCTGAGGAAAAGAGCCCTTTCCATAGCATAGGAATCTCCAGAACAGCAAGAGCTGTCAGATACCTATCCATCTATGCTCAGGGACTTTACTTTTTGCACACCAAGATTCCACCTGCAAAACACCACCACCACCTTAGGTAGCTCATGACTGGAGTCAGTAAAAAGGTCAGCAACCATGTGTTCTAATGGAGCCAAGCCCAAAACCTTCCTGTTCAGCTGAGAGACAAAAGGGAATCTGGGCTTTCTAAATACTGCAAGGGAGAAAGCTTTTGCTTGGAGACAAGAGACCTACGCTGCCAAAGCATGTGGGCAGTGCTTATGGAGACACATCCAGAGTCAGGGTTGCACGAAGGCCCAGCTGCCTCTCTTGCCTTCGTGACAGGGACTGGGCAGCACAGAGAAGGAATGATGTCCTCCCTCCTACCACCCATAAAAACAACAGGGGGCCATGGCCTCCATTTGTCACCTGTTGTACTCCAGCTGCTCCAAGGAGAAGATGTGTTTGTTGAAATATTCCTGGAGCTTCTCATTTGCATAGTTAATGTTAAACTGCTCAAAACGATTCACCTGTGGGAAGAAACAAAGATTATAAAACTTAATGTTCTTTCCTCTGGGCTCTAGAAGAATCTACAACAGCGATGGGGAAGGTGGGATGCCAGGCCTGGGATAAAGCCAGAGAGCACAGAGGCAAGGCGTGTCTGATGGACATGTGGAGGACGGTATGGGTAAGCCCTCTAGGAGAATGGCTCTTGTAGGTCATGCAAGTTTAATTCAGTAGCCCTAGAGCGTAGTACAGGGTGCTAAAGACAATCATGTTCCTCATCTTTTTCGGAAGAAAGACATACATTCCCTAAGGGCTAGGTTGCTGGGCTTTCTCTTCTGTGAAATATCTGAGCAGTCACTACATGGCTGCTCAACATACATCCCTGATCAACTGCAGTCAGAAACACAGCACACAGGATTCTCAACACAAGGTGAAAGAGATGTAAGCAAACAAGAAGTGTGTAGGAGTTGGATGCTGAATTTGAATACAAGTTGAAAATTCAGTATTACCTAGGACAGCACATCTGCTTAGGCTCTGTGTCACAAACCAGACTGTGAACATCAGCCTACATCAATACAGGTAGCAGAAATGGGCAGCTAAACATACCTTCCTGCTCCTAGATGGAAGTGGCAGTGGAGAACTCCCAGAATGCCCTGCATTAACCCAAACAGGATATAAACCCACCAAAATTCCTTCCTATATGCACTGACATCTCCAAAACCAACCATGCAAAAGACAAAATCCTGACCTGAAAGTTCTCGAAGCCAAAGATATCCAGGATGCCCACAGACTTAAAGTTTTCTTTGCCTTTGATCTTTGTATTAATCTTGCTAATGAGCCATGAAAAACACTGGGAATACAGCGCCATTGAGAGGGAGTCCCTGGAGTCAGCTGCCTGTAAACGCAGAGAGAAAAAATGAGTCATGGGGAAAGGGAAAACATAAAGGCCACCACAAACCTCTGTGGGATTTCAGGTTTCTCCACTCCTCTTTAGATGTCTCTGTCTCTGTTCCTGGTTGTGCATGGTGCAGTATTTGTATGTGCAGTCAACATCCAAGTTTGCAACAGCCTGGCCACACACAGATGTTCCATGTACGACCTTTGGGTAACTGAACTTGAGAGGCTGAAGGAAGCAGCAAAATCCCTGACATCTTTTGGAACAAATGCAGGAGCAAGGACCCAACATCCCACACAATGACATAACCAAGTGTCAGAGGTGGGAAAAAAAACAACCAAAAAACTAACTTAAATTGTGATCACTAACAAGCAGCAGATAATTGGGTGTATGTGAGTGCATGGATGAATGTCTGAAATTGAACTTTTGAGATCTCAAGCAACAGCCTGCTCTAACAGGAATGGGCTGGTTGCAAGTTTTGATAATACTTGGACTAAACAAAAGTGGCATGCCCCAAATACTCCAGTTAATAAGGAGACATGAGATGGAACCACAGATCACGATGCTGATCACATGCTCTCCTTCTGCACTACTTAGAATGGAAAACCAGGGCTTAGGGTTCTGGAAAGAAGAGGAAGCCAAAAATAAGAGTTCCCATAAAGAAGACATGATCCCAGAGAGGAGAAAAAGGAGCCAGAAAAAAGACAGCAAAGCTCTTGACTGGAAGAAAGATGCTAGAAGTAGGGAAAGACGATGGAGATGTGGAGACATATGCCAGGGTATGCCCAAGGACCTTGACTGGTACTTCCCGAGACTGGTAACTGCAAGGAGCTACATAATACAAACCAACAAAACTTTCTGCATGGCCATCCTGGACAAACAGCAATCTTCCTGCTGGAAAAGGAAGCTGGCATCTAACAGACATAATGCTGAGAGGTGAGTGAGCAAGTATGTGAAATAATCCAGTAGACTGTAGATTATAAGTAAAAGCTATAACCTTGTCATTTCATAACTAAACTGCAGTACCTACATCAATTACAGGTTGTTTACTCTGTCCCACCTGTGACACAGGGTAATTCCTTCACGAGGCCTGACCAGCCTGACAAAGATCTTCTAAACGCACCCTCACCCCTTCACTTTTGCAAGCCTGAATAGCATGACTTCTACTGTTCTGCTTTGCCAACTGCCTCTGAATCCTCCCAGCCCCTCTCAGCAAGCTCTTGAAAGCCAGTCTGCAAGATCTTCCTTTCCACCAATGTCACTGTTTTCCTCCTCCTTTCTTTCCTGGGTAGTATCTCCTGTCCAGCAACTGAAAGCCTAGGACACACAGCAACCTCCTTTCTCCACAGAAGAGAACATTTTGAAGCATGGGCACACATGCCTTTTCTAGCTATTTCTTCTCTCCATCAGATCTGTCTTGTTAGTTGTGACTGAGACTGCCCTCAAGGCCATGCCTCCATAGCATCTCTGGCTGCACAGTAAGTTGGACTCAGTTTCCAGGAACAGGACCTCCCCACCCAGCTGTAAGCAAAGCCTCTTTCCCCACAATGTGGCTCAAATGAGAGGCTCAAAGGGTCCTTTCATCCTCCCAGCTTTGCTTGCCTTCAGGCCAGTTCATCCATTCAGTCCACTGAAATGTCAAAGCTCAGATGGGCAACAAGCCCGATACGCAATGAGAAATGCCTGGCAGCCCTAGCAATACATTCCTCCTGCAACGAGTGGGAACAGGTGGGCACACATGAGGGCTCAGGCAGGAACATTTATATTTATATTTACATTTATATTTACATTTACATTGCGCCTATTACCATCACCATGTTAATAAACCTTCTTTGGAACCACACTGCCCACTGTTCAGTGCAACAGGCTCATCGGGTGAAAGCAGCAGCTAAACAGCAGCATCTACTTGCTCTAACAATTCCCTTGCAGTCTTAGACTTCTCCAGGCTCCAAGCTCTAAAGTGTGGGGTCCAAGATGCACAAGTGTCGGGGGCAGCTATACTATCAGGGAAAGCTCTGTTTGGGGAGGCTGTAGCAAACCCTATTGTGCACTAATGCTCTGGACTCATGGAGCATCTTTGGCATTATTCATTATCCATCCTTGTGCACTGATATAGAAAGATGTAGCTTATTTAGGACAGACAGCTGAGCAGAGGAGTGGTGGTACTGGATACTGAAGATACCTACTACAGGCTGTAGGTTGAAAAATAACGGTCACACAATCTCATTGCAAAGAAAGGTCACAGACTGTGAAAGAAAGTTATTTCTTACAGGCAAAGCTTAGTTTGTGCTACATTAGCAGGCATTTTAACAGCAAGAAAAGAAATGACTATGCTGCGGAAATGAGCACTGTGGAGACTTCAGCCTGAATAGGGCATCCAGTTATAGGCACCCCACTTCTTGAAAGACATCAGAAAACGGAGACAGAAGAAGTTGTTTAGCCAATTACTTACAAGGAAACATTGGAGGAACTGGACTGTTCAGCTTAGAAAAGAGACCACATGAAAAACTTCACAGAAGTGGAAGCTTGTAAGGTAGACAGCTGGGGTGTCAAAGGTAATCTAAATATGAAGAAAATCTTTCCAACTCCAGACTCCACTGCAGATAGATCAGGATACTACTTAATGAGGCTATGAAATTCCTTCCATGGGAAATGTGAAGGAAAGTTAGACAGACATCTGTCAGAGAGAGCCTACTAAGAGAGAGCCTTCCAATTTCTCTGATAATGGAGGGGTTGGATCGATAACCCTCTGCAGTCTGTGCCAGCACAAGATTTCCACTACAGATGTTCGTTTTGCTACAACACAATGCTTATTCCATCCTAGTAAGATTATTCCTTGTTTCCTGGTGTCTTGCATTAATGACAGAAGATTTTCTACAGTGCATGGACCTAAAACACCAAGAGTGCCCTCAAGTGATCAGCAACACCACTAGTTAGTTAGTAGGCACGACACTGCCATGAACCACAGAGAAACTGAACTGATAAGCAGGACCGGGTTCAGCACCCAGTCTGGGTTCAGAAGATCAGAACTACATGTCAGTTTATTCGGTCCTCCTTTGTGGTGTGTGGTTACACAAAGACACCTCTGTGGGGTAACAGCCTATCCTCTGCCAGATGTTTTGTGGTAACTGCGTGCAAGCTTTTATCTCCCAGCAAATGCAGCCTAACCTGGGAGCTCTGCAAGGGAGAGGCGTGCGGTGCACACGTGCAACGGCCACGAAGCAGCTGGTGTACCTTCTGCATGACACGAGCACGACCGACTCCTGGCGAGCGAGGGCGACTTAAAACCAGCATTGTGTGTTGCCATTTGGTGAACTGAAGCTGTGAAGCCTCAGAAGTGGAGTCAGCACTGGGACCAGTGAGGCCAATAAGCTCCACTGCTCTGCAGTTACCAGCACTGGGACCTGAACTACCAATAGGAGGACAAAGTACTCAAGGACACAGCTGAGCACCTAGAGGGTATAAGAGGAATCTCAACACTTCAATGACTGATACAAGAGGGAGACAGGGGGCCTGGAAATGTAGAAGTGGAAGAAGCAGTAGTATACACTAGGACACTTACCTGCTCCACAGTGAGAGGGGAGCTGATCTCTTCCCCACGCAGAATCATAGACCTCTGTGTCAGTACTTCAGATAGCTGGAAGGCATCTAAGCCCAGGAGGTCGCTGGCAATGTTGAGCACTAATAACAAAAGAGGAGACACTTTTTTCTCCTGCATGGACCCCTGTCACTCAGAGGGGATCTGCATTCTGCCGCTCGGTGAGGAAATCCCAGGACAAGGCAAGTGACTGAGCCCCAGCACGAACTGCACTCCCTTTACTTCATTCTCCTTGGTAAACCCATAGCTGTAAGCTCACATAACCAGTCTTGAGGCAGGGTCAGCACCCGCTACGGGCCACAGTCAGACACTCATATAAGTCAGCCTTTCTGCTGACAACAGGAAGAGCAAAGCACTGTGTAAATCTCAGCACCAGCAAAATATTTATTGAATGAGAAGATATGTTTTCCTAAAGGCACAATAATGCAGTCTGAGCGTGGGATTGCTAAACTTGGATGTCAAGAAGACAGGCAATTAACTGAAGACTTGAAGCACTTGTGATGTGTATTGCTTCTGTCTGTTCAGGGATTCACTTTATCAGACCAGCTCAGACTCGGTAACTGTAACAAAGCACACAGGAGCAGATGCTTCACAGGAAGATGTGGGAAAGTCTTTTATCTCTAACTCCCTGTTCTATTGCTTCCTGCTCTTTCAACACAGATGAGAAACTGTGAGACTGGAGGCTCAGCCTGAGAGTACACAGGAGGACAAATGGATCACAGGGCCCCAGCACCACTAAATCCTGCTGGTATTTTGGCATCCTGTGCATCCTGGTACATCCATGCATCCTCTGGCAATGCTTTTGCAGGGTTAAACTGCAGGGAATCTGCTGGCAAACGCACTGCACACCAGCACAGCCAAGGGAGAAAAGACAACAGCATGAGCTTCACTGGGGGCCTTATGGGGCTTTGCATGATCTACCATGTTGCTTGTGTCCCACTTACCTGCTTTTGTTGTAATCTGGGCCCCTCCAGCTGTCATGAACTCCACATTTCCCAGATGAAGCGTGCCAGAAAGAAGTTTGAAGATGTCTCTGATTTCCTCAGTGCTGAAGTCCACCACCTTCATGGCAGTCTACGCAAAACCATACAGATAATGCTGGCTGTACATACAGCCACAGTACAACTGCCACACTCATGTCCATAAAAAATATAAAAGTCATTGTGAATCAAAGTGAAACTGGGGAGGGCACAGCCCCTCCCACAGCTATACATCTGTCAACGACCTTGGTCTCCCGTTATCTCCTTCATTTACCCTATCCTCATCTTAGGCAGGTGGGCAATTGCCCTATCCTCAAACTGGATTTTGCTGCTGCTGTTGCCTGTTTCTCACAGAAAGAACACATTTGTCTGTCCCTGTGTGAGGAAATTGTTCCCTGACCACCAACAGTACTGGTTACAGAGGTCACTGGACTGCTTCCACATTCTGCCTTACTGTCTTCCCTGAAGGACAGATCCATATAACATACTTCATTTACTCTGGCTTACAGTAGTAGATTTGTGCAGCAAGATTTAAAACCAGACTTTCAGCATTAACCTTTCAGAAGGTTAGAAACAGGTTACCAGATAATGAAGAGGCATGGCACATTCCCTCTGTCTTAGTGCCTGCATGCAAGGCAGGGTTCTTGGCAATAAACTGATTTTGAGGAGTAGGACCTAATTCTCATGTATTCACCCTGCCAGGGTTCTAGTTCCCTTCTTTCCTGCAGGCCCATCCTCAGCTGAAACCATTGAAACCTCTGTCACACAGGAGATATTTCCTTCCCATAAATCACACCTAAGCAGGAGCTATTTAAATCCTGACCTCTGGCACCTTGCCTATCTGGTTTCACCTACATTATCAAAGCTCTCAGGCTGATAACCATGAATTGCGTATTCATCCTGCTAAACCCATAACTTCTGGTAATGTTACAGACATCTATTGAAATCTGTGTGGTATTTCAGAACATGCCACTTGCACAGCGATACAACTGTACCAGACCATTTCTGTAGAACATTACCTTCAGACCAAGATATTCCCTTTCTAATGGTCAGTGTGAGGTTTCCTTCATCAGGTCATCTAGAGGGTTCCCAGGAACCAATATGTGGTGGGAGGTAGGGTTTGTGCTCGCCAAAGGTTCCATCATTCTCAACTATTATTCATCCTCGACTATTTCCTAAACTCCCACATTTCTGTACACTAAAACCACTCATTGAGCCTTATTTTTACCATAAACAGGTACAGCCAAGTTTCAGACTTCTTGAACACCAAATTTTGGCTTAGGGCAAACAAATTCTTCCTGTGAGATCTAGATCCTGCAGCACATTTAGCCCATGAGATTGTACCCAGAAGTTCAGGAGAAATTAGGGCAGGACTCACCATGACTTTACTGAACATCTCTACATCATTCAAGTTCTCATCAGTCACACAACCAGACTGGTTCAAATAGTGGTACGTCTCTGGCCCAGAGAGGCAGAGGCTCTCTGCAACAGATGAGGAAGAGGAGAAAGACAACAATTTGTTTAGCAATCAGCCTTTTCATTCTGTGCTCTTGGTCCCCAAAACCAGTATGTATGTTTACTACAGGGAGAGTCCATCTGAACAGATTCCACATCCCTCAAAAGGCACACCTAGTCAGTGAATGCACTGGAGAAGAGGAAGATGAGGGTGTGCAGTAACTAAGCTTGCAGATGGTATGCAAAACAATTTAGAACACTCAAATCCCAAGCTGAAGAGTCACAGAAAAATATTTCAATACTGAATTGACTCAGAAAAAACCACAAAAAAACCAAAACCCAAACAAACAAAAGATGAAATTCAATCTCAAAGTTTACAGAAAAAATAGTCTTAATTATACACATACAGTAGTGACTTCTAAATTAGGTATCACCACTTGAGACAGAGTTCAGAGTGTCACAGTAGGATGTTTGAAGACATCATCTCAATGCTGAGCAGCAGTCAAAAACTGCACAATCCAGTTCCTTCCGCTTTAGAAGGAACACAGAACTAAACATAAACCCAGAATTAGACTTCTGTACATATCTGTAGCACAGCCACATCTTAAATACTATCTGCAGGTATGATCCCCTGTTTTGAAAAGGATAGAGGAAAACTAAAAGATCCATGGACAAAGGAGACAAGGATTCTCAAGAGACAGAAACACAGTACAGATGGGGGAAGTAAAGCAGCCTGGAACATCTGCTTGGAAAGGGAGATGGGGAAGAATAGTGGAGTTCTGCTGAAGAGAATAATCTGGTTTGCATGCTTTCCCTAAGTACTTGCTGATAACCATGGTCCTCAATGTTTCCCTTGGCTTTAGATGGAACTCTGTATTCACCCGCATGGCCGTTCCTGCATGAACTCCCTAGAACTGAAGCCCTACTTCCTTCCACTCTACCAGGCCCAGTTCTGGTTATTCTAACACACATTGAACAAAGGCATAAAGAAGTTCCCCAGTCGCTCAAAACCACACTGCAACTGTTAACATGTTCCTGTCCATAAATCTGATCTCTTCAGCAAGACCATCAGTGCTTCGTTATACATCAACTACCTTAAATATCTGTGCTCAGGATGACTTACACCTACTGGACTGGAAAGAAGACAAAGCTATATCTCAGAAAATGAACTTACCTTTCTGCTCCCCGCTCACACCCGCTAGCAGAGCATAGAAGATGTGGTAATTCCTCTCTCCAGGATTCTGGTGCACCACTCTGTTCTGAAACAAAGAATACAGGAGTAGCCAGTAGGGAGGGATCAAACTTGAGTTTGCAAAGTCAAAGAAAAGATTAGGATACAGGTAAATCTCCAGGGCCAATGCACAAGAGGGACTCCTTCCAGTTTAGTGACGGCGTTGTCTAAACAAGATCTACATCAAGACCTTGTCATGTGTGGCTGTGCAACTGTGCACATACAGATTTCTCTGAGCTCAGACAGAGCACACATGGACAAACTGAACATTATTGGTTCTGGCCCTCAGTGAGCTCCTGAGTCCAAAGTAAATGACATCAGAGCAGAGACATCTGTATTTGGAGTTGTACTCCCATGTCCCTCTCTATGCAACTGAGTTTCCAGGTGGTTATTCTCTCTTCCTTTCCCCTTATGAGTCTATGATTCATGAACAGCTGTAACTTGGAAGTCTCTGTAATTCATAGCATTTTCAAAGACAGGAGAACGGGCTCTGATAGATTCAGAACAACATTGTTCCCCTACCATCGTCTTCCTCAGCTGGGACAGTTGCAGTAGTAATGCCTAAAGAGATAATAGCTACATGCTGTGACAAAGGATGCATCACCCAGGAGATCTGGCACTGCCCCACCATAGCATGAGGAGAAGGCTCACACAGCAGGCAGCAGTGGTGGCACCTACCTTTTCCAGTAAATCTGAACAGCATGTTAAGGAGAAAACATTCAAATAACATCTGCACAGATCTCCTGACAACTGGCAAAGAATCTTCTAGACTCGCTGGGATGAATCCTGTAACAAGCACCAAATCATTAAATAGCTGTCACTTTGCAAAGTGGCAAAGAGCTGTCTCAAACATCATCTTGGATCCTCCCCACTACTCCTTGTCCAAGGAGATACTATGTGCCCACGAGATATTTAAAAAGGCAGGGTCAGATAAAACACAGGACTTTCACAATGGTGAGGTAACTTAACAAAGGATGAGCCACAATAGGGACACCTGGAAAGATTAGACAGGCCACTCTGATCTGGAAGTCTGTATTGCACACAGCAAGTCTTGCATCATCTCTCATTGCTTCTGCAAGGGACCAGGGTCTGTAATCTACCCACAGCACAAAGAGCAGAGACTAAACAAGCCAAGCCTGCTATTTATGACAGTAGTAAATTCATCTGGCTTTGACTCCAGTGGAAACTGGTGTGGTCTGCAGTCATCAGCAGCTGTGAATACCAACATCAAGAAACGTAGTCAAGGGCAGATTTAGCTGCTTCATGTAGACAAAAAAATGGTCAAAGCCTTTGGGAGAGGGATACATGGGCACACAGGGAAGAAAGTGGTCATGGCACAACGTAATTCAACCATGTCTGGTCTTCCCTGTCCTGGCTGTCACTGGAATGTGCTCCACAGGGGTGTGGTCATAGCACCAAGCCTGTCAGAGTTCAAAGAGTGTCTGGATGATGCTCAGTCATATGGTTTAGTTTTAGGTAGTCCTGCAGGGAGTTGGACTCAATGATGCTTATAGATGTCTTGCAAACTGAGGCATTTTATGATTAGGAGTTCCAAGGTCCACTGGGATGGGCAGCACAAAACAGGGAGTCCTAAGCAGCCCTCTAAATTCCTGTTCTTCTCTGCATCCAAATATTGTGCAGAATATATTGATTCTTAGCTTTTCTACGCTTTTCTAAGTGATTAATTCATTGGCAGAGATAACATAAGGGAAAAATCGTCTGGGAAAAACAGGATGCAGTCAACATGAGGGATCTTCCTAGGTAGCAAATTCTAGGGATTTACCCATCAGGTGTTGTGATCACCAAAGTGAAAAATCAAACTATGCTCCTACCTAGTGTAGTACCCTAGACAAAAGGTTTTCAGAGTTAAGTGCTGCAGAGCCAGAAAACAAACACTTCCTCTCTCTCCTTAAGTTTTCCCACCATTATAAACTGGCTTTGAGAAACTGTGATGAGGGATTTCCTGACCCACCCTGAGCTCTTCCTCATCTTCCCTCACTCCATCCATTTGTGAGGCACTGAAGAAAAGGATACAGTCGGTTACTCGTCCTCCCTGGATGTGTCCGTGTTGAGAGAAGTGCAGCTGGATGAACTTGCCGAAACGGCTGGAGTTGTTGTTATAAACTGTCTTGGCATTTCCAAAGGCCTCCAGAATGGGGCTGCAGAAGGGAGGCAATGAAGATAGCATTGGTGATTTGATACCGTTACAACAAAGCACGTGCCCAACCCTTTGCCATTGGCACAGCGTGCACTGCCACGTGAGATTAATTTCTTACAGCACCAGACCGGACAAGCAGGAAGAGCTCAAGGGCAAGGAAGGATGGCAAGAGTAATTTAACACACTGCTGGATAAATTTTAAACCTTTGGGATTGGAGTTAATTAAATCAGCCCCCAATCAGCATGGGCAGCTGGCGTTCACGCTGCCGAGGGCATTCCCCACCGATGTGGCTTCAGGAAATGAAAGGCAGCGAGACACAGTCAGGTTGCATGCTTAACACAGCAGCATCCCATGAAACGGGCTGGGGGGGTTTCTTGGAAGCATCAGACATCTCTAGGGCAAACACTCTGTAGCTTTAAACCACATACTCCTTTGTTTCTGTTTTTACCTTTGAAGAGAAGACACTATAAACCAGCTCTTAAACTTGCAGGTAGATGTTTTCAAACTAACAGACAAACACAGTAAGAAACTGATGAGTTTGGTACTGAGATTTGACACTGGAACACACAAACTCTGTTTTGTTACTTAAATCTTGCTTAGGTTGATACAAACCACGTGGTGAAGGGAATACACACACATTACAGTTTTGAAAACTTTGTTCTGAGAGTGCCACATCATCAGCTTCGGGGGAAAAAATGTTGAAAAAAACCCCTACCACCAAACTTCAGACAAGCGACAAAGAATTTTGTCTCCTGGTCACCTTCCTGTCTTCAGGAGGTTCGTTCAACATGGAAAACAGTGAGATGAAATGCACCTTGGTTCTTGCTCCACAGAACAGTACAGGGGAAAAGCCTAAACCATTCAAACTGAAAGCTGACACTCTGAAGCCAGGATTAAAATAGTCATTTTTGCAATTTAGCCAATTCTAAAATAATCCAAAGGGCTGACAAGAAAGGAGTCATGAAGATGCTACAAGAACTTTATGTGATCATGTTTAATTTTAAAACATACATAATTTTAAACAAAATTAATTGCCATTATTACCCTGAGAAATAGTGGCTTTTTAAACATCTCCATCAATTGAATGGGCAGTTCCACTGGAGGCAGGGGCAGATAGAGGATTATTCAGGAGTTAATAATTAGAACATGTCAAATAACCTCAACTAGAGATACCACTGGAGTTTGCTGAAAGCTTCAGGCCTTGCAAGTGTTAGCTAAGAGCCAGGGTTGTAGGAAAGGCCCCAAAAACTTCAAAAAACTTCAGGCAGTATTTTCCTAATATCTCAAATGAAAATATCACTTTAAAGAAACAAAAATATGTAAATGAAGCTGCCCTGTTATAATGCATTACAGCCACAGAAATGCCAGTCACAGACATCTCTGTGCACAGATCAGGAGGTAAGTTCCTTGCCCTGGAGAATTTTAACTCCAAGACCTACTCCTCCGAACCAAGTATGTAAACAAGGACACTGCACAGGGATACCTCAGTGAGCACACCAATGCCACAAAAATTAATGGGACAAGCAGGGAAAAGGAGGCCAGTTTTATGTTATGCAACCACCAAAGCTGCAGCGAGAGCGCAGCAACTAACCCACCAATCTTTATGGCTCTAAGTCATGTTAAATTAGATAAGTAAAGCAACAGGAAGTATCTTTACAGCTTAGTTCATGTGCACGTGAGTGCATAAGTCTTTCAGGGATGGGGTGGGGAGGAAACAGGCGTGAGTGTGTCTGAGGCTGGCAGCATCTTCAGGGCAGGAGGGTGAGTGACCTGACACAGCCAGCAATAGGGACCAGTTTCAGGAAGGCAACAGAAAGCAAAGCCTGGGGTTTGGAAACTCTGTACCATACACAGCTTTGGGATTCAGATGCATAGTTGAAGACAAAAATGAAGATTCAAAGGTTAGAAGGATGAATAAAAGGAAAGGTGACTATGCTGTCAGCAACACCACCTTGCTTTAGAGCCAAGCAAGCAAGAAAAAAGCCAAGAGGGAAGTTAGCAGCATTTTTAATGGACTGATTCCCAAGGAAAACAGACCAAATGAGAAGTGCCAAGGGAGTTTTCAGAGCTGGATTTCTGAGAAATATACCAAGCATGAACGTTACAACACACAAGCAAATGATAGAAAGCTGATGTAATGTTTTGTTTATAATGGTGTCTGAAACAGAGAAAGAATCCAGCATGATTCCTTGGTAAGCACTGGGTGCAGGGATGAAAACCTGCCATAAGCTGACCCAAAGAGGGCCTCTGGCAGAGCGAGTGAAGCTGAACCGCAAACATATGAGGTAGACTCATGAGGAGAGGCAGAAGCTTCTGGCTCCAGGCCAGGTCTTCAGCTTCTCTTCTTCAGGCAAAAGGTGACAAATCAAATGCTCTCACACTTGCCTTGCAATGGCTCAGGTTGCACTAGAGATGTACACAAAATGGGTCATGAGCTCCTACTCTACCTCACAGCTGTGGGATCCCGCAGACTCAGGAATCACCTACCTACCACTGGAAGCTTTCTGGTTCACAGTCAAGTTACCACTTAACCGCTAAGCAGGCTTGAGCCTTCTAAGCTGCTTGCCTTAAAGCAGATTTTGCAGATCTTGAGTCATGACTGCACCGTGCTTAAGAGCTTTTTCCAATTTTCCACATCCCTGGTAACATCTGTGCACCTGCAAAGGATAAATCATCCGGCAACGGTTTCTCGAGCACCAAGTCCAAAGGCAGCAGCAACCCTTCCACTGAATGCTGCTCTGCTTTAAGGAGCCTCAAAACTGCAGTGCTCTTGGAGCTACCACCACATGCAGTTAGACACTGCGTGGTGACCCACAGGACCACATGCAGTTAGAAACTGCATGTCTGCTTTATCTATTTTCACCACGATCGCTGGCAAAGCTCTGAGTCATCACCTTATAGGAAATATTCCTTCTCTCTACTTTCTGGGCCCTCAAATACACCACTTGCTTGAGGGTCACTTTTACACTGACAGTTCAAAGATTTCAGCCTATAACACAACTAGGTCCTGTCGCAGGCATCTGATTTACTCCTCTGGAGGTTTCTGCAACTATCCCAGGTTCCAACTGGAACTGACCTGCAGCCTCACCCTTGGCAGTACTGAACTGCAAGACCCCAGCAAGTTCCTCCAGGCACAGGTCTTGTGTTAGGAAGCATTTAAGTTATTAAATAGAATTCAGGTGTTAAGACAAAGGAGGACCTGAGCAACAAAACATACTTAAATAAACATCTTTCCTCTTTCTTCCCAAGGCTTAATGGAAAGCCAAACACTGATTGTCCTCCTTTTCTCAGCCTCAGCTTCCATTTTACCGGGGGTTACACCCAGCCCCTTGCAACTCCCCACACAGGCAGTGCAGAAAGTCGCATACCAGGCTGTTCCTTTCTACCACTCTTTGCTTCCTCATTTTGTCTGCTGCTCTTTGCCTCTTATTGGTCTTCCTCATCTTCACTTTGCTTCTTCGTGTTTTCCTGACAATTCTTTTCTCAGTGTCCCTGCTCCAATGCAATTCATCCATGGGCTATGGGTGTCCCTGCCCTGGCATGGGTCACAGTCCCTCAGAGGTATCAGGACCTCCTCAGGGACAAAGAACTCCCCAACAGAGCACAGTTTCTTTCCCAAAATGTCTGACCTGAGCACCATACGCTTCCCTGCCTGCCTAACACCTTGGCAAGGGTTTGGTAGGTGCCAGCTCCAGCTGGGACAGCTCCGACCAGCCTGGAGCCTCCTTGCACACAGGCCCTGATGCAGTCCCCAGCAAATCTCCTCACTCATACCCCTCTCAGCTCTCACGGACGTTTCTCTATGAAATGTTTGCCTGGACAGCAAGTGAGCTGCAAGGTGACCCACAGGACCTCTGAGGCAAGACATACTGGTGGCCTGAAACAAATGGAGGCTGAGGAAAACCAGGAGCTATAGGAGGAGATCAGGAGTCCAAGCATGGCAGAGACTCGTCACAAGCACAGCCACAACCAAGAGCTGTAGGAGACAGGGTGAGCTCAGACAGCCAGGGGGTATTACTCATGTCCCCTCCAGCCACTGCCACGAGAGATTTAAAGCTTGCAAGAGGGACTGCATAATGATGTGTGGGTACGGGGGGTGAGTTACTGAAGGAAGGAGAAATCCCAGCCTTGGCTGGAGGATTAATTCTCCAGTTGCCAAGCACACCCGCACTGCTATTGGAAAGAAGCCTAATTCATCCACAGGCAGCTCGGAGAGCAGCCAACATCAGGTGTCCCAGCAAGACCTCCACATTTCCCTGACATATCATGGTTCAGCTGCATGATCCTCACTGCCCAGGTTCAGCTCCATCCATGGCCCAGCTGCCCAGAAGGCAGTGTCCCCACCAAAGGCAGCACACCCACATCTGCAGGGATGGGACCCCGTGCACCCATGAGGATGACTGTACCTGCTTTCCAGGATGGCTTCCTCCACATGAGTGCTCTTTTCAGATGCAGGGGCTCCAAGGGAGGTCTGGCTCATGGCTGACAGAAATTTCAGCAGTAACTTGGTGCTCTCAGTCTTTCCAGCTCCACTTTCTCCGCTGTTGAGAAAAAGCCCACACATTTCATTGACAAACCCAGGGTGACCATCCCACCCACGTCAGCAAAGAGATCTCCACAAACACACACATAGCTGTGGCAAGCAGGGACCAGGCAAAGGGTAGGGAGGATGTGTGGATATTTATGCAGATGTCATTGCAAACAGAGCAGCAGGAGCAAGGCATGTAATGCAGTCAGGGAGTAGCCGGTTCTCCCATTTCTAACCTTATCAGAACACACTGGCTGTCATGACGCTTCCACAAGCAGCAGTAGCACTCATTAGCGGTGGCGAAGATATGGGGAGGCAGCTCACCCAGGCGGTGCTGTCTGTACAGGTCTATGGCATCCACACTGTACAGACCAGGGATGGGTTTGTAGGGATTTACTGATGCCAAGATGGAACCAATGTTTGTCTAGGGGGAGAAAACAAAACACAGCAAGGAAATAAAAGCTCCTGGAAAAAAAAAAAAAAAAACCAAAACACAACAAACCTGACCCCTGAAATAACTCATGGTTAAGGGAGAAAGCTGGAATGGGGAAGCTGGGCTTCAGCAGAGAGGTCCCCAGATTGGCAAAGAACCTCAAACCTCAGGGCAAGGGCTGCATGACTGGGTATGGATGGGACAGTTTTAATTTTGCTGTTTTACAATAATGTGATCAGAGTGTCTTGTCTTTACTAAATTACACTTACACAATTTAAAAACATGAAGCCATCTTCATACCCAGCTACCCTGCAGTGTGCTTTAAGCCAAAAAGCAGAGCCAGGATGGAGGGAGCATCAGGATGTACCCTCAATGTCCCTAGCTGCAGTCTTAAGCAGAGGGGGCTTGGCAGGGCTCAAGCACATCCTCAACAAAGAAGTGGGAGAGACAGACCCCCACACATGTACAAAGAGCCACTAAAGCGCAGCATTTTTCTTCTGCTGAAAAATGCTGTTCAGAGCAGCTTAAATCATTGGGTAAGCCAAATCAAAATTGACAGCTGAAGATGAAGCTCAGGATTTCAAGTCAAAACATTTCTACATTTTCTAAACATTTTCTTTTGAAAATATGTATTTTGAAAATCTCACACTTTGAGAAAAGAGTCAGCAAGGTTTAAAAATAAAATACTTGAAGCCTAATATTTCATTTCAAACTTATCCTTTTCTGAAGACAGAAGGAAATTAGTTTTGCTTTTTGGGGCATGACTTTTTCGGTTCAGCCAACCAGCTCAAATCCAGTTATTCTCAGAGCTGCAGTTCAGAGCAATGGTGCCACCTCTCTCCTAACAATGGCTTTGTGATATGGTCAACATCCAGCTTAAATCCCGCTGCTGGTACGGTGGCCTCCCTCACAAGGACATCTCGGGCTGCTGTACTCCAGGAATATCCTTCTCAGCAGGGGTGACAGAGGACACACTTAGATTACTGCAGTAGGTGCCAAGCTTTGTGGCCAGGGACAACATCTAGTAATACTTCCAAACCATGAACTACGAGTCACCACAACGGTACACAAGGATTTGCGTGCATCCATTGGCGAAGCTGGAAGTGAAACACTTGATGACAAGAAAGAAGCGAGCTTTCTCCCTGCCTAATGAAATCTGGGGCCATACTGCAATGCCAAGCTCTGAAGCCAGACTCGTAAGATGCTGTAGTCATGAAAATATTGAAGACTCATTTATTAAAGCAGCAGTCAAGAACCGCTGGGGAAAACGCCCAAACCCAACACATCTCCTAGGGCTAATTGCATTATCAGTACAGACAGGCTAGCATGGAACGAGTCCTAAGGACCCTCTGGCATGGACTTCTGTGGCCA
Source organism: Gallinula chloropus (assembly GCF_964237585.1). Classification (NCBI taxonomy): domain Eukaryota; kingdom Metazoa; phylum Chordata; class Aves; order Gruiformes; family Rallidae; genus Gallinula; species Gallinula chloropus. The sequence goes on along the minus strand of NC_140090.1, from coordinate 17,716,376 downwards.
GAAATGTAATTCATTGGTGATGAAAGCAATAAGCAAGCAGATGATCTTTGGCAAGACAGGTGGGAGGAAATAGGAAAGCACTGAGAGAGAAACATGGATCAGGAAAAAGCACTGTACAAGCAGTTCAGCAACAGACATTGTCCAGCAACCGCAAGACAGAGATGTCCACCCTAACATTCCCCCACACCTTCACACCATTTTTTCCTCTCAGATGTTTCATTCTGCATTTCTCACTCTAGTTTCAGTTCTCCAAGGAACAAAGACCTCTGCAGATCTTCTTCCTCTACAGCCATCTCTTTCAAAGGTGGTTCTAGGAAACTTTTCCATCTCACAGTTGCAGTCTGCTGCTATCCTGAAGTGCCATACTGATTATTTCTATCCACAATTTTTAATAGCAGTAGTATCTGTGCATCAACCATGTACATACCAGCCACTCTGTTTGCAAGGAGTTACCATCTCTAGAGAACTCTATAGAGTGAGACAAGCCACACATGACATCTACATCTCAATACAGGAGATCCTACTTGGGTAGTTAGACATGGCAGAGCTAGGGACAGGACAAAATGTGGCAGTACAGCTCCTGGCTCATTTATAGTTCAGTCACACAATGTTGGGTCTGCTTTTATTAAGGGATACAAGAATTGCAGGAATGAAGGGGGATGATGCACTCCTAAAAACTGTAGGCTGTTGTTTGTTCACATAACTTCCTTAAACAGTATTTTGTAGCCACCCTTTAAGTACTGGAACATGGTGATGAAGTCTCCCCACTAAGCCTTCTTTTCTCAAGGATCAAACTTGATTCTCTCAGCTGCTCCTCATATGTCAAGTTTCCCAGTCCTTTCATCATCTTCATGGCCCTTCTCCAGACCCTCTCCAGCCTCTCCACATCTTTTTTGTGTAGCAGGGACCAAAACTGAGGACAATATTCCAGGTGTGGCCTGAAAAGCATCAAGTAGAGTGGGATAATGACTCCTTTATCTCTGCTGGTGATGCCCCTGTTGATGCAACCCAGCATCCTGTTGGCCACCTTTGTCGCAGCAGCACGCTGTTCACTCGTATTGAGGTTGCTGTGCACCAGGAACCACAGGACCCTTTCCACAGAACTGCTCTCCAGGCAGGTGGATCCCAGTCCATGCTGCGCTCTTGGATGATATTTTTTCAGGTACAAGACCATACATTCATCCTTGTTGAACTTCATAAGGCTCTTGTCAGCCCACTCTTCCAGCCTATCCAGGTCTTCCTGCAGGGTGTGTCTCTCTTACAAAGCATCTGCTTGCCCACTCAGTTCAGTATCACCTGCAGATTTCATCAGGCTGCACTTGATCCCATTGTCCACCACCCTCTGACTGAAATGCATCAAAAGGATCCCTTTCAGGAGCTCATGGCAGGGTGCCTCCAGGCATGCAGCTGAGAACCACACTGCCCTTTGTCACAGCACTCATCCACTTCACATTTTCAACTTTCCATTCTTTCATTAAATGATTTTTATTGTTTATTATTATTTTTAATACTAGTTACCGATGTTCCAGGTTGCCCACTCCTCCTGGTCAATTTGTGCTCCAGAAAATGGTATTTATCTGTTTCTGAGCTCTCCTATTACCTTCCAATAATTTTTGGCTCTGAATGACAGGCATAACTCCTCTCAATACATCATCTGCCACCTTAGCCTACTACGTTCTATCCATGGGCACTGCTGAGGATGGTATTAACAAACTCAAGTCCTGTAACATTCACTCTCAGATCACTGCAAGTCCTCAGGCACTACAGCCAACATTCCCAATTTGTGCTCAGCTGTGGCTGGGCTATGGCAAAAGCCAGTAGTCAGTGACAAGGTAACTGCAATATGAACACCTGTACTGCAGTAATGCAAAAAAGCACTTGTATGGCTTGGTGTGCTCCAGGTCAGACTTTGTGCAAGCATACACGCAGATACAGTCCCACTCAAGGAGGGGCTTATGATCCTCCACGGAGGGGCTCCTCCCAGTGCTGACCATGTTACAGAAGTCATAAATCTCAAAAAAACCCAGATCTGAAGTGTACAGCTGACATTCATGTGCCACACACAGGCAAAAGATGACATTATATTTAATCTTTAACACCTTTACACGCAGATGGAGTATTGTTATTTCACTGACAGTGAAAAAGGAGAAGGCATGACATAGCAGAGCTAGAGGAAAGGCTGCTGTGACGCTGTCACAGCGCTGGTGGCGTGGCATTCCTGGCACAGGGAGCAGACTGAAAAGGGGGAGAATCCTGCCTCACAGTTCAAAGCCTGAGGAAACAAGAGGAATGTACCCTAATGGGTGAAGAGCAGCATGAATGCATTGGACATGTCAAACAGAGGTCAGAGGAGCCACAAGGACAACGGCCATCAAAAGAGTCCATGCACGTGGGTACTGCCGCAGGGGCACAGGGCTGTGCTGTCAGACAACAGGCAAGGGGGTCTACAGCAACAAAGAGAGAACAGGCAGTGTCCTCCGCATCCCAGTGTGGGAGGTGGCTCAGAAACGGGGTCACTTTATTGATCATTTCCTGGAATACAGGTGCGTATGGTTTGGTTGCCTTGGTAACAGTTGCCATGCAGCACAGATAGAGATTTACATTTTTCCTGTCATAATCTGAAAAACTCTGGGTGTGCATAGCATGGCCAAGCAAGGGAAGGCAGTCTTTGTAATGTATCCTCCTTGTCCTCTCCATGTCTCCACAGAGCACGCCACTATCCTGGCACTCTGGGGATGCCTCATCCCAGGTGTGTCTTCCCTCACAGGTCCCCTTCCTGACACTTGCCTCCTTCCTGAGGGCCCAAGAGGGAAATCAGGAGGTGCTCTGAGTATTCATCTGTACAATGAGAACAGAGCAACTCAAAAAAAGCACAACTGCACATAAACGCAGAAGAAACAGGCAGCAAGTTTGCTTTCCTAGCTTTGTCAAGCAGTAGCTTCATCCAGATTGGGAGGGTACTCAGCAACTACCTGTGTACACTGCACTTCCCAGTTTGCTTGGTCGTATAAACCTCTGAACAGCAATAATGGGGAACATGGGGATCGCGGAGGCCAGCTTGTAAAACACAGATGGTCACGGAGGACAGAGAGCTGCACAACTACCACAGAAGAAGTTTTTCTATAAATGCTAAGAGTTCCCTCTGGTAGAGGTAGGATCTCACAGGACTGATGGAGTTTGCAAGGCAGAAAAAAGCCCTCCATTTCTATCCACATGAAACAATGCTCCAGAAACAATGCTAAAATCAGTATTTCACATGCAAAGTGGGCAGCCCTGAAGCTAAACAAAAACCACTGGCCAGAAGGGACATGACCCAGCTTAGCACTTACATAGATGTTACCCTGTTGGTAGCGCTGGTGCAGGTTAAGCAGGATGGCAGCTTCATGCAGATCTCCCAGCATGGACATATCTTCTACCCCATCAACGCTGGTCTGGTGCATCGGCAAGACCTTTTCTCTGGAAAGGGAGGCCTTGGGGTACTGGAATACCTGGAAGAATGGAAAGGAGGACAAATAAGCTCATGACACCTGGGCACATGGTCTAATTTCCCACTGGAAAGATGCCCAGCCCTTTCCACAGCTTTATACTTCAACACTGGAAAAGCAAATGAATGAGGCACAGATCTGCTCCCTGTTTTTATAGTTATTCTTCTGTTCCTACCTATTTGAGCTCTCTGGCCAGAAGCCATACAGCATTCTTTTGCTATAGAGTCAATCTCTCACCTTCACTATTGACATGGAAGCTACTTGATCTTTACCAAAGTCCCTTCAGCAGAAGCAGAGCACCAGCTTCCAGCTGCACTAGGCTGGACAGGTATTATACACTGAGCTCACGACCAACTAATGAAGGCAGCTGCTCTCAAGAGACCAGGAACAGTCTGTCATGAAAACATAGGTGGGATCATTCACATCCCTGACTGTGGGGAGGTCAAGGAAAAGCTTATTCACCTTCCAGGTTTGGCCCTGCACTCTCCACCAGAGCAGCCAGAATATGTCTGGGAGAGGGTGCTATGTCAAGGGCAAAGGAAAGCAAAGCAGATGAGAAGTCAAATATAGTATTGACTCCTGTATGCATGCTGGCATGCATATCTCTGATGACATTTCCAAAGCATTTGCACAGTCACTGCCATTAACTTTTACCACTGCCCTGAGAAGTGCCCTCTTCTCCCTCTATGCAGTTGCACTCTTTTTGTCTAAACTGCTGAATCCTTCTTCCTGCTAGAGCCTTCTCCTCCTCACTAACCCACTCTTGAGCTATCAGGTCATCTTCTTCACCCCCTTTCAACACAGATGAGATTATGTGACTGTTACCCTCCACCATAGCCACGTCCCAGCCCTCCTTTCCTCCTCCTCAAGCACGATGCTGGCATTTCACAAAAGTTATTTCCGTTGCTTCCCACTCCTGGATTCAACCACCTCCCATCCTGCATCCTAAACTGCACTAGATGGTAAAACCCAGCACAGATAGATGAGAGACTTCAAACAGGTGGCCTGGAGAAGGCACCTGTCCCGCAGTAACCCTTCCAAAGAAACTTGGGCTCTTCCTTCCCTGTTGGGGCTCTGGTCTCTACCTCATTCCCACCCCTGCCTGTCAGCCTTCCCAGGTACCAGCAAGAGACTGAAGGGCTCCAGAGAGACCCATGACGTAAAGCGTTGATCTAGCTGGTTTCTCCTGCCTGCTTTCTTGCAGCCCTGGGCTGCCTTAACTGCTAGGGAGAGGCCAGCCAGGCAGCCGCAGGCTGCAGACAGAATGAGGTCACCCTGCCCCCTCCAGCGAGTCCCTCGCAGGGCGCTGGCTGCCGCATCGCGCTGCAGGTGCCCAGCCAGCACCCTGTCTGGGCCCTGCGCTCCACCCTGCCACGGCATGGTAGGAATAACCCGGCACAGGATCCCCTAACGAGACCTCCACAAGCCTGCGCTGTAGAAACAGCAGCTCTGCTCCTGGAGGGGAAGCAGAAGCTTCTTCCCCAGATGGGACCACCCCCGGCCTGCCCAGTCACACAAGGACTCAGTCTCTTACACCAGGACACTGCCCACCAGCCCGATTTTCTTGCCAGCCAGGAGGCTTTCCAAAATACAGTTTCTGTTCACAGGTCAGAACAAAGGCCCACCCCAGCATGCAGGCTCTCTCCAGACCTCTCTGGTCTTCTCCACACCACTCCTGCGCCTGGGTGTCAGAGGTGTGCAGCTCTGCCAGCCCCACTCTGTAAGCACAGCCCAAAAAAAAACCCTGGGTTTTTTTTTTTTCCTTTTCCAGAAGCCTCAGGCACTTCCACAAGAAAACTGAGGGAGCAAGGGGAGAAAATGGGACAGCTGTATTCTTCCCCAAATTTAAGTTGCCGATGAACCAGGCTCTGTTAGGAGCAAAACCACTATGGCACTTTCAAACCATGAGGCAGCAAACCACCCTGGCTCTCCCTTCTCTGCTGACTTGTCCCCTTCAAAAATTTGTCCAAGTCCAGAACAGTCTCACGTGATCTTTCCTTACATCTGCCCAGCACTTACTTATTTACCACTGCCTTGTCAGCACCCGTGGCCATTTGGGCCAGAAGAGAATTAAGAAAACATTTAGGTAAAAAGCTGAGTGGACAAGTGTCCCGAAAGATACCAGGCAGCACTTGTGCCAAGGAGCTGCTATGCATGAGAAATAATTGTGATGGGTCAGAGCTTGTTTACTTGCTCTTGCAGACAACACAGGAGAAAATGGGACCCCAAAGAGCAACAGGGGCCCTGAATACACAAGTAAATGATTATCAGGGATTAGATCATCACCCATTAAAGCTGTCTTGAGCCACCTGATTGGGTTTATTCAGTCTAACTACAGACAAGCCACCAAATACTACACAGACACCTCACATCACAGCCAAAGATTTCTACTTTCTCCCCAGTGACAAACAGATTTTTGTCTCAGCTTTAGCCCGTGGTCTGAACGAGATGACCAAGACTCTCTCAGAGGGGCTGCAATGGTCAGGAATAAAGCAAAACCTGGCCAGCAGACAAGCCAAGATGAGGACTGCCAACCCTGCTGACCAGGCTGACCGAGGGAGAAACGATTCCTTCTCAACCTCAAATCCATCCACTAGCATAACCCTGAGCACAGCATCTAACTTATGTTTGTCCATAAAGCTTTTGGCTGGTCTGGCTGGTCTGTGGTTTCCAATGTTGTGTTTCTAAGCGCCGGCTCCTCCTTTCCTCCCAGGAAGTCACACTTCTGATGGATTTGTTGCTGAGGTGTTTTTAAGGAAGTGAAAACAAATGGCAAAAGCTCTGAAGCATGACTGGACTTCTTACCTCAGAGCTGCAGGAATGCCAGGCCACAGCAAGCGTAACAGTACTAGATTTAAGGATCCTAAAATCAGACCGATCATCTGGCCCATCCAACCCAAAGTAAAGTGAAGATGTTTTCATCCAAGTTTTCACCCAGGCTAGGACAGCCTGCGGTCGTGAAGCACTGAAGGCAGCAGGCAAGGGAAGCACATAAGAGCTATCATGGAGGGCACCAACTAAAGGAAGCCTTTTGATGATCACCAGGTGCTTTTTCTGCATAAGCCATAAGGCACATGCTCCATCAACATAAGGATTTCTTCTTTCAGGGAGGAGAAAACCTGTGACTCCATCCAGCATTAATTATACTGTGCACATTTGCTAGCATGGACCCTGGCTGGCGGTGGATGCACCCTCTCAGCTGTCTCTATGGTGGGATTTCTGCTGTCCTTTCAGAGATGCCAGGTGTGTTTGAAGGGTTTTCCAAGGCTACAGCAGCTTATCAGAAGAGACAGGAGCAAGTCTGGGAGAGTCACAGGACTATGTGTCAACTCTCCGCAGGCTGCTGCATTACCTGTGATGTCTCAAAATGAGTTAGTGGCCATCCATCACTCCCAAAACAAGGGAACTCCTCAAGAAAGAATTGGAGAGACTAGAGTAACCAGACAGAAAACCTATTTGTCTGCTAGGTGAGTTCCTGTCTCTGAGAAACAAATAGGGCTCTTTAAAAAGGAACTGTATGAAATCTCGCCCTTCCAAAGCAAGACTGAAAAATATGATGGTCCTACCACTCACTCTCCACAAGCTGGAGTCCTACATCCCCTTTCCTCCTGAGTCCTCCTTTGTTTGCCAGGTAAGAGACTGAAAAAACCTGTCTGGTTTTCTGTAACAAAGCAGCTGCCTAGAGAGCACCCTTCCTCAAAAGGGCTGAGCAGATCACATGGCTCACTGTTGGAAGGCACAGTCCTGCACATTTCCCCATGCTCCTCACAGACCCAGTTTGACTCACAGAGAACCTCAGTGAGTAGTTTTCCCAGGGTTAGGGAGCTCAGCTGTCTCACCGAGGACTTGGATGATCCCCGGATGTCCCCTCTTCCCAATATTACTCCACAAACACAGCAGCAGGCATGCCAGGGAGCCACAAGGAGCATGGGGCTGGAAATAAGGCAGGGAAAAGACCTGATCCCTGTTGCTGACAGCAAGCTCTGCTATGCTGCCAGCATATGCAGGGACCTCACTTCCACATACCCCTGAACCAAAGGGCTGATGGCAAAGGCTGCTGCAGCAGATGATGGTGTGTACAACAGCCTTTACAGCAGCACGGCTTACAAGAAGCATGTGCCTGGAGAAAGAGCTGCTTGGTCAGTAAAGCTGCCTCCTTCCTAGGTGCATTTTGCCAATATGATGGTTTTGTTGGGCTGTTAATGCAACTCCTTCAAAGATGGCATGAGAAAAATCATGCCAAGTGAGTTGGGCAGACAGATAGCCAGAAGAAAGAGAACACTATTCTCTTTTTAGCCATTGTTAGACCTTTACCTTGGTTTGTAACAGAGACTGGCAACTTCTCAGACAAAACTTCAGCATTTCAATTGACACACTTCCTTTTAACATGAAGGACACGCAAGAAGTCCATCTTGCAACTTGGTACAGGCTACAGCTTCATGCAAACTTCACTTACCATGCCATAATCCGAGGTGAAGAACACATTTCCATCGGCACATGAGCCAACAGTGCATGGCTGCAGCTGGTCCTGCTCCCGCAGCCATACCCTGGCACCCTGCAAAAAGAACAAATCAGAAGACCTCCTGTGAGAGAGAACTGGAGCCTGTGAGGTGCACACATGGGGTGCAAACACCCAGGGCAAGCTGGGGGAACCTGCGGTGTCCAGAGGCTACTTCCAAGCTACAGCTGCTTAGAGTTATTAAGCAAGTTCTACTTATATTTTCAGGGAAACTGGTTTTGACATTTTTAATGTAACATGAGAGGAAGAAAAAGCAGTTTTACTCAGCTTCACGTGGAAACCAGTGTAAAGAAACGTCAGCTTTTATAGGAAGAGTCACTGAGAGATATAAACATGCAGAACAGTGGGTTTGATTGTCTAAATATTTTCAAACTTTGAATAGCCACTCATTAAAAGTCATGCCATAATAATAATAGAAAATGTAAATAAAGCGTGTTTACAGTTTCATACACCCACACACCATTGTAAGTCAAAATGCTTCCAGAAGTCATCAGCAACAGCTAAGTAGACTTCACAGAGCTTTGCCTTCCTCTCTTGTGAGAGTTTCCTTGGTTAAATGACATGACTTGAGTGTTTCCCTGATGTATACACACACTGATGTATATATGATGGCCGTCCATGTACGTATAGTTTCGCACACACTGCTGCATCTTAAATTGCTCAGCGTCCCTCAAGATGGCCCTGAGCACCAGGGCAGACTTCTGGTAACACACATGCAGGGAGCTGGGGGGCGAGCAGACCTCATACCTCCCCTCCCAAACAGTGCTGGGGAAACCAGTCTGCTGGACTGGCCTTTCCTGCCCTGCCCAACTTTGGGACCTGGTACAAGGGAAAGAGCAGGAGCACGAAGGCAAATCAGGGAGAACATAACGTCACACTGCATTTCAGTTACTGAGACCTAATCTGTTCTGTACCTTTCCATACAAATCACAAATTCTGCTTAGATAAGTATTGAGAAGAAGCCAAAGTGCTGAACTGATGAGTAACGTTAAGGCCATCCTGCTTTTCATCGATTCATAGACCTACTTTCTTCCTAATTTGTTTCTGCCCCTAAGTTATTGATTATAAAAATCCTTCTTATCCTCTTAAGCCCGTCAGCACCATTAGCTCTTTGCTTATAGGCTTATCACATTTGAAGAGATGCAATAGTGTTTCTGTATTACATTGTACAGAATGTGGAATGCTAATTCCATCCTGAATGATTTATTTTAGCTTAGGTGGGTTTGCGGTTTGTCGCTTGGGGTTTGTTCAAACTACTTTAATCGCTTTATACACTTTGCTACCTTGGATTCTCCTTATTGTCGAAGATAACTCCAACCTCCAGTCCTCCCAGTAAAGGGACTGTTTTTAACAACATTTAAGAAGGCCTACATAATTCTAGCTTTGCTGCTATGTTCTGCTCTAGAGTTTCCACAGCAGGCAGATTTATTTCCCCTCAGTGAGTGAATGAAAAGCGTTGGTGCAGCTGACCAGTGTCCAAACCCAATGATGGCACACAAAGATCATCCTCACAACCAGCGAACAATAACAATAGAAAGAAACAACTTATGTTGCAGGTTCAAGTTTCAAGATCCTATAAGAGCTGGTAAGCAATGTTAAACACATATTTTAAGGAACTATATAGAGGTCTTCATGGCAACCTCTTACATTTTCTGGAACTCTTGATGCTTGAGACAGCATGTCCTGAGGTGTCTGGGCAAGATGTTGCTGTTGAGAAATCATCCGTTTCCCAATTCACATTCTGACTATTCTGCATAAATATATGCACAGCAGTATGCATTACTAGAAGATCTTGATACTGTTTTCACCAAAGGCTCCTACTACCATCACAGTATCAAGAGAAAGAGTCAGGAAATGGCAAAGTTGTGTCTGGAGTTCCCACCAGTGGGATGACAGAAAACCTTTTCTAGTATGCTTAATACAAACATGCATTCCCAACAGCACATTTCAATGCCTTCAGACACCAGTAACCCAGAGGCACACAGATGAGAGCCTGCAGGTAAGTCTGGGCTCACCCAGACCCCTTTCCCAGCAGAAGTCCATGTGCAAGAGTCATGACATATACTCCCAAGAGGAGACCTAGTTCTTTTTGTACAATATTGCACCATTTCCTACAAGCTTACGGCAGATCCTTCTTGTGCTGCTCAGAAGCAGAAGGCAACATGGTGAAACTCCCAGGCACTGTAGCATTTCAACCACCCAGAACTTACTTCAGTTCACTTTGATGTTGTAGCTGTTTTTACAACAGCAATTGCCTCTGCCCAGTAGAATAACTGCACCCATTTATGGTGCTTCCAAAAGGAACATCATGCTGAGACAGCCAGAATAGGAACCACAGAGTAAATAATTATTGTAACTTCTGCCCAGCATAGCCCCCGTTTCCTGAAAGGCTGAGTTTGCTTTAGTGCATCTCCTTCCATCAGCCCTTTTTTCTAAACACAACATTCCCCCGGGAGCCTTGACTAACTACAGAAGCAGATGGTGACACCAAAGAGACTGGCCTCACATCACTCGCCTCACCCCAATACCGCACATCTCATTGATCAGTTGAAAGGATTAAATTGAGCAGAAAGCTTCCAAGAACTGCCAGGCAGTGAGGCTGAACTTCCACAGGAGGGATGAGGGCAGCAAAGCAGAGCATGGCCCAGCACTGCAGGGTGCTGACCCACCAGCTTTGGATGCGGGGTCCCAGCTCCTGCTGGCATCACAGATGATGGGAAAACCCTTGCTCCCCAAGAACAAGAGTAAGAGCCCCTCAGTTTTCAAACCAGGTTACAGAAGTGCTCACTGGCATCCCCAGACAAAACAGTTTAACAGAATGAAGCAACAAGCGATGAGTGAACTGATACACGACAGCTAAGGAACAGCAGAGCCGTGGTTTTGTGTAACTGCTTTCCACCCAATAAAGCCGCCTGAACACTGATGATACCGTTAACTCCAGCTCCTTACATAGCACAAATACCTCAATGCTGCCCAACCCTTCTTTTAACGAGGAGTTTATTAGGGAGGTTGTTGGGGGTTTGTTTAAGAGGAGCAGAAACAGCAAGAGCTGACGGAGAGAACAAATAGTAATGTACCAGAGTTCCTGCACCAAGGGTAGGAAGAGACCAGCATCCTCATTCCGACGGCCTCAGTGACAACCCATCCATGAACTGGCCTCGCCACAAAGCGCGTACGAAGCACAATCCTGAAAACTGATCCCATTACATGGGGTTATAATTTAGGAAATAAAGTCACTTGCATTCCAAGAGCACTGTTTCATCAGTATTGCCTCACTCACACCGTGATGTTTTCCATAGCGGACTGTGGGCTCTAAGATGTCATTTTTCCCTGTTCAAATAACACCTGGCACTTTGTGGCCCTAGACTTGCAAATAAGTAACATTCCTGATACCTGTGATAAGAAGAAATCAATTGAAGCCACAGATCTCTTTGGCCTTCTGTGCCTTTTTTAGGATGACTGGTACCAGGCGTTCTGTCTCACACTCCCGTGTCCGCATCTCAGTGGACGCAGTGTACCGTGTCAGTGGGGAAAGGATGAGGGAATGCTGACTCCAGGGAGAGGGTGCAGGGGCAAACAAGCAGCGCACAACCCTGACTGCAGAAGCAAAGTGCCCGTGTATCAAAGTAGAGCGGGTACACCCTCCTCATGAGCTATCCAGCTACCGAAAGGGAAGTACGCAGAACGGCGTGCCCACGGGTGCCTCTGCCTCCCCACAACCTCCTAGCCCAACAGGAGACGCACTCGGGCAATGGCAAGAGCAAGCTGCTGCTCCATAACTGTACCACACTTCAAAAACAAGTCATCATATCCTGCCCTCCTCTTATTCGTGTAGTCTGGACTACCCTTGGATCGTCACGTTTGCCCAGGATGTCCTCTTGAGTAGAAGTGGCTTCTTCCTGGGTTCCAGCAAAGATGAGCTGCCCCAGCTGAGGGGCTTGAGCAGGCAGGCAGCAGCGCTGCCCCTCTGACAGTGCTCACGTGCCCCATTCCTCCTTGTGCACACACCTGAGTTACTCCCAAGAGTAACACGCTCCTAACAACCACAATGGATCCATTGTTTTTCCAGGGTTTATTCAAAGAGGAAAAGTGCTTCCAGTGCATGAAACACACACAGAGTTGTCTACTCTGTTCCCATTGAGAGAGGCTTCAGTGATGTTTTCTTTGTGAGTGAGTGCAGTCCGCAGGCTCCAGATCAACCCCCAAACACAATACTACGAGATGGTCCTACAGTGCCTCGGTTTGCACAACCATCCCCAGTCACAGCTGCAGCAAGGGCAGGGGTGGCTGAGAAACGAACCTCTCCACACTCGCACGTCCAAGTCAAAAACCTCCCTGAGTGCTGTACGTTGTCCAGCTACAAGCGCTGTGTATACACGTTCCTTTGTCCTCTTGGCACACTGAGGCTGATCAATGGGTACGAGGCATCCAAACCTCATGTTTTTTCCTGGAGAGGGATCCATACGCTCCCAGGCTTGGAAGCAGCGTTGTGCTAAGCCAGCTCTCCTCCCAGCCTCAGTGGGCTTTGTGGTTGTAAGCCACAGAGCAGAGATGGGGCTGGAAGGGCCCGCGCCATCCAGACAAAGCCAGGGTCGGGTTTCAATAAATGCACTTTTCAACCGATTGATCCAGATGAGCATGAATAAGTGATAGGACAGATATGAAGAGACCCAGCTAATGGATACGAGATTGGTGGGGAGGGGGAGTCCCTGACACCCTAGACCCACATGGGAAGGAATGCAGCCTCGCCGTTTTTCTGATGTCAGGCTGAAATGAAGTCACACTGCCGGTCCCTGGGTTGTATCTGATCAAACCTGGACCAGCTACTGGAAGGGAGGGCTCAGCCCAGAAGGCCACAGGTAAGGAGAGAGACAGAAGCAAGAACAGCTGAGCTGGCAGGAGCCAGCACAGAGCAGCTGGGAAGAGGGACAATACCTGCAACAGCAGCAGGGTGACACGCTGCAGAGCTAGAAGGGTCTGGATTGCACCCGGGAAGGTCCAGTGCTCCCAGTGCTGTAGCCCACTGAGCCCAAGCAGACTCTGCAAGCCAGCACAACTCACAGAGCTGAGCACAGAGCAGCAGCCATGGGTCCTGCTGCTCCCAAGTTGCAGCCCAGGCTGAGCCCATGACTCAGACTACTTCTGCCAATTAGCAGCCCTATTTCTTGCTAATTAAGGAGCAAAGCCCTCAGTCTGCCAGCAGCTCTGTGGAACAGCAGTATCAGGAAAAGGTTTGTGCATTTTAAATCATCTAATCTAAGTGCAGTTTGTCACTTTTGGTCACTGATGTATGTGCACTGCTTCCCACCCCTCTTTTGCCTCCCCCTCCCATCTGTTCTGTTCCTCTCTCCTCCCCCAGTTTGGCTGCTGCACAGCTTCTCTTCTCCCCACTCTTCTGCACATCTCCCAACTTCAGATATCCCCCAAGAAATGCCTGGTCCTCAAAGGAGGACCTTAAGGAGGTCTCAGAGGCTCTCGAAGGAGCAACTACCCACTATAGTGCCCACACCAGCTCCTCAACTTCTCAACCCTGAGAACACATACTAACTGACATTCAGTCCACAAGAGCCAGTGGAGCTGCCCAGTACCACTTCCATGCCGTCTCTGCTAGCTCGTCCCCACCATAAGTGTGAATTAGAACAAGTCATTCCATAGGACACATTATTCACAGAGCCTGGATGCCCACAGATGAGTATTCCCCATCTCTGAGCATCCCTAACACATCTCAGCAGTGTCAGCATTCCCACATCACCTCTGTAGAAGCCCTGAGAAGGAGACAACAATATTGCAAATGCCCCAGCAAAGCTGTCACTGACCAACTCCCTTCCCTCAACGTGGACACTGTTTTGGGTGTCCTCTCCCTCTTGCCACCAAACATATAGCGGCGCAGCTTCCTTGCAGCTCCCTCCCTCTCTCACATCAGCTGATAGCTTCAAGGCTGAAGCTGGGCTGATGGATGGCTGGGTAGTAGTCAAGGTCCAGGGAGGGGAGCTCGGGGCCTCAGGAAGCCACAAGGATGTGGCATTCTATCAAAGAGATCCCAGCTCCAGCATCCTGCCTCCAAGCAGCCACTGTGCAATGTGTTTTGTAAAATTCTCAGGCGAGAGCCCTGAAACAACACTTCTGCAGTTGTTATTATGCATGTTTTGGGATTATGTCCAATACCTTTTTGCATCTTGCCACATCCCTGACTTCAATAGATCCCTGCCATGTAGAGTCCTATCATCTACTCACACATTATATGGAAACAAACACTTTTTAATCAGCCTCACCTCCACGAAGCAGAAAATCCCTTTTTCTGGCAGTCAGAGGTGGAGGAACAGAGGAATCCAATCCACCTTCCCTGTCTCATCCATTACTTTCTGCTCTTTTGCCATGTCTCCCCCTATTTGTCATTTCACCAATAAAGTATTCTCAGGGTTTTTAAACTCTTCACGTGAAAAATTTTCCGGGTGTTTGATCGTCCTCAGTGTCCTTCCTTCCAACACCGCGCAGAAAACAAGGGGGGTGCCACTGAGCTGCCCGCCAAGCCGAAATAAGAGTGAACACGGGGAACAAGGGGGAAGCAGCCCAGGCAAGTAAGGAGCTAGAGAATAGTAAAGACAGTAGGCTCCGTGTTTCACTATGTTCTCTTTAAAAATCACTGGGGATAAAGAAATGCTAGCAGCAGCGTCCAGCTACTGGATGGGGATGACAGCTTTGTGAATAATGATGGAGACATGCAGAAGTTTTTAAATAAACATCACTGGAAAGTACCCCTCTTGCATCACACTGAGACGCTGAAGTGCTTTCCCATATATTAGTATATGGGCAGGACGTAAAGCATTTTAAAAAGCAACAGGTCCCAAGAGCTCCCAGAGATCTGTCTGTTAAAGTTTCTCATGAGCTAATATTGATTTCTGATAGGTCTGGTAATGCTGAGAAAATCCCAAGAGAGTGGATGGGCCAGAGCCTAAACAAGGGTGGTATCAGGATAATTCCATGTAACCATGGGTTGTTGGTCTTACAACCCCTAGGAAAATACAATCTTTCTCTCAGCTTTTCCACCTTAAAGATACTCTAGTCATTGTCCAGTGCCAGCCAACATGTGGAAAGAAGTCTGGTCAAAAAGACTTCTTGGTGCTTTGGTTAGCATCCAAGCCTAGGAGACAAACAGGACAGTAGTAGACTCTCTTGGCATTGTTCACGTGGAGCACGGCATTGTGATAAAAGCCAGCCCTTGAGGAGCAAACAGCAGCAAAGGGATCTCAAAACATTTGTTACGAGTGGGGAAATCATGATTAATTGAGGGAGTTTCTAACAAAACTCTGCAGAGACTGTGTCTCTATTTCGTATCCCCACCAAGGACCTAAAATCAAAAGTAGCACTCACAGCACGGGCAGATGCCAACATCTGGCAGATCAGCAAGTACCTACAAGGATGAGGCCGTCAGCAGCATGGATTCCACAGCCCTCTTGTTTGAACAAAACAAGATTAAAATGCAGCCAAACTGAGAGGTCAGCTTCAGGGGAGAAGGAATGCAAGCAGCACTTCAAAGGGAGGAATGTCTTCTGGAAAGTCACAGACCCAAAGAGGATTGGGAACTGCTGAACAGAAACTCCCAGGACATTTACTTGCAACAAGAGCTGATGTATGCCTGGGATACATAAATGGGAGCTCAGAAAGTTTATGCTCACACTTCAAGGTGTGAGAAGAAGCTCTCCAGAGAACATCTAAAAACCTCCATCATTTTTGCTGTTCAGAAAGATCCCTTGTAATGCAAATGCACTTGTCAAAATGTTAATGTTATTATGCAGAGTTGCCAGAGGTAGGGCTGCTCTATCTAGCCCAGACGCCGATAGCCTGAGGGTGGGTGGCAGCAGCATGTGGCCCAGCATGGGCTGCAGACCTCACCTCTGTCCTGGCATACTCAACTAAGGACACCCAGCTGGGAGGACACAGGGGTACTGAGGCCACTGCTCTGCTACCTGTGGTCTCACCTTTGTCAGAAACCTGCTGCTGGAGAAGAATTTCTTGCAGACAGAGAAGTTATTTGGGACAGAACAACTCTCCCAAAGCAGAAGAAAAGTAGGGCCCAAAAATGGACAGATCTGCCAGACACTTTGGAAATGAAGCAGGGTTTATTTTAAACCAAGGTTGTGTAACCACTTGAAGAAACTGCAGAAAAGCGGGGGATCCGACTGAAATAAGCAGCCTTCCCAGAAAGCATGATTCAGCCAAATCTAAACCATTGGCTAAGGGAGCAGGCAGCAGGAACACATACACAAACCTGGTCCTAACCCCAATTTCGACCCCTTCTCATCAAACCTCATCAAAGCCAATCACCGTAACTGCAAGAGGTCCCAGCTCTGGTTCAGTCATTACGATAATGACCACGCGCCTAATGACAGGACCTAAGAGTCCCTGGACGCCGTGCCAAGCGGCACCTGGCAGACATTCCCACTGTAGGTGTTCTTCCCGGGACTCGGCTCCCACAGCACTGCTGAACTGCCTGCTGTCTTGGATGGCAACGCAGAGATGGAACCAGGGAGCTCAGGGTAACTGGAGGATACCCAGGAAACCGAGACTCGCGGAAGTTTCAGTCTTAATGATCGGATTTAAATAGCTGCCGCATTCCCCCGACAGCAAAACGGGAAATAAGAAATTGCGAAACGTTTGTGATTATGATGTTAAAAAAGTAGATAAAGGGGGTGAAAGCAGAGCAGAATGAGGTGGCTTCGGAGCAGTATAAGGTGGTTTTGGAGGCAGCGATGGGGCAGCTGCAGGCTGGCCCAGGGAGACCTGGCTTCCCTTCACGTGGGAGCTCCCATCCAATGCCTGCCCCAGCCCACCCTCGTGCTGCTGATAGGATCTGACAAGGTTGCAGCTCACGCAGCCTGGCTCCAGACAAATGCCCTAAGGAAGGAGCTAACAGGACTCCCTCTCTTCTGCCAGACACTTCTTCATGTCACCTTCGGCACAAGAGCTTTCTTCTTCACCAGTGCTGCTCCAGAACAGGGCAGCCGAGCCCTTTTGCCCTACATCTGCCTCCAATCGCCTGAATGGTTTTGGGGAGATGCAGCTGGGATGACGGACTCTGCAAGTAGGAACATCCGTGCTACATGAACCCCATGGACATCTTCAAGGGCAGCGGTACTTATCTTTTGCTGAACTGTGCAGACTAATTCAGCAGAGAGGGGATGCTCTGTTCTGTATTGACTCAGAGTTACATGCACAGCATGGCTGTAATTGTCAGCATTTCCCTGTCTCTTCCTAATCTCTCCAGATCCTCTTTTCTAAGAGGTCACAATATTCTCAGTAAACTAAGAGGAGGTTGTCAAGGAAAGTTAGCAAAGCACTTGTTCCTCAGGGGAGGAAAGAGGCTTGGTGGGATTACTCCTTCATGAAGCAGTTCCACTGCTGAAGACAATGCTCTATCTACTCTTTCTTTCCAAGATGGCATTTTCCTAAGCCAAGGGCTGTTAACACACAGGCACACAGATCACTGTTATCTGGAAAGACAGCACATCATTCATGGTCAGTGTCATCCAAGTCAGCTGAACCATTTCCCTTGTCTCAGACAAGCGCCTCTGGAAGGATTCTCCAGGACATCCATCCACACTCCCTCTCACAGAAACTACACCTTCTCCCAATCCCAGGGACCATGGGGAAAGCAAACCAAGCTGCTGAGAGACCTAATCCAGGACGATATGTATGAGCCCTCCCCATCCAGCAGAAGCTGGGCTCCCTGGGGACACTGATCTCTGAACAATGCACCCAGGCAGCTTCCACCAAGAGCTCAAAGTTGGTGAGAATCACATGTGCAACCAAAAATCAGACCTGCCATGTACCTGCTGCACCCATGAATAAGGAGGGCTCCACACTGCAGGATGCATTCACTTGCAAGTCCCTTCAGCTCTTCTTACCCATGTACTCTGCTGCAAATGCTTACACCACATGAGTTTACACCAGGAGCAAGGAGCCATCAGATGCCTGGAGGACACTGTGTACAGCTGAGCATCACGCGGCCGGCTAGCTGATGGCTTTGTGGAGTAGTCAGGCACTTCCCAGTTGCACCAAGCAGTCAGCACACTCGTGCTGCGGCCAGGGCAAAGCTGCCAGAGCAAAAGAAACCTGGCAGAGCTGCTTGTTCCCCACCATGATGCCTCAATTTGGGGACAAGAAAGCAGCTCATATGCATACACAGTGCCATCTCAGGTAGACCTTGTACTTCCTCATGGACTTGACCCTGAGAGTCCCTGCTGCTCTGCATGTGTCCCTGGGTAAAGCGGCTCCTGCCTCCATGGCAGATGCCCCAGGGCACAAAAAGAGACAGGCTGTAGCCAGGGTAGGATGGGCCACAGTAAATGAAGACCAGGCCATCTGTAGGAAAAACAGCTCAGACCACCACAGCCAAACAGGACATGAGCACAGGATCACCCCCACCTTCCCATGTCAGAAAGCTTAAGGACTTTGGGGGATTTATTTTACAACACAGATGAAAGGCACTGCATTTCACCCAGAGAGCCATGAGAAAACTGCTTAACGCTTCAGATGCCAGCGTTTCTAGGCCAGTGGCACACGAGCAGAAGAACGGTATCTGTGACGCACTGGCTGCTGGGGCTGCTGCTGCTCAGGGCAGGCTGACCGTGGGGCCGTGCTGGCTGGTCACCCGAAGTGGAGAGCAGAGAGGGAGGGGATGGGAGAAGTGTCTCCTTTAACCCTGGCCAGGACATTCCTGCTCCTTGGGGGAAACTGGAGAGCGAGTCACATCCTCTGTGTCACCCCACTTCCTGCCCACACTCCAGACACGCAGGGAAACCCTAATCTGTCACTGTGCCACAGCCCTGGCCTCCAGGGCCCCTCCTCCCTGTCTGGGCACAGGACTCACTGCAGCAGCCGAGGAAGGAGACAGCAGAGCGCACACACCATCCTGGCTCCTCTGCTCAGACCTGGCTGGAGCGAAGGCATCATCCATCACCCCTCCGAGCCAGGCTGCACACCAGACCTCAGGCAGCAGAGGCACACATCTCCGTGCAGTACCACTTGCTGAGGATGAAGGCTTTCTAATCTGGCCTGCTTGGGATGCTGCAGCGGAAGAGTGGTGGCAGCACATAACCCACCAGCTCGCTCCCCAGGCTCAGCAGTCAGAAGAGGGCATGGCACATGGGAAACCCTTCAGCAGCGACAAGCTGGCACAACCTGCCAAAACTATTCTCCCCTTGATAGATCCATGATGATATATGTAGGTTGAACCCACCACTACACCACTTGTCATAGATGAACTTCAAAGAATAGGAACTCCTTTGGTCTCCAGCATGCCAGGGAGGAACCAGGAAAGCTGGGAAGACCCACCACATCCTCACCTAACCCCAGACACTGGTCAGGCTGAGCATGGTATCTAAATGCTGCAAGCACAGCATGGGAGCCTGCTAAGGCAAGACCAATGATACACGCTGGGGTTTCAGCTATTCATTGTAAGGGTTGACATGCATCCCCTGGGACAAGCTTGGCTTCTGCTGCAGCAGAAAGAGGTGGAGCAACTCCCTTCTGCTCAGGCGTTGCCCTCCCACCAAGAACCCCCCACAGAGAAGGAGGAAGAGTGGCCGGGGTGCAGCAAATGCCAAACATTCCCACTCCAGGGAAGCCACGTTCCCTCTCTTCCACCCCCACTGCCTCTCCTGCAAAGCAAAGCTCAATGCTTTCCCACACACACTCACCCCAGCTCTCCAGGCTGGGCCACCTTATTTCACCAGGGTTTACATCCATGATTTACAAGAGACTTAAGACTCCCTGAGAGTCTCTGGTCTGTCAGCCCTTCCCTGGAAACCCTTGTTTCTCCAGATAACAGCAGAATCATGCCTGGACAAGTGGTGCTGGACAAAGCAGGCAGCTCTCTGATGGGTGCTTCTTGCTGAGACACACATCTCTCTGAGCATCCCCTCTCCAGCCTCCCATTCCCATCAGGTCCTTCAGTCTTCTCAGTGGCTACTCCTGTTGCAAGAGGCCAGGAGGTTCCTTGTGGCAGAGGGGTGGGCTAAAGGCTCTGGTGAAATGGCCCTTTGGGAAACCCTGGCTTCCATCTGATTAGATACAGGCGGCCCAGGCTTCCAGGAGCAGCAGGTTAATCAGTTAATGGCTGAAAGGATCCTGGGAGATGTGCTGCGCATGCTGCGGGGCAGCCCAGCCACACAGCCCCTGGGGCAGCCACTCCTTCACTGGGGCCAGATCTGGGAAAACATCTGTTCTGATAAAGAGAGTGCTTCACCAGGGAGGGGGCAGCCCCAGCCCATCAGCACACTGCTCTGGGGGGGCTGCCAGCGCTCCCACTGCACCCAGGATACAGCAAGGGCCAGACACTGGGTTTAATGGCCTGGAAACCAATCGGGGGTTGGAGGAAGGAGATGTCTGACATCCCTAGCCCCAAACGGGAGGCTTACAAAGCACAGGCACAGACCTCAGGATGGCCCTGTCATCCCATTGTGCCTGCTGTGCCCACTGCCAGTGCCACGGGCACTCGTTGTCACCCATGGGGCCACCAAGGGCTGCCCCAGTCCTGCCTTCACCTGCCCCTCATGACCAAAGGCAGCACCAGGCTGGCTAGACTGGCATGGGATGTTGCATTAAGGCTGCACATCACTTTCACCCCCCGAGCAGCACAGTGCCCCACACAGCTGCTGTGAACCCCCAAGGAAAGGGTGCAGACAAGCACGAGACCTGAGCCTAGGCCTGACAGGTATGAGCCTGGCCCCGGAGGACCCCGTTCTGCCCATCAGCGTGAAGGTGACTGGGCAGAGGCACCGAGGAGGCAGGGCACCAAGGCAAGCGCTCCCTCCCGTTGCACGCTTCCCGGCTCCTCACCGGCTCGGCCCTGGCCCGGTGCCACGTACGGCAAGCCGAGCTGTGACATGCACACACAGGCAGGAGCAGACTCCGGACCCAGAAGTGGCTCCAGGGGATTAAAGCAGCATGCGAGCCGTCTCCGGGCAGCCATGACTATCATGCGACAAATCCTCTCCTCCTGCAAGCAGCCCTCCGCCTGAATCGCAGGAGCCGCACATCGCTCGGGCTCTGGCTCCCGCATCCCGCCGGCTCCCCGCAAGGGCTGCCCGGTGTGGCACAGGGAGCGCTCGGGCACAAAACCCGCCGGACCTCAGCGCTCACGAAAAAGTGTAACCGGGACTGCCCAGGCTGGGGGGGCAGCGGGGGAGCCCCGCGGGGAGCGCAGCATCCCGCCGCTCAAGGGGCGCTCCCGTCCCCGGGCACCGCCCGGCGGCCCCACGCCCGGGTACGGCACCCCGGCGCTCGTCCCACCCCGGGAGCCGACCCTGCCGGCCGGCCTCCGCCCGGCTCCCCCCACACATCCCCGCCGGTACCAGCCCCCGGGCAGGGGCAAGCAGGCGGGCGGGCAGCCCCGCCGCCGCGCCCCCGGTCCCCCGCCGCTGCCCACCTGGCAGAGAGAGGCGTCCATGGGCGGTCTCGCCCCGCACGGAGCGCTGCCGGCCGGCTCTCAGCGCCGCATCGCCGCGGCCGGGCAGGCACGACTCCCCGGCCCCGCGCCGCGCTGGCTCCGCCTCGCCGGCCGCGGGGAGCGGCCGGGCCGCCCCGCTTCGCTCCGCCCCGCTCCTCCCCGGGGCGCGGGGAGCGCGGCCGCGGCAGGTAGGCCGGCTCGGCGTGCCCCTGGGCGTTTAGGAGCAGGGGAGCTGGTCACGCTGGCTGCGAAGGGGCCGGCATCTCGAGAGGATGGTGCTGGAAAGGGTTTGGGGTGCGGGGGTCGCGGCTGAGCCCGAACAGCCGGTGCCACGCACGGACATGCAACGAGGGGGGTAGAGACCCCCCCTCTCCCTATAACCAGAACCTAAGTGCAGGCTTTGTGACAACTGATGTTAGCTGGGGGAGCCAGCATTTGGGGGTTAGGGTGCCTTCAGCGGGTCATCATATTGCAATATAGTGAATCCCAAGGGAGCTTCAAAATTATGGCTCTAAGATCTGGAACAGCTGGCATGGGGCGAGAGGCTGGGCGAAGTTTCTCCAAAAAGTGTGGCCAGATCACAATCCATGGGTGCCTACACTGGGGGAGGGTTTCCTGCAGTAGTAAGAAGTTATTTCTTCATTCTGAAAGAAAGGAGATCCAACGGAGGACGTGGAGGACACAAAAGGAGAGTTGTTTTGTTCTTTCTTTGTGAATAATTCACTTAAAACACAGAGAGGGTTCTGGGGAGATGGCAGCATCTTGTCCAACCTCTGCCACAGGAGAGCCACACCTAGGCCACTGTC
Source organism: Gallinula chloropus (assembly GCF_964237585.1). Lineage (NCBI taxonomy): Eukaryota > Metazoa > Chordata > Aves > Gruiformes > Rallidae > Gallinula > Gallinula chloropus. The sequence continues at coordinate 17,694,116 of NC_140090.1, read as the reverse complement.
TAACCTGTGATGACCACCCCCACCAGCCTCTTCCACCTTCACTGTCTTTGGCAAGGTTTCCTAATATGTGAGTCACTGCCAAGTGTGTCCTTCCATTTTGATACCAACTTACTGCAAGCCACCCTGGACATGACTTTGGAAGCCCTTTTGTACTTGCACTGGATTAGCTTAATCTACACCACTTTCCCTGTCTTATGAAAACATCAAGCAAGACGGCGCCAGAAGACTAACTACAGTCCTTATCTCCCATCTAATACTTCTATCCGCAAGGCCAATTACCCTGTTTAGCAAAGAGGATTAAATCAACTCAACACTGATTTGTCCTTGACAGTCCCCTCTGCAGCCACGCGTTTGTCATCGGGCTGTTTCTGCCACAGCCAGCCTTCTCCCTGCGGGAGTTCCTCCTCCAACATTGCTGCTTCTGCAGATCATTTGGGCTGCCCAGCTTCTCCCTTCTAGGTGATCACCATGGGGATGTGGAGCTCCTCACACCCATAGGAAAGTTGAGGAGCACACCCCTCCTTTACCTCTTCTGCCTGCCAAGGGTCTCCAGCAGCAGGTATCTCCAGCACCAGATGTGTCCTCCTGGACTTCTCCAGTGGAGAAACACTGGCCATGGTACCAGTCATCCAGGGCTGGGCTGTCCATGAAGACATGACCCTCACAGCTGCATGTCAAGGGAGAAGTGGCAATGAAGTGGCAAGCGAGCAGCAAACCTGCTCCAAACAAACACACCAAACGCACTCATCACAATCACGTTTCCCAGGCCAGGGCCCTTGTGCACTCCCTCTCCCTTTCCCATTTATCAATTCCCGGACACACACCATGGAAAAGGTCTCCACACACACCATGGAAAAAATTTCTAAGCCCCTACCTGCCGTAGTTTACAGCATGGTGCAGCACACGTACTGCTGGAGGTGTGAGGGAGCAGGCACTGTTCCAGCCTGACAGATCTCCCTACAGCTCTGAGCCTGGGGTTTAACAGGGCTTGGAAAGCCCAGGGAGAGCTGAGGAACCAACTTTTCTGAAGACACGTTTTTTAGTATTAATACTGCTGTAAGTGACACCTTCTAGGAGAGAAGAAAGTGTCGTGACCCAGTCCTCAGAACAAAGTAATTTTCCAAACTCTCCAGGCAATAAGCACTGGATTTCCCAAGTGCAGCAGCAGTGACTGGGGCTGTCAGCCCTGCAATCCAGCTGCCTGGCAGGAAAAGTTGTGAGAATCTTGCTAAGAAACTTATGCCTGATATTTGGTCCTTTCTGTTACAGGATTAAGTCGTTCATCCTACATCCATCCACCTGGAACTGGGGATGTCTAAACTGTCTTCTAAGTCTCTTTAGGTGCTGCTCACCGGGAACATGTGGCTACTGCAATCTGCTTCTTCACAGAGCTTTGATAAGCAGATGAGTGCTAACTTGCCACTGCCAGCTGCCCAGTGGCTGCCACCGGTGTCTGGCGCCTTACCTCTGCCACCCTGTCGGCTCCCCGGCTGGCCGCCACATCACCAACGGAGTGAACATGGAGCAGTCAGCGAGGGCTGGGATGGGCCCCACTGCGCAGGATGAGCCCAGGGCTCTTCTCCAGCTCATCAGCCCCCTCCCCGCTTTGGGGCAGCCTCCTGCCCAGAGCCTGGCACAGCGGCAGCCCTCCTGCCCATCCAGCCACAGATGGCACAGGAGCCAGGGTTCCACGGCTATTCCCCTCTGTGCTTGCCTGCAGAAAGCCAGGCTCTGGCAGAGGAGAACCAGGCGGGTGGGTGCGGGGTGGGGGGGGTGTCTGGGCGATGAGCTATTCCTGCATCCGTGAAAGGAGCAGCCCTCCAGCGCTGCAGGCAGCAGAGCCCCGCACCCAGCCGCCGAGCAGCGGCAGACAGTGAGTCAGCTTCCTGCTGGGCTTCCCACACCGAGGGAAGGTCGGTGCAGGACTGGCAGGAACAAGCTGAGGCAGGAATTCCTCCTGGACACCAGACAATATCCCAATTTCCTCCTCTGCCACGGGTCTGGCACACGGCTAGGAGGCGGGCAGGCCGACATGCCCCCACCGCGGGCGGTGAGCATCTGCCAGCCTTCGTCTCCCATTGCCTGTGAGGGAATGAGCTGTGATGCTTCAGCCACGGGTGCCACCTCCCCACCCACTCCATGTTGGGGCCACTCATGTAGGGTGGAGAACTGATCTCCTCCACCATGATCCCTGGGATGATCTCACTCTGGTGAGCTGGCAATCGAGGCAGGATCCCCTGACCCTGGCAGAGCACCAGACACCAAGGTGCTCTCCTGACACAGACCACAGATGTGTGAGGGGACGGGGCACACAGCAGGGCACACGCTGTCCTGGCCAGTTTCATAATTGCTTGAAAGCAATTAAAAAAGGCCAGTTCCTCCCTTCTCCTGCTGCCAGCCTGCAGAGAGCTGGGCCACAGCTCAGGGCAGGGGCTGACCAGGCCTGCTGAGGGCTCAGGCTGCCCCAATTCAGGATGAAGCTGTGGCCTTCCCCACCAGCCCTGTCCCCATAAGGTGAGGATGGTGGTGGTCAAAGCCACGCTGAAGCTGTCCCTGCCTGGAGCTGCTCTGGGGCTCTGTGGCAGGAATTAGCCCAGGCTCCTTGGGGACAGGATCATGTTTGTGCCAGATGTGTCCCCACTGCAGAGGAATGTGATTACAGCCGCCTGGAGAGGCTTTCACAGGGTCACACCGAGCATGATGGCACCTGCTCCCCTGGAGAGTGTGAATGTGAGGGGGAACCCTCCTTGCGAGGGGAAACAACATGGGGTGGGGGGGGGTGTTTATGTGTCCCGGGCACCCCGCTGGCTCCTGTCTCACTTCAGGCAGCAGCAGCAGCAGCAGCCAGCATGTCTCACCACAGTACTCAGCGCTGCCTTGGCACGCTACAGAGCTCAGGCCAAGGTAGCTACATCCCTGCTTAGTCTGACTGCAGTGGGAAGAGCTTTCAATCCTGACCAGGCACGGGACTGCCCTCCAGGGCTGCCCCTTCTCCACAGGTCAGGGAAACAGGATGTCTTCTTAATTTTCAGCCTGAGCACAAGAGCAGAGATCTGGAGCAGAGGGCGGACGCTGGGAAGGTCTGCCCCAGTGTCACCCTGTGCCATGCCTTCACCACCCCTTCACCCCCAAAGCATCTTCCCTAGCCACACCAGTGGGCCCACACTACCTGGGACTTTTCATCAGCCCCGTCTGCACTTGGCCATGCCAGATAGACCAAACCCATAAGAAGGTATCTCCAGCTTTCTCTGCTGACTGTTCCCATGGCGTGACCCTTCCGTCCCTTATCCTGGGCAACACATCCAGTTCCCAGCAGAGACAAGGTTCCCTGCCCCCTTCCTGCTGCTGCAGGTTTGCTTGGAGCCAAAACATATTCACGTGCAGCTTTTACACCTTGTCCATGAGAAATGCAGTCCTGGCAGCGAGCTTGCTGAATAAGAGAGCGGAGCTGCACAAGGCTATAATTACAGTACAAACACGCAGGGATGAGGCCAGCCAAGCACATCCACCTAATTTCCTCTCCTATTAAGCCTGCCCTGCTTTTGTTTGACCCAGACGAAGCCTCACTATTAATGGCATGATGCTGTGGAGGTCACAGATGGCTCTGTTACAAACAGCCTTACGGATTCTGCTTAACTGAGTGTATAAGCAGGGCTTTGCTCACAGATACCATTACTGCAGGATTCATGCTGTACAAAGTGTGTCAGGCAGCTGTGGCGCAGCCGCTGCCCGGGCAGGGCCACTTTACCAGACACGGGTAGCTCGCTCTGTCTCTGGCTGCACGACAAACCCAGGAAAGCAAGTGAGGAGGTTAAACGGTGCCATATCACTACCCCTGGCCTCGGCCAAGGTCTGCTGATGGGTGTGGGGAGCTGGAGCTCGATGCATTTCCTCTTCCTGATCTCGCTGCGCAGCTTCAGCCTGCAAAACCATTTCTACGCTCAAAGAGTGAGCTCTTTTCCTCCCTGTGCACGCACAGCCAAGACAGTGCCGATCCCTGTCCTGGTTTGGCATGTAAGTGTCCCTTGTAAGTCCCCTGGAGACAACCGGCAGTGCTGGTTGTGAGCAAGCCCAGGAAGCATGTGGGGCTAGAGTCACCCCAGCTCCATCTTCCCTCTCTCAAAGGCAGCTGCCTCCAGTCTGCAAGAGCACTCGGTTTCAAGGTCTGTGTCAGGGCTGAGAAGTGAGTGCAGCCCCAGTTCAGAGCACCGGGAACCAGCCCCAGCATCTGGCCATCTGTCCTTGCTGAGGATGAGAGCCAGCCGCTCCCCAGCCTCTCCCGCCCCCAGTGATGTGTCCCTGCCCTGTGTGCCGGAGGGCGGAACATCCTCCAGGGACACTGGGCTGATAGATGAAGGCAATCATCCAGCTGGGCTCCGGCAGCAGGGACCACAAGGTCCCCGCTCTCTGCAGAAGTCACAAGAGAGGCATTACCTGTCCATCCTGCTTAGCGGCAAGGTCACAGCTGACAGCTGGTGGCCCAGGAGGTCACACAACAATTTGGCAGGAGCGATGTGGAATGCTGTGTAGTGCTTGTGCTCAGTGCTTCTCCTTGTTCCAGTTCCTGCGAGGCTGCCTCTGAGGGAGGCAGGACACCCATGGATGCCAGCCCATCTCTCTCCTGCTCTCTGCAGGGAAAAGCTTTGGCAACCAAATTTCGGAGCCAAGACTGAGCCTGCTACATCCCCACCTTACAGCAGCATTGCCCCTCTCTGCTGGAGACCTCACATGAACCCCCTCTGCACAGCAAGACACGGGAGCTCATGGGTAGGGGCACCCCAGTCAAAAGTGTGCACCTGGACAGGGGAACCTTGTACAGGGTCCAAAGTCTCCTAGCACTGTCCCCAGAGAAGAGCTCCCAGCCACGGGGCCCTGGCTCCCTCCCTGGGGTGTCCTGACAGCGGGCAGGAGGGCTGGGCACAGCCCCATCCAGCTCTCTAGCAGGCAGAATGTGCTTGCTGAGCAGGCTGTGACACAGCGGGCAGGGTCCTCGCTCTGAGGGCAGCCAGGTGGAGGTGGGAGGGGAACACTCAGGGTCAGATCTCCATATCCAGGGATGCTGTCCCCACCAGAGGCTTCTAACAGAGAACTGGCTCCCATGCCCCCTTTTCACTCCCTTGAAAGACTGTTTAATTCTCCTATGGGTCCCTTTGGGGAGCAGTCCCAGGACAAGCACCTCTGAGATCTGGAGGATCGAAGAGCCCTGAAGGTCAATGAGCAGGGAAGGCCAGGGCAGGGGCACAAGGCAGCAGTGGGCGGCAAGCTGCCCAAGGCTACGGAGCCTCCCCCTTCCTAAGGCCAGACAAGCTTTCGGGACGAGCTCAGGGCCATGCACAGGAGTACCAACCTGTGTCAAAGAAATGGGCTATCCCAGCCTTTGCCCAGGATTCAGGTGAGGGAGGTGGCCTTGGCAAAGACCTGTGTGAGGGAGAGGGGCTGGAGAGAGCTGTGCCACTGCCCTGCATCTCTGCGGCAACCAGTGTCCATGGGGCTGGCAACTGGCTCTGGGAAGGGCACAAGGGACACGTCCTGACCTGCCGTTCCCATGGGGAGAAGAGTTTGTGTCCGTGCCTGAGGAGGGCAGGTTCCTACCCTGGCAGGAAGCAGGGCCCATCTCGGCCCTTTCTGCTCTCCCGGATGCCTCTCCTGGGGCTGGTGAGTCCCTTCTTTCAGTGCAGAGGGGAGCGGGATGAGGGCAGGAGGGGGCAGAGAGCTTGGGGCTGGTGCCATGCCAGGGATGCGTGGGGTTCTGCCAAGGCCAGGCTGCACTCACAGTGCTCAGCAGTACTCACCTGTGGTCCTCAGCATCAGCATCAGCATCGGCAACGGCAAGACGGACTCCAGCACCCGTGAGCTGCGGCTGCTCTGTAGCTGATCTCTGGGGCACGTGGGCCTCTTCCCCCTCAGCATCAGCTCTGCTCTCCCCAAACTGATGCAGCTCACATTCAAACAAGCCCAATTGCAGGTATGTTTTTGGGAAAGCAACGGTAACCAAAGCTGCTCTCACCCCATCCAGCCTGCAGCATGAGGAACTCCCAGTGCTGCTGGCTCCTGCCATTTCTGCCTGCTCCCCCCCAGGTGCCAGCTTGCAACCCCCTCCTCAGCAGGAAGAGGAAAAATGAGGGTTTAATTTATTTTAATTACATTTGAGCACCTGGAAATCAGACCCCAGAGCCCAGGGAAAGATGTCCTGATACGCAGGGGAAAGGGGAAACTTTGCCAGTGGTGCTGGTTCCCAGTTTTGTCGTGGGGATGGTCTTAGCCGGAGATTCCCTTAACCTCGCATCAGCCCAGCAGTGTGAGTTGGCGCCAGTGGTATCTCACAACAGAGATGTGCCAGCCCCTCCTGGCTGCGGAGAATAAAAATAGCTGGAGAAGATAGCTTGGGCATACTTGGACCCGGATGGCAGAAATATAAACCCAAATAGTTTACCTAAACACAGGCTCTACAGTTTTGGAAACAGACCACCTATTTTCAGTTCTCCAGACAGGCAAGAGTGCCTGTTTGGTTTTGTACAGATAAACCTCTTCTCAAACAGCAAAGATGTGGGAAAAACTGCTGGTCAGCACCCAGTCCCAATCTGGCACCACTGAATCCCCTTCCAAGGAACAGGAGGACACCTTCCCCATCCCAGAGCATCCCCCAGGCATCTGGGGGCTGCGGGCACCCATGGTGTTCTCCCATCACCCACAGCATCATCCCCTGGACTGCAGGCAACCCAGCCCAGGCCCTGCTCCTGTAGTGCTCTCCAAGCACTACAATAGCATTTTGTGGTTCACTGTCCTTCTGGCCTGGGAGCAACCAGCAGTCTCTCCATTCTCTGGTTCCACAAAAGTAGGGGAACCCCTCCGAGCTCACCCCTTGTAGCCTGCTCACTCTTCCTACCCCAGCCCATCCATGTTGCCCTCCTCCTAACTCACCCATCATTCACTGTCCAGCAGAGCAACTGGGACCAACTCATCTGAGCTGGCCAGATGTCCCATCCTTCAAAGCAGGACACAAACCTTTGGTAGCACTAGTTGCTGGCTGAGCCCACGTACGTGACCCAGACCAGATCCCCACAGCAGTTCCGCACCAGCCTGTGTGTTGCATCCAGGTGTGGTGCATTTTCCAGTGCATCCAGGGCCCCAGAGTGTGGGGGTGAGCTGTGATCCCAGCTGCCTCCTCTCCATCACTGTGGCCGCACATGGAGGCCCTCTACTCTGCCCTCGAAGAGGAGATCAGCGCCTTTGTGGAGCACACGCAGCGGTGCCGGCAGGGCTTTGACCTGCGCAGCCTGTACCACGTGCTGCTGCTGGTGCAGCCACGGAGCCCCTCGGGGCAGGTGGAGAGCTGGCAGCATCTGCGGAGGCTCGCCCAGCGCCGACCTGGGTCAGCCAGCCCTGACATCACCAGCTACGTGGGCTGGCTGGCCACCTACCTGCAGCAGCTGAGCACGCTGAAGGAGAGGTTTGACACCGGCGTGGTGATCCCACTCTGTGAGAACCTGTACGTGCACGAGGAGCCAAGCCCCTGCCCAACGCAGCGGTCCCCCCCAGCCTCCATCCCATGTTTGGCTGCACAGCTTTTCGCCCACCGGCGTAATTGGGGGCTGCTGCTGCAGGGGGGAAACCTTGATGAGCAGGTTTTCAGCCCCTGGAGCCTGCATGACCTGCACGGCTTTGCCAGCATGGGGCCCTTTGTGAAGGTCTTGCGGCTGGTCCCCGATATCTTTCACCAGAGCTTGGCCACAGCGGAGCTCGCCCAGCGGTGGGTCTGTCTGCACAGGAGCAGGTACAGCCTCTCCCTGCCACCATCTCTGTCACTGGCACGGGACAGAGCAGGGCTGGCTCCCAGCACTGCACAGCCCCCGCTGCGTAGCAGGGCCCCCCGGAAGCCTGGCTCTCCCCTGGCCTTGCCTGACCTCTTAGTCCCCCTGCAGCCCCCCAGCGTGGGCAGCAGCGCTGCTGCGCTGCAAGTGCAGCTGCGGGAGAGCCAGGAGGAGCTGCTGGCCCTGCTGCACCGCAGAGAGCGGGCGGCCGCCCTGCGTGCCCAGGTCCGTCACGTCACCCAGCGCATCCGTGCCCTGCGCTCGCAGCAGCAGGGAAAGGGGATGGAGCCGGCCCGGCCCCAGCGGAACACAGGTACAGGGATGGGGTGTCGCCAGCAGCAGGCTGCCCTGGCCCAGGAGCTACAGCAGAGCCTGGAGCTGGAGGAGTACCGCCACAACATCCTGCAGGCCGACTGGCTTCTGGAGCTGGAGATCAAGCCCATCCTCATCCGGAGGATTGATGCGGTAAGAGGTGTGCGTTGGCTCTGCTTGTGCTCCTCACCCCAGGTCCCAGGGAAGGAGCAGGGGCACTTCATGGGGAGGGGAGCTGCATGGAAAGGGCTGGACATCCAAGTGGAGACATGGATCTTGTGGGACCAGGTAGACCCACAACTTCTCAGGTGAAACCGATGGCCTGTTGGGCAGCCCTGGGCATTCAGGTGCGAGGAAGGGGTGCCACGGAGTGGGGAATGGGACAGGGAGAGTTTGCTAACCTGGCAGAGCAGTCTGCAGGAAGCATTCATGGATGCTGCCATCCAGCCCCCCTGGATGCTCACAAGCCGGGCACCCATGCTGCCTCTTGCCCCACAGGTTCAGCAGCGCTGCCAGGACCTGGAGAGGATGCTGCGAGGCCAGGCACTGCCCGCCCCACAGCATGGCCGGCTCAGAAGCAGGATGGCTGCCACCTCTGTGCCTGGGTGGGCGCAGCCCTCTGCCACCTGCCCTGTCCCTTGGCAGTAACCAGCCCCAGGAGCAGACAGCGCCCTTGACCACAGAAGGTGGCACCACTGCCTACTCCCAGCAGCAATACCCATCAGAGTGCAACTGGAGGACATTCAACCCATCACCATGTGGGGGTGAGCCGCCAGCAGCTCAGGGGCACTCGGCTCAGCTCCTGCCAGAGAAGAAAACACTGAGGGAACGTGCCTGTAATGAGATGTTTCCTCAGGGGGTCAGCCCATGGCCCTGCCCTTCGTCGTGTGGCCTCAGGCTGTGTGAAGGCACCAAGCAGTGGTCAGCAGGCACAGACTGGTGATGGTGGTGGGGAGCCCACCTCCATGCTGGTAGTGGGTGACAAGGTGACAGTCCCCACTACAGCTGGGGCTTCCTTCACCACTGCCTGCTGTTACAGTCAAGAAAGAGTTTTGTGCCAGAGGATTTCAGGCAACTTATTTCTAATTAATAAAGAAAAGCGGAGAGCCAGACACGGTTCCTGTGAAGAGTTTATTGGTGTAGCTGTTTCCACTACAGTCAGAGGAGTCACAATGCACAGCGACAACAGGCCTCCTACACTACACGGGGAGGACAGGACACACATGGCCACGGACACACAGACACTGGTCTCTCCGCCCCACACCTTGCAGGGGGCCAGGCTATGGGGCAGGAATCTGCCACAGGGGAGAATTGCTCTTTCTGGTGGGATATTCCTGCAGCCTCCTGGGAAAGGCATCAGACCTTCTCAGTAGTGAAGCACCCACCATCTCTTGTAGGAGCCAGGCTGATAAGTGGGAACTGGGGCACCAGCTTGTCTCAAATCCAATGGTGGAGTGAGCATCCCAGCACCCTCTGCAGGGCCACTCCAGCTCTGACCATCAGGGAGGTGCTGGGGTGCCTGTCTCCTCTGGCACTACCCTCAGAGCTGCCACGGGCAGAAAGAGCACTGTCACTGGTTTCTGAGGCAGCTCTGAATGGGGGACTGCCAGCCCAGGGAGACCCCAGGAGAGGTGTTCTGAACTGCCCAGAGGTGATGGGGGCTGAATGCTGGGCATGCCGAATGCTGCTCCTTCCCAGCTCCAGGGCACCCCTGGATGTGAAAGGTCACCCTGGTGTGGCAGCAGAATTGGGGCTAGGAGGGTTCTGTGACTTCCTTGCAGGGCTGCAGGGAGCCAGACCCACTGTATGACTGCACAGGGAAAGGCAGGGGACCCAAAGGACTGTTTTGTGCTCCAGCGCTACATCTCTTTTAAGTATGATTTTTTTCAGGGACAGGAACGTGGGGATCAGGAACTGGGATGCAGACCTGTGATGAGTTTTTACCCTTGCAACCTTTGTGGAGGTGCAGAGTGGTACACAACTCCTCTTAGTCCCTGCAAGAGGGCATGCACCCAAGGCTTCGAAATACCTGCTTGTCCCCAGCCTCCCTGCCCTGTGTGCTTTCCCTTTGGGAAGCAGGTTGGGAGAACTGGGAGGAGGCGAACAGCCTCCCCCATGCCGAGCAAGAGCAGAAACCAGTCCTGTGGGAGAGTGATTGGGCAGCTGATGGTCTGGAGGACAGGGCCAGAGCACTGGTCCTTTCTTGCCCGTCTGCCAGGGCAGATGTGGCACAGGCCCAGTGTGAGCACTCCTGGAAGGGGGCAGAAGGAGCAGGAACAAGGAATCCGCCAGCCAAGCAAGGAGGCAGCATCCAGCCTATCCCTGTGACTGTGCGGTGGCACGTGGTGCTGAGATGCCCAAGCTTCGTGGTAGCAGAGGGGGACACAGTGGCACCAGCTGGCATGACTCCCCTTCACCCCCTGGAGACTGGACACAGGCTGCCTCCAGCAGGGAGGGGGCAGACCCCTGACCCACGGGCACTCGGGACCCACACAGCTTCAGGATGTGAGAGGCATCTCTCAGCACACCAGGTCCACGAGGAGAGAGACTCACAGCCTCTGCTGAGCGAGTGGTGGGGCAGCAGGAGCCAGGGCTGCCTCCTGCGGGGCCACGGAACAGCCATTCATTGGTCCAGGCAAGAGATTGCACGTCTCACAGCACATCTCCAGTTAGTCCTTGGGAGGGTGAGCAGGAAGGAGCGGCCTGTCCCGTGAGTGGGGAGGGCACGTCCCAGCTCACACAGGCATGTGCAGCTCGTTGTACTCATCCCGGCCATCCTCGTCAAAGTTCGGCTCTGCATCCTCCGAGTCCAGCTGGGGAGAGGCAGAGATCAGGCCCTAAAGGTCACAGCCACCCCCGAGCAGGGTCTGGCCTGGCACTGAGGGATCCACACACATCCACCCCAGCAGCTGGGATGCACTGGGAAGAGCCAATGTCTTGCTCCTTCCCCTCCCTACAGGCCCCTTCATTTGCCCCTCCTGCCTGTCCACACTCGCCCAGCCCCTTCCTGGAAGTGGTGGTGTTCGACAGTGCCCCATCACTGGGGCTTTGGTCCAGCACAACAGCTCCTCCCTCCACTGCTGGGTGCTGCTCCAGGCTGCTCTCCCACGGGAGCTCAGGGCGTGGGCAGCGGCAGAGGACCTGCCAGCACTCTGGCACTGTGATGACATGCTCCCATGCCCAGCAGCCACCAGCCCCAGTGTGCCTTGCTGCTGTCTCAGTGGGGAAATGGGGTGTCTCCCAAGGAAGCAGCCACAAATGGGGAGAGGGATGGAAGAAGAAATCCTTACCCCAGGCTTCTGTGGGCAGGATCCTCTGTCTCCTTGCCCTAGGCTGCCCATCCATCCCACACTGTACACACAGGGCTACAAGCTCTAAGGAAGCTATCGACCCACCTGCTGCTTGTTGAACAAAGAGCCCCAGAAAACGGCATGGAAAGCCAAGGCCTTGCCATCCGAGGATCTCCCAGCCTTTCAGTCTGACAAACCTCCTCAACCTCCCTCCAGTGCTGGAACTGTAAGGACAGTCATCTGCTTACCGCTTTGAGCTCCCTGTCGTGGAAGAAGCGGGGAAGCACGAAGCGTCGCAATGGCACTGTCATGATCAGGACGAAGGGGAAGGCCAGGGATGCCACCGTAGATTTCACCACCCAGAGCAGCACAATGCAGGCCAGTTGAATGCAGGTGAAGAGATTCATCCTCCAGGTCTTCACCTAGGGAAGTAAATCCAGTCAAAGAACACATTATCCTTCCAGAGAGATTAATGAAGACTCGAGTGGCAAACCACAACCCTTCTGCATAGCTCAGCATGGTAATGTACCACTGCTGCGCGCTCTACCTGCCTGTACCCCTCAGCAAGGCAGACCTCCACAGCAGGCCCTGTGCCACCCAGCCACACACATGCCTGGCAGTGCCATGTCCCTACACCCATTCACACAGTGCATTCCCCCTACAAACAAGGCTGTCTGCACAATATCCTGGTGACATATGCCTCTGAGCAGCCTGTCAGCACACTACCATGCCCTCGTATCACCTCCATGCACGGCCTGCGCTACCTCCTGGCACAACGGTGCAGCCAAGGGGGGCTGCCAAGCTAAAAGCCAGTCCAGCAAGGCACCATCCTCCCCCCACCTGCCTCTTCTTCCTCTGCTCCTCACTGCCCGCAACCTGCCTTCACTCACCTTAACAACGTAGATGTGGTCAGGGTGGTGTTTGGATGGCATGAAGATGAGGAGCAGCCGCTCGTAGAGCTGGATGCCGGTGAGCGACGTAACCCCCATGTAGAGGAAGATGCCAAACAGCACAGCCAGCGGGATCTGCCGCAGCATGTTCCCCATCACAATGGACAGACCTGCACAGACAGAGCTCAGAGCATGGCATGTCCCACACCAGCCCCTCTGCAAGGCAGCTTGGCCTCCACCCCTCTCCCGCCTCCTCTCTCTCAGTCCCGGGGTGCAAGGGAAGGGAAGCTCAAGAGGGGTTGAAATATCCGGAGGTTTCAATGACTGTGAGGGGCTGCCAAAGGAGAGCTGGCATGTGTGCAGCGAGCAGGCAGCCCAGTGGGGAGGGGATGCCACCTGGAGAGACACTCAAGTGGTTGGCCATGACCTCCCCCCTTACTCCTTCACCCGTCAGAGGCTCACCGACGAGGGCAGCAATAAGCACTCCGGTCACACGCTGCTCCTTCACCTCCTCGATCTTGGGTTTCTCTCCTGGCGCAATGGCCTTGCTCATGACCGTCAGGGCGTTGACATGAGTGACAGAGCGCACCGTTGCTGCGGTCAGCCAGGGCAGCCCAAAGAGCGCACACAGCCCCCCCATAGTGCCAATAAGCAGCAGGTCCAGGTGGAAGCCAGAGCCTTTCAGCAGCTTCCTCTCCTTCTTGCTCACAATCAGCCTGGGAGGAAAAAGAGCCCAGGTCAGTGCCAGGACCACTCCAGTGCCCGCGGACAACACTGCAGCTGGGGACTACATTGACTCCCTGGGGAGGACACACATGGGGACAGCAAGGAGATGGCTGAGCAGAGGGATGGTGGCTGTCAACTTCAGGTTAGAGGTTTCCACCAGTGCTTGGCAGAGACAAGTCTGCACCACACTGTGGTACAGGAGGGGAGCCAAGAGATAATGGGAGAACCCAGGAAGGTACTGTCCAAAATGGCCAGGATCCTGCCCTTGCTCTCCTGACAGGATGCCAGTGCATCTCCACACCAATGTCACCGGCACCCATCCCAGCTTCACTTGCCCAGTGATGGTTGGCACTGGCAGGGAAGGTACTCACGTAGTGATCTGTGTCTCCATGAAGATAAGAATGAAGACCAGGAGGGCAGGGATGGCAGAGGCAAACATCATCCACATCGGAAAGGTCCCACTGCTGCCCATGGGGTGAATGAACCAGCCACGCTTGTGAGGAGACGTGACCGACAGGCCAGAGGGGACATTCAGTTTCTGGTGGTGTAGCCACAAAACCCAGCAGTTATTCATCAATACACACGTGACCACAGCCTCACACAGGAGTAGCCTTCACCCTCCTGGAATCCCTGGTCTGAACACCTCAGATGATGAGACAGCAGCTCTGGCCTGAGTGGGATTTTCTCATGGATAATCCCCTTCAGCGCAAAAAATTCCATGTCCCCTAACACAGGCTTGTCTCATTTCCTCTTTCAGCTGCTGGAATTCCCTTGGGTTTTGTCCAAGAGACCAAGAAAATATCTTCCCTCGGGAACCCCACCCCTGTGTCAGTGCTTGCATGGCTAAAATGCTCCTTGACCTCTGTTTGGACAAATCAAGTGTCCTGAACTGCCCACCCTTCTCTGAGGTGGCTCTCCAGACTTCCCAAGCCTTTTCCAAGATACTTTTTGCACTGTGGACCCCAGAACCAGCCACATTCTCTGGAAATGACCTCATTCCAATCATGTCCAGAGGGAATATCATGTTTGTGACCCCACCAGAGACCACACAGACTCCTAGCTGTATATCACCCTGACCCTGCGTTCACCAGCATTTGAACTCTTGGCTCTGCGCTGCTCCACAGCAGCTCTTGCTATCTGCCTGTGTGAGCACTGCAGGCAGAGTTTATGATTTGCATTTATGTTAATCAGCGTAAGTATGAATAATATCCCTGGAATGCTTGTGCTTGAGCTAAGCTGTGTAGCTAAGTACCATTTTCTGGGAAAGCTCTGTACATATGCTGAGTTAATACCGAAATGATAACGCTTTTGATATTAATCACAGAAGTGGAGCAGGGTATGAAAAGGGCGTAACAAAGCGCGTGATTTAACTAACCTCTGATAAAACCTGATTTTTCATTGAAATTTAAATGCATTCGGATTCCATTAAGCTTTGGGCTGCCTTGATGAAAAGCTTGCATGCTGAACAGGAGCTACCTACCTCTCACCCTCTCCCTGGTGTCAGTAGAAAGAAACACCAAGGCCCAAAGATGTAACTATGCATCTACTAAGAAAAGGCGGGGGGAGAGGAGGAAACCTGTGAGATGTGTCGGTCTGAAAGCATTTACGTTTGTGCATAAACTGGGAAAGAGATCATTGAACTTGAGAGAAACTGATCAAAATATTTAGTAGCCTTTAGCCAAGGAAAGCATAAATATGACTGAGTACTCCACTGAAACCACTCCATATGCCAGCCCCTGCAGTGGGAATGACCAGGCTATGTCCTGTTGATTTGCAGCAAGTTTTCAGAATTAAAACCAAAGAATTAACTGCACTGAATCTCTCCAGTCCCCCAGAGCCTCCCCTGGTACTATCTGGAGTATCAGAGAGATACCAGGACACTCCAGACCCTGCAGATCAGAGGTCTCCATCTCAGCAAGACCCTTCAGCGTGAGAATGAGGACGAAAGGAGCATCTCTCTTTGCTCTGCGCTGTTAAGGACTAAAGGGGCAGGAAGCACAACCCTTGTTGCACTGAGCAAGCCACGGAGCTGCAGGGATCCCTGCTGGGCTGCAGGAAGGGCTCCGAGGGCAACGCTGGCGCTTACCTGGGTGTATGTGTCAGTGATGGTGTAATCCACAAGGACCATGACCAGGATGGAGATGGGGATCCCAAAGTCTCCAATGATCCGCCGAGCCTGCAGAACAAGCACCCTCGCTGGCAAAGGGAGCGGGCTGGCTCTGGGCACCCAGCCCGCTACAGGGAGCCTGTGGCAAAGCAAAGCCCCAGACAGGGCCAGGCCCAGCCTCGACCCGTGGTACACCCCGCGGTCCAACAAACAGCTCTCCAGCCATGCTTAAGTGACCGGCTAAATTGGTCCAATTGGCCTGTGTGGATGGTGCTCCAAGACAGACAACTTGTATGTACAGAGACGGCCAAAGGGTCCAAGCTCTAAGCTCTCCCTCCTGTATTCTAGTTTAATGAATTTTTATCCAAAGGAGCTTTCCCAAGGCCCAGGGGACGTTTCAGCAAAACCCACTGGAGCAGGACAGCACAGGTACCATCATCAGCCAGCTCTGGTCTGCAGCCCAGGTCAGGTTACCTTCCCTTCTGCGTGGTATTTAAGGGATTGCTTGGGGGGCCAGTCCAAATGCTCTGGAGAACAAAGGGCTGTAGCAACAAGCATTATTTGTTTGGCACATCCCTTGGCCTTAACACCTGGATCCCACAAGTTTCTCACCTTTCCTCCTAAGAAACGGCTGTTCTTGAACTTGCGCATGAAGAAGGCAATGAAGAAGGTGCCTAGCATGAGGATGAGGGAGAGGAGAGCAGTGTTGGGCTGCATCCTGATTCCCAGTGACATCGCATCCGCAGAGAGCATGCTGGCATTCAGGCCGCTCTGCACGTTCGGTGGGTAGAACTTCAGCAGAGGATGTTCTGCAAACACCTGGGCAGGTGAGAGAAGCAGCGGGCACTGTCACCACAAGGAGGGGCAGGGGGCACTGTCACTACTGGGGGCAGGGGGATACGGAGGTGTCCTGCTCTGTGGAGAGGAGAGGGCAGTAGATGGTGGGCGTGGACAATCCCAGCATCCGGCACCTCGCCTCACAACCTACCCAGCTGGAGAGGGCTGGGGGGAGAAAAGTGGCCCTTCTTTAATGCCTCCTGCAGGAAGAGAAGGGGAGACAGACGTTAGGGCTCATCCTGCCAGCCTCTGCGGTGACACAGGGGCCACCCGGGTTGGGGCGTGAGAGGCCAGCAAAGAACTGGTCTGCAGAACGCCTGGGAAAGCTGTGGCTGTGCTGGCCCTGTTCCCCTGCCTCCTGGACGCTAAAGCAGAAGGTTCCGGTTCCTGGGGGACAGAGATGCGACGGCCCATCTCCCTGGGGAAGGTTCACCTTGTACAGTTTGTAGAAGGTCTCGTAGATAAAGATGAGGGAGATGAGGAAAGCAAAGATCTCCTGGGTGAAGGGCGAGATGTAGCGCACCAAGAAGCTTCCCTCAGCTGCCACGATAATGAAGATGAAGACGATGAGCCACAAACCAATCCACACTCTGCCTGTCAGATACTCAATGCCTTGTGTCTGGCAGAACTGAAATGGAAAGAGGAAGGAGTTACATATGGCTCCTCAGGTTGCCTCCTGCATCTCCCCCCCACCACTAGGATCACAGACTCTCCTGGAAAAAAACATCCATATCTGCTGGGGCATCCAGTGCAGACAGTGAATTCAAGGCTGGAGTCACAGGCAAAATTTCAGACTTTAACCCCAGCCAGCTCGCACCAAGCAGGTCTTTACCACTGCAGCCTGTAACTACCTCCTTCACCCTCTGCCGACACCATCCCATGCATGAGACTCACCATCCCACCCATGTGGAGGTGCCGTTACTCAAACACAGCACTCCACTGCTCCATGCACTCAACAGCACAAGCCTGTTCTTCGTAGAGGAGAGGTGGAGCAGCAGGCTATGTCCTGCTGCATATGGGCTACGCTGGCTGGGGCACAATCCCAGACAGTGCCCTGCCAGTTTTATGTGTGTCTGGAGAAAAGCCCCCAGCTGTCACCACAGAGCAGACCATATCCACTGCCTCTGCTCATCCACAGACAGCAACACTAACTCCTTCCAGCACGAACCTCACCCCTCCCTTTGCAGCCTTCCTCCATACCACTGCAGTCTGTGCCTTTGCACAGGGCAGAGGTGCACCATGACTGGGCAAAGCCAAAGCAGTCAGTGAGAAGTGCAGTCACAGGAGAGCAGAGAAGTTCCCACTGTGCAATGGCATCACCAGCTCCAAACTCTTGACACACCAAATCTAGCTGTAGAAAAAGCCATGCTTTACAAGCCCAGACATTCTAGGAGTCAAAAAGAAGGATGAGACTTGCTGCTCGGAGGTACAGTGACACAGGGATGCTTTTAACAGTGAAGGGGTCATGCTGCTTGAAAAAGAAATGAGGTCCATCCTGGGTGGCCAAAATACCTCTGCACACACATCCTGAGAGGTGGGAGCAACGTACACGGGACATCCCAAACAGGTGGTACACTGAACGTTATTGGGTTCCCACACAAGGAAATTTGGACACAGGTAAAAGTTGTGAAATGGTCTTCAAAGGAAGCCAGAAGAACAAGAAAGTATTATGGACTGGTATTTTAGGATGCTCATTGTGCCAGGATGAGCATGGCACAGGGCTGGGGGAGAATGCTCCCTCACAGCGCTGTTACCACTGCCACACCACAGGGGGTCAGTCCATGGGATACAGCAGCAGAAGTCCCTATGGTGTGATCTGCAGAGGGTTACCAGAGCCAGGGCCAGCCCTGACCAAGCTGAGGGCAGCCTGGCAGGACCCAAGGAGGACACACAGCCATGGTTCCTCTGGAGAGCTAAGAAACGTCAGCTGCCCTCTCCAGCACAAGGGCAAAGCAAGCGGGTGCCAAGCAGGGACACTGCCTCACATGTACCTTGTAAAAAGCTTCTTCGAACACCAGTAGAGGCCCTGAGAAGCCAATGACCAGGAGCGGCTGGGCTCCAAGCAGGGAGAAGAGGATCCCTAAAACCGAGGTGGAGATTATCAGCTCGGAGACCCCCATGAGACCCTCAGTTTTCTCTCCTGGGAAAGAGAACAACGTGCGAATGTTACAGCCCGGACACAGGCACCATCACCGCAGGCAGACAGGCTGCAGACACAGCTCCAGACAGAGGAGGCAGGTCCCCATCCCATCAGTCAGAGGTCCCCTGCATTGGGCAGGGAGCGCAGAGGGAGCCCAGGGAGCCGAGGCTGGAGAGGCCGGGCGGCAGGGAGGGGACAAGGCGGCAGCCGATGTGCAGTGCCACCGCTCTCCCGGAGCGAGCGGCACCGAAGCCCACCCCGGCACAGCATCACACAGACACAGCCAGCGTCCCAGCGTGCAAAGAGCAGACCAGAAAGCAGGCCCATTACCTAGGAGTCCCCCGAAGGTGATGGCAGGAGAGAGAGCAGCAAAGTAGATGAAGAGAACGGCCGCGAGACACTGGCTGTGCAAGGCGTCTCTGATGTCACTGAGGTATTTGGGGTACCTGCGCTTTATGTCCCGAACCAGACCTCCAAAAAATATCCCGGTCCGCTTCAAAGGGTCGTCCTCAGCTTCCTCCTCTTCTTCCTCAGCTTTCACTTCACACAGCTCTGGAGGTGCACAGAGGGCAGGGCTTGAGCAGGGGAGCGCAGGTCTGTCCTGGGGCTGTCCCACTCCCCTGTAGCCCATGAAGCCCTTCCTCCAGTAGTGGTAACCTGGTGGGCTCCCTGCAACTGCACATCCACCACCTCCAGCTGCCCCCAGCTGCCAGAGCTGCCCACAGCCACTGTCCTGCCTCCCTTTGCCCCCCTCCCCGCTGCCCGCTGCAGGAGCCAGGCCCCGCTCACCCCTCTGCCAGGCTCTGCGAGGGGAGGGCCTACTGGGGCACGCAGGGCAATAGGCACAAACTCTTTTGCCCAAATGGGAGTGGAGAGACCTTTGGCTTCCTGGACAGCCCCCTCCTTCATGGACTTCTGCTCCCTCTCCTTCCTCTTCCTCAGCAGCAACTTCTGGAAGGTGGCAATGGATTTCAGCAAGTCTTTCCCCTCCACCTCCGATGGCGGGATGACAATGCTGCAGTCCAAGAACTCGTTGATTGCATTGAGGAGGTCCTGACGGTCATCTGCCATGTACGCAGCCTCATGGAAGTGCTGAGAGGGACAGGAAAAAGAGAGGAAGAATACTCAGACTGAGACTGCACCCAGCTGTCCGTAGCTTGGAAACACAATGCCTTCCATGACCATGCAGCAACGTCCCACTCCTTCAGCCCACTACATGACTCACTACTGCCACTCTATGACCCACACTACTGAATTCCTCTTGTCCAACTATCCCAAAGTCCCACCTAATCCCATGTCTGCCCTCCCTACCCTATCCATCCTTCCCAGCGACCTCTTGCTCCTGCTTTTCTCCCCCAAGTCTCACTGCATTTGCCCAGGATCATGATCCTGCAGCATCTCTGCCAGCTGCACGCTCCAACAGACAACAGGATGCCACTCATGGGACCTCTGCACCAAACAAAATCAGCCTGTGCTTCCCAGACAGGCTGGTGCCTCTCGTTCCTGAGGCCAGATGCTACACCTGGCCAGCCTGTGCCTCTGTTCACACCAGATCACTGTGGCTCCATCAGGCCAAGATCCTTCTCCTGACAAGCTCTGCATGCCATTGCTTGGTCCTGCAAAGCTCTTCTTCAGAACCCAGCTCAGGGATGTACCAGAAGCCAGGCACCACAAAGGTGACAGACATTTCCTGTCCCTGCAGCTCAAAATTAGGACTCTGCAACAGATCAGTGTCCTAGTCTGGTCTTGGGGTTTGGCTTTTTTTTGAGGGAGAAGCTGGTGGAGCCCTAAAACACTGCAGAGAAAGCACAAGAACCAGGACCTGAGCAAGGTATGACAGACTCTAGGATGCCTCCACATTGGAGAGGGAGGGAAAATGGGAGTCTACAGCATCAAGAGAAGCCACACAAGGAAAACCAGGAAGAAAAGGGAAGACAATCCTGACAGCAAGGGCAAAATGACAAGGAAGGACTCCAAGGTGACCATGGGGGGGGACAGGACTACTGCAGATAGGTAAGGAGGTGCTGGCATACAGGTGGAAGTGCTGCATCGCCTCTGGAATGCAACTGCAGGGAAAGGGCTGGAGGGAGATGAACAAGTGAACAGCCAGTAAAACAGGTAGGAGACAGCTAAGGTCCCTGCAGCACACAGACTCCCTGGAGCCACAGCTTCACGCTGTAAATGATATCGCACACTCTTCACGGCGCCAGGCGCTGTGTACCCTTGCTATGCCTGCAGCAGCTGGCTCCCTTCTTCCAGCAACAGAGGAACAGAGGCTCAGATGAGCGAGATCAGCCCATAAAGGCAGCGCTGAAGCTGGAATATGTTACTTCACCTCTTCTAGCTCAAAACGTGGTCTCAACTAAGCCCTGTGCAGCTCCTAGAAAGAGATCTTTCAGCTGGGAGCCCTCACTGTCCACAACCCACCTGCTCTGTGAGGACTTTTCAGTGCCCAGTTCAGGGATAGCTGCCCACTGGTTGCAAGACAGGGAGGTTTTTTCCTTGTTTATAGTTACGTGGCACCCCATGAACCTCTGTTTCTCCTGTCCTGGTTGAACACAGCAGGTGCTCAGATTGGCTTTTCTTTGCTTTTAATTCCTTACCAAGATAATAAATTTCACTATCCAGCCATCTAGCCAGAGAGGGGGGCTTCTAGCAGTGCATGTGCTTGGCAGAAAGACCCTTCTGCCTCTTCAATTCTCCTCCCCCACAGAAGCTCTCCTCTGCATGGATGCACCAGCCACTGGACTCAGCTAGAAAGCTTCATCCAAACTCTTGATGCACAGTCCCCAGTAACTGCTGGGTCTTCTCATCAGTGTGGCTTGATGAGCCAGGCACCACAGTCACAGGCACTGCCCAGCCTCCCCCACCTCTGTGACAACTCCTCTGACCTTGGGCAGTTCTTTGCTCCTGCTTTTACAGACAGCCCTCTTTTCACCCAGTCCAGCATTCTCTGTGCCAGTCAGGTGTCTGTACAGCAGCATCCTAACATGGTTGAGCCAGGCTGCTCTTAAAAATCCCAGGTGCTCATTCCTGCCTGCCCTGCCTGGGCCTCTGCACCGCATCTCTCAGCGCTCTCATCCCAGAACTGATGTCTGTGGAGCTACCAAAGCTCCCCCTCCTGTCCCAGCACCACCACTTGTCAGCTCCTCACCTTGTCAGACATGAGGGTGGAGATGGAGCGGCCAATTTCGTGGTAGTCCATGTTGGCCTGGCTTGGTCCCAGCAGCACAAAGATGAATCTGACAGGAATTGGGACCTCCAAGACAGATTCCAGGAAGACAGCCTCATTCAGTCGGACAAAGGCCATAGTTGGTTGCTCCAGGAACTGCACACAACCTACCAGGATGCAACGTTTTGAGCAGTTAATCACTGGGGTAAGCTGTATTGCGCTGCCTTTCACAGTGGCAACAGGGATTTTGGGGATTCCTGTGAGCCCTGCAGTGCTGTACTTGTCTCCATCTGTACATGGCACTGAGCTTCATACTGAGGACTGCTCCAAGTCCCCTGTTCACTGATCACTCCCAAGCAGCACCGCTTTCTTTAGTTACTCTGTTTCTTTAGTTAACCTGTTGTGCACAGGCTCTACTTACACTGTAAGGGACTAATTTGGGATGAGAGGACTGTTTTCCACTAAGCCACCGCCTCATGGAAGGAAGTCTCTTACATGTCACTTCTGTCAAACAAACTTCTAATCTCATCAAAGAATGAAACCAGGTTTGCTCGACACGACCTATTTCCCAGAAACCTCACTGCTTGGCAATAATTACATTCTTATTCTTCAGCTCTGTATTAATTGAATCCCACAGTAGCTCTGTTGTTACTTTGGCTGGGAAGGATGTCAGGTTAAACAACCTATAGGTACTGGATCACTGTCCCTTCCTTCTTGAGCACTGATGCCATCAGCTTTCTCCTGTTTTCCTCGTGTGTTCCCTGTCTTCCCAGACTTTCTTTTTCTTTCTTTCTTTTTTTTTTTTTCTTTTCAGATGAAAACGAGCCAGTTCTCTAACCACTCATAGGTGCAAACTGCACAGTTTGTTTTACAATGTCCGCATCTCATCAATGCTTGGCAGCCTCCTCCACTTCTAACAGATTGGGAAGTACTCAAGCATCCTCCGGCACACCATCCGCTTCCTTCCCGTACCGAACACAAACCTTTATTGAATACTTGTGTTCCTCTGGCCTCATTACTGATCCTTCTGCCATCTGCATCCAGCAAAGAGCTGTGTTCTGTGTTAGACCTGCAAATCCGGGCCATCTGACTGGCCAAGCAAGTCCCAAGACAGACAGATCCTGACCTCAGAAATCCCAGTGTTTAGCTATCTGAGTATTCAAAGTGCCTTTATAAAGCTGATTTGGCCCCATCATGGTTAAGCATCAGCTCAGTTGGGCTGCCAAGCCTCTTGGCCACAGCTTTTCATCTACTGGATAGGCAATGACATTTACTTTGCTGGTAGTGTAGCTACATTTGTGCTGATGCCAGCAAAGTGCTGGGAGGACTGCTTTTGTGGTCAGAAGGCTCCAAGCCTGCTGATGCTCAAGACTGCCTGCCCACGACCCTCTTGTACAGAGAGGTATCTCCTGGCAGCACTATGGCTGATATGCAAGATCTCGCCACCGGCCAGGCACTGCTCCATAAACTCAAAGCTCTTTGGCACACACAGCAACTGGCCAGGACAGGGCCCAGCTGCTGAAGGGACCGGACAGAGAGCAGTGACAGTCAGAGGACAGCATGAGGCCTGTCAGCCATCAGTGCCTGGCCACTGGTCCCTTGGGCACCACTGACCTACTTCTCAGCTGCAAAATGGAATGTTCTGGTGAGCCTGGTCGGACTTTCTCCTCTAAGCTGGGCCCCAGCTCCCAGCAGCAGTGTCTATCAACCTCTTCACGTTCAGTACTTCTTAAGAAAATAACTACCCCAGCGCCTCTTGTTTCCTAGACAGACAAAACATGTGCTGCCACCGAAGGAGAGTGTACAATGCTCCCTCCCCAGATGAACTTGGGCAACAGGCAAAAGATGTCCAAATATCCCTCAGAAGATCCTGGGTCAGACCAGAATCTGAACTTGTCTCTTTTGGCCTTGGGGGTCTCCACATGCCGCCTCTTACCCACAAGGACCACTGTGGCCTCTGCATCCTCAGGGATCTTCTCCATCAGCTTCAGGTATTTACGGTGGCCCTCAGAGTTATGGAGATGCATGTTTTTCTACCAGAGAAGAATACAAAGAAGTAAGAACAGAGTCCCCATGCTTTGGTCTTCCTAACACAGCCTTGCACCCTGCTGGCATCCACAGCCCAGCTTGCCTCAGCTGCACACCCAACACCCTGATTCACAGGCAAGACAACCTCACAGCAAATGACCACCCTGCAAGCAGCAGGACCACTGCTGCCGTTTCATGCTCAAGCAGACATCTGCACACAGCGTGAGGCTAAAATTAGGTCCCGAAATCATAACAGAGTGACCTGATTTCCAGCACTCCAAGAGATCCAGGGGAGCTCAGCCCTTGCAAGCACAAGGCCCCCATGAAGGCACCCAGAGGTGGGTGCCAAAGGCTGCTGCTGGCCAAAAACTGTCCCCAAAGCGTGCAAATAAAGAACCAGTAACCCCCCACGTCACCCTCACCTCCTTGCACTCGGTCTCATTGGCCTTGGGGTCAGCCATCTCAATGCGCTCTTCCCCCATGAGGGGCACACAAGTGTCGGTGGTGTGGTTGTGGTGGTGGTTCCCCACAATGGAGTTCATGCTGGAGCTGGAGTGGTTCCTTGGGAAGAAGCCCTCTTTTTCATCATTGGGGTGGCTGAGGGGGAGAGTGATGGCCATGAGGGGACCCATCTCCCTTGCCACCTGGGGCTTGCAGAAAACCCCCAAGCCCTGGCAGCCCTCTGCCACGTGCCACCCACCTGTGCTTCAGCAGCAGGGCACGCAGCACATTGGCTCGGTCTTCTGCTCTGATCTGGTCAGAGATGATCATGGTCTCCACCATGAGGTGAGCAATACCAGGCAGGGTGGTTTGCTCCAGGTCAAGAAGGACGGCACCTGCCAGCAGGAGGGAAAGAGACCTGCCCCTAGTGTGCAGCGCTCCCTGCCACACACGCGCTCTGGGGACACAGCTGTCCCACAGGAGCCAGGAGCAAGGCTCTGCTTGAGGTACAGATTCTTTCAGTTGAGAAATGGCCCAAGTCCAGGTGTCAGATGTCCTCTGTGTAAATCCCTGTCCCAGGAGAACCCAAAAGCTCCAAGACACACTAGCTCTGATACCTCCCTCTCAGCTTCCTCTCCCACCCTGACTGAACTTTCCCTTTCAAACCAAAGGCGGGTCAAAGACCTGCTGGCCCCGGCACAGCTGGGTGTCACAGCTGCCATATGCCTGAGAGCAGGAAAGCAGATCAAGGAACCAACATGGGCACCCTTGGGCTAATGCAAACCCTGGCAAATGAGTTGCAGGACGGTCTGTCTCTGCGGACCCTACATGGGGCCTGGACACAGACACTGTTGGGGCATCTCCAGTGAAGGGCCAAACAGTGCCTGAAGCCGGCCAGCAAAACCTGTCCCAGAGCAAGATATAATCCCTGGCCCACAGTTCCTGACTCACCGTGGGCAATCGTCTTCCTCAGCTCCAGCAGGCTGCGGAAGGACAGTGAAGCCACGTGGGGTTTCCCCCACCTTGCTGTGTCCTCCTCTACATCCTCCTCAAACTTGATCCAGCGGGCTGTCTCCCTCCAGTGCATCTCCTGGTTCTTATCCACCACCAGCTCATTGAGCTCCACAAACACCTAGTGTAAATTACAGCAAGGACGTGAGAGTCCCCCCCATGATGCGTACAGTTTCATCAGAGATACATGGAAAGCCTTGGGTTTGTTCTCAAGGTATCACTTGGTCTAAAGTCCTGCTTGAGCAAACCTCCCTTAGTTAACCAGAGGTTTGGTGAACAGTAGCAGTCAGGATAAATATCACTGACAGCATGGCAGGAGCTTCCATCAGCACACAGAGCATCAGAAAGCTCCACATCAAATGGCGTGGGCAGAGGAGAGAGGATGACACAATGCTGCACACTTCTACCAAACTGTGATAATTTTGTCCTCTGCCTGCTCCTTGGTTTCCCCCCAAACTTCCCACGCTTACCAGAGATGGTGACATTACTGTGCTGTTAACTTCCACAACAGCACTGCCATTTCTGTGACTTTTTAACATCTTTCCTAAGGTCAAAGCTTTGTGATTTCATAGACACCTCTGCTTTTATTGGGGGGGAAAAAAAGTGTACTTTCAGGCCTCTAGGTAATGGGTAAGAGCTTGAAATGTCACCCCCAAGGTCATGTAAAGAAGTAATTATATTAAAACCACACTTATTGCTTTATAAAGCACCTGTTTCTAGTCCTGATTTATGGCTTCTGAACAAGTGTGGGAGGACAGCACATGGATACCTCATGGGGCTTTCTATCCAACTTCTTCTTCTTCTTCTTTTTCTTGACAGATGGAGTTGATGCTAATTTTTTGCTTGTCCTGGTGATCTGACTCCGCGACGGTTTTTTCATCAGATGCCTCCTCACCCCAGGGTTGTCTTCAAAACGGTGGCCTGAAGACATGGGAAAGGAAAAAAGACCACAAGTGTGTCTAAGGGAAACCCACTGTCTGGCGGGGAAACACATCCAAGCCCCCTCTTCTCTCATATGCTAGCAAAGCCCTGGCAGCTGGAGCACTCACCATCATCCTCCAGACCTTTGAAGATCCTTCCTGCCTCATCTGCCTACTTTCAGCTCTTCCAGACTTCTGATAGCTGATTCCTTCGAGAGGAAGGCTTCCTCCCCAGCTATGCATACACTGGAGCATCATGGCAAAAGCATTTATTCATGGCACATACCTTGGGCATGATCCCTCCCCATACTCCCTCAATGAAAAGCAACCCGAAGCCCTGTCTGCACAGCCCTGCACCCCAACAGCAGAGGCAGGCACCTGCTTGGGGCTCATTTCTCCCACTGGAGGAAGGCCTGGGGCTCAGCAAGCACAGAGGGCAGTGAAGGGGAAAGATACTTAGCTGCTGGTCTGGGAGACACATGGCAATATCAGTGGCTGTTTTATTTAATTGTGTGATGAGACTGTAGGATAACAGTGCAGACTGGGGCTGGCGTGGAGGCTGGGCAGTTATCTCCAGCCATTGCTGTTTCCAGATGATCTGCAGTGCTGCTGTAATACCCCCTGAAAGGTCTGCAGGGTTCAGGTGGCTGAATCAAAGCCTCCTCAAGCCTCCAGAGAGGCTGTTGTTGCTGCACAAC
This sequence comes from Gallinula chloropus, assembly GCF_964237585.1. Taxonomy (NCBI): domain Eukaryota; kingdom Metazoa; phylum Chordata; class Aves; order Gruiformes; family Rallidae; genus Gallinula; species Gallinula chloropus. The sequence goes on along the minus strand of NC_140090.1, from coordinate 17,667,733 downwards.
AGATCCCCCTCCAAGCTACTGTTGCCTAGCCAGTGCTCACCAACAATTGACCACAACTGTGGCAGCCCCATTTGCAACGACAGAGAAACAGCATTTGGTCAACAGCCTGCCATGCAGAGTAGATTCCCTAGACACTGCTCAGAGTCAGCAAGTGTATCTTCCTCATCACAGACATCCCATGGGGATGAGGATGGCCTCAGACCCTGCTCTAAGATGGGCAGGCTTCCCCAGGTAGATCATGGAGTCAAGGGTCTTGCTCAGCTTCAGTCCATCAAGGCTTGCTAGCCCTGTTTGTAATGCAAAGCCAAGGTTGCCTCCTTAGGGGGGTGAAGGGCAGTTCTCTGTCAGCTGGGATGAATGTTCAGGTTCCACATACCTTTCTGCACTTGGCTTCAAGCCCTGCAGCTCTCAGACAAAGCCAGACAGTGAAAAGCATAGGGCTTGAAAGGCCAAGAACTCTCTTTGATGTTGCAGGAAAATATCTGTGCATCTCTGGCATGGAAAGACCCAGCCCAGCATCAGGCCACATGTACCATGGCCTTGCTCCTTGGAAATCTGGGTTGCTAAATTAACTATAAAATGAATCAATACTGAGCCTCGGGGCATTTTCCCCCATTGGCTGCCCTGCTGATGCACGTCCTGCAGACCTCCTCCCTGCTCCACTTACTGTGCTGCCGTGTCGATAGGAGCCAATAACTGGCCACCGCTACGGACATTTTTGGGCTTCCTTGGGACTTTCACATGGATTTCTCAATTCCTGTGTGCACAGCAGCCACTTCATTGCACTTGGTGTGGATTTATGCACAAGCAAACAGGTCACCAGGCAAATGGCCTTGGTATCTGGCACATCAGCTGCAATCCCTACGGCTTCTGGTTCTCCCGCGTACCCTGCGACTCATCCTCACGTATTCCTAGAAGGTGGTGACCAGAGAGCTCACCCAGAGCAGGGCAAGGCCCCCATGGCTGCCAACCTGCCACGCCGTGCTCTTCGGCAGCAGCCTGAGGAAGCACACACAGCCTCAGCCACCAAACAGCCCAAGGAGAGATGAACAAAAGGAGACAAGTTTCTCAGCAGCATCTCCAGAGACTCCCACACTCGCTGACAGGGGCAAGAGCTGGGGTGCTGCGGGCTCAGAGTGAGCCCAGGAATGCACGCCACCGGAGCCCCACACAAAAACAAGGAGCAATCCACGTGCTGCTCTCCCTTGGCAGTGCCTGTGGCCACTGAGATGCCAGCTGAGGAAGGCAACTCATAGGAGCAGGGTGGACACATCAGCTTAATTTTGGCTTTGGGACTCTGGTGCAGAGCCCAGGTGAGGTGATCCAGGCTGCTCTCCCAAAAGCCTGTCTGTGTCCCTGTCAAATTAATGCTTCCCCCAAATGAAATTCCAGCTTAAGTGAGGATTCAAGTCCAGGCTCCTTACTTAGGATCTTGGACTGAGACCAAAAGGTGACCTGCCAAGGGCATAGCTCTTCCCTCCTTGCTTGAAGCTAACCTCCCCCGGGTGAGATGAAGCAGCCAAGGACAGCTCCTGCTGTACTTCCTTCTCCAGCGCTCTCCAAAGCAGAGCATGAGACACTGACAATGCCTGAGGACAGAGTTTGATTCCTATGTCACCCTCCCACACAGCATCTCCTACAGTCTCCTCCAGAAGATCTTCTTGCCACACTGGCTGCCATCAGGCAGACTTCCTGAGACGATCCTTTTCCACAGCTTAAATCTGAAGACACCAGATAGGACTTTGCACTGGTTACAGTCCTCCCCCAGAGTGCCTGTGCTAGTCAGTCCAACTCGGAGCGTGACTGCCTTCAATGTGTGTGTTATCCCTGCATCCCCCCCTTTCACTACCCTCCATCCACAGGCAGGAAGCCCCAAAAGAGGCACCTCAGCAGCTGTAGCAGTACAAGAGAGCAACTTGCTGGCCTGGCATCACAGGGATGGTGCATGCTTCCCATGCAGCCTGGTGGTTTAAGTTATAGCACGGAAAAGGAGATTGAAACCCCATCTCTTGGAATACTCCAAATTAGATGAAACGAAATGTTCCCCAGCATGCAGTAAGTCACAACCTTATGCTAGCTTCTGGAAAAAAACTACTGCCCTGCCCTGTGCAGAGCCCAAGCCTTTCCTAGCTGGCACTGAGTTCAATGTGATAGGGACAGGTAGATCCTCCCAGCTCATCCCTGCTCCACCCAGGCATCTCTGCACGGCACACCCCATGCTCTGAACACTGAAAGGACAGAAAGGAGACCAGATCAGCTCCAACAAGGACTCTACTCTGCTCAAATGCTATAAAATTCCTCCTGGATCAGAGTTGGTCCTGGAAGAGGTACTGTCACTGAGTAAACAGCTGAGCAAGTGGCACTGGTCAGATGCGAGCTGGTTCTCCACAGAACTGGTCCTGGTGTCTCCACCTAAGCTCTGTGCAGGATTAATCCACAGTGTGGATTCACTGTGCAGAAATAATTAGGAGCTGACTGTACAGCACATCCTATTGCAAGCACCTGCAGAGTTAGCTGTAGCAACCAACAAACTGTTAACTGCTGGTGAGCCACCCTTCCCTACACTGCAAGTGGTGTGCATCCCACCTTGCAGGAATCTGCCCCTTTCTACCTTCCCAAGAGCAGCCACCCCTTTCCAGGTGAACTTGGAGCAATTCCTTACACTTTTAATGTAGGTTGCTCAGCTCAGGACTGGTGATGGAGCAAATTTGCTCCACGTCTCTATTTTTAACTTTGCTGCTATGATATTGTCTATCAATTTACAGTAACAAGTAGCAGACCCAGACAGAAAGCAAATCCCTACTTTCTGGTCCCTGCAGAGGGACACTAGCAGGTATTTCTTCCCCAAAGGCTTGTAAAGAAGGCCCCCCTGAGAGAGAGAACATGATGCTGGGGCTGGGAGGCAGCAGGCATTAAGTATTTTTCCTGGGATCACAGGTTGTGACAGAGGCAGAAGCTGAATCAAGGCATCCCAAGTCCCCATTGCAACTACTCTTGCCTCCCCTCTCCTGCATGTGAAGCTGATAAGCCAGTGAGTGCTGGGGCCACATCACCCTCCTGTGTACGCTCCTAAAATCCCTTGAAAAATTAGACCATGATCTGGACTAGGATGTTTGGGCAGCCACCACACAGCTATGGCTATGAAGAGCATCACTTCCAAGGAGACACACAAAGCCACCCTTTAGCTGTGAGTTACTGCCGAGGAAGGACCGCCTGCATGAGGTGGGAGCAAGGCTCTGGTGTCTCCACAGTCCCTGGGACAGCTCAGAGCCCCAGCTCTCCACAAGGGATGCAGGAGTACGGAAGCAAATGAGAACAGAAAGATGTTCTTTGCTCTTGGGATCCCTAACTCTCTCCTTCCCTGCTTTTCCCACCCTTGCTTCCTTCCTCCTTTCCCTGCTCCAGGCACGCTGTCCAGCCTGCCCTTAGCTAGTTTCACAGCCCCACTGAAGCCTGCAGACATAAGGACCAGGTTATTTTTCCCTCAGGGCGTGAGGCTACGGTGCAGAGCTGAAAACCTGATACCCACCGCTGCCGGATCCGCCGCTCGGCTTGAATTCCAGCAAACGGGGAGCAGCGGCACACTGTCACCTTGTGCCACAGATGGAAGGGGAAATGTGTCTGTCCTTATACACACCTCAGAGCAGCTGCTTTTTCTCTGGCTGTGGCACGGGCCACATCCTGATAAGCACAAACAGCAAGATGCAGCTGCCTCCGGAGCTGCTCGAGTGAGACACACAGAGCGAAGCACCTCAGCGCTATGACACAGAGCTGTACAAGGACCTTGGACAGACACACAGGCAGCAGGCAGCTCCTCCGGCATTCCCAAGCGCTTGGTGGGACAGATCTTACCTCCTCTAACCCAGATCAACCTGACACAGAGAGAGTGCAGACGGCAAACACAGGGTGGGGGGTACACAATTTAGCTGGGGGCTCTGATCTACAGCTGCAACCGTGGGGTCACTGCTCCAGTACTTACAGGTGGGCTCCCCGCCTGGGTAGCCCAGATGGTTTCTGATGGCCTCCCATAAATCATAGTCTTCAAAATTGAAGGCAAATTCATCAAAGTCTTCATAGCCGAGTGAGTTGCGAATGCAGGTGCTCATTGGTACCTCCGGGCTGCTGCCCCCCTCCGACTCCTTTGCTGCCTCCTCTCTCTCTCGAAGGGCTGTCATTTTGTCCTTGCGAAGGTCAGGGGTCAGGTGCCATGAGTCGCTCACCTTCAGAGGAGGGGCTGGCGTAGCCAGGCTGACGTGTGAAAAGAAAGCTGCCCCTGGGGGGGTCTTCACCACAGCCCTGGTGCCTCACTCCCCTCCTCACGGGGCATGAAGGTGCCGGCTGCAGCAGCCCCTGGGCACTGATGATGTCCTGGGAAGGCTGGCTCCACCCAGGGATGCTTCTGTGGGGGACTGTCCCACCAGCTCCTCAGGAGCAGGATCCTCGCTCTGCCACGGGGTCTTGTGCCAGCTACCCAGGGACACAGCACCCGTGGCCCAGGGACAGCCAGGCTGCGTGTGCAGCACTGCTTCTCTCCCTGCTCCCCTCTGGTGTCTCCCTCCCTCTCCAGCCTGCAGAGCAACCTATTGAATTCTCCATGTCCTCGGGCCCGGAGCGTGCATTTCCATGACGTCTCTTCTGTCTGCCCTCACGCTGCGCAGGGGCAGTCCCCCTCCGAGGCGCTCCGGAGGGGGCAGCTGCCTCTCCGACGGGAGAGTGGAGGAGAGGGGAAGCTCCTCACCTCAGGTTTTCTGCGATGCCAGAGCCGGCATGTCGCACAGAGGGCTGATTGCTGGGAAAGTGTGTCAGGAGAGGAGAGCGCTGGGTCTCAGGGAAACGCAGAGAGCCCTGAACCAGAGAGGGCAGTGGGGCGGGTAAAGGAGCAAGCATCTGTGGGCTGGGTGTGAGCAGAGGTGCTGGAAACATGGGGACCGGCACTATGGACACTGGAAAGCTGACAGAGGTGCACCAGGGCTGGAAAAGCAGGAGCTGGGGGGCAGGGGGGTGAGGACCAGGTCCTCAGGGCAGGCTGAAGACTGTGCCTGGAACGGCCAGGGAAGGGGAGAAGGCAGGGAGAAGCAAGGGACACGTGCACAGGTAGCATCACAAAGACTCACTTTTCATGCCATCCAAGTCGGCAGACGCCAGCATCTGGGCCTCGGCCTCGTCTGTGGGGACGCGCTGGTACGCCGCGCTCTCCAGCGTGGTCATGCTGCCGATGCACATCCTCTCCTTCAGGTCGTAGGTAACCCGCTGCCCGCTCGCCACCTGGCCCCAGGGCTTGCGCTTCTCCCACCCGTGAGACAGACGCTCCCGAGGCCCAGGGAGGCTGTAGGAACCAAAAAGACTAATGGTAGTAAATGAGGCAAGTGGAGATGGGCACTGGCTCCTCTCAGGGGCTGAGGTCCCCTGGCCCAGCCATGACCACCAGGTCCCTGAGGAGGAAAAGAGCCAGGAGTCACCTGGCCCAACACCTAAAGGTTGCCCCTTCTGCTCCTCCTTTCCCCCGCCACAGAGTAGGCACACGTTTGCCTACCTGCGTAGGGTTGCAGGGCCCTTGTCCTGCAGCAGGTCAGCAAAGCGTGGCATGGGGGACAGGATGCCACACTCCTCCTCCACGTGGAACTGCGCGGGGGCCAGCGCGCTGCCAGACTCCTCCTCATCGCTGCCGATGGTGAACTGCGGAGACGACAGTCCTGACAGCAAGAGCCAGGCAGGCAGCCTCCACCCAGTCCCTGACATCCAGATCCTCTCCACATCCTCACCTCCTAGAACAGGCTGCACTGACTTCCCCCATGTGCCCCATAGTCTGGGACTGGCCATATTAAGCCTTCCCGTATCCTGTACACCCTGAAAACAGCCACAGTGATCTTCCCCCATGTATCTTACAACCCAAAATCGTCATGCACACTCTCACCAGCATCCACCCTGGGCAATAGCTTATCTGTCACCATCCTTCAGCTCAGAGGGACAAAATCGCTCTTCCCACAATACAGAGGCACAACCTCTTTCCCCAAACACTCCCCTGACCACGCACTCTGGCACCCTCTCGGCATGACCCCTCCCTCTACCTCCCCCCCCAGCCCCCAAGCTCCATCCAGGTAGGGATGCCCTAGCCTTGCCTTTGGTTTGCCTGGGGGCTCCAGCTTAGGGGATGTGTCCTTCCCACGAGCTTCGCCCTCAGACTCTGCAGAGATCTCTTTCTCCTGGGCCTCCTCTGCCTCAGACTCTCCTTCTTCCTCTTCTTCTTCTTCTTCCTCTTCTTCCTCCTCTTCTCCCCCTTCCTCGTCCTCTTCCTGGATGGTGGGGGTCACCTCCGAGGGGGGCACTGAGGTCTTCTTCTTTTTCCTCCTCCTTTTTTTTCTCCTGCTGGCACGGGGGGGCCTCTTTTGGAACTTGAGGGCAGAAGGGAGGTGAGTGGAAAGGGGATGATGGATGTGGTGCGAGGTTTGGCGGTGGACTGAGAGAGAAAAAGAGAGTCAGGGGCAGGAAGAGGCTGGGAGGAACCTGCCAGGCGCCCCTCCAGGAAACAGCATGGTCTGGAGATCAAGGGCCAGGAAGGGCAAGGAGAGCCACCAGCCCACAGGGACACAGCAAAGCTCTCTCAGTGATGCGGCAGGCTGTGTCCAGCCTGGGGTGGCTGGGCAGGCAGCCCCCATGCAGCGCCAAACCACCCCAAGGCAGCTCCACTGCCCTGAGGAAGGCAGGACTCCTCTCCCAGTGCTGCAGAAAGCCACTTGGCAAGGCTACACAGAGCTGCAGTGGCCTGCCAGAGGTACCATCCTCTTCTTAAACATGGGGAAAAGTTTTTCACATTGTCAGACAAGCATGAGTTGAGCCCTTTGCAAACATCTCTTTCCTGCATAGTGTTCTTTGAGTTAAATCGATGCACCTTATTTATCCCCCAGGCTTTGACAAAGTCCCTCCTGCATGCCCACAGGAACCACAGACCCAGACTTTTAGTGCAGGTGCAACCTAAGGCCACTTCCCAGGTACTGTGAGGGCTTGTGCCTACCAGCCTCTGAAACACAGGTTCAATTAGGAGGCCGTCCTTTAAAAACCAGGGTAAAAAACAGGGCAGAAGGACTTCTCTTTAAACTAATCTACAAAGAGACATTCATACAGGCTTGACCTGGGTGTCATGGGAATTATAGAGTGAGAAGAAATTAATGGCATTTCTGAGCCTTCACTCAAAAACAGTGATAATGCACCATGCCAGGAGCAGGGTAAGCTCAGCATCTCCCTGCGAGAGAGAAGAAAACCATTTCTGCCAGGTCTTCTATCTGCAGGCACAAAGCCCCCCGTAGACAGTCTGCAGGATGCACAGATCCTGGGGCTGCACCCGGAGCAGCTGAAATGACGGGGGGCACCGGCCACTTCGCAAGGGGGCTTTGCTCAGCAGCTCTTCCTGAGGAATTGTTTCCAGTCTGTTTTGATTTGGTTCCTTCCCAGCTTTCCTGTGACATGGCAGCAAAATCTGTTTATAGTGAAAACTACCTTCAAAGGACGTTTTCAATGGAAGCTGTAACCTTCTCCCTGGGAGAGCCAGCCAGGTTCATTGTTCTGCTGTCATGTTTCCTTTCCTTTGGTTTCTCAAGTCTTTTCTCCCTTGTTTCCACCCTTGGGAACAGGAGGGATATTTCACACACACCCCTGGTTCAACAGGAGAATCTTGTGGCAAGATTAGAGGAGACTGGGAATGGTCAGACATCTGCAATAGGAAAGAGCTTGGGCTTTCCATAAACTTGTGCCTCTGAAGTGCTCTCTAGTTCGTTGACCTAACTATACATACCCTATTTTGCTGAGGTTTTGGCAGAAAGGCCCTCCTGCCCCGCTGCTCCACGTGCCACAGATAGGTCGGGCATGAGTCTGTCATGTCCGAAGGAGCACAGAAAGCCCGGGCTGTACACGTGTTGCTCCTTCCACAGCACAAAGCCGCTGGTGAGGACACAGCCCACCTCTCCCTTCTGCCTCCTTCACATCACTGGCAACATTTACATTTGGGATCAGAAGGAAACTGAAGGCTCCGCAGGGAAGGGCAGTGGTGGCAAGAGGCCGATCTGGCACAGAGCAGGGAGCACCCCTCCTCACCCCTGCGATCAGCACTCCTCCTGTCCACTGATCCCATTTCCACGGAGGTGGGCTGGAGGTGGGAAAAGCATACCTCTGCCAAACACAAAAGGCTTCATGCCTCCCTCCTCTCCCTCCTTGTCTTCCTGCAGCTCCTGCATGCCCAGACCTTGCCCATACTCCCGCTCCCTTCCTTACACTGCCCACCTGTATGTAAAGTTATTGCCCAACCAGTGTCCTAGATGTTTCTCAGGGAACTTGATATGAGAGATATTAAAAAGTTATTTGGATACAGAGCCCAGAAGGAAGGACCAACATATAAGGAATTCCTGGCTTTGCATAGTGCAGGAAACCTTCCTAAACCCAGACAGCGTTCACCTCCATAGGCTGGTATGGTATCTTTCAAAATCTAATGACCTAACCAGATCTTCCAGCTTTATGAACTGCATAAAACTTCTGATAACCAGTGTTAACAGTCCTAGGTAACAGGGGTACATCAGGACCTCAGGGGGAAAGAAACTTGACTCCGACAAAGAAAGGAGGACTCTCCTACTAAGAAGGGAAAAAAACCCCACCCAACCAACCCCCAAACAATACAAATCTCTAGTCAAATTTTCAAAGAAGCTTCTGCCATGCATGCTCAAGCAGATCGTCCGTGTCCTCCAAGCCAACCCACACACCTGTGCACACAGGCAGAGCCTCTGAGCAGGTAAGTCCTACTAGTGCAGGACAGGTATTCACCCCACAGCAAAGCTACCAGCACCTTGCAGCCGTGTGAGCAGGTGACTGTGTGCTCAGGTGGGAAGTCTTATTTGAACGGAGCCTCCGTGGAGAAATGGCACAAGCAGAACATAGCAGCTGGGGTGCACTACAGTAATAGGTTTTTACCAGCAAACTTTTACAACAGCCATTGGAAATGAGTGGCCAAGCAGAAAACAGCCTGGTGAGGTACTTGGAACGCCATGATCCCATCAAAGCTAAGCTGGAAAATAAGCTGTGGAGAGCCAGGGTGTGGGAAGCTCCCGTAACCATTGCTACTGGTCTGGCACACAAGCGGGTTGCTGGGCTGGGGACTCTTCTTCCTGCCCTTCGCTGCTGTTCCTACAAGCTAACGCGACCCACCTACGTCAGGCAGTAGCATAGGGCCTCTCTTGTGGGCACACTCTCCTCTTACAGCCAAAGAGAGTCTGGGCAGATGGGCTGCCTCACCACGGAAGGGCAGTGAGGGGGACAAATAACGCTGATGAGAGGCGTTCAGGTAAGACAGATACAGCATTTTACACTCACACCCCATTTTTATTTTGCAGTCCTTTCTTGGAGCAGATAAGCCTGGTGGTTTCATGGTTGCTATTTAGAAATACACAGGCATGTCTGACTGGAGCCATCTGCTTTCAGACAGGGGAGGACAGCCTGGCTCCTGGCCATATTTGGATGTTTCTTTGCAGCCATATGGAAGGAAAATAGTTTCAAACTGGAAATTTCAACGCGGGGGAAGCGGCCGCAGAGGTGCCTGGCACTGGGTGAGGAGGTGAGTGAACACCCGGGGCTGAGCTGTGCTGCCGCGGGGACGGGTCAAACAGGGAACAGACTGGGAAGAAGCCATGGGCACCAGTGCTGTGCTGGGGGTACACAGCACTTTGGGAACTCTCTGGTGGAGGGAGGAAGTGAACAGCAGGCTAACACAATCTGCAGGGTCCCGGCACAGGGCTGCAGAGCACATGGGGCTGCACGAGGGTCAGTGGTGAGGGTGGAAGTGGGTACAACGGTTCAAACCTACATACATTCAAAATCCCTCTCACTGTAGTTGCGTCTTTGCTTCTCCAGATTGCTTGATGCTGACTTGCTTATCAGGTCCCCAAATCTCTCGATTGACAAAGTCTTATCCAAGTCCTCATCGTCCTCGGCACCAGGAGAGGCTTTCTCTGCACGATCTCTGCCCTGCACAGAAATCGCCAGACAAGAATCAAACACTGCAGACCCCTCCAGCCCTCTGGCTCCTCACACCCTGCAAACGGTGCTGGGCTTACTGAGGAGCAGCAGGCTCCACAGGCAGGGCTGGGGCATAGTTCCTCAGTTGGAGGCACAGCTCCACTCAAAACCAAGAGTCAGAAAGGATCAGCAAGCCACTCTCTGCAGAGATATCTTAGTGGCCCTCCACACCACCACCCCCCCCTCGAGTGGCAAGTATCAAGGGACTGTATCAGTGCCTGCCCTTCCTACCAGAGGAGATGCATAGCTTTTGTTTAGCTGGAATTCTCTCACCTCACATCTCACTGCTGCCCTCTGGCCTTCCCTTTGCCCAGCCTGCCATCCCTGCCTTTCTCAGACCTCCTCTATTTTCCCCTGGGAAACAGCATCTTTGCTCTGGTGAGTTGCCCACGGGTCAGTGACCCCCTGCTTGTGCCTTCCTGCATCTCCTCTGCATTCCCAGGGGACCCCCCGCTCCCCTTGGCGTGCCTTCTTCAGGCTTTTCTGTCCCTTTTCCTCCTGTTTCACACCATGGGTGCTTCTCTGCCTTTTGCCAGTGAGGTGCTTGGAGAAGAGCATCGCCAGGTGACTCCTGTCCTTTCTGCCTCCCAAGCAGCTGCAGCTGGTAAAATTTTCCGTCAATATAGCCGAAATGCCAGCAGAGCTGTTGTGGACTCCCGTGTTTCCATGGAAACAGGAGGAGGCCCAACTGTGACAAATCTGTCTGTGCTGGGCGGAAAGAGGGAGCAAGGCGGTTTTAGCCGAGTTGTGCCTCTCCCCGCCCCCCCCCAGCTGTACCTCAGCAAAGCAGCTGGACCTCCCACCCCAGCACAGCCAGGCTGGTTGCTGGGAGAGCGGCTCCATACCTGTGTGTGAGACTGCTTCTCCTCTTGCCTTAGCCTGGCTGTCCCAAGCCCAGCCTAAAAGGGGACAGTCTAATCACAAGCTCCTGCTGCTTGCCTACCCCACCCCACGGCATGTGAAGGCACAGGGCATCCTCGGGGGCCTTTTCTGGACCCCAGTTTGCTGTCTGCACAGGGGGTGGATGTGGGCTCGTGGGCAGCCTTGGGGCACCCTTCGCACAGACCTCTCCCTGGTGAGCTGAGGCTGTGTGCCCTGCTGCAGCGGGTGGCCAGGACACAGGTCCCACACTCAGCCTGGCAGAAGACAGCCCCGCTGCTGCTGGATTCCCACCTCACCTGCTGCAGGTCGATGAAGACATCTCCTACGGGAGGGGACTCTCCAGCTGCCATTTTGGTTCAGGACCTAAGGGCCTGGGCAAAATATCAACCCTTCTCTTTCACCGGCAGGCACCCAGCAAACCTGGAGAGTGGCATAACCTGTGGAGAGAGGGCAGGACAAGGGAATGTCGTGGGAGACTGCTGGCCACTGCCCTCAACCCCCCTGGCTCCTAACCCTGAGAGGTCATCTCACCAGCCCTCAGGGAACCTCCCCGGCAGCACTAGGACAGGGCTGTCCCCTGGCGCTCTGCAGCACAGGGGCAAGGATGGCCCAAGCCTGCAACGTGCTGTGCACCGGCTCCAACGGTCTGAGGGCAGGTAGGACTCTGGCCTCCTCCAAACGACCTGCTGCTGGGAGGGTACAGGAGCTGACAGAGGCAGCGGCTAATGCGTAGCTCCTGAACAGGCTGTGCAAGAGAAGACAAGCCTTCCTGCTCAGCCACCTCTCCACCAGCAAAGCCAAGCCACGACTGGCTGCCGAGGAAGGATAAAGCTGGAGAGATTGTGTGCTGGGAGGGAATGCCAGGAGCAGGCAGTGGGGTGGTCCTGTGCCACCTAGCTTTAACCAGACAGAACCCAAAACAGCCAAGAGGAACCTCAGAGACATGGCACAAGGACAAACAGTTTCAACACTCAGACACCAAACACAAAGCGACACGTGTCACAGGGGAAGAGTCCAACCCTCAGGCCCTGGCTGCACCAATGTGGGTGACGGATGCAGAAAGACCCCCACGGGCAGCTCAAGGGAATACTCTGCTCAATACATATCTGCAAGTGAAGGCAGCAATAAGGTGCCATGGTTGACAAGGAGTGGGATGGAGACTAACACAGCAACAGCTGTAGTCATATCGTCTACAGCAACGGCTCAGGTTGAGCTCAGCATGGGTTGCACCCCAGGAAGAACTGGAGATGGCACGGAGACTGGCACTGGGAAGATACCAACCTCCAAAAACTCATCTGAACCAATACAGAGAAGGACAGGAGATGTCAGCGCAGGCACAGTGCTTTGCACACAGGGACAAGCAAAGTGTCCTCATCTCACAGCAGAAGAAAAGGGACATTCGTTAAAACTACAAGGGTAGAATACAAATGAGTCCAGAACTAGCAAAAGAAAACATTTTTTTTCAGTGATGTCATCGAGGAGGAAAAAAATGCAAAGTCAGAGGATGGCGTGGGTGTCTCTCTGGGTAACAAGGTGTCATATTTATGACAAAGAAAATTAAGAGACATTAATCCCACCTTTCAAAACATCTATTGTCCAGCTATGAAAGCTTTGGAAGAAGTATTATGGGTTATATCCCAGTGATCTGCTGAGGGGCCTCCTGCTGTCTCCTGCTGAAGTATCTAGTATGGGCCACTGTGCAAGACAGGCCACTAAAACACTAAATCAGATGGTTTAAAGGTGACACTAGTAAGATCTAAAGGTGACCCCAGTAAGGCCAGTTCATCATCACTCCTTTTATCTATGAAGATCTCCAGAAGGTGTTACCACAGTCTCTCCTTAGCCTGACCACCTGAAGAGCTTATTCAAACCAAAAGTCCTGGGGCCGTGGGTAAGACAAGTTTTTGAGGAGCTAATCTGACCACCGATGAAGCATGCTCCCTTGGCACACCCTCCTAATTATCAGGAAGGAGGCAAAACTGAATGGAGGAAACCTCTCAAACAAACCTTGCTGGACTCTTCAGTAACTGAATCCCTCAATGAATCCTGAACACCTCAAGAGAAATATGCTGCCAAGACAGACATCTAAAAAGCAAATGTAAGAGCCCAGGCCATAAGGAACAGGGCAGAAAGCAATGGAAATACTCAATCCATTCCGTAGATCATAAAATGTAATCTTCAGCCTCACACCCGGTTTCCAAGAAAGAGTAAAAGGGTTCTGAGAGAGAAAGCAGAAGAAAGAGAGAAGGGGCTGGAAATCATCTGTAAGCAGACACTCGGCTGCTTTTTAGTAGGAGACATGGTAGAGAAAAGTGTAATACAAGGCTTTTATTTCCTTTTGTGTTTAATTCAAGAGGACGGTGTCATCCCATGAAAGCGACCAGCAGCACATTTGAAACTGAAGGCAGGGAAAGCTTTATTCCAACGGGAAGAGCTGGGGCGGGGGGGAACCTGGCTCTGCAGCCCTCAGGGCCATGGCACCGCAGGTTGGGTGTCCGTAAGGCACAGAACACCCACAGCTCCAGACTGCCTCCAAATGCACTCTGCAAGCATGGCTACTCCAGGGAATAAAAACTAGGAGAACAGTAAAGGTAGGTGAACAGCAACAATAAGCTAATGCTCAGCTCCACCTCAATGCCACCAGTGGCCCTTGTGGGGCCTCCAAAGGAAGCTGCAAACTATCAGCAGCGTTGAGCAAAACAATGTGCTTTGTTTCGGGTCAGGCTGGGGTTTGTCTGCAGCTAGGCAGGGGCTCACAGGGGCAGTCGTGCTCCCGGTGGGAGGAAACCCACGACCGGGAGAACCACTGGATGCAATGAGCTCTGCTGGCTCCAGCTCTGTGAGATGCTACACAGAGTTTAAAACTACGCCTGACTGCCTAAAGGAAGTTAAAAAGGAGAGGAAATCCAGCACTTGGGCTTTCTTTACCCACCAAAGCAGCATACTCTGAAATATGCTGAAAATATGTCACATGAACAGCTAGAAGAGCGACTAGCAGTGTAGTAAGGGAGCCCTTGGGACTCACTTTCAAATTTCAGAGGGACTGCAAGGTGCTCATGGGGTTCCCATCAATTCCCCGCTCCTCACCCTGCCGCAAGTGAGATGCAACGCGTGGGCACCCCGAGCCAGTGGGGCTTGGGGGCTGAGCTGCCAGAGGGGTCTGCTGCTTTGGGGCTCAGAGAGGGGTGATCCCAACCCTACCCGCTCTCCAGAAGGGAGAGCCCATGGCCTGGGAGCAATGGTGCTCCCTCTCGGTGCATTCACTAGTGGCTGGCCACAGAAGGACACTTGCCCCTTGCTCTGTGCAACCTCAGGGAAAAAGGTTGGATGGAGACCTGCTTGGATCTGGCCTGGCTTTTCTATTACCCATAATGGACAGAGTTCACAGAAGCACAACAAAAATTGCCAGAAGACCAGAGGGACTGATTTACAAGGAAAGGTTAGGAGCTAAATTTGTCTAGCGCAATACGGGATGACTAAGATGGGGAGGGGACAAGCCGGCAGTCTGGAAAGATCTCAGGGGTGCAAAACACAACTAAAGATTGTTGTTTTTTTTTCAGGCAGCCCTGCACAAAGAGACTTAGAAATCGGTTAAAATTTAGAAGAGAAACTTAAAATTAATATGAGGAAGAATTCTGCTAATGAGCATCATGCTGAAGCACCGAGCTGGCCGGCATCACCACCTGGGCTGCCATAAGAAGAACACGAGACAAAGGGGGAAAAAAAAAGAAAAAGGAAAAAAAAAACAAGAGTAAAGAAAACCAAATGAATGATACCTTCATCCTACTGTATCTCCTGGTTGTCGGGAGTACGTGATTCAGCATTCCCGCTAGAAGTAATTTTCAGTAATAGAAGCATCATGCCAGCAGGCCAGATTCAAAGGGAGGCCAGAAAAATCCACAGCCTGCCAAGCCGCTCGCACTCACACCTCCCTGCTCTCTCCACAAGCACATCAGTAAACAGCACCGGCTCACCTCAGTCACCGTGCCCCGTACTGACAATCTAGGCTAAACAAACGCTGAGGGAAAGCAAGCAGACATGCCCCTGCGGTGCTGGCTGCTACAGCGTCTCCCACATGTTGCTACCAGGGACTCCAGAAGGGCTTGCCCCAACCCCAAAAGGTTGCTTCACAGTGCCAGTGCAGGAGGTTTCCTGTTTTGCTGAGGAAAACACATCTGGCACATCTTCAGGGGGCAGAGGCAAGCAGTTCACACTGCCTCCCTGAAATGAAGATGAGCCAGGAGGGCTCCAGCAGGCTGCCCCAGCTCCGTGGGGAAGGGGCTGGATGGAGACAGCCATCAGGCCCCACATCCGTCTCTTCAGCTCTTCCCTAATCCCCTGGCCATCAGGCTGAGAATAATTTAGCGGTGGAGCATCTAGACAAGGAGTGGACCTTAAGATAAGGATAAAGCAACAAGGGCAAAGCTGGTTTGGGGATAGAGGAGAAGAGATTCTGGCTGACAGACACGAATGGGAAGAGCTCAAAAGGGAGAAGGATTAGAGGCCTGGTAAGATTTTGCTGAGAAGACATATCAATGAGCCTGTCTGTGGAGGAGAGGAGCCGAAGGGTGCCGCTGTGTACACCAAAGCATCTGGATGCTGCTGTGACAGTCACAGCCTCAAAGCCGACTGAAAGGGGAGTGGGCTGCACAAGCCCTGCTTCTGCCCTTCCACGGTGGAGGAACTGGGGGGACACACACCAGAATGTAAAAGCAACACGAGAGACGGCAAACACACAAAGTTTTCAGACAGCCAGGGTTTCACCTGTGGATCTCTCTGCCACATGGCTAAACTAGAATTAAGAACACAGAAGTATTTTATATGGCTTGAGTATTTTGAGGAAACCCATACCCTACCGAACTACCCTGGATAATCCACCGCTGCCATTCGCTTCTGAAGGACCCGCTCCATTCCCTGATGCCCCCCTCAGAGAGGTACCGGACAGGACGGAGCTTGCACAGCCAACAGACACACACACAGACACATGGGAACAGAACCCACTCTGGAGCCAAGTGCCACCACCAGACAGTGACAAGGAGACACCCCTGCGCTGGATGCAGGGACACTGACAGACACGCGTACAGCCGGGGGAGCAGAGGGACGTAGGCAGGCACCGGGGATGCGCTGCACCACGTACCGCGCCGTGCAGCCCGCACAGTGCGGTGCGCGGGACCACGCCACGCAGCATCCAGCACCGGGCGCCGCGCCGCGCCACGGACCGTGCTGCGTGCCGTGCCCCGCACCGTGCCCCGTGCCACGCACCTACCCCGTGCCACGCACCATGCCCCGTGCCATGCACAGTGCCCCATGCCACGAACAGTGCCACGCACCAGTCCCACGCCATGCACCGTGCCATGCACCTGCCCCGTGCCACGCACCGTGCCCCGTGCCACGCACCGCCCTGCACCGTGCCACGCACGGAGCAGCACCCTGCCCCGCGCAGCGCCCCAGCACCCTGCGCATGCCAAGCCCCGCACAAGGGGCCGGGGGAGGGCGGCCAAGCGGGGCCGCCCGGGCTCCGCGGGGCAGCGGCAGCCGCCACGCGTGTTCGCGGCGCCCGCGGGCTGCTGCAGCCGAGGCAGCGGAGGGGCGAGCTCCAGGACTCCCACCTCCACCCCCCCGCCACCGACCCCCGCCCGGCCCGTACCTCGCACCGCCGGAGAAGGAGAGCCGCCCGCCGCCGCGCCGCGCCCCGGCCCCGCCACCGCGCTCCGCCCGACACGTGCCGCGCCGCGCCGGCGGCGGCGGGCGGCGCTGCGGCCCCGGCCTCCCGCCGGCCCTGCGCAGGGCGCGAGGCGGGCCCCGCCGCCCCGCTTTGTGCCGCCCCCGCTTACCGGTGGGGCTGCGGGGCGGCGGCGCGGGGCGCTCCCCCGGCGGCGCGGGGCGGCGGGGCGGGGGCCGGGGGGCGCGGGCCCCGCCGGGCGGGAGGGGGACGCTGGGGCGGGCTCCATGGCAACCGGATGTAAGCGGCGGCGCTCTAGCCGCCGCTGCCTCCTCTTTGGTGAGACGGAAGGGCGCGTCTCTGTGGTAACGCGGAAGTGCGCGGGGCTGGCGGCGGCGCGGGACGAGCCGGGTGGCGCTGGGCTGGCCCGGGCCGCCGCCACCGCCTCGGTCGCCACCGCCTCGGTCTCGGTGCCCGGCCCCGCAGATGGCAGCGGCGGAGGCGTTGGTGTGCGGCCTGGCGCGGCTGCTGCAGGAGGCGGGTGAGTGGCGGCCGCCGCCAGCTCCGCGGGGCCGGGCCGCGCGCGGCTGCGGTGTAGGAGCAGCAGCGCTCACGGCCCGGCCCGGCCTTACCCTTCCCTTCCCTTCCCTTCCCTTCCCTTCCCTTCCCTTCCCTTCCCTTCCCTTCCCTTCCCTTCTCTTCCCTTCTCTTCCCTTCTCTTCCCTTCTCTTCCCTTCCCTTCTCTTCCCTTCCCTTCCCTTCCCTTCCCTTCCCTTCCCTTCCCTTCCCTTCCCTTCCCTTCTCTTCCCTTCTCTTCCCTTCTCTTCCCTTCTCTTCCCTTCCCTTCCCTTCCCTTCTCTTCCCTTCTCTTCCCTTCTCTTCCCTTCTCTTCCCTTCTCTTCCCTTCTCTTCCCTTCTCTTCCCTTCTCTTCCCTTCCCTGCAGGCGACCTCGTCTTGGACGGCTCCAGCACGCTGACGCTGCTCACCCCCACCCTGCAGCACCTCACCCAGGTCTTCGAGCAGCACTTGGGCTCTCGCAACCAGAACCGGGGCTTCGTGGCCCTGCCCTCGCACCCGGCCGAGACTGCCGCCATCCTCCAGGCACAGTTCCTCTTCGACGTCCTGCAGAAGACTCACTCCCTGAAGGTCTGTGCCGGCCATGGCCTGGGGTGTGAGGAACCGGGGGTGCAAGGCTGGCCGGTGGCAGGCATGGCTGCCTTCTCCAGGCTGGCCTCCTTTGGTGCCCGCTGACCCCGTCTGACCTGCACCTTATGTGGGTCGGGTGGCTCTCTCAGGGCTTTGCTTGGAGTTCAGCACGACAGTGTGTAGCTACTTCCTCTAGGATTGGCCGTGCAACTCAGCAGAAAGTTTTTCAGAGTTAAAAATGGGGGCAACAGGGGTTAGTTACGTTCTGACCTTGGTATGGTGTTGACATTGCTGGGAGAATGATTGTTTCCTGAAGTGCTTGAGCAATTCGGGCAGTATCTGGCCACTGAGCACAACTGAGCGCTCCCTGCGTGGTGACTGATCTGCACAGGGCAGCAGGGCCCGGGTGCGTGGGGAGCAGAGTTAGATGTTGGATGCACCCACTGCTCCGTGACCTCCTGCTCCCGATTTCTGAGCTTCACGTGCTGCTGCCTGGGCAGTGGCTCTGGTTGGTCTGTTTCACAGCATGGGACAATGCTGGTAATGTGGCCTCCTTAATTTTAAGGTGTCTGTAAAAAGGATAAAAGCTTGGAGCTTGGGATTCTTCAGAGATCTTTTAGAGAGGCAGTATGTGTTACGAGGCTGCATGTCACTATACAGGGACACTGCTAGAAAGGCAGGAGAGGTGAAACGGGTCTGAAAGAGGGAGTTTGCAGCTGTTCTTAGGTTCCACAGTGGTGCTCAAGAGGTGGTGTGGCTGAGCACTTTGGCCTTCAAGGTCTTTAAAAGTGTTTTCCAGATGAGAGAGATTGGAGAGACTATCTAAATATTGTTGGGAGGGTTTTGTAGCAGTGTGCTGAGGGTGGAGATTGGAGTGGAGCCTGTGAAGAAACACAGGTTCCCTGGTAGGAGGAAGCGAGGAGGGACGCTGCTGTCAGGAGGATGTTGTGGTGAGTGCCTGTGTTAACCAAAGATGGGCTCTTTCTGTTACAAGCCTGTAAAGAAGGGGAAGCTACCCATTATTGTGTGGTAACTCATTTACTTAGAGAAACTAATAATTTATATCAGCCTGACCAGTTTCTTAAGACAGTGGAGGGAGATGAGCCAAGTCAGGACACAGGGCAAGGATGGCATCCGAAATAAGCTGTGCTGAAACTGATCACCGGAGCTTCCCAGCGTAATGCCTTGTTCAGCATGCTGCATTAGTGCTGGCAGGCAGTGGGCAGTGATTCATTGCCGCCAGGACTGTAACTGTGGAAGCAGTGACGGGGCCTTGGGATGTCTGTTCTGCACCTGATGAGTCACTGCTGCGTGAACAGGGATGTAGCTGGCAGAGACGGTCTCTCCAGCGGTACCATGGTGTCCGCAGTGGAAGCGTTAACTGCTTCATGGCTCATGTCCCCTGAAGCCCTGTTTATGTGCTTGCTGTCCGTAGAAAGCCTAAGAAGTTGGATTTAACAGGCTGCTGGGTGGTACATGCACACAGCTGAGCTACCCTGTGGTGAAGGAGCCTGTGGCTGCACTACAGGACACAAAGAGATGGTTTGGAGGCATCTCACTCTAATGCCAAGTGTCCTGGAGACCAACTCTGTTTTCCATTGTATCTGCTTGTCATTGGCCTTATTTGGCCTGTTGTTGTGAAAGGCCCGTGCACACATCCCGCCAGCATGCTAGTTCAGCTCAGTTCTTGACAAACAGAGCTCCAACAGTTAGATTTATCCTTTTTGAGTGGATTTGTTAGTGGCAGCTGATGGAGAATCCAGCTGTCAGACCTCCCTGTTGTTCCAAAAGTAGTGAAGCCATGTGGACAGGGGAGAAGAGAAGGAGCTCTAGGGTCTGGCCTTGTGCTAGATAACATGTTTTTCTCTTTGTCCTCTATTGACCCATGGGCCCAGGAGACAGAGACCTGTGAGACAGGGTGCCAGCACTGGGGGAAGGCTTGTCAGAGAACCTGAGCTGGAGTTGAACTGTTCAAGGCCCTGTAGTCATTGCATCAGGAAGGTGGTACTGTAGCTCACATCACGCTTGACATGAGACTTCTTTTCTGATTTCTCTAGCTCGTTCATGTTCCAAACTGTGTTCTGCAGTCTGCTGTGAAGATCTTCCCTTTCAAGTCCCTCCGGCATCTGGAAGTAAGTGTAGGGGCAGAACTGGCTTTGAGCCTTGCTGTTTGGCTTTTCTTGGTGTAGTTTCGTGGTTGCACCGGGTAGGCTTTTGTGGCTTCCCTAGGAGGCTGAGTCTAAACTCCTGCAGTACTCTTTTGGGGTGAAGTTAGGATTATGAGCAAAGGCTGGAG
This sequence comes from Gallinula chloropus, assembly GCF_964237585.1. Taxonomy (NCBI): domain Eukaryota; kingdom Metazoa; phylum Chordata; class Aves; order Gruiformes; family Rallidae; genus Gallinula; species Gallinula chloropus. The sequence goes on along the minus strand of NC_140090.1, from coordinate 17,647,690 downwards.
TGTTTGGGCGGGAGGCTCCAGCAGGGAAATGGGAGATCCCTTGCAGAGATGGGCCTGGGATGGCAGCTGCCCTTACACCATAACATTTCGATGTATTTTGTCCTTACTTTCTTGTCCCTGCTGCAGTTGAGGTCTGTCCCTCCACACTGCCTCCGGGGACTGCGATTTGTCTATTCCCAGCTGGAATCTCTAACCTGTTGCAAATGTATCAACACGCTGGAGGTGAGTGTTTCTACACAGCTCGTGGGGAAAATTGCAGGAGAAAGGCTGTTGTGATCCTACAGCCCTTCACACAGGGAAGATGTAGGACAAAGGGTTAATCATCAATCTATGTTGTATGTGGCTTTTTCTCCCTTCCTTGTTCTGGCTACCCACTCCTGACTCTCCCTGAGTCTCCTTGAGTCTTGAAGTACCCCTGGTTGGACACACGTGTGCTGTGCAGTGTCATTTGAGCTGCTGGAGAATGTCTGGCTCCAGTCATTATTCTATCAGCTGGGTCTGACTCTTGCGTGTGCCTGGCTGCTTCCACCTCCAAAGGCTTGCAGCTGATCAAGGTTTATTTCACTGTGTCTCACCAGCCTTAAATTAGAGCTGGTTGTCAGAGGGAATGCTGTGCCCTGGTGTCTTATCTGCAGTGGTGCACAGCAGGTTTCTGAGACATGAAGGCAAGCTCCAGCCACAGAGAACCACACAACGTGGGCTGTGCTAGCTGCAGGGCTCCGGGCTGCTCTCTGTGGCACAGTAGCAGCTGCCTGCTGGGCAACAGGGGCTGCTGGTAGGGAGTGCTTTGAGACCTGCTTTTGTCTGCCAGAGCACAGGTTGTTTGGTCAGGGCGTGTGTACTTTACTGCTGCTTTGATGCAGGGCTGCAAAGGGTTTTGTTAGAATGAAAACTTTGTGCTTAGTGTTCAGAACCTAGGAGCTGTAACAGGTTAACTGCTGCCACTTGAGTGTAGGCAGCAAAAGTATTTCTCCTCCTTTCTAAGTATCTAGCCATGGACTTCCCACCACTCCAAATACATGATTTGGTGACGTAAGTCATTGCCACTCTAGGCAAGGCAGGGTCTGTAAAGCACAATATGCCAGCCTTGTTCTAGACTGGCTGTTCTCCTGTGTTCATCTGCTGTTCCTGTAACAGCTGGTACTCACCAAGGAATGGCTCCTTACTTCTTCCTAGGAAATCATTTCAGCATGTGGCGGAGATCTGAGCTGTGCCCTCCCGTGGTTGGAGTTGCAGACTGTGAACTTCAGCTATAACTCAATCACTACCTTGGATGACTCGCTGGTGAGTGGGCATCCTTCCTGGATGACTGAGGGGAAGAGAGGAGATGATCACAGTCAAGAACTGGGCACTCCTCTACTGACGCTGCTAGGTCCAGGTGGGAGGGAGTGGGCAGTGTTAATCTTGCTGACCTCTCCCAGCAGGACAGGGTTTCCATGCTGCAATGGAGACATTTGTAAGATCTGAGCTGTATCTTTTTTGTCCTTCAGCAATTACTGAATGCTTTGAGAGTCTTGGATTTGAGTCACAACAAGATCCAGGATTGCGAGCACTATTTAACAGTGAGTACCTTGGGCTGAGCACCAGTTTCCTCATACAGACAGGATATTTCTCAAGTGCTCTGATCACTGACCATGTGCCTGGCAGGTGAAGTATAACAAAAGAAATCTGAGATGTGGCCCATCAGGAATGTGATTTAGAGCTGGTGCTGGCAGCCTTGACGCTGTTGTCCTGTACATGCAGCCCCTGTGCCTCTGTGTCCATATCGCTCGGCCACACTGGAGTGCAGAGTGGTAAATACAGCGAGACACACGGTGTGCACTGTACATACAGTCACACACATGGTGTGCACTCCGTTGTGGCTGAGCCTTTCCTGCAGCCTGTGCAGCAGGTGGGAAACACGTTGCCAGGCATGGGCTGTAGACACTCACTGTTCAGGTTATTCAGACCACCTGTAGCATTTCCTTCTCACTCTCAGAGATCTCCCGCCAGTTGCTTCAGAAAGGCAGGAGTCCATCAGTGCCACGTGCTCTGTGCAGGGAATGGCAATGAAATCCATGCTGTGCTGGGCTAGATCTGCTTCTTTTAAGAGAAGCTGTAAAACAGCTTTTCATGGAGTTTGTGGGGCTTATGTTGTATCGTTCACCAGCATCCTTGCCAAGGTAAGAAAGGGCTTCTTTTGGTAGCTCAGTCCATTTGTTGAGGACCAGGGGTCCTTCCAGTGCTCCATTGACTCCTAGCAAATTTTATCAAGTAGTTAGGCCATGCTGAGTGCCCCATGACAAACCACTCCAAATGTGAATGTTGAAGTCTTGCTGCAGAAATGGCCTCGAGAAACTCCCCTGTCTTGAGTCCAGGATCAGGCTTTGAGCTAAGGTCCCAATTGATCTCCCCCTCCTCTTCTCTCTGAACAGACCCTTACAGAACTAGAGTACCTCAATTTGGCTTATAACTTCCTGTCCAAGGTGCCAAACCTTGGCATCTTCAGCCGATCCAAGCTGGTGACTCTGATCCTGCGCAACAACGAGCTCGACAGCATCGATGGTGAGTCCACAAGGGAGAAACCCTCTGAGCTTGAGGCCTTTCTCCATTCCTTAAGGAGGAACAGGACTTGAAATCTCGGGCACAGCTATTTTTAATGGGGTTCACTTTTGGGGGAGAGGGGTAGGTGGGAGATTCCTAAATTGTATCTCCTGCCATGCTGATGGCTTCTTGCTTTGTTTGCAGGGGTTGAACATCTAGTGAATCTGCAGCACCTGGACGTGGCCTATAACCTCCTGCTGGAACATGCCCAGTTGGCACCACTGTCCTCTCTACACTGTGTAAAAAAAGTAAGCCTGATGGGTGGGTAGATTAGACATCATGGTCAGGGGGTGAAAGGTGGAGACTGTGGTAAGGAAAGCGTTTTGAAAGATCAGCTCAACCATTAAGCATTTAATTTTAACGCAGGAAGCTGATCTGTATTTCAGCTTTCATTCTCAGTGACCCCTGCCCAAACTAACCTTTTTCCATGTGTTCCTCCCCACTTCCTTGCTCCCCTTCTCTGATTTTAACACTGCCAAGTTCAGTAAAGATCCTCCCCAAATCCCGTTATGGATTTGTGCGTTCAGAGAAGTCTGTAGGAGGAGAACTGCAGTCACTGTAGTGCTTGTGAAGGAAGATAGCCTGCAAAGGATTGTTCTCTCAACACTTCTTGGAGTCAGTACCTAAAAAGTTCCCAGTGATTTAGGGGAAGTACTTTAATTTCTGTCTCTATTTGCCAAACAAATTTCAGGAAGCATCGTAAAAGCTTAGTCCTCTGCTGGCCTGATCACTGTTCCGCTGCAGGAATATTTCCTGAGGCAGGGAGAAGAGTCCAGAGCCTGCAGGCAGATTAGGTTGGGGTATAGAATGTTGCTTCCAGTAACAATTTCTTTATTTCCCCCACCCAGCTGCATTTAGAGGGAAACCCATTATGGTTCCATCAAAACCACCGATCTGCAACCCTCGTACACCTGTCTCCCAGGGCAGCCTCCTCCAGCGTGAGTATCACCCACCTGCCTCCTGCCCCTGCTGTTGAAGGCCTCGGGTGTTCGGCCACTCGCTGGCAAACGATGGGAAAGAACCTCACAAACCTGAACATTTATTTGAGGGCTGTAACAGTGGTGATTGTTTTGTGGTTTGGTTTGGGGTTTTTTTTTTTCAGTTACAGTAGTTTATCCTTAATTTCTTCTGTGGTGTGCTGGCCAGGGCAGACAGAGTTGGATACCGATGTCAGGTTTGCAAGACCTCAGATCTTAAACCGATGCCTGCTTCATCAGTTTGGTGCACTGATGGTCCCAGAACTCTGTTCCTGATAGTGACTATGTAGTTGGACTTTGCAAAGAAGGAACTCACCATCTTGACCCACTTTGCCTAATTACGCACTCCTGTAACAGCCATGTCCACCTCTTTCTTTCTCCCCATCGTTCTGCTCTCAGCTAGGTGTCATCACTGTTTCACTTGCACTCTGGTGCTTAAATCACCTCCTGGTAATCTCAATTTCAGATAAAGAAACGAGCAAAGACAGCATTCTGGCAATTAGCAAAGTAAACTTGCTTGCTGAGGTCAGAGGCATTCCAGAGCTGGTCTGCCTTTCACAGTAGTGGCAAATGGCTGGATCCATTGTCTTCAGAGTGTACCTTGAAACAAGTTTTTACTGAGCTCAAGTTACTGGAAGCTAGGTAAACTCAGGCTAGAAGGGGGGGTACAAGCTTTGAGCTGCAAATCGTTACCGCTCAAAACAACTTGTAAGTTGTTGCAGAATAACCTATTGTATCTCTTCTGTGAACTGTCTTGGATATGTCTCTGGGATTTATAAAGCCTGGAAACAGGAAAACCACAGTGTTCCTTGTGGCCCTATGTGCAATCAGGTGAGGTAGCTGCAACTAAGGGAGTGATGGCTCGGCAGGAACAGGGTTGCTTCTGGTAGTCTCTGCAGTTTTGTGCCAGGGATCCCAACCCTAGGGTGGCCCAAAGGGGAACAGGAGCCAGCAGGTGTGGTCCTGAGTATGTGCCAGCCAAATGGAATCTGACTGCAGATGGGTCTCTCATTACAGTTCCTCTTGGATGGGGAGCCACTCTCTTCCTCAGACCTAGCGGTAAGTACCAGTTATGTGAACTGATTTACTGGCTGCGGGAGTGGGAACCTGAGATGGGTTTTTGTGTTGTTCATCCATTACATCTCTGCTGGCTCCCTTGACTCTCTGACACAGTTCGTTTTGGCTCAGTCCATGCTGATTCCTTGTAATTGTTGGGACTGGCCAGTGTAACTTGTTCTTTCCTGTGTGGCCTGGCAGAACTTGGAGCCTTGACAATTTCCTTTTCAGGTACTATCTGGTACTTGACACTTGAATTACATGTGAGCAAAACAAACAGTTATCAGTTTCCCATCTGTTGTCTTTAGGAAAGACAGAGATTGAGTAAAATTGTTGTCACCACTTTGAGATGGGGAAAGTTTGGGGCAAGGGGTGGTGAAGTTGTCAGCCTGAGTTGTGGCTTGGTTACCTTGTCTCCCCTCTGCACTCAGCAGTCATCCTTCTTTTCTTTTGGCTTTAGCACCTTCCAAGACTAGTGCAAAGTGTATCTCAGTCCATCCACACTTCTACCTCAGAGAAGACAGTGCTGGACCGCAGTGCTCTGGAGAGTTCCTGTGCTGCAGACTTCAGCGACAGTCAGTCCCCAGCAGAGAATGTGGCTGTCAAGCTCCCTCGGAAGAAAAGCAAGGTCTGGGACTGAGATAGCATCTTACTCATGTAGAGGCCTGTTGGGGGAAGGGACTGCCATGGTGTGAAAGCGGCCCCTTGGTGTTCTGTGGGTGCAGTCTTGTTCTGACTGCCTGGTGCTGAGCCTCTGTGATGCCCTGTGTTAGGAAGGGGCTGGGCTTACAGTCAGTCTTGATATACTGTGACAAATGTTTGAGAGTGTGCTTCTGCAGGGCTATAAACCCTTCAGCTTGGCAGAGCCCCTCATCAGACGTGTTTTGGTTGTTGTGGTGCCTCCCAACTATTCTTATCCTGTTTGTTCCAGGGAAAAGTCAAAGTGCGCAGAGCAAGCATTTCAGAGCCCAGTGACATAGAACACGAGCCCCAGGCTTTACCTCTCTCTGCTGGTGAGGCTTGTCTTCTTGCTGATAACACAGCAGCTGACCTGACCAAAGTCAGAGGAGCGCTCTGGCTTGGTGACTGTTGTCATACTTCCCAAGTTTTTCTCTGCAGACCTGGTCCTGCAGCATCAGAAGGAGATGAAGCGCTTGGACAGCTTCAGAGATCGTTTCGGTGTTGACTGGCTGCAGTACAGGAGGCACCTGGAGGAGCATGACCGAGCGTCCGCCATCTGCCGCAGCCGTTCTGCGGATGAGATCACAGGCAGAGCTGCTGCAACGGACATGCAGAGTGAGAGCTCTGACCCAGAGCAGGGAAACCCCCAAGTATCTCAGAAAGAATCCTCTCCTTCTTCAAATGACGCTGAAGTGGGAGAGCCTGAAGCACAACTGGATCAGCCTGTGGAAGAAGAAGAGAGAGAAGAAGAGGCAGATGAGCTAATGCTGGGGGAGGAAGAAGAGGAGAAGCCAGAAGGTAAATAGGTCTTTCGCTGCTGTTTGAAGGCTTAGGTGGTGATAGAACAGATGGATCAAATGTGTTATCCCTGAAGCTTTATTGTGCTGCCCAGTATTGGGATTCTAAGGAATTGCGCCAAGCAGGGCTGAAGTCCTGCTATGTGTACTGACCTGTACTGTCTTGTTTGGCAGTGGACCTTTGCCAGCCAGTGCTGGTGAGCCAAATAGAAGGTGAAGGGGACCCAGAGCCAGACTGGATCTTCCTGCGAGTCACAGCAAAGCATGTGATTGAGGTGGAACTGAAGGCTGCCAGAGTCCTCCACAAGCTGGAGCTGAAATGCCTGGAGAAGGTGGAGACCTCCAAAATGAACTGGAAGAGGATGGTGAGTTATGCCACTGTGGAAGCTTTTGACATCTGATTCCTAGTGTGGGCCAGCATTTTGGATTTGGGCTTCTGTCAGAGTACCCTGCAGGTCTCTTCCTAGCTTATGCAAAGTCTGATTGATTTGGTATTGCTTCCACACAGTGTGTGTGTATCTAACAGCATCTGCATTGCTTAGGGTACTGTAGGAATGCAGCAGAAGCCAGCAGCAGTTCTGTTCCAAAGCTGGAGTTAAAAAGATAATAGCTAGACTTGTTCCAGTGCACAGGAATGAGACACCTCTCAGAGGAGCCTGAATGAAATGGACACCTCCTATCCATCCGTTCCTCACTGGGATATTCCCTTGGCCTTGGAGGACTGTCTGTGGATCACACTTTTCTTAGAACGCAGCGCTGAGCCTAGCAGGATGTTCAGGAAGGGCCAATGGTGATTTTCCTTCTGCTCTAGGTGCATGTTTCAGCACCACAAGCCCTATTTTGCTTTTGTGGTCCTTTAGGGAGGGATTTTGGAGATCTCGTTTTCCTCATGGCAGGATTGTAACACTCAGTGTGTGCACAGGCACATTTTCAGGCTTTTCTAATGTTCTTTTCCCCAAAAGCTCCAACTAATTATCTTTTTCTTCCTTCCCTTGTACCTCTTGAATGTTTGTGTCCTGATAGTCTTCTGAAATACTTCCATGAAAAGGTGTTTTGTTTGAAATGCTTCTTCTGGACCTTGAAACTTACTGTTTCCCTCATCAGTCATGAGCTTTATGTGTATTTATGCTTGTTTTACTACGCTCCCAAACACTATCAGCTATGGAGGGCTACCAGAGGCTTACAAATTTCATTGTGCATGGCCACATTTCAGGTAACTGCAGACAAGTGCAGGGTGTACACTGCATCCTGCTCCCTCTTTCTAGGAACAGTATTTTCTGTCTCCTGCAGGACCTGGAGGGAGTTTTCCCTGTTCTCACCCTGCACTTCAATTACATTCGTAAGGACCGGCAGAAGCGCAAATACGTGGTGCTTGATGACTGCCCAGAGCAGTGCCTACAGGTAGGGACAGCCTGGGGAGGGGGCAGCCTTACCAGAGACACTGAATTCTGCCAGCCAGCTCAGGGTCCCTGTTCACAGAGTGCACCCCACTGCTGCTCTGTGGCAGCCCATGCCTGGTGTGTAAGCTCTCAAGGGGAGAACCTTGTCGTTTTTGGGAGCTTTTGGGTGAAAAGTTGGTGGTCAGTGTAGTGATCCTTACTTGTTTGTGCAAAGTAACATTTCCTGCGTGCTGAGCGATGTGCCAGCCTGCAGTGCCCTGCCAGTGCTGTGGCTGCTCTGGTCTGCAGGGCTCCTGCAGGGATGCTGGTCACAAACCCAAGTGTTTTCCTGGGGATACTGTTAAGTACATTTAAACAAGATTTTGCAGAGGAGACGCAAATAGATGGGACCTTTGAGACCAGAGTTCCAGGGGGAGCCCATCAGTATGTACATACAAGGCACAGACCAGCAAAAACAGGTTTTCTTGGTCTTCTGCAGTGAAGCCAGTACAACTGGCTGCTGGACTGTTAGCTGGGTAATGGCTCTGCACCCCTTGCACTCTAAAATGAGGCACGTGAGGAGACTTGCTGATGTCAGAGGCCTGCTTTTATTAGGATGGTTATAGCTGCCTGCTAGCACTCTTTTCCCCGTGCTGCTACTTCTAGTGTGTCCTTGAAGTGCTGTCCCCAGCTGTTGAGGAGAATCGGCGAAATCGGGACCAGGAGAAGGGATCCACAAAGTTCCAGTGCCTGAAATGCAAGCAGGAGTTTTCACAGTCCCTGGCTCTCTGGCATCAAGGTCCCTATCCTTCAGAGGTTGGAGACACCAAAATCCTGGAGACCCTAGATGCCTCAGATCAAGGTAGGATGTAGTGCCCAGAAAAAGGGTGCTTGCTGATGCCCAAGTAGACCACCCAAATGGTGGCTGTGGTGCAGAGCATGGAATGGATAGCAGAGGAGGTACTGGAATTAAAAGCTGTTAGGGGGTGTACTCACTTGGACTGGGAAGAGCCTGCCTTGTTCACTAGCTGGAGTAAGGCACTGTTCCAATGTTAGGCAAACAGCACCCCTGTTGTAGGGGGCCTGGGGTCTGGTAGAGCATAGGGGTGCTGGAAACTGCAGATGGTCCATAGAAATTTGGAGTCTGGGAAAGGCCTTAAAGGTCACATAGTCTCTTGTCCTGTTGAAACCGTGGGCTCTTTTGCCACAGAGACCACTTCATTCTAAAGCAGATTTACTAGCAAAGGCTTCTGGGGAATCTTCTCCAGTATTTCAGGTAAAACTTTGGCAGTTAGACATCAGAAAAGCCACTGGAACCCTAACCAAAATCTCCCTGGCTGTGATCTTAAGCCCACTCTTGCTTCCCTAATAGGGAATGATTTATTCCTTTCTTTGTACTCGAGGACCATAGTTCTCCCCCTGTGACTAGTCCTGTCTTCCCATCTCTAGACTCAAAAAGCTCAGCTCCCTAGATAAATTGCTTGTCAGTCATCTGTCATACGGTGCAGTTATTCTTGCTGGGCTCCATTGTGCTCTTTTCCATTTATCCACATTTTTCTCCGGGTGTCTGAAATGACATGTGGTAATTTGGCTGAGGCATGGCTAGTGCTGAACAGACATCTCCTGATTGTCAAGTTCTGAGAAACTCAGTTTGTATTTGAAATGGGGAGTGCCCAGCCCTAGCTCGGCAGATGATGCTTATTTGACGAAGCACCCTGGGATCAAAGAGCTGTAGTGGGGACAGAGGGCCTATCCTGGCTGCAGCACTTTCTAACACCCTGAGAGACTTTATCCCCCTCCACCAGAGTAGTCAGAGTCCCAAGATCCATCTGGGAGTCTCCTGTGGCATGGGTGAAGCATCAGGAATTGGTTTCAGGAGGGATGAGGACAGCTAGAGAAGGGGCACGGCATGCTTGTGGTTTGGCTGGCTGGAGGAGAAACCAAGCTGGGGCTGGAGGTGGGAAGGTGGGATTCACTGGTCACAAGCTTGGGCTTTAGAGCCTATGAGAGCCCCTGAGGACATGAAGTGGAGGAAAAGCATGAGCCAAAGCCCCAGTGTAGTTTCAGTTGCAACTACGGCATGCTCTGGTCACCCCAAATCTGAACAGAGCTATTCTAGGTGGATGCTGGCACTGATCCAGAATGTCTCGTTGATTGGTGAGGGGAGGTGTGTAGGCTGTGGTTCTGAACAGAGTTGCTCAACAAGCTGCTCAAGTTGGACTGCAACTACTGTCTACCCTGAAAGGGATGGTTTCTGGTTTGCAGGGTGGGGGAGTAACATCTTGTTGGAGGAGATCAGTTCTGCTTTTTTCCTTATCCCTGATGAAATCTTCCACAGGTGCCGCAGCAGCTGGCGATCCCATAGCCTGTCCCAGTTGTTCCAGTGACCACGTGGTCATCCTGCCTTCAGAGATCAGCTTCAGCACACCTTTGCCACCTTGCCCTGACAGCACGAGCGAGGACCTGTCTGACTCTGTGCTGGAAGGAGGCAGCCAGCAGGAGGGCCCAGAGGAAGCACCTGCCCTGGCCAGCGAGGGCCGAAAGTTCTACATCGGCGGGGAGGACAGCTCGGAGGTGGATACCAGCAACAGCACCAGGACCCCCGAGCTGAGCGGCGAGCACGACGGCACCCTCCACTCCAGCTCCCGCAGCTCAGATGCGGGCTGTGGAAAGAAGGACCTGGGCATGAAGAGCCAGTACTTGTCCCTCAGCCACACAGACACCAATGGGGGCAGCTTGATGGGGAGCTACCGTTACAGCGTCTCACGTGGGCCCACTCCTTCCCAGCTTTCTCTGAACTCCGAGTCTGAGGAGACGTGGAATCTCAGTCCCTGTGAGTATGCAGGAGCTGTGCAGGGTTTAGGGGTGTGCACAGCTTGGTGTTGGATTTTATCGCTGGTGCTTGCAGAGTGCTCTGCCTCCTGTTTAAGGGAGAAGGGGGCGGGTCACAAAGCATGGGCAGCAGTGACCATGGTTCTTGAGAGGAGAGATTGTCCCTCTCAGTTCAACCCTCACGCCTGAAGGTAGGGAAAACTGAGTCAGCTCCTAATCCCTCATATTCCTCAGACTCTGAGTAATAGGGTCGTGTTCTGGGATCTGCACTGCTCAGTTACAGACATGCCGGGTTCCTGTTGCACCAGGGAGCTGCCAACTGGAGCATTGCCTTTGAGGAGCAGTGTGCATGATATCTCAGTCTTTAGTCTCTGACCGAAGCACAGTGTGAGGCTGGTGTGTGTGTTGGAGGCTCTGGTTAATGGATCTACAGTTACTGGTGGTTTCCTCAGTAGTCTTTGTGAGCTTCAGGCGACAAAGCCTGTCCAAAAGAAGAGACTTGGCTGGCTGTGTGAGTGCATTGTACAAGGCAGGAGTTACTAGGTGGTCCACAAATGCTTTTAGTGACAGGCCTTGGATTTCTGATGTAGCAGACTGCCTTGCTTGGGCACCAGCTTGTGATTTACAGAATAACTGAGGTTGGAAAGGAGCTATGGAGGTATATAGTCCAGCCCACCAAATGACTCTACTGCACCTGCAGTCTAGTCCTCATTTCCAAACCCATCAGCTTCTTGATCTGCAGAAATCTCCCCCAGCCTGTCAAGACTGCTGTGCCTCTGAAGATCAGCTGGTATAGGACCAGTGTTTAGGATTGTACAGCCTTGCACCTTTGAAGCGTGAGAATTAAAGCAGTATCTTGGGTTTGGTCACGTTGCAAGGTCCCAATTTAAAATTGAGCCCATTAAAAAGTTCCTTCTGAGGAGTAGTTGATTAGTGTTTCCGGTGGAGAATAGGCTGTGCTGGGAAGTCTGTACTCTTCAGGCATCATCATGGCTATTGTATGAATTATTTGGTCATATCATTGCATGACAAACCTACTGATGTTCTTAAGCAGTTTCATTGGTGTCTTCCTCAGTCCCCTTCAGCCTTAATACTGTCAAAGTCAGAGTTTAGAAAGTTGACCTGAGCTGACATCAGCTGAAATGAGAAATGTCTTTCTAGATTTGTGATAGAGAATTGTCCTTCTGCCACATCTGTCAGCAAAGTGAGCATAGGTTGAAGACCTGTGGGTTAGACCAAAGTTTGTGTATCTGGAGAATCAGGTGCTGGAGTAATGACATCCCCTCGCGGCTCTGCATTGAGGCCTGTGCCTGGAAAGCCCTGGCTTTGGCCCCTTGTCTTCAGGAGAGATGTGATGGAAGGGGGTGTGCAGAGGGGGTGACGCTGCTCCCCTGGTGCCAGCCTGCACGTGTCAGAGTCCCCTGGTCAGCGGGCAGTGTCAACCCTTCCCTGTGCTCTCCTCAGCTGTTAGCGGCCTCCTGAACACGAGGGACTTCCGTTCCGTGGATCATCGCCTGAAGCTCTACCTGGATATGGAAGTTTTTGAGGAGGATGCTGAGGAGTTCCAGTGCTTCCTCAAGGTGAGCTCCTGCAGCACCACTTCTGCAGCTCCTTGGCTATCCTTCTTGCTACCCTGCAAGTTTTTCTCCTGTGTAACATCTCAGAGACTGTGAGCTGTGAAGGGAGCTGAAGTGTGCTTGAGTTGGTCCTTTCCTCAGATGGGCTGGCAAGGGTCTGGTCAGTGCTGTAACCCACCCTCTCTGTGCTCTAGGTGGTTATGGTGAAGTTTGGTCGACAAGGAGAGTTCCTCTCAATCCTGGTTGCCTCTGATCTCAAGGTTTATGTGCTGGAAGTCACTGGGGCTATCAGGTGAGGAGAATGGTGGCAAGTGAGACCCTGCAGCAAGGCTGTGAGTGCTGGGTCGTGCCAGCCTGTGCTTGCCTTACCCGGGAGGTGTGGTGGCATGCAAAGGCTCTGCTGGCAAAAGCCCCTGCTGCAATCTGATGTGAGAGAGGAGATGGGCAGCCTGCTGCAGCTCAGTGCTGTGCTCTGTGAATAGGGGACAACCTGCAGACTGGCTGAAGAAGACTGACTCTCACTACCTGTCTGATATTTCCCATCTGGAAGTGGGACTCTGCCACCAGAGCTTGCGAATGGAGTTTGAGAACCCAAAAGCCTCCTACAATCTGCTGATCCGGAACCAAAGCTGCTGTGACCAGTTCCTGCAGACCCTGACATGTAAGAGCAGAGCTGTAGTGGGGGCGGGGAAGGGATTTGGAGGATTTGTTCTTGGAGAGCTACCAGGAGAGCTGTAGTTGGATGTGTGTTGGAAATTCACTTCTTGCCAGCTCAGAAAATAAAAACCCTGGGGGAGAGGAAGCCCACTGGCATAACTTTCAGTGCCTCTTTTGGACCAGAGAACCATTCTAAGCCATTACGTACTGCCCTCGGGCTTGCAGTAAGCCCTGTCTACCTTCTCCCCCTCTTTAGGTCTCATGCAAGAGCTGCCTGCTAAGCAGAAGAGTAAGGTGAAGGAGATCCCCACTGTGGAAATGAATCCACAGCACTGGCTGTGGTAAGTACAGCCTCTGAGAGGTTGGGGTTTTGGATAGAAGAGGAGTTTCTTGTCCAGCAGTGCCTGGGAAGCGCGGTTCTCAAAACAGGGCAGTACAGGAGGAGGCACTGCTGCATGGGGTGAGCAGGCAAAGGGGTGTCATGGACTGAGCCAGGCAGAGCACCTCTGGCTTTCCTGGAGGAGCCTGAGCGGAGTATGATGGAGGGAGGTGCTTCCCTTGCGAGAAGCATTTGGTTCCTTGCTGACAAGGTTGTGGGCAGAGTAATTGTAGGAATTTTGCAACATCTGCAAGAGCTGGGTCCCTCCCTTCCCCAGGAGGACAGTGAACAGAAGCTAGCTCACAGCAAACCTGGGCAGGAAGGACTGCTCCCCTGATCAGCCTGTTGTTGTATCTCCTCCAGGCCTCTGTTGGACTCCAAGACCGCAGAATCTGCAGATGACACTTGTTTCTTCTACCTGCTGGCCTATCTGATCCAAGGTACAGGAGGTCTCATTGGCCAGGTGTCCTACACTTTGTGCTTACATGCTTGTGTTTTCAGTGTGCAGTCTGTGGGAAAACAGCTGGGCCACTAGTCCAGCAGTGAGGACAGGGTGGGGGCATGGGTGAGGACTCTTTTTTGGGTGGGGTTTTTTAGTGGTGAGATGTATAGGCTAGCAGCATCCTTCTTCCTGTATACCCAGTGAGCCTGCCAGGCCTTTTCTGCGTGGAAGTTGAGGCTCTAGGAAGCAGCTGGCCGTGTACACCAGGCTTGGTGACAACTCAGAATGGTTTCTGAGAAGCTGGAGATTATCTTAGGGCTGGATGATTGCCCTGAGCTGAGGGAAAGCTGAGGGGTCATACACAGCTGGTTTGTGTGAAGAGCTGAAAAGCTCCTCTGTTTAGGAAAACAGAAGCAGGTGTTTGGAACCTGAGACGGTAGGACAGGAGCAGCCTGCTGGAGCCCATCAAGTTCTGTTCCAGCACTTGCTGAGGGCCAAATGCACTGAATCTGGGATATGAATCCAGTGAACAACTCCAGTGTTGTCTTAGCTTGGGACAGCGAGAAGCACAGCCAAGCTGTTAATCACACTCCCACCAGTTTGTTAGAGCTCTTGCACCATTATTCACTGCTGGGCATTGGGGAGGTGTGAGAGAACGAGACGGGCGTGGATCTGAGGGGAGTGTGTTCACTGGTCTCCCCAAGCTGAACATCAGCCCGTGGAGGGAGAACCTCACAGGCGTTTTTCTTACTCTGCAGTTTTCTCCCAAGAGTACAGTGCCCAAAACTGGACACAGTGCCAACTGAGGCCTCGTTGCCAAATAGACAGGACTAATTAAGTATTACATTTCTGACATTCCTACTCATTCCCAAGAGTGAGATGCGACGAGAAAAGCAACGTTGCTGTAGCAGCTTGTAATCCCCTGTGACCCAGCTTAGCTCTGCTAGTGGTTCCTGCTTCCATGCATCAGCCTTGTTCCCGAGTTCTCTTGCTTTTCACTTGCACCCACTGAGACCAGCTGCTGAACAAAACTACTTCCTGCCATAGCTGTGACACATCACAACTTGGTATTAAACCTGTGTGCCTTCTGTTCCCACCATCAGGAGATACCTGCAGCCAGGTTAATTCAGGCAAAAAAAAGGTGTCCTTTTAGCTGGAGCTGCTGACTTTTAACTAAGGAACAGTAAGGGGATGTTGGAGAGGTCAAAGGATTCGAGTGTCCTTTCCGTCCTCACATGAGGACGTAGGCTGGACAAGGCTTGCTAGGTGTGGTCTTCATTATGCATTATCCCCACCAGGAGCTTGGATGAGCTGGTCAAGCCCAGCCACGTTTGGGTACCCTGCTCCCCCTCTTCAGTCGGGAAGCTGGGTAAGGCTGTTCACCCAGTTACTGTTGCTGGAAAGCATTTCCCTAGGGCAGCAACGGAGAGCAAAGCTAATTCTCTGGTGACTCAGGCTTACAGCAAAGCCTCTCGTATTCCCTCCGGTCCTTTTTAGGGGCATCTGCTTTCCCTGTGACCCTGCTGAGCACCCGAAGCATGCTGTTTCTGCTGGAGGAGAATCACCAGTGGCAGGTGCATCCCTCCTTGGATGAAGACCATGAGGCAGAAACGCCTCCTAGGAACAGCGTCCAGTTGAAGGAGAAGCAGCCAATCAGCAGCATTAGCAATGTCATAACCTATCGACTCTGTCCTTGTGATATCAAGCTGATGCTTTATGATGAGGTAACCAGGAGGTGGTCATGGGTCATACCAGATGCTGGGGGCTGGATTATGCTCAGATCCTCTTCCTGCCAAGAGTGTCTTGGGGCTGTCATCTCTCATCCTAACCTAGGGCCTTGCACCGCAGAGGCTGGGGAGCACAGCGAATTGCTGCTGAATGGAAGTCATGCAGGGACACTTCCAGGGCTGGCAGCAGAGAGGGAGGAGGGTGTCACTTAGGAATTGGGAGGAGCTGGCAATAGTGGCTCAAGGGATGAACAGCTCCTTTGAGGGTAAGCCTTGCTCATCCACCTCCCTCTCTCTTTCCTCCCTCCCAGGTGCTGAAGGTGGAGAGCACTTGGCACATCCGCACTGAGTGCCCTGAGCTCCTGGTAGAGCTGGTGGAGTGGATCCGCGGGCCCTGGGAGGAGATGTTCTCCATCGAGCTGCGGAAGGCTGTGTACGAGGGACTGGAGTGAGCCTGCTGGCTGTAGGCAAGCAGGACTTGGAGTCAAGAGTGCTGTTGTACTGGCAGTGGTGCACAAGTGTCTCCCACTCCCATGTGACCTTGCTGTCCTGTGGCCTCTGTTTTTTACTCTTGCCCCTGGTCCTTTTAGATGAGGAGGAGGGGAGCACACGATGTTCCAGACTGCACAGTCAGTCACTTACACTGGGCTGGCCAGGGAACGAGGAGGTGGAGGAGTTCCCCATAACACTGCATAAGCTACACAGAGTTTTAATTTGGCAGTGTCTGCTAGTCTCCTTTGGGGTCACAGGGAATGTCACTGACAGAAGAGGGGAGTCAGGCCAGAGCGTGTCCAGTGGGTCATGCGGTGATACTAGGCAAACAGCAGGCCAGAGGCTGCTGGGTGCTGTGGTCTTCCTAGCAGGTGTATTTGCTGCCTTCCTAGCTGTCTCAGAACAGCTGCTGTTATCTGCTGCTGGTTTGTTTTTCTTTCTTTTCCTCACCCTCCCTCTTGTCCATGGTTTCCCTAAAGCTGCCTGCTTCAAACAGGAGCCTGAATGCACAAGGGGATGGGGCACATTGTATTAATAACCCCACAGAGAGCTCCTGCCCGCTTCAGGGCGGGACAAGGCTGGGTCTGCTGCTGTAGTCTTTCACTGTCACTGGGAAGGGAGGGAGGAGCTGGGAGGCTCTGAGCACAGACATGTATTGCTCATCCATGAGGGGTCAGGACCCTGGTGGGCACTAGCAGGTAAAAGTGAGGCTTGGGCTTTTCTGAGCAGTCCAAAAGCAAGAGTCTATTTTAACATGAGTTTTACTATTTTCTATTGTAATAAAAGCTTATATTTATTAAATTGTCACGTTTTCCTTGTTTCACCCTGTTGCTGTAAGGCCTTTGTAAGGTCTCGCATGCTAACTTTGCAGTAGCCTCGAGGGTTCCCCAACATCTCACAGTGTTTGAGCCATTCTCCCCTCCTGTTCAGGGTGGGTGCTGATGGGCTGCTAGACACGTGTTCTCCACTCCCTGGCTCCCAAGCAACAATAAAGGAACAAGGCCCAAGCAGGATTACACTGACAGCAGGTATTAGTTGCATCCTCCTGTGACAGTTGCCCTCAGGTGAGCGTCCTGTGGGCTTCCAGCCCCAGTAAGTTGCTTATGTGCCGTACAGGCCTCTCACAGGAGCAATGGCTGTGGGAGTACCTGCCCCCAGGTTCCTCCCTGTACCAGGTTCTACCTCATCTCAGCTTCTCCTGCGTAGAGTTAAATGCAGCTCAAAAGATGCTGCTGCCTGGCCATGGCACGGGGTCTCTGCACCCTGCGCAGGGAAGAGCAAGTGGAGATGAAGTGTGTTGATGCAGCTCCCAGGGAGGTAGCACAGACACAGGCCTCTTGCATTAAGGTGCTGCGGGGTGGGATCTGATACCCCAAGGGGGGACCTTTACTGATGGCTGTCTCTGGCTACAAGGGTTCAAACTCGAGTTTCAGGGCACGATTTCCCACTCCTGAATACTTGGTGACAAAACCTCTTATGTGAAGGCGATCTTGATTTCTTTGAAGATACATATTTCTCATTCAATGACCCATTTTCTTTGGGTACTGAGTATGGCAGCTCTTTGCGACAGTCTCTATGACACCCAGATTTTACACGTACCCAAAGCTGGTGTGTGTGGCTTCAGTTTCTGCCATCTGGAAACAGCAGTGACTGGGTCCGGTAGCATCCTGCTACTCTGGGCTCACCTGGGTAGACAAGCTCCCTCCCTGCTCAAACCCAGGTATGCCACCCCTATACCCTTCAGCGAGTGAGTAGTTCAGTTTCCATACTTCGCCGTGGTCCAAAAGCCACCTTGCAGCACGCAGTTGGACACTTTCTTGGAATCACTGCACTATTAGACTTTCTTCTGTCACTTCCAGAAGCAGTTGGGTTGCTGAAGGCTTGCAGTGGATGATATTTTTATCTACCCTTCTACAGCCTTGATTGACAACATCTATACTGTCTTGAGGCAGATGTCGCAACGCATTCCGCTTTCTCCCCTCTTCCTAAATGGGCATATGGCCGCTGCTCTCCGTTTCTTTGGAGTGATCTCAGATGGCAAGCAGGAGTGAGCTCAGTGGAAGCCCTGCCAGCACCTAGCGCTTTGTCCAGGGGAAGGAGTCAGAGCAGAGCTTTTTGTCTTCAACTTGCCATTTAAGGAGCCTGTGGAAGTTCTGCCTTTACCTTCCATAGCTGTGTTTCTCACAAAGGGCAAGAGTCAAACTTTGAGTGACTGGACCAGCTCGTTGATGTCTCTTCTGCAAAAGCAGATCCCCAGAGCAAGGCCACCCCTGGAGTGGGTTCTTCCCTCCTGGTCGAGCTGCACCTTTGCCCTGCCACGCCAGCAGCTGGGTGTGCATTGAGGGGCCTGACAAAGTGTGGGCTGCTGAAACCAAAGCTCTCAGCTCATGTCTGGACATAGCCGCTTTTAAAGTCTTCCCCATTCTTCCTGCAGAAGTGACCACTCCTTTGCTTCAGCACCTTGCCGTGTCTCCGTGGGTCTGTGCCCTCCGCTCAGCGCTAGCCCCTCAATCCTGGTACAGCTCCCTGCTCTTTGGCATTCCCCTGGCCAGTGACAGGGAAGCCGCAGTGTGGCTGCCACAACCTGGCTCCCTGTCTCTTCATGAGCCCCTTGCTTTGTCTTCCTTGAGGGTTTTGTCCTGATTGTTACTGGGATTAACCCCTTTGTGGTTCATTTGTGACGGTGACCGCTTTGCCGTGGGGCTCCTTGCACTAAGTGCAGGATTAACTGGCCTCTTGCATCAGCTGGGTGTGTGCGAGGGCTCCTCTGCTCCAGCCAACCCTGACTGATGGCTGTGCAGGGACAGGCGCTGCTTAGGAGAGCCAGGAGAAAGGTGTGACACCTCTCTGCTTGTCTCAGTTCTGTTCATGCAGTCATGCACACCCAGCTGTGCTCTTAAGAGGCTCTCGACTTCCCACCTCCTTCCCCTCTCCTTTCCTGGGCGTGCTTAGCTGCCAGCAGGGAGCAAGGTTGGCCTGAACCTCAGCCTTTCCCTGCCTGCATCTGCTCTTCCTGAGGTGTGCATAGCCAGAGGCAAGCCCAGGCCTGGGGTGGCCTCAGGGCTCCAGGGACACGCTGCAGGCACATGCCAGCCCTGCCTCACTCTGCTGTTCAATTTGTGGATGAAAATGATGCCTCGGTCCTGGGTTTGGTCATTTCAGTCCTTCCTGCTCTGCGTCTCTGCCCTCTAAAGCAGCCCTGCCTTGAGCATACGTAGCCAGGGGGTTAGCTGTCAGGCCCCAGCGCTGCGTCTAGCTAAGGAAGCCTTGTTCCTGATCAGACTGGGAGACTGGGAGGACTAGTAGTTTACTTGCAGCAGAATATCCTTGTTGGCCTCATCTCTGGGGGACAGAAGATACAGTAGCAATGGACACCTGCTGCTTGTGGCTCATGGGCCTGCCTGGCCGGCTTCATCCCTCCTGCAGGTGCCATGCACCCAACCCCTTCCCTGTGGCTGGCAGGGGATGAGCAGCCAATGCGGGCTGGGCTTGAGTGCTGTGGGTGGTACTGGGAGAAGTCAGCACGCCCAGCGATGGGCAAGAAGACCCTGGCAGGAGGGAGGTGCCATGTATCCCCACCGTGCTGCATGATCAAGCAGGGGGGAAAGGGAAGTGGGCTTGACTTTGAAGCCATCACAGCCTTCTCTTGGCCTGTTACAGGGGACAGTCCTTGCCCTGCGCAATCCTGTAACGGAGTGTGCCTCTGCCTGTTATCAGGAGGTTATTGAGCTAATTGTGGAGCTACCCTGTATCAGGACAAACAGTCCCTAATAGATTCTGCTCCCTGCCCTGGTGCCAGCCAAATTGCTTAATCTGGGCAGAGCATGTTTGCTGCAGAGGACCTGCACTGCCCACCTGTGACCCTGCTCCAGGAGGGTGGAGGTGGCTTCCTTGCCCCTTCCTCACCCCTCTGCAGAGCAAACACACCTGAGACGCCTGGCCCAGCCATATGCCACACAGCCCCCATCCCCCAACGCAGACAGTCACAGCAGGGCCCAGCCCATCCTGCCCTATGGATCAGAGCAGGAACTGAGGCTGCTACCAAGAGCTGTGCTGGGCCCTGTGCTCACCCTGGCACCCTGTGTCAGGCAGCCAAGGCAGGATCCAGATGTGATGGCACCATGGCTAAGCAACAAGGAGGACCTCTGGCCATGTCCCTGCTGAGCTGTAGCACTTGTCCCAGAAATGGATGTTCTCCTTATCCCTGTGCTTACACTCCCCTTCAACCCCTGTCTCCTTGATTCCGGGCTCCCCTTGCTTTTGCTGGGCTGTGCAGTCACCTGCCATGCTCCACACACCTGCTCCAGCTCTAGGGTCTGCCCCACAGACCAAGTGTCTGGGGGCTGATTGTGGGTTTTGCAGCTGGTGACGGTGCCCCCGCTTCCTCTACAAAGCTTGCGTGTGAGCTGGACCCCGCAGAGCTGCTGGTCTTACACACCCTTCCTGCCCGTGGTGGGCTGGAGCTCCGTCAGCCTCAGCTGATGTAGGAAGGGATGAGGGTGGGCAACACCCTTCTCCCATTGCTTTCCTCTCCCTGCTGTTGTGGGTTTGCCCTCTGCCCCAGGCTGAACGCGTGATGCCTCCGCAGGCGCTCGGATGTTGCAAGCTCAAGATGAGGGTAGAGCCTGGGAACACGCAAGGCACCGTTGCGAGGGAAACGGGAGGGCTCTGATGGCAATGGCCGGATGCTGGCGAGCACAGCGATGACTGTCCACGGGGCATGTTCGACACCAGCCTCTGGGCCTGGCCTCCCTTGGGAGGCTCTGCCCTGCAGCCCAGGCGTGGGCTGAGCTGTGCTGCACAAGAATGCTGCCACTGCAGCAGCTGTACCCAGCCCTACAAACAGCTGCTTCATTCTGGGTGCAACGGCCTCGGTTTGCAGTGCCTCAGCGTATCAAGCTCCCCAGCTGACTATGAGGCTGGTGCTACTGGGGGTTGTCCTTACTATGCTGAGCACCTGAATCAAAGGGTCACGCAAGTCCCTTCCCCTCAGCAAACTGCTCTGCTGCCTGGGGGTGACACTAGGCTGGAGGCAAGACCTGGGAGCACTTGAAAGCTTGTGGTGACTGTGAGGAAAGGAAACCCCAAGCCGCTTTAACCGCCTGGCAAGAGCAGGAAGTTCTACATAGGCTGCGAGCTGCTTGCCCTCCCCAGCAGGTCCCCCTCAGCACAGCACCCCATACCCACCTCTCTGTATCAGGCTGCAGCCTCTGGTCCCCTCCCTGCCCCTAAACACTTCCCTGCATTCTTCGAAAAGCTTGGATTTCTGTGCTCTGCTTGCTGCCTCTCTATATCCACCTCCTGGCCTGGGATAGATGCTGTGCCCAGGAGTTGTGCTTAGCACATCAAAGAGCATCTGCAACTGGCATTTGCCCATCCAGAAATGGTAATGACACAGTTATGGGGGTGGGGGGAGGGTATTTCTTCATGGCCAGGCCAAATCCCCTTCCTTCTGCTGCAGCATTCCCTCCGTACAGCTAAAACCATCACCTGGAAAGAGCCCATCCATGAGCAGGAGGGAGGAGGAAGCATTGAGCAAGAGAGCCCAGTGCTGCTGGGCTGCTGTTACTCAGTGAGCCCAGAATAACCGAAAGCCCACGCTGGAAGCGGTGACCACACTTCCAGCTCTACTCCTTACCCCAGATGCCTGGCCTCAGCCCGGGTGTGGTGGGTGGAGGTGCTGCTCATGGACACCCTGTTGCACGGGGGAGCACGTGTTGCAGTGGGGGGGAGAAGCAGCGTTTCACGAGCTTACGCAGATGCCGGCTTCCCCCAGATGTTTGCGTTGCACAAGACAGGCCAGCACCCCTCCCCATAACCCACACCAGGGCACAAGGACGTCACAGGCATGGTTGGCTCAGCACGGGGACTCGCCCCCTCTGGGCTAATTTTAGCAGCACGGAAAGTGAGTGGCTGGGATGCTCTGGCAGAGGGACAGCCCGTGGCTTCAAGGCAGTGGTTCAAAGCCACCACTGCTCTGGCCTCGGGGAATGGTGGTTTTGCTGGGAAGAGCAGTGGTGACTCTCGAAGGGCACTGAGGTGCTGCATGCTCAGCCCTGGTCCTGCTGCAGGGACCTGACCAGGGAGGTCTGAAGCAACATGAGCTTCAAAAGGTTGAAGCACATTCCCACCGCACAGGCAGGTTTTGCTCTGCATTCCCAACACGTCTGGGACCACCTGTCCTGTGTGCCACCAGGTCCCTCCACCCTCCCTCCTCCTCTTCACTAGGAGAGGAAGATGCTGGCGTTACGAGGCGCAGGAGGTCACAGTGCAAAGGAGCCTCACGGATGAAGCTCTGGACCCCGCTGTCCCCTGTGGCCAGCCCCACCCGCACTCCCTCGGAAGGTGCTGCTCATCCCGAGGGCTAAGCCAGGGCCCCCAGGCTGAGCCAGGGCTCCGGGAGCTAAGCCAGGGCCCCCAGGCTGAGCCAGGGCTCCGGGGGCTGAGCCAGGGCCCCCAGGCTGCCACCGCACCAGCGCTTTGCAGCGGGCAGAAGACTCTGCTTCGCACCTCGGCGGCGGTGACATCCCAGGGGCCAACGACCTCCCCGGGGCCCAAGGCCGGAGGGAGAGAGCCGCTGCCCCGGGGGCTGGACGGGCTGCCGGGGCTGGGAGCAGCCTCCGGGCGGCGGGGGAGGATTCCGGCGGCTGCCTGTAAAGCGGGGGTTTGCCGCGCCCGATGTCGCCGACAGACACGACGCTCGGGTGAGCTTCGGCCGGGGCCGGGCACTGCCCTCCGCGCTACGCGGCCTCACGGGCCGGGGGGCTGTCCCGCCCCGCCCAGCGGCTGAGTGTCCCGGCGGGCGCGGGACCGGCCGGGGTGGAGCGGGGCAGCGGCAGCTCCGTGGCGCGGGGCGCTCCGTGCGCACCGGCGGGCGCGGGGCGGGGCGGGGCGGCCCCGGGCCCCTTTGTTCGGCGGGAGGCGGCGGCGCGCCGCTCCGCCGCTTTGTCCGCCGCCGCCGGCGGGAGCCGCTCGTCCCGGCGCACCGTGAGTGAGTGGGGCCAGGGAACGGGGGGCTGCGGGAGGGCGTGGGGCGGTGGGGCTGGGGTAAGGCAGGTGGGGCGGGCGTCGGTGCCCCGGGAGGGCGGGGGCCGCGGGAGCCCCAGGCGCGGGCTGCGGCCAGCGAGGCCGGGGGGCCGCGGGCTGCGGCGATCAGGGGGCTGGGGCCGGCAGGGCGGGAGGCCCCCGGTGGGCTGGGAACCCCGGGAAGGCCGGGGGCGGGAGGGCAGTGTCGCCGGGCTGTCGGGGGTCAGGGGGTCCCAGCGTGAGCGGGACGGGGGTCCCTGGGCGGGCAGGGGCTGGCGAGCCCCGGGGTGGGCTGCCCGGCGCTGGGGTGCAGGAGGGCCTGATGTGGGTGGGGAGATGGGGTCCTTGGGCAGGGCAGGGCAGTGCGGAGGACGCTGACGGCTCCGGGCAGGGGATCTGAGGGTCAGTAAGGCCGGCAGTGTAGGTGTAGGGCCTGGCCAAGGCACTTGGCACTCATCCTGACCCACGGCCTGGCCAGGAGGCAGTGGGTGGCTCTGCCCCTCGGCAGAGAGCTGGACTCTGGCCACCTGTCCGGGGGTCTCTGCCCTGGGCAGGAGGAGAGGGTGCAGAGACCTCTGTGCTGTGCCCGCTGCAGCTCCTGACCCACGCTGTGGTCCATCCCTGTGTCACCCCTCCCTGGCCACCCCTGCAGTGCCCACGTGTGGGCTTTTGCTCTCCCTGGGCTTGCCAGCGCCCGGGGCTGCCCTCCTGCCCAGTCCTCTCATCTTGTCCTGGGCTCCAGCCCCTCACCGTGGGGCCAGGGCGGTGTGCTGCTGCCAGGGAAGAGCTACATGAAGACACAAAGCATCCTCCTTCCCATGGGGTCCTGGGGGATAGGGCCTCGCACTGGGCAGATGGCAAAGCTGCAAGATCTTGCAGGGTGCTTAACCACAGAAAAACGGTGGTCCTCGGGGTTTTGGGAACCTAGAGCCAGCCGATGCCACCTCTCACAGCTCAGCAGGCTCTGCTGAGCACCATTCTGTCAGTGAGACCATGTCCTGGGCACGGGTGCTTGTGCTGGGGGTTTTTTTCTTTTTTAATGAGGTTGCTTAGGAAGGAGGCTGAGCTAAGCCAAAAAGAGCCTCTTACTCTGGACAATAGTGGTGTGAGTGCAGCAAGAGCTGTCATCAGGGACATGCCCAGGCTGGAGGCAATGGGATGGGGCTGTCCAGAGAGCAGGAAGGGTGGGGGGGTGGGGTTGGGGTCTCTGTGGGGACACATCCCCTCTGCTTGTCCCCGGCAGCCCTGCCACCTGCTGCCTTGGCATCAGCTCATGAGCAAGCAGATGAACCCGGGGGTGGTGGGGGGTTCCCCCTCTTGCGTCTTCTCCTTTAGCCAGGAGCTGCACCACAGTCCTTGTCATTTCCTCCCCAAACTCCGGTGTCAGCTGCTTCACCGGGACTTTGCCTGCCCCACTCAGCCCCTCACTGTTGCTCCTCTGCCTGGGGCTCCACTCCCCCAGCCAGCCCTTGCCATCGGGCTGTGGGATGCTCTGAGCACTGACCACCGCGTGCTTCAAGGGCTTGTAAGGACTGGGGGCTCGGGGTCCCGCGGGAGGGAAGGCACAGTGTGGGGGTTTGGTGGGGCAGAGTGATGCTGTGTTGCTGCCAGCCCTAGATAGGGGGAGGATCTGGCTCACGGGCATGTGGAGGGGGACACTGTTTGGAGGAGTCCCCCCTTGGCTAGGGTGCGGGGCCGGGGGCCGTGGAACCCCCCAGGAGGGTGTGGGTGCTGGCACAGGGCGTGGTGGTGGTTGGGGAGCTGCCTGGGGCCATGTGACTGACAGGCGCTGGGACATTGGGGTGGAGGAGGCTGTGTCTGTCCCCTGCCTGGCCTGACACCTCCCCTCCCCCAGCTGGTGCTGCCTGGTGCCGCCTGCTCACCCGGCTGTGGCTCTGATGACTTTTGCCCCAGATGTGTCCCGCAGGGGATGGGTGAACATCCTGGCCTTTCCCCCGCTCCCCAGGTCCTCTTCACCCACCTGGCCGTCAGCGGGGCGGGAGCAGGATGGGAGAGGGAGTGCAGGGAGAGTGACACAGTTTTGGGGAGATGGGTGCCCACACAGGGCTGCGTTCATGGGTCTGGTGGGGAGGGGAAGGGATGACTGTGCTGGGAGTGGGAGAGGAGCAGGGCTGGGGTGCTGATTGGTGTTTGGGAGGGGGTGGGTGGGCTGGTGAGGTGCATGTGGGTTTGCTCAGTGCCTGATTGCCTGCCCCTTCCCCACAGGATTTGAACTAACTGCCTGGCCAGGATGAGCTGGAGCTTCCTGACACGGCTCCTGGAGGAGATCAACAACCACTCAACCTTTGTGGGCAAGATTTGGCTGACCGTCCTCATCGTCTTCCGCATTGTGCTGACAGCAGTGGGGGGTGAGTCCATCTACTACGACGAGCAGAGCAAGTTTGTCTGCAACACACAACAGCCTGGCTGTGAGAATGTCTGCTACGACGCCTTCGCCCCTCTCTCACACGTCCGCTTCTGGATCTTCCAGATCATCATGGTGGCCATGCCATCGGTGCTCTACCTGGGCTTTGCCATGCACCGCATTGCCCGCATGCCTGAGTCCTCGCGGCGCCGGGCGCCGGCAGCCCGGCGGGCACGCATGCCGGTGGTCCGCCGGGGAGCCGGTAGGGACTACGAGGAGGCGGAGGATGATAATGAAGAAGACCCCATGATCTTTGAGGAGATTGAGGTGGAGAAGGAGAAGAGCCCAGAGGGTGGAGAGAAGCACGATGGCCGGCGCCGCATCAAGCAGGATGGGCTGATGCGTGCCTACGTCCTGCACTTGCTGTGCCGCTCGCTGATCGAGACAGCTTTCCTCTTCGGGCAGTACCTGCTGTACCGCTTCGAAGTGAGCCCCTCTTACGTCTGCAGCCGCAGCCCCTGCCCGCACACTGTCGACTGCTTTGTCTCCCGCCCAACCGAGAAGACCATCTTCCTCCTCGTCATGTACGCTGTCAGTGGGCTCTGCCTCTTCCTCAACCTCTGCGAGCTGGTGCATCTCGGTGTGGGGCGCATCCGCGACGCCCTGAGCCAGCCCGATGGCCCCCCAGTCCCAACTGGTGGCAGCCCTGCACCGCAGTACCCCAAGAAAGCCCCCAGTGCACCCCCCACCTACCACTCGCTGAAGAAGGAGCCGCTGCGAACCCCACTGCCTGACGGCAAGCTGGACTACCGAGAGAGCCTGGCCCAGGCAGCGGGGCGCTTTGCCCTGGCCGGGGCTCACCCGGCACATGAGCTGGACCGGCTGCGCGAGCACCTGCGCCTGGCCCAGGAGCACCTGGAGGTGGCCTTCCACCTCCAGCCCCCCCCACGCCCCCTCAGCCCTGCCCGCAGCAGCAGCCCCGAGGCCAACGGCATTGCTGTCGAGCAGAACCGCCTCAACCTCGCCCACGAGAAGGGGACTGCCACCTGCGAGAGGACCACAGGTGAGTCCGGGAGGGGGGTGGATCTGGCTGGCTGGGGTAGGGGTTTGGGGGGCTGCCCCTGGGGAGGGGATGATGCCATTCCTCTGGTACAGGTGCTAACCTACCTCTTGCTCTCTGCAGGGCTGTGAGTGCCATCAGGGACAATGGTGGTGTCTGCCGGAGCAGCTGCCACCACCACCACAGGACAGCCAGCCTGCCAGGAGCACGGACGGGGTGGAGGGTGACCTGTGCCTGCCCAGACGGGCTGGCCAGGCAGCCCTGACCTCGTGGGCAGCAGTGGGGACTGGGGCCTTGGGGGACATTCCTACTTCCTTTTCAAAAAGGGAATATCTTATTTTTGTACGTTTTTATAAACTTGTCAGCGTGTGCACCCTGGCATTTTTCTACTCCGCTCCCGATCTCTGCTCTGGGCTGGTGCCCCACCCCATCTCCCCCTTCACCCCCCTTTCCTCCTCCCACACCCATTTCCCACAGCATCTTCTCCTCACCCTTCCCTGTGTCCTCCCCTGCCCGCTGGCAGCCCCCACTGCAGCAGCTGATGCTGTGTGTGTGTGTGTGAGCCATGCTGGCATTGCCCCCACGGTGTGGGGGTTTAGGGGAGCCCAGCCTGGGGGTCTGGCTGACTGGGCCAAACCACGGGGCATGGAACAGGGCTGACATTGTACTTGAAGTGGGGTGGGACGGAAGGGGTCCCCGCGGAGCCGCTGACGGAAAGTGCTGATGTGGCCGGGGGGCCGTGCTGCGCAGAGCCCTGGCACGGTGCTGCAAGCTGCGGGGCCAGCGGGCTTGGAAATATCTGTGCAGAGGGCAGGGGCTGTTCTTTCCGTCGCCTCCGCCTTGCTCCCAGACGGCTGCCCTTGGACCAAAGCCCATCCTCTCCCCATCTGGCCGCGGGGCCGGGACCCTCTGTGCGGAGATGGACCCAGATTCCTTTTGGGGGGGTGGGGGGAGGAAGGGGGAACAGGGCTCAGCCAGGCGCCAGCGGGGTGTTTCTCATCATCTCAGCCTGGGTCACACGGGGATTTTTGTAGCGTTACTTTTTACTCAGAAACGATCGTCACTCTGTCTGTTCTGCTGGGGGTTGGTTTTGTTTTTTGCTCTTTTTTTTTTTTAAGTATCTATATTAGTAAAGCCTGGAGACGTTTTGTACTGAACTGCTGTATCCGGTCCTTGGGGAGGAAGGGGGTGGGAAGGGAATCCTGCGCAGATGGGCCGGGTCGGGCCGCGCTTCCCGCTTGTCCCGGGGCCTCCGGCTCGGACGGGGTGACTCAGTCGTTCCTGCAGCGGAGGCGGCTGCGGCCGGGGCGGCTTCCACCGGGCTGTTGGGGCGGGATCGCGGCCGGACGCCTTCCTGCGCGGCCCGGACGCCGGCGAGGGCCCTGTGAGGGGCTTCTCCGCACGCCGCAGCCGGGAGCAGGAGGGTCGCGGCCCTGCCCAGGCCTCCGCGGCTGCAGCAAACTCAGCCGCGGTACTCAGACCCTGCCGTGGGAGTCCGACCCCTCTTGCAGCGCTCACCCGTGTCCTCCCTCCTCCCGCCGCAGTTCCCCGGGGAGCTTGCATCCCCATCCCCGCGGGGAAATTGCATCCCCCCACCCGGGGAGCTTAACACCCCATCCCACCCGGGGATCTTGTATAACCCCCGCCCCTCGGGGAGTTTTCATCGTCCACCCCGGGGAGCTTGTGTATCTCCCCCCGCCCCGTTCTCCCCCATCCCCCGCACGGCCCCGTGCTGCCTCCGCGGCTAGCTCCGAGAGAAGCTGGCGCTTCCAGGCTGTTTGGGTAAAGGGAACAGGTTTATTTCGCTCACCCCCTTCGCTCCGCAGCGGGCCGTGCCGCCGGGAGAGGGCTCGCTTGCGGCGCCAGCCCCGCCTCCGGTGCGAGGTCCCGGCACGGCCCGGTCCCCGCGGCGGCAGCCCGGCCTTTCCCGGGAGCACCGGGAGGCTGCAGGGGGAGCGGGACCCCGGCCTTTTTGTGTGTGGTTTGGAAGTGGGGCAAAAGGGGGGGCCGGGCTGGTTGCAGGCGGGGAGGTGGTGCCTCTGCCCGTCCCAGCCCCTCTGTGCCCCGATCTGCAGGCGGTACCGGGGCAGCACGGCCGTGCCCGGAGCAGCCGAAAGCTCCCGGCTGGGCAGGGAAGGGTGGCCCCCGGGGCAGACCTCTGCGCCGGGGGGTCCCTTGGGCGAGAGCCTCCACCTGGGGGGTATCCTAGACACAGGTGCAGTCCTGGGCCAGGATGTTGGGCACTGTCTCGTACTTGAAAGAGTACCCACCGTCGGAGGTGGTGCGGACGCGCAGGGAGCGCATGGTGCCGGGCAGGGCGGCACAGCAGAGCTGCACGCCCAGCCGGTGGCTCAGCCCGTGGCCCTCGGCACAGCTCCCGTGGCAGTAGTGGAAAACGAAGCTGCTGGGATGCACGATCCACTTGTCCCAGCCCAGCTCCTCGAAGGAGATGTTGAGGGAAGCTCGGCGGCAGTTGGTGTGGGCGGCCAGGTCCTCAGACGGGCGCTGCAGCAGGCTGAGGGCAGCCGGGGACCAGGGTACGGCAGATCGGCGAGCCCTCTCGCTGCTCTTGGCCCGGGTGGTGGCCACCAAGAAGGGCATCTTGTCCCCGTCGGTGACGCAGGGGCAGCCGGGGCAGCGCACCAGGAGCACGAAGAGCGGCTGCGAGAGCTGGGGCAGCAGCGCCGAGGCGAAGTGAAACACGGTCCAGTGCTCGGGCGTGCGCACCACCACGGCTGCCACTGGCACCCGGCCCTGCGGCGACAGGGTCAGCACATCGGGGGCCGAGTGGTTGGGGGCAGCCATGGGACCGGTGTAAAACCAGAGCTGGGCAGAGGTCATCACACGGCTCAGGGTGTGTGCGGAGGGCTGGAAGAGGTAGGTGAAGATCCCTTCTTCCTCCAGCAGCTTGTCTGGCTGCGTGGGCTCACAGGGGACATCTGTGGGGAGGGAGAGGGGAAGATGCTCAGGGTGCACATCCGAACTTCAGGAGGGTCCCTGACACTGGATGGGACACTGGGTGTTGCAGAGGGTCCCCCCCCTCCAGCAGGGTGCCTGGCTGCTTGTGCAGGCTGGGGCAGGTTGTGGCAGACTGATGCCTAGTGTTATGCAGCAGCCACTGCACTGTGCCCTGCAGCTGAGCCCCTCTGTGGCTGAGGCTGGTCCATTACTGCTGCCTCCCTCCCCCAGCATCCTGCCCCAGTGTCCTACCCCATAACCGGGCATCCTGCTTCATTCCCCAGCATCCCACCCTAGCCCTCCTCAGCCCTACACATCTCTCCACATCCCAACTTGGCCCAGTCACTGGGCACTCACCTATGCTGCCTGCCCCTCTTCTTGCCTGTGTCCTGGGCTGCTCTGCCTGTCCCTGCCTGCCATCCCTTCTGCCTTGTGACCCTCCATCATAATTCTCCTGTATCCCAGCCTGCCATACCCTCTTTCTCTTCTCCCACAGCCCCACAGCAGCCCCTCCACTCTGCTGCATTCCCACCATCCAAGCCCCCACCTGCTTCACCCCTCTACCCTCTCCATCCCACCAGGATGTTCTCACCTGTGGAAGGGAAGAGAATCACCTGTGAGGTGTCCTCCAGCTCCTCGGGCTCGACTTCAATGTTCTCAAGAACGTCTCTCCGGTGCATCCTTCTCGCATCCCTCTGGGGCTCTTCCTGGAGCAACGGAGGGTTCAGATGCTCCAGCACCCGTGCCCGCACCTTGGCCAGGATGAGCTGCCGGTCAGCCCCGGCGCCGGTGCAGCTGGCCAGAGCAGCGGTGGGCAGCATGGCAGGCAGCAGGTGGAGGAGGAGCAGCATGACCATGGGAGGCACCGTGGACTGGCAGCTTGTGGAGCTCTGCCGAGGGCTCCTGCCTGCCTGCCCAGCCTGTCTGCCCGCTGTGCTCCCCCCAGGGCAGGGTGGCATTGAGACCTATCTGACACTGACGCAAACGTCTGCTCACAGTGAATATTATCTCTGGGCAGCGAAAGCGCTGAGACGTCTGGAATGTGAAGACTGCAAGGACAGTGTGGCCTGCAAGGGGATGGCGCCTGGGCAGGGGTGTGTGTGTGTGGGAGGGGGAGATGCTGCCAGGGGAGTGGGTGCGTGGGGCTGGGAAGACCGGGCTGCAGGCAGCATGCTGCTGGGAAGGGTTTTCTGTGCTGGCAGGGATGGAGGGGGCACCCTGGGTGAGCTTTGCAGCTGCCACTGCTGGGTGTCTCCTGTGCTGGAGGCGATGGGGCTTCTGGGGGGACCGTGGGAGGTGACAGCAGCTGTGCACAGCATAGACATCAGGACAGGGCCAGGGAGGGCATATTAGGGGTGAAAGTCTGGGCACTCTCATGCCTTGGCTGGAATGCCCTGGGTTCACAGGGGAGCTGAGTCATGAGGAGGGGGCCTTGGGAGAGCACACTGGGGTGGGGGGAGCTATGGCACCTCCAGGACAGCCTAGAGGCTGGTGAGGTCCTGGAGACTTGAAGCAAGGATGGCAAGAGGTCCCCTTACTGCCTGGCGCTGGGGAAGGCTGGTCTAGGCTCAGGGCGAGGGGAAGGAGGAGGAGGAGGCAAGGCAGAGCCACAGCAGCACCGTGCCCTTTGGGCTGGGTGGCCACAGGCTAGCTCCTGGGTCAGGAGCTGCAGGGTGGGCGCAGGCTGTGAGGGAACCAATGCATCCTGCCCTTCCTCCCACCACTGCTTACAGGGACAGTGCCAGGTCTCCCCTGTCCAGCAGCACTGCCTGCAGTGCAGGGCAGTGGGCAGCCCCTGTGTGCCCACCATGCCCACAGTCCAGTGTCCCACATAGCCTGTCTGTGTGGCACACCCCATCCCATGCAGCCTAGCATCTCATGCCGCATCCAACGAGGCACGTCCCACACGGTGCAGCACATCCTATCCCACTGCAGCCCAGTGTCCCAGGCCATGCACACCAAATTGCGCATCCCACGCCCTGCCCCTCATGCCATGCACCCCACACAGCGTGCTGGCTCCTGCCAGGGGCAGACCCAGCACTGGGACATGGCTCCTGTGTTTGCAGCACACCAGGACTCCGGAGCACTGCTGGCCTGCGCTGGGCCGGGTGGCTGTCCCACCAGGCTGCTATACATAGGCCAGCCCTGCCCCAGCGAGGCGCTGAATGGAGCAGGCTCCATCTTATCAACCCAGTGTGTCATCAGAGGGTATTTTTGGGGACAGCAGCTGCAGGCATTTGTAATGTTTGGTGCCTGCGTGCTGACACCCGGGAGCGGAGCTGGGAGAAGTGGCAGGAGCTGGTGCCGGCACTGGGAGACACAAGGGAGAGGCAAAGGAGCGAGGTGTGTGCGTGGGGCAGGGGACTGGGCTGTGGGGCTGCGTGGGGTAGGCTGGTCATGGAAGGGGGTGGGCGAAGGGGCGGCTGAGCCATCAAGGCTGTGTGAGTCTGCAGGAGCTGCTGGGGGGTGGCCTGTGGGTCTGGGGAGCTTCTGGCCAGGGAAGTGTCTCTAGATGGATGCATCATATGGGGTAGGGGACTGGGAAGAGAAGCTGGGCCCAGTCTCTGCCGCTCCTTGCGGACGCGCTCTCTCCCATCGCTCCCTCTGGCTCATTCAGTTTCTCCTGCCCCTGCCCAGGGGAGGCAGAGTCACCTCTGTCCCAGCCCTCACCACGGTGTGGGCAGAGGCTGGGGTGCACTCACCCAGGGGAGGTGTGAGCCCCCTGCCCTGCTCCTGCCCATGGCGACAGGCCTGTTACCCACAGTGCTGGGGATGGAGGTAGTGCCCTCCAACCGCAGGAACTGTCGCCCGGGCCTCCCCTCTGCCCTTTGGGATTCGAGTGATCCCAGTATTTCCAGCCGTGGCTTTCACTACCCCAGGGCTGGATCCTGGCAGTGGGACCCCACTCCAGAGGGGAACCTGCTCCCGGGGAGCCTCCCTTTGTCCCAGGGCTGTGGAGCGCAGGGGATCCCATGCCCCTCCGAGCCTCAGAGGAAGCGCCTGGATTCGTCCGGGTGCCTCCCGGCCGCGACAGCCCCCGCCAGCACCTGCCCGCTGAGCCAGCCCAGATGCTGCAGGAATGCGGCTCTGCCACCACCCGATACTGAAGGAATGCCCGGCGGGTGGGGAAGGGGAAGGGGCGGGCTGGGGCCGTCCTGCCTGCCTCCACCATCCTCCTCCCCAGCACCCAGCCAGCCTGCGCTCCCTGTCTAGGCTGGGAGTCTCCTCTGTCTCCATCCTGGGCTGTGGGCGCAGCTGTCTCTTGGGGTGCAAAGAGCCCCTGTTGCCATCTCTTCTATGGCTGCTGGGCTGGGAAATGAGTGGTTTGGGCTGAGACAGGAACATACCCAGCAGGAATGGGGTGCTGAGGGCGAGGCCGAAGCTCCTGTGGCATGGGTTCAGTGTTGGGGACTTTGATCTGGACAGGAGTCCCTTCCAGGTGGTGCTCCATGCCGGTCCCTTTGCCAAAGCCGGAGCTCCCACCCCTGTTGGTCTGTGTATCTTCCCTCAGGCTGATGATCTCCACTGCTGCCCTGGCCAGCTGCCTGCCGTGACCCCAGGAAAGCGGTGATGGATGGGTTTGAGGGAGCCCCCAGGTTCCTGTCCTATCCACGTGCCTTCACAGTGCAAAGTGGTGCTGATGCAGTCCTGACCTGCCAGATCACGGGCAACCCTCAGCCGAGCATCCTCTGGGAGAAAGACAAGACCCGTATCGAGCCCTCGGGCCGCTTCCATGTGGAGGCCAAGGGAGACACGTACAGCTTGCTGGTGTCCTGCACCACCCCCCAGGACAGCGGGGTCTACGTCTGCAAGGCCAAGAACAGCGTGGGTGAGACCTATGCAGCCGCCACACTCAAGGTGGAGGCAAGCAACCCCCAGGAAGAGGGATGCTCAGGCGGTGAGGAGCCCACCTTCCTTGTTGGCCCCTCATCCACCCGGGTGTGCCGGGGGGAGGACGTGATGTTCGCCTGCAGAGTGTCCGGGCAGCCCTGCCCGGTGCTGGAGTGGGAGAAGGACGGGCGCAAGCTCTCTGACATCTTTGAGAGCAGCCACTTTGCAGTGGGGCAGGAGCCGGAGGACTGGCACTTTCTGAAGCTGTTCAGTGCCCGGCCCCCGGACGGGGGGGTGTATGTGTGCCGGGCACGCAGTGGCTCCTGGGAGGCCCTGGCTGCTGCCGTGCTCCTGGTCGAACCCCGGGCGCCACCGGACAGGCTCCCCAGTGGCTCTCCTGCTGATGGCCCTGAGCTGATGGTGGAGCGGCAGCGGCGGCGACGGCACATGGCAGGACAGCACGTGGGACTGGAGACCCAGTTGCCCAACGGCACGGTGCAGGCCGGGGTGCTGGGGGCCAAGGCGTTCACTGTGAGCGCAGGAAAGCACGCCAAATTTCGCTGCTACGTCACCGGCAAGCCCAAACCGGAGATCATCTGGCAGAAAGATGGTGAGCCCCTCACCCTTGGCCGCAGGCACCTCGTCTACGAGGACCGGGAAGGCTACTTCATCCTCAAGGTGCTGTACTGCAAACCCCAGGACCAGGGACTGTACGTCTGTACAGCATCCAACACTGCTGGCCAGACCCTCAGCGCAGTTCAGCTCCAGGTGAAAGGTAGGAGCATGGCTGGGTGCTGCCAGGGGCGGGTGGGGACTCTGGGGGTGCAGGGCTTTTTGTCTGGCAGGGATGTGTCTGTGTGAACCCAGAATCCCTGGGCACCCTCCTTCCCCCTGCAGACAGGGTCACCCCTCTGGGTTAGAAGCAGGGGATGCTGGGCTACCCCAGGGAGCTGTCTCACCCTCTGCACCCCTCTCTCCTTGCAAGTCTCTGGAGGGCTGCAGGTGTCCGGTCACAAGCGGGGAGGGGGGACAGTGCCTTGGTGACAGATTCCCTTGGAAGTCCTGGTTGGTTTTGGCAGGCAGCCCTGCAGGGCACAGCTCCAAGCATCTGCACTGGTGACAGCCCCATCCCCCAGCGCAACTCTGCCAGCTGGGGACAGACAGGGTCATCTGGCCCTCCTGTGTCCCCCAAAACTCCCTGCTGAGGTGCTGGGGGTATCGCTGTGTGTCCCCAACACATGCCCTGGGTCTCTCTGCTCTGGGGATGTGCTTCCCAGGGCAGTGCCCATCTCACCCTGGCTGACGATGAGAGGGGCAGAGAAGGGCTGAGAGCTTGGCACTGTTTGTGAGCAGAGAGAGCCAAAGGGCTGCCAGTGGGCGCCGTGCCCCATGCACCCCCCAGCACCTGTCTCTCCTGGTGGCAGAGCACCGGCTGCGGTTCCAGGTGCAGCTGGCGGATGTGGAAGTGGCAGAGCGGGAGGATGCTGTGCTGGAGTGCCAGGTGCCACTGGAGACCATCCCCACTGCCTGGTACCTGGAAGACAGGGAGCTGCAGCCCAGCCACAAGTATGTAATGGAAGAGCAAGGCGTGCTGCGCCGCCTGACCATCCGCGATGCCCGCACTGATGATGATGGAATCTACCTCTGCCAGATGAAGGACAAGGGGCGCAGCATTGCTGAGGTGTCTGTCCGAGGTGTGTAGCAAATCTCTGGCAGTATAGCTTTGCCTTTCTATCCCCTTCCTTGCCAGCCTCCCCACTGCCTGTG
Organism: Gallinula chloropus; assembly: GCF_964237585.1. Taxonomy (NCBI): domain Eukaryota; kingdom Metazoa; phylum Chordata; class Aves; order Gruiformes; family Rallidae; genus Gallinula; species Gallinula chloropus. The sequence continues at coordinate 17,613,104 of NC_140090.1, read as the reverse complement.
CATTTGCCTCCCCACCATCTGGCTGTGGTGCCTGCTGCTGGCCCGGGATTCCCTCCTCCTCTTCCTCTGTCCCACACCGGGGAAGCCCAGGCTGCTCCTCAGCACCCTTCCCCAGCCCTCACACATCCCTTTCTGTAGGAGTGATCACGAAGCGGCTGCCACGGAAGCTGGATGTGATGGAGGGGGAGAACGCAGTTTTCTGCGTGGAGACGCGGGAGGCATTGGAAGGGATCTGCTGGAGCCGGGATGGGCTGCAGCTCTGGGAGTCACCCCGCACCGTGCTGAAGAGCTTTGGCAGGACACACCTCCTGGTGCTGGTGCACGTCACCCGCCAGGACGCCGGCATCATCTCCTTCACCGTCAGGGAGTCGCAGACATCCTCCCAGCTCCGGGTCAAGTGTAAGCCCCCAGCTCACAGGTGCCCTGGGTCCTCCATCCTGCCTGTTCATGGTGGGTGATGTGGGGAAGAGACAGGATGGGCACCCACTATGCTGGGGACATCACACTGTGATGGCTCTTTGGGGAAGGGTGCTTTTAGCCAGGCTCCATGGCCATAGCCTCTCCGGCCCTCACAAAACCCCTGTGACCAGCACTATGCTGCACAGGAGCAAGACCATCCTCTTCATCCTCTCTGTCAGAGAGAGGATCCCCAGAGAAACAGGCTGCGTAGCCCTCCTCAGCCCCTCCGCCACCCTGCCGGGAGCCTTGCTGTCCATCCCCAAGCAGGCAACACGGGCTGTGACTTACAGGTGTGAAGCGTGACCCCCCGAGCGCACCGGTGGCAGCTGAGATGAGCGCAGCAGAGAGCAACGTGGCCTTGCTGACGTGGTGCCCTGCGCCCGACGCCCACCTCCGCCCCCCCAGCCGCTACCTGCTGGAGCGGCGGGAGGCAGCGGGGGGTGAGTGGGTGCAGTGCCTCGCCACTGACCTTCCCGGCCGTGTGCGGGTGCTGGGTGACAGCATGCCCCGCGAGGCCGACTACTGCTTCCGCATCTGCGCCGCCAACCAGCACGGCAGGAGCAGCCCCGTGGAGTTCCCCGGCTCTGTGCATCTCAGTGAGTGTGCCGAACTAGGGAACAACCCACCCCACTCCCCCAGGAGCCAGGTCTCCCCAGGGTTGGGATGCTGTGGTGCTGCTGGCCAGGGCCACCACAATGAGTCCAGCCACGCTTCAGCTCCAGCAGCTTGCCTGGAGAGGGGTCTGCAGGACGTGCAGGTGCGGGATGGCGAGGACGCGCAGTTCTCCCTGGAGCTGTCAGCCGTGGTGGGTGGCACCTGGTTCCTCAACGGTGCTCGGCTGGGTGAGGAGGAGGATGCGGCTGCGGGCAGCCGGTGCTGTGTGCAGCGCTGCGGGACAGAACACTTGCTACTGATCCGGGAGGCGCGGCTGTCTGACAGCGGTGCCCGGGTCACCTTCGTGTCTGGCAGCGTGCGGGACTCGGCCGTGCTGCATGTGCAAGGTGAGCCATACCATGCTGGGAGAAGAGGGTGGCTCCCGTGCTGGAGCACACCGCTCACCCCTCCGCCATGCCTCTCAGCCCCGCAGGTCCACATCACCCCGGTGCCCGAGGCCGAGACGCTGCGGGAGGTGCCAGCCGGGCTGCCCGTGCTGCTGGAGTGCCAGGTGTGTCCCCCAGCCGCTCCCGTTCGCTGGCTGAAGGATGGTGAGGCCGTGCCCTTGGATGATGTTATCGCAGTGCAAGTGGAGGGCTGCGTGCGGAGGCTGCTCCTCCGCTCCGCGGGCCCCTCGGACACTGGTGTGTACACCTGCGATGCCGGGGATGATGCCGTGAGCTTCGTGGTGACCGTGACTGGTGAGCTGGGGACCATGTGTGGGAGCTGGGACAGTCCTCCTGCCCCTCTTCTTGTCCCCGTGATGGGGCTGAAAGCTGCCATCAGTGGGTGCCTGTGTGAATTGCTGCATTATCTCCCGCAGAGGCACCGGTGAGGATTGTCAGCTCCAACGAGGAGGCCCCCCACGCCTACACAGCCGGGCAGCGCGTGGAGCTCTGGTGCCAGCTGTCCCGTCCGGAGGTCCCGGTGCGCTGGTACAAAGATGGGGAGGAAGTGGAGGGGAGCAAAAGCCTGGTGCTGGAGCAGGAGGGGGTGCGGCACCGGCTGGTGCTGCCCTGCGCCCAGCCACAGGACACAGGGGAGTTTGTCTGCGATGCCGGTGGGGACTCCGTCTTCTACACCATCACCGTGGCAGGTCAGTGCAACACTGGAGGGCTGACAGGGTCACCTCTCAGAGGGCTGTGGCGTGTTGCAGCATGGGTTGTTTGTGGTGTGCCTGTCACTTGCTGCTATGGGGATGCTCATCAGAGATGCTTTTGCCAGGTCCTCACCAGCAGGTCAGTTGGTTGGGCAGGGGGCTTTTGCAGCACCTTTGGTGTGTAAAACCACTGAGACTGACTGGCAGAGGAGCCAGCTTTCTCTACCCATCCAAAACAATCAGGTACCTGAGGGCTGGCGCCCAGCACCCCTATGCTGGTGTGTTTGCAGAACCTTTCCCATGACCAGTAGCCAAGCCCTCGAGGCTCCAAGGTCCTAAAAATAGTGGGTAAAAGCAGCCGGCGCCTGGTGCGGAGTGACTTCTGGTTGGACATCGCTCTGACAGACGGTGTTAATTGCTGACCTGAAAATTAGAGGTTGCCTGGATACAGATGGCCGGGTGGTGTTTGCTGGGTGCGTGCTGGGGACGGCATCCTGTGGCGGCTGCCCCGGCCATGGAGCGGCCACGGATGTCACTGGGTGGCAGAGAGTAATGAAAGCTGAAAGCGAGTGAAAGACTTCCCCTTGCTGGCCCCAAAAACCCACAATCCCACAACCACAGGAAGGTGACCGGGGGCAAAGCTGGAGCCTGGTTAACAGGCTCTGTGATCGCAGCCATAAAACCTCTCTGTGGTGTGAATATGTGGCAGAGTGCTGAAGTCTGTAGCAGAGGCTGTAGGACCGAAGATGGGATGAGTGATGAGAGATGCTGGAAGAGCCACTGAAGCAGTGGCTGCTGGGAGGGTGGAGATGTGAGGGGTTTAGTGTGATGAAGGCAAAATCCCCAGCAGGAAGGGCAGGCGGTGCTCTGGGCAGGGGCAGGAGGCAGCTCCTGCTCCACAAGGGCACAGAGAGCTCGGCTTGCCCAGGGTGGGAGGGGGAAACACCATCTGCTGAAGCTCAGCCTTTCAGCTGAGCGGCTTTGCATAACTTAGATGGAAGGGTCTTAGAAAGGCTGGCTTGTTTCGATCAGGATTTGGCCACCGGTGTCACTAGCGGGGCTCTGTGCATGTGCCAGGAGGCTCCGGCTGGCACCCCTCTAGCACGAGTGCCAGGCTGGTGGCTGCCATGGCACGCCTGGGTTTCCCCGAGGCATCCCAGCTATCCCCAGGGGCTGCCGTGGCTCGGAGCCCGCCTGCCTCAAGCCCGGCCACCCCCACATGCCTCTGGCTTTTCCAGCAGCTGCTGAGTGCTGGGGTTCTCTCCGAGCCAGTGGCGGGGTTGGGGCTGGAGCAGCGCTGCCCACCGAGGGCTGGCACACAGCCCCCTCCTCACTGCCATGCCGCTCAACTTCTCCAGCTGTGCTTGGGCGATGTGATCGCTTTTAGCAGGCCCAGGGAGAGGGGCAGCTGCCAGGCGTTTGATCAGGGAGCCGGGCGGATGCAGGCTCAGCGTGGCACAGCGCGAACGCTGCAAACTGGCGCTGAGCCACTCCCACGCGCTGCGGGGCTGCGGTGTGCCGCTGAGCCTGGGCATCGCAGCTGGGAACTCTCTGGGAAGGTTGTGACCTGGATACCCAGCACGGGGCCGGTGCAGGCTGTGAGAAGGGTAGGTTGCTGCTTGGCCACCGGTGTGCTCCGGTGTCGGTGGTGCCCCTTGTCTGCCCAGAGCCATGGGCTGGCTGAGCATCGCGGCGCAGTCTGGGTCAGCTACAGCCCACTGCAGCGTGCGTGGCTGGTCAGGCAGTGCTGTCGGCTGCAGGCAGGGGCCACATCCTGACCTCCTCTGAGGAGAAAGCAGGGCTGGTCACTCCGTGCTTGTGCTGGGAGGGAGCCTCGCTGGCTTCAGAGGTCTGACCCAAGTCAGCGGGGAGATGTGAGCAGCACTGCACATTTCCCATGTAACCCACTAATGGTGGCATTCACCAAACACTGGGGTCTGGCATGGTGTCCCGGTGAGCCAGAGGGATGGGGATGCTGGCTGCGAGCAAGCCACATGCCTGTGCTGTGGCGCGAGTAGAGACTGAGGGCTGGGCCGAGGCAGAGGCACCAGGTGGGAAGGTGGAACCCAGTGGCCTCCAAAACAGGGAGAAAGGTGAAGGGTCAGCCACAGAGGTCGATGCTGACACCATGGATGGCAATCAGCAGTGCTGGGGCTTGCTAGCACTTGCCTGCCCACATGCCTCTGTGTCTGTTGGCTCCGTTTTGGGGCAGAGCAGGGCAGGGACCACGGGAGCTGGGGCAGGACCATGGTGCACAGCCAGGCTGGAAGCTGAGTGCTCCTCCCGTGAGTGATGGCTGAGGAGCAGAGGGAGCCCTGGGCAAGGCAGCCCAGCAGCTTGTGCTGTGCTATGCTGGACATAGATGATGTGGTGCCTTCCAGCTTTAAACCCAACAGGCTGGTGAAGCTGTTGCTCTGCACAGGGCTGTGACCATCACCCGCCCTGGTCTCTATATCCCAGCTGAGCCCTGTGTCTCTGTGTCTCTCCCTGGCAGAGGCACCGGTGAGGATTGTCAGCTCCAACGAGGAGGCCCCCCACGCCTACACGGCCGGGCAGCGTGTGGAGCTCTGGTGCCAGCTGTCCCGTCCGGAGGTCCCGGTGCACTGGTACAAGGATGGGGAGGAGGTTGAGGTGGGCGAGAGCCTGGTGCTGGAGCAGGAGGGGGTGCGGCACCGGCTGGTGCTGCCCTGCGCCCAGCCACAGGACACGGGGGAGTTTGTCTGCGATGCTGGTGGGGACTCCGTCTTCTACACTGTCACCGTGGCAGGTCAGTGCTGCAGCACACATGTGGCTCTCTCCCCCTTGTCCCTGTGCCCCAGCTCCCTGCTCACGCTGCTGTCCCACTGGAGCTGCAGCATCTCGGCTGCCCTCGGCTCCCCATGGGCAGCTCCTTGCCCCTGCCCTGGGCTGGATCGGGATGCGGGCAGGGGCAGGTTGGCTGTTCCATCTCGTACCAGAGCCCAGTGCCACACTGCCGCTCCACAGCCCAGGTCACAGCCATGCTGCCTGCCCACGGGCTATGCCACCTCACACCCCACCCCTGGCTCTCCTTTGGCTTTCAGCGGCCAGTGTCACAGGGCTGGGACAACCCTGCCTGCTGGCCTCAGGGACGGTGGGAGGGAGGTCAAGTGACACAGAGTCTCGGTCCGTCAGCCCCGCAGGTCTGCATCTCCCTGGTGCCCGAGGCACAGCAGGCACAGGAGGTGCTGGCAGGGCTGCCCGTGGTGCTGAAATGCCAGGTGTCCCCTCCGGATGCCCCCGTCTGCTGGCTGAAGGACGGTGAGGCTGTGGTCCTGAGCGAAGTCCTGACAATCTCCTCAGAGGGATGCTTGCGGAAGCTACACATGCCTGCAGCTGTGCCTACCGACTCAGGGACCTACACCTGCAGTGCTGGGGACAGTGCCACCAGCTTCAGGGTGACTGTGAATGGTGAGCTGCCCAGGGGGTGCCCATCCTCCTTCGGAGCTCACCAGCCCCCACAGCTGAGCCCCCCCATGTGTTTCCCGCAGAGGCACCGGTGAGGATTGTCAGCTCCAACGAGGAGGCTCCCCACACTTACATGGCCGGGCAGCGTGTGGAGCTCTGGTGCCAGCTGTCCCATCCAGAGGTCCTGGTGCACTGGTACAAGGACGGGGAGGAGGTAGAGGCAGGCAAGAGCCTGGTGCTGGAGCAGGAGGGGCTGCGACACCGGCTGGTGCTGCCCTGTGCCCAGCCACAGGACACAGGGGAGTTCGTTTGTGATGCCGGAGAGGTGTCTGTCTCCTACCACATCTCAGTGGCAGGTTAGTGTCTCAGCAAGGATGTCCTGGGAAGGGCAGTGCTGCCCCAGCCCTGTGTCATGGGGTCCACAGCGCTGGTGTCTGCCCTCAGCATCGCAGAGGAGGAGATGCAGTGGCATGACCCTGGGGCAGGTGGGTGCCCTGCTCCAGCAGTGCTGGGCTGGCACTGTGTGCCTGTCACCCCTGCCCTCAGGCAGCATTTCTGTGGCCCCATGGGGATGCAAATGACAGTAAGTAGGGATGGCAGAGCCGGGTGCAGTGTGGAGAGCAGGTCTCACACCTTTCCTCTGTGTCCCCGGCAGAGCCACCAGTAAGGATCTTGCAGCCTCCACAACGCTCGCTGGAGCTGCCAGTGCAGGCACCAGGGCGTGTGGAGCTGTGGTGCGAGCTGTCCGTGCCGGATGCTCCTGTGCGCTGGTTCAAGGATGGGCTGGAGGTGGATGAGACTGACAACCTGCTGCTGCTGGTGGAAGGGGCCTGGCGCTGCCTCCTCATCCCCAGGAGCAGCACAGAAGATACGGGCGAGTACATCTGCGAGAGCAAGGATGAGGCTGTCTCCTTCGATGTCAAAGTGTCAGGTTGGTGGGGACCCAGGAGGAGGGAGTTGCTGATGGGGCTCCAGCCCACAGGGTTTTTCCCACCCTGGTGAGGGGGACAAGCTCCTCCATAGTGATGGAGCTAGTGGGTGCCCATCCCTGGGTACTGGGCCATCCAGCACAGGTGCTCAGCCTGGGCTGGCAGCAGAGGCATCTCCAGGGCTGTGATGTCCCCGCACTGCTTTGCATCGTGGCCACCTTTGCAGAGCCACCAGTGAGGATCCTGCAGCCCCGCAGACCTCCCCCCGTTGTGACGGTGTCCCCGGGGGAAACAGTGATGCTGGGCTGTGAGCTGTCCCGTGCGGATGCGCCCGTGCACTGGGCCAAGGAGGGCGTCAGGCTGGAGGCTGGGGGGAGCCTGGTGCTGGAGGAGGAGGGTGCCCACCGCCGCCTGCTCATCCCTGCGGCACAAGCCGAGCATTCTGGGAAATACGTCTGCGATGCCGCCGATGACACGGTGACCTTCACTGTCCAGGTTTCAGGTGAGCAAGAGGCAGGGAGGAAGCTGGTGGGGTGTGTTGGGTGCACAGACCGCGGAGACCCCAGCTCTGTTGGTATGGGGTGTTGCAGACCCGCTGGTCAGGATCTTGGAGAGGGATGTGCTGCCAACCCGCCAGCACTGCCAGGCCATGGAGGACCTGGTGCTGGAGGTGCGCCTCTCGCACGCCCACGGGGAGGTGAAGTGGTACAAGGATGGGGAGAAGCTGCAGGACACGGGGCGCGTGCGGCTGGAGGAGGACGGGGCGCGCCGCTCGCTTGTTGTCCTGCGCGCCACGGGCAGGGATGCAGGGGAGTATCTCTGCGACACCGGCGATGACAGCATCGTTTTCTTTGTCACAGTGGAAGGTGAGAGGGAGGTCCCAGGGCGGATGGCCAGTGGGACAAGGACAGAGGTGTGTCCTTGCCTGCTGCCAGACTGGTGTGGGGCTGGGCTGGGTGGCAGCAAGGATGAGGAGGCTGGGGGGGGACACACAGGGAGTCAGCTGTACCCACGCAGGGGTCTGTGGAAACCCCTGCGGTGCCCAGATGCAGCCAGAGAAGGTCCAGACAGGATTTGGCCGTTGCAGCACCCAGCACAGGCTGCTGCTCCCGTGGTGACAGTCCGTCTCTCCAGTCCCAGAGCCACCGGTGACCATTGTGGGCAGCAGGGGCACTGCGGAACATCGCTGCCTGGTGGCTGGGGAGGACCTGGTGCTGGCTTATGAGGTCTCCCGGCCTGATGCCATGGTGCGCTGGCTCCGGGATGGCCAGGAGGTGCAGCCAGGTGAACGGGTGCAGGTCAAGGTCCGTGGGGTGCTGCGGCAGCTCATCATCCGTGGGGTGCAGCCTGGCGACTCAGGGTGCTACATCTGCGACGCTGCCAGCGACCGTGCAGTGATGAATGTGGATGTGTCAGGTGAGCTGGCAGGAGCCCCAGGGACCCCCAGCATGGTGGGATTGTGCTGCAGCCCTGGGCAAGGGGACAGGATGTCTCTGTGACCCCACTGATGGTGGGGACTGGTGCAGCAGCGTGGCAGGGGAGGGAGAGAGCCCTGTCCCCAACCCCCAGGAGCTGTCAGCCTCGAAGGAGCATGTCAGGGTCGTGGCGAAACACGTCCCTCCCGCCTCCCCCAGCCAGGGGCTGGTTAAATTTAGCCTTGGCTGGCTCCCAGGCGCCGCTCCTCCTGCTTTGGCTGCCAAGGGCTGATCTCAGCCCCGACCCTTATCAGCAGGAGATGGAGGGCAGGGCAGGGTGGGAGAGGGCCTGGCACAGGAACGTGTCCTGGCCCCACAGCAAGGCACTTGGGATGGCAGGGGTAGGGGGTGACACTGAAATGAATGGCCTCAGCCTGAGGGATGCAGGAGCAATGGGCTCTTCTGTCATCCCTGCCTGGGGACCCTGAGCTGCCAGACCCTGTCAGCTTGCAAGCCTGCCCCATTGGGACCCCTGGCTGGACCCACCGCGACCCCCAGCCAGTCCCACAGCAAACCGCAGCCACTCACAGCATCCTGCAGCCGGATGCACCCTTAGCCCCACAGCCCTCCTGCCCCATGGTGACTCACGGTGGGCATTGCTGCCTCTCTGGTTACAGCAGTCCCTTCCCCATGCTGCCCAACACCACAGGGACACTCCTGATCCCTGCCTTGTCTCCTGGCCCCCCCAGCCCAGCCCGTGCGCATTGTCAACAAGGAGGAGGCGCAGAGCCCAGTGGAGGTGCTGGAAGGGGAGAGCGTGACACTGGTGGCCCGGCTGTCCCCGGAGACGGCAGCGGCACAGTGGCAGAAGGACGGACAGACGCTGCACTCGGGCGGGCGGATGCTGGTGTGCAGCGAGGGCCCCACACGCAGCCTCACCATCAGGCAAGCAGAGCTGGGTGACAGTGGCACCTTCCTCTGCGATGCTGGTGATGATGAGGTGAACTTCACGCTGTGTGTAAAAGGTAAGCCTGGAGGTGTCCTTCACCCATGCCAGGGAGCAGGGGCGGTCCCCTGCCCTGTGCTGGGATGCTCTGTGCCCGCATCCCCATGCCAGTGCCACGAGCCAGGGCACTGCTAAAACAAGTGCTCCCCTGGCACAGAGGCACCCGTGCTGTTTGTGAACAAACGGGAAGAGCGGGAGAAGCTGCTGGTGCTGGAGGGTGGCAGCGCCGTGCTCTCTGCCATTGCCTCCACTGAGCGAGCCGATGTCACCTGGCTGGGCCCGCGGCAGGCGGCGGTGGCTGGCGAGCGCTGCGAGCTGCGGTGGGATGGCCGCGTGCACAGCCTTGTTCTCTGCAACGTGGCCAAGGAGGACGCTGGCGTCTACACCTGCCTCTCCTCACATGACCAGATGCAGTTCGACGTGAGCGTCCGAGGTGGGCGGCGGTGGGGTGGTGGGGGGTGCCCAGGGACCCTCCCCTGCAGTAGCAACAGGTGCCGACACCGGGGGTTTGGCTGTGCAGAGCTGCAGGTGAAGTTCCTGCGTGGGCTGTCGGACGTGCGCGTACGGCAGGGCGAGCGGGCAGTGCTGTGGTGTGAGCTCTGCAAGGCGCGGGGTGACGTCGTGTGGCGGAAGGACGGGCGGGTGCTGGCGCCCGGCCCCCGCCGGCAGATGATGGCAGAGGGGCGAGAGCGCTCGCTGGTGCTGAGCCCCGTGGAGCCCGAGGATGCAGGCGAATACTGCTGCGAGTCCAACGACGACCGGACGCTGGCGACACTGACAGTGCAGGGTGAGATGCACCCACCACCCCTCTGTGGACTCTGGTGCCATGGGGAGTGGTAGGGAAGCTGGATGTGGCAATGGTATGGGGGTGCAGGGATGCTCAGGAGGCTGCTCTGTGGGATGGAGGGTCCCCAGTGCCATGCCCCAACACCCCAGCTGTAGTCCCCAGGGTGGTGGAGATCATCATGGAGCTGCAGAGCCTGACGGTACTGGAGGGTGAGGATGCCACCTTCAAGTGCCTGGTGTCCCCGGAGGATGTGGTCGTCACCTGGCAGCTGAACGGCCAGCCCGTGGTCCCCAGTGAGCGGCTGCTGGTGACAAGGAGTGGGCTGTGCCACAGCCTCACCCTCCAGCAGTGCCAGCCAGGTGACGCAGCCACCGTGACGGCCAATGCCGAGGGGCTGGTGAGCACGGCCCGGCTGAGTGTGCAAGGTGAGGGGGACAGAGCCAGCTGGGGCACTGCCCAAGGACAGCCCCAGGGCCACATGCTGACCGGGTGCCTGGGCCCTGCAGAGGCACAGGTGCTGTTCGTGCGGAAGCTGCAGGACGTGGTGGCAGAGGAGCAGGGGGACGTGTGTCTGGAGGTGGAGGTGAGCCACGAGGCTGCCGAGGTGCAGTGGCTGAAGCAGGGCGTCCTCCTCCAGCCGGGCAGCAAGTACCAGCTGCAGGAGTTGGGGCGCCGGCGCATCCTCACCATCCGCTGCCTTGGCCCTGCCGACCGTGGCACCTACCGCTGTGAGAGCCTGCATGACCGCACGCAGGCCAGGCTCTGTGTGGAGCGTGAGTACTGCGCTGGGAACAGGAATGGGGGGAGCACCAGCCTGCCGCAAGGATGCTGCCAGCTGGAGGAGGGAGCGTGGGCACAGCTGGAAGGGGCGGTCAAGCAGGGAGGGGACAGTAGGCATTGGGGATGGGCAGAAGTGGGTGTTTGGTAAAGGGCTGGATTTTGGGGGTTGGCCCAGCAAGCGCCGGCTGTGGAGCTGGTGTCTGGGATGGAGCAGCACCTGGTTGCAGACAAGGGTCCCTTGCAGCCCGGAAGGTGTCGATCCGGACGCCGCTGGTGGATGTGGAGACCTTTGAGAAGGAGACAGCCACCTTCCACCTGGAGCTGTCTCACCCTGACGTGCCTGGGGTCTGGACACGGGACGGCATCCGCGTGAAGCCCAGCAGCACATGCCGGATCAGTGCCACAGGCTGCGGGCACAGCCTGACACTGGAGGGCCTGGCGCTGGAGGACTCGGGCACCGTCACCTTCACAGCTGACATGCTGCGCTGCAGTGCCCGCCTGCTTGTGCGCGGTACAGTCACCGGGGCAGGCACCGGGGGAGTAGGGAGGTGTCCGTGGCACTGCCGCTGCCTGTCCTGCAGCCGTTCAGTGCTGGGGGAGATGCCAGAGCTGTGCTTGGCTGCTCCAGGCATGCCTTGTCCCCCGTCCCCAGCAAGATGTGAGCTCAGCAGCAGGGGTTGCCCAGCCAGGTTCCGGGGCAGACCCAGCTGGGGCACCAGCCATGAGTGCATGCCTGTGGTGGTGCCTCGAGAAGTGCATGCTGAGGTGCCCATGGCACATCTTTCTCCTAACAAACCTTCCCACCCCATGTCCTCTCCCCTCAGAGCCTCCAGTCACTATGGTGAGGGTCCCACGGGACCTGGGAGTTCCAGAGACAGGAGTAGCCTGCTTCGAGTGCGAACTGTCTCGCCCCAGCACGGAGGTGAAGTGGTTCAAGGTGGGGGTTCACCTCAGTCCTCTCCAGCATCCTCCTCCTCCTCACTTTGCCCCCTGGCTGCTTCCCTCCCTTCCAGGGCTGTGGGCAGGGGCAGAGGGGTGTGAAGCAGTGGGGTGCTGCCTACTTGCACCCCTGAGCACATGCTCCCTGGACAGGATGGGCAGGAGCTGCGGCCGGGGCCCAACTGCCGCATCTACTCGGCGGGTCGACGCCGCGTCCTGCAGCTGAGCCGTTGTGAGCTGGCTGATGCTGGCACCTACACCTGCGACGCAGGCGACTGCCGGGCCTCTGCCACACTGCATGTCCAGGGTATGGCTGCCCCCTACTTGGGGGCACACACCCCCCCCAAACCCGCACTGTCCACACCCCCCCTTGTCCCTGGCTGCCCTGGCACCCTGCCCCTTGCCCGCAGAGCGCCAGGTCAGCATCATGCAGGACCTGCAGGACGCTCAGGTGCGGGAGGGTGACAACGCCGTCTTCACCTGTGAGGCGTCGCATGCAGACGTGAAGGGCGAGTGGTTCCGGGACGGGGAGAAAATCAAGGTCTCCAGTACGGTGAAGATACGGCAAGAAGGTAGGGATGCAGGTGGCCCCACATCCACTTTAGGGCTGGGAAGGGGCAAAGGCAGTCTGTGTGGACAGAGTCTGTGCCTCCCGCCTGCTGAGGGTCCCCATCACCGTACCCTTGAGCCAGCCTTTTCCTCCCCAGGGACCCGGCACTTCCTGCTGTTCTGCGGCGTGCGCCCCGAGGATGCGGGACTCATCCGCTTCGCAGCCGGGATGGCTGTATCAGAGGCCAGCCTGCGGGTGGAAGGTACTGGCATGTGGGGCCAGGGCTGGCTGGGCTCCAGCGCCCGGGGGCACCGGAGTTGGCTCGTGGGGTCCCCATGGGACCCCACTCAGTCCATGGTGCCGATGGCTCTTCCCACCTGCCAGCGCTGCCCATCCGCATCGTGAAGCCGCTGAGGGACAAGACGGTGCTGGCACAGCACAAGGCGACGCTGGAGTGCACCGTGTCCCACGCCCGGGGCCGGGTGCGCTGGCTGCGCGGGGACACCGAGATCTTCACTGGTGACAAGTACGAGATTTGCAACCTGGACTGCTACCGCACGCTCATCATCCACCGCGTGGGCCCCGAGGATGAGGACTCGTACACCTGCGACGCCTTCGACGACCGCTCCACTGCCCGGCTCCTCGTGGAGGGTGAGGGGGTGCCCAGCGGGGGCACCACGGGGGGCTGGCAGTGCCACTGCTCCTCACAATGGAGGGACACCGGGGTCCCTGTCCACACAGCCCTTTGCTTGCAAGGGTCTGTGCACTGGGGTGGGGAGGTGGCACTGCGCCCCCCCTTTGCTGGGGCAACCCTTTTGGGTGCCCCACCAGCCCCAGGGATGCTGGAGCTCTCCCGTTGATTCTCTTTGTCCCTGCAGGGAGGTAGAAGTCAGGATGCAGCGCCCAGGGGGTGCACACAGACCGACGGATGCCGCTGCTGAGAGATGGGGCTATGCTTCCTTTCCCCGGGGATGTACCGACACCCCGCTGCTATCCCCGGCCTGCTCTGGCCTCAGGGCTCTGCATTAAACAGCAGGTTTTTTTCTGACGTGGCTTCTTCCCCCAGCGAGCCCCATTAGGAGAAGGCCTGGTGGCACCACTCTGAATCCTGCCCAGCATCCCCACGGGAGCCCAGCCCTCAGGGCACCCCCTTACCCCTGCCCCCAACCCCCCGGCACAGCCCCTGGCCCCACACGACAGCTCTGAAAGGCTCTTTACTGTGTGGCCATGGCCTCAGCAGCGTTTGGCACATTTACAAAAGAGACTGAAAAGGGGGACGGCGGCACGGCGCTGGGGGGATGGGGGTGCCTGGCAGAAACATGCAGTTCCCGGGGCAGCGGGGTTGGCTGGGCTGAGCTGGGGGAGGGGAGCTCCCAAAGCAGGGGAGCAACCCAGTCCAGCCTTGCTCGCCATCCTGCCTGCCTGGCCGTGGGGAAGTCCTGGCTCACTCCGTAATAAATTAATACAAATCACAGCAAGAGAAATATATACAAGGTGGGAGCCTCTGCCGGCAGCGGGGCTCTGGGGCTCCTGCTCGGCCCCGGCCCGAGGCTCAGCCCGACCCCAGGCCCCCCCACCCCCCGGCCACTATAAAATCCAGTCGCCAGCAAAACAGCGATGGCCTCTGATGCCATGGGGGTCCCCACGTCCCTGAGGCAGCCCAGCCTCTGCCCAAAGGCTGGATCCAGTGTCCTGTCTCCAATCAAAACGTTTTGAGGGCTGCACGCAGCATCACCCCTCACAGGAACCGCATGGCCCTGGCAGCCTCTGCCCTAGGACCACCCCGGTTCTAGCTCAGGAAAATGGGAGGGGGAAGTGAGCTGCTCTGGGAGGCAGGGAGGGCGTCTAGGGCACAGGGACCTTCTGAGGAGACAGGTTTTGGGAAGTGCTGCCTGGGAGCTGCTCTTGGGACCAGGGTGGGATGGGGCACACATGCTTGGGGAAGTCTCTGGAGGGGGGACAAGGGCTGGTGGACCTGCTCTTTGAGGAAGGGGTGTGGGGCACAGGCACTTGGGGAGTTGCTGGGAGAGCGATGGGGTGGGGGCAGGCACGGGGAGCTGCTCTCAGGGAAAGGGGGGCTCAAACATGGGGAGGGAGATGTTGGGATGCAGGATGAGCGTGCCCGGGCCATGGAGAAACACACAGCAGCAGGGGGCTCAAAGACACCCCACCCCAGCAGAGCTGCTTGCACCATGTGTCCATTGATGCTGGTCCTGGTCCTTGGGCTGAGTCCCTGCCGGAGGGCTCCCTCAGCACCTCTGGGCCCTGTGGGTAGCAGGGGCTCACCCAGCCAAGTCCCACGCGTCCCCGGAAAGGGTCTCCATCCACAGCCCCGGGGCGTGCGTGGCCACCTGGGGCCGAGGGCACAGCCCTGTCTGTCCCAGGGGGTCTGTCAGAGCAGGCTGGGATGCTGGTGTCGCTCGAGGTCACTGGGTTGGCTTATACCCGCACGGCGGGGCCGGAGCCCGTGGTGAGGGGCACAGTGGAGCTGCAGTCATAGTCCAGGTCCACCACGGCATGGGAGCTAGCGATGAGGCTGTTCAGCGATGGCCCCGTCTGCCGCTCTCGGAAACTCTGGATGTAGCTCTGCTCGAGAGATGGGGCATGGAAAGTGAGGGGGGCTCTGCTCCCAGCCCGCTCCATCCCACCCCGCCCTAAGCTCTGCAGCAGCCCCCCAGAAGCTGCCCTGTGCAATCCCACCCACCCCAGCCCTCAGGCCCTCTGAGGGCTGGCTGCAGGGCGTGTAGCCCCCTCCCTTCCCTGGAATAACACTTCCCACCTTGCCCACCCCCTGCTCCCACTGTGGCCACAGCATTTTTGGCCACCAGTTTACATGTGCTTGCAAAGGCTTAAGAGCTCCATGGCGGGTATGATCCAGCTCAGCCCCTCTTGTGCTGCCCAGCACCCTGGATGCCCCAGCCTTGTCCCTTGAGGGGCCTGGATGCCGGCTGGCGCCCAGGGACCTCTCCACACTCCGCGCCCCAGCCCACCCGCATGGAGAAGAAGGGCCGCAGAGGCCCGGGGAGATCTCTACCCTTGGCGCGGGACTCACGGGGGAGAGCACGTCCCCATCGAAGCGGCGCACGGGGTTGGGCTTGCGGCGGTAGGCAGGCTCTGGTGGGTGGGCTTTGTGCTGGTGGGGAGGCGGGTGGTGGGGTCTCCGCTTCTTCTTCTTTTCCTTTCGGTCCTCCCGCTGCTTGATGCGCATCAGCTGCACGCGGCGCTGCTGCCGGCTGATGATCACTGTGGGGCAGAGGGGCCCGTCAGTACTAGGGAGCACCCCAAAATCCTTGCCGCACCCAAACCACCACCGACTTTGCACACCCAGGCCTCCCCTTGCCAAGACATGTCACCACAGAGTCCCGAACCCCTTATCTGTGCATGCAAACCAGGTGACGGGAAACCCCACACCAGCCTCCCAGCCCCTGCACCCGCCCCCCTGTGCCGTGCCCATCTCCCCCCAGCCCCCACACACACCTTCGGTGTGGGAGTAGCCCTCAGCTGTGACCTTCCACTGGACCAGGACACCCAGAGTGGTGAGGAGTGGCCAGACGCCCAGGATGACCCAGCTGTACCAGCACACAGGGCGAGCGGGGGCCACCTTGATGCGCTCATAGATGTACTGCACCAGGAGGAAGAGCTCGATGAAGTAGTCAACGGTGACAGTCATGATGGCGCTGCCGAAGACGGCGGTGGAGAGGGTGGTAAAGAAGCGCTGCCACTGCAGGGTGAGGACGGCGAAGAGCATCCCCACGCCCAGGAGCAGCGCGATGGGGATCCACACTGTCGGCGGGTGGTAGAACTGCTCCATCACCACCAGCGTGGCCACCGCCAGCAGCAGCCCCAAGAGCAGCCCCACCATGAAGAGGCCAACGCTGCGCACCAGCATGGTAACCAGCCCGCACAGGACCCCGATGCCCAGCCCGATGCCCACTGAGGCCTCCACACTCAGCTGCGTGTCCAGCACCCGCTCCTTGTAGCACAACATGAAGATGATGATGGAGCCAAACATCAGTCCCGTCAGGAACATGACAGCTTTGAAGCAGCGGTAGCCTGCAGAGAGTGCACTGCAGTCAGAGAGCAGACAGCCAGCAACCCCTGGGTCCCCCCACCCTTTTCCCTCCTTGCCCCGCCAGCTGCCAGGCTGGCCCAGCTCACCAAAGAAGCAGTAGATGATGCCGAAGAGGCAGCACATGGCACACACCACCGAGGGCACCACTTGGTAGCGACGCTCGATTTCCTGCTGACAGCTGTGCCCCCACTCCTGGTCCGGCTCATGCGGCAGCAGCTTGAACCGCAGCGTCTGCACAGTTGCAGTCATGGCTCTGGGGACTCCTGGGAGAGGCATCAAAATCTCCGCTCCTGCCCCATGGCTTGCCAGCAAAGCTGCACCACGGCACCCACTTCAGCTGGTGAGAGAGAAGAGGGATAGAGACACTGCCCGTGATGCCCACCCAAAGGCATCCAGCTGCTGAAAAACCCACTCCAGCCCCTCACTACCCGGGTGGGAAGGAAGAGGATGGGGGAACAGCCTTATCCGACCCGACCTGGCCCGTGGGGGCTTCAGGGGTGCAGACGGTCACCCTCAGGGCGGCTGCAGGGATGCAGTGTCCTTGAGGAGTCCACCCGCACCCCCGGTGAGCTTGGCTGCTGGGACGTGGCACTTTATAATTTGTCTGCAGCTTCAATTCCCTGCCCCTGGCTCTCCATCGCCCTTTCCCTGCTCGATTAAAGGGAGACTTCCACTACCTGGTATTTTCTGCCTGTGAAGTAATTATGCTTGGTAATTAAGTCACCCCCCAGTCTTCTATTTTTATAGGCTAAACAGATTGAGCTCTTAGAGCTTGTACTCGAAGGCATTTTCTCCAATCCTCTAATCATATTTCTGGCTATTTTTCATCCCTACTCTAGCTCCCAGTGTCCTTGTAAAAACAAAGCTGGGCCCTGTGCTGGATCTAGCCCTCCTACGCTGACCCACAGGGCTGGGAAGGGGGGGGACTGGCTCTAGCTAGTGCTGCCCCTTACCCTGGGGCTCAGCAGCAATGCCGTGGCTGTGCTGGGACACCAAGCAGGCTGTCACCAGGCCCCCCACAGCGCCTACACAGACGGAGGGGTCATAATCCCCTGGGAAGACTGATCCAGCTCCTGCTTAAACCTAATTACAGCGTCCGTCTGGTCACTCCCACCTGGAGCCGGTTCCTTTGCTCCCCATGTGCTTTTCTGGGCTCAGTTGGTTTAGGATGGGTTTATTGTCACTGGTTGTCCCCGTGCCAGCACCAGTCTTTCCAAGTGCCCCATGAAAGCAGCTGGCTCAGGACAGCTCACAAAGAGAAGGGCAGGGGAGAGGTCCGAGGCTGCAGTCGCCCCTCTTATTGCCCAGCACCTCCCTGCTGCCCGTGCCCGGCCCCACCGGCCTCTTCTCCCCCACCGCCGGCCCCCTCGCTCCCCACGGACGGGGAGGGCAGCACCAGCCAGGGCAAATCCCCGCGGAGAAGCCGAGCGCGGCGCCTAATCCCGGCGAAGCAGCAGCGGGCAGCCGAGCGCTGGGCCCCTGCCCGCCCTGCCCGAGCCCCCGGCGGGATGCTAAGTAGGATTGGACTTTAACCGCCGAGCCCCGGCAGCAACGCGGCTGCCCCGTGGGGAGGACGCGGGGCTCGGGCTGCCGGCTGCGCCCGGGGGGCCGGCACGGAGCGTGGCACGTCGCGGCTGGCAAAGCGTGGGCAGAGCGGCGAGGCGCTGCCCTCTGCCCCCTAACCCGCGCCAGGGCACCGGGGAAGGGGCGCCGGGAAGCCCCGTCCCCAGCAGCGTCGCCGGCGGCGCTGCAGGCGGCTCCCGACGCCCATTGGCGCGGGCACTGTTGCTAGGGGAGCCCAGCGCCCGCTCATTGGCGCCGGGACTTACCCACCTGCTGCCGCCCTCCCCACAGCCCCGGGCTCCCCGCCGCGGCCTGCCCCGGGCCCCCCCGCCCTCCCCTCCCCTCCCCGCGCTCCCGAGCGCAGCGCGGCGGGGCTCCGAGGACAGCGCTGGGGCCCCGGCCCCGCCGCCCTCCGCCCCAGTGTGTTCCCCACCACCCCCCCCTAGCCGGCCCCGCTGCCCCCCGGCGGGCTGCCGGGCCCCGGGCCGGCGGGGCGGGCGCGGCGTTGCTAAGCGACAGCCGCAAGGGCCGCCGGGGCGCGGGGCCGCTCCGCCCCTCTCTTTGTTCGGGGCGGGGGTCCCGGGGGCGCCCCCCCGAGGTCCGCACGCCCGGCCCGAGCACCGCGCTCTCTCCCGGAGACGCGGGGCCAGGAGCCCATTGCCCGAGCGCTTCTCCCCGGGGGCCCGGGGCGCCCCCCGCCCCGCCTGCCAGACCCCCCCAGTGCCGTGCCGCCCCCGCCCCTTGCGGCCCCGCCCCGCCCCGCCCCGCCCGCTCCCACCTGCGCTCCCGGCCCCGCAGCGGCGGCGGCCCCGCGGCGCGCGGCGCTCCCGGCCCCGGCCCCCGCGCATGCTGGCGGCCCGGCCCGCCGCGCGGTGCTGAGCGGACAGCTCCGCCTGACGTCACCGCGTCGCGTCACCGCGCCGGCCGGGAGGGGAGGGGCCTGTCGGCGAGAAAGGGGGCGTGGCTTCCCCGGGGGCGGAGCCTAGAGGGGGGGCAGCGGCCCGGCGGGGGCGCGAGGTGCGCACCGGCGGGGGCACCGGGGCGGGCACCGGGAGCCGGAACGGGGCCGTGTGCGTGCGGCTGGAGCCGCCTGGGCACGGTGCAACGGGACCAGGACGTGCAGGGGCGCGGGCTTGGAAGTGTCGGGAGAGCCGTGCGTGGGGGCGCGCCCGGGGCTGGGGCACAGCCGGTGGGCCCGGGGCACAGCCTGCGTTTGGCCGGGCAGGCGTGCACGGAAGGGGCGGCTGCCCACCCGTCCCCCTGCGAGCGGCCCCGAGGTGCGGGATGGCGGGCGGGTGGGCGGGAGTTTGCGGAGCCTTTGCAGCCCCCTCCGGAGCTGGCACCTCCCGGCCGCAGCACCCGGAGACCCCCGGGAAATCCTGGCAGGGAGAAGCCTCTTGGCAGCGGGCGGCCGTTCCCCTGGCAGCCCCTTCCCAGCCCTATGCCAGCGCCAGGGAGACAAAGGCGGGAGCTGCAGCTGGCGGGGGGCTGCGAAGGGGCTGCCAGAGGAACGGCGCCGTGTCCGACGGCTGCTTCCCCTGCAGGATCTCCTGGGGATGGGCACGTAAAGTCACCTGGGCTTGTATAAGGTCACCCATACTCAATATTTCAACCTGTGAAGGAATTTGAATACATCTAATGCGTTTCTCCATGTGCAGAAAACAGGCAACTCGGGTTGTTTATGATCATGCCTGCTTTCTGGCCTTTGTCCATGGAAAATCTCCACTCCCTTCTTACTTCTGCATCTTTTCCCTTCCGGCATCTCCTTGTCCCATCGCGTTTCCCTCTGTTTCTAGTTTTTATATGTTCTTCATTAAACTGCCGTCCACGTGACCATCCTTGCTTATTGCTTGTCTTGGCCTATTCAGGAGAAAAAGGCCTATGAAAACGAGCTGAGCTTGGATGATGGTCCTGTATCTCTGAGGGGGTGGGGATTCTGCCAACCACTTCCTGATGAAAACAGGCTGCTTTGTTCAAGAAAATGAAAGAGACCCTTGAGCCAAGCAGGTTCCTGCCTGCCCTCAGTGCCCTGCCATGCTCTGCGGCTGCCAGCACTCCCCAAGGCAAGCGGGATATGTTTTGTGGGGAGGATGGGGTGGGCTGCCCCCCAGCAAGAGTAAATCCAGGGGCCCTTGAGAGCCCTGATGGCTGTGAGGCTGCTGGAAGTGGAGCCATGGGCTGGGAAAGGCCTGGCCCTCCTCCTTGTCCTTATTCAGTAATGCCCGCCGCCGAGCAACCATGTAGGGCTGCTGGCCTTGCAGCTTCTGGCTTGGATCATTCCCGTGCTGGAGGCTCCGTGTTTATGGCAAACTCTGCCCCAAGCCGTTTCCTCCAGCTCTGTCTGCCCAGGAACTCTCTCCAACAGCCGGGGGAATGGTGGCTCTGCCCTGCAGAAAGCTCTGAGGGGGCCAGTGGCTTGGCCCCAGCTGGATCAGCCCCCTCTTTGGTCCCGTTTTGACTCGCAGTCCCTGATGCTGCTCTGCCCACCCTCCTGCCATGGGACGGTTTGCCACTCTGCTCTGCTCTGCGTCCAAAGGTCTCACAGCCATCGCCCTTCTGCACGCTTGCTCCCCAGGTACCCGGTGTGCCCAGCTGCCTTCTGCTGTCCGCAGCCCCTGCATTGCTGCTCCTGCTCCCAAACCTGTCCACCCACCCGTCGTGGGTGACCTCCTGGGGATGCCCAGGCAGACCCAGCACCACTGTCTGTGCTTTCTGAAGACGCCCGGCAGCGGTTTGAGAAGGGAACACGGTTCTTCACACCCAACGTTCACCAGCGTCGTGGGCTGGGCTGTCCCAGGGAGGGGACGCCGCGGCTGTGCCCGGCCGGCTCCGAGGCGTGTGTGTCCCCCCCGCCCCAGCCCCGGGAACAAAGGGCCGGCTGTGCCCCAGCCCCGCAGCGCCCGCCCGGGGAAATCCGCCCTTAAGCCGGCTCAGGCGCCACGTCCCGGCGCCAGCCCCGCCGCGGCCCGGGCGAACGGGCTTTGTGAGCCCAGAGGGAGCTTTCTGAGCGGGCAGCGGGAGCCGGGGGTGCTGCCCTGCAGCCCCACAGCCCCACAGCGCCGGGTACCGGCGGCCAACGCCGTGGTCCGGCCGGTGCCAGACGCTGGGGGCACCGGGCAGCCCCGCAGCCACGTCTCCGGACCTCGGAGGGGAGCGGAGCAAGGAAGCAGGACCCCCGCGCCGCTTCCCCTCCCCGCCCTACGGTCCCACCCCGGCCCCAGCCCCACAGGGAAGGGCCGGAGTAGGGGTGCCTGCGGGGGGGATGGGGGGGTGGGGGGGCCGGCCGCGCGGTCTCCTAGCAACCTCGCCCCGCCTCCACGCCGCCCCCGCTGTCCCCCGCTTCTCCCCGCACCGCCCCGTGACGCGCCGGTGCGAGCGCGCCCCATTGGCCGAGGCGGGCCCACCGCGGTGACGCGCGGCGGGGCGGGGCCTGAGGGTGACACGTCGGACGGCGGCGCCGCCAGCGGGAGCGGCAGCCGGAGCCGCCTCCGGTCCCGGCCGCGTCTTCGGTTCTGTCCCGGCCATGCGGCTGTCGCTGCTGCTGTCGGTGCTGCGGCCCGCCGGGCCGGTGGCTATCGGCGTCTCGCTGGGCTTCACCCTCAGCCTGCTCAGCGTCACTTGGGTGGAAGAGCCCTGCGGGCCGCCGCCGCACCCCGCCGCCCGCCCGCGCCCCGACGGCGGCCCCGCGCCGCCCCCCGGCCCCGGTAACACCAACGGCAACGCGGCGCGCAAACCCAACGCCGTGCCCGCCGGGCTGGGCGCCGACAGCTGGGAGCCCCGCGTCGTGCCCTACCGCCCGCCCAGCCCCGGCAGGGCCGCCAAGAAGGCCGTCAGGTGCGGGGGGGTTGGGGGAGCGGCGGGGACCGGGACGGGGCGGGCTGGGGTAGCCGGGCCCCCGCGACACCGGCGGAGGAAGGGCAGCGGGTGCTAACCGGCGGGGGTATAGCTGCGGCCGAGCCCCGGCTGCCCGGGAGTGTGGGCGTGTGTGTCCGTGGGGCCGGTGCTGGGGGGCTGCCGGCCTGCCCCCCCTTGCCAGGACGGGACTGGGGGGCTGCCTCCACCTGCCTGCCCGCGGGTGGGTTCTTGGGGCTGCCTGCCTGCTGGGCTGTTGCTGGGGGGCTCTACAGGTGACCCAGCGTCGTGCTTACAACCACCTCCCCACCCCCACCAGCCACTCAGGGCCTTTCCCTGCTGCTCCCCTTCCTCCCCGTTCCCCCCACTCCCTGCCCCTGCCTGCCCCAGGAGCGCCCGGAGCGCCTCACGCCCTCGCTGCTGCCTGCCGTGCAAAGGTTGCCTGCTCGCAGCACATGCCGCCGGGCGCCCGGCCCCCCTCCCGCCCTGCCCTCGCACTGCCGCAGCGGCACGTCCCCATGGAGCCTGCCCCGGGCCCGGCAGCAGCCCGTCCCGGCAGCCCTGGGATGGCGGGGAGTAGGCAGTCAAAGGGCCTCCTTGTCCCAGCGAGGCGGTGGGCGGGTGGAGGGGGCTGAATGGAGCCAGTGTGTGCCAGGCCGTGGCTCAGGGCCGAGGGGGGGGGGTCGCTTCCTGTTGCCGCGCTGGGCTGGGAGAATTAAACCTGAAAGTCATTGTGAGCGGGGCAGCTGGGGGCTGCCGTGGGGAGGGGGCACAGCCGGCTCCAGACTGGCTTCAGCCTCCCTTCCCAGCAGAGCCTGGCTTCCCCGGGGAGGGCAGTGTGGGTTCTCCTGCCCACCTGCTTGAGAGAAGCGCATCTGGCAGGGATGGCGTGAAGGTGTTTCCCAGCTCAGCTGTCCTGGCTGGAGCTGGCAGCACCCTGGGGTGTTGGGTAGGTCACGTCACCCTAAGGCTGGGGTGAGCAGCCCTACTTCCTTCTTGTACCTGTGCTCAGCCTATTACAAGCTCTGTGTTTGAGCTGGGCTGGCCAGGTCACGGGAAGGGGGGGTTCCTGTGGCCTCCGGTCAAGTGGGACCTCAGCAGAGTGCCTCTGGCCCAGCCAGCACCACTGGGGTGATGTCTTGTGTGTAGGGCTGAGGCCTGGGAGCAGTTCCTGCAGAGAAACTGAGGTCCATGCCATCAGGGGACACAGGAAGGGTGCAGGCTGAGGTGGGGTGCAGTGCCCCGGGACCAGATGTTCTCTCCCTCCTGCAGGACCCGGTACATCAGCACGGAGCTGGGGATGCGGCAGCGGCTCTTTGTGGGTGTGTTGACCTCCAAGACCACGCTGAACACGCTGGGGGTGGCCGTCAACCGCACTCTGGCTCACCGTTTGGAGCGGCTGGTGTACTTCACGGGCACACGGGGCCGCAAGGTGCCTCACGGCATGACAGTAGTGACGCACAGTGACGAGCGGCCCATCTGGAACATGTACCAGACCATCAGGTACCTTCTGGACCACTACGTGAACGACTTCGACTGGTTCTTCCTGGTGCAGGATGATACCTACACAGAGGCACATCGCATCAGTCGCCTGGTCGCCCACCTCAGCATTGACACCCACCTCTACCTGGGCCGTCCTGAGGAGTTCATCGGTGGGGACACTGAGGGACGCTACTGTTATGGGGGGTTTGGCTACCTGCTGTCCCGCAGCCTCCTCCTGCTCCTGCAGCAGCACTTGGAGAGCTGTCGCAATGACATCCTCAGCGCCCGGCCTGATGAGTGGCTGGGCCGCTGCATCATCGACTACACAGCTGTCAACTGTGTCGAGGAGCATGAGGTAGGTCTTTCAGAGCTGGTCTCTGAGAGCCTGTTCCTGATGTCTTTCCCCACTGCCCTGTGGGCTCCCAGGTCCTGGGGCTACCGCCCCTTGCACCCTGTTGTCCTTTGAGCTTGCTGTGCTGGTAGGCGGTGGGGTGGGAGTGTGAGTTGTGGCTGGCTGTGATGTGTCTCCCTTGACTGGCACAGGGCCTGCGTTACCACTATTTTGAGCTGGGGAAGAACGCGGACCCCGAACGGGAGACTGACCTCCGATTCCAGAGCGCCTTCACTGTCCACCCCGTGCTGGATCCTCTCCAGATGTACCGGCTGCACAAGTACTTTGCGCAGGTGGAGCTTGAGAGGACCTACCAGGAGATCCAGCAGCTCCAGGTGAGACCTGGCCTTGGCTGGCAGGGTATGGGCTCCTCTTGTAATCCCTGTCATCTCTTCTCATTGCTCTGTGTCACCTCTCCAGTCAGGTGTGAGGGTTCTCACCTAAGCATGCAGTGGGATGGGACTAGCTGAGGCCTTGTTGGCTGCAGGGGCAGCGGTGCTGGCTGTAAAGCATCTTTGGACTCGGGTGGGTCCTGGAGCTGTGGTGGTGATTCAGGCTTATGGAGCCAGCAGTGTGCTGATCGCCACCAGCAAAGGCTGGGCAGGGTGGGAGGGGACACGGATCCTTGACTGTGGAGGTGGCACGCCATATTCGGGGTCCTGTTCAGAGGAAACCTGAGTCAGCTCGCCTGCAGCCAGAGCTGGAAGATCTACTTGCACCTGCCTTGGCTCTCACTCTACCCTCTCTCCTCTTGCAGCTGGAGATCCAGAATGCCAGCAGCCTATCTGCTGATGGGGACCATGGTGCCACGTGGCCCATTGGCATCCCACCCCCTTTCCAGCCCAAAACCCGCTTCGAGGTGCTGCACTGGGACTACTTCACAGAGGAGCAGGTCTACTCCTGCGTGGATGGCTCCCCCAAGTGCGAGCTGCGTGGCGCAGATCTGGCCGACATGGCCGACGTGGTGGCCACGGCCATGGAGGAGCTGAACCGCAAGTACCAGCCAGTGCTTCACGTCCGCAAGCAGCAGCTGGTGAACGGGTACCGGCGCTTCGACCCCACGCGTGGCATGGAGTACACGCTGGACCTCCAGGTGGAGGTGGTCACCCAGAAGGGGCACAGCCGCTCTGTCACCAAGCGCGTACACCTGGTGCGGCCCCTCAGCGAGGTGGAGATCATCCCCATGCCCTACGTGACAGAGGCCAGCCGCATCAACGTCATCCTGCCGCTGACGGCCCACGACCGGGACTACGCTGCCCACTTCTTGGAGGCTTATGCAGCAGCTGCCTTTGAGAGCAGCGAGAATGCAGTTCTCACCTTCCTTTTCATCTATGACCCCTTCGAGGCCCAGCAGGTCACCCAGAATGACATCTTTGCCCCCGTGAAGGCCCAAATCACCGAGTATGAGCGCAAGTATGCAGAGGTGAAGATCCCATGGATCAGCGTTAAGACAGACGCACCCTCCCAAATCAAGGTCATGGACATAATCTCCAAGAAGCATCCTGTGGACACGCTTTTCTTCGTGGCTGGTGTGGGGACTGAGGTGACTGTCGACTTCCTGAACCGGTGCCGGATGAACACCATCAACAACTGGCAGGTCTTCTTCCCCATCCACTTCCAAGGCTACAACCCTGCCATCGCTTACCACAACCAGGTGCCCCCCACCATGCTGGACCTGCTGCGGGACGCGGGGCGCTTCGACCGCAACGCCTTCCATGAAGCCTGCTTCTACAATGCCGACTATATGGCGGCACGCACCCGCATGGCAGGTGACGTGCAGGAGAATGAGGACATCCTGGAGACCCTGGACATCTACGACATGTTCATCAAGTACTCCAACCTCCACGTCTTCCGGGCCGTGGAGCCCGCTCTGCTGCAACGGTACCGTCACCAGGCCTGCAACCCCCGGCTCAGCGAGGAGATCTACCACCGCTGCGTGCAGAGCAGCCTGGAGGGTGTAGGCTCTCGCTCCCAGCTGGCCATGGTGCTTTTTGAACAGGAACAGGGGAACAGCACCTGAAGCCCAGGGCGCGGAGGGGCTGGCCCTGCCCTGCCTGCCCACCCCAGCTCTTCTGCTGCCCAGATATGTCTTCCTCCTCCCGGCGGCTGCAGGGTCGCCGGTGCCTGAGCTTTGCCCTTCTAGGGCTGCCCGGGCTGGGGTCTGCTAGCTGCTTGCTGCCCAGGTTGTTCCAGAGCAGCCGTGGCTCTGCAGACCCCAGGGCCAGGTGGGGTCAGAGTTGCTGAGTTGGGAGCTGCAATGCCCAGCTCCTCACCCCAGAGCTGCTGGCCGCTGGCCCTATCTCATTGTCCCAGCTCCACTACCCAGCAGGGAGGTGATGGGCGGCCTTGTCCCTTACTGCCCCCCTCAACCAGGGGCATGCAGAGCCCAAGGCCCCCCTTCCTGCAGGGCCGTGACTACTGCTGGGCTGGGGGTGATCCCATGCCGTTCCCCCAGCACCCCAGGACAGGGCTGTGTCCCTCACTCTTTTGGTGCATCAGCCTGGTGGTGCAGGGACAGCAGGATGGGGTATGTCCCACCCCAAAAGAGCAATAAAGTGGTTGGTTTCAGGGTTTTGCCACATGGCAACAAGCCAGAGCACTCCTGGTGACTTGGGGTGGAGGGTCCTGGACCCCAGGGCCTGTAGGCACAGGGGGTGCCAGAGGGGGTCCTGCTGTATTCACGTACCGTGAGCTGCTCCCCATGGGAACCGTGACCCAGGCCGCTTCGGCCTTTGCAGTATCAATAGGACGTTGGAGGTTGCAGCCCTCAGACGAGAGCCCCCCGACAGAGGTGGGAGCCCTCCCTGCTGCAGGGCTGCCCTCGAGGGTGGGGGACGAGGTGCCCAGCGTGGTGGGCATGGCAGAGGGTTTGGCTGCGCATCTCCTAAGGAGAAAGCGACTGAGGAGCCACTCTCTGCTCCTGATTTGTATTTAATGGTGGGGAGAGGAGGGGGGGTGCGTTTACACTAATAAAATAGAGAGATGAACTAGTGTCTCTGGCCATTTCTTCCCTGGGGCTGTTCCACAGCTTGAACCCTATGGGCTCACAGCAAGACTCCTGTACCTCCCCTGATGCTCACTGTCCGTGAGGCCATCTATCTTGCTGTCACCACTTGATACCAGTTGCAGGTGGTGCCTCAGGACAAGTTGCCCTTTGCCATGGGGAGCACCAGTGCAGCATACGGAGCTCGGGGCAGCGCTGCTCTGGTTTTCCTGGTGCTGCAGGTTCCCACTGACCAGGCTTCCAGCTCTCCTCAGCCCTGGCTGCAGGTGGAAGAGCGCTGCAGGTGGAAGAGCACTGCAGTGAGGGCTGGTGCAGCCCTGTGTCCTCCCACAGGCGCTGTCCCCATCCATGAGTATCTCTTGAGGGCTGTAGGGGGGTAATGGGGGACACTCAGCTCACATCAGAGCAGAGGGCGGATTCCCAAGTGGGGTGAGCTCTGCCCTCCAGTGTCTGGGATCGCCTGCAAAGGCAAATCCCAGGCCAGAAAGTTCATCAGAGCACTGTGTGGAATCTTTAGGGCTGCACTTGCACTCCCTGCCCTGGTTTTACCTTTGCAGGCTGCTTTGCATCTCAGGCTTCTTGTGGCTTTCAGTTCCCCGCTGCCATAGCACTGGGTCGAGCAGAGCACCATGGTCCTGCCCCAGACTGTCTCACCACCTGCAGCTCCTGTTGTGTTACGAGCAGGGGGAGGTTGTGTTCCCACCCATGCTGACTGCTCTGGGTGGGATTTTCACGGCTCTGCCTGCTCTTCCCACTGGTCCTTTGGTCTTCATGTTTGGTCTCTGTGATACAGGCCACTTGTTGACAAGAGGCCTGTATTACAGAGACATCCTGGATAAGACTCAGTGAACCTACTCGCTGTTGGTTCAGGGGGCTGTTGGTGCACAGGGGCTGTGGCATGCCTTCCCCAAAATACTTCATGTGTTCCTGCTCCAGTTTGCACATCCACGGCAGAGGAACGAATCTGCTTAAATATAATTTGCTGTGTTCCAGGCAGCAGTGTTGGCTCGCTCCCAGTGTTTCTATTCTTGATCTTCCACGAGCGCATCCTGAATTCCCTTTAAACGTGAATCTGGGACAGAGAGAAGCGGGGTGATGCAGGTGTGCTATGAGTTTGTTTCTCGTCTGAAAAGCAGGCGCAGGGGCTGGACGTGGTCAGGCATAAGAAGAGCATCCAGACGGCAATAAAGGGAACTGTCTTCAAACTGAGTGGGCTGCAAGAGGAAATGCTGACTTGTCATTTAATTGTCACAAGATGCTCTTGTCTCCTGGTCGCTCTTTGAGACTGAGTCGGAGCTATTGGCATTCCCAGCACTCCGCACCGGCAACGCCAACGAAGGCTCCCCGGTGCTCCCAGCATATGCCAGTCCCCAGGGCGCTCCCAGCACGGCTATTGCTCCCTTCTAAAGGGAGCTGGCAGCATTGGGAGCTGCTTTGATGTTTACCGAGTTATTTGCAGCATTGGAACATGCTGACCCCCCCATCCTGCTTGCTCAGGGCTGGCAGGTGCAGGAGGGGTGCTGGACCAGGACAATGGCACCCTTGAGAGGGGCAGGGAGGAGCGGCCCTGGGTGCTGATGTGGGCAGTGGAGCAGACAGGGACTTCCTGCAACCCCTGTTCAGGTCTGAGAGGTGCCTCTGTACAACGTGCTGGTTTTGGCACAGGAGCAGAGGGCAACTTTCCCCACAGGGCAGGAGGAAACATGTCCGGAGCCTCCTCAGGCTTCTGCTTCCCTTGAGAGTATTTTCCAGAAGTGTTACTGTCTCACCACAGCCCTCAAGAAGAGCGGTGCAAGTTCCTCCTGGGGACCTTTTTGGGTGAGAAGGGCTGACTCTGCTCTGAAGCACGAGGGAGGCCGACTGGGTACACCAGGGCTGGGCAGGCACCTGCATCCCCTCTCCTTCCTCCTGGGGACCTTTTTGGGTGAGAAGGGCTGACTCTGCTCTGAAGCACGAGGGAGGCCGACTGGGCACAGCAGGGCTGGGCAGGCACCTGCATCCCCTCTCCTTCCTGCACCACGGCTTGGGGAAAGCCCAAGCTGCCACCCCGCTGCTCTGTGCCCCTTCTGCCCCCAGATTTGTTCCCCCAGCACAGTCATGCAGTTTCCTCTCTGCAAATGCCCCAGGGATCCTGCGAGTGGGGATGGCAGAACCTGCTCCTCCCCTCCTGCTTGGGTCACTTGCGGCCACGCTAGGTCACTTCAGGCCCATCAATGTTCATCAGCTCAGTAGCTGACCTTTAGGAGGATGTAGAAAGCGAGGCCATGCCAGGAGAGAGCTGGAGGGCACCAGGAAGCACAGTGCCCATCCATCCCTGTGCTTTCATTGGGAAAGGGCCAGCGGTGCCTCTGCTGCCTGTCCCACTGGAGCAGCTCTGCCAGCGTGGAGTGGGACCCAGCCCCAGCAAACATTTCCTGCTGGCCCCAAGTGAAGGCAGGAGAAGCTGTGCTGCCTACAAAGGAGCAGGCAGGGAGATGTGTTGTGCCCAGCACCCCAAGTCACAGCCTGGACATGCTGCCAAGCCCCTCAGAGGGTGTGGGGAGCAGGGGGCTTCAGCCAGCGGCTTTACCAGCCAAGCATGGGGAAACCAGAGCCTTTAGATGAAGAGAGCAACAGCTGCTAGCTGTGAGTGCAGGCAGGGCTGCTGGGGCATGTGTCTGTCCACGGGGCTTTCCCTGCATGGAGCGGGGTGTCAGCACACCCAGCTGTGCATGGGGATGTTCCCTCTGGGGACACACAGCCCTGGCACGGGGACGCTGCAGGAGCCCGAAGCTCCAGGGCTGTGGGGAGAGGCAGGCAGCTCGGGTGGTGCATTTAGACATGAATGTGGGCAGTGCCAGCCAGGACCGTGGTGGCCCTGTGTCCGGGGCCTGTCCCCGCTGATGGGCACTGCTGGTGCATTGTCCCAGCAAGGGGGTCATGAGAAAATGGCCAGGAGCAAAGCAGCAAGCTTGGCACACTCAGGTCATCAGGATTTGCTGAGGGTCACTCCTTTCTCCTGCCTGTCCACCAGCACCTCAGGGCAGGAGGCGATGGGGGGGAGGTGACAGCAGCGAGGCCATGTTGTGCTCTGGGGCTCACTCCCAGCCCCTCCACTCCCAAGCCAGCATTGTTTTTTTGTGGAAATGTGGAAACAGGTGAAACTGTGGTGTATGACAGTGGGATCAGAGTGGGAAGTACCTGAGGTGATGCCCATCCCATGGGCAGAAAGGATCCTTGCCAGTTGCTTCACCCTGGTGCCTCCTCCCCGAGGCCAGCACTGCATCCCACAGGAGCTGGGTCTGCCGGGGTTGTTACCCCCACTGTGACAGGAGCCATCACCAGTGCAGCCAGTCCTGCCACAGCCAGGTGCCTGGCATTTGTCCAGAGGGCTGTGCTCATTAAAATTAAGGGCCTGTTTCGCTGTGGTGGATCTCCTTCTAATTATGCCCGAACTATTTCATGTGGCTCATTACAGGCGATTCAAGCAGTGTGGGGCTGATGTTGCTTTGCAGCCCAGGGTGACAGCAGCCGGTGTCCCTGGGGAGGACCAGACCCCTGGTGACACTTGGACAGGCACAGTGTGGGAGGGGGCAGCCAGGGGCCACAGCACTGGGGTTTGGGGCTGGCCCTGAGATGCTAAATTTGGGTTGTCCCACTGGTCCTCCTCAGCCCAGTGCCATCTGCACCAGGTTATCAAGTGCAGCCCAGACAGGGGGTGAAGCTGGGGTCACCTCACCTGCCAGTCCTGTTTGGAGGTGGTGGGATGTGTCATGCCCAGGTGCCACAGGGAAGTTGCCAAATTAAGGAACAGAGGTGCAGAGAGCAATAGATACAAATAACTTTACATCAAACCTTCACTAGCTCACTGCTATAGGTGTCCCAGGACCCGTCCCCAGGCTGCTCCCTGGCCCCCAGGAGCCAGGATGGACCATGCATGAGGCTCCCCTTTTCCTTCAGCCACCTTCACTCCTGCTGAAGAGAACTGAGAGACAAGGTGTCGGAGAGCATCTTGGTGAACACGGTGTAGCTCTGCACCCAGTCCTCACCCTCCCCAGCCAGCACCACTGTGGCTTTCAGCTTTTGTATCAGGACTCCTGGTCCTTCCTTAGCATGTCCTCCAGCACCTGTGCACTGGATTTGCTACATGATCCTGCTCCCCATCTTGCTTAATTCCTCTGACACATCTTCACTGCAGAGCAGGAGGCACCAGGAGCTCCCAGTCACAGCCTTGGCCTGGATTAAGGTGGCTTTGTGGCGGGGCACCCTGGAGCGACAGATGCTCCCCATCCCTGGAGGTGTTCAAGGCCAGGTTGGATGGGGCCCTGGGCAGCCTTGTGTAGATCCAGGCCTGGAGGTTGGTGTCCCTGCCTGTGGCAGGGGTGTTGGAGCTCTATGATCCTTGGGGTCCCTTCCAACCCAGACCATTCTATGATTCTATGATTCTATGGGTCAGGACCCAGTGGCGGGGACTCCCTCATCCCAAAGGAGGATCTGATCCTCTCACCAGGTGATGGGAAGTTGTGGAGGATGTAGCTGTTTTCCCACTTTTCCCTATAGGACCCAGCTCCACTGATCCCCTTGCGGGGCACGACACGTCCCAGCTGCACCCAGTTAACCTAGGCATCTTCATCCCTTGTTCAATCCCAGCAGGTTGGAGGGCTGGGGCACAGCTCCGTGCCCAGCTGGTGCCCAGGCAG
This sequence comes from Gallinula chloropus, assembly GCF_964237585.1. Taxonomy (NCBI): domain Eukaryota; kingdom Metazoa; phylum Chordata; class Aves; order Gruiformes; family Rallidae; genus Gallinula; species Gallinula chloropus. Next base: position 17,582,017 of record NC_140090.1, on the reverse strand, counting down.
CACCTCTGCCCCCAGCCAGGCTCAGAGAGCTGGGCAGTGGGCAAGGCTTCTTGCAGGCAATGAGGCAGAGATGCTCACCTTCAGGTGACGCGCCATGCTGGCTCTTGTGGCAGCCCAGTACATGGGTGCAGGGCTGTAAAGTGCTCCTTGAGTCCCACCACCACCTCCTCCCCATGTGGGACCACCACCCTTCCCCCCCTTCCCCTGCCCTGCCCATTGCCCCCCAGCCCCTCAGGGGCAACGCTGGATCTACTTGTGCCTCTTTATTAGGGAGCGTTTGTACATTTATAAAACAGTGACACACATCTCTCACGTTCACCAGCACGAGGGCGTTGGCACCAGCCCTCCCATCGCGTGCCCATGCCCACCCTGCTCAGGGCTCACCGCTCCCGCTGGCAGGGAGGGGGCTGCATCCTACACACCCCCCACCCACCGTAGGAGACCTTTGTGTAGGGCTGGCTGGCACGGCCATGGCGTGTCCCCAGGTTAACGCATGGCACCCCCCCCAGGAACACCCCTGTTTGCGCCTGGGTGGGTGCAGGGGGGGCCTGTGGTGAGCTGGCCTGGGGTGCTCTGGAACAACTCCGTGGGGAGCAGCACTGTGCCTGCCCTGCCAGGATGCTTGCTGTGTGCCCCCGTGCAGGGGTACACGGGACACCCTGCAGCCAAGTACTTGCACCAATGGGGAACACATTTCTGTGCGGGTGCGTATTTGGGGGGGCTGTTGGGCTGCACGTCCCCAGAGGCAGGGCTGCCAAGCATGTCACCAGGCCAGTGCACCAGCCTCTGCCCTGCCTGTCCCTGTGTGGGGCCCTGGGGGCTGTGAGGACCATGGCTCCTCCTGCATCTATGGCTTTGGCCACGGAACGGCCGCGTCCCTGCGGGCACTGGTGATGGGCACTGAGCCGGCAGGGCCAGGGGCCACCTGGCTCAGCCCCAGCCTCCCCCAGCAGTACCGAATTCCTGCTCTGGGGTCCCCCTCTCTACTGTGTGTGTCGAGGGGGGCTTTGCCAGCCCACCCCCCTCCTGAGATATTTTGGGGCGGTTTGCCCTGCGCTGGTGTCTGCTACAGTGGAGGGGAGGAGGCGATGTCCGACGGGACAGGGGGAGCGCTGTGGGTCCTGCCGTGGGTCCTGCCGTGGGTCCTGCCATCTCAGGGCAGGCAGGAGGCCTGTGGGTGCCGATCCTGGCCAAGGCTCCGGCTGGTGGGTCGGGCTGTGACAGTCCAGGCAGTGCTGGGCATGGGGCACCCTCCTAATGATGTACTGTCTGGGGGAGGCACAGCGGGTGCTCAGCACCCTGGGAGGGGGTGGGAGTGTGGCAAGGGGAACGTGCACGGTGCAAAAGAGTGGTGACAGGCAGGGGAGCAAGGGCAGACCCTCCCCACACCACCTGGGCTGTGCTGGGTGGCTGCACCAAGGGATGAGCCACTTTGGGCAATACCTGGGGGAGAAGAGGATGGGCAGGACTGGGGTGGGGGTCCTGGGGAGCACGGCGGGCTGGGGGCAGTAGAGGGGGGAGGCAGTAGGGTTGCAGTGCTGCAATGACTGGGGACTATTGGGGGCCAACACTGGAGTGGTGGGGAGTCACAGTGCAGGGGTCTGGCTGGGAACAGCAATGAGGGGCTGCAGCCCTGGCAGGCTGCATGAGGCTGGGGAGGGGTGGGCAGATGTTTGGGGGGGGTGTCACAGTGGTGGTGGTGCCAGGGGTCAGGGTGGTACCATGCAGGTGTGGCTGCAGGTGGGGTGTCCCTGGGCTGGCCGGGGTCCGTGCTGCTCAGAGGGGTGCCCTGCGAAGCTGCCCTGCCCTGCAGCAGGTGTGTGGGAGGGGAGATCATGGTCCCTGGGGCTGGCAGAAGCTATTCCAGACACATCTCTCCCCTGGGGGGCGGGGGGAAACATGCAGGGCAGAGACCTCCACCCAGGAGGGGTCATCAGGGGAGGGCTTGGAGGGGCTGGCAGAATCCCCAGCTTACCCCCTGCGTGCTCTGCATTGCTGTGCCCCTCTGCCCTGCACCCCACTGCACCCCCGACCCCTCCTGCAGTGTGCCCATCCCCCTCCATGGTGTGTGCTTGAGACAAGGCCGGGCCCACACGCTGGGGGCAAGAGGGGGGGACAGGCAAAAGGGCTTGGGGAGCCAGTGCTGAGGCAGCTCTGGCAGCATCGCCAGGGGCGAACAGTGCGGCTGGTCCCCGTGGGGAGGTGGGGGGAGGTGGGGCCTGCGACCACTGCGCCTGGTGCTGCGGCAGTCCCTCTCCATGCTGATGGTGGGGAGGGAGGTGCCGGGGGGCTGCCCCCCAGTCCCAAGCTGGCCTAGCAGGCGAAGTCCTCGAAGACGCCCTGGTGAGGGTAGTGGTGGCGGTGGTGGTGGTTGGGCAGGATGCCCGCGTTGTAGGCACCCTCCACGTGCCGGCCCAGGGTCTCGCAGGGGCTCTGCGGGAAAGGCAGACAGTGGGGTGGGTGCAGGCCCCACGCAACCTGACCAACTCAACCCAGCCAACCCAGCCTGTCCCCAGGAACTCCCCCAGCATCCCAGGGCTGCTGCAGCTCTGCAGCCTGAGGTCACCAAATGTGGAGCTGCGCTGTGCCTTGCTCTTGGGATGATGTCCCTTCCTCCTAGGAGTGAGGGGTGAGTGCTACACAAGCCCTGTCCTCACAGACCCCCAGGCAGACCCCCTCTCCCACCATGAATGTACCTGGTCCTTAAGCTCCTCCAGTCCCAGAGTGGCGATGCTGCCTGAGGGCTTCTTCAGTGGCGGCTTGGAGCGGCGCAGGACCCGACTCACCCTGTCCCGGATCACCTGGATGCAGATGGGGAGGTCATCCCATGACCCACATGCAGGCAGCACCCCGTAGGAGGGGCACTCTGCTCTGCACAGCCCCTCCTGCTGCTCCTCTGCCTGCCCAGGTGACATGGGGCGGACAGTGGGGACAGCACCTCTGCCTGCCACCTGCCCCAGTCCCCAGGCTGCAGAGGGATGCTGGGGGACCTGCTCTCCTCCCACTGCCTCCTGCTGGGAGTGCCCAATTTGGGGGCTGTAGGTAGCCCTCTGGGATCATCCTCCCTGGGGAGCCCAGTCCCTGCTCTGCACTTTGTCTCCGTGCAACCACCCCCCACCCACCACCGAGCAGCAGCCCCGAGGGCTCAGCGCACCTCATAGACATAGTCCAGGATCTCCAGGATGGTGAGGATGCTGGCACCGATGAACAGACCCATCTGTCCCCCGATGTCCCCTGAGGAGGAGGAGGAGGAGATTGTGACCAGGAGCTGCTGTGCAACCTGCTGGGAGCCCAGGGTGGGCCAATGGAGCTGCAGGCAGTGCCAGGGCTGCCAGACAGAAGGGGGCAGCAGTCATGGGGACAGGGGACAGCCGGCAATGTGCCACCCTTCTGCCAGGCTCCTGCCCCGTACATCCCTACACCCAACCAACCCTACACCCTCCTGGGCTGGGACTCAGAGCTCCACGTCTCAGGGTCCCGGGGGAAGGTGGGGGGAGTCACCAAGAAGCCCGGCAAGGTCGTAGGCTTTCTTCTGCTCAATGGCCTCGTAGTTGAGTGCCTCAAAGAAGATGTCCAGCACCAGGAAGTTCTCCCTGTAAGAACACCATCACGCTCTGCAAGGACTGGTCGCCAACCCTCCCACCCCCACTGCCCCCAGAGGTCGTGACCCTGTCCCCATCCCCCCACTTCTGTGTGATCCCAGGGCACTGGTGAATTGTTTAGGCTGGTGCAGTGGGGATATACAAGGGGTATGTCCCAGGTTGGGTGGGGAAATGCCTGCAGGAGGGCTGGGAGGACACAGATGGTTTGGGAACATGCCCTAGTTGCAGCCACCCCTGGGCAGAGGATGTTGCAGGGACTGCACATGGCAGAACCTGCTCCCCGCACACTGACAGGAGTGAGGTGGGGGTCCCCCGTATTCCCACCCCCTCTCACCCCCCGCACACCCCGGCACTGGCAGCTCACCGAATGTAGGTCTCGTTCTTGTTGTACTTGCGGGCGAGGTAGCGCGCCGAGCCCTTGTTGGGGATGCGCACCATGGAGATCTCCTTGCCATAGCGTGTCAGGTTGCACGGCGTGGGGCAGCTGCAGCGCTCCTGGCTGTCCTCCACTGCTGCGTCTGGGGGCAAGCACCCATCAGCATGGCTTGGCTACAACCCTCCCCAGCTCCTTCCCCGGGGACACCCGGCTGTGTCCTCACCACCCACCTGCGGCTGCACCTACCCAGCGTGTGGTCAGCACACTCGATGTACACGTTGGGGGAGCAGATGGACTCGTTGCCTGCAGGGAAGCGGCTGTTTGAGGAGGGGGAATATGAACGGCTTCTGGCCCCCCCACCCTTGACACTCCCCTACAGGCAGTGGGGCAGGGCAGCCCCTGTGTGTAGTGGTGTTGGGGTGGGTGGCCCTTGGGTGCGGGTTGGTTGGGGCAGGGGTGACCCCTGGGTACAAGGCACACAGGGAAGGGTCTGACCTGGGGTGTACGGAGGGTAGGACAGGGGCTGACCCAGCATGCAGGGAGGATGGGGTGGTCCCTGCGTGCAGAGGGACAGGGCAGGGATGTCCCTTGGGTGCAGAGGGATGGGGCAGGGGTGATCTTTGGGGGCAGGTTTTAAGCGGCCAGGACAGCCCCAGGCAGGACCCTGAGGGCAGTGGGGTGCCCCCATGCATGCCCCTCACCTGGCATGTGGACCATGCGGCAGTGGCAGCTCTGCACCACAGCCTCCTTCTCGCACTGCAGGCGGCAGGCAGCGATGCTGTACGTGTCGTAGCCGGGCAGCGTCTGCTCGCCCTGCACGCTGGCCCGGCAGTTCCCCCAGGGCTGCGGTAGGTACGTGAGCTGCCAGGGCAAGAGGGGCATCACTGAGGGGCTGCACCAGGCTGGGTGCCCGCTGGCACCTCCCTGGGGAGCGTGGGGCATCCTGCCTTACCCGCTGCTCCTGGCAGGACACAAAGGTCTGGAAGCCAGGAGAGACACCGAAGCCCAGCTGATGGATGTAGGGTGGCTCATCCTGGCTGTGGATCTGGACCCGGATGCCAGCTTCGAATGATGTCTCGTCTGTGGGAGAAGGACATGTTTGCATACCTGCACTCACCCAGCACTGGCACCCTGTGGCCCAGCCTCCCCTCTGGTGCCCTGTTTGTTCCATACCCCCCTGGGGTGACCTGACCAGCACCCTCCCTCCCAGCATCCCTTTCCCATGCCCTGCCCATGCCTTAGCCCCACTCACTGGTCTCTCTCCAGATGGGCAGGTACTCTTCCTGCTGGATGTCCAGCATGATCTCCAGCCCGTTGCCCATGCCACCCTGGCGGGTCACTCGTGGGTTCCTCCGGTCCCCATTGAAGGTGTAGCACTTACCATAGCGTGTGTAGACCTGGGGATGGCAAAAGGGAGGGTGTGAGGGAGCAGGTCGGTCTCTGCCAGAGTGTTCTGCAAGCAGGGTTAGGTCCAGGGACCCTTTTCAGACCCCACAGAGGTGCTGGAAGGGTGGTACAGTCTTGCGCGGCCCTTGGAAGGGCTCAGCTCCCCTCTTGCTTCTGCCCCACTGCCCTTGCTGGGGTGGATGAAGCCTCGCTCCCAGCACCCATGGGGCAGCCCAGCTGTCCTGCCCCTGCCAGGAAGGGACTCACAGGGGTGAAGTGCTGAGGGCCGCAGCGTTCTCCCTGAAAGCGGCACTCCACCAGCATGTCCTCGATCTGGTGGCCCAGGCGGTGGAAGAAGCTCTGCATGGTGCGCTCCGAGCGGCGGGGCGGCAAGAAGCGCGAGTAGTTGGCGAGCCGCGTCAGCCACGCGCGGCGGTCCTCCCCCAGCACGGCCAGCAGCTCCGGCACCAGCGAGCGGTTCTCCTGGGCCAGCCCCAGCCACTGCCCCACCGAATAGAGGTCGGGCTTGGTGAGGTGCAGGAAGCGGGCCCGGTTGGGGTTGCAGAGGGTGACGGCTGGGAAGCGGAGCTGGGGGGCCCAGGCGAGGCGGGCCCGGGTGTGCACAGGCCGGGAGAGCAGGTGCTGCAGGCGGTCGGCCACGCCGGTGGCCAGCAGCCCGGCGGAGGCCAGGAAGGCCAGGCTCCAGAGCAGGCGGCGCAGGCGGGACTGCGGCCGGACGCACATGTAGTGCAGCCCAGGGATCCTGGTGGCTCGCAGGATGCCGACTGCGAGCTGGGCAGTGTTGCCATCCCGAGCCGCTGCCAGGGCTTCCCCGTCCTGGCAGCAGGCAAGGGGCAGTGGCATGGCTGCAGGCAGGGTGGCTCCTCCGGAAAGCGGGGTGCAGGCTGGCACTGAGGCTTCCCGGGGTCCCTGGTCCCCTCCAGGGAGCTCTCCCTCCTGGGAGGCTTTTGCTCTGTACCTTCCTGGAGATGAGCGTGGCAGGCGCCTTCCCAAGCAGCTCAGGTGACGGGCGAGGGGAGGGAGAGGAGGGGGCTGCTGCAAACACACGCCTTCCCCCAACCCCCATCCGGGAATGGAAAATTCCTTCCTGAGCCGGGCTGAGTTTGGGGTAGGGGGGGAGTTGTATTGCTTTACCCCAGGCAGGGTGACCTGGCAGCACCCGGTGACCTGGCATGTTGGGCACCCATATCTGGACAGTGATGTCCTGTCCCAGCTGTGCTGTGTGAGCCCTGTGCTAAGGGATGCTGCACCCTGGCTCATCTCAATTGTCCCTTGCCCTGCCATTGCAGCCCCAGCTGGACCCCTGCCTGGTCCCTCAGGGTTCCCAGCCACAGCTGCTCTGGGGCTGGGGGCCCTGCCCCACAGAGGCAAGACAGTGCCAGGCTTGGGGGGCTGATGACTCCTGCAGTGCTGCTCAGAACCACATGTGTACCTTGGTCCCCAATGCTGTACCCTGGTAACCCCCACCCTGAAGCTGGGGAGGCCAGGGAATCTAGGCCATGTGGGGCAGAAGAAGCAGGGCTGTGGGGCAAGCAGAATAGAGTCGTGGGGCAGGAAGCTGCATGGGAACCCACCTGAGCCTGGCGGGTGCTTTGAAGTGATGGCAAGGCTGTGATCAGAGCATGGCAGTGGCGGCGGGGGGGTGTCTCTGCACCAGGCTGTCAGTGCAGCTGGCAAGGCCCCGACAGCTTGTCAGGGTACCTTCAAAGCTCAGCACTGCACTCCCTGGCAGCCTCTCATCTCCCACTGCCACCGCTCCCAGGCACCCGCCTTCGTCACCATCTCTGCCGAGCTGTGGGCTGGCCCCAGGGGGTTTCTGCAACCTCCACAGCCCCAGGATGAGGGTGAGCCAGGCCTGCTGTGCCCCCCATCAAGGTCATCATCCCCATCACTCTATGGCAGCTGAGCAGGAGGAGGGCAGCAGTAAAAGGTGGGGACTGGAAAGAGAGGAGCTCCTTCATTCCTCAGCAGTGACACCCAGCACCATCCATGCTGCCAGCCTGGCCACCTGATCAAGGTGTGACTCTAGCCACTCCTGGAACCTGACCAGGATCCAAGCCAGTAACTTGGTGACAGGCACAGGACAACACCAGGCAGGTCAGGAGCGGTGTTTGGCCTCAGGGGCAGAGGGAGGGGAGCAGAGACAGCGGGCAGCGTCTCTGGTTCTCAGGGATGGCAGGCCACTTCCCTCCCACCCTGCCTCCACTGCACGTCCAGTGAAGCCCAAGGGCACCCGAGGTGACAACTCTGGCCTCCCCGGCTCCCAGCTCCCCGGCTCCCAGCATCCCGGCTCCCGGCACCCCTTCTCCCGGCACCCCTGCTCCCGGCACCCCGGCTCCCGGCACCCCGGCTCCCAGCATCCCGGCTGCTCTCCCGGCTGCCGGCAGCCGGTGGGCCCGGAGGGGCCGGGCTCCGGCAGGGGGCAGCAGGGACCCACATTTGGGCTGCACGGGGAGGGCAGCGCCGGCCTCGCCGGGCACCCTCCCTCCCTCCCTCCCTGCTTCCCCCGCTCCCTCTCTGCCCTCCCGGCACCCTTTCGCCCAGCCCAGTGCCGGACCAGGCGGGATCGGGCCCACCAGCTGCGCTCCGGTCCTACCCGGCTCAGCGCAGGGCAGTGTCCCAGCCCCGCCGCCGGTACCGGTGGGGAGCAGCCAGCCCCGCGGCACGACGTGTCCCGGGGAAGGCCGGTCCCGCCGCGGGGTGCTTGCTTTGCCGGAGGAGCGAAGGCTCTGGCGGGGCCGCAGCGCTCCCGGGGGACAGAGCCCAGCTCCCCGGGGACGCAGGGCCGAGGCTGTGGAGCAGTCCGGGCCGCTCCCGTGGCCCCCACGCCCCAAAGCTCTCCCGGATCCTGACACCATCCCTGCTGCGGCACAGTGCCCGTGTGAGCAGGACCGCTGTGTGCGCTCCCCACTCTCGGGAGCATCCTCGTGGGTCTCCCCACACCACCCTGAGCTGTGTCCCCCCCCCAGACTGTGTGTCCCTGCAGCAGGCCTGGCACACGGCTCAGCTCCCCCACCCCCATCACCACCCTGCCCCCCACACACCCCCCCTCAGTGCCGAAGCGTTTGCGTGGGACTACTCGAGCTGGCTCGGCTCCTTGCTGAGATTTATTGTGGCTCCAAGAGCCGGAGGCTGCCAGCCTGATACCATCAGCCCCTCGCACACCAGGGCAGCTTTTATATTAGTTTTCTTTAAACGGAGGATGAGCTTCCTAGGCTGGAGGAAATGTCATTTCTCTGAACGCTTCCATCTCGTGTTGGTTCAGACATCTCCGGGCAGCATCGCAATAACCCTGCAGCAGGGCGAGGGATGGGGACAGGATGCAGAGGCTGGGGCATGTGGGGACAGACTGCTTGGGGAGCGGTGTCGGCTAGGGCTGGAGGGGAAAGTCCAGCAGCGGCGGTGGCCTTGTCCCCTGTCCCCTGCAGCGCCAGGCAGGCAAGCACAGCTGGAGGGGCTCATGGGGAGGGAGGGGGTGCCTGTGGCACCCGGCTGAGTTACTTGTCGGCTGCCAGGGTGCCAAGGCCAGCTGTGAAATCGCACTGGCGAGAGCACAGCACAGTCCTGAAGGGCTTTGCCTTTCCAGCATGACAAACCCAATTAGATAAAAGGGAGCGCATGAGGAGGAGGAGGAGGAAGGGCAGAGAAGAGCCTGCGTGCACAGGGAACATGATTTCCTCCCTGCAGCTGACCCAGAAAAGTGCCTTGCAGGGCTGGAGCACACGTGTCCAGCCAGGGATGGTGCCTGGGGCAGGAGCCCCAAGGCACCCTACTTCACTCACTGGGCACCCATGGGTGCCGTAGCCTCAGGGCCAGGGTGGCAGGATTCCCGCACTGTGTGTCAGCCTCCCCACTCAGCTGCCGCATGCCGGCATCCCCACGCCGCGCTCACGTGCAGGGGAGACCCCATTAGGGAGGTAATTTCTCAACACGATTCCTCATTTCCCTGCTCTCTGCCGTGGAGACATGCTGACCTTGACAGAAATAGCTGCTTGTGCCTCAGCAGGCAGATCCCAGCCAGAGATCGCTGGAGGCCCTGGCATCCTCCTCCTGATCCCACACACGTTGAGGTGTCCTGTCTCCCCCCCATTCCCCCCCCCCCCATTCCCTCGGGCTCACTGTCCTGCCCCCCTGCTGCAGGGAGACCCATGGGAACAAGGTGCTGAACCCCACCATCTTCAGCCCAGGTTACGCCAACCCACCCGTGAGCACTGGGGGGTACGAGGACCAGCCCAACACTCCCAGTGCCCCATCCCTGCTGCTGTCAGCCCATTGTGCCAGCCTCCAGCTGATCCCGGCTCATGCAGGTATTTCCGCGGCTTACACGGCTCCCCACGGTATTTAGCCTCTGGAAGACGACGTTAAACATTGCAAGCAGCGACAAATCCTGATTGCTCCGAGGAGACAAGAGGCCGTGCTAAGCTTCCAGCCAAATGTTTCCATGCAAGGGAAACGGGCTGCGGCACGTGCGGTGCCGGTGTGTCCTGCTCCTGCATGCCCAGGGCTCTCAGCTCTGCTCCCACATCTCTGCTGGCACACACAGCCCGGCTCTCACATCCCTTCTGGGACACGCAGCTGGCAGACAGGCCCTGGGCATGGGCACACTGTGCAGGAGTGAGCACCCCAGCACAGAGACACCCCTCAGAATGGTCACCACAGGGGTATGGGGGACAGGGATGTGAAGACATGGGAGTGCTGCCCACCCTTGACAGGGATACCAGTCCAGGGGTAACCTTTAGGGTTATCTCCAGGTACCCCAGCCCAGGGAGCAAATCAGCCCAGGCACAGCTGTGGTATAAAGGAAAGCAGCCTCACAGGCTGAAAATGCTGTGTCCTGAATGAGAGTAGAGATCTGGAGGTACAGGGATACCCAGGGCCAGGAGACATAGAATCATAGAATCATAGAATGGCATGGGTTGGATGGGACCCCAAGGATCATAGAGCTCCAACCCCCCTGCCACAGGCAGGGCCACCAACCTCCAGGTGGAGGACCTACACAAGGTTGCCCAGGGCTCCATCCAACCTGGTTGGACAGGGCATCCACCACCTCTCTGGGCAGCCTGTTCCAGCACCATAGCACAGGAGCTGCAGCCAAACTGGGATGACAGAGCTTGGACAACGGCACACCGACGCCACTGCCCCGTTATTCTCTGCTCCTGCCCCCCACTGCAGCCATCCAGGCCCCAGAGCCCAGCTCTGCTGGAGCCCCTCCCCATGTCCCTCGCCTGCACTGTGGCAGCCCTCTGCTGTGTCCCCAGCAGCCCGTTCCCCGCGAGTGGCACGGCCAGGCCCCGCCTGGGTGCCCCGGGAGGGAAGCCGCAGCGCTGACGCCAGCATTGCAACTGCCCGGGATATGAGATCCGCTTGGATTCAGCAATTTCAACTCATTTCAAGCCCGATTCTGCAGCAATTTTCTGAGCCAGTGGGATGGTTTTGCCTCTGCAAACGTCCCCTCTCACGCACGGTCGCACCATTTCCTTTCCCAGCTCCCAGGAGGGGGTTGGGGAACGGTGCCAGTTTGGCTCGACCCCAGCTCGGCAGAGGCATGACCATCCCCCACACTGGCAGCCCCTCGGTGCAGCCCCCTGCCCCACACAGAGCATCCAGGATGGCTCCCATGGTGCACCCGTCTCTGCAGCATGAGTCCTGGCAGACCAGGGCACCTTTGGCCCCCAGGCAGAGCACAGCAGCACTGGGCTGGGCTCTTTGTTTCCCCTTGTCCCTCAAAGGGCTGTTCTCCACTCCGCAGCGCTCCAACCCACTTCCCCAGGAGGAAGGAGAACACAGCAGGATGGCAGAGGGGTCAGGGGATGCTGTGGGCACATCTTGCAGAGGCTGGGACCCCTCCTGCCACCACAGATGTGCCCCTCTGTGCCACAAGGCCTGCCTGTGCCAGCTGAGCCCCCTTGGCCAGGCCTGAGCCAGCAGCAGAGACACGGGTGTGTGGGGCTGGCAGAGTCCCTCTCGTGCCAAGCAGGCTCGCTGCTGGAATACCAAATGCTCAGCTGTGCTGTGGGCTGCACCACCAGCCAGGCAGAGTGGAGGGAGGCAACCAAGCCCCAGTGCCTGGCAGGGTGAGCGAGCTTCTGCACTGGGCCCAGCTTGCAACCCAGTGACCCCAGGAGCAGGCAGGATCCAGACCAGGGCTCTCTGCTGCTGGTGGGTAAGGAACACAGGGATGAAGTGCATGGCAGGGGGACGCACTGCTCATGCAGGCAAGGAGACCTTGCACATCTGCCCCAGCACTGCCAGTGGCATCAGTAAAGCAGGGGGATGTTGGCACCATCCTGCTTTCAGGAGCAGCATCTGTGATGGCACACCCAAACCTGTGTGCCAGGAGCTCTCCCTGCCAGCCATCACCCCAGAAGTCCCACACCAGCCAAGCCAGGAGCTGGGGGGGACAGAGCTGCCAGTGCCGCATGGAGCCAGGGTGGCCGTGGCACAGAGGTGAGGGGCTGGGGACCCCAGTGTAAGTGCCATAGCAAAGTTGTGTTTTCCCCTCCCCCTGCTACTGGGGGGAATTTGTCCCAGAATCTCACTGAGCTCCTCATCTCCAGCCTAAATTTATTCACGGCCAGTTTGTACCATTTGTTCTCATTCCAGCATTGTCCCTTAGCTTAAATAGCTCTCTTCCCTCCCTGGTGTTTACTCCCTTGATGTATTTATAAACAGCAATCCCATCCCCTCGCAGCCTCCAGCCTGCCAGCCTGCACGTGCCAATCGCTCCCGGTTTCCTCTCCCGATCCAGACTCTGTTTGCCTGAGCAGCCCGGCTGCCTGGCGCTGCATCTGCTCCAGCTCCCCAGCAGCTTCCTCAGCTCCAGCTGCCCAGGGCTCACACACTGCTCTGGCAAGGTCCCCGGCTCACACAGATGCATGACTCTGTCTTCTCCATCCCACAGTGGCCCTGGGGCAACGTCCCGCCCAGGTCAGGACCTGGCCAGGGCTAACCTGCTCCCTGCAGACCTCACAAACCGGTGGCTTGTGCTTTCACATGGTTTGCCTACATTAAGTATTTTAAAGCATCCACCGAAAGGGTCATCCGGGCAGGTGAAGGAACCAGCACCAAGGGACCTGCAGTGGAGTGGAGGTGTGCTTCATGGCAGGGTAGGGGCACGGAGAGGCAGAGGGACAGGAGCTGGGGAAGCTCACTTCAACCTTCCCGCAGTGAGCAAACCTCTCTGAGATGTTGAGCTCACCACCTACTTACCCCGGTCTCTCTCTAAGCATGTGGGTCAGGGGCCACAGGAGGTTTCTGTCCCATGCTTCTGCCTCTTGCATCCCCTGGGAGGGAGATGGGTAAAGCCGTGGGGCAGATTCAGGAGGCACTCAGGGTCCCCATGGGAAAGGTGCACCAAAGCTGCACCCCTAAACATGCCAGGCTGAGCGTGCTGAGCTGCCAACATGCGCCCTGGTTTGGGTTTGGGCTGTGCTGAGCAGCAATCCTGTCATCACTCTGTGCACCCTCTGGCACTCTCCAGACGGCTTCCATCCTCAGACACCCCCGCGCCCAGCACAGCACCCCAGGCACACAGCTCAGCTCAGCTCAGCTCAGCACAGTACGCTATGGATAAGCGCTGGGATGGGCTGCGGCTCAGTCTCGCGCCTGCAAACCCAACAAAACGCACAGACAAAGCCATAATCATGGGTTTGGGTAGCGGGCTCCCCCTGGCCACTGGAGGAGACCACCACGCACGGTGCTGTGCGGCCACAGCTGGTCTCTGTCGCTTCCCCAGGACCAGGGAAGGATTCCCAGTGCTGGGTTTCTGAGCCCGTCCATCCCACAGGCTGGAGGAAGCAGGGAACACCCATGGTACCCAAAAGCAGCGCCCGCAGTGTCCCCGGGTCTGCTTTTCAGAGCTGGATCATCCTCTGCTCCCTGGCTGCCGCCACCCCGCCGGGCCCGCAGCGGGGCAGGGCGGGTGCTGGGGGCTCCGGGCCGGGTGCGGATCCCGTGTGCCGTGCCTTGCCGCGTCCCGGGGCGCTGCAGGGCGGGGGGGTGAGCTCCGGGGGGGGGGTGAGCTCCTGGGGGGCCCCGCCGCCCAGCCCGGGCAGAGATCTCCAGGCAGCGCCGTCCCTGGGGCCGCTTTTCTTTGGGAGCAGCCGCGCAGGGAGCTCCACGCCGCCCGTCCCCAAAGGGTTAACAGGCAATTTCCTTTGCTGACAGCTCCGAGACCGTTCTCTATCGACTGCGGGAGAATAAGAGGGGAGAAGCAGCGAGATAAAAAGGCAGCAGAGCTGGCACCGCCTGCTTAATCCCAGCGTTTAATCTGCTGGGGCAGCGCAGGCAGCCTTATCTCGCCGTCCTTCTGCTGCTCCATCTCATTACGGCTCCCGCGGCTGCGCCGCCAGGAGATGTAAGAGCTGAGCCGGGCGCGCTGGCCTGGGGCCGCGGCTGTGCCGTGCCAGCCCGCCCCGCTCGGCAGCCTCCGCCGGGGCCGCTGCGCCGCCGGGAGCACCGGCACCCCACGCACACAGCCCCACATCCCCCACACATCCCCCCTCACCCCCCCCTCCACCCGCCCCCGCTGCCCAGCTGGAGCGGGGAGGCTGCACGGGGAGGGGGGGACATAAAACCACAGAGGGATGCGCACAGAGACTGAGCCCACGGAGAGTGCTGTCATGGTCACGCAGGCACGGCGCTGTCACACAGCCTCAGGACACGCTGCTGCCGGTGACACACATGCACACACACATTGCCCAGGCTTTGACTGCACATACGTGCTCCGGGGGTCCGGCCCGCGCGATGCCCACGCCCCCCGTGGGTGGATGGGGGATGCAGGGCTCCATGGAATGGTACATGTAAGACACAGCAGGGCCAGGACAGCAAGCAGGGCAATCCCACCTTGTCCTGCATGTCCTACTCCCTCCATCCTCACCTACCCAGGTGCTTCCCTCCCAGGCATCAGACCAGCTCTATTCTGCTCATCCCACTGGGGACACCATGGCCTATGTCATTGGGTTAGCCCAGCCTGGCCATGGCAGCTCCTGTGGCCACAGGGCAGGGTGGGCAGGAGCAGGGGGTCACCTCCCAGGAGCCAGCAGGTGCTGTCACAGACACGGTCCCTCCAGCCGTGACATTTATCTATAAATCCACAGCTCTGACGTGGTGCTCAACGCTAGAAGGGTTGTCACAGAGGTTATCCTGCTGCCTACGAATGGGTTTACACTGATAAGGTTTATTGTCACCCTGGCTGAGGTGCTGGCATCACCTCGCTGCCTTCTCCTCTTGCCTGGGGGTGCTGTGAGAGTCACAAGCAGCCCCTTGCCAAGGACAGGGGGTCTGCAGACAGAGGAGAGCTGAGCATGACCCTGTGCTCCCTGCTGCCAGGGCTGAAGATTGCCCTGCCTGCCCATCCCAGGGTGCCTCACCCAACCTCCCACTATCGCAGTGGGATGCAGGAGGATGCTGGTCCCCAAGCCGGACCAGGCAGAGCAGAGAACACATCTGTGCTGCCAGAGATTTGCTGACAGTGCTGGCAGCACTGCTCCTGTCACAGCTCGGTGGCTTCACAGTTCTCCTGCATGGTGCAGGGCAGCTGGGACTCACAGCACTGCTGGCTATGTGTGCAGCCACTGCAGGCGGGATGGCCTGGGCAGGAAGCAGGGGGAAGCCCCCCAATCTGCAGTCTGACCCCAGCATTGTGCAGGAGCCAGCAGGGTGGCTCTGGGAGCCCAGCCCTTGGATACCCTTTGCCCCGGGGTGACACGGGGGTGGGCACCCCAAGAAAGGGAAGTATGCTCCAAGGCACCCTGTTCTGCCCTGGTCCCTCACCCACACCCTGCTGCCTGCCCCTCTCCCCACCCCCATCCTGCAGTCCCCAGCATTGATTTCCCTGGGGCCAGCAGGGATTGCCCTGAGCCACCTGGTGCGGCCAGGCAGGGGCTGAACCAGGCTAAATCCCTGAGCAGCGGGAGGGGCAGCTGCCTGCCAGCATCCCTCCCTGTCCCCAAAGTCACCACATAAGCCCTGCATAGCCTCCCCACCACCTTACTCCATCCCTGCTCCTGCCTCTTCCCCTTCTCCTCCCCTCCAGCCGCCGATTCCCTGAAGATGCTGGGGACTCTGCTCTCTGCCAACATGAATTTGACCCCAGCATGTCAGAACTGAAGGAAACAACATGTAAACAAACAGCCTGAGCCCTGGCTGCACCCTCCTCCCCAAGGCCTGCTCACAGGGCCACCAGGGCCAGGGGGGGCCAGTCGGGGTGATGGTGTAACCCCACCAGCACTTCGGGAGCCCAAGTGAAGTGGGGTGATCACAGCCCAGCAGGAAAGGGCTCGTTAATAGCTGAGCCCTTTTAGTAGAGATTAGGGAGCTGCGCAGCTTTGATCTTTGATTGCCAATTTGCATCTTGAAGGCGCTGGGACCTCATCCAGCCTCAGCGCAACCCTTTGTGGTTATCTCGTGGCTAATGGATTTGTTCTTAATGCTGGAGCGTGCAGGCTAAAGGCTGATTAAACCCTCTCCGCGGCGCTAAATCAATGGAACAAACATGATAGGGGTTGGCTTTCCCCAGCCTGCGTGCTCTCGGGCAGAAGGGCTGATCAGCAGAGTCCCCGCACCCCAGCACTGGCAGGGGGTCCCTTCCTGGGGCTGCTGGGCAGGGAAGGAGGCACGAGCACCAGCGAGCAGGGACGACCCTGCACCACGCATCTCCGTATCCCTGTATGCCCATCTTCTGCTTGACAGGCAGGCAGCGATGGGCTGGGGAGGTCTTGGGACTCCTGGGGTGTCTGCCCCTCCTGTATGTTTGGGCCACATCACTGTTGTGCTCATCCTTGGTATCTGCAGAAGCTTCCCAGTTGTGTGTCTCCCTCTCAGCACTTGCTATGGCACCAGGGACATGTCCTGGCAGGGATGGGATGGGATGGGATGGGATGGGATGGGATGGGATGGGATGGGATGGGATGGGATGGGATGGGATGGGATGGGATGGGATGGGATGAGATGGGATGGGATGGGACAGGACAACCTGCCCCTTCAGCTGGGGTGTCCTTCCACCTCCTCATGCCCTCTTTACCTCCCACACACTGGGGAGCAGCACTGGCAGCTCCCATCTCCTCTGTCCTTCAAATTGTCTCCCCCTGCCCCTGCTCGGAGACAGCACCATATTCCCAGGACTATGTGCTGCCTGCAGCAGTCCACACATCACATGCTGTGGTGCTTTCCATAATGCCCATGGTCTCCACCACATGATCAGCTTCAGGAAAATCCAATTCCCACTGCATCTGCAGGCAGCATTAGCAGAGGGGACAACCTGCACCCTGTCCATGCATGGCCTAGGAACAACTGGCCCCCATCGTACCCACTGCCTGGGCTGGGGGATAGGAGCTGAGCCCCTGAGATGGGCAGGAATAAGGTTTTGAGAACTAGGACCTGTGGGGAGGGCTCCCTGGCTGCAAGGTGGGAGGAGACAGGCTGAGAGCATTTTGCACCTTTTGCTTTTTGCAGGGCTCACAGCATCCCCCTGGTCCGGTGGCATCTGAGTGACAGGACATCTGAGCAGGGACCCCGCTCTGGAAGACACAAGCTGCCTCAGACTGCTGCCTTCCTGGGAATCAGTCCGTGGGAACTCCTGTGGGAAGAAGGTCCTGGGAGAAGCCCCACATGCCCTGGGCTGTGCCCAGGCCAGGCTCAGCCCCAGCTAGCAGCTGCTGCTGCACGGGCAGCGGGATGCCACGCGGCACGGAGCTGGCGGGATCACAGGCCGAGATTCCCATCTGCAAACCTTGCTATTGAATCAGCTCCCCTCCGCCAATATTTGCCGAGCACGGGAGATAAAGTGGCTACAAAAGTCATCAGTGCCAGCATTTCCATCCACCTGGGCCGGCACCCGAGGGGCAGCCAGGAGGGCTGGCACCCCCTGGGGTGGGGGGCCCAGACAGCTCAGCCCCCTGAGCCCCCTGCCCCAGCTTCTGACCAAACACCCTCCGTGCCCTGCCTGTGGCAGTTCAAGGAGAGCCAGGACCGCTCCATGCTGCTACACAGCACCTTGGGCTGCCTGGGATGGATGCTGCTGCCATGGGCGCTGCTGCCCTTGCCACCCTGTCCTAGGCATCAGCACAGCACACACACACCCCCCTCATTCCCACCTCTGTACCAGGACAGCCATCTCCACCTCGTCAGCATCTCCCCTGCAACTTTCAACACACCACCAACCCAGCCCTGATGGTAGTGACCCATCCTCCCCACGTCATCCCAGTGTCCCCAACCATCACTGCCCTGCCCCGCCGGCACCACGCAGCCCCCTCTCTCCCTTGGTCCAGGCTGCCTGTGTGGTCTCTGCAGTGGTCCCTGAGCGGGTGATGCAGGACATCATGCCGCGATACAGCTCCTGGAGGAGAAGCCCAGAGTGTTATCAGCTGGGGGAGTTAATTAAGGTCATGTCAGGCGATAAGGAAACAGGATGTCAGAGCGGCAGAAGCGCAGGGGGGTCAGAGCCTGAAAAACTCCTTCTGAAAAGCAACTCCACTGAGAAGTGATCGGTCAGGCACTCAGGGATGGAGCACCTGTCACAGCTGCACACACACACAGGGGCCCCAAGGGCAGCACACACATGCGGGACCCATGGCCAGTACAGGACAGGAATGGGGATGGGAATGGGGATAGGGATAGGGATAGGGATAGGGATGGGCAGGGGGCCCAGCTCTGACACACTTTGCCTGGGCAGGGGGAGCTGGCTGTGCAGCCCCGGTTTTCTGCTCCTGTTCTTGCGCAGGAGCATCGTGCCCCAGTGAGACCAGCACCGTGCTGGCAGGGCAGGAATTGATGTGAACCTCTGCCCGTAATTAGCACGTGTAATTGCAGACACTCTCTGATTAGCGGGACCTCAGAGGTGAGCATGCCAGCTTTCTTGACAGCACTCACAGTGCTCCTGCCTCAGAGTGTTTGCCTGCCCTCTCCCTGTGCCCACTTTGGCCCCTGGGCCGGGCAGCACCATGGGGCCGGGAGAGCAGGGCTGGCCTGGCACAGCACAGGCAGGCTGGGAACAGGGGGGACAGGCACAGGGGACACGCTGCCAGAGCGAACCCATCTCTCCTGCATGAGCAGCCGTGGCACCCAGCACCCTGCCTTGCTGGGCAGGAGCTGAGCTGCTGGGACATAATTAATACCTGCATCAATCTAGGCTGGATTTGCATAGTGCCCTCTGTCCCGTGCTGCCCAGGAAGGTGGGATGCTCCATGCCCTTCCTGGGGGCAGCAGCAGCAGATGCGGTGCTGGCCCTGCCTCCTCTGCAGGGGTCACAGACCCAGTGTGGCCCTCGACTTTCCCCCATATGCACCCCATCCCTTCTGGCCCCGCTGTGCCCCTCAGCAGGGACACCTGAAGGCCCTTGCCCTGCCCGCTCCAGCCACTGGAGCGTTGAAGACAGATGGAGATGCTTCCCTCTGTCGCACAGTCCCTCCCTCCCTCCCTCCTTGGGCTACAAAGAAATTGCAGGGATGGCAGCTCAGGAGTGAAGGGCACAGCAGGATTTGGAGGACAAAGGGGGGCAATTGAGCTGCAAACACCCCCTGAAGCTGGGATGCACGGTGGTATACACCTCCACATGCCCAGGATGGAGTATGATGTCCATGTGTAGCATGCATGGCTGGTGCCTGCTCCCCTTGGGCATCCAGCTCCCTCCTGCCCCTGCCCTGCTCCTCTGGTCCCAGGAAGCACCCTCAGTCCAGCCCTGGAGGGGTCCCCCAGGCTGATTCCCAGCCGGGGAGAAAGATGTAGGGCAGGAAAGAGCCTGAGGTGGTGGCAGGGATACCAGGGTGCAGGCAGGGACACGGGTGCCACCCACAGCCCTTGCTGTGTGGGTGCAGGTGCAAGTGGTGGAGGGATGGGGCAGCACAGGGATGTGTGGGGTGCCACTGTCCCCAGGGATGACAGGCTGGTGAGATATCCCCGTGCAGCCAAGCGCAGCCCCTCGCCACCGCCACTGACACTGCTGACAGCTGCTTACGGCCCCGTGACACTGCGGGGACCATGACACTCCAGGTACCCCAGGATACAGGAGGAGATGCAGGCACATCTCCTGCCCCTGGGGATGCCCGCCAGCCCTCTAGAGCCACCGTCACCAATGTGCCTCACTCGCACCTGACCACTGCACCTGCAGCACCTGCAGCACCTGCAGCGCCTGCATCACCCCTGTACCTGCAGCGCCTGCATCACCCCTGTACCTGGAGCGCCTGCATCACCCCTGTACCTGCAGCACCCACATCCCCCTTGTACCTGCAGTGCTCGCATCACCCCTGTACCTGCAGCACTTGCATCACCCCCGTATCTGCAGCATTTGCATCACCCCCATACCTGCAGCACTCGCATCACCCCCGTACCTGCAGCACTCGCATCACCCCTGTACCTGCAGCGCCTGCATCACCCACATACCTGCAGCACCTGCAGCACCCCAGTACCTGCAGCACTCGCATCACCCCTGTACCTGCAGCGCTCGCCACCCAGCCCACCCATAGGGCACGATGGCCATGGCCACTCACTGTGCCTGTGATGGGGTGGGGGTGAGGGGGGGCCCAGCCTGATTGCAGCTGCCCAGAGGAGTGCGGCCGGCTCAATCAGCGCCGCGTGGCCCTCCAGCGCACCAGGAATTAAACTGCTAATGAGCTGCTGGCTCGAGGACCAGCGGTTAGTGATTAATCAGGGGCTCTTCTCTGACGAGGCGTGTGCCTCCTCTCCCCTTCCGCCCTGCACATCCCAGGGGCTGGTGGCAGGCAGTAGGCCAGTGGGTGCCCCCAGCCCCCGCTCCCCACCTGCGCAGCTACTGCGGGCAGGGGCCAGCGCGGGTCTCCAACCCAGCTGAGCTCCCTGACACAAAGAGGGGTCCCCAACCCTCATGCCACTGGAACACAGTGCCCACAGATCCTCCCACTCCTCTACTCGCCCCACTCCTGTACTTGCCTTCCCTGGGTTGCAGCCAGGAGGGAACCTTTTGTTCTGCTGGAATAAAACCTGTTGAGTCCAGCTGAGCATAGCCAGTGCTTAGCAGCCCTGCTCGGGGGCAAACCATGCTCCCCACCTTGTGTCTGTGCCCAGGGAGGGGCACGGAAAGGTGGGGGTGCCTCTGTCGAGGGGCCCAGTGAGAGGGTGGCTGGGGAGGACCGGCTGTGCAGGCAGTGATGTCTCCCAGGGACAGGGCAGGCATTTTCCAGAGCCCTGAGTCCCAGTGGGTTGGGGTGCGGGTCCAGTCCCTAAACCCTGGCAGCATGGTGCCATGGGCTCAGTGGCAGGGCTGTCCTCACCTCCTGCTTGCTGCCAACATGGCGATGCACCTGCAGACACACGGGGCTGGCATCACCCTGCCTGTGCCCATGGCTGGTGCAGCACACGCACCGAAGCACATCTTGGAGCATGGGGGGAAGGTTTTGCAGTGTAAGCAGGGGACAGCTGCCTGCAGAACTGCACAGGGAGCTGCAGGTAAGCTGCTCAAGCACCAGCCCAACTCTGCTCTACTGTTGTGAAGCCCTGGCTGACTTTCCTCTCCTTCAGAGTCCTTGCAGAGCTGGGAAGTGGCACTGGTGTCGGCACCCTCCTGCCCTCACACCCTGACAGCACAGCCATGCAGGGGACTAGCTTACCACGTCCTCTCTGGCTGCGTCTCAGGGCAGTGCCTGGGAGAAAAGGCCAGCGACCGGCAAGGAGCAGGTTAGAGAGATGCATGTTCTCCCCTATTGCACAATTAATCATGAGAAGTTTTTCCTCCTTTCGTGCATGAAACAAAATTTGGCAGGGCACTCTGACCACAGGGACTCACTGCTTGCTCTCCAGTAAAATCCCAGCCACATCTGGCAAAGAAATAACCTCGGAGCATCCCTGTGTGCACAGGCGGGGAGAGGCAATGCTGGGCAGGCAGGAAACCCCAGCGGGGCTTGGTCCAGAGCCCCCCTTGCAGTGAGCACCTTCAGCCATATGCTCCTGCTGTTTGACGCCCCCCCCTCAGCCCCCCAGCACGCACATGGCCCTGCTTCTCTGCCTGCACCATCACCCCAGCCTACAGAACCATTTAAATGCTGAGGCAGGGGTGTCTGCTGCCTGCCAGCCACCTGGATGCTGGCAACAGCCCTGCCATCCCTGCCCAAGCTCTCCTCCTGCCCCTGCCTGCCCCCCCCCCACCCCAGCTCCATCCCCCAGTCTGGCTGGAGCCTCAGCCCATCCTTCCCCAGAGCGAGCCCAAGCCTCCCCAGCAGCGTTCCAGCAATTTGTTATTGGAAAAAGGGGGAAATACGGTTTTCGACAATTATTGTTTTTTCCACCTGACTGGCTGCAAACTTGTTAATTTTTTTCTTTAATGTGTGAACAGTGTCGACGGCAGCTGCATGTGAAATGACTCGACGCACTATCTGCGGGTCCCTGGCTGGCTTTCAGTGCTCGCACCGCAAACATTGCCTTCTATAAATAAAGGCCTATATCTCATCAATGGCAGAACAGCAGCGCTTTATATAGTCGTCTTACATAAAACCGTCTCTCTTTATGGGCTTCAAACCATTTGCGTCACTTAGTGCAGCTCCGTAAACCTCCTGCTCCAGCCGCTCCCCCGCGGAGGGAGACCCGACACGGCTGCCCCGCGCCGCCGGCGGGGAGCACGGGGTCCCTGCTACACCCGGGGCTGCCCCCCACACACCCCCAACATCCCCCACACACACGCAGAGCCAGGTGGCAGCTGTGTTTTTGCACACACCCCCCACCCCTCTGCCTTGGCACACGCCTCCCATCAGCCCGCCCGGCCTTGGCACGGAGCGCTGGCACAGCAGCCGGCACTGCCAGGCACCATGGCGCCCGGGGATGGCCGGCTGCGGGTCAGCGCCGTGCGCTCTGCCCTTGTCACCCTCCCTGTCCCTGCCATGGGTCCTGGGGCAGTGCAGGCAGGGATGCTGGGAGGTTCCACTCCACAGGGATGCCCTTGGATCCCTGATTCCCAAGTGATGGAGGACCGAGCGGGTCCTCCCAGTGATGCCAGGCTGGGGGTATCACCCAGCTCCCAGCAGCTCTGGCTCCAACACACAGGGGACACAAGCCTGGACAGTGGCTTTCCACCCCACTGCCCAGTGAGTGCTCAGTGCAGAGGACGATGGGGGCTGCCCCATGGCCAAAGGGCACAGGTCTCAGCCCACACACAGCCTCCTGTGGTCCCCGGGGCCTGGGTTCCATATGGCAGAGTCAGCCCCTCCAGCTTGCCGCAGGCTCCCGCATGCATGCACCGATGGCTCGTGGGGGGGCTGGGGACTCCTGCGGAGGCTGCAGTGATGCCTGCCTGCAGGGAGGCAGCCAGCACCCTGGCTGGAAGCACAGGAGTCGGGGGGGCAAAGCTGCAAAGATCATGGCAACAAGCCTTCCACAGCCACACTGCACCCCGTGAACACCCCATTCCCCATCAGCCCTACAGCCCTGTGTCCCCACTGCCAATTAGACCCACAGCCCCACGGATCCCCGCTGCCAGGGCCAAGTCTCTATGGGTGCCCCATCCCCATCCCTCCCACAGCCATTCAAGGTGCCTGCCCCTCTCAGGGGGGTACACTGCCTCACAGACACCCATGGGTGGTCTGGCTCCAAGGGGCATCAGTGCCCCCAACCCACCCAGCCCGGCACGTGGGACTGGCCCTGCAGCACGTCCCATGTCCCCGGGGAGCCACAGCAGGCGCTGGCGTCCTGGCCGCTGGCTCCCCCCTGTATCGGAGACAGGCTTATTAAGTGTGTGATATTAAATTACCCAGATAAGAGCGTAAGAGCTTTTAAAGTCAATTCATTAAATATAATTATGAAGAGAGCTTTTTTATGCTCACAGTGATCTGATCTCAATCAGGGAGACGGTGGGAAAGCCGACGGCTCCTCCAGCATCTCCGCTCCCCCGCCGTGTCGCCTCCGCACCCCCCTGTGCCTCCGCCTTGTCCCGCACCCGCAGGGAGCTGGCACCCATGGCCATGGCGCTCGCCGCCTGCCCTGCTGCTCCAGCACCCCCTCCCCGCTGCTGCTGCAGGTGCCAGTGCCACCCCACTCGAATGGGGGTGGCGTGGGGGTCTGCCCAGCAAAAGGGTGGGAGAAGGGTGGGATAAGGGGGTGAGTCATAAAGGCTGGTGGGGTTAGGGAGGAGGACAGCAAGGTATGAAGATAGGCTGAGGCAAGAGCGAGGGTTTACGGGGAGCTGAGCATGGGATCTTCCCAGCTGTGGATCCACTTCCCTGCAGAAACTAACCCCCTCCCCGTTCCCTGCAGAGCGATCTCCTTAGGGACCTAATGATGCATCCCTGCTCCCCAAGCAGGCAGGGTGTGCAATTCCCTCATCTCCCACATTGATTAGTGCTGCTTTGCAACCAATTAATACCTTTCCATCAGGCAGAGGCTACCCCAACCTGTGGATGGACCCCTTACGTGCAGCCCCATGACCCCACACCAGCCCCTCACACCAGGGCACCCCTGCTCACCCTGTGCACTCCCAGCAACAGCACAGGGTATTTCTGCGTGAAGGGCTGAGCCCATCTTTCCTGTGGGAAACCATGGGACAGCGATAGGGATCCCAAGGACACCTCAGGAGACCCAGGTCCCTCACACCTCCCAGCCACCTGAAAGAGATCTGGATCACTGGGACATCCGGTGTCCCTTTGGCACACTGCCCGGTGCTGAGGGGCTTTGTGGTGACACCCTTCAGTTCAGCCAGCCCCTCACTGTGCCACCTTGATATCCCAAACCCTCATCAACCCCTTATCCACCCATGTGCTGCCACAGCCCAGGTACTGTGTGGGGAGAAGTATAGCCCAGCTGGCCAGCAGCAGGGTGGGCTCTGTGATGGGGTCCCCATACAAGGCTCTGACAAGGGCTGGTGGGAGCAGCTACCCGCTGTTGGGAGCTGCTGGACTGACATTTATTTTTAGACGTGAATTGTATAAATTAGCATTTCTCAGTGGATTAAGCAGCAGGAATTGTGTAAAATTAAATGGCAACGAATTGCATTAAAGTCCCCCGTTTTCTGGCACAAGCAGCGCCTCGAGCCGTGCCTGGGCGGCTCATGTGTAACAACAGTGCTGGAGATGCTGCCGCTCCGGACAGTAGTGCTACCAACCCACAGCACGCCTGCACCACCCGGACACAGACCTGGGCATGCCCAGGCACGGCGGCCAGGCTGTGAGGACCGTGGGCACTGGGTGGGCTGAAAGCCCCCAGGGAGGTGGCCAGGGTGCTGGGCTGGAGCTGCAGGATGTGGGTCTGGTGAGTGTGGTGACCCAGATGGGCACGGCTGGGCTCGGCCGAGCAGCTCACTGGCATGGGATGGATGAGGGATGGTACAGACTGTCCTGAGCATTGACACGGCCAGCCCAGCTTGGGCATGGCAGGACACCCAGCACTGCCACAGCCATGCCACCCTCGGGTGTGCATGGGATCCACATGGCACTGTTTGTCCCTGGAGCCCCTCTGTAACCCAGATGGGGCAGGTCCTACAGTGTCTGGATCCCAGTAAGGGGCTGAGGGGCCACTGGTGAGCCCTCCCACCCCCACCCCGTCCCAGCACACACTCAGACCTGCTCGGGGGAGAGGGAAAATGAGGTGGGAGAACACCAGGAATGGAGCAGGCACCAGGCAGAACAGGGCAGGTGAGGAGCAACGAGTTCAGCTCTTTCACCCAGCGTAAAAATAGGCTGAAAATGTGATGTTAAGTATGGTTCTGGTGGAAAGGTCAGAGCGAGTCCCTGCGTCGGGAGCAGTGTGGTTTGGGGGGGGGTTGTGGCAGAGACTTGCTGAGAGGAGGCACGGGTGATAACCTGCTGCCCACCCCACCTCCCTGTGTGGGATCTCTCAGGGAGCTCCTGGGGTGCAGCCAAGGACACTCCCCTCATCTCAGCTTCCCCCTACGGTCTGCACGGGGTGCTGGGGAGACCCCCTGTGCCACCCGTGTCCCAACCAGGCGGGAGGCCCTGCCTTGAGAGCTGGGGCCCGTGCCAACACCGAGCGTCACTGCCAGCTCTCAGCATCCTCCCTGCACTCCCCCACCTCCAGCCCTGGCAAGACTGGCTTCGGCAGCTACAGATCAGAAACAAAAGGCTTTTGACAGAGGATGAGGTTTTGAGAAAGGCATGGGGCTCACACCCGGCCATGAGCAGAGCCTCCTGCCGCAGCCACTGCTGCCAGCCGAGGGTGAACCAGCTCCACAGACCTCCTCCCATAGCCCCCAGACCCCTGCCCACCCCCACTGTCTGTCCCCCCCCATCCCCAAAGCACCACCAGGAGAGTGAGCTCTCCCTTCCCACAGTGCCCCCAGATGTGGCCAAGACTAGCCCTGGGCTGTGGCCGTACTGGAGTGCCAGGCAAGGGGACGAGGGCAGGCGTGGGCCACCTGCCGCAGCTGAGCCCCAGCCCCATGGGGACGCTTCCCAACCTCCTGCTTAATGGCACGTAAAGAGCGCTATTGATTTCTAGCTCTGCACGCTTTGCACCCTCGGCACCGCAGCTGCGCTCGCCCAGCCGGCAAGTCTCCGCGCCCGCCGCCCTCGCCAAGGCACCGGGCAGCGTGCCGGTGGGCACCGGGCAGCAGCGGGGGCAGCCCAGCCTCACACCACTGGGCAGAGTGGGGGTCAGGGGGGCTGCGGGGCAGGGCATGGCTTGGGGGGCTCGGAAAGAGGCTTCGCCGGGGCTCAGCACGGCCCCCTGGCAGGCGATGCAGGGGGCACGCTTGTCAGCGGGGCTGCAGGGAGCCTTGCTGCGGCTCAGGGCTGTTCCTGCCGCCTGGGGAGATTTACAGCCCGCCCGGGCTTTATTGCACAGAAGATGCTTACGCTGGGGATTTTTTTTTTTCCCCCCATAGTTTCTTAATTTGCTATCCCATAAAGAACGTGGATTTGTGACGTTAAATAGGGGAAGATCATTTACCACTCGCGGCTCTTACTTAAAGGATCCGCGCGAGTTATTTATTGCGTGAGCGCGGGCTGCAAGCGGCAGCACGAGGGGACACGCTCCAGCCTCGGCACTGCTCCTGCTCCCAGACAGACGGACAGCTTGTGGTGGCCTCACAGCTTGGCCACCCTCATGCTGTAAAACTTCCAGCCTCTGGATGAAGTCCACCTCACGCTCAGAGAGAAGGGAGGACTCCAGCAGTACTGCAAGCATGGCAGCAGGAAAAGCTCCTTCCCTTCTCCAGCATCCCTGGGGACATGACCTCTGCTCCAGGGGCTGCTTGCCGTGGGCTGGGCACCCTGCGACCCCAGGCCATTGGCCCCACTGGAGTGCACTGCAGTCTGAGAGCCCTCCATCACTGCTGGGACATGCTGTGACTCATGTATCCACCCACTGCAGCGGGGGTACAAGAGCTTTCTGAACATAAAGGTACGCATGGGGACCCAGGACTGGGACAGATGAAGCCTGGAGCTCCCTGCCACATGACGGCTGGGTGCAGGGTGGCCCTGTGTCAGGGCCACTTCTGGGAGGCATAGGAGTGCCCAAGCCCACACATCACAGCTGGGAATCACCATGCCTGCCACTGAGCAGCTCGCGCTGTGTTTCAGTCATTCCCAGGAGGCACGAGGGACCGATTCAGCTTGGGGAACAGGAGTAGGAGGCTCCAGCTGCAAATGGTGTGATGCCTCGACAGGTCCCACTGCTCCCTGGCAAGGCTTTGGGACATGGCATGTGGCAGGGAGAGGTCACATATTCCCCCATCCTTTCCCGTACCCATAGCTTGCCACTTCTCCTGCCCAGGTTCACCCCTTTGCTCCAGGCAAGTGAGAAGCTGACAGCTCCTGATGCCTTGAAGGCTGGGCTGGAGGGCTGAGCTGGGGACAGGAAGGTGGTGGTTGCGGGAGCCCTAGGCTCCCCTTCTCTGGGCCATGAGCTGGGGGTTGGCTGGCACTAACCATCCTCGTGCCTTCATCCAGCTCCTGCGCAGGGTGCTGGCACACCAGAGCCCAGCTGCATGGGCATCCCCAGGGCAGACCCGTGCACAGCTGAGACAGGCAGCCCAGCTGGTCCTGCACAGCCACCCGCTGAGACACTAGGTCCCGGTGACCATCTTGGCAGCCACTCTCTGCTGCCACACAGCACAACACACACCACACACCGTGCCCACGCTGTGGGAAGCTTGTACCCAGCCCCATCCACCTGAGCTCTGCCCTGCCAGCCTTGCTGTGTGGCTCAGCACACGCCAAATCCCACTGCCATGCCATGAAGCTGCCCAGCTCAAGGCTGGGCTCGCTGCCTCCGCAGCTAGCCAAAGCTGTGCAGGATCCCCTGGAAAGACCCCGGAGCAGGAGCCAGCATGGCCGAGCTCTGTGCAGGACTGTCCAGCACCGGAGCTCCCTGCTCCCAGCCCTGCTGAACTGCACTTCATCCCCTCAAACTCAGGCACAGAGCCCAGCAAAACCCCGGGAGGAGTGGGGCTGTATGTATCCCCCCCCACCCCGCTGCCCTCTGCTGCTTCTCACCCCACTGCAGTACCCCATGCCATCCTTCCCCCCCCAGCAGCAGCCCCCCCAAAACGGAGCTTTCCTGGGGACATCATCACCCTGCGCAGCGAGCCAGCTTTGGGCACAAAGTGAGACAGGACATGCTGCATCAGCTCTTTCCAGCCCCACGGAACATCCTCTCCCCCCCACCCTCCCCCCACCCCCCCGGCATCCCGCACTCCCACCCCGGCGCGGAGCGGGCTGGGGGCTCCGGCTGGCAGCACCGCTCCCGGGAGCGCAGCGAGCCAGCCGAGCAGCAGCCCCTGGCAGCCGTAGGAGAGAGGCGGCTCATTTCCAGAGTCATTACGGTCTGAAAAGGGTCCCATCAGGTATTCCGCCCGTTCAGCACATTTATTTTCCCAAACCACAGCGGGGATTTGCGATTCCAGGCTCAATATTAGCGAGAGCTGCACGCTGGCGGCTCCCGGCCCCGGAGCTCAGCGCCGGGGCAGCGGGGAAGAGGGCCAGCCGGCAAGCCCCGGGGGGGGAAGTGGGCATCCCGGGCAGCCCCCCCCCCCGCTCCTCGCCCAGGGGTAACCCTGCCTCCGGCATGTATGTGTGAACACACGTGCGTGTGCAATTCTGATAGTCTCCAGATTCACGGACATAGCAGTTGTCACACACACATACACCTCAAACGCAGCACGGCTCCCCTGTGTGCGATGGGGTCTTGTCCCTTTCCCCTCACACACACACACACACACCCCGCTCAGGCACTCGCGCTGTGCAAAGCACCCTGCGACAGAGCACTTCAACCCAGGGGGAAGCAGAGGCTGGAGCAGGGCTCTGCACACCAGTGTTCCCTCTGCCCGCTGTGCACCCACCCCAGGGACCACTCAGCGCCGCTTCCCCCCCACCCCAGCTCCTGCCTGCGAGCCCCTCCGGCAGTCCGGTCCTACAGCTCAGTGCCCTAACCGAGAGCTCCCACGGAGGATCCTCTCTCTCTCCATGAGAAACTTGGAGGGAAACTCAAACAGAGAGAGATGCAAACTTCAGCAGCCGGAACAAGCCAGAGAGCACTGCTCTGGCAAGGCGCGGCCAGCGGGGGGGGGGTGCCCCCCACGCCGGTGGGGGCCCCCAGGGAAGCTGAGCCAGATGTGCACTCACCACAGTGAAATCGCGGGATGAGCAGTTCTCGCCGCTGAAGTTGCAGCTCTTGAGCATGTCGTCGAGCTGGTGGCCGGTGCGGTTGACGATGTCGGCCATGTCAGGGTCAGGGTAGAGCAGGTCCGTGGCCTTGTGGCCATCCCGGTCCTTGGGGGGTAGCCCGGTCATGTTGGCCAAGTGGAAGATGTCAGCGTCGGTGAGCGCCGAGTGGCGGTAACGGTTGATGTTGCAGATGGTGATGGCGGGGAAGACCATCTCGCGGATGGCCTCCTCGTCCAGGGCCATGACGTGGGGGTGCTCCAGGTAGAGCAGCGCTGACTTGGCCGCCTGGTAGAGGAAGAAGGCGAGCGAGACCAGGAAGGCGAACGCCCAGAGGGTCTGGCGCACCCCCAGCTGTCCCGACCGGCAGATGTGTCCCAGGCCGTGCAGTGTGCTGGCGCTGGCGAAGGTGGCCAGGTCCCGGGACCGGGGCCGAGCGGGCTCCTCAATCAGGCTCTCCTTATCCCCTTCTTCTTTCTCCTTCTGCTTCTCATCCTCCTCGGCAAATTTGATTTTACACACGATCTCAATCGGCATCTGCCCCGCGCGACCGGCGTGCCCAGCCAGCGAGCTGCCCCCCGGCACAGGCACCGTCCGAGAGCCCGGCCAGGCGCTGGGAGGGGGCTCAGGTCCCCCCCAAGCCCCAGCACGGTCCCGGGAGGGCCGAGCCGTCTCGGGAGGGAAGCGCAGCCCCTCTCAGCAGCTCCGAGCCGCTGCTTCCCTCTTGTCTCACTAGTCGATCGTCTCCTTGTGCCTTCGCTTATCAGCACAAATACAGCTGTCAAAAACCCCTCTCTCTCCTCTCCCTCGCTCTGTCTCTCTGCCTCTCTCCTTCGCTTCTCTCTGGTTAAGACCCCAGCAGATACAGGCAGCATTTAGGCATCATGTGCTAATAAAATCCAGGGAATACTTAATAATTCAAGACATGTCAACATTATTTCATCGTCAAATAAAGAGCGAGCACCAGAGAAAAGAGGCAGTGTGAAGGGCCCGGCGCCTCCAGGGCAGGGAGCCGCTCTGCGCCCTCTCCCCAGCCCTGGCTCCCAAGTGCTGCCGGAGCCACTTGTTTGAATGGCTCGGGAGCTGCCGGAGCCGTGCCGTGCCGTGCAGTTCCGAGCCGTGCCGTGCCGAGCGGAGCCGTGCCGTTCCGTTCCTTTCCGAGCCGCGCCGTGGGATGCCGAGCCGCGCCGCTCCGCTCCGCGCCGTGCCGCGCCGTGCGATGCCGAGCCGCGCCGAGCCGAGCCGTGCCGTGCTGTGCCGTGCCGAGGCGGGCGGGGCACGGAGCCTGGCCCCCGCCGCCGCCACCGCCGCCGCCGCTGCCGCCGCCGCGCTCGCCGCCTCGCCCCGCCGTGCCCCGCCGGCCCGTGAGCCCCGGGGCAGAGCGCGGCTCGGCGCGGCTCGGCGCGGCTCGGCTCGGCGGGGGCGGGCAGCCTGCGGGCAGCTCGCCCGGCGGCCCCCTCCTGCTCGCCCGCCTGCGGACTCCTCCTGCCTCGGCGGCTCCCTGGCCGTTAACTGCCTCCCTGCCACGGCCCGCCGCGCCCCGAGTCGGCGGGCGCTGAGCCCCGTCGGTTCTGGTCCCGGCCCCGGCCCCACCGAGACCCGGCAGGCAAGCCGCAGACGAAGCGGGGCTGAAGACGGGGCGCAGGGGGTGCACCTCCTCCACCGGACCCCAGGCTCCTTGGTGCCCCGGAGTCGGGAGGGGGCATCACCGCCGCCCCCATCCTCACTGCGCTTGCTGTGCGGCCGGGCTGGGCTCCCCTGACCCCGTTCCTGCCCCTGCGCCCCTTTGTGCTGCACGGCGGGCTCCGCATTCCCCACAGCAGTGCTCGAGAATTGGGGGTCACCCCGGCTCTGTTCGAAAGGCTTGAGCCGGGGTCACCATCACCCTCTCCCCTGCTGAGCTCCTGCCCCTCCTCAGGTCTGGTTCTGTCCCCCCACCACGGCACATCCTCGTCTGTCCCTGTGCACAGCCCCATGCAGGAGCCAGCTCCCGCAGCAGAATTATCACACGTGCAACAGGGGAAGTGAGGTGTCCTCCTGCCCCAGCTGCCCACAGCAGTGGGGCTCAGTCTGCAACGCTCAGCGGGGGTCAAAGCTGTGATGAGGTTATGGATTCTCCCAGTGGCACCTGCCACAGAACCACAATGCACCCGGGTCTGGCTGCTCCCCATGCGCAGCACCTTCTGCCAGCAAGTCATGGTCTCGCTCAGGTTCCTGCCTCAGTTTCCCCAGCTGGTGATGGAGGGTTAGCTCTACTAGAAAGGCTGAGCTGGACCCCATATCCGCAAGTCAAACAACCCTCTGCAACCCTGCCGAGTGGCACAGAGGGGAGGGAAACACCAGCTCCCTGCCTCCAGAAGCAGCCCAGCACTGGGTACCCTCCCTAGGAGACTTAGCTCTGCTGGGGAGGTGCATGCTTGGCTGGGAAACCGGGGTCCCCGGAGGACAAGTGGTGAGACAGCCGCCCAAGAGCTCGACAAGATGCCTCGCCTCTCCTCAGGGACTGCGCCGCAGGTCAGCGTGACCTTCACTGCGCTGCTGATGCCAACGGCAAAGCTTTCCCCAGCCGTCCGGCAAGCACACACACATCTTCAATCTTCCCATCGATCTGTGCATGGCACACATGTTCCTGCCTCTGTGCAGGTCAATACAGCATGATAGGCTGCCTCCGGCAGGGAGCACACACAGCCCCAGCCGCCTGCTTCACCCTGCCCAGGGGATGCAACACGCACGTGCCAGCCCCACATCCCCTGCTCCAAGAGGCACGGTGGGCAGTGGGCTGGGCAGGTGGCCAAAGCATTGCTGCCACCACGGATGGCCCCAGCCGCACTGGCGCAGGTCCCGAGCTGCTTCTGTAGGGCTGGGGGGATGCTTGGTGCTTGGCTCGCAAAGGCTGTGGGCAGTGAGGGCTGTGCCTGTGGTGAGGAGGTTCTGCCCTGCAAGGCAATGGCCAGCATTGGGTTTTCAGTCTGCAAAGCCCGCTGTGGAGTCCTTGCCTGCATCGCTCAGCGCAGTGGGGGTGAGGGGCATGATGGCATGGTGGATCTGCCAAGCAAGCCCACCCTGTAAGTGCAGACCTTGAGGTACAGGGCAAACTCGGCTTTGTGAGTGTGAGACCAGAAGGAGCCCGGTGTCCTCTGTGTGCTGGCAGCCATGACATAGGAGCAGCATTGTGTCTAGCCCCCTGCATGGCCCTGGCCCTCATACCGTGGGGACCACAGACTCCTGCTCTGGGCATCTTCTGCTCCATTAGCAAGTGCCACCTGGGCTGTGAGCACCTTTCAGCACACTCCCCGCAGCGTGATCCTCTTCTGCATGGCCAAAGAGATGTGTCCTCTCTCCTCTCCTCCTCTCCTTCTCTGCATTGCCCTGGTCCTGCTTAGACACCTGGCAAGGGCAGATGGGATAACCCAAGGCACAGGGCTGAGGTACAGCCAGGCAGGGCTGGCACCAAGCTGTGCCCAAGTGAGCAGCACCCGAGGCACAAGTCCTATCCCCAGCTGTGGCTGCAGGCTCCTTCAAGCCACGCAGCCGGGGTGAGCTCTGGCTTCATGGCCACCAGCTCTCAGGAGAGTAGATGCCAGAAGAGACACTGGGCTGGAGGGGCAGGGAGCAGGGAAGCAGCAGTGCTGAGAGGGGAGACAGCAGGATTTGGGAACTGCTTTCTCCTGGGAGAGGCAGCAAGTACAGCACCAGCTGGGAATGGTTAGACCTACAGCTCATGGTTCTGCACCGGAGCCACCCACCTGTGGCTGAGCACCGCAGGCCTGTGCAGGGTGGGGCATGAGGCCATGAGGAAGGACTCTGCAGCATGCAATGGGGCTCATCTGCCCCTCTGCCGGGCCACGAGCAGCTGCAGAGCCTGTCTGCCTGCTGATGCTCCCTCATGCAGCCCCTGGGCTGGATACTAACAGCCAGGAGGACACCAGTGCCCTGGGCTCCTGGGTGCCAGCTTCACTAGCTGCCATGGAAGCGAGCTGACAGGATGGGAGAGCCAGCCAAGAGCTCACCGGTAGGTCGGGAAAGGAGAGTCTCCCCTGCTCGTCCCCACATCCCCCAGCCTGGGGGGATGCTGAGCGGCGGGGGCTTGGCGCAGGGCCCACGCGCTACGCTCAGATGACAGGGGGAGGCTGTGAGCGCCGGGGAAGACAGGACTGGAATTCGAAATGATGTTGACAAATCGGAGAAATGGCCTGAAAACAATCAGATACAATTCAAAAGGACAAGCGCCAAGAGCTGGGCTGGGGCGGGAAGCAAATCTGCCCAGTGAGCGGAGGGTGAGCAGCCGGAGGGCTGGGCTGCTGAGCGGGCGGGAGGGTAGGGCTGAGCCCCAGCTTGGCAGTGGGCAGCAGGGGCGGCTTGTCCGAGTTTAACATGGACACCCAGGACGGTCCCAGGTGGATAAACAAGTCGTGCAGAGGGTAGGATCCCTGGGCAGGATGCCCAGTGCAGGTGTGGTTATCTGTGCCCAGACATTTCCAGATGCCCAGCAGCCAGGCAGCTGATAGGAAAAGCAGCCAGGAGCCAGGAAAAAAAAAAAAAAAGAGGAGAATCCTAGTTCATTTGGGATATGGGATCTGCCAGTTTAATATGGGATGTCTGGCTGCCCTGCAACTGCTCTGAGCTAGGTGGAAAGGAGGGCGTTGCTCAGGGCTGCATGAGAAGGAGCATCATTCACAAGGCAACCGAAGGACTTGCTGGCAGCGAGGCCTCAGTGGGAGCCCTATGTCTGGTCCAGGAACACACGTCAAGAAAAATCCAAACTAATTGGAAAGAGTAGAGGGGATGGCAATAACAGAGAGAAGTGCTGGAGACTGGCTGAAGGCACTGAGGGTTTGGATGAGGGCAGAGGAGGCAACTGCAGGACAAAATAACTGCTGTGAGCACATGAGGAGGGGGGACTTTCTAGAAGACCAGGTCCCTGACACACCACAGACAACAACAGGGATTAGGTGGAGTCTCTACAGAGGAGAAGCTGGCCCACAGCCTGGGGGGTGCTGGTAGGACTGATCCTGTCGTGGTGCCTTCCAACACCCTCGTGAAGGTCCATCCTCACAAGACACCGATGCTACCTGTTCCTGTTCTTAGGCCAGTTTGGGTGAGGGCTGGGTTGTGATTTCCCTACCCTGTCACTGAGCCTTGCTGTACCTGCATGTGACCTCCTACCACGCTCCAGCACTGGTGCTGTGCTACCATGAAGGCCTCCCAGCCACTCTGCAAGGCTGCAGCTCATGGGCACAGGAGATCAGCCCTGGGCACCAAAGGTGCTGTGGCTCAGGCAGCCCAGGGGGTAGAGAACACAGGCGACAGGACAGTTACAGCCCCAGGCAGGCAGCAGGCATCTACCCACCAGGAAACCTATCAGGCAGCCCCCACCCAATCCCCTGCCAGTCCAGGCTGGCCGGGGCACAGACCCTGCTTGCTGGGCATTAATGCCGCCAGGCCAAGCCCATGAGTTGGCTGCCATGTCTTCCTTGCCAGCTCCACACGCTCTGGAGCCGGCGCTGGCTGCAGCCCTGTGCCCCGAGGGAAGCGGATCTGGGGCGATCATTAATTTTGATCTAATTGAAGGAAACGTGACTGCAGAGCCCAGCTGGCCAGAGCGCTGAGCTCTGCCTTGCACCGGTCAGATCCTCCGAGACCCTTGCAAACACGTCGGCTTAACAAGCACAGCCTCCTCCCCCGGCCTCCCTGACACGCTGCCTGGCAGGTCGGGCTCTGCAGCGAGCACCTCGGCTGTGGGGAGATGTGGGATGACAAGGTGTCCACTCCAATTACAGGAGAGTGGGACTGGCGACAGTGTGACGAGCATGCCAGGCATTGCTGCCCGCCATGGAGCCGGCTGTGGGGTGGCCACAGGAGCGGTAATCGACCCCAATCACCCAAACCTCCACTCCATCCCTCTGTGGCCGCGGGGATCGGCAGGACTGGGAATGGCGGGAGGGAGCCGTACGCACCCGGGCAGGGAGCGGAGCCGTCCCTGGGAATGCTGCTACCAGGCACATGGCGCTGTGATGGGGAGGGCAGCTCCAGTGCTGCAGCTCAGTGGTGGTCCTGGTCCCCTGGGCAGATGTGTCCGGGCTGGGCTCCCCCAGGTGCCGGGAACCTTTAGCCCACAGTGGCAGATGATGCATCTGCCGGGGCTGACAGGCGCATTGGCCATGCAGCATCCTATTAACGCGCTGACCCCATTTACGTAAACTACCCCCATTAAACACAATACCGTATTAAATGCTTTACCCCAATTAAGTGCAACACCTTAATTAATGCAACACCCCAATTAAGGACAACACTCCCGTTCGATTTATTCCTTCATTAAGCGTAAAACCTCAATTACAAAGTCTCTTTTGTAAGCTATGAGCATGAGCTTGCACAAGGTGCCCCGGACACCTTTTGCTGTTGCCAGAAAAACAACTCTGGGTTTATATGGCCCTCGCTGCCTGCAGTCTTTGCTGAGCCTCCAGGATTTGTTTAAAGAGTGGGTTTCAGTAGGATTTGGGTGTAGGAGCATCCAGCATGGCTGAGAGGACAATGCCTGCCCATGTCAGAGAGGTCTAGATCCCATGGCCTCTCGAAGGGATAATGGGTAAAATCCCAGCCCGG
Organism: Gallinula chloropus; assembly: GCF_964237585.1. NCBI lineage: Eukaryota > Metazoa > Chordata > Aves > Gruiformes > Rallidae > Gallinula > Gallinula chloropus. The sequence goes on along the minus strand of NC_140090.1, from coordinate 17,546,456 downwards.
TTCATAGGAGAAAAGGATCTGTGTTGGGCCCAGGCTGATTCCATGGTATTTAACCCTGGGGAATTGCTGAGAGCTTGCTGGTTGCCTTTTTGACTTCCTTCACCTAGAGATGTGCAACTATACTCCCATCCCACCCCAGCCAGTCCCTGCTGCCCCCATGCCCAGGGAGAGGCAGCAGGCAGTGGCTGCTCTGGATTGCCCATGTGTGCACAGCAGCCCCTGCTCCTGCTCTCCACCTGAGACACCTGACATGCCACAGTCTTGCACCACCCCAGCTCTGCCAGGCTGAAAGCAAGAGGAGCAGCAGTGACCAGTGTCCCCTACCCGTGTTCCGCTCTGACCCTGTCAATACAAACCACCCCAAAACCAAGCCAGTCACTTTGTCCTCCTGCACAAACATCCTCACTGAGCAAACACACATCTGAAAGCCTCCTGCATCCACAAAGGAGAGCAAAGCAGAGCTGCTTCCTAGCAGGATGGACACATGTTTCAGCACAGAAGGTGTTCAGCATCTCCAGGGGGATGCTCAGCCCAGCACCTATCTCCAGGCTCCGGGTCTGGCAGCACTTGCCGGCCTGTGACCAGCAGGAGGTCAGGCTCAGCTAATGCTGCCCTCCAGTCCTGAGCGGGAGGAGTGGAGGAACTGGCCTCAGTGCCCTCCGAGCATCCCCCGCGGCTGGAAAGGCGTCGCAGACGTGACCGGAGAGTGGCTGCGTGGCAGCAGGAGCCCTGGCTCTGAGCACAGGCCGCTGGGGCGAGCACGGTTCCTCCTGCCCTGTGCGCCGGCAGGAAGGGGAAGGTGTCCTGGGAGCCATCGCTGCAGCAAGCAGAGACACTCGTTTGGTTTTATAGCCTTTTATTGCTGCAGCTGGTTGATCCTCCCCGGTCTCTGCCATCTTGAGGAGGGCAGCCGGGCAGGCTGGCACGTGGCTGCGCTGTGCCGAGCAGCTCAGCAGTGGGGCACGTGCCTGGGGTGCCGCTGGGCTTGCACGGCGACCGAAAGCACCGGCACAGCAGGGAAGCTGGGCTCAGCACCCTGCCAGGAGGGTCCCCGGCACCATCCTCGCACATCCCCTCTGCCCGCGGCGGGAAAGCCCCCACACACACACCACTCGTCACCTGCCTGGTGGTTTATAAAACTTTAAAGCTAATGGTGTAATAAACTCCAATAATGATATTGCAGCTGCACTGAGGCACCCTGGGATGAATACATTACAGGAGCTGCAGCACTTCAGCAGGGAGGGCAGCATCGGGGCTGGGAGACACTCCAGCCAGCGCTGTGGGAGATGGTCAAGCCTCCCCTGGCCCTCCCAAGCGACAGCTTGGGAGCAAAGGTGACAAGTGTGGTCAGCCCACCTTGGTCATGGTCCTCCCTGATCATAAGCCAGGCCAGGAGGCCTCCAGAGGGAAAGGGGTTGGGGGAAGCAGGACCCCCAAGGCAGCCTACCCACAGTTGCGGTCTCATGAGCAGGGAATGCTCAGAGGGATGGAGTGGGCTGAACTTGAGAGACCACCCTGCTTCCAGTGATGGCAGCCTCCCTCCACTGCACTGGGCTCCTTGAGGGGATGAGCCCCAGGTGCCTCATGCTGCCCTTGAGTACCAGGCATCCTTGTCCTGCTTTGACGGCACCAGGGCCAAAGTGTACACTCATCAGGTCTGGCATGCCAGCATGTACAGCTGCATGCACTGGTACGGGTGCTGCTGATCACAGCCAGGTGGGCACATCTGGCACATCTGGGAGGGGGCATCTTATAGCCAAGGGGAGATGCCCAGAGCTGTGCCACACCAGAGGGGCAGGGTGCCCGTGGGTGAGGCCTCGCTGGGGTGAACAGGGAGGATGGGAGCCTCATCCCACCCTGAACAGCCTTGCACCCAGGAGCAGGTCTCTCCTGCACTGGCACGGGAGCAGAAGGACGATGGATGCCACAGCAGCCAGTTGCCTATCACCAGGCTCTCTTGGCACCTCTGTAGAGGCACAGCCTGTGAGTAGCCTGAGTGCAGGCACAGGTAATGCTGGCACTACACCCACTGTGGCTCCTCCATCTCGGCCCTGGCCCCAGGGGATGTGAGGAGCCGGATGGGAACGTGCCCAGCCAGTGGAGCATGCGGATCTGCTCTTCATGCTCCAAGAGGCATCGCTCAGCTGCTGCCTCACGCTGGGCTGTACCTGCAGGGCCTGTCCTGCCCCATCCCCTGCATCCATGGGCACCCATGCCCGGGCAGCACCCTCCCGCCCCACCCGCAGCGCTTCGCCCAGGCAGCTCCTGCCTGCCGCTTGCCTTTCCTAAAAACAACAGAGCCATAAACCGCCAGCAGAGCTGCCTCAGTGCAGTGACAGGGCTGAGGTTTTAAATGCACCCAAGTCAGGAGATGGGAAGTTATGGGTCCCTGAGCAGCCGTAGCTCAGCCGCGTGGTGCCCATGACGGCCTGGTGCGTGCACAGCCGCTGTGCCGCGGGCAAGGGGCAGAGTTAGTGTTACCATGGGAACCATTGCTCCCCTTTTCCTGACATCTGTGTGATTAAAACCTCAACCTTAATGCCATGGCCTCACCAACACCATGTGCAGCGGGGGGCACCCTGCCTGACCCCCCAGGCTATGGGCCGAAGGGACTGGGAACCAGGCCCAGCACTGGCCCTGCCCTTTGTCAACTGGGGGAGAGGCCGTGGGTAGGCCGGCTCTGCATGGGGGAGGTAGTAATTCGGAGGATGCCACCAGGGAGTTCTGATGCCCTGAGCTCCACAGCCCAGCTCCTGGGGCTGCGATCCAGCCTGGCAGCAGACCCCAGAGCCGAGTGCTCTGTGGGCATGGCACACTGATGGCCACCAAGCACACCACATCAATCAGCCCCAGCGCGGGCTGCAAGCGTTGACAGCACAATGGGTACCGCCTGCTGCGAAGCACATAGCTAACAGCAAACATGCCATGTGCGCTGTGCCAGGCACTGCGGAGCTGGGCGCCCTCGGCACCCCATGTGCTGCAAACCCCGGGCACACTGCTGGCACCAAACACAGAACACACTGCACACGCCCAAAACCTTGCTGGGTCACATGCCGGGTGTGCTGTGAACAGGGATGGTGTCTGACCACCAAGAGACCTGGAAGTGTTATTCCCAAACATGAGCTGAACGGCAGCAAACGCGATGCACCCAGTGCCGGCTCCTGGCAAAGGGGGTAATGCCAAGCGCTGAGGGCACCACCAGCACCACGTGTGCCACGGTCACTGAAAACTGCACCGTGAAGTTGGGGTGCGTGGCGGGCTGTGAGTGCTGCAGAGCAAGGCTCAGCAGGGAAAGCACGGGCTGACGACACCGCTAATGCAAGAGCTGGCACTAGCAGTGCACACAGAGCACGCTGCTGCTCCGGAGCGGGCTGGCATCTGGCACTGAGCACAGGCTAAATAGCAGGCACACCGCTAACGCTGTGCAGCAAGCTCTGTAAATAGCAGAAGCAACAGGAAGCTTGTACCAACCGCTCTGCGGGCTGCGATCACAGCAAGCGAGCAGCGCGTCAGGCACCGGGGGCTGGATGTGGGGCAAGCAGCGAGCACGCCTGCCCACGGGAGCGAGCGGGGAGCGCGTCGCAGGCCGAGCCCGCTGCGCACAGCGCTGGCACTGAGCACCAGCCGCAGTTCCAGGAGTCTGCTGCCAACACCAGTCACACCATGGGGACCATAACCCTGAGCCCACCGCAGGGAGTGGACCGGTGTGAGCACTGGCTATGCCACAAATGCCAAATCTAAGAGGTGTCAGGCACACCTTGAATGTGAAATGCTCCCTGTAGCGACTGCTGAGTGCCTGGCAAACACGAAGCCACAGCTGACACCAAATGCTGAAGGCGCTGCAAATATCAGTGGCAGCAGGTCCCATACCCCGAGCACACCGAGTGTGCCGAGCGCTGCGGACACTGAGTACAAGCACTGTGGTAACAACAATGATGCCACAGGTACTAAGTGCTGAGCACTCTGCAATTATCAAGCAAACCGTGGGCATCAAGCACTGCATATGCCATGCCCGCAAACACACTGCAGGCACCAATTTGACAAATACACTCCTGATAACAAGCGTGTGGCTGGTGCTGAGCATACTGAAAAGAGCTGTGTGAGCGTGGGCACAGGGTGCCAAGGGCTGTCGCACACGCCAGACCTGGTGCAGGCGCTGGGGGTGCTGCCTCCATCAGTTTGGGATGCAGATACCCAGCATGGCGTGGGCATCAAATGCCAACCAAAGGCTTTTCATGCTCCTTGTTATGTGCTGCACTCTAAACAGGAAACATGCCAAGGCACCACCTTCTGAATGCACTGTGAACACCAAACAGATGCAGGCATCCCCACGCTGACCGCTGAGAGCGGAGCACCCAGACCTCTTCCAATGCCCTCCCCAAAGCCCCCAAACAGCAGCTCCCCCCAGGTACCTCTTGCTCTGCAAACATCACGCTCGGCAGTGACACGAGGCGCTGGCTCACAGCGTGTAATGAACCTGCCCTGGGTGTGCAACAGCAACACAGCCAGCAGCTTGCTTGGCTGAGCTCGCTGCCAGGGGATGGAGGCTGGCCTGCCTTCAGGCTGCCGGCCCCAACTCTCCCACCCTGAGGTGCGTGGGGTCCTGCCTGTCTCTCCGGGAGCGACAGCCATGCAGGAGGGCCGGTGGTGCGGCGCGTGCCGGTGTGCTCAGGGCCTGTTATTTCATTTTCACTTGTCCCATCCCATTAGCACAGCTGTCTGCCACCAGAGAAGGGAAAATTGATGCTAAACGGGATATCAATTTATCATGGAGTGTGTCACCCGCCGCACGGCTCTGCCAGCCGAGCAGCAGAGACGCGCTGCACCAGCCAAGCAGCACCTGTAATTAACAGCTCGTCAGCATCCCCCACGCACCACAACCCCCGGGCACCAGCCAGCGGGTGCGGCGCGGGGAATCCCAGCTGCAGTGTCACCCTCCACCCCCAGCAAGGACCCCAGCGTTCCTCCCTGGAGCCAGTATGTGCTCACCTCCCACCCTGCTGCCAGGGATAGGGGCAGGCAGTGGGTCACACATGGGTGCACTGGAGTTTCCAGCCCATGGGATGCTTGGAGAGAGAGGTTTGCCCCCTGTCCAAGCCTGGCCTCAGCTATGTCCCCCCTGACCTGATCTCTCCATGCTGAGGTGTCCCAGTGTGAGGCAGAGCCGTAACTCACGGGGTGACGGTGCCCAGTGAGTAACGAGCCGGGAGCCCAGCTCCCAGGCGTGAGTTACAGCTCTGCCTGTGCTCAGTGAGACATCAATCCCGGCGGGCAGCAGGAATAGAAACGTAGTGTTCAGCGTGCCGGGAAGGGGACGCAGAACGGACCATCAATCCTGGGCACAGGGGTGCCAGCGCAGGCAGGGAGGAGACACGGCTGGAGGGCACCCATGGGGGACACCCCTGCCTATGTCCAGCCCCCCGGGTGCTCCTAGCCCTAGGCTGTCTGGCTGGGAGGACATGTCAGATGTAGCTTCTCCCAGCACTGGGGATGCCAGTGAACATTCTCTGGGACAGCTGGGAGCAGGAGGGTGGAAAGGAGCCACTGGGACAGCCCAGCACAGAGCCAGGAACAGGATCCTGACCCCAAGCCGGCAAAATCTCCGACAGGTTTTGAACGAACAAGCTCTCCATCGCTGCCACTCCAGACTGCTCGTGAGTGCCCCCACCTTCCCCACAACGCCCCTGTCCCATCGTGCCCCAGCAAGGAGCTGGACCAAACCCTGTCCCAGGCACAGCTAGGCAATGCCATCCCTCCACCCAGCATCTGGCGCGTCGGGGCTGCGTGAGGCGGGCAGCTGGCGGGAGGGAGCAGGGAAGCAGGGCAGCCAGCGGAGCGGAGGCTGTTTGTTGCTTTGATGTTAAACACCCAGAGATGAAATGCTTGCCCCGGGGCTGGGTCCCTCACAGCCAGCCGGCTGGCCAGCCTCTGGCTGCGGAGCCGTGCCAGCGCTGGGGCCGATAATTGGATGCATGTTTCTTCCAATGAGTTTGTATCATTTTTATGTAAATTTGACATTTTCCTGATGTTCTGTAATGTGCACAAAGCAAGTGCCGCTCCTGCCGTCGGCAAAGCCTATTTCCTTCCTGTCTGAAGTGCTGTGTTGATTTAAGGGCCTGCTAATACGCGCAGCCGGGCCCCCCCGTGCACATGCACGTGCCCGCACGTGGCTTGCTGGCTCCGATCTCTCTCCATCAGCCTGATGTGCAGATCCTGGACGCCCAACCCCATGTCCGACTCAGGATCGGGGCCGTCCCATGCCGCCACAGCATGGAGCTGGGCTCGCTGAGCCAGCAGAGCACCTTCTTTTCTCCATCTCAAAATCCCCACCAGCACGGCTAGATGCGGCTGGGCTGCCTGGCTCATCCTGGCAGGGGTGAAGAGGTGGCTCCACGCCTGGCGTGGGGAGCGGGAGCTGCCGGCAGCCCTGGCTGGGCTTTTTCATCTCTTGGGGGAAGGCGGGAGGAGATCAGAGCCCTGGAGCCAGAGGGAGAGGAAAGCAGACGGCAACCAAGGGGCACCTTTCTGGCAGTGCGAGGAGGTGCTGCTAATTAACCGCGTGCCCAGGGCTGCAGGGATCCGTGCAGGGGGAGCTTTGAACTCGGCTTCTCCAGGAGCTGCCAGAGGGGCCGGGATGGATCTGCACCAGCATCCCAGACTGCTCCTGGGCAAGGGTCCATGTGTCCCAGCCACAGCACCACCTGCCCACCGGCAGCAGGTGTGGCAGGGGGAGGGTGGGCCCATCCTGGGGACAAGGACACCCCTTTTCCTGCATCCCCCGGCTCCTCATGCTGCACAGTTTTCCCGGGCTCTGTCTGTGGCGCAGGCGAGTGGGTTTCAAAGGCAGCGCTGCTATTTAAAGCCCTTATTGTTCACGTCCTTGACACCGGCAGCTACATCCTGCTGTCGTTCGATGCGAGCGCATCCTGGCCCGGCCAGCCAGAGGAAGGCAGCTAATGAAGAGCAAGTGCAAAGACGCTGCTTCTTTGTCCTGATCACAAAGCGGCTTCCCAAACAGTCCCCCTCCGCCCTGCGTTGGGTGGCTATTTATAGCTCTGCTTCCCAGGGCACGCCGGGAGTTTCCTCCAGACAGAGATGCCCTGGGATCCCTCCAACTGGTCGCAGGGATGAAGGCTCTCCAGACCCACTGCCCTGGGAGCTGCTCCCAGAGATGTCCCACCCCTGGCACACTCCCCTCACAGAATCAGCTGTGAGGGCAGCCAGGTCAGCCAGGGCCTGTGAGACAGTGGGCGGTGGCCTTCCCCCCGCCCTCCCCAGGGTCAGCTCAAGCAGCCCATGTCCCTGTGGGAGCTTCTCCATCTGGGCAGCATTGTTGCCTCTCTCCTCTTCCTCCCCGCAGGCAGACGCACATCTGTCAGCATCGCTGCCTCAGGCATAGGGATGTGCAGCTGCAGGATGTGGCAGAGGCCTGGGTACCCCAGATGAGTCCCACATGCCCCAGGGCAGCCTGCCTCCCAACCCCCCATTGCAGCAGGCATCTGCTGCACCCCCGTGCCAGGCACTGCTCTCTCTGTCAAGAGGCTTCGACAGAAAATTAAAGATTAATGTTCCCTGTGGCACTGGTTCCAGCAGAACCCAGGGTGCTGAGGACGTGCCCGGCATGGCAACCCAGGCTGGGGGAGCTGGGGGCCATGTGGGCAGGGAGCAGGGGGGCTGTGTGGGAAGCAGAGGTGAGGATGAGGAGGAAAGGAATGTGTCCCCTGGCCACTGACCCACTGTCCCAGCATCAGGCATGCAGAGCCGGGCAGGGAAATGCCACCCAGCAAGCAGGGCAGCACTGGGCCAAAGGCGCTAGAAGGACAGCTGTGGAGGGTCACAGGTCTCGGATCTCTGCACAGAGAACCCATCCCCTTCCCTGCCTCCTTCAGCACAGCGGCTGGCCCAGCCAGGGAGCCACCAGCCCCTTGAGGGGACACCCCGCAGCAGGCCCAGCAAACCGGCTGCCTGGCACAGTGAGCAGAGCCGTGCAGCTGAGCAGGCAGTATGATGCCAGGAGCGTTTCCTCCCTCCCACCGGGAGGGGATTAAGCTCAGCCTGGCTCTGGCTGGCAGTAGCCATGCCCACACGGCTGCACCCACGGCTGCAGCTGCTGCCTTGGCTCCAGCACAGCTGGGTGCTCTATGCCTGCTGCACCCACCGCCTGCTCCTTTGGTACCCCCGTCCTGCTCCCATGGCAGAGGGCTGTGCCAGACACCCATGTGCCCAGCACACACTCCTACGGGCACGCACTGAGGCCCATAAGGGCGGTGGGACCCATTGTCCCCGCTGCCTGCCCTGGGCACCCACCCACTGTGACCATGGGTCTCTCCCCGGGAGCACCGGGCGCTCTGGTGTGCAGGGCTGTGGTTTTGTGAAATATGGCCCCTATAAATCCCGGCGGGTGCGAGCCGTAATTCTCAATATATTTTCAAATATAGTTCAATTATTTTTCCCATATATCATGGGGAAATTGCATTGGCGAGTGGCGGCGCTAAGCAGGGAGCGCGTGGCGGGGCGGCGTTAATAGGATTGTGCATGGTATTATGCATGAGGTCGTTCAGGACACAGTGGGGAACCTCGCGTGCTCCGAGGAGACGGGAAGGAATAAATCAGGCTATTAGCCCAGCACCTTGCTCAGGTCTGCAGGGGATTAATCTCTGCAGCATGCAGGGATCCCGGCCGGGCTGCCTCCCTGGGCTCCTCCCAGCACCTCCATCCCACTCCCTGCCCAAAGCACTGGGGAGCGGAGGCAGCACTGAACATGCCAGGGTCACCAAAGTGGGTGTGACGTCACTGGGGTGCGAGCATCCCATAACCACGCTCAGGACAGTCTCTGAGCCCAGCAGTAAGACTGGTGGGACAGCCTGGGAAAGCCTTGGGTGTCTTGGGACCTTCCCTGGAAAAACTTCATCCTTGGCTTGAGCTTGCAGGAGGGCTGAGGACAAACATGTCCCCAGGCTGAAGCCCTTGGTCCAGCACTGTGCGGGGTCCCAGAGGCTTCGTGCCCCACGCCATGCCGCAGGTGGGCAGCGCAGGGTGCCCTGGCTGCTTCTTGCCATGCGGCAGGCGCTTGGCCAGCAGTACCTGGGGAGCAGCCGCAGTCTTCAGGACGGGCGCGCGTAATCAGCCGGGACAGTCACATTTCCTCTGGTTTGCCATGAATATTTATGCAATTTGTGCAGAGCTGCCGGAGCTGAGAGCTGCCAAGCCTGAGGGGAGGCGGCATCCCGGCCCCCTGGCTCCCCCCCAGGTCCCATGGGACCTCCCCAGGGCTGGTCCGGCTTGGCTGCGCCCCTGCAGACACCTCCGTGCTGCAGCTGGGATGGGGAGCGAGTGAGTGTCCTGGGAGCAGCGACCTTGGGGCTGAATGCAGAGGAAGGCAGAGTGTCCGAGGTGGGGCTGGGCACTGCTGTGCTGGGTTTGCAGTGGGAGCACCTCTGCCAGCCACAAACCACACAAACAGCAGCCAAAGCAGGTCCCAGGTGCCGGGCTTGTGGGATGCTGGCTGTGCTGCAGCTGGGGGATGCCTGCCCACTGCCTGTCCACCCAGGAGGGCCCAGGAGCCTTGACATCCCCTGGGCTGGTGCCAGCAGAGACGACCCCAGCCTGCAAGCAGCACAGGATTAGCTACATCTCTCCAGGACGCCTCTATCTGGTGGCAATGGGAACTGGACCCACTGCCACGGACTTGTGCCAGCCCCCAGTCTGGGACAGCAGCACTGCTGCGGGCTGCAGACCCCTCCCTGGGGTGGCCCACACAGGACCCCTGGGACTCCTTTGCAAAGGGCGGGCATTCAGGGCTGCCTCTGCATCAGGAGCCGGCAGGACTCTCCACCCCCTCGCACAGGGCTGGGCCCACTCAGAGCAATGAAAAGGTTCCCAGTGCCTGGCAGATGCCCCATGCCCCCTGTCTGGGTCTCAGGGGGGGTTGCCTGGCCCTGTGGTGGGTGCCCCACAGCAGGCAGGGAGGTGAAGGACACGCTGGGCGAGGGCACGGGCGCTCCCTGGCAGTGCCGGGGCTGGTGGTGCCAGAGAGAGCAGCGAGTGCAGGTGAGGTTTACAGTAAAGGGAAAAACAAATTATTAATCATGAGAGCAGCCCCAGCCGGGCTGTCAGGGCCGCATGGGCTCATGAATATTCAGCATCGGGCTGAGCACTAAATCTCATTTAAATGTCAGGGACCATTAGGCAGACAGGGAGGGGGCTGGGATGGCAGCTCCCTGCTCCCTGCCAAGCTCCACACTGTCCGGACCGGCTGGGACCAGGGTGTTGGCACCCCCCTGGCATGGCTTGTCTGGGACCACGCTGGTGCTCTGGGTGCCCCTAGCTGGTGCCTGGGTGCTACTCTGGGGTGTCTGAGGCTACCTGGCACCTCTGCCAAACCTGAATGTCTTCTGATTGCTGGTGGATGCTGAAAACCCACCCCAAGCACCCTGCAGCTCCAGACACTGCCTGCCATGTGCCCTGCTCCCTCTGGGCAGGAGAACAAATCCTTCCAGGCAGGTTCATCCTGTCAGGACAAGGACCCCAGCCCCTGGCACCCCAGCCAACCCAAGCACAGGAGAAGCCCTGAATCCATCCCTGGGCACAGGGGTGCCGGAGGGGTGCTCGGGAGGATGAAGGCCATGCGAGGTGTGGGCAGCACACCCAGGGCTCTGCACACTGGGCATTCTCCTTTGGAGCCCACTGCAGGGCCCGTTCCCTGGCTGTGCCCGGGCACCAGCCCTTTCCATGCTGGGCACCCTCTTGTCTCTAGCAACCCACTGGCATCCATGCTCAGGGTGGTGGCTCCCAGCAGTGGCAGTGGCAGCAGCAGGCAGCAGCAGGCAGCAGGAGGGAGCCAGGCACACCTGGGCGCTGCGTCCCTGTGCTGGCACTCCTCGAGCACTCTCTCAGCTCAGCAGGGGCCTGGCAATTACACGGATACGTTTAAGCTCTTAATCCTACTGAAGATTATTCCAAGGTCGGGGCCCAAGGCAGGTCCCCACATGCTGCCAGGCTGTGACGTGTCCCTGCTGCCATCTGCCGGGACAGGCCAGCCGAGGGGATGCCAGCGCCCTGGCACACAGTGGCTCTGCCCGTGCCTGGCCTGCCAGCATCTCTTACACCCATGACACTGCCACAGCCACAAGCCTGCTGGCATCTCCCAAAGGTTGGTGGCTGGTGTGGGAGACCCTGCCCGCTGCTTCTCCCAGGTGCCAGCACCTGGTACCGCCCCTGGCTCTCCCACCTCCCAGCCTTATCAGCTCCCTATTGTTGCCCCACGCTGCTCCATGACAAGCATGATGGGTGACTTGAGCCATCCAGAGGGATGAGGAGACTTTGAAGAGATCTCTCCAGTGGGGCATAGGAGACAGCTTGAACTTGCCATGGATGTGCCCTGGGGTCCAGGGTTGCTGCATGCCTGTCCAGGAGGGCACCAAAGCTCAAAGCTGCAGAGGAATCCCTCAGCCCGGATCTGAGGAATGCTGGTGGCCAAAGAGATGCTCACAATCTCTAAAACTTTTATCATCACTGGCACAGGCAGGTGATGATCTAAGAGCAGCAAGTGGTTTGAACATGGTCCCTGCTGGAGAGTGGGACCTTTTATCACAACAGCTCATCCCCTGGGCCCTGCTGGGGGCTGGGGTCTCCTCCAGGCACCTCCAGACGAGCACGGGTGCGTTACATCGCCTCAGCCTGAGGGAGGTTGTCTGGTGGAAACTACAAGGAGAGAAAGTGCCCAAGAGAGGGAAGAAGCTCTCAGGCTGGGCAGGGGCACCCAGGATTCCCCTTTCCACTCTTTGCATCGCTCATCAGAAACTGGCACCCGCTCCCCGGAACAGCCGCGGTGCTGCCCTGCCCACCGCGAGAGCTGACGGAGCCCTGCAGTAGCTGGCATTTCCTCCCCGGGAAGATGTGTAAGCACTGCAATCCATCACTGTCCTGTCTCCCGCGGCAGCCCAGCCCAGCTGGGGGACAGGGCTCTGCGGGGGGGGTGGTCTGTGTTAGCAGCCAGAGGGAGCGGGACTCCCTGCAGCTGGTCCTGGGGGATGCTGAGGGGGATACTCACTGCACCCTCGGGTGCCATCTGTGACCATGCCGCACCATTTGCACCTGGGGCCAGTGGCAGGCTCACCCTGGCAGAGCCTTGTCACCCCTAGAGTCCCTACATCCCCCCAATCCCCTTGGAAAATGCTTCTCCAGCCTGGCACACGCTCCCTCCCGCTGCAGGACGTGCTGGGGACCAACACTGGGTCTCCTGCTTTCCCCACACCTGGCTCCCCACCGGCGCAGCCATCCCGCGCGCGGCACCGGCACGCAGCCACACGAGCCTCCGCACCCCATCCCACTGCCGTACCCCCCCATCCCACCCACACCTCCCAAGCCCCACGGCACTGCCTGCACCCCAAAACCCCTGCGGCTCCTGCTGCCAGTCGGGAAGGTAAAAGAAATCATAAAAAATATTAATGATTATTAGGAAGAGCTAAAGCGGAATTGCAAATGTTATTTCTCTGGTAGATGGATGATAGCGGGGTGGATGATAGATAGCTGGATGGATGGATCTCTCTCCCTCTAAGCTGTAACCCCCTTCCAATCGCTCCCTCCGGAGCGCTGCTGTCACCTTGTCTCTGCTCAGAAGGGCTTTTACTGGCTCACTGGGGGATGCACGAGAACAGGTTATTAATACATGGAGAGGGGGATGGAATCCATTTGACTTGAAAATAGCTGAGAAACCGAACTGCACTTTTAAAATCTGCTTTTAATCAGAAGGAAAAGAAGAGAAGTTTGAACAATTAGGGAGTAATGAAGAGCTTTGGAGGGAAGAAAAAAAAAAAAAGGCAAAGCAGCTCTCTGAAGATTAGCTAAGATTTCTCCAGCGCTTGGAGAATTTAAAGAGCTACGGCAGCACCGGGTGAAACAATAAAAACATTCCCTGTGAAAATCCCAGGCGGTGGGACCAGCAGTGAGCCCGGGAGCCCGGACATCCACAGGCAGGCACAGTGCTGGCTGTGAGCAGTGATGCCACGCTGCTGGCACGCCAGGGCAGGCAAGCAGCTGGCAGCCAGGGCTTCCCCCTGACCCACCGCTTGCTGGAATGTGGACAGTAGGGACACCCAGCTTGGCCACAGATGGAGAGGTGTGGTAGGGGCTCGCTCTGGGTGTGCAGCTGCCATGGTGAAGCTGGACCCATCCAGACACCTCAAGCTTTTGTCGAGGTGACCCATAGATTTGCGTTTTGGGGGTCTGGGGATGTCCAGTGGCTGGGCCAGGGCCATTGACAGCACATCCCTGGAGGAGAGTGAATGGAAAAGCATCCCTTGGGCACTCCCATGGCACACACGTGGGGCAGGCAGCCTGGATGCCAGCATCTCCTGCCCCGAGCTGACCTCCATCACCCGCTGCACAGGGAAACCCACAGGTCCATCTGTCCATCCTTGGTGTGGCACTGGGTGCTCCCCAGCAGTACCTGCCAGGGGCCCGTCACCGGGAGGCGAGCGCGGGGGCTGCACAGCCGCACACGGCAGCAGCTGGGTAATTTTCATGCTAAGTGAAAAGTAAAGTGCACAGACTCTTTATTAGAGCGAGCACGGTGCGGGGAACAATGAAGGCAGTGATGATCGTTAACTTTCTAATCGGAGGAGAAAAGTCCTCAATGCAATTTTTATGGTAATAACATCGACACTAAAGATAATTGCTCCCCGCGTCGCGCTTAGCGCCGGGAAACTGTTTGGGAAAAAAACATTAATTTGCAGGAACTGAGCCAAAGTTTCCTTAAGGCAGCTGTTCCCTGTGCCACCCTGCCCCCAGCCTGTGCTGGCACTGCCCGCTGGCCGACCCCCTGCCCGGCCCACCCCTGCCCAACGCCTGTACCCCTCGTCCCTCATGCTGGCTAGGCTGGGTCAGCACCACACCAATCACTGGCTGGCAGCAGGAGGGTCTCCCAGCATCGTTCCCCAGGGTTCGACTCAGCAGGAGATGCCAGAGGCGGTGCAGCCCACCGCTGCGGTGGTGGAAGAGGGCCAGGAACATTTCGGGCGACGTGATGGAGCGGTGCTTGTGCTGCGGCAAAGGGGCCGGGCAGGGCTGCCCCGCGTGCCGAGACCGCCACAGGCAGAGAGGGATGGGAGCCCGTGCTCCCTGGGGAATAATAAGCACAGGAGAAATTACAGCCAGGTGACATTTTAACGAGCCGGCGTCCTGCGTGGCATTAATATTCCAGGGGCTGCAATTCCCTGGCGGGCGTTTGAGAGATGGGGGGAAAAAAAAAAGGTAAAATCCCAGCCCAGTGAAATCAAATAAATAAATCTCTGCCTAAGCGTGGCGTCTCCCCCGCCCCCGGCACGGAGCGGGCGGCACGCGGCGTGATTTCCCCTGTGATCCTCGGCTGCCGAGCAAGCAATCGGCTCGTCTTTGAGCGCGGCGGCAGGATGATTTATCCCGGCTCCTGGCACCCCAGCTGGGGCGAGAGCGCGGGGCCGGGGATGATGCATTGGGCAGGAGCAGAGGTGGCGGCGGGGGGGGGAAGGCGGGAGAGCGGGGCACGCACGCAGGCCACCACTCAATCCTAAATTAATTTTAATATTTGACAAATCAAATCTACTTAGGTGAGCCACGGGCCATGCGAGGGAGATTTATGAGGGCTTGGGGCTGTCGGCTGCGCGCGTAGCCCACGTTCGCCGCTGCCCAGGGGGACTCCGGCACTCATGGCATCGCTAATTCCCCCCTCCCCAGGGGCAGAGATACAGCCAGTGTGTCCAAGCAGCATGACAGCGGCAAGAAAAACGTCCCAGCCTCTAAGTCCTGGCTTATTAGTCTGGCAGGAGCGATGGGCCCTTTCCCAGCCCCAGCTCCGAGCCTGCAGGCAGAGCTGACAGCTCAGGCACTGCACCGGGGGTGGCTGGAGGTGGTACCGGATGCCTGGGATCCCTGTGAGCACCAACGCCTGGGATCCTTGGGAACTCTCTGTCTGAGCCAGGGCACAGCAGCCAGCTCAGCAGACTGGGGAGTGCTCTCCCCTCCGCAGGGCTGGAGCAGTTTCCTGCGGGTTTGGGGCAATTATCAATCTGCAGGCTGAGGGGCTGGAGGTGGTGCCGGGGGTGCGCAGAGCAGTTCCCCCGCAGAGTCGTTTTGGATCCCAGCTCTGCCACCAACTGCAGATTCATGGGCCCCAGGAGGTGATGGGAAACCTGATAGGTTTTAAGACAGCAACATGCCCTGAATCTGCAAGGTGCCTGAGCAGGCGAGGCAGGGAATCCAAAATGTTTACAGCCTCGGGGGACGCGGTGACTGCGGAGCAGGGAAGGGAGGCTGGGCTGCCTGGGATGAGCTGGCCATGCTGGGGAAAGACCGCCAGCATCCCTGATGTGCCTTTGGAAATCCCTCCTTTGGCGCAGGCATCTCCCCAGCGGTTCTGAAGGACTGACGGGGGAGACTCGGGGAAGCCCAGTGTCCCCGTGCCAAACCTGCTCCTGAGGAAAAGCCTTGGCATGGGGGCTCCCCTGGGCTGCAGAAGTGATGCCAGAGAGGGCTCTTCAACCCCTTCCACCTAGGCTAAACCCCTCCTCAGCCCATGGGTGAGGACCAGCCTGTACTTGTATCTTCTCACCGACTCCTTTATTCAACACAGCAGGATTTGCCATGGCCACGTGCCCAGGCAGGACGACTGGGGCTGCCCTCAAGCCAGCCCTGGCCTGGAAATGCTACTACGGAGACATGGCACTGGGTTCTGTGCTGGAGACAAGCCCCACATCTGGCTGCAGCCTCAAGCTGGGGTGTCTTAAGGGACCTACAGCAGCACATCCCCGTCTTGGGTGACCTGCAGAGACATATGGCCTGCAGCAGGCAAGACAGGCTTTCCTGCTCAGGAAAAGATGCAAGTGGTGCACAAAGCTCAGGCCAGCCCTGAGCCCCAGGAGGCTCCCCTGTCTGACCTTCCTGTGCCTCCCCCAAGTCATGCTGTGCCAATGGCAGAGCCCTCTGCCTGCCCCAGGCATTCCTAGGAACTAGCAGGAGCCACAGGAGCGATGTGAGATACAGAAGAGGCAGCCTGTGCACAGGGATGACACACACACCTACACCTAACAGTTCTTACAGTATGAAACAGAGCCCTCAAAGGTCTCAGAGGACTTTAAGAGCTCTCTACAAGTTGCCTGGACCAGTAAGGACCAGCTGTGAGAGGTGATGGATGTAAGGAGAAGGCAGTTTCCAGCCCCTGCCAGCCCCTGTGTTCAGCCAGGCTCCCAGGCACTGCGTCCAAGGGTGTTCCTGCAGAGTGGGATGCAGCAGGACAGACAGAGAGCCTTGCCTCCAGGGCCATGAGCCTGCGGCAGAATTTCATCACCAGTTGGTGCACACAGTTCCTGGTGGCTCTTTCCAGCCCAGCTCCAGCCCCAGCCCCACAGATGCCCCATCCACAGCAGAGGCAAACTGCACCAGCCCCCGTGATACACAAAGGTTGGAGCAACCAGCTTGTGGGTACCAAGCTACAGCTCCACCACTCCACAGATGCCTGAGCTCTTGTAAAATATCTACATTTGGATGCAGAGATTTCCAGGGATCCAGGAACACTATGCTGATAATTAAACATCTGCTCTGCATTTGTCTGTCTTCCTGCCACAAAGCACTCCAGACTGGGATGGCATTCCCTGCTCGCTGCTGTCCCAGCCCATAGGCACTGCATCCCAGGCCATGGGTGCTGGGGGAGAGAGGACAGCTCCCGGGACCCCTCAGAACTAACAGCAGCTTCACTGCCAGCACCTGCAGCCTTTGTGGGGCTGCGAAGCTGACAGCCAGCCCTGGGGCTCGTGTGAGCCCAAACAGTTTCACTGAGCCCCACTGCACATTGCCAGCCAGTGCTTGTCCATGCACAGTCCCCTGGGCTGAGCAAGCAGCTGCCACCACAGTCCTGCAACCAGGGGAACATCAAAACAACCTCCAAATCGATCTCCGAGACTCTTCCGCAAGCCCCAGTCACGTCCTGCTAGGAGCAAGCGTCCGGTCTAGTTACTGTCTCCTAGGAGAGCACTGAGGGCTTCAGGCTGTCACAGGAGGAGCAGACCCAAACATGACATCTCCATGGAGCCCGGGATGCGGCAGGCGGGGACACAGTGCGGACAAGCAGATGGCACCGGAGGCTGGATCGATGGGGCACAGCCAGGCCCCGCAGGGGCTCCCACAGCTCATACAGGAGCTGGGCTGCTGGTGGGATGAGCTGGGCACAGGGCTGGGACCCTGTTCCAGCTGTGGTGTCCCAGCCCCGGCTGTGCCCATGCTCCCTGTGGGGTTAAGACCCAGTGACTGCCTGCTGCCCACGTGACTGGCCCCAAGGGCTTGCACCCTGCCCATGTTGCCCTCTTGGTTCTGCTGCCAGCAGTGAGCTCCATCATCCCCGATGCCATGGCATCTGGGCACTGCCAGTTGCTGTGCCACCACCTCTGTCCCAGCACCCGCCTGGTACCCGTCCCCATTTGCCAAGGCTGCCCTTTGTGTCAGCAGGGCACCCCCAGCCTGGTCCCTGCTCTCACCTCCCGGCCCCCACACTGTTTGTCACACCTGTCACCATGGCAAGGGAGAGATTAGCTGTAGACCCTCCACTCCCGCCCCAAGCCACTGATTCATATTCATGAGACTTCAAAGCATCTCGCCTGGCTCCCCTGCACCAAACCTAATCCTCTGCCGCAGCACCCGCGCCAGCCCCCGCTCCTTCGCTTGCTGCACCAGGCCAGCAGCTGGCAACCCCAGAGCCCCCCTGCCCCACCAGCAGCCACCATGCAGCTGCACACCCACTGCTCTGGCTCCCCACAGCAGGAAGCTTGACCCACAGAGGGATGCTCTGCACCATGGGAGACAGAGAAAAGCAGGGGTTAGCAGTGTGGAGGTGATGGTTTTCGTGTCCTCACCTGCACCCATCCATCCCTCCGCCTATCTAGAGGAGGGGGATGTGTCCTATGTGGTCCTGGACCGCCAGCTCAGCAGCATCCCTGCATGGGTCGCAGTGATACCGCCACCAGCCCTTTGTGGGGGCTAATTGGTGCCAGTGCCTCATGACGTCCCCCCTGCCACGTCCCAGTCACAATCAGCAGCCAGCAGGCATCAGGGCGGCTATTCAGGGGCAGCCAGGCGTGCAGAGCACAGCCTCACCCCGCAGCCCTTGCTTGCTCCCGCAAGGGATGCTCCCTGCGGCACAGCACTGGCAGAGAGGTGCTGGGGAGCGTGCTGGAGGCCGTGGCATTTGGAGGTGCAGGCAGCACCAAAGCAAGTGCCCACCCACAGCCCAGCCCTGTGGAGCAGCAGAGCAGCAAGTGGGGGGAAAAGGCACTTGGGGGTGCCCTCCCATCACCCTGCCGCAACGTGGGCACAGGCAGGGCTGCGAACCCATGCAAGCTTGGGTCCAGCCACCACGGGGCCGGGTCTGGGTCATCTGCTCCATGGCAGGATCCCGCTGGGCCCAAGCACAGCCGGCTGTGCTGAGAGAGCCGGTGGCGCTGTGTCACCCCCAGGTGCTGGCAGCCCGGCACTGGTGCCGGGAAGGTGCTGGCTCTGCGTGCGGCCCTGGCAGTGGGCGGGGAGGCGGGCGGCAGGTCCCCCATGGAGCCGTCTCCTCCAGATGGCGAAGGCCATTAGAGCCGCTCTTGCGCGCACGGAGCCATAAAGTTTATGGGCCTCATCATTTAGCTGTAATGGAAATAGTTAAATCTGTCTCTGTTTAAGCAAACTCTGCCCTCACGGGAGCACTTGGCGCGGGCAGGCTGGGGACTCCGTCGGGCAGCGGGCGCCGCCGCTCACCACCCACCGCCAGGACAGCCAGGGGTCCCAGCCGTGGCACAGCCACCCAGCACCTGGCATCGTGCCGGGGTGGGAACAGGCATGTGACACCAGCACGGGGGCTCTCCTTGCACTGCTGCCCCTGGTGCCTCAGTTTCTCCTCGGTGTGGGGTCAAGGTGAGAGCCACATTTGGGGCGACCAGGCAGTATTCAGGACTATGCAAACTCCTGCCAGCAGCCACGAGGCCATGTGCAGGCAGGCAGGCAGAGCATGGGGAGCAGGATGATGCTTGGGCAAGGTTCAGGCAGGGCGCCAGCAGCTGCATAAAGATGAGACTGGAGTTTGTCAAAAGCAGACTGGCTCTGTGCAGGCAGGTACTTTGGCTTGGCAGCCCCCAGGCAGGACCAGCCTGGACCCAGCTGGAGCCCAGTGCATGGGACAGAAGGGGATGCAGTGCCTCAAAAGCCACTTTTAATCCCTCACCAGGCCCCCCAGGAGCTGAGTACTGGGGGGGGATATGGTCCCAGCACAGCCCTGAAACAGGGCAAGGAGCATGGGGAGGGAAGGACCCCACTGTGCCTCACAGCACCTCTCAGCCCTAACCTGGGGTCACGAGGCTGGACCCCTGCCTGGGAAGCTGCCAGTCTGTCTGTGGAAAGACAGTTTCTCCCCACTGTCACATGGAGGCAGGTAGGGGTGTTGACCCCAAAGCAGTAGGGTAGGCTGGTGGCACCTGCCCTGACATGCAGGGGGGTCTCAGCACCCCTATGCAACCTCCCCCAGGATGGGGTGAGCCCCTGGGTCTGTCCCCCTTCCAGAGCAAGTCTCCCCACCCATGCTTAGCCATGGTGGTGGTGGGAGCTACCCCCTCCCCAGCATGCAAAGCATGATTAATTACAGAGTAAATCATTAATATTCACAGCTAATTAAAGATCCTTATCATGAATAATGCTGTTCATTCTCCAAATTATGGGACAAGGATGGAGGAGGGGGGAAAGAGCTCTGTGAGGAGAGGGGCAAAGCTCTGAAGCAGGGGCACAAGGAGGGACGGTGGTAACCTCCATGCAGGGTACCTGGCCGCGGCAGTGCCTGGCAGGAGATGCAGCGATGGGCAGGAGCAGGGCAGTGGGCATTAGGAGCAGGCACGGGATCCAGCCATGCTGAAGCAGGGGCCAGGCAGCCCCGGGGTGAGGGGGCTCCATGGTCTCTAACCTGCCCTCCCCTCCCCCCCTAGCATGTGAGGAACCCCTTTGTTCTGGCCCAGCTTTGTACATCTCCAATCGCATCAGGGACTATCCTAACCTGACAGGCACACACCCCTGGAGCCAAGCTAATCCCAGCATGGGACCGGGATGGGGAGGTCTAGTTCCTGGGGAGCAGGCAGGAGGGGAGGGCACCGACACTTTGCTGAGCTCCCGTGTTATACAAATGAAAGGTTTTTAGTGGGAAAGACTCTGGGAGAGTAATACATCTCCCATATTGATCGCAGGCCAGGGACCAAGGCACGGCTTAAACAGTAATTGATTTCTAGCCGCCGAGATGTGTTGGGGAGCATTGATTTAACAGCACTGCAGACACACTGCTACTAATCTGATTAAAGTATTTAGCAGAAATGTTATTCTTTAAAAAAAAAACAGAGGGAGGTGATGGTGCTGCCTGGGGCCGGGGGGCTGTGCCAGGGCTGTGCGGCAGGGTCAGCACAGCACCCCACAGGCGCAGGCTGGGGGACGGCTCTGTGCTCACAGCCATTCCTCCCGGAGCTGCCAGGGCCCAGCAGGACGCAGCCGAGGCAGGGCCAAGGACGCGTGCCGGCAGCATGGGTGACACGTGTGCGAGCGCCCAGCCAGACGCCCTGCCAGGGCGGCCACCAGCTGCTCTGGGGACAGCAGACGTGGGCAGAGCGGTGGCAGCATGCAGAGGTGGCCCCGGTCGGAGGCACACTGAGCTGGTGGAGCGGGCACATCGCCCACCCCAGTGCAGAAGCTGAGGGCTGGCAGTGCCCACTGCCCCAAGCCCCTGCTCCCTGCAGCCCCCCAGGGCAGGGAGGAGATGCTGAGCCCTGCTGCGGGTGGTCAGGTCAATGCTGTGAGCGCTCGCATGCTGTCCCCTGCCCCACTGCTCAGAGCAGGCAGGGGTGCTGTGCTGGTGGGGATGGGACTCCCCAACGCCATTCCCAGCCCCCACAGAGAGGCACCAGCTGAGCAGGTGGAGGGGTTCCTGCCGCTCCACATCAAGCACATCAGCCCAGTTAATTAACATGCGATATCAAACAAATAAATTATTCCTGCTTCCTATTGATTCTAATTTACTGGCCCCTGGAGAACCCGTTTATCCCACCTGTCACCCCTGCTTAGCAGCTGCACTAACATCTGCCCCACTCCCCCACCTCTCCTGCTCCCCCACCTCCCTGGCAGAGCTGGGCACAGCCAAGGGGCTCACACTGCCCCACGCCACTGCCCATCACCCCCTGGGATGGAGCTGCAGCCTGATATGTTTCTTCCCCTGGGGGTGGCAGATGCCTGAGCTTCATCCAGGGATGCCCTGGTCTCTGCCAGCCCTTTCCCCTCCCCAGCACCATCAGAAAGGACAGGGGTGCCATTTCTGACTGTCTAAGCCCAGCCCCATCTCCCTGTGGGCAGCTGGACCCCCAGCACAGCCCATGCCCAGCAGGACAGCAGCCGGATTTCCTCGCTGTCCTGAAAAGAGGCCACTGCTGCCCACACAGCAGCCTTTGATGTCTGCCTCATCTGTGGGAGGCTGATCAAAGCCCAAGCCCCTCCCTGCTCCCACCCCTATGGATGCTGGATCAATAAATCAATCCCAGCTCAACTGCTGACTGCACAGCTCTTTGCTCCCAAGCAGGCTTGGGTGGGAGATCCTGGGGAGGCACAGGGTCCCTGTACCCACCCCTGTCTGCCTTAGGAGCTCAGCTCATGATTGATGCCATGCTAGTGCCATGTCACTAATGCCAGCCTGATCTCTCAGGCAAGATGGCAGCAGCTGCCAGCCCTTGACAGCCAGGACAGCCTCCCGCTTGGGTCTGGGCAGTGCCCAGTGATGTGTCCCGATTCCCCTCTGGCCAAGGCACTGCTGCCCAGCTGGGCCTGCACAGGGCTGGCCTTTGATGGGCAGGAGCCCCTGCTCACATGCAGCAGTGGAACGGCAGCGTGGGTGCCCTCCTCTGGGTGCAGGGAAGCTGGCTGGCTCCATTTGAGGATGGTCTGGGTAGCAGCCTGCCAGCACAGAGGTGGTGACAAACCAGAGGCAGCCAGAGCATCCCTGGCCTCACCTCAACTCCTATGAAGGATCTGCCTTGCTCTTCCAGGGCAGCCAGAGGCTGGCTGGGACCATGGGATGGAGTTGCGAGCACAGCCTGACCGCCTGCAGCTCTGGGCACTGGTGCTCTCCAGAACAGGATGAGCCTGGGTTTCCCCAGGTTGGACAGATTAAATCAATCCCAGCCAGGTGCCAGCGGCAGGCTGCTTGCCACATGTCCATGGTCCAAACCTGCCTAGAGCATTTGGTGTTCAGACAGGGGTCAGCCAGCATCTGGCTTGGGAAGGGACACACAGAGCACTGGAGTTACTCTTGGGGACCCTGGTGAGCCCTGGCTGTTGTCTGTGCCCCCCCTTGGACATTCCCCACACCACTCTTCCCTTGCAGAAATCTGAGCAATGACATCCCCACTGCTGTGCTGAGGGGTGGCCGAGGAAGAGCAGCAGATGCTGCTGCCGAGCCCCGCTGCCAAGGGAGGGGGGCACGGCAGGTGACTCACCCACCCAGTGTGATTCATCCCAGACAGCTGGCTGGTGGCTACAGCCGCACTGGGATGTCTCTCCTGGCTGCCAGCCCATCACCGTGGCCACCAGCCCTTGGCTGAACCCACACCCCACTTCCACGAAGGCACTCCCCAGGGGCACAGCGTGGCTGTACCCGTACCCGGGAGCTGCCAGCCTCCCCACCACTGACCCACCGCCCTCCCTGCGAAGAGGCCGCGGGGTGCCCAGTGAGGCGGGAGGCTGCAGCTCCCAGCCAGGCTTGGCAGGGTCCGGCGGCGTGGCGCGGCCAGGCCCGTGTGGGAGGAGCAGCTGGCAGCGCCGCAGCCAGGAGATAAGCTCCCCGCTCATCCTCATCGCCTGTGACGGAGAGAGATTTATGGCTCCGAGCTGCGATTTGTGCGAGGCTCCAGCACACGGTATTGATCACTCCTCCCGCTGCTCCCTCACCTCCCAGCCTCTCCTGGCAAGGCGGCTGTGCCGGCCCTGCTTCTTAACTCTTCCAGAGCTGGGGACCCCTGGGGCCAGGCACCCCTCTGTGCTGGGGCAGTAAGGAGCACCCCAGGTCCAGGCAGGCTGGTGGGGATCTCCCTCCCCAGGCTCCCTTGTACTTTCATCCCACATGGTGTATCAGATACTGCCCGCAGAGTCCCCCTGTCGCTGCCTGCCCACCCCATCCCTGCCTGGGGGTCCCACCAGCTGCACGGGGTGGGGCTCCCTGCAGCCAGCACCAAGACAGCCCAGCAGTAGGCTCTGCTGGAGTACCAGTTACTTCCAGTGTGTACAAGCAAGCTGGAGCCCCAGGGGCGTGGGGATGGGGGCTCAGTGGGAAGGACCTGGGCACTAGAGCAAGGCAGAGCAGGGGCAGCACAGGCTGGCAGCCAGTGCTGTACTGGGGCACCAGAGCCAGGCCAGCCGGTGCCAGTGTTGGTGGGTGTAGTAAAACACCAAGGCTGGGATCTGGCAGACAGTGGATGGTGTGGCAGGGTTGGCAGTGGGGAGTGCCCCTTGGCAAGGAGAGGGGACAAGAGGACAGGGGGAGGCAGGAGGAGAAGAGCTGGGAGAGCAGGAGTGGGGTCTGTGTGTGCCTGGTGTGGCCAAGGGAACAGGGGTGGCAGGCGGTGATAAGGTGACAGCGCAGAGGGGATGGGGCACGGCGCCAGGGATTAGTGCTGAGCGTGGGGGATGGCAGGTGGTGACAAAGGCATGGTACACAGAGGACAGGTTGTGATGGCTGCTGGCAGTGCCAGGGGCACATGGACAGCAGTCCAGGGGCCAGCCAGTGACTGGTGCGGAGAGGATGGGGACAGGGGCAGCTGTGGGGGGACAGGGACTGCGGGTGGTTCTGCAGCAACGGCAGGAAACGATGTGTGAAATGAAGAGTTCCTGCCCAGTGCCCAGAGGGAGTGCACAGCATACTGAGCAGGGGCTGGGGCTGGGGAGGGGGCTGTAGGGGGGTGTATGGCTGAGGGGCCCCCAGCACCACATAGGAGCCCCGACTGGGGGGCTGCTCCACAGCATGCAGCTGTGCCTCTCCTGCAGCGGAGGTGGGAGGGGGGCTCTTGGCACGGGAGCTGTGGATGGCTGCAGGGGGCTGGAGTCTGTGGGGGGCAGAGCCACTCTGGGTCAAGCCCTTGCTGTCCCCCTCTCCAAGACGCCCCAGCCCTGTGTACCCACACCCCCTCCCCACTTGCTGGTTTCCTGCTGCTCCACGGAGATAATTAAATCCGCTATTTCGGCAGGTTCCGCATCCCCTGCCAGGCGGATCCGCAATCAGCCTCGAGAGGGCCCCGAGCTCCCCCACCTGCGTGCCCCCTCCCGACCTCCCAGCCACCACACCACCCCCACGCCGGGGCACCTTTCCTGGCCCTGCCACCCCTGCCTGCCTCGCTTCCCTGCCTGCCTCGCTTCCCTGCCTGCCTGCACCCTTGGGAACAACCCTTGATGCTCATGGGAGGGGTAACACACTCCTCTCCTGCGTCAGGGACATATCCCATGCCAGCTCCAGGCTTTCACCCACATGTCAGCTCCTCTGGAGGGGTCAGCCCCATCCCCAAACCATTCAGGACGCACAGGGACCCATCCAGTGGGAGGTACAGGCCCCGAGCGCAGGCAGGCACAGCTCTCCACCAGCTGCCCTGCAGCCCCAGTTCCCCATCCATCCCCAGTTCCGACATTATCGTCTTCCTGCGGCACCCGAGGAAGCTCTAAATAATTCACAGAGGTGAGCTCGAGCACAGATGCTCCCGCAGGCAGCTGGGTGCGAGCAGCCAGGCAGCGGCTGGGTGGCAGAGATAGCAGTGCCATCCCTCACGGCTGTCCAGCGCCCACTGGCACCTGCCAGCTGAGAAGGAAGGACCTGAGCTCGGCGTTCACAGGGAGGGGAAGCACCAGGAACATCATCCTGAGACAACTCAGCAGAGGCGGGAGGTGAGAGGATACCCAGGGAGCCCTGGACTACAGAGACCAGTACCCAGCCCCGCATCATGCCCCAGCCTGGCCAAGTCTCCCCCCCATGCTCCCCTCTGCCTCCCAGTCCCCTGGGCCAGATCCCGGATGGATTCCCAAGAAAGCCTTATTGTTACACCACTGGCAGCTCTGGCTGTAAATTTGGATCAATAATTTAAGGGGGTAAAACTATTAACAGGACATTCAAATATCTGCTCTCGCCTGAGGCGTGGAGGAAGGGGAGGTGAGGGTGTCTGGGGGACCTGCGCAGCAACCCCCAGTCCTGCCCAAAGTGAGGGTGCCACCGTCACTGGTGTGGTGGGGACAGTGGCAGGCGTTACTGTAACTAATCACCAGCTGTGCCAGGAGAGGGGAGGGCAGCATCCCTCAGGGAGTGGGGTTATTGATGGACTCCGAGGCTGCTATTACCTGCCAGCCCTGCTATTACGCACGCCATCACTCAGTGTGCGGCTGGGGCTGCCACACCAGCCCCTCAGCAGTGCCTTGGACTGCACCAGCCAGGAAAACTACTGGAAACAGGTACCGTTACATGAGACAGTGCTCACCAGGGATGTTTTGGCTGCAGCCCCATTGCCTGTGCTGCTGGCTACACGTTGCACTGGTGCACTGGGTTGTCCTCCAAGCCCTGTGTCCTAAGACCCATGGAGAGACAGCACCGGTGGGGCATCCCTGCTCCACCCCACCACCTTCTCCATCCTCTACATCCAGCCTGGCAGCATGCAGCCTGGCCGAGCTGCAGGGGAGCTGGCCTTTCCCGGTCGCAGGTGATGCTCTCAGGAGCCATGGCACTGTGACACTGAGAGCCCGACACAGCCCGACTCATTTTGGGAAGATTAGTCCATGATCCCCCACTGCCCAGCCCTGGGGAGGGCAGCTCTAGGAAGCGGGGAAGGTGAATTTCAGGGAGATTAACTCTGGTCCCCAGCAGGATGGGAAATGGAGGTACATCTGTTCATCCGAATGGAAGGAACAGCCGCCCCGTGGGGGAGCCGATAAAAATAGGCTGACATTTACCTGCCAGCCCTGAGCAGGGCGGGTGGAGGGCATCATGGCCAGGCCCTGTCTGCTGAGATACACAGGCATCTGCTCGAGTGCCAGGCACTCACAGCCCCGCTGTCCTGTTCGGGATGTAGGGACAGCGTATAGTATGTGACAGCATGGTTGTGTGTGTCTGCAGGGCAGTGCCCAGTGATGGGGAGTCCTGCCAAGGCAAGGACAAGTGCATGGCACACACAGCCATCGGTGCCAGGGTGATGGGACAGCCAGGCATGTGCACCGGGACTGTGGCACGCTCAGGGCTGCCTGTGCGTGAATGTGGGAAGCAAGGTGGCTGGCAGCGAGGTGGGCAGCTGTGGCATGGGCAGGGGTGAGCTCAGAGCCCGCTGTGGCCCTCCTAGGGGTATGGTAGTGATGAGAATGGTCAGTGCTGGATCCCTGGTGGAGGTGACTTGGGAGATGCCTAAGGAGGGTGAAGGAAGCCCGCCTGGACACACTCCCATGCAACCAACCAAGAGCCCTCTTCACCTGCCCAAAGACCTGCAGCCCAGGCCAGCAGGAAGGGCTGGAGGCATGCTCTGCCCTGCTCAGGAGGCAAGGGATGTCACAGCAGCTCTCCTCCCCTCTCCACCCACAGCAAACCCTGTCTCTCCATGCACCACAGACCAGAGCAGAGCATCCTTCGATGACAGCATTAACATTTCCCATCAGTGCTGGCAGCTCCTCCTTGGGGTGATACTTGCTCCTTTGCAGCCATCTCTGAGCAGTGAGCCACAGACAGACATCAGGACGCCTTCTCCAGCATGGATGGCTAGGCATCCCATCACTGAGCAGCTGCTGACCTTGCTTGGTGCCCAACAGCTGGGGGTGCCTGCCCAAACCGAAGCACAGCAGTCTGACCTGCATCCTATCACCCATGCCCTCAGGGCTTCAGTAGTGCCTCTGCCACCCCTGTCCCTGGGCATGGCATCACTCAGCTGGGCCCTAGCCAGCCAGCACCTAAGCCCTCAGCACCATGAGGCCCGCACAGGGCTGTAGGTGGGAAGGGTTAACAGCTGTGAGAGCAGAGCCTCCCCTTCCTCCCCCTGCTGCTGTGTTTTACAGGCCAGAGCTATTACCAGGAAATGTTCCCATCAGCACCATTGATCCCCTTGTTTACAGCCCCGTAATCCTCAGCTGTTGACTCGAGAGCGCAGAGGAGAGGAGGGAGAGGGTAGCTCCCTCTTGGCCATGGCCTCTGCCCCACCTGCAACCCCGTGCAATGCCTGTCCAGCTCCGGCGCACCCAGTTGCTGCTTGCCCAAGCCCTGAAGCACCTGGCAGGGTACGGGGTTTGGGAGGCGATGGAGGGGTGGCTCTGGTGGGAGCCTGCTCCAGCCACCGCCTCAGGTGAGCCGAGGGTCCCCGCCCGCTGCCGTGCTCTCCCGTGCGGCTGGGCCTGCCGCCAGCTGCCTGACACCTGGTCGCAGGGCCCCGTGCGCCAGCCCCGTTTTGTTCTCATTAGTGCGATGAGCGGAGCCGTCACGCTAAATTAGGGACCCTCCCGACTCGCAGCTTTGCATCTGGCAAGGCAGCAGCAGCTTCCAGCCCGGCGGGAGAGCCCGGCACAGCAGCAGCAGTGGGCACCCGCTCCGTGCCCCAGGGAGGCTGCGGCAAGGGACAGGCAGCCCGCCCAGGCTGCCCGCCAGCATGGCAGGGCTGGGGTGCCGGCTCCCAGTGTGGGGTGCTGTCTGACCCTGCCTCCGTGCGTCAGCTCTCCCTGCCCCAGAGGGATGTGGGCGGCTCCTGGACCCCTCCTTAGGGGCTGCAGCTCTCCCTCACCCTCAGCCGAGTTGGGATCATGCAAAGCTGTGCTGAGCATCCGAGGCAAGGGTGCTTGCGTGGCATCCATCACCAGGAGTCTCATGAGCTTTTGTAATTCTTTCAGCTCTGGTAACGCTAGAGCTCAGCCACCTCCCTGTGCAGATGCCCAGAGCCACATCCCCATGCTGGGGATATCCCACCCTCTGCCTCTGGGTGTAATTGCTTGGATGCAGTATGGATGCCACCGGACTGTGCTCTGCTGGGTCTGGGTGTGCCCTGCCCACAGCTCTGCAGCCAGGGGTTTGCCTTCCCTCCCTCTGCAAGCCCCAGGAAGCCCAGCTCTCCCCAGAACCCCTGGGAAAGGTAAGGAGCCAGGCTTCCCAGCCCAGTTGGAGCAAGGCTGAGGGGGTCGCAGCCTGCCTCTGCGGGAGCTGAGCCAGTCTGGGTGAGCCCAGGGTTGGGCTCCCCAACCTGCCCTGTCCCTGTGCCTCTCAGATCACCTTCAAGGCACAAGCCCTGCCTGAGCATCCCCAGCCCCAAGCACCCCTGCTCTGCACAGTGCTCTGCCCTGGCCCCGACAAACCCCTTACCAAAGCAGGTGGCCTTACAGCCTTCAAAAACTTGCACCCAGCAGCTTTCCCGTTCCCCGATCCCCAGTCGCAGAGGACAAGGATCCCCTTGTCATCACCCCAGGGGCCATGCCCAGCCCTCCCTGCCACCCAGGATGTCCTGCCACCAGGCACTCACCACCTGGAAGTCGCTGCCGTTGCACTCCTCGCTGCTGAACATGCAGTGGACAAGCATCTCACCCAGTTCCATCTGATGGCCAACACGCCCATAAAACTCCTCCAGGTTGAAGGGGCGGCTCCTCTCCTCCTCACTGACAGCCAGCGTCCCTAGCAGAGCCTCTAGCCTGCTCCTCTCCGCACCCTCCAGCACCAGGGGCTGGCCAGCCCCATCCAAGAGACCCAGCATCTCCCCTGCCCAGTATAGATCATGGCCAGAGAGCTGTGAGTAGCGGGCAGGATTGAGGTTGCAGATGGTGATGGCGGGGAAGGTCTTGTTGCGCGCCGTCTCCTCTTCCAGCTGGGTGCTGTGGGGGTACTGGAAGTACAAGCCCACGCACTTGGCATAGGCATGGATAAGGAGGGCCAGCGAGCCCAGGAAAGCCAGTAGCCACAGCAGGTTGCGGGCGGTGTAGCGCTGGTGCTGGAAGATGTGCTGGATGCCATGGAGGGTGGAGCGGCCAGCAAACTCCTCCAGGCTGCACGGGCGCTGCTGCAGGGCTGGAGCATCACAAGCTGGGTGCCTGTCAGGGCAACCCCCCACGGGAAGGGCTGCCGAGGGTCGGGGGGAACCCCAGGGGCGTGGGGGGGCCCGTCGGGCTTCCTCCAGCCACATGCTGCCACCCAGCTCTGCTTCTTGCCACTGAGCCCAGGCGCTGGAGGAGGTTTGGGGGGTGGGTGACCTGCACAGCGACAGGCAGGCGGGCAGCCTGGGCTGTGCGGCAGGCAGCACGCACCAGTGCTGGGGTGGGACTGGTGCTGCCCACAGCCTGCCCTGAGCAGGAAGCTCACTGAGTGCCGAAACCACAGACGTACTTAGCAATCGATGCATCCTGCATGAACCAGAGCCAGAGGCTGAAACGTCCTGGGAAGCTCAGGGCGCTCTCAGCACCTGTCCCCTGGGAGTGCAGGCAATTAGCTGGAGTCCTGCTCACTTCCACTGTCTCCACACACCCAGTGCGGCCTCCCCAGGCAGGGAGAGGCGGGCAAACTCCTCAGACTTCCCTTCCAGGGCATATAGGAGCCACCCAGGCAGGGCTGCATGGCCCCAGGCTGAGGAGGGGTGCATGGGCAGGCACACCTTGGCGGGCAACAGTTCTTTGGCCATGGGGACCCCAAGCTCCACACCAGTCTTGAGACATCAGGCAGGCCAAGGACCCAAGGTGCCAAATGTCAGCCTTGTCACACATCCAGCACCCTTGAGCTTAAGCATATCCTTTGCACTCCCCAAGAGCTGTGAGGGGTCAGGCTCCCTCCTGTGAGCATAGGGCAAGGGTGAGGGGTGTCAGGGCACATCGGGAAGCAGGGACACAGACCCTGGGGAGCACAGGGTGCTGGTACCACCTGCATGACAGCGCAGGGATACTGCCAGGCATGACACTACTTCCATGCTGGGACCTCTGGTGTGGTGCTGGGGCTGGCACAGCTCAGCATCCTTGCCCTCAAGGTGCGCAGGAAGGGACAAAATCCTTTGTGAGGCCAGTGGTGCAGCTGAGGAAGACAGCTGCTCGTGGGTAGCTGAGAAGCAGCAGTGCACCCAACAGCTCATTTCCGTTTCTGAACCCTCTCAGTCGGCTTGGTAAAAGATATTGCCTTTCCTTACTGTGCTCATCACATGTGCACATCCCCTGGACAGACCCACCAGGCTGTTGTGGGGGCAGAGTGGACATGCAGAGAAGCGCTGCATCTGTGGGGCCAGGTCAGGACTGGGGAGATCACCCAAACTGGGAAGGAGGAAGGGGCTGCATTCCCCCACCCTGCTGCCCACGCCAGGCACGGGAGCCTTATAGGAGGGATGATGGGGAAACAAAAGGTGAGGGTGCCCAGGCAAAGGGAGGAGGTGGTGCCCAGGTCCTGCCAGGGCTGGGGGTGGGCAAGAGGGACGGGTTCTGTCCTGCAGATGCTTGGACCTGGCCAGGCACCCAGTGGGGTCGCAAAGTGGAGTGAAAGGCATTGCAAGACCCCGCAGTATCTGCAGCCACAGGCCGGCAATGCCGGCCCTGCCCAGCTGCGCTCCCCTGGCCTGTGCTCCCCAGCACAGCTCTAAATCCATTAGCTTTGCATAATTAGATTTTTCTCAATTACCAGATTATGATAATTAACAGCTCATTTGTAGGAGGCAGTGCCTAATCCCAGCATCGCGCTTGGCTCCTCGCCAGCCTGGCTCACCAGGCTGTCGGCGCTGGGACGGCAGGCAGCAGAGCAGACCCTGGCGCAGGGGAGCCCTTGACAGCACCCCCTAAAAGCTTGCCACCACTGGTGACCTGGGCCTGCCTGGCCAATACAGCCTGTTCAGATCAGTTGGTCCCCAAAAACTGTGGTGGTGGTGGGGGGATGAAAGCCGATGCAGGGACAGCATCCACCGGTGAGGGGAGGCAGCATGGTTTTAGGGGTGGCTCAGGCACCCACACAGTGCTGGAAATGCTTAAAACATCCTGTGACATCTCCTGCCAGCAGCCACCAAGGGAAACCATGGGAGAGGTTAGCATCGTGGGCTGGGCCGGCATGGCTGCAGTCATTAAGGGGCTTGTTAATGAACTTTCCTAGTCAATAACGGTGCTGAGGAAGGACAGGGGAGCAGGATAGCAGGAGGCAGCCGCTGGTAAGGTACCAATCTTCATCACAGGAAGGCAGGGCAGTCCAGGCAATTACTGCCCATCAACAGAACTTCATCCCTACTAAAATAACAGAACAAATATTAAGAGAAAAATGTTTCTGAGGACCTCAAGGGCAGGGGAGTGGGGAGCAATAAAGACGTGCTCAGAGCTCACACAGAATAAATCTGCCCATTCCAATCTGATTGCCTTTTTTGGGTAAAATTGCTAAATAAATCAATGGAAAGGAGACAAGAGGTGTGATATATCGGGCTTTTATTAAAGCATTTGATATAGCATCTCAGGGAATTCACTCCAGTTGGTGGGGACAGCCATCCCCTACCTGGACCAAGTGCAGCCGAGGAGGCAAGGGTAACAGGGGGGACCCTGTGGTGACATCCTGTGACACCAGCGTATATGGTGCCAGCAGGGGCAGTCCCTCTTCTCCCACCCCAGGTAAACGTGTCTCAGCTCCTGCTCCATGACCTGGCTCCCAGGTCAGCTGTGCTGGGACCACCAGAGCTGCATCTGGACAGGCTGGGTGCAGCCCCATGCCTGGTCCCCACAGGAGAACTCATGCAGGGCCACCACATCCCCATGCTGAGGGCTGTCCTGCAGCTTCAGGGCTCTTCTGCTCCTGCCATGGGCTCTTCCTGCACAGCTCTGGCTGGGAAGCAGCATTCAGCGTGGGCAGCGGTCATGCCCAGCTGGGCACGACTGGCTGGGATGTCTCAAGCCGTTCCCATGTGTCTCCTTCGCATGGCGTTGCTGATCTTCTGCCATGAGCTTCTCCAGGCAGGGGATCTGGTCCTGCCTCTCTGCCCAGCATGGGCTGCAATTCCGGCTCATACAGGCAATAAATCAGGCTGCTTGCCCGGAGGTGGCTGCGTGGCCCCTGCTGCTTCAGCTCGAATTTCCCAGACTCAAATTACCCCACGCTGCCCGAGAGCCGCCTGGTTTGCTGCCGCTCGCCTCAGCTCCCCCAGCTCCCTTTCTGTTGCCAGATTTTGCCCGAGCATCCCCGTGTCCAGAAGCAGCATCTCTCAGTGCCAGGTCCCCACGGGTGGCCCCGCTGGGGCGCAGAGCCGTGCCAGCCCCGGCTGCTCCGTGCCGTAGGGAGCCAGACGAGCATCAGCAAGGCGGCTTCGCTCAACCGCAACGGCATTTGCTCCTCATCCAGATCAGCGCAGGGTCAGAGGTCCCAGGCCAAATTTTGACACGTTTTTCTCAGCAGGGGAGCAGCCCGGAGTCTGGGTTTCTCTGGAAACCACCTGGAGTGTTTCTCCTTGAAAACAGTTTCTCCTGACAGGGTTGTTTTGATGCTCACCCTTGGGAGCGCCAGGCGCAGCAGTTCCACTCCTGGCTGGAGCCTCCTTGCCATTCCATTCGTTTCCAACAGCCCCTTTCCCTATCCCAGCAGCACCAAGCAGCCAGGGGCTCGAGGTCCCAGAGGCGATGGCAGGCTCTCTCATGGAAACCACCCTGCCACGGGGCAGCGGGTGAAGGACCCCTTCTGCTGGCAGCACCCACAAATGTGTGATGGAGCCCCCGGGAGCTGTGAGATGATGGTGAGAAGGGGCTTGCAGAGGCACAGTTCACCCACCGGTGCCTGGCCAGAGGAGCTGCTTCGTAAGAAAGGCACTGTATCTCCATGAGACCATTCAGACACTCTGAGTGGGTGTGACAAGCAAGGCACCGGTGGTTCAGGGGCCAAGCAGATAGAAAAGACCTATGTTTTTGTTGGCAACAGTAGATACCCTCACAGCCCCCACTTCTGGGGTGGCAGAGGAAGCTATTAAATGAGGCGCATCCATAGCGGTCCCGGCAGCCAGCCTCTCCCCTTCCTGCTGTCTCATCTCTCCCCGCAGCCTGGCTCCTTCCTGCACCAGCCTCTTTCCAGCTCCTTGTGCTGGTGCTAATCCCCTAATCTGTGCAAAACAACAATTTTCTGCATGGCACAGCGGCTGCTTTGAGATCTGCATCCCTCCTACCCGAAAGCCAGCTCCCTTATCAGCAGCAGGTATCAGGTGAGCCAGGCACCATCTACCTCCGATAAACCCGTGTTTTATTTTGTCCTATTTCCATTTATCTCCCAGCCCATAATTATCTTTCATCTCACAACGAGTTGTGCTGCCTTGCGTGCTGAGAAGCAGAGGGGATGCGTGCTTCGCCGGGCAGCCCTGGACCACAGCCTCCTGCCAGCGGGGTTCAAGAAGCCACTGGGGTGATGCTCGGGGACAAATCCTGCCTGCCACGCTGCTGCCAAGCCATCCCTCCTCTCTCCACACCCAGGCCGCATTCCCTTTAATCTCACACAGCGGTGGAGATGGATTTTCTCCCTGTGAGCCAGATGTGTTGCATGGAGCATAAACACCCGCGACAGTTGTTGTGCTCCTCGGTGCGAAGGCATCAGATGTCTGCATTAAAACAAAGCTCTCCACTTAATTACTCAGGCTGATAATTCAGCGCGTGGAGGCGGCTCTGGCTGAGAGCAGAGGGCTGGATCACAGCTGGGACTGGAGAGCCTTGGAGTGCGCATTAATCCTGGCTCTTGCAGCCCTGATTAACGGTGCTGGAAATCTGCCCGCCCTGCTCATTCCCATGGGAAGGGTCCATCCCAGCACCCACTTGCTGTCCCGCTGGAGGGAGCCCAGGATTGTACTTGAGGGGCTCTGCTGACCCCTTGTTGGGCCAAGGCATCCCCTGCCCAGTATCTTCAGGGTGGGATGGGCCAGGACATGAGGACCATCACATGGAGGGTGCTGTGCTGCGCTGGGCACAGGGATCAGCTGGATCTGGAGCTCAAGGGACCTGCAGGCAGAACGGGGAGGGCAGAGCCTCAGGGTCACCCTGTGCAGGGACCTGCTGCCAGAGCACAGCTGGTGGGAGCTGGAGCCAGACGGTGGCTGGGCTCAGAGCAGGACCAGGCAGACCGCTCAAGGCTCTCTCCTTGGGCTCCAAGCTGCCTGCTCCTGCTAACCCATGTTTCTTCTTCCCTGGACAGCAAACACCTCCTGTCAACTCGCCTCACTGCCCTCTGTCAGCAGCAGAGCACAGGGCCCTTCCTGGGGGAGCCCCTCACTTAGCTGGCAGAGGTGTGTGCCCTGCCAATGCCCAGCCTGCTCTGCCAGGCTCACCAGGATGGGATGCTCACGTGTGGGCTGCTCCCTTGAACCCAGTCCCCCTGCCCTCTCCCTCCAGCCTGCTCCCGCAGCCCCTAACCCCTTCCCCAGCTCCTGGCCGTGCTGTATCCCTCCCCGACTCCAGTGCCTGGGTATCCCTGGATCTGGGGCATCCCTTTCCTGGGAGAGCCCCCACCCTGGGCACCCGTCGGGCTGGTGCTGCTGCAGATCTTCCTGTGGGGTCCTGTCTGTCCAGGGAGACTGATCTCCTCCAGCTCTGCTACCACTCTCTTATCTCTCCTCCTTAGGCTGCATCCTTCGCTCCGGCAAGCAGGAGCAATAGAGCCCATCCTGCCTGGGCTGAGTGCCCAGGGTGGTGCTGGGCATGTGGGGCAGCTGAGCCCGATGCAGGTGGGCAGG
This sequence comes from Gallinula chloropus, assembly GCF_964237585.1. Taxonomy (NCBI): domain Eukaryota; kingdom Metazoa; phylum Chordata; class Aves; order Gruiformes; family Rallidae; genus Gallinula; species Gallinula chloropus. Next base: position 17,511,744 of record NC_140090.1, on the reverse strand, counting down.
CAGCGGTGGGAAGCACCATCACAGCAGGGCCCCAAGGGTTAAGTTGTCAGGTATTCAGGGCCACGCGCTGGCCAGGAATTACACTTTTATCGGCAGGCGGTGCTGCCGCCGCTTGAATTGGGACTGGGAACTCTATTTCCGAGCTCACCCAAATTATTCTCCAAGAGATAAAGCGCGGTGCAGAGCAGCGCCGGCGCTTCATTAACATTCCCCAGCCCATTCAGCTTTAAACGAAGATTGCCTGCCTCGGAAAATGATAAAATTGAACATGTGAAGCAGGGCATTATGTTCCATCAGCCGATATTATTTCCCATGCAGGGGCCGAGCAGAGACACAAACAGATATTTATGCAGTGCCTGGCCAAGCCAGGGTGGCTTTGGGAGGGGGGGGAGGAGGCTGGGCGGGGGGGAAGGGTGGGTGGCGAGTGCCCCCCTCCCATCCCTGCACATGAGAGGGGCTTGCCTGCATGCTGTCAGGGCCATGCTGTCCTCCTGGGGGCTTCTGGGCTTGTACACAGGGTGCAAGGGGGGTCTAGGGGCCAGAGACTTGTTCCATGCATCCAGTAAGGGAAGGGGCCCAGAGGTGTGTGGGGTCCCTTGGCAGTGCTGGCCATTCCTTGCAAAGCCTGGGCATCTCCATCTGCTGCCCTGTCCTGGGGAAAGCCTGTTCTGTGCTAGGGCTGAGCAAGTGGGGTTCTGGCTCCATGTGCAGGATGGGGTCCGATGTCCTGGGGATGGAAGGCACTGGGGTGTGTGCCTCCTTGAAGGCAGGCAGGGCTGGCTGAGCAGGCAGGGGGGCTGAGCAGGCAGGGCTGAGTGAGCAGGGGGGGCTGAGCAGGCAGGCCTCCGGGGCTGCAATTGGATTTTGCTTGGCCGTGGCGAGCCTATCGATCCAGCAGTAATTAAAGTCGCTCCAAAACCTGACTCATATTCAACCTTGGGAGGAAGGAGCTTCTCTGAGAAACACCCTCTGCTCCCCATGTGCCAGCGCAGCGAGGAGCTCAGCCCTGCCAGGGTGCTGCCAGCCTGGCCCAGCCCTTTTGCCAGGCTCCATCCCCAAAGGCGACCCTGCCTTGGGACTGCCCAGGGCAGCAGCACCCCGTCAGGCAGCATCCCAACTGGTGTCACCAGCACTGAAGAGCCCGCAGTGACCCTGATGACTTTGAGAAGGGGGGAGATCTGTGTTCCCTGGACCCTGGATGAACCCAGGTTATTTTCTTACCACATGCCTCAGACACATCCCTGGGATGTAGGGGTGCTCACCAGTGCCCACACCCTTTGCTCATCACTGCCTGCACCCTGTGTGGGACTGCCATGGGGAGAGGAGCCTATTGAACCCGTGGCCACCCCTGAGAGGTACCAGGGTGCTGGGGGTCGACCTGCTGCTACATGCCCACGGGGTGCAAAACCCCTTCTCCACGTCAGAAGCAGCTGGGGGGGGCGTGGGGGGGGTGGGGTGTGTGTGAAGGCAGGTGAGGGGCCTGTGCACGCGTGTCTGTGTGCGTGCAGGGGCTTGTACGCCCAGCCCTGCCGCCAGCCCCGCTGCTATTCCCGGCATTCGCAGCACGTCGGGACAGGCACCAAAGAGGGGGAGCTGCCCGTTCATGGCTCCCCCTCCCCTGCCCGCAACCCCGCCCGGAGCCCCCCGCGGGAACGCAGGGCCAGCAGGACCGGGGGACCGCGGCAGGGAGGGGGCCCGGAGCTGGGCAGGCGCCGGGGAGCCCCTGGGCAGGGAACCCCGGGGCGCACAGCACCCTGACAGAGCCGGGCAGCGGCTGGGCTTTGAGACGGGGAGGTGGCTCCATCTGCAGGACACGGACACGGCCGGGAGCCCCGGTGCTGGGGGTCCTCGCCCGCCAGCCGCTTTGTATTCGGGGCACAGCGATGGGGGACAGCGGACAAGGACACCGGCTCCTCTGACTCCCACTCACGCTACTCCCGGGAAGCAAAGCTGAGGGAAGCGGTGCCGGGAGCCAGCCCCCTTCCCCCCCAAACCCCGCACTCCACCAGCCGTACCCCGCGCCTGGTGCTCCCGCGCGACTCCCCTGAACCCCTAGAGCACCCCGCACCCACTGCACCTGCACCCCTCAACTGCTCCCATCAGGTACCCCCGGTGACTGGGCACCCTACCCCCAAAGGCGACCCCCTCCCAGCATCCTCATCCTGTGCCGGGTTCTTGCCCTGCATCCCTGCAGCCAGCCCCGCCGCCCCGCACCCTGGGGCACCCCACGCCCGAGGCTCCCGGGATGACTCCCCCACGCAGGGAGAGCCGTCGGGGCGGTGGGTCGGGCGCCGGTGGCGGCGGGAGGTGGAGGCGGAGCCGGGACGGGCTCCACCCCGGACCCCGGCCCACATAGGCCGGTCGGGAGGACGCCTTGGCCCTGGAGCCTGCGCCGTCACGGGGGTGCACGGCGGGTTCCGCCGGTCCGCAGAGAGTGTGGGGCAGGGGCTCCCACCAGGGGGGTGGGAAGGGGAAGGCCGTGCTGCCCGGCTGCGGGGGGGCCCGTCCCGGCCGGTCCCGTGCCGGCGGGATGCTGCAGCAGCGCTGGGGGCGGCTCCTGGCCCGGCTGGAGCGGACGCTGCAGCAGCTGGAGCTCGGCGGCAGCGTGGAGGAAGGTGGGTGGTGCAGCCCCTCGGCCCGGGGCATTCCGGGACCCCCGGCTCCGCTTCCAGCAGAGGCTGTGGGAGCTGGGCTCCGGTTCCCCGTCCCGGCTGGCCACCCGCTTGTGTTACCCCCCAGATTACATCCAGATCGCTAAGTGCTTCGAGGCGACACGGCAGAGATGCTGCCGGCTGGAGCAGGACGGGCGGCGGGCCCGGGAGCAGCTGGCCCGGGTGGAGGCGGAGCGGGCGGCGCTGGAGGTGAAGCTCAAGCACGCCCGTAACCAGGTGGAGGTGGAGATGAAGAAGCGGCACCGGGCAGAGACCGAGCTGGAAAAGCAGGTCGGGGGGCTGGCTGCAGGGGTACCCCGCGGGGCTGGCTGCAGGGACCCCAGCTTGCTCACTGCCCCCGGGGCTGGCTGCAGGGGTACCCCGCGGGGCTGGCTGCAGGGACCCCAGCTTGCTCACTGCCCCCTGTTTCGCTTGCAGGAGCGCAAACTTCAGCTGGTCTTCGAGACCCTGATGCGGGAGCCGTGGGGCAGCGGGGTGCTGAGTGGGGAGCAGTGCTCTGTCCTCAGCGCCCTGGCTGGCTGTCGCCTTGGGGCAACCCTGGTGCCGGGCAGGAGGTGAGCAGGGCTGGTGGCCCTTGCCACAGCCCCTCAGGCTTGGCTGTACCCCTCTCCCCCTCACCTTTGCTGGGCACTGGGGCCAGGTGGGCACAGGGATGCTCAGGCTCTGCAGAGATGCCAGCTCTGAGCTCCCAGGAGTGGCTGTATGCGTAGGTGCTGGCTGGGGAGGTGTGTGTGGGGGGAATGTAGAGGATGGGCTGACCCCCAGTTTGCTCTGTAGGTCGTCTGCAGTGGATGAGTCATGCCAGTCCCTCCTGTCCCACTCAGACATCAGCTATGACCGTACAGAGGACGATGTGGTAAGGAGTGACCTGCTGTGAGTCCCAGAACTCGCCCCCCACAGCAATGAGGGGTGGTTTTGCCCCACTCCTGCAGTGGGGCAGCCCCTCTGCATAGAGGTGGTTAGAGGTGGGCTGCCACTGGAGCACAAATTCTGGGGGTGCCCCTGGCCCCACGCTGCCCTGATAGCCTGCTGTCTCCCTGCTGCCTTTCAGGATGTCGATACGACGGTGGTGCGGCCCCTGAAGCGGAAAGCACAGGAGAGGCAGGTACGAGGGAAATGCTGGGATGTGGCAGTCCATGGGGACTGGTCTGCACCCCTGTGTGGGGGAGGATCTCCTGGGTCTGACCTGCTGTCCTGCACTGTGGCCCCGTGACCCTCTGCCTGCACAGGCCAGCAGCTCAGGCTGGGTTGCTGGCCCTGGGTCACTCAGGGTTAGGGCACCCAGATGCTTCTCCATCCCAGCGCAGGAGGCTGCCAGGAGTCTGGCGGGGGGGTAATTTATTGATGCTGTGCTGGGAGCGTCGTGTCTCAGCAAACCTCACGCGATCAATAGAAACTCCATTACCTTCTGCTGTGGCCCAGCCGGGCTCCTCAATAATTCATCCCCACGTGTGGGCATCCCACATCGCACTCCGCTCACACCTCTGCATTGCAGGCCTGGCCTGGCTCCCCCAGCCCCAGAGGTGGTTCTGACCCAGGTGAGGGGCCACCTGGGTCCCCATGGTGCCTGGTGTGGGGCAGGCAATGCAGTGGGCAGCATGAGAGAAAGCCTTTCAGTGGGGCTGAAACCAGTTGGCTTGGGTGCTGGGCAGGGAAGGTGCAGAGTCGGGGGAGGGGGGCGGGTCACTGCCTACCCCTCACCCCATCTGATCTGTCCCCAGCGTGTGTCCCTGGCCCCTCAGATCGGCCCGGTGGTGGTGGCGAAGAGACACCGGCCTTCTGTGGCACCCCACAACACTGTGAGTAAGGGACCCCAGGGTGCCATGGGCAGGGATGCGCTGTGTGGGCTGCCCTGGTGCCGGAAGGCAACACCAAAACCTTCAGACCTGTAGGGCACTCAGCTATCCCCTCTGGGTGCCTATGTCCCCCAGTACTCATGGGGACAGCATCCTGGGCTGTGTGGGACTGCAGGGATGGGGAGCAGGTGGAGCAGAGCTCCTGGGGACCCATTGGAGCACTGTGGGGTTGCAGCCAGGCATGTTCTCACTGCGCCCCATCTCAGCAGGTGAATGTCCCCACTGTGCCCCCTCCTGCTGAGGTCCCAGGCCCTGCCAGCAGCCTCCTGCCCACAGTGCCACGCCGCCGCTCTCGCCAGGGACACCGTGTCTCCACGTGTGCAGGTCATGGGAGGTGTGGGGCAGGGGGTTTATGGGTGGTGTGTGACCAGCCGCGAGGGGTGCCACCATCATGAGGGAGGAGATCTCCTTGGGGGATATATGTCCCCATCATGGGGTACCAGGGTCATCTGGACATGATGAATGCTGCTGTTCCATGGCAGCTGGAATGATGCAGGGGCTCCCTGCAGTATGGGAAGTCTTCCTGCATCCCAGCTGGTATGACTTGCCTTTTGGGAACTCCTCCACTACCTCCTCTCTTTGCAGAGCTGACCACTGTCTGGGGCACCAGCGAGGATCCAGGCTTACATACCCCCGGGGAGGAAAGCCAAATCAAGGGCATCTCCATTGGTCAGCCAGCGCCAGCCCCGTTCTTGCCTCTACAGGGCCTCCCACCGCCCCAGCACCAGTTCACCTCCAAAACAGTGCGTGCCCCCACCTCTCTCCCTCCTCTTGGCCACTATAGAGAAAGGAGCTGGTCTTGGGGGAAGCTCTCCTCCATCCCCACCACCCCAGTTCTGCCCACATGGGTGATGGGCGGAGGAAGCGCAGGCTGGTCTGGGTGGAATGGAGGAGTGGCACTGGGTATCTGCAAGATGGGGAGCCCTGACTCTGTTCCCCCTTACCAGGTGATCCGCCCAGAGCTGTGTGGTGTCTGTGGCTCCCGCATCCGTTTCGGGAAGGCTGCTGTCAAGTGCCGGCAGTGCCAGCTGCTGCTGCACCCCAAGTGCCGGGGGCAGTGCCCCAGCCCCTGCGTACCCCGGCCTCGACACCATGTCTGGCCCCAGGAGGTGAGGGCGGGGGGCACAGTGGTGCTTGGGGGCTGCTCCATGTGCCGGTTGGGCTGCAGGGCTGTCAGCCCTGGGGTGCTGGGGCTCTGCCAGCCCTGGCTGCAGGGCTGGGTGCTGGGCACAGAGCCTGATGTGTTGCTTTCCCCAGGGTGTGTTGGCTGACTTTGCCCCCCCAAAACCACCCCTGGTGCCGGCACTGGTGGTGCAGTGTGTGACTGAGGTGGAGAAGCGAGGCTTGACAGAGGTAGGGGCTGGGGCAGTGGGGGTGGCAGTGCTGTGGTCCCCATGGGGCTGAGCCCCTCTCTCTGCACCCCAGACAGGGCTGTACCGGGTGCCAGGCATGGAGCAGCTGGTACGGGAGTGGAAGCGGAGGCTGCTGCGGGCTGGGGGTGCCCTCCCTGCCCTCAGCACCGTGGCTGACATCCATGTGGTGTGTGGCGTGCTCAAGGACTTTCTGCGGGGGCTCAAGGAGCCACTGGTCACCTTCAGCCTTCACCCTGCCTTCCTGCAGGCAGCTGGTGAGCGGGGGCCCTGAAGCTGGGGGGGGGGGGAAGGGCTGCTCATCCCCTAACACTGCTCCCTGGTGTTGCCACAGACATCCCAGATGACACTGCCTGTGGCACAGCCCTGCGTCATGTGGTGAGCAAGCTGCCCCCAGCCAACAGGGACACCTTGGCCTTCCTCATGCTGCACCTGCTTAGGTGAGAGGCTGGTCCTGATTACAGGCTCCTGTGGGTCTGTCCCCATCTCCTGGCTCTCTGCCCGTCACCCAGAGTGGGAAGCTGGGTGGGTGATGTGGGACCCCTTGCTGGGCAGCATGCTCACACCTCCTGTGCCTCCCCCGTGCAGGGTGTCACACAGCCCTGACTGCAAGATGGATGTGCTCAACCTGTCCCGCGTGTTTGGGCCCACGCTGGTGGGACATGGCTCGGCCAACCCCACGCCCCTTGCCATCATGGAGGACACACCGCGGCAGTGCAAGGTGAGGGGATCCCCGAGGCACAGGGTGTACCCTGGTCCCTGCCAGCATCCCTATCTCCTCCATCCCTCCCTACCCAGGTGGTGGCTCGGCTCCTCTCACTGCCACCTGACTTCTGGAGAGGCTTCGTGGGGGCAGAGCAGAACCTGGTGCCAACGCCAGCCCTGGGGACTGAAGGCGGTAAGGCACAGGAGCCCCAGCCCCTTCCCTGCCCTCACTCTGTGGCAGCCCAGCTGGGCTGGGGTGTGACAGCCACCCCCATGCCCCCCTCTATCCCACAGAGATGTTCTTCCGCCCCATCACCTCCCCGGACCCCAAACCAGGCCAGCTGAGCCCGGCTGGCACCTGCTGCCTCCCCAGCACCCTGCGGAGCTGCGTGGGCACAGCTGCTGGGCCCCTGTGAGTGCTGCCAGGGCGGAAAGGGGAGGGGGGCAGGGGAGTTGGCTTTGCACCCCTAACCCATCTCTCCCCACACAGGCAGGTGGGCCGGTTCTTCCCTTCTCCAGTCTAGCCCCAGCGGTGTCTCCCACTGAGGGCATGGAGCTGGCACCAGAGGGGTGAAGCCTGGGGGACCAGGCAGCTGCCTGTGGTGTGTGGGGGCTGAGCACTGTTTTGCTTCCCTGGGGCTGGGGGAGTAGGGCTGGCTCTGCCCTGGTGTGGTGGCTGGGACACTGCCCCAGTGACAAACTGGTTTGTATTAAACGTTTGCAGCAAAACAAGCCCGGCTGTGGCTGCTCTGTCCCCCCGTGCTGCTTCCAATTGGGGTTCCAATCTCGGGGGCACAATAGAGCCTGGCTGGGCAGATGAGCTGTACTGAGAGCAAGGGTGAAGAGTGCTCCCCCAAAATCTCTGCTTTTGTTGGGCAAGTGGAGCCAACTTTGTGCAGCCCCTCCCACCCCTCAAATGAAGACCTCCTCTCCCTGCCCTGGAGCCCAGGATGTGGGAGGCCCCTTTTGGAGCCCAGATGTTGGCCCCAAGTAATCAGAGCTGCTGCTGCTGCTCAGGGCAGGACAACCTCAAAGTGTTTCCAGACTTCCTGGCACCTCTGCGGAGGCCCCTTTAACTCCTTCCTCCCCACCAGCCCCGGCAGAGGAGCACAAAGCCCTAACAGGGCAGGGCTGCACAGCACTCTCCCTCTGGGATGGGGAAGGTGCAGTGGAGCAAGGGCTTGTCCTCCAAAGAACTCTGCACAAGGGACATTCCCTACCACGGGAGCTTAAAAAAAGGCGGGGGGGGAGGAGGCGGAGCATTACACAACAGGGCTGAGAACTGCCCAGGACCACACCGAGCAGCTAAGAAACCTTTGTCCCCACTAAAAGCCAGACCAGATGTAGGACACGGGAGAAAATTAATGTACAATCCTAAAAGCAGGCAGCTTGGCTCAGTTTCCCCCACGCACGGGGTGCTCGCCAGCGGGCAAGGAAATCAGCACATCCAAGGCAGAGGCAAAACCGAAGGAGTTTAATGTGCTTAAAGCCAGGGAACAGCTAATCCCCGCCCAGGAGAAGCGGCAGTGGAAGGCACAGGGCTGGGGGCAAGGATTTACTGCAAATCCATCACGCTGGGGTGGTACTGGATGGATGGATGGACAGAGAATCCCTAATGCAGCGCCTCACTGAAGGCGAGGGGCGGGATGAGGCCCTTGGCACAGTGCAGGGCTTTAGTGTGGAACTCCAAAACCAGAGAAGGCAGGGAGGTAAGTGGATGAAGGACAGCCAGTGTGGGTTACAGAGACAGGCTCTGCCAGGACCAGCAGCAAGCTGTTGTCAATAAAATCAGGTTTTGGGGACAGAGGGAGGTGGCAGGTCTCTGCTGCCGGCCCCCACGTAAGCTGGCTGTAGACATGGCTGGTGTGAGAGAGGGTGAGGGGGTCATGTGAGCAAATCCAAAACAGGAGACATGCAGAGAGCCCCTCCCCCAAGCTCCACCTGTGTGGGTGCAGAGGCTGTTGGCCCACCCGGGTGGCAGGGGCCTGCTGCCATCCCCCTCAGCCCTGCTCAGGTCTCAGCCTGACAGGAGCCGGCTCAGCCGGGCTGGCAGCTCTCCTGGCTCACACCGAGCCCTTGGGGGTGGAGGTGGTGCTGGGGGAAGGGGAGGCCCTTGGAGCACCCTCTGGGACCAGAAATCCACTCCAGGCTTGGCATGCCAGGGCCTTGGGAGAGCCTGGTGCTGCTGCTTTCTCAACAGCCTGGGCTGGGCTCCTGCCCCCTGCTGCAATCATGCTGCTGCAATCCCAGTCCTGGCAATCAGCTCCTGCAAGGAATGCTGCCCACATGGGACAGGCCGAGTCAGAGCTCCCGGGGCTCCCGTGGGCCAAGACAGCTGCGGAGTTGCAGGAAGCCCGGTGAGGGGGGTAGGACCACGCTGGTAGTGCCCTTTGGTGGAGAAATGCTCAAGGCAGCTTTTGCTCCTTCACCAGCCTCAGGCCAGGGTTCTCTGCACAGACACACAGCTCGGTGCCAGGGCCACATGCTGTCCCTGAAGCCTTCACCAAGCCTTCCCCAGGGCTGGTCCCTGGGCTGCAAGAGGAGCAGCAGGCGAGGCTGATGCTCACCGGCTTTAATGTCTGTCTGGAGTAGGAATGAGGCACTTGCAGTGCTCCTGACCTGCACCTGCCCTGGTGGGGGTGCTGGGAACCTCCCAGGAGATGAAGATCGCGCACAGGCGCTTAGTGCAGGGCACAGCAGGGGCTGTGGGGGGGCTGGCACTGCCCCCCTCCATCCCAGCAAGCAACCGACTCACAGGATAATCTGGTTCTTGTAGCTGCGGCTCAGCTCCTTGTGCGGGAGGACAATGGAGTTGAGAATAACGACCTCGGCGGGGATGGTGACACTGCAGCCTGCACAGACAGCACGAGGGGGTTAGCAGGAGGGGGGAGAGGGACCGCCCTAGTCCACAGGGCTGGGGGGCTGGGAGGTACCTAGGATTGTGATGGAGGGTGTGAGGCGGCCGTCCCGGAAAAGGGTCTCGCTGTCGATCTTGGCATAGGGATCGTTAGGATTAGGGTCACTGGGTGTTCCTTCAACCCGGGCCCAGCGCCCAATGGTGCTATCCCAGCCCACAATGGTATTAAGGACACAGGTGTGGTCCTGGGGCACAGGAGAAGAAGATAAAGGTGTGGCTGCCTCCCTGCAAGGGGTTGACACCCAGACCCTGGGGCACACCCTACTTACATGCAGTGAGGCGCCGTGCAGGACAATGGACTCGCGCACGCGCACACCAGCTCCCACACTCACCCCCTCCCCAATGGAGACGTTGGGGCCCAGCTGTGAGGACAGAGGGAAGCTGTGAGATCAAGGATAGCAGCACCCCCAGAGCATCCCCCTGCTGCAGGGCCCCCCAGGCCTGCACTCACCACCGCAGTGCTGTCGATGGAGGCTGTGGGGTGGATGTACACGTTCCCTGCAATACAGAGCAGCTGCATCAGGGGAGGCAGCTCCTGGGAGCACTCACCTCAGAGCAGAGGAGGTCCTGCCTACGGGTCCCACTGCCACCTCCAGGCAGCAAGGGGTATCAGAGGGGTACCTCGGATGACAGGGCCTCCAGGTTTGTTCTGGGCCAGCCTCTCTGGGTGGCTTTTGCTGTACTGGTTCAGGTACAGGCGGCTGGCGTAGATAGCAGAGCTGCGGGAGCAAAAGCAAATGAGTATTACCTCTCCAGCACTACCAGGACAGGAGGCTCAGAATTCAGCACTCCCCACCCACGGCCATGGCCCTACCCAAGTTCTCTCTGCTCCAGGCTCTAGCCCCAGCCCTTACCCAGCTGATTTGATCTGGCTCCAGAAGCCATCAGTTTTGTAGACGTAGAGTTTGCCGCTCCCAGCCAGCGCCGTGAAAACGTCCTGCTCCAGCCGGATCACTTCCGCACGCTGCCGGCCATTGGAGCTCTCCTCTCTGCAAGGGAGAGGCCCATCAGACACCCTCCCCAACCAGTCTCAGCCAAGGACCCTAGCAGCTACCCTCCCCAAATGTGGGGGCTGTGGTGATCCTGCACTCCATCCTAGCCCTGTGTTTCTCCCCAAAGGGAGGAAACAGCCCCAGCTGCCAGGCAAGGCCTGCCCAGCCCTGCTGAGCCCCAGAGCAGCAGAGGGACAGGGCTCTGCCAGCTGAAAGGATCTATCAGCCAGGTGATGGTGCAAGAGCCCCACCCAGTCCAGGTAGGATACTGCTCCAGAGCCCTGTGCAGTTGGGTTTCTGCTTGGGTGGTGGCAGAGGTGCCAGTCTGGCTGGTGTACAGAGCTGAAGGCGGGAGCAGAGCATTCCCAGGTGAATCCCAGGCTCTGTTCAGCCCCTCAGCTGGAGCCAGATGAGGATGGGGTGGGAAGAGAGGATGCACGAGAGGGAGTCTCAAGCTGGGCACAAGGGGAGCAGAGGGAGCAAAGCCTTGCAGAGCAGCCTGGAGCAGGGAGGAAAGCATGCGTTTTGGCTTGGGACAATCCAGCCCAGAGAGCAGCCAGTGCTGACACAGAGGGTGACTTACCCAAGGTAAGGACAGCTGGTGCAGGACCAGGAAACAAGTGAGTGATGGCAGAGGAGGAGAGAAGATAGAGAAAGAATGGAGGATGAGCGTGCTGCTGCAGCCCCGGGAAGCAGTGGGGTGGGAGGGACATGGGGCAGAGAGGAGCACTCACAGCAGTAGCTCCTGCTGGTTCCTCTGAAAGACCTCACCAATGTGCTGGAAGATGTCAGGAGTGAACAGGTAGATGCCACAGTTAATGATCTCACTGACAAATGTGCTGGGCTTCTCCACATAGTGCTGGACCTGAAGGCAAAGGAAGAGATGTGAGTCCCAGGGTGCAGCCCTGTGCCTGGCATCACATCCTCTGTGGCACACCAGGGACGTGTGCCCATGGGGACAGCACAGCACTGGCTGCCCAAGCCGAGCCTGGCTCCCCAAGGCCCTCCAGTACCTCCTGTGTGTCCGGGTTCGCCACAATACAGCCATAATTCAGTGCCTGCGTCCTGTTGGCCTGCAGAGCCAGGAAACATTAGTGCTGGCGGAGCAGCAGGTGTGCAGAGACAGAGCAGATGAGACCCAGAGCTCACACTCAGGGACCCATCTACCATAGGAGCCACTAGCTTCTAGACAAGCCCGCAGCGGAGACCCGCTGCTCCCCAGCACGGCCACTCACTGTGGTTCCCAGAATGACAAAGCTGTGCGCGTCCCCGTGCCGCTGCCGGAAGTCCAGCATCTCCTGCAAGGGGAACTCTGAGCACACGTCTGCGTTGAGGACAAAGAAGGCCTCAGCACCACCTGACAGGATCTGGTCTCTGAAGTGATAGATGCCACCCCCCGTGCCCAGCGCCGCATACTCCTGGAGATACCTGTGAGCCGAGCAGGGAAAAGCAAGGGCTCAGGGAGGCAGGAGTGTGGTGGCACAGCCCAGCAGCAGCTCAAGGAAGGGCTGGACAGACATAAACCTGCCATGTGACAACTGGGCTCGTGTGGACATTGCCCACAGGCTGGGAGCTGGGACAGCTTGGAGCTGGGCTCCCGGACTGGCCAGCACAGGGCCTGGGGCAAAGGAGAGCTGGCAGAGCTAAGGGATGATAGCTGTGCCCATCAGCACTGGGACCCGGGGGAGGTGGGCGAGGGGCCGCGCTGCCGCGGGTAGCGCCCCGGGGGCGGGAGGGCCTCTGCCCACCTGATGGGGATCTTGAACTCCTGCTGCGCCGACACCAGGAAGCGGCTGAGAGCCTCGTGGGGCTGGTAGAAGCCCACCAGCAGGATCTCCTTTACGCCGGGCACCTGGGGAGGGAGGGCGCAGGGTGGGGAGGGCAGCCCCGGCCCCCCCACCCCCCACCCCCCCGGGGCCCCAGCAGCCAGGCCCACCCCGTACCTTGGCGCAGGCTTCGATGTGGTGCTGCACCATGGGCACGCCGGCCACCGGGAACAGCGGCTTGGGCACCTCGAAGGACAGCGGCCGGAACCGGGTCCCTGCGGAGCACAGCGGGGCGGGGGATCGGCGGGGGCCGCCGGTACGGGACAGGGCGGGACGGGACGCGCCGCGGGCCCGGCGCACTTACCCTTCTGCGGGCCCCCGATGAGGATCACCGCCTTCAGCGGCATCGCGCTCGGCTCTGCTCCGGCAGCCCCGGTACCGGCACCTCCCCGCAGGGCCCCGCCGCTTCCGCACACGTAGCTGCGACACGTCAGCGCGCGGGGCTCCCCACCCCCCGCCGCGTCACTGCGCCGGGCGCTGCTGCCCAGCCGGCCGCCAGGGGGCACCGCCGCGGCGGGAGGCGGGAGCTGCGCCCGCGGGCAGCCGCCCCCTGACCCTCACCCGCGGCGGGCTGCGGCCGCCCCGCCGTCCCCACCGCCCGGCACCCACCGCGGCGAGCGGGCCAGGAGCCGGCGTGCGGGGACGCCGCGGGGACACGGGGATGCGCGGTGCCGCGGCCCGGCGGCAGTCGTGCGCGGAGGGGGTGGGGGAGGCGCCGGGCCGGGCTGTAACCGGAGCTGCCCCGCCGGCGCGGCCTCATATGGGCAGCGGGTATTTATAGCCCGCGGCAGGTCCCCGCCGCCCCTCACCTGCGCCCGGCCCCGGCTGTCCCGCTGGCCGTGCCGCCGCCGCAGACGGTATTTTCGCTTCATGACGCCAGCACCCCGTGAGCCGGCGGCCCTGCGCCCGACCCGGCGCTCCGTGGCTTCCCTGGCTCCTTCCCCAAGTTCCCGACACCTTCCCCAGCCCGGCCCCGCCGGGAAGCCCGGCTGGCTGACCTCGGGTCCCCGGATTTTGGGACAGGAGCCTCCCGAGGCGTCGTTCTGCCCACCCCGCAGGCTCCCCCCCCCCCCCCCCCACCTCCATCCCCCCTCGTCCCAGCAAGCCGCGGAGGCCGGGTGGGCTGCTCAGGGTCTTTATTGCTGCTCCGGCACGGCGCTTGCTCCAAACCACGGGGATTTTGGGCAGCTCCGGAGCCCGGCAGAGAGGAGGGGATGGGGATGGGGAAGGGGACGGGGCGGACGCCTTCTCCCCAGAGTCAATAAATAAAGCTCTATTGCTACAGCAGCATCTGGAAGGTGGGTGCCCAGCCGCCGCCCCCATCACCCCACCCAGGGCACCTGGTCACGCTGGAGCACCCTGCCGCCAGCCGGGGAGGGGGCGCGGGGCTCAGCGAGGCACCTCTGGGGCTGTGCCGTGGCACCGGAGGGTCGGGGATGGAGTCGGCACGGGGGGATTGGGGGTGCGGGAGATGTGGGACAGGCAGGCGGGCTGGTGGTGGGGCATGGGGCTGGAGCCGGGCAGGCAGAGCGTGAGCAGTGTGGGCCTGAGCGGGCGCAGGAGGTGTGCGTGGCACGTGGGTGCCCCCTTGCAAAGAGGAGGGGGTGCCAGCCAGCCCCTCGACCCCGGCATGGGGCACAGCCGACAGCCCTGGGGAAGGCACCGGCATCGGTCCTGGGGCTGCAAACCTGCTTACCAGGACCAGGGCTGGGAGAAGCAGAAGGTGGGGGGGCTGGTGGCCCCCGCTCCCAGCCTTGAGGACCCGGACTGTGACGGCTGGCAGGGGGCTGTGGGGAAGGGAAGGTGGTGGGGGGGCTGCAAGCGAGCCCCTCTCTGCAGGAACCGCTGGAGCAGCCTCAGTCCTCAGGTGCTGGCGTGCAAACCAGGGGAAGTTTGGGGACCCCTGCGCCGTGGCCGGGGGCAGCTGTACGCTGTAGCATAAGGCACACGGCTGACAGGACCAACGCAGCCAGGGCTGGCCGGTGTGCTGATGGCTCTCCCACTGCCTTCCAGAGCTTCCCTGGGCCCCCCATCCCCATCCCATCCCGTCCTTCCCCCAACCACCTTCTCCCTTCCTCCCAGCAAGGCTTCCCCCTCCCTGCCCGCTGCTTGACCCCACCACCGGATTGGCTGGCGGAGCACCTCCCCTCTCCCTCAGCACCGCCAAAATGATGCCAGCTGCCAGCATCCCTGGCGGTGGCACGTGAGGTCCGTGGGCTCGTCCTGGCGCATCCCGGCTCGTCCTCGGCCGCCCCATCCCGCGGCCCCTGGAATGTTCCTCTGGCTCCTCGGCCCCTCGTGGCCGCGGCTGAGGCGCTGGCTACTGCGGCCCAGGCGGCTGGCCACCCTGGTACGAGCGGAGTAAGACCTTGTGCTTGGTGACGGCCTCACCGCGGCGCCGCTGGTGCTCCACCAGGAACTCCTTGAGGCGGTTGGTGGTGAAGGTCAGGGTCTGGCGGCGCAGCTTCATCAGGTAGGCGTCCTGGAGCCAGGCATTGGCACAGCAGTCCTTCACTGTGGGGCGGCTCCTGGGGCAGGTGTGATGCCAAGTCAGGGGCCGTAGGGTGCTAACCACCACTACACCCACCCCAAACCCAGCCACCACCTTTGCCCCACAAACACCCCAGAGATCCCATCCCTCTCCAAGTGCAGGGACTGATCCCAGGGTCCTGGGCTCAGGAGACCCCAGCCCTCTCCAGGAGCAAGGACGGACCCCAGGGTCATACTGATGATGTCTGGAAGGTCCCTGTGGGGACTGTACCCTGGTCATGGGTGCAGTCTGGGACCACGTGCCCTCCCTGTCTGGGCTGGGCACTCACCAGGGGTGAACAGTGAGGACCTTGCGGATGAAGAGGGCAGCGTTCTGCGAGACGTTGGGGTACAGCTTGAAGGCATCAAAGCGCCCTGCCAGGATGCGGTTCTCTGTCTCGATGGGGTCCAGTTCAAAGAACGGCGACCGCCCACTGAGCCTGTGAAGGGTGGCACGGGGTGGAGGGCTGTGGTGGGAGGACACCCAGGATCCCCTACCCACCCTAATCCCAGGTTTGAAACAACCACAGCTGCCCAGGGTCTCAATCCCCATGTCCAGCTGGGAAGGGTCTGCAGGGCTACAGCATCCCCTAACCCACCACCAGCCTGGTGGCCAGGTGGGGCTGGCTACACCTCAGGGTGCTTGCCCCCCCAGCCCCTTCTCTTACATGATGTAGGTGAGGACGCCGACACCCCAGACATCAGCTGCGGAGCCCACTGGGTCGCCCTTTACCACCTCCGGCGCTGCAGGCAGGGAAGCAGGACTGTCATACACACCAGGGACCCCAGCCGTGGCACCCACAGTATCCCCAATACCCACAGCATCCTCAGCACCCACAGCACCCCATCATTAAATCCTCCTGCACCCGTCCTTGACACCCCAATACCCTGACAGAGCCCAGCATCTCCAAGGACACCCCAACAGCCCTGCAGCATGAACATTCTCCCTCTGAGCCCAGCAACCCTACAGAATCCCTCAGTAGACATACCCAGCACCCCAAAGACACCCCCCCCCCCAACTTTCCCAAGGACACCTCCACTGCCCTGCAGTCCCAAGCCAGGCACACCTCGGGCACCCATCCCCGTCCCCACACCACTGCACCCCTGCGCCCCACTCACACATGTACTCCAGGGTGCCAACGCGCCGCCCCAGCTGCCGCAGCACGAGGGGGTTGTAGGTCTGGGCACTGCCAAAATCGATGATCTTGAGGGCGTTCGTCCCCGAGATGACGATGTTGTCTGGCTTGATGTCGAGGTGCACGATGCGGCGGCCATGCAGGTACTCGAGGCCTTGCAGGAGCTGCAGCACGTAGTTCACCACATCGTCCTCTGAGTAGCGAAACCTGGGGGCAAGTGGCATCAGGAGGCAGCCCTGCGCCAGTGGCGGACGCCAGCAGCCCTGTGCCCACCCATACCTGTCCACGATGCTGTAGAGGATCTCCTTGCCGGTGCAGTTCTCACAGATGAGCACTAGGTAGCGGGGGGTGATGTACGCCTCGTGCAGGGCCATGATGCGCTCATGGTGCAGGGCCTTGAGGATCTCGTACTCCTGCAGCACACTCTGCTTCCTCTCCGCCTCGTAGGGCACGATCTTGGCCATGAAGTGCTTCCCCGTGGCGTTTTCCTTGCACAGCCGGATCACCCCGAAACGGCCCCTGTGGCACACACAGGGCAGCCCTCAGCATCTCCCATGTGAGGTGCTGGCAGGAGGGGCATCCCCTGCAGAGCACCTGACCCCCAGGTGCCACTCACCTCGCCTTCTCATCCAGGAAGGTATATGGCTTCTGGGGGACGCCCTGCCGCAGCGCCGTGCCATCCTTAGCCCCTGAGACTCCACCCTCAGCTGGGGGCTCCTTGGAGGACAGGGAAGTGGCAGGGGACTCCTGCGTGGACGGTGATGTGGGGGGCATGGAAACAAAGGAGGTGACCATGTAGGGAGGCATCTTCCGCACAGGTGCAGCGTTGGGGGCAGGTGACAGTGTGGGAGGTGGGCTGGGGGTGGTCGACACCGGGGAAGTGGGAGACAACTTGGAAGGGGATGGAGCCTGAGGTGGGGTGGACGTGTCCGTGGGGGGCACAGGGGAACCCCGGGCAGGGGTGTCTGTATGCGGTGAGGCCACAGTCCGAGGGGGGGTGAACATCAGCTCCGGGGGCACGCAGATGGTGATGTCAGGTGGGAGCTCAGGATCTGGCTGTGGCCCCTCTTTGTGGGATGCTGGGGGCTGGAGGACCCCCACTGGGACATCCGCCTGTGCCGCCCCATCTGCCTTCTGCACCACTCCTTTGTGCTTGCGGGGCGGCGTGGTAGGGGGGTGCCCCGTGGCCAGTGGCTGCAGCTGCCCCACAGGTGTTTGGGTCGACCGGCTGGAAGCCACCTTCTCAGGGACAGGGATGACAATGTCCTTGGCTGGGGCAGCTTGGGCATCTGCAGGGAGCAAAGGGAGATATGAGCCAGGCAAGGGTAAGCCAGAAGCGGGGTGCAAGCGGCTCCCCATTTCCCAAAAACCTGGGGAGAAGAACCTCTGGGACTCAAGGTTCCTCAGAGCATCCCAGCCCCAAAGCTGACCCCATGGCTGCCCCATGCCCCGTGGGACAGGGCTTGCTCACCTGCCGCGTCAATGTGCACCTTCCCTGAGACAGTGCTGTAGGGCCCCTGCCCAGCCTTGTTGACACAAGCCACCCGAAACTTGGCTGCGCTCCTGGGGGGCAGGTCCGTCACATTGAAGTAGCAGTCAGCGATGCCTGTGCTGATGATCTTCCACTCTTGCTCCCCTGCCAGCACAGGGACAAGGTGAGGCAGGGGCAGACTGGGGGCATGGGACAGCTTCCTATCCCACACCCCTGACCCAGGACCCCACCAAGGCCCAGGGGACAGCAAAGACATCAGACAGTTTCGTCCTGTTTTGGTGTCCCCATGTAAGGACCATCTTTCCAACTGCAGCTCCAGGAGAACAACAGGCAGCCCCACGTACCTTCCAGCCTGCGCTCTAGCGTGTAGGTGCAGGGGGCTTTGCTCTCAGCAGGCTTCCACAGCACCAACACCGTGTTCTTGTACTTCTGGGGGATCTCTGGGGTGCCTGGCCGTCCAGGGAGCCCTGCAAGGGGACAGGCAGGGTGGGCTGTGTGCCGGGCCAGGGGCAGGGCAGAGCTGCTGCAGGGCAAGGGCAGCACAACAAATGGGCTCGGAGGTGCTGAAGGTGCCTGTGCAAAATCAGCCTGAACCTCCTCAAAAGTCCCAATCTCCTCTGCAGGGATGAAGAAAGGAGCTCAAGGGTCTGCTCCAATCAGTCCCCAGCGCTGGGGTGCATCCCTGGCACGTGCTCTCTCAGCATGGGGCAGCAAGTCTGTCCCTCAAGGTCCCCCCTCGCATCCTTACGTGCCACAGCCAGCGTGCAGGAGCTGATGGCCGTGCCCAGGGCGTTGGCAGCCGCACACTCATACAGCCCCGCGTCCTTCCTAGAGACCTTGGCAATGGTGAGCATCTGCCGGCCGTCCTTGCAGGACACGACGTTCAGTGCGTTGTCCGGCTGCAGGGACCTCTTGTCTGTGGGGCAAAGCAGAAGAGAGGGATGCCACATCGCCCTCCCTCGCGCCCCACCCCCCCGAGGCAGCGCGGGCAGCCCCCCCCCCACCTTTCATCCAGATGATCCTGGGGGTCGGGCTGCCGGCGGGCAGGCAGCAGAGGGTCAGCGCCTCGCCCTCCAGCAGCACCTGGTCCTTCAGCTTGATGTGGAAAACGGGGGGGAAATCTGGAAAAGCGAGGAGGGGGCGTCAGACGGGGCAGCGACGGGCACCCACCCCCACCCCTTCCCCCGGGGCCGCACCTACCCGACTCGCTGGGTGCGTGCGGCCGGCCGGCGGCGGGTCCCTCCTCCCGCGGCAGGACGGCGGGGATGCTGGGCTGCGAGCCCGCCTTCTCCTTCTTGCCCCGCGACAAACCCCAGCGCTCCCAGCGGGACCGCTTCTGGCTCTCCCCGCCACCTGCGGGCACCGGGGGCGGCTCAGAGCGGGGCCGAGCCGGGGCAGCTGCTCCCGCCGCCCCCGGGACAGCCGGGCCGCGAGGTGCCGGCGGGATTCCCCCCCCCCGCCGCTCACCTTTGGCGGAGGCGGAGGAGCGGGCGCTGCCGTCGGAGCGCAGGGACTCGGAGGAGGGCGCGGGTGCCGGGGGGGGTCCCGGCCGCAGGCTCTCCCCCTCGGAGCTGGCGCGGCGGAGCATCCTGGACCCCTCGCCCTCCGGCCGCTCGTCCGAGAGGCTGCGCAGCCGCGCAGAGACCCGCTCCACCGTGGTGCTGATCTTCCTCCTCACGGCCACGGCCGGAGACTCGCTCTCCCCGCCGCCCCCCGGCTCAGACTTGAGGCTCTCGGAGTCCCTCCGCTCCTTGGAGCCCCCCAGGGCCATGCTCCAGGAGAAGCGACGCCCACTGGTCGGGGTCTCGCCGCCCCCATCCTCCCCCTTGCTCTTCTTCCTTTCGGCGGGAGGGGTCCGCTTGAGGAGCACGGACATCCTTCGGAGGAAGCCCCGGTCCTTCTCCACCTCGTGCAGGTCCTGCACCGACTTGGATTTGGCTGCCAGCCCAGTGGGCCGGTCCCTGCGCAGCTCCAGGGGCACGCCGGCCGGTGTGGGACGGTAGATGCCCTCGTCCGGGGTTGGAGGACCAGCCAGGTGCCGGTCCTCGGAGCGGGAGCGGGTGAGGAGCTTCAGCCCCCGGCTGAGCGATGACTCCCGGCCCCTCTTGAACTTGGCCTCAAACACCTCCTCCGAGTCGATGTCCTGGATGACCAGGGAGCTGGAGGAGCCTGTGGGCTTTGCCTCCTTCCTCGATGCCAGTGCTGGTGCTGGCACGGGGGGCTCGGTGGGGGTGGCCGGTGGGGGCTGGGGGGCTTCCTCCGTGGCTGGCTCTCCGCCTTGCAAGGCTCCCATGGCTTGCATGACCTTGGCATAGGAAGACATTTCGGCAGCTTGGGTGTGGGGAATAGGGACCTGTGGTGTGGTGGGTGCTCCCGTCATGGCAGCCCCCTCCCTGCTGGCTCCAGGGGCCTTAGTAGGTGTCTTCTCCTCCTGTCCCTTGGCTGTGGGCTTCTTCCCCGTGGTGGTGGCAGCAGTGCTGGCCCCAGGCTGGAAACGTTCCTCAGGGACACGCCTCCTCCCCAGGGCAGCCTTGGTGGCGGGGGCTCTGGGGATGGCAGTCTCCACCACAGGGGGTATTGGCGGACCAGGGGTATCTGGTGATGCTGGGGGCCGGGCATCAGAGAGGGCTGAGAGAGATGGGGACTCCTTGAGCCGCTGGGCCTCCAGGCAGGCCACCGGGATCTCCAGGGGTGCGCCGGAACGGCGGTGCCGGACAACAGGCTCAGCGTCACCATGGCTGAAGGAGCTGCTCTTCTGCAGCCGATGCTCAGGGGGGAGGAGGCGTGGTGAGGTGGCCTCACTGGAGGCTGCCCGCACCAGCCGTGGCACTGCTGGCGCCGGCGGCTCCAACCGGGTCGGCCGTGGGACTTTCTTGTCAGGGCCAACACCCAGGGTCTCCAAGAGGGGACCCCGCAGGCCGCTGACCTTGCCGTCCCCAGAGCCACCCCGCAGAAGCCGCTGGCGCATCAGCTCCAGGCGCTGGGCATGATCATCCTCCCCCCAGGTCCCCTTCCGCCATGGCAGCTCCATGGACGCCGCCTTGGCCAGTGCCCGGCGGGGGTCCCGGCCTGCCTCAGCCCCCTCCTCGGTCCCCAAGGGCTGGTGGAGCAGCAGAGCACTGTCGGCAGAGCCACCCCTCTTCAGCTCTGCCCGCCGGGCACTCCCAGGGGACTCCAGGCTGGAGCCCTTCCTCATGGCTTTGCGGGGGTACTCTGGCCGCTTCTGGGCTTCAGGGGATTCTTCGTCAGAGGATCCAGGTGCCTCTGTCTCTGTGCATGGCCGCCACGGCCCAACACCCCTTGGCCTCTTTCCTAGGGCCACTCCAGGCTTCCCCACGCCCTGGCTCTGCCACTCCATGGCAGAGACATCCCCCGGTGTGACCCCCTCCAGCCGTGGCCCTTCAAATGGCCCAATGGCCTCGTCATCTGTGGGGATCTCATTGAGCGACATGCGGGAGCCAGAGAACTCCACCTGGTGTGGCATGGGGATAAAGGGCAGCTCGTCCAGGTCATCCGAGTCCGAGGAGGATGACAGTGCTGGTGACTCCTTGAGGTGCCGGGGCACGGCAATGGAAAGGTGGTTCGACGTATCCTCCAGCAGCTCTGGGATCGGCCGCAGCACCATGTTGCACTTGTAGCTGATCTGCGAGCGCTGGAGCCAGCAGAGAAGGCTGGATTAGGCAGGTGGCATGGCATCATCCTGCCCAGCACACGTCACCCCATCCTCCCCAGGGCACGCCACCCCATCCTGCCCAGCGCACAGCTCTGCCTGCCCCTCTCCTGTCCCTGCTCCTTCCCTCACCTGCCATTTCCGACGGGAGAGGAAGAGCTTTAGGTGGTCGGTGCTGATGACCTTCCCCTTGGCCAGCGTCTGTGGGGCGAGGGGACAGCGGTGTCCCACAGAGCCTACAGCAGGCTCTGGGGAACCCAGCTGCTGCCAGGCACTGGGTCCCTGTCCAGGCTCACCTTGAACCAGGGATGCTCCAGAGTCTGCTCCGCGTTGGGTCTCCTGCAAAGCAACACGGCTGGGTGAGAACCACCCAGACAGAGGGGTTTGGCCACCCCACAGAAGGGCAGGAGGTTCTGGCTGCCTGTGCTGCACCCCAGCAGGGATGTACAGCCAGCGTGCCCCCAAACACCCTCCCTCACGCACAAGGCTCAGGGAGGGGTGAGGACAGGGATGCCACAGCACTCACAGCCTGTCATTGACCAGCACTTTGATGACAAAGCCCTTGGCTTCCCGCGTGAGCCCCTGGAACATCCTCTCCTCAAAGGCCACGTTGTAGTTGCGGATGTTCATCAGTGTCGTCTTGTCGTTCTCCCCCACAAAGGGAGAGATCCCTGTCAGGCTGCCAAGGAGACAATACTGTCATTGGGCCAGGGGGACATGGGGAACAGGCAGGGCGAGTACAGGCAAACCAAGGACAGGACCTGGTTCCTTGTCCCAGTGCCACGGGGAGGGCAGAGCCAGGAACAGCCAGGGAGGGGAATGACTTTGCAAGGAGCAATGTGCATGGCTGAGGGGGCAGGAAGGGGGTCCCTCCCGTGGGGCCCACTGTGGCACTTACCAGAGGTAGGCGATGACTCCCACGGGCCTGCGAGAGGAGAGCGCAATTACCGCACAGCACAAGCTCTCCGGGTGCCCATTCCCCCCCAGCACAGCGGGGACCCCACCATCCCGCCCGGGGCTGCCCGTACCAGATGTCGGTGACGCTGGAGACAGGGCTCTGGTTGACGATCTCAGGGCCCACGAACTCGGGGGTGCCATACTTGCAGTACTGCGGCTCCTCGGGCGTCAGCTCCTGCGCGTTGCCGAAGTCGCAGATCCGGACCTGCTCGCTGCTCGAATCCGCCATCAGGAGGTTTTCTGGCTACAGAACAGTGCGGGGCAGAGGGAGCTTGGCAGAAGGCAGGGGTTCCCCCCAGAGAAGGGACGTGCCCCGTGGGCAGGACCGAGGCCCCCGCAGAGCGGCAGGAGCCCATCCATGCAGGTGCAGGGTGGGAGGGAGTGAGCCCCACACTCACTTTGATGTCCAGGTGCAGGACGCTGTGCTGGTGCAGGTAGCAGATCCCCTCCAAGACCTGACGCATGTAGTATCGGACCTGTGAGAGAGCAGGTGGATGCCCTGAGCATGGGGCAGCCCCACGATGGCCCAGTGCAGAGGAGGGTGCAGGCTGTACCCCTTTTGTAGCCTGAGCATATCCCCAGGCTAGGACAGACCCTGGTGTTCCCAGGCTCCCTTCCCCCCCCCCCATCACTTTTTCCCCTCGGGATTCACCCACCTCGGACTCACACACAGAGGACTTCCTCGCCATCCTATCCAGCAGCTCCTCCTCAGCACAGCTGGGTCCCAGTCAAGGAGCACAGAAACACCGTGCCCTCCGCTGTCCTGGGCACCCAGCTCCTCTGCACCCACTCTGCCCACCCATCTTCCCCAACACCTGCCCTCATTGCCCACACCACACACTCCCAGAGCAGTGCCCGGAGGATACAGCTCCATGACCATGATGACAGCGTTCTTCTTCTCAAAGGCATCATGGAAGAAGACAATGCGCTCGTGGTCCAGCTGCGAGAGGATGTGCAGCTCCCGGCGCGCCGACTGCTTGGCCTTGGTCCTCCCCGGGACGAACTTGGCAGCAAAGTCCAGCCGGCTGCTCTTCTCCGTCACCCTCCGCAGGTAGGAGAAAGCCCCCCTGCAATGCAGCAAAGGAGGGATAAGGAGGTAGGGGACCAGCAGACATCCTGTTCCCAAGAAGCTGGGGCACATGCCCACTCTGCAAGAAGATGCCCACAGCCCTGTCAGCCCTCTAGAACTGTCCATGGAGAGACGCTAGGACTGGCTTTGTTCCAGCCACCCCAGCCAGCACCAGGGCATCCACCAGTGGCTAAGACCAGCCTCAGCACATCAGGATCTGGCATACCATGGAGATCGTTCCCCAGGGTGTAGCCTGGCTCCAGAAGCCCTGTCCCCGTGGCTCCCAGCGTGCCCCACTACCCCCCATGACAGCAGCCCTGTACCTCCCGATCTCCTCGTGCACATCATAGTAGTCCGTCAGGCGTCGTGCCTTGTGCAGTGCATCCTCCTCCATGGTGGCATCAGCAGCAGGCTGGACTGGGGGAAGGAAAGGCGCTGGCGGGGGGCAAGCCGGGCACCCAGGCTCTGCCCCCCAGGACCAGGGGGCCATCTGGCCATACCTGCCCGCACCACCAGCTCCGCCTTGCAGGACACCTCCCCAGCCAGGTTCTTTGCTGTGCAGGTGTAGACGCCACTGTCGGGCTCAGCGGCACCCAGCACCACCAGCGAGCACTCGTTGTCTTCGTACACGAAGCTCAGGTGGCTGCTCTCTTCCAGCAACTCCCCATCCTGGGGGTGTCAGTGGTGTCAGGACGGTCTCATCCCTGACCAGCTCCCACCACCCTTTCTCCATGGATGGGGCATGGGGCACATCCTGCATCACCAGGGGTGAATACAACCCCAAAGACCCAGCACAGCGACCCAGGAGAGGCAGTGGAGGGTGGGGGTGCTGTGGGTAAGGAAGGAGGTGGTGATGGGGTCCCAGCTCACCTTGTACCACATGATGTCTGGCAACGGTTTCCCCTCCACTACCACGGCAAAGCGTGGTGTCTCACCTTCCTGGGCATCGATGTCCTCCATGATGGACTCAAAGCGTGGTGCCTCTGCCAAGAGATGGGGAATGGGGTACCATGGAGCAGTGCCACTCCCCTGCCACTGGCACCATGGTACTGCATCTCCTGTTACATATGGGTGTGGGGTACTGTGGGGCAGTGCTGCCCATGACACCTCTGTGGGGCATTGTGGACGTGTCCCCTATGGCTCTTGGCTATAGGGCACATGGCTAAGCGATACTGTGGAGCACTACCACCCCATGACATGGTCATGGGCACATTGGGACACTCCCACCCAAATCAGATACACGTATAGGATGCTGGGCAGCAGTATTAACATGTGCTTCATGGGTTTTCAGCCTATGGAGCATTGCCACCCTATAGAGCAGCATCCCCATGGCATACAAGCATGGAGCACTAAGGAGCAGTGCCATGCTATGGAGCAGTGTCCCTGTGGCACACAGGCATGGGGCACCATGGAGCAGTGCCGTCCTACAGGGCAATGACCCCCCATGGCACACAGCCTTGGGGCACCGCAGGGTGATGCCACCCCCCGGCAGAGTGGCACAGCCCCCTGGCACAGGGGCACCTACCTGCAAGGCAGAGGCGGAGGGTGCAGCGGGCAGTGCCATGGCGGTTGCTCACCTCGCAGGTCAGTGGCCCCACGGCCCCCCGGCCCACGCACAGGAGCCGCAGGCAGTGCTGGTCGTCGTCCGGCATCATCACCTCACATGCTCCCTCCTGCTCACCCAGCACCTGCCCACCCCTGTGGACACAGCAGCTGCCACATCACAGCCCCACAGGCAGCCCCAGACCCCGTGGCTCCCGCTCCACAGCCCCATGGCCACCTCCTGGCCCACAGACAGCCCTGGCTCTCACCCTGAAGCTCCCACAAACAGCTCGCGCCCCATTGCTAGCTCTGCCTCCTGAATGGCTCTCAACCCTCAGCACCCCACAGACACCACCCCCAAAAAAAGGCACCCCCCATGCAGCTCTGCACAGCGCTGGACATCACCTTCGGGTCCCAACCCAGCCCCAGGGAAGGATGCCCAACCCACCATGGGCTGCATGGGGAGCTGGTGCAGGAGCCCCTCTTTGTGTACCCTGTGGAGTGATGCTGGGCATGGGGCAAGCACAGCACCATGTCCTACCTCTTCCAGGTGACAGTGGCCTCCACGTGGTTGATGGTGATGGTGATGGAGGCTGGCTGACCCTCTACCACATACACCACATCTGGTTTGTCCAGGATGACTGGGGCCTCTTCCAGGTAGGGACCTGCCATGCGCATTGTCACCATCACCTCTGGATCCCACGTTGGCCAGCCCTGGCCACCTTACCAGCCTACAAGTGGCAGAGACCCCTCCACCCCACCCCAGCCAGCCACCCCCTTCCCACTGCCCCTCTCACCCCGGTCCAGGAGTTGCACAGGCCCCACAGGCGGGGAGGGCTTGCTGTTGGTCTTGGGAGTGGCTGTGATGACACGGAAGAGGTACTGGGCACCTTTGGTCAGCCCGTGCACCGTGTAGGTGATGTCCCGCACGCCGGCCACCAGCACCAGCCACTGCATTGTGCCCAGCACTTGCATTTGCACCACGTAGGTCACTGAGTTGGGGTCTGCAGGGAAAAAGGGGTGAGCACAGAGCTCCTGGCAACGGTCTAGCTCGTGCACCCCATCATGGGGCTGTGCACCCCCTGCCCAGCCCCAGCACCCTCACCTATGGCAGTGTCCAGCCACTTGGGCTTGTTCCAGCTCAGCGTGATGGCTCTGCCGGTCACCGAGGCCACGGTGGGGGGTCCGTCCGGAGGGGTTGGCACAATGTCTGCATAAGGAGTTGGGCAGAGGTGTGAGCATGGCCACTGCCACAGCTCCTTGGGGCATCTGCCTTATGCCCCAGGGAGACGCAGGCTGGAGGGGACAGATGGGGCCAGTGACCCTCACTGGTCCCTGGCGGGGCTGGTGCTGCCAGCAAGTCCCCTGTGGGTTCAGGGGTGGCTCCTGGCCCCATGACGTGAGGACTGGACAGCTGACCCTGCTTTTTGGTTGGATGTGAGACCTCCAGAGGTCCCCTCCAACTTGAACCGCTCTGAGATCCTATCACCCCAGGACCTCGCTACAGGGCCACCAAGCTCCAGGGTTGGCAGGGTGGCAGTGAGTGGCGCTGGGGGTGCCTGCAGCTGCTTACCAGTGACATAGAGGTGCGCGTAGCACGTGGCCTTCCCCACTTTGTTGGCGATGACACTTTTATAGACGCCGGCGTGCGCGTGGCTGACAGCTGTGAACACCAGGCGATGGATATCCTTATCTGGGGGCGAACAGGGGGACACGGGTAAGACCCCACCAGCCAAGCAGCACAGAGCTCCCCTCCCTACCTCACAGGGCATGAAGGTCCGGGAGGTGATGTCTCCTTCTGGACTGTCCCCACTTCCCACCCTGGGCAAAGGGACCCGAAGGGGGCAGGAAGGGCAGCGGTGAGCCCTACACTGTATCATCTTGCGGTCCTCGGTGCTGTCAATGCGGGAGCCGTTGTGGAACCAGGTGATGGAAGGGTAGGGCAGCCCAGCCACCTGGCACTCCAGCACCGCCTCCTTTGACTCCACCACATCCAGGTTGTGCAGTGGCTTCAGGAAATCGGGCATGGTGAAGCACTCTGTTTCTGTCTCCGCCTGCTCTGGCTCCTCCGGAATGGACGGCATCTTCTCCAGCTTGGAGCTGCAAGAGCCCACACACACTTGTGGTGGGAACACAGTGGCCCCAACCCAGCCCTGACCCCAGGCTTTGCACAAGCTCATTGTCCCCCAAATTCCAGGGCGGGGGGTAAGCGGGGAGGATGCAGATCCCAGAGACCCCCGACTCTTACATTTGGGAGGCAGCAGACGGCCGTGGCTCCTCCACGTAGAGCTCAGCAGAGCACTCCACATGTCCGTGGGCATTCCTGGCGGTCACCCCATACTGCCCCTCATCCTCACTGCCCACGTGCACGATGACCAGAGAGTGCAGACCCCCATCCCTCTGAATCCGCACATTCTCACCCTCCTGCACTGGCTGGCCTGCATAGAGACACACCAGCATCAGCATCAGCATCAGCACCCCTCCCGGCCCCAGGCGGGGACAAGTCACAAGTGCAGCACCCAAGGAGATGGGGAGAGGTCCCTGGGCAAGCTCTCTGGGCTTGGGAGTTACCAAAATGGGTCCAGATGACTGCCGGGGGGGGAGTCCCGCTGATCATGCAGTCAAAACGTGCCGTCCGCCCTTCCACCACGTCCACATCCTCCAGCTTGCGGGTGAAGAGTGGCTGCACAGAGGGCTTCACCGTCAGCCGGGCGCTGCAGGTCAGCTCATCTGCAAGGAGAGCAGGTCAAGGTGACAGCCATGCAGAGCAGGAGGCAGCCTGTGATCCCCCGCCCCCGGCTGCAGCCCCAGCATCTGACATGGCTATAGCTGAGTGTAGCCCATGCCCAGTGGGGGCTGAGTCCAGGTGGCTGTGCCAGCTCTGGCTCCGCATAGGGCAGGGGGATACAAGAGTGTGCAAGGTGCCTATGACCAGGGTTTGGGCTCTGCTGGCAGTGGGGCATCTCTTTCCTCCCCTGACAGCAGCACACATGCCGGCAGCAAAGTAGGGTGGGAGGATGCCCTGTTCTCCCCGCAGGGCAGGGGTCACAGCTGGCCTAGACCCTTTGGGACAGGGGAGCGATGCTGCAGCAGGCAGTGCCGACACCTGTGGCACCCAGGGGCAGGATGGGGACAGGCACAGGCTGGATGCTCCCCAGGAGAGGGTTTGCAGCAGGGACCACTCTGCAGAAATGGCAGGGGCTGACACTGTGCTCAGGCACAGCCTCACCTCCTTGCGCCCAAAACTGCTGCTCCCCTCAGATCCCTGCAGGCGTACAGCCCCCTCAGTGAGTGCACAGGCATCTGCCACAGGGGGCTAGGGATGGAGCTGTGCCCTGCATGCCCTGGGTTACTGCTGAGGGACTGCTGGGCTGGGCTGGGGAGTGGGAAAGGGGACAGAGCCTGTGTGGGGCATGCGCAGACACAGGGGGTGTTGGAGCCACGGGACAGATGCTGGGTCCTCAGCTACCACCAGTGACAGCCCTGACCCCTGCCCCTCTGTCACCTCCCAGGCCAGCAGAGACAGGCTGGTACCCAGCAGCTCTGGATCTGGGGGATGGGGATAGCTGGGCAGCATGACCAGGGTGTGAATGCACCCCCCTGCTGCACAAACACCAGGAGAGGAGCTTAGCAGGGTGGGATGGCGGCTGCAGGGCTCTGGGTGCTGGAGCACAAGGACTAATGCACACCATGTTTCCCAGCTGGGGAAAGCTTCCCAGCCCCTGGGCCAGCAACCACTCCCCATTCCCCATCTCCAGCACTCACAGCTACACCCCAGGAGGACCAGAACCCCAAACCTGGGGGCAGAGGAAGGTGTCCACCCCCAAGGACCCTCCACATGGCCAAGCCTCGAGTGAGACCCCTCCCCACCCCACCTCCCCTTGGGGAGTTGCATGACCGCCGCTTACCTTTGGCAGTGCTGAGCTTGCAGGTGTAGATCCCGCTGTCGTCCTCGTGCACGGAGGTGAGCAGCAGCTTGCACTTGCGCCCGTCAAAATGCATCTTGCATTTGAGCAGGGCGGGCTGGAGCAGCCGGCCCCGGGACAGCCAGTCCACATCCATGTCTGGAGGGCCAGCCACCATGCACTCAAAGAGTGCCAGCTCCCCCGCCCCGACCACCACGTCCTGGAGGGGAACCACGATGGCCAGGGACTGGCACTCGGGGCGAGCTGCCCGGGAAGGGGGGAGAAAGAGAAAGAGAGAGAGACGCGTCTCAGCAACTGAAAAGCAACCATGAGAGGTGGTGGGGATGGAGGGGAACGTGCAGGGAGGGTTGGGGGGGGCATGCGGGGAGGGGGCCCGGCATGGTAGGGCAGGGGGTGCAGCAGGGAAGGGCAGGAGGGGGGCGGGGTGGGGGGGAAGATGTGGAAAGCAGAGCTGAGCCAGGGAGGGGGCCGGGGGTGAGGGGAGGTGTCCGTGCCAGGAACACACCACACAGCGCTTTACCAAACAGATTTTATTAGAGCTACAAAAAAAGGGTCACGGCCTCGCAGCCCGCCTCCCTCCCCCGCCAAGCCCCCTCCCCAGGGAGAAGAGACCCAGAGCCACGGGGTGCTCTGAGCGGACCCCCAAGCCCCGGGGCTGCGAGGGATGTCTCGTGGTGGCCGGGCAGGTGCCTGAGTGGCCGCTGCGAAGCCAAATGGGCCAATGCTCTCCCTCCCTGCTGTGGCTGGGGCAGGGTGCTCCCCTGCGGGATTCCCCGGGGTCTCCTGTCCCCCACGGTCCGAGGTGGCTGTTACAGAGCTGCCACCATTCCACAGCCCCTTCCCTACAGCCCTGGCCGGCATGGTGGCTACTGCGGGCTCAGCCCCCTGCTCCCCTTCCCTGGAGAGCAAGGAGAGGAGTGGCAGGACACGCAGACAGGGACAAACGGACGGAGCGAGAGACAAGACAGCATCGTACAGCCGCCCTGGCCCAGCTGAGGGGGGTGCCTGGTGCTCCCCCAGCCACTCCCCCACCCCGCCTCGGTTATGCCTCCCCCAGCCATCCTGCGAGCCCCCTGCCCGCGGTCGAGGGCCTGCGCATCCCCGCGGTGCGTCCAGGACGAGGCGGCGGATGGAGCAGAAGGTAATAACACAAGGTGAGGTCCACTGCCTAAGAGGTGTCCAACTAAGAGCCCCGCGGCCGCGGCTCTGAGAGATGCACCCCCTTATCGTATTCCCCCTGCGTACAGACAAAAACCGCAGTCAGCAAGCGGAAGGGTTAGTGCAGCAGCAATGGGGCCAGCACGCACGCGCGCACACACACGCCACTGCCGGCACGCGGGGTCCGAGCGCGTGGAGCCACCCGCTGAGCACCCCCCCTCAAGAGGGGCCAGGGCTTGGGCCGTCACCCCACAGCCCAGGTTCTGCCAGCCGTGGGGCACAGGGCTGGCTCCCGTTTCCCCCACGGTGCCGCCACGCTATGCCGGGGGCTGGGAGCGGGGTCCCGGCAGGGTACAAGCAGCGCAGCCAAGGCCGGGGTGGGATGGGCGCAGCCCAGGGGGCTCAGGCAGCTGTCAGCGGGGAGGGCTGGGGGGAGCAAGGCACACAGAGCAAAGGGCAAGAGGTGGGAGGCAGCATCACTTGTCCCCGCAGGCTCCTTCCTTGGCCTAAGGGGATGCCAGGAAGAGCCTGGCCCTTGATCCTGAGCGCACACCCCCCCTCCATTTGCACAGATATATTTGGGTCCTAGGAGGAAGGGGCTAGACAGCCCAGTACCATGCATATGGGCTAGTGCTGGGGGAAACCTCTCCAAGCTGCCCTGTGCTTGGCACGCAGCTCACACGCCGCCTGGGGCAGGGAGGGCAGGGAGGGGGAAGGACAGAGCTGTCAGCATTAGGCTGGAGGTGTCTGCAGAGCCACCAAGGGCAAAAGCCTTCCCTGCACAGCTGGGGGCAGCACCCAGCCCCAGCAGTGGGTACGTGGTGGGGGTGAAGCTGGGCTGCAGAGAGCAGCGGGGTCTGGGTGGGCACAGCTGGGCAGTGGGACCCAGGGCCATGGGATGACACATCTCTACAGGACAGCAGGGCAGCCTGCCCGCTGCCACAGGGTCAGCCACTGCGGGCAGCCTCAGGCACACAGCTCTGCTTTCCTGCTCCCAGCTTGCGCTGACCTCTGCTGCGGCAGGAAAGAGCAGGCTGGCTCATCCCCTTCTCCCACAGCACCACTGAGGGGGGGGGTCTGCAGCAGCCCCTTCCTCACACAGCTCATGCAGGTCACCAGAGCCAGTTGGCCCCTTGGGGGACACGCTCAGGGAGCTTTACCTCTGACCTCCAGCTTGGCCTCGCACTGCTTGGTGCCATACTCGTTGACGGCCTTGCAGGTGTAGAAGCCGGTGTCAGTGCGCTCTGCCGCCAGGATGTGCAGCGTGAAGAGCCCCCGTGCCCCCTCCGCCTCCTCCGCGTGGTGCCGGCGGCCGTACTTCACCGGCTGCCGGTTCCTCAGCCTGCTCGGGACACGGGCAGAGCGGCAGAGTCACGCCTGGCCCTGCACGTCTAGCTTGGCTATCCCCAAAAGACTCCCCTTCCCCCACACCCAAGCCTGCTCAGGACCAGAGTGCTGAGCTGGCCGACCCCAAATGGGGAGGGCACCGTGCCTGCCCCCTCCTTCTCTGCCCAGCTGTGACCCAGCAAGCACCAGGACTCACCAGTAAATGATGGGCTTGGGCTCTCCACGGACACGAACGGTCATGCTGACATCCTGCCCCTCCAGCACCGACTGGTCTGACAGGGACACCTGGGGAAGCAGGGGTCAGAGAGCAGCTAGCACCCACCTGAGCCCAGGGCCATGCATCCCCCCCTCTGCACCCAGTGTTCCCCACCACAACAGCAGCCCTGGAGAACCAGGGAAGTGGCCAGAGTGGAGGCTGTCCAGATGCCAGGAGCACCCCAGATCAGGGGGTAGGAAGGCTCAACCAGGCACCTCCTGGCACCAGGGACCATAGGGGGTCACAGGGCACTGCTCCTCCTCTGCAACATCCGGGGGGGGTCCTCGGCTCACCTCAAAGGTGGGTGCAGCCTTGAAGGTGCTCTCCGGGGAGCTGTGGGCAGCCCCATGCTCAGCTCTAGGCTGCAGCTTCATGGCCGGTCGATGCTGGGGGGTGCCGGACTCGGGGAACTCTTCCAGGGGGCTCAGGTACTCCTCGTCCGAGGTGATGGGGCTGGCCTGGCCGAGGGGGGGTGCCAAGTTCCCATGCCGCTCCACGGCGGGGGCTAGTGCAGGAGAAGCTGGATAAGGAGCTGGCAGGAGGGTCCCGTCCCCACCACCCCGCTCCCCAGGGGCGCCCGGGGAAAACCCATCCCGCGGCCCCGTCCAGGCTCGGCCGCAGCCAGCAGCGAAGGGGTGCGGAGCCGCGCAGGGGGAGGGAGTGAGAAGCACTCCACGGGACGATGATAAGGGGACGCGATATCCTGCAAGGCGACAGCAGGGCTCAAGTGGCTCTTACGCAGCAGCCCGTGCTCCCATCCTTAAGCCGCCCGGATTCCCGGGATGGCTGTCCCTGCCCCGCGCCGCCGAAGGCTGAAGGTGACATTGGCAGCTGCGCTCCCCCAGCAGCCTGCCCGGCCGCCTGCCCCCCTCCCCGGGGGCCGGACCAGCCTGCGTGGGGAACCCACCCGGGGCGAGACGGGATGGGGGACTCGCGGGGTGCGTGCGGGGGGCCGGAGGAGGGTGGTGCAGGGTGGGGAGCAGCGAGCGGCGCGGGGTGCTGGCAAAGCCCGACCGCTGCGCTGGGGGTGCTGGCCCCCCTCCAGCCCGGCTGCCGGAGCGCTCTCACCCTCCCCCCCCTTACCGGGAGGGGGGTGGGCGGGCTGCCCGGTGCAGGGCGAAGGCTGCCCCCCCCCCGTCCTCCGCCCGCCCCGCGATGCCCGCGGGCAGCCCCAGGATGAAAAGGGGTGTATGTGGGGGCGACTCTCGCCTCCCCCCCGCCCTTCCTTCCGCAGTCCCCCGCCGCCCCCCGCACTCACCAGCAGCCCCCGCCCCGAGCCGAGCCGCGCCGCGCCTGGCCGCGCCGCACCACCGAGCCGCCGCTAACACTGCCGGGGCCGGTGCGGCGGTGCCGGGCGCTCCTCCAGTCCCCGGCGCCGCCGGGCCGCTGAGCCCTCCCCGTCCCAGCGCCGCCCGGCCCCCGGGGCTGGGCCACCAGCGCGGGGGAGGGCCCGACGCGGGGCCGGGGGCTGCCGGGCCCCTTCCCGCCCCCCTTCCCCGCCGCTGTGCACCCGGCTGGCCCGACCCGGCCTGCGCTGTCTCTGCTGTACAGCCCCACCGCACCACAGAGCGGGGGGTTTTCCGGGCGCCTCCAGCCCCCGGGGCAGCTCCGAGCTTCTCGGGATGGGGAGCAGCTTGGGGCTGCGGCAGGCTGGGTACCCCACAGCTAGAGGGGTGCAGGGCAAGCCGGGTGTACCCACAGCTAATAGCTTGCGGGGCAGGGGTATCCCCATGGCTAGCAGGTTGGAGGGCTCGGGTATCCCCACGGTTTGCAGGTTAGAGGGCTGGGGTACCCCCACAATTTGCAGATCGGAGGGCAGGCAGGGGTATCCCCACGGTTTGCAGGTTGGATGCGGGGGCATCCCCACAATTTGGAGGTTGGAGGGCAGGCTGGGTACCCCATGGCTAGCGGGGCGTAGGGCAGGTGTGCGGGAGGGCCGGACGCTGGGCCGCCTGCTGCTCACTCAGGGATGCTCACGGCCCGACCCCGCTCCATCCCCCCATCCCCCCTCCCCCCCCCCCGCCTCCCCCGGCAGGCTCCCTCCGTGCTTGCCGGGACCACGTCAGCTGCTTTGGTTCAGACAGAGCCTTGTAGGGTAAGGAAGCCGGTTTCTTCCCAGTGACAGCAGCGGCCGAGCTGGCAGCCAGCCTACCGCGGCGCCGGCCCTCCCTCCCTCCCACCTCCGGCCGCGCTCCCGCCGTCCCCCCGGGGCACCCACCGGGCCGCGCTGCCGCCGTCCCGCCGCGGCACTCACCGGGCCGGACGCTGAGGATGGCGCTGCAGCAGGTCGCCCCCACCTCGTTGGCCGCGGTGACGGTGTAGAGGCCGGCGTCGGCTACCCGGGCGCTCCTGACCAGCAGGGTGTGACGCTCGCCCTCCGCCTTGATGGGCCGCGTTGTGCTGCTCCGCAGCGGGACCCCGTCCTTCCTCCAGGACACTGCCGGCAGAGGCGAGGGTTACGCGTGGGCAGGAGAGCCCAAGCTCCCCGGGGGGGTCGTGCAGGGGCCCGGGGTGGCCAGGCGCTCCCCTGCCTGGCCTGGGGACCCCTATGCCCCGGGTTCCCACGGCCCCTGACTGAGGGAGCAGGGGCTGGACCCTGCTTCCTGGCATCCTCCTGCCCTCCAGTGGAAGCTGGAGGAGGAATGGAAGCCGCTTCGCTTCTGACCGGCGGCTCTGCCGGCTCCAGCGGCCCAGTTGCCCACATCCTGAGCCGGGCAGCGGAGCTCTGACCCCGGGGTCCCCCTGAGCTGTCCCAACAGCAGCCCAGAGCATCTCCCGCCCCTGTCCGTGCGGTGCTCAGCGGCCTTCCTCCCACTCTGCTAGCATCCCAGCCCACGGAGGAACAGCGGGCACCCTGCCCGCACCCTGCCCCATCAGGCAGTGCCCAAAGCACTTCTGGTGAAAAGGGTGCTGCCAGGGTGGGCACATCGCCTCTCTGAAACACCCAGCTCAGGGCTGTGCGTCCCACTCTGCACAGCTTAGGTGGCGCCAAGGGACAGCTCAGTGGGTGGGACATGGACATGCAGAGAGCCCCTCTGCCCACTCCCAAGCCCCAACCCCTCCAGCCCAGCTGTTACTCACCCTCTGGATGGGGGTTGGCTGTGACAATGCACTTGAGCAGCACCTCTGCCCCCACGGCCACCGCCATGTCCTGGATGGGGATCTCAAAGATGGGGGCTTCCAGGGGGTCTTCACCCGCTGAGACGTAGGAGTCATCGGAGGACTCTGAACAGGGAGAATATGGGCCCCATGATTGTCACTGGAGTGGGTCCTGTGCCACACCAGGCTGCATGCAGGCAGAGCAGGAACCTCACAACCCTCTGCCCATATCCACCAGCATGTGCCCAACACCTCCACCAGGGCATTAGCAGGTCCCTGGACCATGCAGTGGGACAGATACACATCAGGGGCCACCACACCACACATGCAGTGGGACGAGGCAGGGGACGGAGGGGCAGGAAGCATGCAGCCTGATGTACATCCCCATATAGCGTAAGGGATGTGAGGCAACAGCGGGATGCAGAAGGAGGAGGGTTGTACAGCCACCGCAGCCTCCATTCCAAGCTCCCCCCAGCCCCACACAGGGTGCCAGGTGCTCTGTCCCCACAAATCAGCATCAGCTGATTTGAACCACAAGTTTCCCTCCACTCCCATGGCCCCAGCACAAAGGCAAAGGTCCTGGGGCCATGCCAGCAGCCTCAGGCATGTGGGCCTGGCACCGCTCTGGCCTGAGCAGGGCCTGGAAGGAGCTCCTGGCCCGGGTGCAGTCTGGTCTCAGCCCTGCATGCTGGGCACCTCTGCCCCAGCCAAGCCACCATGACAACCCTTGGGGCCACTTGGGCTGCACGCCTTGCCTGGAGCACTGAGCATGGTCCAGAGAGAGCAAGTTGCGGTGGGTGCCCTGTGCCCTGGGAGAATGAAGCAGCCCAGAGCTGGGTGCCAGAGGTCAGTACCCTGCGTCCTTCTCATGCCAGGCAGGAGGGATAGAGATATCAGCCAGTGTCATGGCCTCAAGGACCAGCAAACTGGTACCCAGGCTGGTCTGTCTTATGGCACTGGTTGGTGCCAACATCCCCAAGCTGCAGAGCTGTGTCCCCCCTACCCCATCCCACCCCATCCCTTCTCTCTGGCACAGATCCCTGCAGCTCCCAGAGGCCAGCTGGGGGTCTGCCATCCCGCTCAGAGGTTGCCCCAGCCACCTCTGTGCCCACAGGACAGAAAGCTGTGCCCCTACCTAGCTCAGGAGAGGTGGGCCTGGCTCGGCGCCCCTTCCCCTTGCTCCGCGTGCTCCTGCCTTCTTGAGCCATCCGGCCACTCTCTTTCTTCTCTGACACTTTCGTTTGCCTTCTCTCCACCTCCCTGCCTGTGCCGTGCTGCCCTGCCCAGCTCCTCTCCAGCCGAGCCTCCTGCTCCATCCCCGGCTTCGCCCAGGGCAGGAACCGCACTTCCATGGGCGCCTCTGGCCGCCGGTACAGCCCGTGGGGCACGGCCAGCCGGGCGGCCAGGGCTTCGCTCACTGCCCCGGGGCCACGGGCTCCGCTGGCAGGTCCCCCGTCCGGGCACGGGCTGCCTTCGGTGGGACCCGCCTGCAAAAGGGCCGCCCGTCCCTGGGGGGTGGCTTGCGCTAACGGCCACTGCTCCTTCTTCTTCACTTCCCCAGTGCCTTCTTGCTGCAGGCTTTTCCTGGCACCCGCATTCTCCACCTCAGGGGGGTGACTGGCCCCCGCGCTGCCCCGCACCAGGGCTTTCCTCCCACGCTGCCCCCCTGGCTCCGGCTCCGCGTCAGGTCCCACCAGCGCCACACTGGAAAGTGCCAGGTGCTGGATGACGTGTGTGCTCTCAGCCGGCGGGACGGTCTTTGGCGGCAGCGCCTTGCGCCCAGCAGCGCCCTGTGAGGGCTGGGGACGGGGCGGGCGGGGGGTGGAGGTCTCGCCAGCCGAGGGGGGTGAGGGTGCTGGGGGCAGCCCAGCTTTGCACAGCTCCTGGGAGCGCCGCAGCTGCTGCTTCGACACCGTCCGCTTGATGCGGGTCAGCTCCTCTGCAAACTTGTGCTCGATGGCGTAGACGCGGCCGGCGAACTTGCCCCGCTCATCAAAGGAGGCGGCTTTCTGCCGGAAGGCCAGACGCCGGCAGGCCGCCGTGCCGCCTGGCTCCCCATGGCTGCCTTCCCTCATGTCCTCCTGCGAGCCACCCAACGTGCCGGCACGGCGTGAGCCGGAGCCGGGCTGGTCAAAGGAACGCGCCTTGCGCAGGGGCAGGCCGGGGTGCGTGGGGAAGGGGCTGTCCGCCTGCTCCAGGCTCCTCCGCCGCTCCTCGAAGTACTGCAGCCTCTCGAAGATCTTGGAGCCGGCACGCACCAGCTTGGGGGATGCCCGGACAGACACACGGCCAGAGGCGTCACTCATGGGTGTCTGGGGACGGGACTCCTGTGTGCTGCCCTGAGAGTACCCTGAGGACTTGGGCTTCTTGATCTTCTCCTCGTACTCCTCGGGGACGGTGTCCTGGTACTCAGCCGGCACCGAGGACTTTTTGCGGGGGGTCACGGGTGTGAAGGAGGGGACGCCAGGGCCACGGCTGGCAGGCTGGGATGCAGTGCCGGAGGGTGGCGGCAGGCACGGGCCGGCACGGGGAGATGGCGAGCGGAGGATGGGTGGTTTGGTAGTCAGTGGCAGGGCAGCGGGGGACCTCGGAGGCTCAGCACCAGGCTTTGGAGAAACAGGGCCGCTGTGAGGATCATCTCTCCGGTAACCCCCCTGGGGGATGCTACTGCAAGGGGAGAGACAGAGGACCACAGTTCAGAGCCCACCCTCACCCACCTGGCTGCATCCCTGCTCCCAGCCCACACCACAGCACCCAGTGGGGCACAGAAAGTGGCAACCCCAGGAGTGGGGAGCCTGGAGGGGTCCCAGTGAGTAAATCCAGCCACCCTGAGACCTCTGTGAGCCAGCTGGGCTGGATGAGATTCCTGGGCTGCTGTGACACAGCAGTGTCCGCTTGCCACAGGGTATCCACATGGGACAGTAGGGTGATGCTGGGATACCCAGCAGGTCTGCTTCCCCAAGGCCACCATGCAGACAGGACTGAGATGTCCTGCTGTCCTGGGGAACTGTGGCACAGGGCAGTTCTTCTGCAAGGCATAGGGGACCCCCAAAGGCTTCAAGACCCCCACCCCGCTGCCCCTGGGTGGAAACTTGGCGATCGCGGTGCAGAAATCATAAGGTGGAGATGAGGTTCTGGTGGAAGAAGCAGCCTTGAACAGAAAAAGGGGCGGGATGGAGGTCGAAGGAGCAGGCCTGCAGGGATGGGGACTGAAGGTGGCAGGGAGAGAGGGGGGCTCTGAGCACATTGGCAGGTCTTGGGGAGGCAGCATATCCCTGGCCCCTGCTGCCACTCCTGTGGGGTGGGACTGCAGATGACACAGCCTTGTCAGTGAGTGTCCCGGGCTGCCACACACCCCCAGGTCCCTGCACCCCGGATTGCGCAGAGACCCTGCAGTTGAGGGGGTCAGGGGGACACCCACAGCATAGCCTGCAGGTGAGAGGCTGTGGCTTATGCAGCAGCACAAGACTTACCCCCAGCACCAACCCAGTCACGGCAGGAAGGGACCACCCCACATCTCCCATCCTCACCCGAGGGCCTGTAACCCCCTGCCCCACCCCAGGTTGCTCCCTCCTCCTCACCAGGAACAGGCTGCCTACTGCTCAGAGCCCCCGTTCCTCATCCGGGCATGGCGAAGGCAAAGAAAGCCCAGGCGGAGGGGAGGAGATGGCTGCAGGGGTTGGAAGGAGATGGCCCCAGCGCGATGTCCCCTCCGCGCGCTTCCCCTGGCTACTTACACATGGAGCGAGAGCGCCCGTCCTCGGTACAGGCTGAAGGCGCTGCCGTACGGGTCGCTGGCCACCGAAAGGCTATCCTCTGACCCCCAGCTCGTGCCCACCAGATTAGCCCGTGATGCCCGCACCAGTGGCTCCACGCCCAGGTGCCGGACCTCGGCGCCGCGCGGGGCCGGCGCATTTGCTTGCCTTGGGGTTCCCTGCGGCTGCTGCTGCCAGGCAGCGGGGCGGAGGTAGGGTCCCCGTGGGGGGAGGCTGGCATCCGTCTCCTTCTCCACCACGGTCTGCTGGCTGCCCGACCAGCTGGAGCGTTCCTCCGCCTGCGACAGGGCCAGCACCGAGGTCGGCGTCGTGTTCATGGAGGCGTCCACAAGGGTGTCGGACCCACCTGGAAGGAGAAGGGTGAGCCGACACCGGGTGCCCATGGGGATGGGCCCAGTACCCTGCTTGGAGAGGGCAGAGCTGCCACAGGATGTCCCAGGCTGCCACAGTTCCTCTCCCCTTCGCATGGGTGGACCACAGCTCCACCCCCACAGAGACTCCAAAGCTGGGACAGAAGAGCCCTTCTGGGGGGCCCCCATATCAGGACTCGGTGCCAGTCAGGTGTCCCCCACTCACCCGTGGGGGTGCTGAAGGCTGTCTCATCCTGGAGCTCGCTGCGCTGCGTCACCTGGGGGTCGCTGGGCTCATCCTCGCCCGTCTCCGAGTCTGGGGGCAGGGGGAGGGGAAGAACATGGGGTGAGGGGACACAGGGACAGCAGGCCAGGCAGGTGCTGCCCCTTGCAGACCCACCAGCTCCCGGGGCAGGAGAGAAGTGCCTGGGCAGCTCCAGGAAGAGGCAGCACCAGGGTGGGGGGCACGGCTGTGACCTGCAGGGACAAGCTGCCAGCAGGGAAAGGCAGGACCAGGGGGTGGAAAGTCCATTAGGGTGAGGGGGGCAGGCAGGCAAAGGCTTCAGGATGGAATTAGATGATGGAGGAAGGGAGACGGTGCCAGCAGTGGGAGTGGGGATGGTGGAGACAGCGTAGGGACAGGGATGCAGGGCAGGGCCACAGTGGGAGCAGAGCAATGAGGCAGGGCAGCAGGCTGGGGCACAGGGCCCGCTCTGGGGACAGGGCTGGCATCGGGCAGGGCACTTCCTACCGTAGCTTTGTTTCCTGCAGGAGCGGAAAACTTCGCTTCCATAGGGGCAGCAAGAGAGAGAGAGACATCAACACCCGGTTATCCGCCCGGCCTGCGGAGACGCGGGGGGGCAGCGGGGAGGGACCTTGTCCCCAGCATCTCCCCGTGCTGCCATGGGGCAGGGACCTGCCAGGGCAGTGCATGGGTGGGCCATCCCGGCTGAGGAGTCCGGGGATGGGGCCAAGGCTGGGTGTTCACCCACCTCAGTATCCCACAAGGAGCATGCTTTGCCCTGCCAGGTGTCCATAGGGCACGGAAACAGGTCTGCCTCCCCCAGACTTCCCCACCACGTCTCCACTCTGCACCCACGTTTGCTGCACGCCACTCTGGCACCGCACGCAGACCCTCCTCACACACAGACCCTCCTTGCACACAGAGCATCCCATCTGTGCAGTCCACACATCCCCTCCCCATGCCATGGCCACATCCTGCACAGCAGGACAGCCACCTCCTGTCCCCAGAGCTGCTGAAGCTGCCCTGTGAGCTGGCCTCACCGCCACAACACCAGCGCATCCCCATGTTCTGCAGGGCAACACAACTTCAGGACAGACCCCCAGCCTGTGCCCCAGATGGGCACTTCTAGGGGTGCTGGGGTACACGGACATGTGTGTCCATGGACAAGAACCCTCCCTCTGCCACACACACATGTATCTCCTACCCAACCAAGTGCTGTATGATATGACCATGTCCCACAGCATGGCCCTAGGTTGATAAAGCAGGGGTACTCAGGGTACAGCATCAGGGACAGCCTCCCCACGACAGGATGCAGCCAGGCCAGACCAGTGCCACCCTAACGCCCTGTCCCAGGAAAGCCAAAACTGTACACCCAGGGAGGACCAGCTTTACCTCACCATCACTGCCTGAGACCTCACAAAATGCCACAACAGACCCCCTGTGACAAGGGATATGTCCCCTTGTCCCATCACTGCTCCCCCCACTCCAAGCTGCCCCTTTGCAGCCCAGCACATCGCTGGCTGCCCCATACATTGCCACCGCGTCAGGCTGCCCAGCCCAGCCACAACAGCCCCGAAGGAACTGGAGCTGCGAGGCCAGGAGATGGCTGGCCTTGTGGGGGACACTGGGAGCCCCCGTCTGACTGGGACCCTATTTTGGGATCGGCGTGCTGCAGCCCAACCCTGCCCAGCCTCTGCTTGCTGCCCGCCTGCAGCACGGAGGTGGGGCCGGACCCCATCCGGGCACACTGGGTGCGGTGGGGGGAGCCGGGTCCTGGTAACTCAACGCACCATGCGTGAAGCGCCCGAAGCGCCGCGAGTGGCCCGTTTTCTGCAAAGGAAAAGAGAAGAGAGCGTTACCCAGGGCGCACGCACACCTCACCGCGGCACCACTCACGCCCACGGCCGCTCGCACGCACGCTGGCACAGCACGCGGGGTGCCACTCACACCCTCCCCTTGGCAGGGCACACCGCTCGCACGCTCGCGCACCCCCGCAGCTGCACGCCCACGGGGTACCCACACACACACACACCCCCCCAAGCACGCACCCCCAGGCACGCCCCCGCGCTCGCAGCTATGGATGGGTGTAGGTGGACACGTGTAGCACATGCCCAGCTGCACACACACACACACACAGAGACACACCAGCATGTGCAGGCACACACACGCACACACACATGCCCCTTGCTGGTGGCACTGTGTGCCCCAGCCCGGTCCCGCTGCCTGCTGCCAGCAGTGCCCACAGCGAGGTCTTTGCCTGGGCGGGTGCCCAACTGCTCCACAGCCCCTTTGAAGCCACCGCCCGTGCCAGCGTGGGGACAGGGCCAGCAAAGTGTCTTCCAGGCGCTGGCCCAGACATCGTCGTGGGCACTGGCCCAGCACGGGGGACAGCATCCTCCATCCCCACCAGAGGCCGTGCCAGCTGCGAGAGAGGCTGCCTGGCACAAGTGGCATGGGACCAGCCTGTTCTGTGTGAGGCTGGAGGCGTGGGAGCCGTGCTCCCCTGCGCTGTCTGGACATGCAGGCAGGACCCGAGCGTGGGGCGGAGGCGCCAGGAGCTCCCTGCCAGCTCCGCTGCCCTCTGCACCACAGCCCAGGACCAGGCACCCA
This sequence comes from Gallinula chloropus, assembly GCF_964237585.1. NCBI lineage: Eukaryota > Metazoa > Chordata > Aves > Gruiformes > Rallidae > Gallinula > Gallinula chloropus. The sequence goes on along the minus strand of NC_140090.1, from coordinate 17,470,245 downwards.
CTTGGCGAGGGAGGGACCAGCTCAGGGCGACCCAGCTGCCAGGCCCAGCGTGCATCAACACTGTCTCACAGGGAAGAGGAGGGATGGAGTGATCTCCAAAGAAGGCAGGAGTGGGGATGCGGTGTACAGACAGGCAGGGCTGGGCTGCCAGGAATGAGCATCCTTCCCAGCCAGTCTGGGTGACGGGGTCTCCCCAGGACACTGACGCCTGGTGAGCTGTCTCCAGCATGGAGCCCAGGGCTGGACATTCAGCTTTCTTCAAGCCCTTTGCTCTGCCAGCCCCTCCTGCCCCCCCCACAGTTCCCAAGCAGAGTCATGGACAGACAGCCCCCAGGGACAGACAGCCCCTGGGGACAGCTAGCCAAACATGGCCAGCAGTTAGCTGCCCTTGGGAGGGCAGCAGGCTAATTTTGCATGCCCCAAAGCTGCTGCCAGTGCAGTAGCAGCCTCTGCTTGTGGGCAGCACCTGGGGGCTCCCACCAGCCCCCTGCCTGCATGCAGTGCTGGCCAGAGGGCAGTGGCTGCACGAGACACATTTGTATTCAGGCTGAGCCAAGCTTCACCTCCCCTTCTCGGCTGACTGTGCTGGTTCTGGCTGGCAGCCCGTCTTCCAGGCCAGAGAAAGATAGATGAGTGATTAACTGCACCATCGGCGGATAATTCCCCCATTAAAAAATGAAAATGCAATTGAGTGCCATTATCGGGTGCTCTTGTGGCTTCCCCGGGGACTGGCGCCATCAGCTCCCCATCCCTGGAGGGCTGGGGCTGGGCTCCAGTGCCCAGAGCTGTGGGGTCGATGAGCCCCCTCCCCTGTGCCACTCAACACGTCCCTGTGGGATTGGGGGACCCTGAAGCCCGGATCCTCTTCGGGCACAGCACCCCCCTGCAGCTGGGCAGGGAGCGAGTGCTGGGTGATGCAGGGTCACCCCCCAGCAAGGAGCTGGAAAGGGGCAAGAGCAGCTCAGACCTTGCTGCGGGGCTGGGGCCTGGGTGAAGGGACCAGCCAGAAATTGGGGGTGTGCTCCCTGCCTGGGATTTCATTTGAACCCTGGGAAAAGGGATGGGGGAGCCCCAGGAGCCTGCTCTGTACCCACCCATCCCAGGGGTGAGGGAAGGACTGGCTGGGATCGGCACCTGGCTTCAGCCTTGCCCCATGGGGCAGCCAGGTGAGACCTGGCACTGCCTCCTTCCCTCATAGACCCCCTTGCCCAGGTTGGGGTCCTGCCCTGACCCTGGCACGGGGCACCCCTAGCCGTGGCCATGGGATGAGGGGGGAATCAGGAGGGAGAAGAGGCTGCTGGAGCCATGGAGCACTGCCCATGCTGCCTGCCACCACCTGGCATGTGGAGCCCAGCACGACATGGCACCAGTGCCACTGGTGCAAGACAGGCAGACAGGGAGCAGGGATGGGGCGAGGTGGGGAGGCAGCGGGTGGCTTGCCTGGCGTGGGGACAGCCACTGTGGGTGTCCCAATATGGCCAGCAGAGCAGCACCCTGCCCCACCAAATGGGCAAGCCCCTGGTCTTGCAGCCCCCAAGTGCAGATGGGGCAGCCAGGCAGTGCTACACACCCTGCCCCGCAGGGACCCTTTCCCCGGGTTCCCACCATCCCTGGGGACACCCCGCAGCCCCTTCCAGGGGTGGCACCGGGCAGGGTGGCGGTGGGGAGGCCACACGCCTGCGCTGGGTGGAGCAGTGGGGTGGGCTTGTGCACCCTGGGGGAGCCGTGGGCGAGGGGCTTCCTGGAAGGATGCCCCCCATCCTCTACCCCCCGCCGAGGCCAAGTGACGTCCTTGTTCCTCGCTCGGCGGCGGGGCGTGCGGCGGGGCCCGCGGAGGAGCCTTGCCGTGCCAGGCATGCTCCTGACGCGGAGGGGATGACGCATGCAAAGCCTCATCTCCAGCTCCGTGACCACCGGCAGCCGGGCTGGGGGGAGCCATGGAGGAGCCTCCATTTGCCGCCCCGGTTCCGGAGGGCGGAGGGGAGAGACGGTGGCATGGGGAGGTGGGGGGAAGCCCTCAGCGGGGGTCCCCGGCCCCGCCACCGGCACAGACGGTGCTGAGCACCTGCCCTCTGCCCCTCCTGCCCGGGCTGGCGAGGACAGCTGGCAGCTCTGCGAGCGGGGCTGGGGCCGGAGATGGGCGAAGCCTCGGGGTGGCAGCGGCAGGGCCGGAGGGACGCCGCCATCCCCATCCCTACACGCTCCCGCTCCCCGGTGCTGCCCCCTCCTCCCGGCACCCGGCGGCGCGGCGGTCCGAAGCCCTTACCTGGAAACGCTTCTTCACCCAGATCTTCTTCATGCTTCTGCAGAGCCCCGCTGGCCCGCTCGCACCGGCTCAGGCCCGGCAGGACGCCAGCCCGCTCCCGGCGGGGTCCCCTCTGTCAGCACGCCGGGGGGGCAGGCGATGCTCCGAGCATCCTCCAACGCCGGCAGCCGGGGACGGCGGAGGGAGAGAGAGAAAGGGGCTCGCCAGGTTGGGCTCTCGGGAGGGCTGGAGCTGTGAGCATGAAGCATCACTGGAGTGCTCCTCCCTTCATCCTTCCCCCGCCTGCCTCCGCCTCCGCCTCCCCGCCAGCCCTGGCACACAGTGACAGCGGCGGGGGACAGGCAGGGCACAGGTGGCGGGGATAAGGGGGGCTGGGGGGGTGCGGTGAGGGCAGCCGCGGGGCGGGAGGGGCGCGGTTGGGGCGGTTACACGTCTCTCTGTGTGTGTGTCCCCGCTGGCTTTGGCTTCACAGCACCCGGGGGTCCGAGCCCCCTGCCCAGCAATGCAGCTGTACCACTGTCCCCTGCCATCTGTCTGCCCTGCCCCAGCATCCAGTGCAGGGGATGCTCAGCACCGTGGGGCACAGCCCACCACTGCAGCTCCTCCGTGCACCCCGACAGGGACAAGAACAACACATCACACCAGTGCTACACACCACTGCCCTCCTCACATTGCCCCCAAAGAGCCCCCAAACAGGGCAGCTCCGCTGCCACAGCTGCCACAACTGCCACAACTCTGCACACAGCAGCACAGCCACAGCACTGCCCAGACAAGACCCAGCACTCTGCCGGCCTCCGCTCAGTCCTCCGCATCCTCCAGCCATCAGGGATGCAGAAGGGTCCCCTTACTGAGCCATGGCTGTGGGTCCCAGCACTGCCAGAGCTCATATGGGCACAGTCCTTCACAGGAGCCCACCCTGCCCGGGCCAGCACTGCCCACACCACAGCACGAGCCACCCCCCTTGCAAACCACAGGGCCTCCAGCCCCAGGCACCCAGCGCCCTCAAGGCAGACCTTGCACCCTGCCACCTGGGTGCCTCAGGACCCGGGAGGGATGGCAGGGCTGGACCGCTCAGCCCTGGGATAGTGTCATTGCTCTGTGGCTGGTGGGGACACAAGCTTGACCCAGGGAGGCAGGTGGTTGTCCCTGCCCGTGTTGCATGACACACAAGGCCTCCCTTCATGCTTGGGTGGGGACCTGCAGCACAACTGAGTGCCCAGGGCTAAGCTGTGTGGGGGGTCTGGGGATGTGGGCAGGAGCTGTGGGTGGTGGTCTTAGTCAGGGCCATTAAGACCTACTAGTGCTCCCAAGATGCTGGCACAACCCCAGTGTGCCTTCCCCAGCCAAGGGGGAAGTTCCCTGTTCTCTAGGTGATGCTGCAAATAAGCTGGGGGGGGGGCATCCCAAACCCCACAGCCTCCATAGGGCCTTTCCTGCTTGCAGTCCCCCCCAACAGCGCTGCATCACTAGATCACCAAGTCACTGAGCCCCACAGCACCCACCAGCCCCCTTTCCAAGTTCCAGCAGAGACTGTCAAGGTCCCAGCCCCACCAGCTGTCTGTGCTGCCCCTCTCACTGAGGAGCATCCATGGGTACACTGCTGGAGGCCTCCCCACCTAGCACTCATCCCTGTGCCGCTCACCTGTTCCCTGGGGAGCTGGCTGCCCCACGCAGGGCTGCACAGAGGCATCACGCTCCCCATGACGCTTGGCAGCTCCAGCAGCTTTTCTCTGCTTCCCCTCCCAGCCCGTGACTCCCAACGTGAGGCTTTTCATGGCTCCATAATAACTTGCAAATTACCCAGCACAAAAGGAGCTGTTTATACAACATTTCTGACAGTCCCACAATTCCAACGATGCTGTGGGGTTTCCGTGGAGACCCTGCACGTCAGGCAAGTCCCATGAATGCCAGAGTTGGCACTAAGGGAACCTCGTGTTGATGCCAGGGCTCTGTGGCCCTCCCCACCCCACCTCCCCCCTCTCCAGCTCTGAGTGCAGACAGAGGTGGGTAACCCTGAGTGAGGGCTGGGTAAAGGGCTGAGTTGTGGGGCTCAGGTCAGGCAGGGTCCCTGCACCCAGGGATTCCCTGCCAGGCTCTCGCACCCGGGCTGTGCATCCCTAGGGTCCTGCCACAGAACTGCACAGCCTGTGACACTTTTTCCACACTCAAGCAGGATAAAATCCTGGTCAGAGTTGCCAGCAAGGAGCACCAAGTCTTGAGCTTGGCTCATGGTGGTGTCAGGGCAAGGGTGCTGCCACCGCAGCACCTGCTGGGGGGGAACCACATGTCCCCAGACAAAACACAGTCATTTGGGTATCCTCTGACTGCCATGTCTGCTGCCCCACTGGCCACAAGTCCCAGCTGGACAGGCACACAGCCCTTCCCTGTGACTGACTCTGCTGCTTGGCCATCCTTTGGCAGAAGCCCCAGGTGCAGCTCCAGGCTGCCCCAGAGATGCTGCACTCCTGGGAACAGCTGGGTCACCTCTGAGGGGCTGCGCCTGCTGTGGGGCCCGAAAGTCCTTGCCAGAGGCAGGAGTACCTACAAAAAAAAGGACAAAGCTGGAGACCCTGCAGAAGGTGTCTGGTGATGGCAGCCTGCACCCAGGCTGGCCCCTCTTTCCTACCCTAGCCCAGGGGCAGCCCTGGCACTGCCCTGGCTCTCTGCAGGACAGGGGGCAGTGTGGCTGTGGCACGGACAAGGGGAAGATCCGAAGCAGGTGGCCCCATTGCCACCCAGCTCCAGTTTCGCCTGCTAGACACACACACTGGCCCTGAGCAAAGCAGATAGCAAACACTTGCTCAAAACACATCATGAATTACACTGCTCAGAGCACTGCAGCTCCCCACACTGACCCCGTGGCTCTGCACAGACCCAGCGCCCGCTCCTCGGCACCAGCCAGGCTCCAGCCACCCCGGCCTGGCCATCAGCACCCTGCTCTGGGTGCTTGAGTAATTGATGGCAGTGGGTGAACGCAGCTGCCTTGGGTAGGAGGTCTGGACATGAACCTTTCATGTGTCTGTGCCTTCCAGAGCTGCTGGGGACAGTCTGCAGGAGGTGGGGATATGCTGGGAGCCTGGATAGGTGGGGACCGTACCCAGTCCTGTCCCCAGGGGGGAATAAACACAGCAGGAGAGCCCTCATCATGGGGCAAGGCAGCACCACCACAGCTTCTTAGCCCCTTGCCCAAAAGCTAGGGACACCCCAGGCGCCCTGCCTGGCATCACCTCCCCTTGCTGCCCCTAGAAGGATGCCTGAGCGCACGGTGCCCGCTGCAGGCTGAAGGCGCAGTGACACAGGACAGCAGTGTGACCTTGGCTTGGGGTGCCCGGGCACAGGGTAGGATGGCAGGAGGAACTTTGTCCCTGCCCTGACAGACCCCCTTCCTGGCATCCTCCCTGCCTGGGGCTGAGGGGCTGCACGCAGAGGGCAGGGGGAAGCAGGCAAGAGTACCAGCAGCAGGGTGGAAGCAGGTACCCCCCTTCCTAGCGCCACTGAGGAAGAGGCCGTCCCCTCACCCCGCAGCCCTGAGCAGCAGGACTAAATTTACCCGCCGCAGGCTCGGGTCTCAGCCTCTCGCCTGTAACACAAGCCCTGCAGCCCGCCAGAATCCAAGGGGACGGCACATTCCTCAGCAAAAATAACCCCCCCGTCAGCAGGCGAGAGGGCAGGGGTGGAGGTGACTGACTGGACAGCTGCAGCCGCTGCCCCGCTCGCCAGGAAGCAGCCCCTGCGCTCTGCGGCAGCCCCAGGCGTGTGGCCACCAGGCCGGGTCCCTGCCCAGGTGGCTGGGGGCAGAGCTGGGAGCCCAGGGCTCCGGCAGTTTCCTGTGGGCTGGTCCTGGTGCCACCCCTGGGGCCGGGGAACGGGCACAGCCCATTTGGGGACTGACAGCTGCATGGCCAGTCCACCCCCTGGAGCTGCTGGCTGTGGGCATCACAAGGGCTGGGTCCAGCCCCATCCCGCTGTGATGCCAGTCCCTGTGCCAGCTGAGAGCAGCACCTGGAGTGGAGGCCCCTGTGCTGGCACAGACAGGCGTGGTGCCCACCCCACAGTGGGGCATGGCAGCCTGGGTGGAGGCTGCCTGCATCCCGGGCTTCTCCTAGATGCTGCTGTGCCCTGAGGCTGGGGGGGACACCTGGGGACAGCCCTAGAGAGTGCCATGGGAGGGAGGGGATGGCAGAGGAAGGGTTTAGGTCCCTGGGCAGGACTGGCAGGGGTTCTGAAGGGGAAGGGGTAGATGGCATTAAACATGGGCACAGTGCTGCAAAGTAAGGGACTAAAATTAGGCATCGAGATAAATGGTCAGAAGTGCTGAACCACCAGGGACGCTGTCAGTGCAGCCATCCCCACCACGGTGCCATCACCACACACCACCAGCTGCTGAAGTGTGCCCATGCCACCCCACCGTAACTCTGGGCTGGACAGGAAGGGGCTGTGCAGGGCTGCTGCGTGCAGGCAGCTCCTGCCCTCAAATCCAGGCGGGTGCAGTCTGTTCCCTGGGCAGAGGAAAGGATCTGGTTTGATTGCTGAGCCCAGGTGGGAGCAAGTGGAGCAAGTCCCTTGTACTGAGAGCCCAAGACTGACACTTCCAACCTTGAAACAGCCCTGGTGGGAAGGATTGGGCAGTGCTGGCACGGCGAGGGAGGGATGGGCTCTGAAAGGAGATTAGCTCGGGTTCTTAGGAGGTGATTTAATCCAGTTTCCAGGGAAAAAATTCAGGAAATGCAACTGAGAGGTGAGACAGGCTTTAGTGAGCCTGGGAGTGATGGAGTCACGGTGGGGACCAGGACTGGCTGCAGGGATCTGAAGAGTCCCTGAATGGACCTGAGAAGCTCCTGGACCAGGCTGGTGCTTGGTATGAGAAGGGCCAACACACCCCACCAGCACCCACAGAGCCAGGGCACAAGGGAGAACCTGCAGCAGGAGAGGGGCAGGGATGGTGGGACAGGGCAGGGATGGTGGGACAGGGCAGGGACGGTGGTCTCCCAGCAGCCCCTGCACCTGGCCATCCAGCCAGCCCCACGTGCACACTCCCTGCTCCCCACATCATGCTCTGACGCACTCGGGGGACCTGGGAGAAGAGCAGGAGAAAATCATTAGTGGGGTGGAGCGACAGATTCAGGGCAAGGGATTAGAGGAGCTAAATCGGGCTTGTGTGAGCAAGGGGGAATGCTGAGCTGGTGCAGAAGGAGCTGCCGGAGCCGAGTGCGGAGCTGGGCAGCACAGAGCCTCCCCCACACACCTCCAGCAGTGACCTGAACCACCTTGGGAAGAGCCGATGCTGGCCCCACAGGGAGCTGCAGCCTGGCCTGCACACTGGGGTGGGAAGGTGGAGGACCAGGCTCTGCCATTCACCCGAGACCACAACCTAGCAGAAGCGAACAGAGCAAGGGCACCCCATTACCTCCACACATGGGGGGCCAGGATCCTGAGCCCAGAGAAAGACGTCATCCTGCCCAGGGACCCTGCACACATCCCCCTCACCCTGTAACTCGCTGATGACCCAGCTCACAGAGCCCTCTGGGTGACAAGGACAGGGTGTCCCTGCACAGAGATGGTGCAGCCACAGTGGAATGCCTGTGGCCCCTGGGGAGCTGGGTCTTGATGGAGAATGTGGAGAGCCTCTGAGCAGCTGGGGCCTCCGTGCCGGAAGCTGTCAAGCCATGGCACACATCATGGCAGGATATCAGGGCATCCATCCTGTCTCACTGCTCAGCAGCCAGTACGGAGTACATTGCCACAGGGGAACAACACACTGAGGGCCAGGCAACAGGGCTGCACCCACCACCACCTCCCATCGCCTCCACACCTCCCATCACCTCCACACTAGCGCTTGTCAGGACACAGTGTGCTCCCTGGGCACTGCTACCACACGCCACAGAGACCGCTTTGCCCCACAGAAGGGGCACAGTCACACTGGGGGCTGCCACACTCATGGCCCAGTCTGGTGCCCTGGAGCCTGTGTGACTCCAGAGGCGTCTGTGCCACAGAGACAGCTGTTTGCTCCATGGCAGTGCACCCACGGCCAAGCGCCTGCCCTCCAGAACCAGCACCCGGGGCAGGGTGACATTCGCCCCGTGCATAAGGCAGTCCTGGCTGCTCCAGAAAGGCAGCAGCGAGGGCCAGTGGCTGGGAACGGGAGCAGGGAGGAGTGTGTCAGCACAACGGGAACGGGCATCTGGGGAAATCAAGCGGTGCCGCGCTGCCGGGCAGAGGCAGGGGGGCACAGGCCAGGGGTGCCATGGAGACATAAGGCTGCACACCAGAGTGTGAGAACAGGGCCAGCCCCTCTCCTGTGTCCTCCCCAGGACAGACTGCTCCCACCCTGTGGGGCGGTGCATGTGATCCACTCTCCCACAACGCAGCACCCCGCATCCGACTGCACAGCACGACGGTCCCCAAAGCTGCAATGCACAGCGACCCCACGCAGACCCGCTGCAGGGCAGGACCTCTCCTGCACACTCCCGTGCTCCCCCTGTGCCTCCACCAGTTCCATGAGCAGCACATACACCTTCCTCCATCCTCTCAACACCGGTCCTCCAGCCCACACAGAGCAACTGCTCCTCTTCCTCCATTGCTCTCTTTCAGCGCTGTGAATACTCCTCTCTCCAAAGCCACCCAGCTCCCCCCTCAAGGTGCAGCATTTCCAGCACGCCTCTCGTGCTGAGAAGCCCCAGGTCCGGCTCTTTTCCCAGAGCCGTAGGGCTCAGCACCACCTCCCTCGCTGTCCCCATGCAGGCAGCACAGCTCCCACCCCAGACCAGCACCACTGGCCAGCACCACACACTGCCAGATGCCCAAAGAAGTGACATCTATCCAGGGGCAGAGGGGGCTGAGCACTAAACCTGCCTGGCCCCTGTGCAGGATGAGGCCCGCACCAGCCCCCACACAGCCCTGGTGTACCAGAGGAGCACACCCAGCTGTGACTCCCAGGGGGGCCTCCATAGTGCTCCAGGCCGGCTCCACCCCCGCTAATTAACCATTAGACACCGCCCACTTAATTATATAGACCCCACCCAGTCACCAGTCCCGCCTCCTGTAGTGCCAGGCTCCTCCCCCAGCCCCACCCCCGGAGGATCCCAGTTCTGCCAGTGCAGCTCCAGCACTGGTACAGCTGCGATGGCGACACCGAGGGAAGCTCTGCCCCTGGGCAGCCGGTGCATGGGGTGACTTGTGCCTGGACAGGGCAGGTGCCAGCGACCGTGTCAGCGCCTGCAGACGGTGGCACTACCGGTGCCGTGCACCCGAGTTGCATCTTGTCTCCCTCTCTCTCTCTCCTCCTGCCCCAAGCAGGCTTAGCATCACATGCTCCCAACACCTCTGTGCCTGGCCCTGGCACCCTGCCTGGCTTGGCGGTGGAAACTGCAGCCACATGCTTGCTCCAGGCCAGAGAGCTGCCCCGGTGCTGCCGGCACCAGGCAGCCCAGCCTGCGGCAGAGTGGGCACAGTGAACCCCAACCCTGGCTGACGCCAGGCATGCCCTGCAGCGGGACCCTGCAAAGCCCCACTGCCACCCTCGCCAAATGTGCGCGCGGCCGCGCCGGCAGGGTGACGCCAGCAGCCACGCCGCCCTTACCTTCCATGTCGATGATGGCCAGCACGGCGCTGGTCATGGCCTCTCCCCGCTCGTTCTCAGCAATGCAGGTGTACACCCCGGCATCCTCCTTCTTGCTGTCCCGGATCCAGAGGGTGCCATACTCCTCCTCGCGTGGGGCCAGCAGCTCCTCGTTTCTGTACCAGCGGAGGCTGGGCCGGGGGTTGCCCACCGCCACCACCCGCAGCCGGATGTCGCAGCCGGTGCCGATCGCCGCATTCTTCAGCTTCCGCGCAAAAACTGGTGCCGCCGGGCGAGCTGGGCCCTCCTCGGGCGCCCCCGGCTCTGCTGTGACCTTGGCACGCTTCGGGGGAATGCCGGGGCTCGGTGGGGCTGCCCGGGGCTCCCCGCCGGCCCTAGTCGTGCCGCCACGTCCCTGCGCTCGGTGCATGGTCTGCAGCTCCCCCACCCACGCCTGCGACCCCCGCCGCCCTGAGCCGGCAGCACCCTGCCCGTCTTCTCCCCCTTCCTGCAGCCTGGGGGTGCTGGGTGCCTGCCAAAGGTGCAGGGGCAGAGCCGGCCCCCCACTCCAGGTGCCGTCCGGTCCAGTGCCTCCCCCCTGCCGGCTGCAGCCCCGAAGGTCGCGGGGCCGTGGGCAAGCAAGGGGCTATTTTTAGGTAAGGGCTCGGATTGCTGCTCGCTGAGCCACCACTCACCGAGCGCCCGGTGCGGTGCAGCACCCACACCCCATGCTCCACTGCGACCCCGAGCCCACCCTGCGCCTTGGCACCTGTTCCTCCGCCGGCTTGGGTGCGAGTCCCACGGGTGCCGGCTGCTCGCTGAGCCGTCCAGGCGCTGGAGCCGTGGCGTCCCCCCCCTCACCCGTCCCGTCCCGTCCCGCGCGGCCCCCGGTGAGCTGCGCTCCCTCTGCCCCCTCTCCTGAAGTGGCAGCTGCCTCTGATATGTCACATTCCTTGGCCAGGCTCCCCCTCTCAGCACCCGCTGCCCCGGCCCTCCGGCCCAGCTCCACTTGCAAAGATAGAAAGGGGCCAGCGCCTTTCCATATTAGCAGCGAGGCTCTGGGAGGACCCAGCCTTCCTCTCCCCCTTCCCCTTCTCTGGTGGTGTCACCGGATCAGGACAGAGAGACCCTGGTGGCATGTGGAGGGAAAGGACACCCTCAGGCTTCCTGCAACGCGAGACCCCAGGCAGAAGTCAGCTCCGCGAGGCCCCTTCGCCCCATCCCCTGCAGGCAGTGGAGGGGGGGGGGTCCCTGCATCCCTTCGCACTCCAAATCCACCCCGCAGAGAGACTGCAAACACAACAACCCCCCATTTCTCTCACCGAGCCCTTACCTCACTGCTCTGGGCTGTGTGGGTCCCAGCCAGCCCCTCATTCAAGCCCTGCTTAAAGAAGGAGCACCCCACTGGTCAGGTTTGGGGGGGCCCTGAGAGCACTCCCATGCTGTCATGTCCCACATGCTGTGCTCCGGGCAGCGAGCGACCACGCTTGTGCCGCGTGCTGCCTTGCCACCCCCGGGCAAGTCGGGGCTTCCCCGGCTCCTGGCGTGATGGCACATGTCTCATCTCGGCACCTGGCCCCAGCCGCCCTCGCGGGGGGCTATAAATCTGGGTGAGCAGGACGCGAGCGGCACGGCACGCTGCTTCCCAGCTGCAGGCCAGCCCCACGGGCTTTGGCACAGCCCGATGCCACCAGCCCAAGAGCACCAGCATCAGTGGAGCATCACCAGCAAGGAGAAGATCCCTGGATGTGTTCATCATGCCCCCCCTCCCCCCCCCCATCTTGGGTGGCTGTGGCAATCTAGACAGGGATGCTCTGCTGGACCCATGGCCCAAGGTCTCTGGGTGCTGGAGTAGCCTGTGAGAGGTTTGGGGGCTGTCCCCTGCCTACTGCCCTGTGGGCAAACGGCTGCCCTGTCCCTTGTCTGTCCCTGCCAGTTGCCGACGGGGTCCCAAACTGGGGCTGGCAAGGAGGGAGGTGTCTTCCCTCCCCAGACAGGCTTGGGGACCGTCCTCGATGTCACAGGGCCACCTGCTGGAGATAGCCCTTGAGGTTTGACACCCCCCCGACCCTGGCCCTGGCCACCCCCACAGCCAAAACCTGGGGTTTGCCAGGCTGGCCTCTCCATCAGGGACCTGCTGGCCCCATTCTCACTGCTGGCAGCAGCATCCACCTCACCTCATCTGTAAAACACCTCCCCACATGCTGCCAAGCCCACTGTCCTCCCAGGACTCTGCTGCCTGGCAGGGGGGTGCAGACTCTCAATGCCTCCTGGGACAGAGCAGCCCTGACCATCTCCTTTCCCTGTGGGATACTTGGCCCTGCTGCCTCCCACATGGGTGAAGAAGCCAAAGCCAAGACACCCCCCCCCGCCATGGTCAGGGGGCACATGTGTTGCAGGGGAGAGGGCATAGGGGGCAGGTTGGGGCTGGAGTTTGAGCCTGGGGTGGGGATAGGCATGGGGTGGTGAGGCTGATGCCCACGGGATGCTGAGTGGGATAGATTTGGGATGAAGTGGGGATCTGCTTGCAGGTCCGTGGCAGTGGTGGGGGGCTTGGAGAGATCCTGGGCAGGGGTGGGGCTGGGTAGGGCTGGCCTGGATGAGGGCAGAAAGGGAGCAGCTGTGGGGCTGGATGCACTAGGCCATGGTGTGAGGCCCTAGCTGTATGGAGGAAACGGGGCTTGGTCACCCAGAGCCCCTCCAAACCTGCTCAAGGCTTGGCTGCCACTGTCCTTGGACCCAGTTGGGGTCCCCCACCCAGTGCAACTGTGAATCCCATCACCACAGACACCAAAATGCTCTGGGACACCTTCAGTGTGAGGGACACAGGTGTTCTGAAGAGACCAGCAGACTAGGGAAGAGACCGCTCCGGGGGATGCTGGCCACCCCACCCAGCCCAGCCCATGTGATGTCCCACTGGGTGCTGCGTCCCCACCAGCACGTCCCACCCCAGCCCCAGAGATGCGCTGGGAGGAAGGGATGATGCTCCACTGTTTATTTCAGCCGCCTGAAGAGACACATAGACACGGTGGGGTGGGGGTGCAGTGGGGTGAGGGGTGGGGGCACCTCCCCTGGCCCCCAGGCCTCTCTCCGGCTCCTCTCCTTCTCTCCCCCCTCTCTCCCACTCACTCACTCCTCCTCTCTCCTGTGTCCACCTACGGGTATCCTCTCAGCTCACAAGCCTGGCCCCGTGCAGCCTCCTGCTGCTGGGGGTCCCCACGATGGGGGGGCGGGCACTGCCCTCCTCTGCCCCACGGGGCTGCCTTTTGGGCCGGGGGGAGAGCAGGGTCCCCAAGCCCCCCCGGGCCGGGGTAGGGGAAAATGCAGGTGGGGAGCATCCTGACTCCAAGCCGGGTGGAGAACGGGGGGGTTCAACTCAGACCCCACTTTTCCCCATCCCTGGCATCACCACCATGCACCCGGAGAAGCACCAGCTCCGGGGAGGCCAGCGGTGCCGGTGGGGGGGCCAAGTCTCCGGTCCTGCGGGACCAACCCCGAGCCCGTGCCCTGCGCGGGGAGGGGGCTGCAGGGGGGATCCAGAACCTGCTGCTGGGACCGTCCGTCTCTCCGGGGAGCTGTCTCAGGCCACCACCTGCTCCCCCCGGCCCCTCGTGCCTGTCTCCTCCCTCCCTTCTGCTGCCCCCCCCTCCCCCGGCCCGGGCCCTATCCTGACGCTGGCGTTGCTGCTGCGAAGCTGCGAAAGCAGAGCGAGCCTTTCGAAACCGAAGGAGAGAGCCCGGGGGGTGTGGGGGGCCCAGAGGCAGCTGCCCGGGGGAGACCCCTCGGGCAGTGCCGGGGGAACGCCGGGGGGGCGAAGTGGGGGGCAGGAGGGGGGCTTGGCGGCGGGACGGAGTCAGGGATGGAAGGTGCCGCTGAGCTGCCGGGGCAGGCTCCTTCCTCTACAGCACTTCGTGCTGCTGCTGGGTCGCCTCGCTCACCACCTGCCAGGAGAGAGGCAGCGTGAGACGCTGTGCCGTGCCACCACCGGGCTGCGAGCGTGGGGACAGGCGCCGTGCTCGGGGCCCCCCCAGCTCACCCCACCAGCCCCCAGTGCTGCCCAGCACTCACCTCCCCATCGCGGGTTTCGATGGTTTTGATCATCACGGTCTTTTTGGTGTGCACCTCGGAGCCACGCTGCTCTGGGCTGGTCTCTGCAGGTGGGAGGACACAGGGCAATGGGAGCGGGGGAACATGTAGCATGGGGGGGCTGGAGCTCCAGCTTAACCCCCCTCAGCTCATGGCAACACCCAACTGAATGCCCCCACATCAGGAGCTCTGTGGCACCTGTGGGTCCCCAGCCTGGCTGCAGCCCCCCAGGAGGGAGATGTGCCCCCAGGGACTTGTCCTAAGTCCCCTTCATCACGGGGCGATGCTCACCTCGGAAATTGAGTGCGGAGGCAAAGGTCTGGTGCATGGGGATGCTGATCCTGTGGGGACACAGAGGGGAGAGCTCAGTGCCAGCCAGCCCCAGCCCTCAAGTGGCTGCTCACAGGGTGGGAGCCCCAGAAAACAGCTGACCCTGCTGGTCCCCCGCCTTATCCTGCCCCCTCCCCACCACTCACCGGTTCTCCTCGCCCTCCAGCAGCTTGCGGTATGTGGCAATCTCCACGTCCAGGGCCATCTTGACATTGAGCAGGTCCTGGTACTCGCGCAGGTGCCGGGCCATCTCATCCTTCAGGTGCCGAATCTCCTCCTCCAGCCGGGCGATGGTGTCCTGGTACCCGCCGGCCTCCCCTGCGAAGCGCTCCTCCATCTCCCGCATCTGGCGCATCAGCGAGTCGTTCTGCGGGGACAGAGGAGCTCAACAAAGTGGGGACACCAAAGGGACCAAGGTGACCTGGAGTGGGAGCTGGGGGGCTTCCTAGGGGAGAAACAGAGACCTGGGGAAAGCCATGGTCAGGCCTGGGCTGGATCCAGTTGATGTGGATCTGTGAGGGGTGCCCATCACCCTCCATCTACCCTGAGCTGGGCAGGTGCTGGGAAACCCCAGCCTAGGCCCCCAGCAAAGCCGCCCTACCCAGGCAGGAGGGCACGGTGAGGGGCAAGAGCAGCAGACAGCTGCCCAGGGGGTGGCACTGCCACACAGGTGGCTGCTGGATGGCTCATGTGACCCTGACGGTGCCAAATTGGGACTGTTGTGGCCTGATTGTTTGCAACCAGACACCCCGAGCCTTGCGCCCGCCTGCCTGGAGCCTCCCAGGCTGGGGCACGTCCCTCAATCTGCACCTTGACCCCAGCGCCCCGATAAAACACTTCGCAGAGGCCTGGACTGCCACTGGGAGAGGCACAACCTGAATTACAGGTGTGAGTCCTCCCATGGCATCAGCTCTAAGAGCTGGGAAGAGTCCCCCACCCCAGAGATGTCCCAGAGGTCCCCGAGCAGTCCTGGAGCAGCAGATCGCTGCAGGGAAGCTGGGGACCTCCCTGATGCTGCCCGCAGCTCACCGTGCCCTTGAGGGCATCGATCTCGCAGGTGTAGGACTGGATCTGGTGCCGGTACTCCAGCATCTCCTGTTTTGCCTGTCGCAGGGCGTCGTTGTTCTTGTTGGCTGCCTGTGTCAGGTCAGACACCTAGAGAGAGAGACCAGGGTCAGCGGGGATGGCCACCAGGATGGACAGGACATACCAGGCTGGGGCCAGCCCAGAGCCCACCACCTCCCGCACCTTAGACTTGTACCACTCCTCAGCCTCAGCAATGTTCTTGGCTGCGATGCTCTCATACTGGGCACGGATGTCCCGCAGCGCAGCGGTCAGATCAGGCTTGGAGATGTCCATCTCCACCTGGATGTGTTGCTCCTGTAGCTGAGCCTGCAGCTCCCGGATTTCCTGGGTGGGGGGCAAGGTGACATCTTAGGGCACCCGCTCCATTCTCTGGCCCCATGGGTGCCCGTGGGAAGGGGGGGGCCACCCCTGACCTACCTCTTCGTGCACCTTCTTGAGGAAGGCAATCTCCTCCTGCAGAGACTCAATGCGTCTTTCCAGGTCTATGCGTGCCAGCGTGGCTGCATCCACGTCCTGGTGGGCACATGGACAGGAAGGGTTAGAAGAGGGGCATGGGGGGAGTGTGGGGACCATGCATGGGGGGCTAGAAGGTGCAGAGTTGTGCCCAGGGCCGTGCCCTGATGCTAGGGCTGGGCCGCTGGGCAGAGATGGGGGAGGACAGGGAGGACAGGGGCTCCCATGACACATGGAGGGGACAGTACTCACAGCTCTGAAAGCAGCCAGGTTGTTCTCAGCCTCCTCCTTCAGCTGGATCTCCTCTTGCAGCCTGGGGAGAGAGAGGGGTGGTCAGGGGGACCCAGAGGAAGCCCCGTCCCTCAGCGGCAATGTCCCCCCGAGCCGTCCCGGAGCTCCGTGTGGCCCAGTGAGAAGACGGTGGATTGTCCTGCATTCCTGGCGGGTGTCGGGAGGGCTGGCGAGGGGCCAGGGGCTCTTCCTCCCATTCCCTATTATAGTCAATGCCGGAGGGAGCACAAAGGCATGAGGTCAGCTCGGTGCCACGCGCGCTGCCCCGGCCCTTATAGGGGAGAGTGTCCGGCAGCCGGGGGGACGGGGTGCAGGATCCGGCACGGGGGGCCCAAGGGCTGGCCACTGTCTGAGCCGTCCTGAGAGAGCAGGAGAACAGGCAGGTCCCAGCCAGGCTGGGGGACTGGGGGATGGAACTGGGACTGCTGGGGTAGAAGTCCAAGGTCAGGGCTGGGGGGCTGGGGAGCCGGGCTGTGCCGGGGAGGGGGCAGTGCCACAGGCTGCCCGTCAGGGGGAAGGTGGCGGGGAGGCAATGGAGATGCCCAGGCACTGCTGGCACGCAGGGTGGCAGGAACCTGACACCTGTTTGTTCTGGGCCCTGCTCCTCCCCTGACATTCAGGGCTCCTCCATGGCGTCACCCCCAGCCTCACAGCATCAGGGCTGTGCCCCACCAGCACCCAGCACTGGCCATCTGGAGTGGGGGGAAGGGGGGTGCAGCAGACTGTGTCACCCCTGGGAGATGGGGACTTGGCACCTCTGGGGCACAGAACCAGAAGGGAAGCACTACCCTGCATCAGAACAAGCGGCTCTCACTGAGCATCCACCTGGTCAGTCACTGGGGTGTCACACAACCCAGCTGACTCTGTGGCTATTGCCCCCTGGCTCCAGCCCCCCTCCCCGGCTCCAGACAGGCCTGGAGCATCCCTGGCCTGCGGAAATGCATCCACTTCCTTCCCTCCCTCCTCCGTCTCCGGAGCTGGCGGAGCACCCTCCAGGGAGGGGTCACTCTCCCCCCGCTTCTGCTGGCCTGGCTGTCTCTCTGTTCATCCCACAGGGCTCAGTGCACCCACAGGCTGGCCAGCCCTCCCCGGTGTGAGTGGGGATGGGGACGCTGGCAGAGGGCACCCCAATCCTCCGGCTTTGGGGATCCTGTGGCATCAGAGCCCAGCCTGAGCCTCACTGAAAGGGAGGGACAGGGGACACCCCTGCAGCCAGAGCCGTCCTGCCTGCTGGGTGCTGCCGGGGTGCCTGGCAGGGGCTGGCAGTGGCCATCTGGAGTGCCCTGTGGCAATGCCCTGGCTGTTGGCACCTCCCTTGCCCTGCCCCATGCTGCTGGGCCAGCTCCCCCACGCCTGCTCCATGCCATGGGTCGGGGAGCACCCGGCACTGGTGTTGAGGGTCATGGGTGCCCTTCTCCCTCCCAAAACTCCATGCCAAGTCCCAGCACCCTGCAAAGTGCCCTGCAAGTAGGTGTAGCCAGTGAGGGGCATGGCTGAGGTGAGGGGAAGCGGGGAGCAGGACCACAATTGCTCTGGGCATGGGGCACAAGGACAGCAGCGGGCACCCGAGGGGCAGCCAGGACAAGCTGTGCCACCACCACTCCCTGGGGATGGACGCCCACAGGGACATGCTGGGGACCCCCCCACACACACACCCACTCACTCACCTCTGCTTGAGCTTCTGCAGGTCATCGAGCAGGTTGTCGCGCTCGACCTCGACGCGGGCCCGCTGGCCGGTGAGGGCGTCCACTTGTCGCCGGAGCTCCCGCAGCTCCTCCTCGTACATCTCGGCCACGCGGGTGGGCTCCTTGCCCCGCAGGCGGTTCACCTCGGCCACCATGAGGGCGTTCTGCTGCTCCAGGAAGCGCACCTTCTCGATGTAGTTGGCGAAGCGGTCATTGAGCTCCTGCAGCTCCACCTTCTCGTTGGTGCGGGTCTGGAGGAACTCCTGGTTCATGGCATCGGCCAGGCTGAAGTCCAGCAGCTCGCCGGCACCTTGGTAGGCGCTTTGGTAGGAGCGCAGGGGCGTCACGCGGGTGGTGCGGAAGCTGGACAGGCTGGGGATGGCCGAGGTGCGGGACACCTGGTAGACACGGGAGGTGACGGAGCTGCCGCTGCTGCCCTTGCCCCCGAAAGAGGCGCGGGAGAAGACCGGGGAGGCTCCGCCGAAGGTGCGGCGGTAGGAAGAGACCCGCTGGCTGGAGGAGTAGGACTGGCTCATGGTGGCGGCGGCGTGGGGCGGCGAGGCCGGAGCAGGGAGCAGGCAGCGGGACTGGCGAGCGGCCGGCAGCTCAGCGAGGCGTCGGGAGGGGACCCGCGCTGCCGCTATTTGTATCCTGCTGACATCACTCGCCCCTCCTGCTGCCGGGCAGCTGGGGGATGCTGCTGCGGGGGGGGGGGGGGGGGGTGGATGGCTGCCAGCCCCCGCCCACCACTCCTCACCTGCCCACACCGCTGGGCTGCGGGCCCCTGGGCAGACGACAATGATGTCCATAGACCCCCCAGGCACCCCCAGACCCTGAGAGTGTATCACCCTCCCCTACGTCCCCCACCACACTGCCCCATCCCTGGGGGTGTGAGGGGAAGAAGTGGGGCAGGTGATGAGACCCCAGCACTGTTAAGCCCCCCCATTGGGGTGCAGAGGCACCCACGGGGGAGGACTGGGACAGACAGGTGGCCTGGGATGGGGCTGGGGGCGGCAAAGGAGGGAAATCAGCCCAGAAACACCATCACTTGCCCCAACGTGAGCCAGACCCAATGCCCCAGTGGCACCACTCCCCACACTGGCCTTGAGGACCCCAAAATGCCCCTGATCCACCTCACAGCAAGAGCACCAGGCTCAGCTCTGCATGTGTGGTCAGACCCTGGTTCCTCTCCCCCAAAGAGGGGGCAAGAGATGGCCCCAAACAAGGTGCCATGTGGGGGGACCCCTACCTTGAATGTGCTTGTGCTGACCCACCACCCACCACCACCTTTCTGATACGGGGGGCTGAGCACTGGCCCGGGGCTGGGCACTTTCAGGGTGCTGCTGAGTGACCCCAAGCAGGTGCTGGGTCCGAGCAGCCGCGGTGATGTCACCCGCCCCTCCCCCTCGGGTCCTCACTCTGGCACATTCCCGAAGCAGCAGGCACCCGACCAAAATAGCCTCTCCAGCTCATACTCGTGGGACACACGTGGTATTTATAGCTGGGGGAGGCACTCTGTTAACCCTTCTTGTGCCGGGGACCACAGCTGGATGGGACCCTGCCAGGAGCAGCCCCAACCCCTCCCTGGTCCCGGTCACCCCGAGAGCAGGACAAGGTCCCCAGGGCATCCCAGCAAGTCGCAGGATCTGCCCTGTCTCCTCAGCCTCCCCCTTGGTCTGGCAGTACTTTGAGGAGCTGAAAGCCCAGCCCAGCTCCCCAAACCTTCACAGAATGGGCAATAACCCAGTTCACCCCCCTGAAGATTCCCACCTCCTGGACGGGTGGTGGGGCAGGGCAGGGACCCCTGGGGATCCATGCTGATTAAAGAGGGCATTCTGACTTGGGGGTGAGCTGTGCCTGGGCAGCATCTCAGACTCCCCACACACAGCTGGTGACCCCCAGCACTGCTCAAGCCAGGCTGTTTTGGCTGACATAAGTTGGCACAGTCCTGGCACCTCTGTCCCTGGAGGCCCTGGTGGAGGGGACCACTGTGCCACCAGCACAGGGTAACTCAGCAGCAGGAGCAGCGCTCAGCCCTGCCCAGCCCTGCACCCTCCCAGACCCCCCAACGCCACCCCAGCAGTGCCGGGGGTCATCTGTGGCACCATCAGCAAGGCAAAATGGGCTTGGTCACGGTAGCAGCAGCATCAACACCTCTGGCTCCAGGAGGCACCCCTGACTGAATCCTGCCAGCCCCCTGCCACATTGGGGTGGGGGGGGCCGGCAAAGGTCTGGGCCCTGCCTCCAGGCTGTGCCCCCCCCAAGCCCCTCATGCCCTGATCCCCGCTGCCCAGACGCCGCGTAATGCGGCAGCTTCCCGGAGGGTGCTCGCTGCCCGGCAGAGACTGCCTTTAAAAGGGAAGGTATTTCCAAATGTGGTTGTTTCATCCCGGCGCAGGGGGGAGGATGGAAAGAAGGGGGGGCTTGGGGGTTCGGGGGAAGAAGTGGAAAAACAGCATCCTTCCTCCTCCTGGCCCTGCTCCGAGCATGCCCTGCGCATCCCTGAGCCACGCACGGCTGCCCTGCCTGCCCCATGCCAGCTTGAGCGCCAGTGGGGTCGCACGCCAGCTCTCAGCTGGGGTGCAGAGGGGCTGGTGGGTCCCCACACTGGCATGGGGACCCCAGGGGTCTGAGCCAGGACGACTCCAGCTGTCACTGAAGAGATGCAGAGCCCTCCCCAGGCCTGGAGAGCTCTTGACCCTGTCCCCATCCCACAGAGCAGGGGCCTTGCAGGCTTTGGGGTGCCCTGCAGAGGGGAAATGCATTCTTGGGCACCACTGCTGGGGGCAGGGAGGGGAAGTGTCTCTGAGTGGTTAACCAGGAGCATTGTCCTAACCCTGCTCTAGGACAAGCTGTGTGAAGTGGCCCTTCCGCTGCTGCCGTGACAGCCTTCTGGGCTGGCTCCGTGCAGGCAGGGGCCCCACGGCAGGCAGAGAGCAGCCAGACGCCTCGGACTTTCCACAGCCTCTTAGGAAAGTCCCAACTACACGCAGGACCCAGCAGCACGGGAAGCAGGGGCCAAGGAGCAGGATCCAGGGACCCTGCCAAGACAGAGTCCCATCCCAGGGACATGGCCCCAAGCACTCCGTGCCAGCTGAATCCCCAGGGACTGTGAAAAGCCCAGAGCAGCGGTGCAGGGGTGCACTGAGGGGACGCGGTGGGAGGGATGCTGCAGCCTGTTCTGTAAAACCCTGTTCAGCCTCACTGTGGCTCCATCCCAGGCCAGGCTGACCCAGACTACCGGAGCCTGGGAAGCAGCCCCTGAGCCCCCGCACTGGCCTGGCCCCAGCTCCCACCAGGCCTGAGGAGGAGGCTGCTGCCAGGAAGGCGTTGAGAGCTGGAACATCAAACAACTCCCTCTGGTCGTGACATCCCTGTGAGTGAAGCCAGCTGCATCCCGCAGCTGCCCCTCCTCCCCGGCCCTCCCTCCCTGCTGCTCCCCCAGGATTTAAGCCGCCTGGGGAGCTGGGTACAGCCTCCCCGGGCTGCGGGCATCTCAGGGCTTGGAGATGGGCAGGATGCGGGCATGGGGCTCCAGCCTCTCCTCCGCCCTGCCACCTGGGCCCCCGCACCCTTCTCATGCCTGGCCCTGGTTCAGGGGTGAGCAGAGGGATGGGAATGAAGCAACAAGGGCATCCATCCCCCTCCTTCCTGGCCTCCGGCCGTCTCCCTCCGTCCCGCTCCTTTTACAGCCATCAGCCTCCCAGGCGCCTTTACCCTAAGAGGGAAGGACTGTGTGGCCCATTCCCCAGCGCTGACGGACCCAGAGCGCGTGCTATTGTCTAAATAGGAGATGGTTCTCCTTCCCTGCCTGGACCGTAGCCCACTCTGGCCAGCTAGGGTCCCAGGAACTGGTGGGTGCCCTGAAGGTTGGAGCCCCCCACCTGTTGCTCACCCCAGATGCCCTCATGCCTTTCCCCCCACACACCTCGCCCAGAGCTCAGGAATGGTAGTGTGGGTGCACAGCCCACCTGGCTGACCATGGTCCCCTCCCCTGTATCCCCAGGTGATGGGGATGCTGGGGACAATGGCCTGTCTCTGAGTGGCACAGGAGTGCTGGGTGGGAGTGGCTGCCCTGTGGTATGCATGGATGCTGGGGGTGTCCAGCTATCCCCAGTAAACTGGATGGATGCTGGGGGTGTTTGCTTGCCCCTCTGGGCCTGAGTTGTTGCTTCTGTGGTCCATGGGGATGCTGGGGGTGACCTGTTGCTCTGGGTGCCAAGTAGATGTTGCAGCCCAGATGCCTCCATGTCTATGCAGACGACTGAGGCATATGCCTGCCCCCATCACTCATCTCCAGCTAGAGCTGCGATCCATGAGGATGCTTGAGAATTCACCCTTCCCCACAGCCCATGAGCAGGTTGCAGATGTCCACTTGTCCTCACGATCCACAGGGACATTTATCTGCCCCTGTGGCCGCGGGGATGCTGGAGAAACCCAGCTGCCTATGCAGTCCATGTGGATGTAGGGATGACTGGCCACTCTCATGGTCCATGAGGATGCTGATGTGTCTGTCTGCCCTCCTGCAGGCCTCAGTAGCATCACCCATGCCAGTGAGATGAGGTAGCAGTTACCCTCTGCGTCACTGGCGGCTTATGTAAGGCACGGCGGCCATTCGCTCAGCCCCCAGCAATGCCCAGGCAGTGATTTCACTTTCCCATGCTCAGACACGTGGGCTGAAACGTGGGGGACCGCCTCGATGGGTGCCATCCCAGTGCTCATCCCGCAAGGATGGGCAGGGAGGGGTGCAGGCAGCCGGCACAGGCAGCAGGGCTGGATGCAGGAGAAAGGGGCGGCACTGCCTTGGTCCTCAGGCTGTGTTTACAGGCTCTGTCCCGGGCCACCTCTCTGTTAACCCCTTCCAGCAGGGCTCAGCTCCAGCTGCCATCCCTAGAGCCACCCAGGGAACGCTTCTAGGAGCAAAACCTGCACGACACCACACCCCGGGCTGGCAGGTGACATGGAAAGGAGCACGGTGCTCTGTTCCCACCGGTCCTGCCCCTTCAATGCACCCCACGGCACACGCATGAGTTCAGCAGTGGGGTGCGAGCACCCCAAGGAGCAGCTGGTGCGGGGTACCGGGCTTGTCCAGGGCTCCCTGATGCACCAGGGGGTCCATGGGGCAGAGAGGGATGGGGACAGGAGCAGTGCCTTTCCAGGAGCGTGGTGACGGGATGGGGGGCAGCCGCGGCAGGTGCTGCGCAGCCCCCGGCATCCAGCCAGGGGTGAGTCAGAGCCCACTCGGAAATAGCCAGCGGGAGCTTTTTCTGGAAGCCCCGCTGCTCCGGGAATAGCTGCGGCATGTCATGGCCGCTGCCCTTTGCTCGCGCCTGCGGGGCTGGGCAAGGGCCACACCCGGCCCTGCCACTCACCCCCCAGCTCCTGTTCTGGCCACCCCAGATCCGGGCACCCCCCACTCCTGCACCCACACCCCCTGGGACACATCCGTCCCAGGCACCCACATATTCTGGGAACCCACCCGCACTGGGCAGCCAGCAGCTGGGGGGGGGGGTGGGGACACATGGGCCTCAGGCACCCGTGCTGCAAATGTCCCCAAATGTCCCGCAGACACGGCCTGGGGACCATCAAACAGCACCCAGCCCTGAGCCCGGTGCCTGCAGCAGAGGGAGTGTGATGCTGGCAGGAGGAGCATGGGGATGGCTGCCTGGCACCCATGTCCCTTTGACAGGAGGGTGCAGGGCAGGGGGATGTGTGACCCAGCTCTGAGATACAGTGCTTAGCCCCGTCTTGGCAGGGTGCTGGCCTTGTGTTTTGCTGTGGTGGCTCTGGTTGACATGGAGACCCTCCAGCTGTCTGCTTGCAGGGTGCCAGGCGGTGGGGGTGCTTGTTCCCTTTTGGGGGGGGGAAAGGCAGGTGCTGGGGGCTGGGAACATAAATCCAGGGCTGTCACGAGCTCCCAGCTCAGCAGGTCCCGGGGTCAGGGGCAGCAGGACCACCAGTTTCCAGTCTCCAGAACAAGGATGGTGTCTCCAGCTAACAGGGTGCCTACACTTGTGACTCAAGAGCCGGGAATCCATCTGGCACTGAGCACCTGGGCCCCACAGGCTGTCACGTCCCTCCTAAGGCCACACACTCATTGCTGGGAAGACACAGGATCCTGCTGGGAAATGAGGCGTGAGCACTGATGGAAACCCAAACGCCCACTGCCACCCCCAGCCTGTGCAGGGGATGCTGCCAAGGGCATGAGCTACCCCGATCGGTGGATGTGCTCAGGCTGTGCCCCTCCTGGGGCTGCCAGACATCTGGGATGCACCCTGCCACCGTGCCACCTCCCAGCACCACTTCGTCCCTCAGGCACATCAGACCCCAACGTGGCAACAAGGGATTGCACCGCGGCAGTGCCAAGGCAGGGGAGCGGCAACCATGCCCAAACACACCCACGCTGCACCCATGAGCAGCACGGGGACAGCTGCTGGCAGGCCAAGCTCTGTGTTTGGGGTGTCTCTTCCTCACCCAGTGCCCCGGGGCAGCACTGGGTGACCATCCCTGGAGAGCCAGCCTTCACCCCTTGGCTCCCAGCCCAGCCTCTCCTGGCCGTGCCCGGCTTCCCCCCCAGCCAGCTCCCAGCCCTGCCTGGGCTTCGGCAGGTGCCTGCTCTGCCTGGCCCCAGGCCAGGGTGCAGGGCGCGGGGTGCAGGGTACGTGGTGCATGGAGTGGGGTGCAGGGCACGTGGTGCAGGGAGCGATGTGCAGGGCGCGGGGTGCAGGGTACGTGGTGCAGGGTGCGAGGTGCAGGGTGCGAGGTGCCAGCTGCAGGGTGGGGATTTGTAGGGTGCAGGGTGCGCACCAGGGGTGCAGGCTGCAGGGCGTGGAGTGGAGGTGCAGGGCGCAGGGCAGGGACTGGGGGTGCAGGGCAGGGACTGGGGGTAGAGGGCACAGGGCAGGGACTGGGGGTGCAGGGCAGGGACTGGGGGTGCAGGGCGCAGGGCAGGGATTGGGGGCACAGGGCAGAGACTGGGGGTGCAGGGCAGGGATTGGGGGCACAGGACAGGGATTAGGGGTGCAGGGCAGGGACTGGGGGTGCAGGGCAGGGACTGGGGGTGCAGAGCAGGGACTGGGGGCGCAGGGCAGAGACTAGGGGTGCAGGGCCCAGGGCGAGGACCGGGGGCGCAGGGCGCGGGTTCGGGCTGCGCACTCTCGGGCCGGCGGGGCGCATTCCTCCAGGCCAGCAGGGGGCGCGCCGCGCCGGCGGCGGGCAGAGCGGGCGGCGGCGGCCATGCAGGTACCGGGCGCGGGCGGGCGGCGGGCCGGGCTGGGTGCGGGACGGGGGGTGGGGGGGGTCTCTGAGCCCACGGGCGGGGAGGGAAGGTGCCGGCGCTGCCCGGTGATGGCCGTGCCCGCAGGCAGCAGCGCAGGGCTCGAAGCAGGCCGCGCAGGCGGCGGCGCAGGAGCTGGTGAAGTTCGTGAACCGGAGCCCCTCGCCCTACCACGGTGAGGAGCCGCCCGGCCCCTTCCCCTCCTCTGCCCTTCTCACCCCTTCGCGCCCCCTTCCCCTTCTCTCCCCTTCCCCTTTCCCTCCCCTTCGCTTCCTCTCCCCTTGCCCCCTCCCCTTCCCCCCTCTTCTCTTTCCCTTCCCCTCCTCTCCCCTTCCTGCCTTCCCCTCCCTTTCCCCCTCCCCTTCCCCTTTCCTTTCCCTCCCTCCCCCCCCCCCCCCCCCCGTGCCCTTCCCCCCTTCCCTTCTTCCCCTTCCTTCCCTCCTCTCCCCTTTCCCTCCCCCTTCCCCCTCCTCTCCATGCAGCCCCTCGATGCTCTTCTCCCCCGCAGTGGTGGCCGAGTGCCGCAGCCGGCTGCTGCAGGCCGGCTTCCAGGAGCTGAAGGAGACCGAGCACTGGGAGGTGCAGCCGGCGCAGAAGGTGGGCCCGACCAGGGGCGGGCGGCAGGGCCGGGTAGGCAGGGTGGCAGTGGACAGCCCTCACCCTGCCGCCCCTCTGCCCCCAGTACTTTGTCACCAGGAACTACTCCACCCTCATCGCCTTCGCCGTCGGCGGCCGGTTCCAGCCCGGGAATGGGTTCAGCCTGCTGGGTGCCCACACTGACAGCCCCTGCCTCAGGGTAAGGCCGGGTGCCTTCCCCCGGGGCTGGGCCCTTCTCTGGTGCCCTCCAGTTTTGCTCCACAAGCATAACGTACCCTAACTCCCCCAGTGCCCCACAGCACTGTCGCTGGGTCCTGACACCTCCCAAACCCGCCACCCAGAGCAGCCCATGCTGACCCCCAGCATTGCCCCACCCACTGGTGCTGCCTTTGTCTCTGCAGAACACCCACAGCACCCTGCACTGACAGGGTGGGCAGTGAGACTCCGGGTGTGCTCTGCCCAGTCCCCCCACCAGTCCCCCAGTCCCTGGGGTTTTGCAGTGCCAGTGGTGACAACTCTGCTCTCGCCCAGGTGAAGCGACGCTCTAAGCGGGGGCAGGTGGGCATGGTGCAGGTGGGCGTGGAGACCTATGGAGGGGGCATCTGGAACACCTGGTTCGACCGTGACCTGACTGTGGCCGGCAGGGTGATCATAAAGGTGAGCCTGGCTTGGGACGGGCATGGTGGCCCAGTCCGTGACTCCCACCCCAAATGGGGCCTACTGGAGTCTCCCAGCCCTGCAGGCCTGGTCCCAGCAGCACGCCTTGTGTTTCAGGACCCAGCCACAGGGCGCCTGGAGCAGCGTCTGGTACGCGTGGAGCGGCCTGTCCTTCGCATTCCCCACCTGGCCATCCATCTGCAGCGCAGCATCAATGAGAACTTTGGGCCCAACACCGAGCACCATCTGTAAGGCCTGACTCGGCCCCGACCCCTGGCAAGCCTTTGAGAGAGCTGGGACCCACCTGAAGTAGTGCCCAGCCTCAGCTCACGCCCTTTGGCAGCCTCTCAGCATGGTGGGATGGTCTGCAGTGGCTTTCCTCAGCCTGGTGGGATCCTGCCAGGAGATGCTGGGCACCGAGTGGCACAACAGATCTGTGTTAAAATGTGTGCCCTTCCTCCATTCCTCATGGCTTTCACGCCCTGGAGGAGCAGGACAGGCACCCCTGGAAGGGTTGGTTGTATATGACCTATGGAGAAGAGGTGAGCATAGCCCGGGGAGCTAATGACATCATCTCCACACAGGGTTCCCATTCTGGCCACTGCTGTGCAGGAGGAGCTGGAAAAGGAGGTCCTCATGGAGGTCACCCCTTGTGATGCTGCAACCCAGGTGAGCTGGATGCCAGGGGATTGCAGGGACCCTTGCTGGGACCTCACACTTGTCATCTTTTTTCTCCAGCCCTCAGGGGCCAGCCAGCAAGTTCCCCTTTTCCTCCCCTCTCACTGCTGGTAGCGTTCCAGTCTCCTCCAGAGCCATGGACATAATGCATCTGTCCAGCTGTTGCTCTGGTCCCACCCCAGCCTGCAGCCGTCACGTGGAAAGGGGTGCAGCCCCCATGAAGTCATCAGTCTCCCTGGGAAGGCAGTGCAGGGAGGGGAGATTGGATGGGGGGGGCAGTGAGCCCCTTGCTGGTGCCCTGCGAAGGGCCCCGGTGTCCTGTGTGGGGTGGGGCTGGGACACAGGGTGTGCTAGTAGGAGTGGGGTGAGTGGGGTGCGGGGCAGCTCTGCAAGGGGCAGTGGGGAGTTTCCACCGTCACCCACAGCCCGCCCTGCGCGCGGCTCTGCTGTCCCCCCAGGCAGAGCGGCACAGCCCCGTCCTGCTCTCCCTGCTGTGCCCCCAGCTGGGGGTGAAACCGGAGCAGATTGTGGAGCTGGAACTATGCCTGGCGGATACACAGCCAGCGGTGAGTAAGGGTAGAGCCTGCCTCTGCCTGCACACAGCATGCCTGCAGGCTGGCCCTGCACAGGTCTTGCTCGGCACCCTGCCTCTGCCTGGGGCGTGCCGGGGTTGGGAGCTGAGCAGATTGAGAGGAGGCAACTCCCGAGGGGCAGAGGGGAATGGGCTGGGGACCCAGGGGTACATACTTTTTGGTGACCTGTGCCCTGCTTCTTCTGCAGACTCTGGGTGGTGCCTTTGACGAATTTATCTTCTCCCCACGCCTGGACAACCTGCACAGCTGCTACTGTGCCCTTCAGGTGAGTGGGGTGAGGAGGGGAGGAAAGGAGCCTGGGGTCACAGCATGGCCTCAGCTCAGTTTAGCAGCACCATGTTCCTATGGGATGGGTCTGGCTTGTTGGAGGATCTG
Organism: Gallinula chloropus; assembly: GCF_964237585.1. NCBI lineage: Eukaryota > Metazoa > Chordata > Aves > Gruiformes > Rallidae > Gallinula > Gallinula chloropus. Next base: position 17,442,314 of record NC_140090.1, on the reverse strand, counting down.
GGGCTGGGTGGGGGCTTCCCCCATTGCTGGGTGTGCGGGCTTCCCAGCAGCTCCCAGGGGTGACTCTTGCTCTCGCTGGGTGATGTGTGTCCCCCACAGCTCCCTTCCTCGGTGCTTTGGGCTCTCCTGGGGAAATGCCAGTGATTCAGTGATGCAGCTTAAGAGACAATTAATGAATATAGCTTTAATGTAAGGAGAATGTGCATGTTTTGAGAAGAGAAACTATGTGCATGTTTTGAGAAGAGAAAGTATTTGTGAGTTTTCGAGGCTTCACCGGCTGGCTCTGTGCTGAGCTGCTCGGGGTGAGGTGGCACTCACCCTGATGTGCTTTCTGCTCTATCCCCACAGGCCTTGATTGACTCGTGTGCGGCACCCTCCTCGCTCTCCCAGGAGCCCAACGTGCGTCTCATCGCGCTCTACGACAACGAGGAGGTGAGTGAGGGGCACAGCTGTGGGTGGCTGGCACTGGGAGGGGCTCCACGTTTGTTACTGTCTCCCAGTCATGCCTGACAGGAGGTAGACCCCAGGCCGCAGCATGGCAAGGTGGGGTTTGGTTATCCCCCTGTGGAGCATGGCTTAGGGAGGGGCTGAGAAGCACTGGGGTGGTTGGGAGCTGCTCTGCTGGCTTTGGGGAGCCGCCTGTCACTCAGCCAGCCCCCGGGGGTGCTGGGGGGTTGCACCAGGTGGGTTGTGCTGATGGTGGTCCCTGGCAGGTGGGGTCGGAGAGCGCGCAGGGTGCAGAGTCCTTGCTGACGGAGCTGGTGCTGCGCCGGATCTCGGCATCACCACAGAACCTGACAGCCTTCGAGGAGGCCGTGGCCAAGTCGTACATGATCAGCGCTGACATGGCTCACGCTGTGCACCCTAACTACGTGTGAGTAGCCTGGGCAGCGCCGCGGGCCAGGGCAGCCAGCCCTGCCCATGGGGGGATGCAGCTCCCTCGTTCCCTGGGGAGAGCAGGCAAGATAGTCCTTCCAGCAGGAAAGGAGGGCCATAGCATGAAACCTCTTTTGCAGGGACAAGCATGAGGAGAATCATCGGCCAGCCTTCCACAAGGTGAGGACAGCCCTCTGCTTTTGCTGGGACAGACGCTGTCCCTCTGTCCCGCGGCGCAGGGAGATGCCCAGCCAGTCTATGAGCGTGGTCCTGGGGTGCAGCTCAACAGCACTCAGGCAAACGGGAGGTGTTTGTCCCGCAGTGTGATTTGGCTGTGCCACATGCCTGGCATAAACCATTTGGTTAATGTCCCTTAGGCCTGGAGCCCTTCCCTGCTCTGGGCTGGGGCTGTCCTTGTGGTAGGAGTGTCCCGATCCCCACAGATCACCCAGGGAGGACAGAAAGGACTGGTGGGCTGGCACAGGCCAGCGTTGAATCCCCGTGGGTCTCTGCCTGGGCACAGGCGTTTCTGGACCCACGGTGTCTTCCCTTGCACAGGGTCCTGTCATCAAAGTGAACAGCAACCAGCGCTACGCCTCCACGGCTGTCACCGAGGCAGTCATCCGGGACATTGCCGCCCGCGTGGGGGTCCCTCTGCAGGTGAGCAGGGACAGGCAAGCCCTTGGTGAGCATCACCAGCTTGGGCCATGGCACTGTGCCTGTCTTCAGGAGAAGGGGCCTGTGCCAGACCCCATCCCCACCCCTCAGTTACAGCGTCTGTCCCCGCTGGGGTCTGTGCTGCCTGCTGCTCCGGGGCTGCCTTGGGGAGCAGGCTCCAGTGTGGGAGGGAGGGACTGGCTGGGCATGTCCTATCCTATCTCCTGGGAATTCTGCTTGCTGTCTCAGGAACAGTGCTGCTTCCTCATCTCAGGTTGCCCCCCTTGAGACCCGGGTGGCCATGTGGGAGGGGGCTGGGGGGAGCTGCTGAGGCTGTGTCCCCATACAGGAGTTCATGGTGCGTAACGACACGCCCTGCGGCACCACCATCGGCCCCATTCTGGCTTCCCGCCTGGGGCTGCGCGTGCTGGACATTGGCTGCCCGCAGCTGGCCATGCACTCTATCCGGGAGATGTGCTGCACCTCGGGGGTGCTCCAGAGCATCAACCTCTTCAAGGTGAGCCCCGTGTCTCCTGTCCTGTGTCAAAGCCCTCTCCTTGCTGCTCCACATCTCCTGCGTCCCCATGTCCCCTCCAGCCCCCACCTTGGGGCTGAGCCTGGCCGTCCCCCTTGGGTTCCCCACCCCTCTGGAGCAGCGCAGGTACTGGCTGCTTCCGGAGGTGCCCCCTCATATCCCTGCTATCCCTGGTGACTGCCATCCCCAAATGGTTCCTATGGCAACCAATACTAGCCTTGAGTCAGTGATGGGTTACTATGGCGACGCGGTCCTGCTCTCTGCGAGTAGCTGCCTGCTATGACGCCTTGTGCGTAACCCATCAGGGAGCCGCTGCCTGCCCCCGCTGCCTGGCCCCCCCAGCCCCCCCTGACAGCCTGTCTCTTTTCCAGGGCTTCTTCGAGCACCTGCCAGCGGTCAGCAGCAGCCTGGTCGTTGACTGAGCGCCGTGGGGAGGGAGCAGCTGTGGGTTCCGCACTGGGGCTATTAAAGCATCTCTGTCTCACCAGCGCGTGGTTCATAAGCAGGGCTGGGGTGGGGGTGACACACCCGTGGCCCCCTGGGGACTTCTTACAGCTCCCACCTGTGCCAGGAGCGGGACCTGTGCACCCCTCCTGCACCAGTCAGGTTGGGTGGGGGGTGCCAGGGGTCCCAGCTAACTGGCTGCTGCCTCTCCTCCCCGGGAAGGGTGGGGGTAGGACATCCCCTGCCTCCTGCAGCGTTGTGGCTGCCAATGTGCCTGGGGGAGCAAGGCAAGGGCTAAGCCCGCCCTGCTGGGGCCAGGGCGGTGCTGCTGCAGCCTGCCTGGCACTGCCAGCCCCCTGCAAGCCCAAAGCTGCTGCAGCAGCTCCCGGCCGCCCGGGCCCGGGGCGGGCATCAGGGGCTGTCTGCTCCCTCCTGCCGCTGGCGGGAGGTGTGAGGGTGTGGTCTGCTGCTCGCCGCTCATTGGCCACGTCTCAGGGGCGTGGCCCACACAGCAGCCAGTGGGGCCGCAGGGCTGGGCAGGGGCGGATGCTGATAGGCGGAGGCGCTGCCAGTGCGGTGCCACACCCCCCGGGGGGGCGTGGCTCGCCTCCAGGGAGGCTGTGATTGGCGCGGGGCTCGGCCGTCTCCCTCCGGGGGCTCGACGTAATTGGCCTCGCTCTATACCAGGGGTGCGTGAGCCCGGCGTTGGGGGGGAAAAGAAGCGCGGGGCTCCCATTGGCTGCGGCACAAGGGGGTGTGGCGCGGCCGCCGAGAGCCGTGCGCCATTGGCGGGAGGGCGGTGGTGGGCGGGGCCCCCGGCGCGGCGGGGCGCGGGTTGGCGGCGGCGGCGGGGGCGCGGCCGGCGGGTGCGCCATGGTGCGGCCGTGAGCGGAGCATGGGGCGGCGGCTCCTCCGGGCGCTCCTCTGCCTCCTCCTCCTGGCCGGCCGCGGGCTGCTGCGGGACGGCGGCGCCTCCGCTACCGTCACCGCCGCGCACGGTGAGGCCGGGGTCCCGGGGCAGGGCGGCGCCCCGAGCGGCGCGGGGCCGGGTTGGGCGCTTCCCGGGGGGAACGGCGGGGTAAGGGTGCTCTGCGGCCGGTGCTGTCGGTGCCGCCGTGGATTCTCTCACGGTGCGTGGCTGCGGGCCCGGTCCCCGGCGGGGAGCGGGCAGCCTGGTACCGGCGCTGCGGGTGCGTCACTGGCACCGGGGGGGCGCCTCTCTCCTGGGGCTGCCGGGCTGGCGCTGCTGGTGGTGCCGGCCCCGGGGCACCCAGCCGGCTGGAGAGTTGCTGCCGCCCCCGGGGTCGGTCGGACGGGACGGGAGTGGCACGGTGCTCGCTCAGAAGCCCTGCCCGGGGCAAAGCCGGTGCCTGAGGCTACCGAAGGGATGGCGATTCTGGAGTAGCGGTCCTGAGCGGCGGCTCCCTCCGGGACCCTGGCGCGGTTTTAACCGCCCTCCAGCCCGGCCCGGCCCGGCCCGGCAGGGCTGCCCGGTGCACCTGCTCCTCTCCATCTCGGTCTGTGTGGCCCCTGCCCGGGGCTCTCGGGGACCCGGCTGCCGCTGCCGGTAACGGGGCTGCAGCCCCCCCCCCGCCCCACCTCCACCGCGTGGGACGGCCCCGGTGGCCGCTGACTCACTACCGGGTGCCCCGAGCCGCTGCGTCCCTCGTTCTCCGGCGGTCCCGGGAGCGCCGGGACGGGTCCGGCCGCAGCGCGGGAGCCTCGCGGTCTCTGGGAGCAGGCGGGGACGTTGCCGGGGCGGCTGCGGCCGAGCCCCATCCTGCTCGGGGAAAGCCACCCGGGGCCGGGGCCGCCGCCCCTCCCGGCGGAGCGGGGTGTCCCGGCGGGAGGCGGCCGCGCCGCTTCAGCACCACGGACAGCGCCCGGTCGGCCCCACCGCCCTGGCCCAGCCCCCCCCCCTCCGCTCCCACCGCCCCTCGCCTGTCACCCCTCGGCAGCGGGGTCCTGTGCCCCGCACCCGCGTTTGTCCCCGCCCCGGGGGGAGTGGGCTGGTGGGTGCCCAGATTTCGGGGACCCCCATCCCTATTTGCCCCCTTCCCCCGCGGCGGGTTAGGCGGGCCCCTCCCTCCCCTCCCCCCGGTTGTTTTCTCGTTCCTTCCTCGCCATCCGGGGCTGAGTCATCGCCTGCTGCCGTCTCGCTGCTGACGGTCTTGGACCGAGATGAGGGGGAGAGGAAGGGGGAAGCTGCCCCCTGCCCAAGTGCTGCCCCCCGAAGGGGTGGAGAGACACACAAACACCTACCCACCCACCCCCCCCCACAGCTGCATGTGTGTTTTGGGGTCCTCCTCATAGGGAGAGAGGGTCCCTGGTGTCACAGGGTGCAAGGCTGTGTCCCTGCCTCGTAGTGTCACTTGTGGGAGGGCAACAGATGTGGTCTTGCAGGTCTCTCTCCCCTCAGCCTTCCCTCCTGATTGCCAGCACCTCAAAAACTCCAGGCCTCCCCCCTGTTTCCCAGAGCCTGGGGCGGGCTCTGTACAGAGCCCCCATCTTGGCTTTGGGGGAGAAAAAGCTTGCTCTGAAGCCCTGCCCTGGGGTGTGCCTGCCCCCCTCACCCCCTTCCCATCACCCCTGTGTTGCTTTTCTGGAGAGTGGGGGATCCCTGAGCAGCTGCCCCCCTCCTCCCCCTTCAGAGGCTGTGCTGACTGGCCTGTCTGTCTGTTCATCCCAGGCTGCCTGTTTGACCGGAGGCTGTGCTCCCCCCAGGAGGTGTGTGTGCAGGGTAAGTGGCTAGAGGGGTTGTGGGGATCCCTTCTTCCTTCCAGAGGGGATGTGGAGGGTGTAGGGCTGCCTTGCAGGGAAACTCGGGGCACGCTGCGTGGGCCTTGGCAAGAGAAAAGAGGGGCTGTGACTGGAGACCCTCACCCCAGGGTGGTCATCCATCCAGCCCTGGCACCTCCTTTCTCTTGCAGATGGGCTGTTTGGGCAGTGCCAGGTGGGCTCTGTGCAGGACAGACCCTACTTCCAGGTCACCTCTCCCGTGCTCCAGCGCCTGCAGGATGTCTTGCGGCATCTCATGGCACAAGGTGAAGTCAGGGGGTGGGGGGTATGTGGGAACCATTGTGGCGGGTGGGGAGAGGGTGCCAAGCAGCTTTGCCCAGTGGCACCAGGACTCTCTGGGATCCTGCTGGCCCTGTGGCTGGGATGGGCTGAGGAACCCAGCTGGTCCTGGGAGGAGCAGGACTAAACCCAGGCTATGGGACACGGGATCAGGACAGCAGGGTGGCCCCTCCTGTGCTTGCCCTGTGGTCCCCAGGCCTCCTCCATGTCTCACAGCCCCCTCCCATGTCAGGGCTCTCGTGGCAGGACGGCATTACCCAGTATGTGATCTCTCAGGAGATGGAGCGCATCCCCCGCCTCCGCCCGCTGCCCTCGCTGGAGCCGGCGGCCAGGGACAGGTAGGGCAGTGCCAGCTGCCAGCCTGCAATTGAGCCTGGCAGGACAGCGAGGGCTTTGCCCCTAGACCAGGGATTTGGGGGTGTACCACCCCCGTACCCGGGTGAGTCACCCCAGTGCTGTTTGCCTCCGAGGTTCCTGCCCCTCCGCAGCTCCTCCCGGCGAGCCACGGACCCCGGCCTGCCAGCAGCTCAGCATTTGGGGCAGCCCCCACCGCTGCTGCCCTCCCCCCTGGTGCAGCGGTACCTGGAGCACCTGCTGCTGCCCCCCCCACCCCAGCTGGGCTACGAGGAGGCTCTGCTCAACCCCTACTCCTACCACAAGGTAAGTAGCGAGGGCCAGACCCTCCTCTCCTGAGCACAAAGGTAGGGATGGGCAGGGTGCCCCAGACCTGGGGTGCCCTGCCGTGGGGTGCCAGGGGACCTGTGGCATCTGACCATGGTGGCTCTGTTTTGGTTGCAGTTTGGCTACCAGGATGGCACTCACCAGCTCCCCGGTGGCGGCTCAGCCAGGCAGAGCCCTGAGACCTCTTCGCTCCTGGGCCGGGTCCCTCCCCAGGCCCTTTTTGGGGCTGGCCCTGTGCCCTCCTATGGCGGGCAGCCAGGAACGGATGGGGGGCATCTCTTCCAGGACTTGGGCATGCTTTCCCTGCCAAGAGAAAAAGCCGGACGCCTGGACCCTGCGGGCACCAGGCTCCAGCACAGCTTGCGGCTCCACGGAGACCACCGGGACGTGGAGGAGAGGGAGCAGCCGGTGCCCCTCGCCACCCAGCCACCCCCTGCGCAGACGGGTACCGTGTCCTCCAGCCACGCACCAGCCCTCAGCCACAGCCTGTCCCCACAGCTGTGTTCCTCGTGGCTCCTCTCCCTGCTCTTTGCTGTTGTGCCTGTGGCCAGCGCACTCCCCTGTGGCCGTGTCCCCAGCCCGTGGTCCCCGTGCAGACACACAGCAGCTGACCTAACGCTGTGTCTGTCCTCTTGCAGACGCTGCCCTGAAGAGATTGGCCTCCCTCCTGGCCAGCTATGGCCTGGGCTTGCCAGAACTGAGCCCTCAGCAGCTGAGCAGCCTCTCCACCCTCCTCCAGCTGCTCCAGAGCTCTGGTGAGCGGGGCACAGGGGCGGGGCAGGCAGGGACTGGCAGCAGTGGGTGCCAGCAGACCCTATTTTGGGGTAAGGGGTGTTGACACCTTGGGGTAGGTGCTGCAGGACCTCTGTGTGTCTCCTTCCCAGGTGTCACTGGGCCCGAAGTGCCCACAGCGAAACGGGTGGGTTTGCAGCAGGGTGGTACTGGAGGACATGCCACGGCACAGGTGGGATGCGTGTGTGGAGGGGGAGACAGACCCCAGGGCTCCCTTCAGGGGTCACAGCTCCTCCCTTTCCCTCCCTCCAGGTGACGGAAGGGGACATGCAGCATGGAGAGGAGCCAGTATCCCGTTCCTCCACAGTACCACCCCCCAAAATCCCAGCCAGCAGCTCCCCAGGGGATGAGCTGAAGGGCAGGGCAGCATCCTTACCAGCCCCCAGGGCTGAGCCCCAGCAGGGACGTGCTGGGGACACACTCAGCCCTGGGAAGCAGATCACAGTGGAGAAGAAGAGCTACACGGAGGCCAAGGATGGTGGGGCGCAGCGGGGCGTGCAGCCACCAGATGAGTACAGCTACATCATCACAGACCAGAAGTGAGAGCCAGGGCTTGGGCTAGGGGGTGTGCATGAAGGGGAGGGGGGCTGTATCCCATCCCCCACTGCCTGTCACTGCTTCACATGCTCAGCTGAGCCTGTTTGGGTCTCTGGTTGGGTTTGGCCGCTGGTGAGGTCAACTGCCCCATCCCTCTCCACCTGCACCCCTGGTCCCACCCCAAAACGTTTGTGTCTCAGCTAATGCCAAAGCTAGAGCTCAGTGCTACAGGATGGGAGGCTGGGGTGGGTTCAGCCAAGTGTTGTGCATGCTCAACTGCCTCTGTGCATGCTCCATGCATGGGCAAGGGGGGTGTCAGTTCCTCTCCTTCACTGTGTGTCCCCATGCTCTGCCTTACTTCTGCCTGCCCTGCCCCCTGCAGCCAACACAGCCCTGGTTCCATGTGTGGGACTCCCTGAGCCTGCCTATTCCCCCTTCCTCACCATGGGGAGCATGGACTCTCCCTTTGCCCCCATTGCCTGCCCCTCACCCTGCCTCTGTCCCTGCAGACCCCTGGGGCTGGCCGCTGGCGTGCGGCTGCTGGAGCTCCTGGCCAAGCACCTCCACCTCTCCACGGCCAGCTTCATCAACATCAGGTGAGGGGAGCGGGGCCACGGGGTGCTGCTGTTGGGGTCCAGGAGGAGCTGGGCTGCTGTGGGCGTGGGCCCTGTGCTCCTTGGTCTCACGCTGTGTCCTCTTCCCCGGCAGCGTCGTGGGCCCCGCGCTCACGTTTCGTATCCGGCAAAACCCCCAGAACCTCTCGCTGGCAGATGTGGCCAACCAGGCTGGTGAGTCGGGTAGGGGTCCCACTGGTCCTGTCCCTTGTGTCTGGGGGGTAGTCTCTTGGGTGGAGAGGAGGCACCCCTCTGACCATCTCCTCTCCATCCACAGAGCAAGTGAAGGCAGAGCTGGAGGCAGAGCTGGGCCTGAAGATCGTGCAAACAGGAGTGGGAGAGGTAGGAGCAAAGCAAACCCATCCTGAGGGGCTGGGGATGGGGCAGTGGGGTGCTGCTGCTGGGCATGAGCTGGGCAGCACACTGTGCCCCTGCCCAGGGGCACGGGGTCTTCATAAATAAGCCATCCCCATGGGTCTGTGGGGCATCTGAGGAGCAGAGGCCTCTGGGCAGTGTCAGGCTACTGTGTTGGGAACAGGCTCGGGCACTGCTCTGGTGTCCCCTTCCACCCCGCAGCATGACACTGCCCAGCTGCCTGCATTCCCAGGGTGCTTGGCTCCTCCTAAAACAAAAGCTCTGCAGGGTTTTGAAGGCAATTTGAGAGGGTCTCCCAGAGGTTTTTTTCCTCTCCATCCAAGACTGGGATGCAGCTGCAGGCTGCACCCCTCAGGGCTCATCCCAACCCTCGCCTTCCTCCAGCTTACACACCCCATCCTGGCTGTGGCTTGGGTACCCCAGTGCTGGGCTGTTCCCTGAGCCCCAGAGACCATGGCAAGGCAGGCAAAACGCTGTCATGCCCCTAGGGAGAAACAGAGCAGCTGAAGGAAGAGATGCCATCTGCTCAGAGAGGGGCACCCACTCCTCTGGGGACCCCCAGGAACAATTTCCTGGAAGGGGAGCGGGAGCTGCAGACACAGGACTGAGCCTGGCTCCCTTGTTTACAGCCTGGGAAGGGAAGTGGTACCGTATGCCTCAGTCCTGTTTCCAACCCTCCTACCCTGTGGATGTAGCTGGGGGCAGGGAGGAAGGAAGGGGGAACCTTGGAGGAAGAGACCATGGAGAAGGGGTGGCCTGGCCACTGAGCTAACCCGGTCTCCATCAGCAACATGTGGAGCGTCGCTATGGCAATGCCTTTTGATGTGACGAGTGGCAGGAGCTGGGAGAGATGGCAGAGATGACGGAGCTGGAGCTCAGAGGAGGCTGAAGCAGCTTTGTGAACCCTCCTCTGCACAGACCTCTCCAGTCCAGACTAGCTTGTGGTTTTCCTTCATGCCCCTCCCCACGCTCTGAACACGGTGGGACTGGTGCAAGATTTGTGGAGGGAGGGATGAAGAGAGGCAGAGGGGCAGCAGGACCCAGGCAGACCTTCAGAGAGAGATTCCATCTTTCCCCTCAGCCCTGCTGATGTCTCCAGACCCTCTGGCACCTCAAGGTGCTTCATGGATGGGTGCCCCAGCTGCAGGGCTAGCTGGGCTTGGGCAGCAGTCAGATGGGCTCCCAGCTGCTGGGACTGACAAGGCTGAGGGGCCAGTGGGGACACCCCCAGACTGGGTCCGGGCATCCCTGGTGATGACATGCTATTCTCTTGGTGACCTCATTGGGCTCATGGCCAATGGGAGGCTGTGATAATGAGGTAATGCCAGCTCTGGCACCTCATTGGGCACAGGGTGGTGGTGCTGCCTCAGGACCTGGCTGTTGGGGGCAGCATCCTGATCACCAGTGGCTCTGGGACAGGGCTGTGGGGATGTTTGCCTTGTGGGGAGGGTCTCAGCCAGCAAGATCTCAGCACTTTCCTGTCCCACCTTTGGTTTGGTGTGGATTTGGCTGTCCCCCAGCCACAGAGAAGGATCCCCAGAGGCAGTGCTTGCAGGGTGGCAGGGGCTGCTCTCTGTCCCTGATGAGAGCAATGGGCAGGACCTGTTCCCCAGCCACTGGAGCTGGGATGGCACCAGCCCTCTGGCAGTGCCAGCACATCCCAGCACTGGTGAGGCTGCACCTTGAGTGCTGTGATCAGTTTTGGGCCCCTCACTACGAGAAAGACATTGAGATGCTGGGGCATGTCCAGAGAAGGGCAACAAAGCTGGTGAAGGGCACAAGGCTGACAAGGAGTGGCTGAGCCTGGAGAAAAGGAGGTGGAGGGGAGACCTTATGGGTCTCTATAACTACCTGAAGGGAGGTTGTAGCTGGCGGGGGGGGGTCAGTCTCTTCTCCCAAGTAACAAGCGAGAGTTGCACCAGAGGAGGTTTAGGTCGAGCGTCAGGAGAGACATATTCACTGCACAGGTTATCAATCACTGGAGCAGGCTGTGGTTGAGTCACCATCCCTGGAGGTATTCAAAAGACAGGCAGATGTGGTGCTTAGGGGCATGGCTTAGAGCTGGGCTTGGCAGTGTGAGGCTCCTGGTTGGATCTGATGATCTTAAAGTGTCTTTTCTGACCTCAACAATTCTGTGACCGGGGTCTCCCCTCCACCCAGCCCCAGGCAGATGCCTCCTGTTAATCCTCGCTTGGCTTTGCCCCCAGAGAAACGAGGCTGCTGCCTACTCGCGCCCATCCCGCTTCGGGGACGGCTTCCACTCGGTGCTGCTGACCTTCATTGCGCTGGCCTGCGTGGCCGGCGTCGCCATTGCGGCTGCTGCGGCCTTCTGCCTCCGGCGCCACGCCAAGCAACGGGAGAAGGAGCGCCTGGCTGCCCTGGGGCCCGAGGGTGCTGCTGACACTACCTTTGAGTACCAGGTAGGACCCCGTGGGATGTGGGACACTGCAGGAGGAGGCACCCACCACATAAGCATCGCTCAGGGCGTATGGGGCTGCCCCTGGCGGCGCTGCAGCTGAGGGACTTGCTGGGTCTTGCTGGGGTCCCCCAGGAGCTGTGCCGCCAGCACATGGCTGCCAAGTCACTCTTTGGCCGGGCGGAGGCACCAGCGGCGCCGGCGGAGACCTCGCGGGTCAGCAGTGTCTCGTCCCAGTTCAGCGACGCCCCGCAGCCCAGCCCCAGCTCCCACAGCAGCACTCCTTCCTGGTGCGAGGAGCCTGTCCAGTCCAACATGGACATCTCCACTGGACACATGATCCTGGTGAGCCGGCCTGGTGCGGTGGCAGCCCCCCCAGTCAGCTCCCCACGTGCTCCCTGGCTGCCGGACTGACCCCCACTCCTCTGCCCCAGGCCTACATGGAGGACCACCTCCGCAACCGGGACCGGCTGGCCAAGGAGTGGCAGGCTCTCTGCACCTACCAGGCTGAGCCCAGCGTCTGCTCCATCGCCCAGAGCGAAGCCAACCTGAAGAAGAACCGCAACCCTGACTACGTGCCCTGTGAGCATCCCGCCCTTGGGGCACAGGGATGCTCGGGGCCAAGGCAGGCTGCGGCGCAGCTTTGTCCCCAGCTTCCCCAGATGCTCACTGTCTCCTCTGGTCTCCCTTTCCCCAGATGACCACGTGAGGATCAAGCTGAAAGCTGAGAGCAACCCATCCCGCAGCGACTTCATCAACGCCAGTCCAATTGTGAGTGATGGCCCAGCGTGCCGCCCCGCTCCGTGCCGTGCTCAGCCAAGCTGGGCTCGCTCTCTCTCAGAGGGAGCTGTCTGAGCTCGCATCCACAGCCCATGGGGATGCAAGCAGCGTGCCTTCCCTGTGGCTCAGACATGGTTTAAAATCAATATTCCTCCTGGCCCTGCCACCTGAAGCTCCCTCCCCAGCCCTCCCGTCTCCCCTGGAGTATCCGCCGGCTCCTCCCAGTGTGAGAGTGCAGCCTGACACCCCCTTTCCCACTCCAGATCGAGCACGACCCGCGGATGCCAGCCTACATTGCCACACAGGGCCCGCTGTCCCACACCATCGCTGATTTCTGGCAGGCGAGTGTCCGTCCCCCAGCTGTGCCGACGTGCTGGGGTCCCTCTGCGGGCTGCTCACGGGATGGGTCGCAGCCGGCTGGCAGTGACACCCACTGTGCCTTGCCTGCAGATGGTGTGGGAGCACGGCTGTACTGTCATCGTCATGCTGAGCCCGCTGGCTGAGGACAGCGTCAAGCAGTGTGACCGCTACTGGCCGGACGAAGGCTCCTCTCTCTACCACATCTATGAGGCAAGCGTGGCTGGCAGCCCGGGGGTGCAGAGCACCCGCAGTCCTCCCCTCCCCTTGCCCGGTGCTGACACCCACCAGCTGCCTCTCTCGGGCAGGTGAACTTGGTGTCGGAGCACATCTGGTGCGAGGACTTCCTGGTGCGCAGCTTCTACCTGAAGAACGTGCAGTCGCAGGAGACCCGCACCCTGACGCAGTTCCACTTCCTCAGCTGGCCAGCCGAGGGCATCCCCACCACCACCCGCCCCCTCCTCGATTTCCGCAGGTGAGCACCCGCGGTGCCAGCCCCTCCCCCGGAGCCGGCATCGGCCCTGATGACAGGGGACTGGTGGGTGAGGACGTTGGTGCTGGTGTGACAGGGGAAGGGGGGGGCGGAGCTGTGCTTGGGAAGGAGCGGAAGAGCCAGGCTCTCTGGCCAGCTTGGGATGAAGCTTAGCGGAACGCGGTGGGCAAGAAGCCTCCAGCTGAGATGAGCCCCCAGCCTTCATGGGGAGGGTGGGAAGACATTCTTCCTGGGAGCTGGGATGGGGGACGGTGGGACCTGGCACCCTCCCCAGCAATGGATGCACGAGGAAACGCCGGAGCCAGCCTTGAACAGCAGTGCCCCATTGCTCCCCTCGCCCTCCAGCCAGCAGCAGGTCCCCAGCTAGCCCAGGGAGAGGGGCCAGGGACCCTGCTTAGGGCAGCCGGGGGGGTCCCTGAGCACTTCGCCCTCCTGACCGACCCGCTCACGCTCTCTCTGTCTCTCTGTCTGTCTCTGTCTCTCTCTCGCAGCTGCCGGCGTCATTTTTGTGATTTGCAGCTAGTAATCTGGCTCCAGTTGCATAGTCACAAAAGTGATCGTTGGCAGCCGTGCCTGCTGCATGGAGCATGCCGGGAGCCCCGCTGGCACCTGGCCCCCAGCTTCGCGCCCCACCGGACCAGAGCTGCTCCCTCGGGGGTCCTGCTGCTGCTCCCCTCCCTGGGTTGGGCACCCACAGAGCCCGGGCTCCTCTCCCTGCCCTGGCCCCTTTCCACCCATGGTTCCTGTCCTATGCCTGGCACTGCTGGGGAGGCAGGAGGAGCCGTGCGCTGGTGCCCCCCCAGGGCCACATCGTGGGGTGCCTGCTGACCCCCTTCACTCAGCACAGCAAGGGATGCCCAGCATGGCAGGGCGATGACCTGCTCCCTCTTGTCCTTGCAGGAAGGTGAACAAGTGCTACCGGGGTCGCTCCTGCCCTATTATCGTGCACTGCAGGTACTGCTGGGGCTGGGGGCTGGGGAGGGACAGGCTGGGACAGCTGCAAGGCTGGGACCTGCTGGCCAGGACCAGGTCCTGGAGCCCGTCCCCCTGGTCCAAGCATCTGCGTCTTGCAGTGATGGTGCAGGCAGGACTGGGACCTACATCCTTGTCGACATGGTCCTGAACCGCATGGCCAAAGGTAAGCATGGGGCAGAGCTGGGGGGTGCAGGGGGCAGTGCTTGGCCCACACACCCCCTCTTAGTGCCCTTCTCCTCCTCTGCCCCAGGGGTGAAGGAGATAGACATAGCTGCTACCCTGGAGCACATCCGAGACCAGCGACCTGGCATGGTGCAGACTAAGGTACCCCCAAACTGGGGTTTCCCTCCCTCCCTGAGTGCGCACAGCCCCCATGGCCGGGCTGGCCATGGCCCTCACACCCCCTGTCCCCCATCCCCCTCCCCTTTACCTAGGACCAGTTTGAGTTTGCGCTGACAGCCGTGGCCGAGGAAGTGAACGCCATCCTGAAGGCGCTGCCGCAGTGATGGCAAGGAGCTCTCCCCTCTGTCTCACTCCATGTCCCCCCAGCTTCGCACGCTCTCCTCGCCCTGCCCGTGGGGCTGCTTCCCCCGTAAAAAGCTGTCTGTGCTGCTGGCTCTGTTTCTCCCTGCCCCCCCCACCTCTTTTAGGCCCCCTCCCTATCTCCCTAAGGATACACAGCTCAGCCCCACTGTGTGCAGGGCACAGAGCCCTGTCACGTCTGCTGCCACCATCAAGGGGACTGGGCTTGTGTCCCCCATCCCCTGTGGAAGAGGGGACCAGGTGATGCTACTGGGAGTTGGCTGTGGGGCTCCCCTTGCCTCTCCTGCACCCCAACCTTCTGGTCCTGCACCAGCCCCTTCCCTCTCCGCACCAGAGCAGGGGCGGGAGCAGGGATCCCCCACTGAGGGGGAGCACTAGGTGCAGGGGGGCCTGGCCCTGCCCTCGGTCCCCTCCGTGTGCTCCCTCCCTTGTCACTCGAGCAGAAGAGAAATTTCTAGAGAAATATAATTTTGTATTTTGATGTGAATAAAGTTCTCGTGTCGCGTTCGTGCAGCTGCAGCCAGGTCTGGCCTCTGCCTGTGTGTGTCTGTATAGGGGCATGGGCTCACCTCCCACCCCCTCCCACTCTCCCTCCTTGCAGGAGCAGAGCCTGCACCCCCAAACTGCCACACAAGTGCAGCTGGGATTGAGCCCCGCTCCCAGCCACTGCCTATGGGCAAGGAGCGGGGTAGGACCCTGCAGCCCCCCACCCAGAGACACCCTGCAGCCACCAGCTACTGCAAACAGGTTTATTGACGCTGTTAGCAGAAGGGGGTCGGGAAGGGGGGGGCGGGGGCTGCAGGGAGTAGGGGGCAGAGCTTGGTCCCTGCCCCTCGCTGCCTGCTGCCAGCAACCCATCCCCCTCCCCCAGCAGCCTAATCTACAGTAGCCCCCGCCTCCAGCCCCCTTCCCCCATCACCACCCTCCCCTCCACCTGGCATCTGCCTCTGGGCACCCCTCAGCCGCCAGGTATTGCTTTGCCATAAGCACTATCGCGCCTGCCACATCCCACGGAGCCAGAGGGTGCTGGGGGAAAGGGGGTGGCAGGGGTGGCCGTGCAGGGACAAAGCGGAGTCCTGACTGGGAGAGCCTCCGTGAGCGAGCGCGTGTGCACGGTCCCTGGGTGCAGCAGCCTCAGAACACACCTGGGGAGACAAGCGGAGGGGGGGACACAACAGCACCCGTGAAACCCTCCTCTGTCCCAGGCTGGGGAGAGGCAAGGAGAAAGGTCCCAGGAGGAGGAAAGTCAAGGCAGGACCACGGGCAAGGGCAAGGCTGGGAATGCCTGTGAGCATCACTGAGGGTCACTGAGGGTCACTGCTGCTGCGGGAAGCAGGGGGGGGACACAACAGAGCCCTGCGGGGGAAAGGGAGTGAGCAGGCAGGGTCTTCGGTGGCAGGGATGGAGGAAGAGGGGGTACAGGCAGGAGTGACAGCATCCAGAGGAGAACAGACAGACACAAGGCACCAAGCAGATCCCAGGCACGCACCCCTCTTTGGAAGGAAGGGGGCCTGACCTGGGACCCCTGGCCTGGGCAAGGGCAGGCAGCAACCGGAGAGGCACCATTCGGTCTCTGCCTGTCTGCAGGGCAGGCAAGGAGAGGAGCAGGCAGTGCCCGCAGGCACCCCACACCCCCAGGGCAGAGAGCTGCCCTTCTTACCAGTATACCCCACCAAGGACCCCTCCTCCAGCCAAGATCCCCCCACCCAGGCAGCCCCCCAACACCGAGGTCCCTCCAGCCACCCACCCACCTGAGCAGCAGGCTCGGCAGGGCAGGAGAGACCCCTTCCCTTGCTGGGGGAGGCAGGAGCCGAGGCCCTGGCAGAGAGGCCCCAGCCCCTCTTTCCTCCCCATGGGGGGGACACAGCCCCATCCTCTCGCTCAGAGCAGGGGGCAGTGCCACTGCTTTGCTTTAGGGGCAGGTTCGTGCCCCAATGCATCATGGCTGCCAGCCCCCGGCGGCTCCCGTTCTGCCCGCCCCTGGGGACCACGGGCTCTGCGGGCAGAGGATGGGGTGCTGGGGCTGCTCCCCGGTGCCGGTGGGGTGCCAGGGCCATGCCCACCTGCTCGGTGGTGCCCTGCGGCCTCCATCTCGGAGAGGCTGTAGGCCATGGCCAGCTGCAAGTCCTCGTCCTCGTCCTCGCTGTCCGTGTAGAGGCAGACGGGTGAGGAGCTCGGGGGCCGGTGCGGGGCAGATGGCGGGGGCGAGGGGGGCCGTGGGCTGGGGAAGGCTTGCTGCTCCCGACGGCTCAGCTCCAGCCCCAGCGCCATGTCGTCAGGGACACCTGTGGGGACAGGGGACAGGGGTCACGTCTGCTCCAGCTCCCCAGAGCAGGCATCGGGACCCAGCAACTCCTACCCACCCCACCAATCCTCCATGGTAGAGCCCCAAACCAGGGTGCTCGGCCCGAAATGAAGCCTGTGTGCAGCATCCCCCACCCACCCCAAAGGAGGAGAGGGGTCCCACTGGCACTGCCCCAGTCCCCAACAAGTCGGGGTGCGGTGTCACTTCTCACCATCGATGTGGATCGACTTCAGCTCCCCGTCCTCCTCCACTTCCACCCGCTCCCGCCCGTTCTCGATGATCCTGCAGACCGACAGGTAGAGATGGTCAAGGGCCAGGCAGCCAGAGCATCGCAGTGGCAAGCTGCAGCATCCGTGGACCCAATGAGCAGGGGTCCCCAGGGGTGAAGGGAGCCAGCACTGCCCTCACCTCTTGGTAGTGATGCGCCTGCCATTAACGAAGGTGGTGGAGGTGGAGACAGAGCGGAAGCCCAGCCCTGCGTCGGCTCCGGAGCTGAAGGATGATGCGAAGAAATCTGGAGAAAGGGAGTGACAAGTCGGTGCCAGAGTGGGGGACGCAAGGAAGGCAGGGGACAGACCCTGCCGGGTAGGGGCTGGCAGTATCTCCTACCTGAGGATCCTGGGAAGGGGGAAAAGAAGTGTCCCCCACCGTGGTGCCGTGGACCAGGTCCTCGCAGCTCAGAGAAGGGCAGCATCTCATCTGGAAGGCAGGGAGACTCCTATCACCATCACCCCCATGGCTTGGCAAGCCAGGAGCAGGGCACTGCCATGGGAACCCCCCCAGGGACCAACTATACACCCTGTCCTTAAGCCCAGTGGCTGCCCCAGGGCCAGAGAGGTGCCCCAGAGCTGTGCCTCAGACCCCCAATGCCCCACACGCACCAAAGAAGTCAGCAAAGGGGTCTCGCCCGCCAAAGAACTCCCGGAAGACGTCGTGAGCGCTGCGGAAGGTGAAGGTGAATTCAGGGGCCCCGGCATCAGCTCTGGAGCCCCCTGGTCCTGCTGGAGGGAAAAAGCTGAGTGAAGTGGAGCCCCGGGTGAGAACCCCCAGAAGGGGAGAGCACCCCAGGGGGTGCAGACCCACACCAGGACTTCAGACAGGGATGCACCCAGAGCTGCACTAACCCCCCATGGCCACTCACCTGCCCCCATGAGTCCATCCTTGCCGTAACGGTCATACACATCGCGCTTCTGCTCTGAAAGGAGATGAGAAGGGGCTGTGGGGAGCTGCAAGGCATGGGCAGGATCCCTGAGTCCTTCCTGGGTCAAGGGAAGTGCAGGACAGCAGGGAGCAAGAGGAGGGGGGTGGCACAAGCCCCATCTGGACCCGCACCACTCCCAAACCCAAGCTGAGACACTGGGCGAGGATGTGGAAACCTCAGCCCTGCTGCAGAGATCTCATCCCAGAGGCCAGCACCCCAGCATCTCTCCCAGGATCTGTTTCAGGGGAATGCTTGGGGACGTAACCAATCTGGTGGGACACCGGATGGGTGGTAAACTTGGAGGGACCCACTGGCTGCTGGGGACACCCAGAGATGCCACCTGGGTCAGCCCAGCAGCAGGACAGCCCAGGCTGAGCAGCCCCAAGGGCTGGGGGACACACAGAAGACAGCACCACAGCATCTTACTGTCTGACAGCACTTCATATGCCTCAGCAATCTCCTTGAACCGCTGCTCGGCGTACTCCTTGTTGTCAGGGTTTTTATCTGGGTGCCATTTCAGCGCAGCCTTCCTGTACCTGCACAGACAGGGAACAGTGGGACGCAGCAGCCCTGGGATGATGGTGTGGGCTCCTGCACCAGTGATCCCCCTCCCCCTGTGAGCACACAAATCCGACTCTATGGCAAGGGCACCCCAAGCCCACTTCACCCAACACCCTATAGCCTCAGGCATCAAACAGGAGCTTCCTGGACTCATTCTGCTCCCCAAACAAATATCTGCAGCATGACCCCAGCTGCCCCCAGCAGCGGTTCTGGATGATGCTCACAGGTTTGAGCAGGAGCTTCTGGAGGCTCTGCCTGCCCCCGGGGCTCCCCCCACACTGCCCAGGGCACGGCACGGGACCTGCACACGGGGCCAGTCCCGTGACAGGGTCACGCTGCTCCTCTCCCGGGTAGCTCCTGCCCCCAACGGCAGCGAACCTCACGCCCAAGCCCCCTGCCACCCCCACACACTCCAGCAGAGAGAGAGGATGTCTCCAAACACCAGCGGGACCCACCTCCCACCTCCATCCCCAGCCCCGGGACTGAGAGTGAGGACAAAGGGCCCAAACCCCACCAAGAGATGCCTTTGTGCGGCAGCCAAGCCCGGCCCCGCTCCGGCCTCCGCACAAAGGGAACAAAGGCGAGATTGTCACCTCTGGAGCTGGGCTCTGTCCTCACCGGCCCCGCAGGAAGCCCCCTCCACGCTGGTGGCCGGAGGAAGGGGGGCGGGCGGGGATGGGGGTGTTTCGGGCTGCTCTGCCCAGCGGGCAGGGGCACACCCGGCTCCCACTTACGCCTTCTTGATGTCCTCGGCGGTGGCATTGCGGCTCACCCCCAGAGCTTCGTAGTAATCCACCATGACGTGCGGCTGTCCCGCGGGGTCACTGCGGGGGGGGGGGGGGGGAAAGGCATCATCGGGGGGTCCGCAGGCACAGCCTGCCGGCGCCGGGAGCGACAGGGCACGGGGGGAGGCTGCCCTGCCCACCCCAGAGGTACCATCGAGAATGGCTCAGCACCAACACCCCCCCGGCTCCCCAGCACCCTGCCAGCCCTGCGAGCACCTGGGTGTACACACAGACCCAGCCTGGGACCCCTTGTTGCTGCTGTGCCACCGTCCCACCCGCGTCACCTCAACTTGCCCAAGCAAGAGGACAAGCGGGGGACCCCCGCTCACCCCCCACAGTTTTTCACCCTCCCCCCCCCCACCGGGGGGCTCTGTCCTGGGGCAGGGGAGCGGGGAGGAAGCAGCGGGAGCAGCCCGCTAAGGTGCTTAACCGGCTGGAGAGGATTAAGGGCTCAGCAGAGACCCTCTCCGACCCCGGGCACCCCGGGGCACTTCAGCCACCCTCCCGCTCAGGATCGGGGACGGGAGCGGGATGTCGCCGCTCCAGCAACCCCCGGCCGCGGGGTGCCGGAACCCCGCACCCCCTCCCGTATTCGCCCGTGCTGCCCGGGCGCACCAGCTGACGGGGAGGACGGCGCTGGCACCGGCACCAGTACGGCACTGGGAGCGCGGCGGGGCGGCGCCGCCGGGGACCGCCCTCCCCCCCCCCACCCCCCCCCCCGTCCCGGCTGTAAACACGGCGCTCCCGGGACTGCCCGGCACGGCTGCTGGAAGTTTCCGTGCCACCGCCACCGCCTCCGCCACCGATGCTGGGCAGCCCCGGGCTGCGGCCAGCGGATCTAGGCCATCGGGAGGCGCGGCAGCGGCAGCGGCAGCACGGGAAGGACCGCACCGGACCGGCCCCGCTCCTCCCCCGCGCCCCGCTCCCCCGGTGTACCGCGGCTCCCCGGGGCCCTCGGGCACCTCGCTCCCGCAAGCGCTCTCCCCCCCTCCCCTCCTCCCCCTCCCCCCAATCCGGTGCCCACCTGAATACCGCAGCCGAGCCCTCCCCGCCCGCCCCGGGCCGCCCGCGGCCGGTGTCGCCGCGTCCCCCCCCCCCGCCCGGGACGCCGCGGGGCCGGGAGGCGGGCTCCGCTGGCCAACGAGCGGCGGAAACAGCCAACCGGGAGGCGGCTGCTTCGTGACGTCACGCTCTGGCCTTTCATGCGGGTGGCGTCATAGGGAGGCGTGATGGATGGAGGGAGGGGAGGGGCTTCGGCGCTGCTCGGCCCTTCTCTCGGTCTCCGGCCCTTTCTGCGTCCCCGCAGCCTGGCCGAGAACGGGCCGGGGGCTGCAGCCCCTGCGCCCTGACAACCCCCGGCCCTGCCCTGCGCCGGCCGGGCATCCCCTGGTCATGGCGGCGGGAGGGGGCGCGGGGCCGAGCTGCCTGGGACCCTCCCGTGCGCTGCGGGGGAGCCCGACCCGCAGGGTCTGCTCGCCTCTGGCTGCGCGCTGCGACCCAGCGTTTGGGCTCCGGCTCCGCCCGCTGCCGGCGGCTGGGTGTGTGCCCGGTGGCGGCACCGGCAAGGGGGGCACTGACCTCGCTCGCTGGCCCCCGTGGTGCAGCAAGGGTTGGGGGCACGCCGGGGCACGGCCGCAGCCCCCGGGCTCCGCTCGCCCCTGGCCTCACGCCGAGTCAGCTGCCCGGCCGATCCCTGCCGGAAAGGCCGGCGGGAGGGACGGAGGGAGCGGGCAGCGGGAGGGGACAGCCGGGGTGACTCAGCGCTTTGCCCGGGCCGTCCTGGCGCGGGGGGGGAGGGGGGATGAAGGGGTGCAGCCTGCCGGGCTGGCGGGCGCAGGTCCCTGCCAGGAGCCTGGGGCTGCCTGGCACCGCCGGGACTGCGCCAGCCCCGCGCCCTCCGCGGCCCCGCTCCGGCAGAGAGGAGGCGGGAGCAGTCAGCCAGCCGGCCCGGGCGCCCCGGGCCCCGGGGCTCAGGGAACGGCCGCACGCCGGCAGCTTTGCTGCGGGCTTTCCCTCTGCACGGCCGCTGCCTGGGCAGCACCCCCTCAGGGGGCTGCTCTCGCCCGTCCTCGGGGGCACGGGCAGGCTCGAGGCCGCTCACCTGCATCCGTGAGCCTGGCCCAGCCGCAGGAATGGTACTGGTTCCTCTTGCTGTCTGAGTGGGAGAAGGAGGGAGCTGCTTGGTCCCTCTGCAGAGCCAGAGCCGTTTGGACCCCCTGCTACCTCTGCACTGCAGTGGGATATCCTCCTCGCTTCCTGGAAATCCCTAGCTGGGAAGCCTGGCAACCCCCCCTCCCTGCTGCTTTACCCAGCAGGCTGAGGAGACCCGGGCAGGGAGACAGGCTGTTCCCAGCACTCCTCAGGGACCAGTTTCAGTACTACAGCCATTTCCATGAAAAGCCGTCCTCCGGGATGAGCACTGGGATGGCTGAAATGCCAAGAGCATCTCCTGTGCCAGGAGCAACTCCTCTCCAAGGGACGTGAGACCCACTGCCTGCCATCAAACTGCACTTGATGGACTCCTTGAGTGACTCCTTAGAGTATTCCCTGTTGTTGGGGATTTTTTTTACTGGATACCACTGCAGCACTGCCTTCCCGTGCCTGCCTGTCCAGGAGCGGGCTCCCCGGAGTGACGGCCCCTGGCCCGGGTGCCCTCACTGGCTGCCAGGGGTTCTGGTTTGCCCAATCTGCTCAGCGATGGGTGCAGGATTGGCCCCGGCCAGGCTGTCGTGGGCACTAGATGGAGCCACAGGCTGCTTCTCGGGGACCCCATCCTGCTGGCTGGGGAGCGAAGAAGATGCCAGCAAGACCCAGCCGTGTCTCAGCACCTTGCTTTCCTTTCCTGGGCTTTTGCAGCTGGTGTGAGGACAAAGAGGCCCCAGAGCTGCCAGGTCTCAACCTCGGACAGGGAGACTTCCATGCTGGGAAAGGAGAGGAACCTGCATGCTGGCTGGAGCTCTGGGGTCAGGGGAACGCATCACTGCTGCCTTCATGGCATGTGTGTCCCTCACCCATGAGAACAGAATAGGCATTGAGAAGGACATGCACCTCCCTAATGCCCTTAGGGGAGGCGGTGGCTTGTCACGGTGCTGGTAGAAGAGAGGACGCTGTGCCAGCTGCACCTGGCTCCAGAGCTGCCACAGTCCCTCCCCCGCACAAACCAGCCACCTCACAGCAGGCAGAGAGACAGCCCATCACCTACCAATGCCTCACACATGCTTCCAGCCACAGCAATCCTGCCCTTTCCTCCCTGTCCTTTCCTCCTAGGATTGTCCAAAGTCCTGGTGCATGTGCCTGCCAGCCTGGCTCACACCAGCTTCGAACCCAGTGCAGGTATCTCAACTGTATCTCAGTGATCTCTGATTTATTTACAAATTCTGGGGGCTGCAGTGTTGCAACCCTGATTTTAGCTTTCCAGGGTCACACAGATGCTCACAAGACACTCCCAAGGCTTTCTGAGGAAAGAGCTTTTGGGTGAGCCAAGCAGGACCCCAAAGGCCCAATGCTTTTTTGTCTTGGTTACCTCATCTCCTAGGAAGCCAGCTGAATTGCATCACGAACTCATGCTGTGTTATTATGCAAACCACATATTAAATGATACTTTTTTTTTTCCAGTGCTGAGCAACATTCCAGCTTCTGATTTCCTCAGGAGAACACAAACTCCTTCGCAGCCTCCGCAGAACTGGCAATGGCACACTGCAAAGTCATATTCTTGGTGATTCTTGAGCTGTGGAGTGATGTGCTCAGGGACTCATGTGCCCACTGCTCCCCTCCTTGCACCCAGCCACCTCCTCTCCCATTCTCCCCACACCCCAAGGAAGGTCCTTGCCCTGGGCCAGATGTGTGGAGATGCAGAAAGGAGGGAGTGGGAGCTGGTGCTGGTGGGATGGGGTGAAAAGTGGTTGAGCAGAGCGAGACAGGCTTCTGGGTGCCATTTCCATGTCACCTTCCTCTGCCCGCCCGCTCCCTGGAAGACACCAGCAGCAGCTGTGGCCATGCTCCCCATCTCTGGGCACGAACACTGGCTTGGTGCATCCCCCTGAAAAGGGGGCAGCAGAGGGTTTGCTCACCCCTGGAAAAGCTATTTCAGGGCGGGGGCCCCCCAAGTGCAGAGGGCTGATGGCATCAGGGTCATCGCTGGAGAGGGACATGCATTTTAAAAACCCATATTCCTTCTTTTCCTTTCATCCTCACCTGAACCACCCTGCTCAGCTCCCCTGGCTTCCCTGCACAGCCAACGTCTCCACACCCTCGTGTTTCTGATGCTCCTCGTGTTTGTCTCGGTGGCCCTGCTGTCAGCCACCTGCCCATCTCTTTCCTGATCCTTTCTGCTCTCATCCCAGCTGCCTTTTCCAGAATTGCACCTCCAAGGAGCCAGGAGGGGTCCCCAGGGAGGCGAAGTCATCTGGGTGCTTTTAGGAGAAGTCAGGGTAGCAGGGCTGACTTTCACCCAAGCAGGGCGGTGACTCTGGGTGGGATTTGGTGATGTGACAGACACGGGCTGTGCAGCCCAGGCACCGCCCACGGGAGTGCTCGCCTGGGCTGGCTCAGGGGCTGCGGCCCCAGCCAAAACTGAGGTGCTTGCAGATTTTGAATCAACAGAGTCAGAAGCTGGTGGAGGTGGCAGAAGCTCATGACTAAACGGGTTACCCATGACGAGCACATGCACGGGCCCAGGGAGCAGCTGAGCTTCACAGCAGTGTAGGGTTTTAGCCCTTGTCCCTGGCACGTGATTGGGAACGGGATGGGCTGCAGAGCCTGGGTAGTCCCGTGGTGCAGGGGAGCTGGGCATCCCACGCCCACCCACCACTGAGGCTGGGGGCTGCATGGTCCAGACCTGACTCCAAGGGAAAGGAGATGAGGGACAACGCAAGGGATGAAACCACACACCCCCTCCCAGTGCTGGGCAGCCCTTCAGCCACGGAGAGGAGCAGGAGCTGTGGCTGGGAGAAGAGGAAGGGACTCTGCTGTGAAGCAAAACCCAGCTTCATGCATGCACACCAATATGCTCGTGCCCATGTTCTCCCAAGCACTGAGACCCTCGTGTCTGGCTGGCTTGCCCAGGATTTCCTGCAGTGCCTGGTAGGATGGGGGTCACTGTCTGGCCAGTCCTCACCATGTCCTCCAGCTACCTGCCCAAGGGCTGCCCATCACCTTCATGTTGCCCACGGCCTGGCTCAAAGTCGAAAACAAGCCAGGCAGGGTGAAGTACAAAAGGAAAAGGGGCAAATAATAGATTTGTGTTAGAAGAAAACAATGAAAAGCACAAAAGGATGCCTGGGAGCTGAGCAGCCTTCTGCTGTTCCCCGTAGCTGTGGGTGCCTGAATACCAGAGCAGCACTGCGGGTGCAATGGAGAAGGCTGTGATTTGGATGCCATCAGTAACAAACCAGTGCATGAAGCATCACCTGCTCAAATCGGCATTTCCAATTTGTCAGCCCTACACAGGGTACTGACAGACCTAACTGAGGGTCTTGCCGAGCTTCTGGTGGTAATTTTAACCGAGCCAGGGAAACTGGGGTAATTCCAGAGGACTGAAGGACAGAAATCACTCTGGTTGTTAAGAAAATAAACCAGCTGACCCAGAAAACTCCAGATTACTGATAATGCCATAAAAAAAAAACCCCTAGAAGAATTATTTTTAATTCTATCAGCAGAGAATTAAAGACTGCAAAATGCATTTAGTACTGATCAGCCTTGTCTCAGGGAAGGCAGGTATTGTTATGCAAACCTGTCGTCACCGTGCAGCACGATTACATGATTACACGTCTGGCTGATTCAGATCAGCACCGCTGGCATGGCATCCTCACTTGGAAGCTGGCAGGAGATAACGATAGCAGCATTTGCACACATCATGATATCGCTGCAGAGAGGGATAGAGTAATCTGTTTTCCATGTCTGTGTGTCACGGTTTAACTTGTCCGGCAGCTAAAACAACCCCACAGCCATTTGCTCACTTTCCCCTCCGGCCCCCGCACTGGGAGGGGGAGAGAATCAAATAGGGGAAATAAAACTTGTGGGTTGGGATAGGGACAGTTTACTCAGACAGAAAGGGTAGAGGATGATGATGATAAAAACAATCAATACCAACAACAAGTGATGCACATCTCACCACCTGAAGGCAATGCTCAGGCAGTTCCAGAGCTGCGATCCCACCTCCCAGCTCTCTTCCCCAGTTACAGCCAAAGCAGTATGGAATATCCCTTTGGCCAGCCTGGGTCAGCCATCCTGGCTGTGTCCCCTCCTGACTTATCCACTCCCAGCCTACTCACTGGTAGGGTGAGAAAAAGCCTTCACTCTCTATAAACACCGCTCAACCACAATGTAAACATCCCTGTGTTATCAGCACCGTTTCCAGCACAGATCCAAACCACAGCCCCACACAAGCTGCTATGAAGAGAACTGTTCCTGCCCCAGCCGAAAACCAGCACGTGGTGGAAGAAGGAGGCTCACAGTATTTATCTTGGGACACCAAGCCTTCCTGTTTATGTTCCAGCATCGCTAAGGACACAGCAGATGCACAGGCAGCAAAGGCAGTGTGCTCACTAGCCAGGAGCCATACTGCCCAGGGTCTTCACAGTGCAGATCCCCACGGGTGGGTGCAAAGCCCACTCTTATAGGAAATGCTTACTAGGAAAAACTTGGGGTAGTGCTAAGTTTGGTGGGGTGGTAGCTAGGGAAGGAGGCAACTAAGGATTTGGAATGGTTTAGAAGTGCCTGGTTAAAAGGCCACGTTGCAGCAAAATTTGCCTCAATGCAGCAAGATTTGCTTCAACACAGTGAAGTGCCAAGTGATTCCTGTGGGGACCTGGAGGAAAGAGCAGTCTTGTCACTTACTGACCTGCACATCTACCTCAAGCCTCATCAGCAGTAATCAGGGATTCATTTCAAGGCTGCTGATTAAAGCACTGAGGCTGGCAGGGATCCCTGCAGAAGCCCAGCAGCTCTTTGCTGAGGAGTCACTGTCACCAACCAGCACCGGGGTGCCCAAGCCAGGGCTATGTCCCTGCTGTTCCCCTGGGCAGACCCGTCATCTCAAGGATTAACCCAGGCTTGTGTGGTGAGGTGGGTTTTCCACGGTGAATTGATGCCTGTTGGGGATGCAGAGGGTCCCCCAACACGTGTGGGAGCCCTTGCTGTGCCTGGCTCTCACCAGGCTCTGTGTCCTCCTGCCTGGGAGGTGGTAAAGCCCTTCTGGCTGAGTCTGATTCAGGTCTATTAACCAGCAGCATGACAGCCATGACACCACGGGGAAGGGCACAACAGCTCTGGTGTGCACAGGGCTTGTCCAAATGAGAAGGGACACAGCAGGCAAGGGAGCTCAGGGCATGCTGGGAGCACAGCCCTGGTCTCACACGCTGCACTCTCTCCACATGCAAACAGCTCTGAGCAGGAACACCCTGGGAGCCCCTGCCCAGTGGTGTTATTACACACATCTTTATCTCCTCAACCCTTCCCCTCTGACACCCACCAGCGCTTTGGCCAGCCCCCAGCACATCCTTTCTGCTTTTAACGACTCTACATCAGTCCCCAGGACTCTGGGCTAGTTTCTCCATGCCCAGCTCCACTTTCATTGTGTCCTTAGGCATGCCAAGCTCTTTGCATTATAAACAAACTACTTCAACTAGCAATCCCCCACCCTGGCACACATCTGTCCAGCCAACAGAGCTCAACAGCTCCCCAAAGACCAGGGCAGAGAAGAGCTGTTGGCAAGATGCTCCTGTGCCAGGAATTGCTTCCCCAGACAGTGGACTTGCCCTCCTGGCCGTGGTTTATCCACCTCTGAGGAGTGGGCTCATCTGCAAAGCTGCCCAGCATGGGTCTCCCATGTCACCTCCACTGTCCAGAGGCTGGGGGCTCAGCCACAGCCCCCCCCCCCCCCACCCCCCACCCCGGCAAGGCATGTGCTGCTGGGAGCTGGGGAAGCAATTGCTGCCTCTTACCCCATCACTGCCAGCTCACACAAACACCCTGTGCAGCGTTGCAACAGAGCTGACCACAGATTTGTTGCAACCCCTGAGAACCAGTAAGGCAGGAAGACCTAAAAGGGTTGGGGACGGAAAATGAGTCATCAGCATGACTGCAGTCCTGCCTCGAGCTGGCAGAGCCCCGCTGGCCTGACAGGGTAACCAGTGTCCCTCCAGGAGCTCTGCCATCACCCAGCCACACAGAACTCACTGCGTGTCTGTTCCCAGCTATTCCCACGCTGCTTCTGCCACCGCAGCTCCGAGAGCTGCTGGAAGAGAGGAGGAGTGGCTCTGGCTCCTCCACTACTCCCCCAGAGCTGCACAACAACATCCCCTGTGAGCACAGGGGCAGCTCACTGGGTTCAGCCCAGCCATGGCCTGCCTGGAGGCAGCTCATCATAGAATCACTGAATCACAGACTGGTTTGGATTGGAGGAGATCTTAAAGGTCACCAAGTTCCAACCCCCCTGCCATGGGCAGGGACACGTATGCTGCTCAAGGCCCCATCCAGCCTGGCCCTGAACACCTCCAGGGAGCGGGCAGCCACCACTTCCCTGGGCAACCTGTGCCAGGGCCTCACCATGGCAAACCAGGCATGCCCAGAGCCCTGCGATTAGCTGCAGTTTTATTTGGCTCAGTGGGTGTGTAGCTGCTTTTCCCAGGACCTGAGGAAAGGTGGATGACACTCAAGACAGGGAGGCTGGCTCTGAGCCAGGGAAGCTTCTCACCCAGGGCTGCTGTGCCTGAGAAAGAGCTTGTCCCAACTCGTCTGTCGGTGCCTTGAGCCTTGCAGGTTGGGGCTCGGCATGTGCGTGGGGCTGCCTGCGTCCCTGGGAGTGCCTCCCTGCTCCTGCCACTGCCCGGTGATTCAGGGCTCAGGACTGTGGTGAGGTCTGGAATTAGCTTTATTGTTCCTGTAACAGGCTCGGGGCAATGCAGTGGGCGTTGCACAGTTGACTTCATTTTCTCTGAACCAGCAATTATGCTGTTGTTGCCCAGCTCCAGCAGAGAGGACTCCTGTTAGACCACTGCCGTGCTCCACATCCCATCAGGAAATGCCACACTTCTGAAACACTTCCACTGATGAAGATCCCTTGACCCTGAGACAATCATACTTCGTTACCTTAAGTCCTAAACTGCCATCTTTTTGCCCCAAGTGTACAGAAGAGTTCATTCCCTTCCTATCTGCATGTGTCTTAAATGTAGTTTAAGAGCTTCACTGAGTCTCTGCTTCTAGATAGACAGTCCCCATCCTTTCGGCCTTTCATGGCAGCCCATGGCACCTAAAGCCTTCTGGTCACCCTTGTTTCTTGTCTCTGGATCATCTCCATCTACTCTGAAGCCAGGATGAGACACCAGGAGGGCCCTTCTGACCTCAACAAGGCTCGTGTATCCTAAGGAGTGGCGAAGGGATCACCTCCTGACCATCTCTGTGCTGTGCTAGAACATTTCAGGATGGCAAAACACGTCCCAAATGCTAGAACTGCACCAGCAATCAGATACACGATGCTGGGTCATCATCAGGAGCGAGCTGTGCTTCCAGGACTCTGCACAGTGGCTCGCTGGGATGCTTCTGGAGCCGTTAGCATCACACGGGACTTGCTTGAACTCAAAACATGTGCAATATGCTGTCAAGCCCCATGCTTTCAGCAGGCTTATCAGTTCCACCAGCCAATGTTGTCAGCCCCATGTTAGGGCAGAGCTTTGAGAACATTGTCATCACAGCTCACCCTGCAGCGGAGCATCCTTTGATCTCTGGGCTTGTCAGCCCAGGTGCTGGGTTTGCTGCCCAAGTCCTTAGCCAAGCAGGAGGCAGTGGGGCCAAGTGGGGCTCTGGAAGCTGTGCAAGAGAGCTGCAAGAGCTCCCTCCTTGCTGCTGGGATCAGGGAATTGCTGTATGATGCAGTGCAGCCAGTGCCAGAGAGCAAACAGGGCACTGCCAGGCTGCAGGGCTATCCCAGTGCCTGCGCCTCCCCACTGAACCACGCTGCACGGATTATGGGCAGAGCAACTGCATGAGGATGGAGTGAGTAAGCAGGGCAGGCACAGATGGGCAGGCACGGATGCAACCTCCTGGCTGGGGTTAAAGATGAGGACAGGAACCCTGTTCCTGAAGCACCCCTCATCATCTGGTGCTTGCCCCGTTACCCCCCCAAGCTAGGCTTACAGTGGAGGGCTTCCTCCCCAAACTGGGCTTCCTCCCTGAACACACAGCTGTGGTCTCTCGTACCTTCCCAAGGCAGCTGGTGTCCTCAGAGTGCCCTGTCGTGCTGCTCTGCCTGGGACAGCCTGGGTGGAGCTGAGGTCTGAAAAGTGGGAACAAAAGTTTGGGGTTTCCGCAGCCAAGGGAGTGGGCAGCTGGGGTGTGGATGGGGTGTACCAGGCTGGGCTCCAAACAGGTCCTCTCCTCCCTGGTTTCAGTTCTGGGTGCGTTTAGGTGTGGCAGACTAACACAGCTGTTTGAGAGGGGTTGTTTGGGTACGTGCTGCCAGCAGGTCCTGCACAAACCACAGCTACTCTCCTCTCAGGAGGACTGCATCAGACACTAAAAAACCCCTCAAACCTGAACTTTCCTGATACCTTGCAATGAAGAGCTTTTTAGCACAAGTGTCTGCCCCTGATGCAGGCACTGCCTACCCACCATACATTGCACTGCCCCTCCTTCCCAATACAGGGATGTCCAAGGGTGGGCTGATCTCCTGGGCTCCATGGGCAGTGCCAAGCAGGGGGTCTCCCCTGCGGTGTGCAGGGCTCTGCCCCAGGGTATCTTCAATCTGGTTTTGGTATTTTTCTATCTGAATTCTGACTCGCTAGCCTAAGAACTTGCCTTATTTGCTTTTTGTACCTCTCTGAGTGAGGGTGCAGGGTCCAACTTTGTTCCAAGTGATGGTGAAAACATCTCCTGAGAAATTCTTGCAGCCTACTGATTTTGATGTGGTCTGAAAACATTTGCAGGGTCTTCTTAGACGCTTGGGTAACATCTCTGAGAGAGGGGTCACCTTGGGACGACTCTCCTTCCAGCCAGGGCGAGCTCATGTGCTTGCGTGCTGCTGCTGCTACGGGCATCTGGCAGGCTGCTGAGCAGCTAGGAGCTGCGGAGACACAGCCCATTGGTGCTCCCTGGATTTAGCCAGCTGTTCTTAAGCATTTAAAAAAAGCTTAGACATCTGTTTGGGCTTTTCAGATCAGAGGTACAGGGAGGTGCAGAGCCCTGCATGACTCACATCTCCCTTGACACTCACTGTTGCCCTGCTTGTTCAATGTATGGTATTTGGGGAGTTACTTTCACTGGGAGCACAAGTTTGCAACAGTGATGAATCGGGGACACTTCACCCTCAGCTCTCTACCGGGATGGTGTATAAACAGGTCTGAGCATGTCTTGGAGAAGTGTCATGTGACTTCACAGCCTGACGTGCCACCAGATTGTCATACAAACCTGGCAAAGCTGGGTGAACCCCATGAGCCCTGCGTGGCTGCCTGAAATGCTGCTCGCTGCCTAGCTCCAGCACCTGTGCTGCCAACCACTGCCACAAAGCCTCTGTGCTAGCAACACCACAGGATGAATTGGCACCATGGAAGTAAGAAGGGTACCTGGTCAGAAGTGATGCCTTGGCAGCCACCATGCATTTCAGTGAGCACCTTGGCAAAGATTTTCACAGGCAAAGATGATTCCATCGCTCCTTTTCACACCAGTTAACTTCTGGAGCTCAAATTTTGATGCCTCAGTGCTACCAGTTACTCTCTCACTCCGATGGACTGTCTGCATCAGCATGGTCTGTGTTATCTAGTGATCTCTGAGGTCACTCAAAGGACATTTATGCCATGGGGAGGAGTTTAGGCATTTCCAGAGTTCTGTAGTTGCCACAGCATCCTCTCCAGGTTCATAAACCGGGGCTTCTGTGGAAAAACCCTTTTCTCCCCAGATTAATTAAACCCACTCCCATTGTTCGGCTCAGCCAGTTCTGCAGGTCTCAAAATGTGTTGCTTAGACACAGGTTTCACAGCAGTACCGCTGCTTTCACTCACTGTACCGTCTTCATCAGTGAAGGTGACACTTTCCAGGTGACTCAGGCAAAAAGAAAGGCCATTGTGGGTGGATAATTCAGGTCCAGCTTTCAACTTTCAGAGCGAGCTGAGAGATGACAGCTCCTTTCAGTGAAAACTCATTAAGTCAGAGGGCTCGCACAGCGGCAGGGCTGGTTCTG
This sequence comes from Gallinula chloropus, assembly GCF_964237585.1. Taxonomy (NCBI): domain Eukaryota; kingdom Metazoa; phylum Chordata; class Aves; order Gruiformes; family Rallidae; genus Gallinula; species Gallinula chloropus. Next base: position 17,411,137 of record NC_140090.1, on the reverse strand, counting down.
CACAGCCAGGGATGCTGTGAGTGTTTCAGAGTGGGGAGGAAAGAACAGACACGTTATTCATTGTAGCAAAGCCAGATATCAGTGAAGTGACCCCCTTCGAGGTGCTCCAAGGTCTCCCCATCCCCTCACCAACCCTGTCATAAAGCTTTCTGAAATCTGATCAAAACCACGGAGGTAGAGCAGAGCCAGGCTGGAGGAGGAGCCCGTCAGCAGGTAGCTAGGGCTTTCAGATACAGCCCTGGAGTACACCTGACCCACCCCCCACCCACCCCCCCAGGTGTTCTTCAGGGACCTTGGATGGCTGGCAGAGACCCAGCCCTGTGCTTGCCCAGGGATCACATCAGCACCTCCACCCACCAGGAGAGAGGACCTGAGCCAGGTTCTCTGCTGACTTTCCTCCCTCAGCTCTCAAAGTCTGCCCTGGGTGGTGTTTGCCATCTCTGCCCCTCAGCAGAAACCCCTCTGCCAAGACCAGCAAGCGTAGCACCACCAAACCCTATGCTCCTCTGCCCTTCCCTCGAGGGGACCCCAGGATCTCCCGTGAGCCCTGCGAGGCAGGGTGGGGGGTGGGGGTGAGGGGATGGGATGTGCAGAGGATGCTGCTGCTCGGTGGTCCCACCAACGAACCCAGCCGCATCTATGAAAACGCACGCAAACATGCGCAATGCACGCAAATTTATGCACAGGCAGGGAACCGTCTCGGGCGGGGCGACCCGCCCCGCAGCGCCGGTGCCGCCCCCGCTATAAGGCAGCGGCGGCGGAGCCGTCCCGACCGTGCGGAGCTGCGGCAGCCCGGGGACAGGCAGGTGGAGCAGCGGCGGCATCATGGTGAGTGCCGGCCACGGGCTGCCCCCTCCCTCCGCTCCGGTCCCACCGGGCATCCTCAGGAGTGGGGGGGGGACGGACCCTGGCGGGGCCCTCCCCGAAGCAGGCTGCCACCCCCATAGTTTCCTCGGGGGGGCTCTCCTGGGTACCGAGAGGTGCGGGCAGCTGCCCACGGGAGTACCCTCCGTGCTTGCCCTGCCTCTGCCTGGCTGCAGCACCTTGTGCCCCGCGCTCTCCCGGCGCTCCGCAGCATCCCTCTCTCCCTCTTTGGAGCATCCCCTTGTACCCGTGAGAGCTTCTAGCGCCTGACATGTCCGAGGCGAGGATGTCACCAGTCTGTCATCTCTCCTCCCTCCGTGCCTTTTAATAGCCACACGGTTCCTGCTCCTCTCCCGTGGTAACACCCCTGCCTGGCAGGACTGCTCCCAGCCCGCCAGCCCCTCAGGCTGTACACCCCCGGCTCAGCCCCAGGAGCAAGCTATGGCTTCACCCACTGCCCCGCACCGTGGGTGCCAACCCACGGGTGGGCATGGCTGCGGGTGAGCCTCCGGGCTCCCGCGGTCCTGCTGTGAGCTCTGGCTCCTGAGCTCTCCGGCTTCTCCAGAGCATCCCAGCTGCGGGGGGCTCAGGCACCTTGCCTGCTGCCCGGCAGGGCTGTGGTCGCTACCCTTCCCGAACCAGACCTTGCCATGAGGAAGGCAGAGTCTGCTGGCTGGTGACCAGCACTGCCATGTCCCCAGTGCTGCTGGGCTCTGCCCAGCCTGCTGTCAGCACTGGGTCCCACAGAGCCAGTCCTGGCTGGATAAAGCACAGTGCTCGGCGTAACCCTCTGCCCCCAGATCTGCTCCTCCCTTGGCCAGGGAGGAGTCCTCATCTCTTCTTTCTTGTGGCTGCAGTTATGTCAGGGTTTGTTCTGCACTTCTGCTGGGGATCCCAAAGCTCACTCAGGACTTACTGTTGGCTACTCGTGTAATAAAACCTCTATGGACCTGCTAGGAGGGATGAGAGGGGGTGGCACTGCACTGCTCCTTGTGCCTCACCTTTGGGAATGGTGGGGAGACAGACATCTGGCTCTCACCATGGGTACCCAGGGCTTACTTTTCTGTCATCCCTCACTGTCACTGCTGCCTCTGAAAGGCACCCTAACGCAGAGAGCCAGAACTTGGTGTGACCTGTGCAACTCCCTCGGACAGCAGTGGCTGCTGTGCTCCCGAGCACAAGATGGCTGGTCCCAGCGGCTTCCTGCCAGCTGACTCACAGCGGGGCACCCATGGCTCTGGAAATCCGGTTTGGTTTGGATGCTCCTCTGACTCGGTTGTGCCTGATGACGCACCCAAGTCCTTGGCAACAGCAGGGCTGAGGCAGTGAATATTTTGGATCTTGCTGAAAGGGCTGCAGCCTCTGGGATGCCTTACCTGGAAGGAGGGAGGGAAGGAGGGAGGCTGCAGAGCCCACCTCAGCTGAGGGACCTGAGCCTGCCCCGGAAGCCCTGAGCTTCCCACCTCAGCCCCTCAGTTAAGGGACCCTCCACCCTTCAGTTAAAAAGTGCAGCTAACGCTTCCTCCTCCTCCAGAGCTAATTTAGGGAAGGCAAGCCTCAGAGCATGGCAACCGTTCACTGCTGCAAATCCCACCCCTTGCTGGGCACCCTTCATCAGTGCCGTCACCTCCTCAGCTCCCAGAGGCCGGGTGATGATCTGTCATGTCAGCCCCCAGCCCTGTTAACAGGGTAGCAATAGGTGTGGTGGCAGCTGCTGCATGGCTCCAGCCCTGAAACCAAGTGGATATTCAAAGGAGAAGATGCTCCCTGGGTGCTTCCCAGGGTGGTGGGTGGGGGCACTCCAGGGAATGCGCTAGCCTGGTGTCTCTGGCTCCAGCTGATGGATCTCCACCTCCCTGGGCCCCTGAGGTGGGCAGTGTGGTGATGGGAGGCAGAGCACCGTATTTGGCAGAGGGTGCCAACACCAGGCACCCAGGCTAGAGGGCAGTGTGTCTTGCACAAGCTGAGGAGCGCCTGGGCTGCCCTGCCCGGGCCGTGGAGCTCACCACCTGCAGCACTCGCATTTGTGGTCCTGGCTGGATCTAACCCTGTCCCCCCCACCTCCCCAGCGCGAGTGCATCTCTGTCCACGTCGGCCAGGCCGGCGTCCAGATGGGCAACACCTGCTGGGAGCTGTACTGCCTGGAGCACGGCATCCAGCCCGACGGCCAGATGCCCAGCGACAAAACCATCGGCGGAGGGGACGACTCCTTCACCACCTTCTTCTGCGAGACCGGGGCTGGCAAGCACGTTCCACGGGCCATCTTTGTGGACCTGGAGCCCACTGTGATCGGTGAGTTCACCTCAGTTTGGTGGTGATGGTAGTCACTGTCTCTGGGAAAGACCCACTGCAGGGTGGCTCCTGCCACCTGTCCTCAGAGCCAGTGAAAAAACCTGTCATTATGCTAACTTCTCCTAGATGAGATTCGGGGAGGAGTCTACCGCCAGCTCTTCCACCCTGAACAGATGATCACCGGAAAGGAGGATGCTGCCAACAACTATGCCCGAGGGCACTACACCATTGGCAAAGAGATCATTGACCAAGTGCTGGACAGGATCCGAAAGCTGGTAGGTGACTGCAGAGGGGCAGGTGTGTCCCCCTGGGCTGGGCTCCAGCATCCTCCTGGAGGTGGAAGCATGGGCCAAGCTCCGCTGTGCCCTGGGAGGGATCTGTGGTTACCCAAACAAAAGTTTGAAACCTCCCTGTACTGAAACCCGTGCTTAGAGGAACCTTACTTGGCTCTTCCCGCAGGCTGACCAGTGCACAGGCCTCCAGGGATTCCTTGTGTTTCGAAGTTTCGGTGGGGGAACCGGCTCTGGATTCACCTCCCTGTTGATGGAGCGGCTCTCCGTTGACTACGGCAAGAAGTCCAAGCTGGAGTTCTCCATCTACCCTGCACCACAGGTCTCCACTGCTGTGGTGGAGCCCTACAACTCCATCCTCACCACACACAGCACATTGGAGCATTCGGACTGTGCTTTCATGGTGGACAACGAGGCCATCTACGACATCTGCCGCAGGAACCTGGACATTGAGCGTCCGACCTACACCAACTTGAACAGACTCATCAGCCAGGTTGTCTCGTCCATCACAGCATCACTGCGGTTCGATGGGGCCCTGAATGTCGACCTGACTGAATTCCAGACCAACCTGGTGCCCTACCCTCGCATCCACTTCCCCCTGGCCACTTATGCTCCAGTGGTTTCGGCTGAGAGAGCTTATCATGAGCAGCTGTCCGTGGCTGAGATCACCAACTCCTGCTTTGAGCCGGCCAACCAGATGGTGAAGTGTGACCCCCGCCACGGCAAGTACATGGCCTGCTGCCTGCTGTACCGTGGGGACGTGGTGCCCAAGGATGTCAACGCTGCCATCGCCACCATCAAGACCAAGCGCAGCATCCAGTTTGTGGACTGGTGCCCCACGGGCTTCAAGGTGGGCATCAACTACCAGCCGCCCACTGTGGTGCCAGGGGGGGACCTGGCCAAGGTGCAGCGCGCCGTCTGCATGCTGAGCAACACCACGGCCATCGCCGAGGCCTGGGCTCGCCTGGACCACAAGTTTGACCTGATGTACGCCAAGCGAGCCTTTGTGCACTGGTACGTGGGCGAGGGCATGGAGGAAGGGGAGTTCTCCGAGGCACGGGAAGACATGGCCGCCCTGGAGAAGGATTACGAGGAGGTGGGCCTGGACTCCTACGAGGATGAAGAGGAGGGCGAGGAGTAGAGGAAGCCCCGACCCAAAATGACCGTGCTCCTTCCCTGTGTTACCTGCAGAAACCCTTTGCAATAAACCATTTCAGAGCCTCCATGTCTCCCAGTAAGCACCCTGCTGTATGGGTTTCTTGCCAGGTCAGGTGTGTGGTGAGTGCTTCAGCTCTGCTGCTGGTGCTGCTATGCTTCCTCCCAGTGCTCTGCTCCAGCTCCAGCTCCCTCCCTGTCCAGGTAAGAGCCCTGTACCAGGGGGCTCTGGCCATGGCACACATCCTGCCCTGGGGAAGTGCCCAAGCACACCCTTCAAAGTGATCCAGAGGAGTCCTGCTGATGCGATGGGAAAAGCACCTAGCTCGGGCATGGGGGTCTTCTGTCTGGCAGCATCTCTACTCACTCCCTGCCTGGCCCAGCCAGTGCTCTGCCATCTCCCTGGGGCACATGACCCCACAGTGCCTGCCCCAGCCCATCTTTGCCTTGGCCCTGCACTGAGCTTTGTTGCTGCCCTGCTCAGCAGTCAGGAGTCCTAACATCAGCTACTGGCTCCAGCTGCAAATGGGAGATTTCTGTTACCCATTATCCAGCACGCCGGGTCCAGAGATTAATTCTCCCCGCTTACCACTAATGCTCCGGCTGTATTGACCCACAGGGGCTGTCCTTCCCTGCCCTCCTCCTCCCGGCATGCACCCGTGTCAGCTGGAGGGGAAAGTGTGAGCCAGCACCAGGCTGCACCGGCTCCTGGACTGTGGCCAGGCACCCGTCCCACTGCGCAGGGCTCCTGGTGCTGCTCCCCATGCCTGTGACCAGAGCCCTGGGCTCACACCGAGCAGTGTCTGCTGTGGCAGGACTCGCTGCCCTGCATCCTGAGCACTGCTCTGGTCCCACTGCAGACATACCTTCACCCTATATCTTCAGGGAGACCTGATTTTGCTGCCAGAAGCACGTGGGAGTTGGAATTATGCCCTGTCCCTTTTTTCCTTGAAGGTTATCCCGTGTCTCTGATCTGTACCCCACTGCAGAGGGACACAGCAGTTCCTCCTGGCATACTCCTGAGCCGCAGAGCCCTGTCCCCATGAGCAGGGATAGCTGTGTGAGCTTTGTGCTGGCAGCAAGGACAGAGCCCTCCCTCTCCCTGCTGCACGCAGTGTGCAAGACTGGGGCACTGTGCTCCGCTTCCCCCAGCAGCCCACAGCCAGGCCAGTGGTCTGTGTGTCCCCAGCCATGGGATGAGCCCTAGCCCTGGCAGGTACTGTGCTGGTGGGGCTCAAATGGAGGGGCTTCCCTGCACATAGTCACAATGTGTTAGCAGCAATTGGGTTGCTGTGGCTCCCTTTATTTTTGCAGCTGGGCCAGCCCAGATTTGTTGTGTTGATCTAAGGTCCCACAGAAGCGTGTGGCATCGTCTGCCTGATCCCACAGGAAGGGAAGGCCAGGGGTTCCCAAAGCACTTAGATGGCAAAGGGAGGTCTGGGGGCACTCTGGGCTTCAGACCCTGACACGTATCTCTGATGTGTTTCTCTTGCCTTAGAAGCCCAGGAGGCCTCAGGGTGTCCCTAAATCCCAGAGGACCTGAGGTGCAGGGTAGCAGCTGGCAGAGCCGGGTAGGGGCTGCTGTACCAGCCCTGGACCCCCATCCCGGTGGCTGAGCATCGCCGTACACCCTGAGGGCTGGAGCACAGACCTTCCGCTCCCAGCCCAGCGGGATGCCCTCAGCTTCCCTCACGGCAGAGGAGGGAGAGCAGCCCCGGCCCCCTGCACCTTGGGGTCCCTCCGTAGCCGAGAAGCGGCCCCGGCAAGCTCCCGCTGCTCCCGGAGGGGGTACTCCCGCCCTGCAATGCAAAATATACCCAAATGAAGGGGGGCGTGGCGGCAGCAAGCCCCTCCCACCTATAAGAAGGCGCTGCGGAGGGGATTGCAGCAGCCGCAGCCCCGCGCTGAGCCCCGTCGCACCGAGCCGCCGGCAGAGCCCGGACCCCCAGCCGCAGCATGGTGAGTGCGGGCCGGGCGGCGGGGCACCGGGCACGGCGGCGGGGCACCGGGCACGGCGGCGGGGAGAGCGCCCGGCGGCCCCCCCCTCAGCCCCAGCAGCACGGAGCACGACCGAGCCGCCGTGACGTGCCCTCCCCTTCCCCGCCGTGACCTTGGGCAGCCCCACCGGCCCCTGTCCGGGGTCAGACGTGCCCACCACTCCCCCCTCTGTCACCCCCGCCGCTTCTGCCCGGTTTCCCTCCGCCACCGCCGGTCCCGGGGCGCCGGCGTCCCCTCGCCGCCGCAGCAGCGCGGGAAGGGGGGGGGCAGGGGATGGAGGGGGGTGACCCTGCGCTGGGGAACGGTGGCCGTGGGACGAACGGGGACAGCTGCCGGGGGTGGAGCGCCAGCCGGGCACCGGGGGCCGGAGTTGGGCGCTGAGTTCGGGCTACCCCCCCCGGCAGCGAACGCCCCGTCGGGGCTGGCGGCAGGGAACGGGCATGGGGGGTCCCGTCCCTGCCGTGCCGTCCCGTGCCGTCCCGCGGGGGTCTGGCAGCGGCAGAGGGGGCCGGGGCCGCTGTCCGAGCCGGGCAATCGCCGCTGCCACGGTCTGGGGCCGGGGCTATATATAGCGGGTGAGACGGGCAGGGTCCTTGCCAGGAGTCGCAGCACAGCACCCTGACAGCCGCAGCGCTTCTCATGCTCTGTTGGGGACCCTGCCCCGGGCAGCCCTTCTTTCCGGCGGGCTGAGGCTGTCCCGGCTCTCCTGAAGGAGACATGAATCCTTGACCCCCCACCCCATGCCCTGCCACAGCGATGCTGGAGCAGGGCACGGTGTCTGTCACAGCTCTGAGCATGGCACAGTCAGGGAACACGGGAGCAAGGAGCCCCCCAGGACCCCCAGGCTGAGTTGTGGTGTTCTGCCTGGCATCCCCTCTGATGCCAGTGGTAGGGAAGTGGGGAGTAGTGGATGCTAGGGATAGGAAAGGAGGGATGCCAGGACTAGGGGAGCAAGGATGCTGGGGCTGGCAGTGCCGGCCTGCACCTGCAGCATGGGAGCTCAGGAAGCACATCTCCAGCTCGAAGACCGCTCCCCAGCACTTCTGCCCGCACGGGGTTGGGACTATGAAGCCTGGGATGTCTCTGTGCTGCCTCGGAGACTGCTGGGCCACCCACTCCCCCGGCTGCCCCTCACTGCCCTGCATCTCAAAGGCCCTTCCTGTGGGAGGCACAGTGCTTACCCGGCTCTGAAGCGGCAGGAGGAGGGGGGGTTTCCCCGTGCTGGCTGCACCTCATGGGTTAAGCATGTGTCTGCTCAGCTCAGCACCTTGCCGGGCATGGGAAGGGACAGAGACTGCTGGAGAGCCGGGAGGGCGGCAGGGCAGCGCTCTGTGCCTGTGCTGCTGGAGGACAGCCCCGGGCAGAGTCCGTGGGGCTGGTGGCTCCCAGAGAGGCTGGCCAGGAGGGATGCCGGTGCTGGCCTCTGATGTGGCGTGGTGCCCGTGTGTGGCCGAGGGCAATGACAGCCATGTGGGGCCCCTCAGGGGGACTCAGGAGGTCAGCAAAAGGAAAATGTACTCCCTGGGGCTGCTGGCCAGAACGTGTCCCGTGCGGATGGCCGTGGGGCACTGGCTCCAGGCAGAGTCCTCCCTTGGGCTGGACAGAGCTGTGCCAGGGTCTGACGCTTCCTCCCCCTCCCCAGCGCGAGTGCATCTCTGTCCACGTCGGCCAGGCCGGCGTCCAGATGGGCAACACCTGCTGGGAGCTGTACTGCCTGGAGCACGGCATCCAGCCCGACGGCCAGATGCCCAGCGACAAAACCATCGGCGGAGGGGACGACTCCTTCACCACCTTCTTCTGCGAGACCGGGGCTGGCAAGCACGTTCCACGGGCCATCTTTGTGGACCTGGAGCCCACTGTGATCGGTGAGTGTTGGAGTGTGCACGGCCCCCCCCCAGGGTGCACCACTGGAGTGAGCGGCTGGTTCCTGTGGTCTGCTGGGAGGATCGTGCACCGGGTTCAACCTGAGGGCCCTCCTTTCCCGGGAGAAACCACAAACTTGAGCAGGAGCTTTTGTTCCTGTGGCTTTGCAGAGGCATCCGTGCTGGCTGTCTCTGCTAGTCTCCACATGTGCGCAGAGAGAAACCAGCCCAACCGGCACAGCAGCTGTACCCCTGCACAGGCAGCTCCCCATGGGTGGGTGAAGCTGAGATCTTGCACAGGGAGGTGGTGGCCACCTCCTCCTACCAGAGAAACCTGATGCTGATAGTGGCCCTGCTGACGTGTGGGTCCCTGGCCATCCCTCTAGCAGGAGGAGTTGGCAGGAGGTTGAGGCATAGATGCTGGCACCTGCTCGGCTGCTTGTGGGAGGGCTTGGATCTGCAGCCCATGCCAGGCTCAACCCTCCCCTGCTCTCTCCTAGATGAGGTTCGGGCTGGAATCTACCGACAGCTCTTCCACCCCGAGCAACTGATCACTGGCAAGGAGGATGCTGCCAACAACTATGCCCGAGGGCACTACACCATTGGCAAAGAGATCATCGACCAAGTGCTGGACAGGATCCGAAAGCTGGTAGGTGACTGCAGAGGGGCAGGTGTGTCCCCCTGGGCTGGGCTCCAGCATCCTGCAGGATGTAGGAGCATGGACTGAGCTCTGCTGTGTCTTGGGACAGGACCAGGTCCCAAAGGACTTCTGAGTAGTCAGATGCTCACAAAGAAACCCTTCTCAGCAATCCCCTGCATCTCTCCTAACAGGCTGACCAGTGCACAGGGCTCCAGGGATTCCTTGTCTTCCACAGCTTTGGAGGTGGCACCGGCTCTGGATTCACCTCCCTGTTGATGGAGCGGCTCTCCGTTGACTACGGCAAGAAGTCCAAGCTGGAGTTCTCCATCTACCCTGCACCACAGGTCTCCACTGCTGTGGTGGAGCCCTACAACTCCATCCTCACCACACACACAACCCTCGAGCATTCAGATTGCGCCTTTATGGTTGACAACGAGGCCATCTACGACATCTGCCGCAGGAACCTGGACATTGAGCGTCCGACCTACACCAACTTGAACAGACTCATCAGCCAGATTGTCTCGTCCATCACAGCGTCACTGCGGTTCGATGGGGCCCTGAATGTCGACCTGACTGAATTCCAGACCAACCTGGTGCCCTACCCTCGCATCCACTTCCCCCTGGCCACTTATGCCCCTGTCATCTCTGCAGAAAAGGCCTATCATGAGCAGCTGTCCGTGGCTGAGATCACCAACTCCTGCTTTGAGCCGGCCAACCAGATGGTGAAGTGTGACCCCCGCCACGGCAAGTACATGGCCTGCTGCCTGCTGTACCGCGGGGACGTGGTGCCCAAGGATGTCAACGCCGCCATCGCCACCATCAAGACCAAGCGCAGCATCCAGTTTGTGGACTGGTGCCCCACGGGCTTCAAGGTGGGCATCAACTACCAGCCACCCACTGTGGTGCCAGGGGGGGACCTGGCCAAGGTGCAGCGCGCCGTCTGCATGCTGAGCAACACCACGGCCATCGCCGAGGCCTGGGCTCGCCTGGACCACAAGTTTGACCTGATGTACGCCAAGCGAGCCTTTGTGCACTGGTACGTGGGCGAGGGCATGGAGGAAGGGGAGTTCTCCGAGGCACGGGAAGACATGGCCGCCCTGGAGAAGGATTACGAGGAGGTGGGCCTGGACTCCTACGAGGACGAAGAGGAGGGCGAGGAGTAGAGGAAGCCCCGATCCAAAATGACCGTGCTCCTTCCCTGTGTTACCTGCAGAAACCCTTTGCAATAAACCATTTCAGAGCCTCCATGTCTCCCAGTAAGCCCCCAGCTGTATGGGTTTCTTGCCAGGTCACGTGTGTGGTGAGTGCTTCAGCTCTGCTGCTGGTGCTGCTATGCTTCCTCCCAATGCTCTGCTCCAGCTCCAGCTCCCTCCCTGTCCAGGTAAGAGCCCCTGGATCCATTCCCTGGGGCCATGGCACACATCCCACCCTGCTCGCTGCTCCATCCAGGGTTTGGTACTGCTTCCTGCTGTGGTTTGTGGCCTCACGGTCTATGGCCCTGCGTTCCTTCCTGGAGCCCAGGGGAGCAGATTTAGCCTGCGCAGTATAAAATTCGCAGCTGCTGGGACCCCTCCCTGTGTGCAGCCTGAGGGTAGGTGGGCTTGTCTGGAAGGGGTGTGGTGGGAGCAGCCTGGTACCCCTGTCCCTCTGGCTACAGTGGGGGGAGGGGTTGGGGGTATGCCTGGCCCCGCGGTGCAGTGGCTGCACCCTGCAAGGGCATCCGGTGCGGCTTGAGTCTCTGCGGCTGCTTTTCTGCTGTGCTGTGGTGAGAGGATTAAAGGAGGGGAATGCTCCCTGGGAAACGGCCTGTCTGCATCTCTTCTTTTTTACCCTCCCTCTGTGGACAGCCCAGCTGCTGTGTGTGTCCTGGTGAGCCCCTCCAGCTAAAGGCGGTTGTGCTGTCCCCAGGCTCTGCTCACCCCCACCGCAGCGGGGCTGCTGCCCCTGCCTCACAAGCTCTGGCAGCTCCCCAACCCCAGCACCCGCCTCCCTCTCCTTTGGCAGCCAGAAGTTCTGCCTGTACCCCTGCCGCCGCCTGCCTGCCTGTGCTGTGTCGAGCCCCTTCCCGCGGTTCCCAGCCCCGGAGGCTCTGGACGGCAGCTCCAGCTGCAGAGTTGCATTAACTCCCCTCAGGAGCGCTGGGGCCAGGGATTAACTTTCCCTGCTTAGTGCTAATGCTCCAGCCCTGCCGCCCCTCGGGTCTGTCCTCTGCTGCCCTTCCCCTCTGGCAATGCCTAGCTGCTTGACCAGGACAGTGCGCCCTGCTCTCCTCGTGCCCCTGGCAGGACCCCCTCCCTGTACAGGAACACATCCACACCACTGCAAGAACATCTTTTACTCCAAACACAAGGCAACGTTGGCGCCGACAGCAGCACTGGAGAGGGTACCAGGACCCCTGCCCCCCCCCCAGTCTCGCTCCAGCACCTCATCGGGACCCGGCCTGCAGCCCTGCCCCTGGCAGGAGTCACTCTCCTGTGGTACAAAGCTGAGGGACCACATCTGCCATCACCTGGGGGGGTCCCACAGCATTTTCCTCTGCAAACCCCAGGGAGGCAGCGGCCGACCAGGGCCCCGTGTTTAGCAGCAGGTCACACGTACACAGTCCTGGGGCACAGAACAAGTCCCAGGCGGCAGCATCCAGGGCACAGACCACTCCAAATCCAACACACCTCTGGCACAGAGCAGCAGCTCTCCCCTGAGCACAGTGATCCCCTCTGCAGCAGCTTTGCAGTGCAGCAGGGATGAGGGCAGCTGGCTTGGCCTTGGAGCACGTCACTGCCATGGGGTGGGACAGGCTCAGATCTGCGTGGTATCCTGGCCTGCAGGGGCTGGCTGCAGCCCTTCCAGCTGATGGAGGACATCATCTATGCTGGGTCGCTGCTGGGGGTCCACTGTCATCATGGAGGAGAGCAGGCGCTGCAAGGCAGCTGAGTACCTGGAGAGAAGATGGCAAGGGAAGGATCTGCGTGGTGCACAGCACAGGGGGCTGTCCAGGAGCAGGGTCACCCTCCCCAGCCTCTCACCTGGTCGTGGGGGGCATGGTGATGGGGTTCTGCACCGCCAAAGCCACGCTGTCACCCTTCTGGAAGATGGCGTCATAGGGACCCTCCCCAAACATCATGCAGTACAGCACACAGCCTAGGGACTGGAGCACAGCAGGGTCAGGGCAGCCCCGCGGTGGTGGGACGGGGGGCAAGGGGTCCACATCCTTACCCAGATATCTGTGCGCTCGTCTATGATGCACTGGCTCGGCACCGTGAAGAGCTCGGGGGCACGGTAGGAGATGGTGCAGCGCTGGGCAGCCCAGTCCTGTGGAGAGGAGGGCAAGGGTGGGGATGAAGGGCACAGGGCAGGAATGGACTGGTGGGGTGATGTCTCAGGGCACCCACCTGCACGGCCATGGCCTCCCGAGAGCTGTTGACTTCGATGTGAGCTTGGTTCATGGAGCCCAGGTCCATCAGCACGGGCTGGTCATCCTCATCCAGCAGCACGTTGGTAGGCTTGAGGTCCCTGCAGGGATGGATATCACCGAGCGCTCACTGGGCCTCCTGCCAGCCCCCCCAGCCGGGGCTCCCAGCCCCCACCTGTGCGCGTAGCCCTTGCTGTGGATGGCTTGCAGCCCGCGGCAGATGCCATGGAGGATGAGGAGGATACGCTGCTCTGGCATGAAGGTCCCTTTCTCTCGTAGTGTTTCCACCTCGCTCCAGAGGGTCCCCCCCTGGCAAACACAAGCAGCCGGTTGCCACCGCTGCTCCCTGTGGCAAGGGAGTGGGGGTGTCTGGGGGAGCCCCCCTCACCTTCACATAGGGCAGGAGGAGCCAGGCTTCATGCTTGGCACCCTTCTCCACCATGCAGTGGGCCACCAGGCGCAGGATGTTGGGGTGGTCGAAGAGGCCGTGCATCTCCACCTCGTGCAGGGCCGCCTCTCTGTCCTCCTTGTCATGGCACAAGATGCGCTTCAGGGCGTAGAAGCGCCCGTCTCTCAGCCCCTCCACCAGGTCCACGTAGCTGAAGCCCCTGCGAGGAGCCGAGCTTGGTGTGGGCTGGGTGCCCCACTACTGGAGGCCCTGTGCCCAGCCTCAACTGTGAGCACCCAGGGGAGGGGGGCAGGGGGTTCCTGCACCCCTCTCCAGGGAACCCCCCAAGCATGCATGTTCCCCCCCACCTTGGGGCACCTGCCACATGCCCAAAGCGTTTCCCCTTCTGCATGAACAACCCCATCAGAACAATCACTCCCACTCCCGTAGGTCTTAGCACCCACTCCTGGGCACGACCAATACATCACCCAGCGTGAGAATCCTCCTCCCTATGCCCAAGCACCCCCACCCGACCTGACTCTCTCCCCCCGTGCCCAAACACCCTCTGTCCTCAAGCCTCTCCCCACCACGCCCGAGCATACCCCCCACATCCAAGCACCCCCCCCCCCACGCCTCAGCATCCCCCATGTCCGAGCATCCCCCCCACGCCCAAGCAGCCCCCACGCCCGAGCATCCTCCCCGTGCCCGAGAACCCCTTCCGCCCAAGCATCTCCCCCGCCGCCCGAGACACCCCCCCGCCTCCCCGTGCCCCAGCCCGCCCGCGGACCCCTCTGCCAGGCGATGGAGCAGGAGGTAGCGCACTCCCCCCAGGCTGACAGTGCCCCGGGAACAGACGCACAGCGCCTGCCCCATCTCCCGCCCGCGTCATTGCCCGCCGCCGCGCGTCACCTATTGCGTCACCTGCCACGTCACCCGTGGGGCGGGGCGTTGCGGCTTTCCCAGTGCCCGCGGCGCGGGTTCCGCGCTCCCTCCACCGGAGCGGGTGGAAAGGAGCGGGACAGGGCACAGCGCCGAGGCCCGGGCTCACCCCGCATCGTGGGCGGGGTGTAACGCGGTGTCCCCGGCCGGTGGCACCCCCGGCTGTGAGCGGGGGCATCCCGCATCCCCGGAGCTGGCCCCGGTGAGCCCTTTGCCCGGGTGGGTAGGTCGGCGGTGCAGGGGACAGAGGTGGCCAAGTCCCTCCGGCACGGCTCGTCCCCGAGGGCATCACCTCCCCAAACTGCTGCCACCAGCTCTGCCACCAAGCTCTGGCCCTCGGTACCGAGGCGTTTTCCTGTGCCTCAGGCAGCAGCAGCACCCACTAGCATCCCACCGGAGCTCTGGCCGGGGTTTGCATCACCACCTCTCTGATGACACGGGCGGGCTGAGCTCCTTCGGAGCCGTTTAGGCTGGTGGTGACACTTTTAAGGGTCTCCTCGTCCCTCCACGTGTATCACCTATCATCCCAGGGGGCACCGGGGATGTGTCCGCTGGCTGGAGCTGGCTGGGGCAGTGGTGTGCTGCCCGCATCCCATGATGGATGGGCTTTGAGCGGCGTGATGTGTGGCTGACCCAGGCATGGGTGGCCAGAGCCACACACCACCATCACCACCTTCCCCCGCCCCCCCGCCCCCGGTCCCGATACTCTGCTGCTCTTCCAGCTGCCTGTACTTAGGACCTGGAGGACGGGCCTGGAGCTGGCGGAGAAGGATCATGTGATGGTGGCGTCCACGTCCCCCTTCACCCCCCACCCTGCTGAGCTCCCGGCAAGAATGGGGCTGCCAGCTCCCGCCCTGCTGCTGGCCATGGGGTTTCTGCACGCACAGGTTAGCAGCCACGGGTGGGAAGTCGGGAGACGTGCGTGGGGCTGAGCCGTGAAGGATCTGGTGGGACGGCTCCGGGATCTGCCTGGCTTTCCTCTCCCGTGTCCCTGCTCTTCCTGCTATGGCTCCCTTCTGCTGCAGGCTGTGTCCCGCCCCAATTTCCCGCTGGCACTCCCAGCTCCCTGGCTGTCTCCTCAGCAGCACTCCTCTCCCAAATTGCTGCAAGCTCAGCTGCAAAGGGTTTGATGGGGCCGGGGGGAGGAGGATCAGGCAGTGCAGATGGCTGCGGTGCTTGTCCCTCCTGCTCTCCCGGGACAGCCTGGTGCCTGCCTCACCCCTGCAGTGAGGATGCCGAGGGTGCCCCGCAAAGGGCTCCCCCCAGGAATCAGCCCCTCTGGTCCCAGGGAGCTGGGAGGCAGCAGCTGGGCTCGGGGAAGGTCTGCCACCTCCCATCACTGTCCCACTCCCACAGGCCTCCCCCCCAGCCCGCTCCTTCCAGCTGGATTACGAGGAGGACTGCTTCCGCAAGGACGGTGTCCCTTTCCGCTACATCTCGGGCAGCATCCACTACGCCCGCGTCCCGCGCCCCGCCTGGAGGGACCGGCTCCTCAAGATGTACATGAGTGGGCTCAGCGCCGTGCAGGTGTAAGCGCCGGCAGCAGCTGTGACAGCGTGCAGCCCACAGCCACCATGGGCCCTTGGGGTCCCTGGGGTCCCTGGAGCAGGGACAGAGGGAAGGGTGTTGTCTGGTCACAGGGAGTAGGGACTAGCCTTTGCACTGGGCTGACTGGGACCCCCAGAACGTCCTTGCCAGACACAAGCATGAGCTTGGGCTAGTCCCAGTGCAGCCCCAGTTGCCATCCTCAGTTCCCAAGAGTGGAGGGAGCAGCTAGTGAGACAGGCCCCTGTTGTTCTGGGATGCCCTTAGCCCCACCACTCTGACCCTGTCTGTCACCCCAGCTACATCCCCTGGAACTACCACGAGCCACTGCCAGGGGTTTATGACTTTGCTGGGGACCGGGACCTGGAAGCCTTCCTGGATCTGACAGCCGAGCTGGGGCTTCTCGTGATCCTGCGGCCGGGGCCCTACATCTGTGCGGAATGGGAGATGGTGAGACACGGTCCCCTCAAGCCTGGTGTCACACCAGCCAGGCTGCCACCCCATGGCATCTGGCCATGGGGCACATGCTGCAGTGGCACCGAGTGGCAGCACTGCTCTGGCTGGGTTTCGGCTGTGGGCCAGCCCAGGCTGCTGAGCAGTTTCTGTACCTCACTCTCTGCTGTGCATGTTTCTCCAGGGTGGCCTGCCTGCCTGGCTGCTGTGGACACCTGGCATTGTCCTGCGCTCCTCTGACCCTGGTGAGCATCGGCACGAGGCTCTGGCCATGGTGTCCTTACAGGCTGGTGCCAGTCCTGCCACGCTGGTCTCTCCACACACCTGCAAGCCTCACATCTGTGGTGTCTTCCCATCATCTTCATCTTTCTGAGAGCCCCATAGTTTGTCCTTCATTGGCACTTCCCCATTGTGCTCGGCACTGCCTCATGTTCTCCACCATCCTCCTGGCAGGGCTGGGTGTGGGTGGGCTGGGGTGGTCACTGCAGCTGGGCTGAGCTGCCCTCTCTCTCCCCAGCCTACCTAGCAGCTGTGGACTCCTGGCTCCATGTCCTGCTACCCAAGGTCAAGCCACGGCTGTACCAGAACGGGGGGAACATCATCAGTGTGCAGGTAGGGTGTGGTGGGAGCCAGCCCTCTGATCTGCGCTGGGTTATGTTTGGGTGTGCCCCAGAAATCCCCTTGCTCCCCCTACATCATGTTCTCATCCAGCACAGCTCTGATAAATCCCTCCTGTCCACTAGATCTGGGTTTATCTCCAAGGGCTGGGACTTCGGTGTACCTGCCACCACCTTGGTTGTGGTTTGAGGGACCCTGGCAGAGCTAGGGGTCATGGTGGGGGTGGAAGGTCAGTCTTGGGGTGCACTTGGGGGCTATTGCAACATCTGATGATGTCGGGAGGGAAGCAGGGAGCTGGGTGCCTGTGCCAGCTACCTGGCTGTATCCCTGCTGCGTGCACGCCGGGTGCCGGCCCCTTCCCTGCTCACAGGTGGAGAACGAGTACGGGAGCTACTACGCCTGTGACTACGAGTACCTGCGGCATCTGCTGGGCTCCTTCCGGGCGCTGCTGGGGAGCGAGGTGCTGCTCTTCACCACCGACAGCACGGGGCTGGGGGAGCTGCGCTGTGGCACGCTGCAGGGTCTCTACGCCACCATCGACTTCGGGCCAGGTTACCCCTATGGGGAAGGAGGGGATGGGGGTCCCAGCCCTGTCCTACTCCAACCCACCTCCTGCCACCTCCGCAGGCTCCAATGTGACGGAGGCGTTTGGTGCCCAGCGCCAGGTCGAGCCGAAGGGGCCCCTGGTGAGCTTGGCGTGGGCACCGCGGTGGGGAATGAGCTGTGGTGGTTTGGGGAGGTAGAGGGGCTGGGGTGGTGAAGCAAAGAGGGTTGCCGGCGCTGCAGGTGAGTAGGGAGAGATGTAGCTGGCAGAAGGGTGCAAGGAGCCCCATCTCTGTGCAGGTGACAGCCCTTTTCTCCCCCAGGTGAACTCCGAGTACTACATGGGCTGGCTGGACTACTGGGGGGGGGCACATGCCAGCACTGGCTCGGTGCAGGTGGCCCGGGGGCTGGAGGACATGCTGCAGCTGGGAGCCAGTGTGAACATGCAAGTACTCAGCTGGGGGAGGGTGGGCACAGCCCCGGGGAGGGGGTGCAATGCCCTCCCATCTGCCAGCACTGGAGCAGGGATTCACTTGCCTGTGTCCCGCAGAGCCCGGGCAGGGGGCTGCAGGCAGTGCCTGGTGAGCCCCAGCCGGCTCTGTGGGGGTGCTGACAGGGGTCTCTGGGGTGTCCCGTAGGTACATGTTCCATGGGGGGACGAACTTTGCCTACTGGAGCGGTGAGTAGGTCCCTGTCCTGGGGAGAGTGAGGCATGGGGGGCTGGTAGGGCTTTCCTCTGCTATCCTCAAGGAGCCTACTTCCAGCTCCCGTTTGTCCCACAGGGTAGCCTGACATATCCAAGGGCCCCTGAACATAGGCTCTTTTGGGGACTCCTTTTGTCCTAGGATCATCTCCCCATCTCACCCCTGCCACCTTGCATAGCAGCCAGCCTGGAGCTGGGTCCATGCCCTGGGCTGTCAGAGCCTCTTCCTCCAGCTCCCATTGCTTTCCTGGCCAGGTGCTGACTTCAAGGGCCGGTACAAACCAGTGACCACCAGCTACGACTATGATGCCCCCCTCTCAGAGGCAGGAGACCCCACAGAGAAGCTGTTTGCCATCCGCACGGTCATCAGCAAGGTGACGAGCTGAGCCTGGCAGGAGGAGGGGGACGGTGCTGGGCATCACTGCCTGTGGCAGGGAAGAGGGGGACACAGAGGGACTTGGCAGGGCAGGGGACACCTCACTGCCTGCCCCGGGGGGAGCAGCTGACAGTTTGCTGTTCAGTTCCAGCCCCTGCCAGCTGGTCCCATGCCCCCTGCCACCCCCAAGTACAGCTACGGACGGGTGGCCCTGCAGAAGGTGAGTGCCTGCCCCACGGGCTGTGCTGACCCTGCCTGGCACTGCCCACCTGCCCCACACCCTTCCCTCTCTTTGCAGTACGCTGACCTCCTGGATGTCTTGGATGTGCTGTGCCCCTCCGGGCCCATCCAGAGCCAGTTCCCCCTCACCTTTGAGGCCATAAAGCAGGTGAGGGGCTGGCTGCAGTGGGGGGCACCGGGAGGACACACTCCTAGCTTTGTCTGCCCTGCTTTGGCTCGTCTCCAGCCCCGTTTCCCTTCCTGAGTTGCTCTGCTGTGCCCTGCAGGCCCATGGCTTTGTGGTGTACCGCACGCAGCTGCCCCAGGATGTCCCCGACCCGGCCATGCTGGGTGCTCCGCCCCACAGCATCTGCGACCGTGGCTACGTGATGCTGCAGAAGGTGAGGCTGCAGGAGCACACTGGTCCCTGGCCTGGTGCTCAGGGGGGCTGTGGGACCTGCCAGCACCGGGGCTGTGCCGTGCTGGGGTCTCTGGGACAGCCAGGGTGCCTGCAGCCACGCAGCCCTCATGGGCTAGCCCTTGGACCTGAAGTTGCTTGCTTTGGGGGGGGCAGAGGCCAGCCCTGGGTTGGCATTGAGGAGGGGGCAAGCAGTGGGATGCTGTGCTGGCAGGCTGCCTGCAGCACTGGGGGTGGTGGAAGCTGGGCCCATATGGGGTGCTGATTCTCTGGCTGCAGGAGTATCGGGGGACGCTGGAGCGGGACGGGCAGACAGCGCTGCCTGTGACGGGCAGAGCAGGGGACACCCTGGACGTGATCCTGGAGAACATGGGCAGGATCAGCTTTGGGGCCAACGTCAGTGACTTCAAGGTGAGGGGAGTGGGCCCTGGAGGAGATGACCTGGGCACCTGTGTGGCCAAACACCCCTTTACAGAGCCCAGCCATGGCGCAGCTACCCCCAGCTGTCCTCCCTGGCTAATCTCACAGCAGCCCCTGGCAAACCTGCCAGGACCAGGGGCCAGGCCTGGCACCCCTCTCCCACTTCAGCTGCTATGGCAGCGCAGCCCCTGGGGGGATCCCATCCCACCTTCACTACTGTGAGAGGAATATGCTCCAGGGAAGCCAAGCATCCTCCTGTACACAGCAGACCCTGCTACTACCTTTTCTCCATCCCAGGGCTTGCTGGGGAACCTCTCCTTGGACTCCATCCCTCTCCTCAACTGGCTGCTCTACCCCCTAGCCATAGACACAGCCATCAACCAGGGCTGGCCCCACACTGCCCTACCAAAATCCAGCAGCAGGGGTGGAGCAGGGCCAGCCTTCTACACCGGGACCTTCAAGACCCCTGGCATTGCCTGGGACACCTTCGCCCAGTTCCCAGGTTGGAGCAAGGTAAGGAGAGGCATAGCTGAGAGAGGGGAGGAGGGTGGAGGGGCACAGCTCAGACCCATCTCCACCTTCCAGGGGCAGCTATGGATAAATGGCTTCAACCTGGGCCGGTACTGGCCCTGCCGTGGGCCCCAGCAGACCCTCTTTGTACCTGGCTCAGTGCTGCACGCTGACCGCCCCAACAACATCACTGTGCTGGAGCTGGAGGGGGCACCCCCCCTTCCCTTCCTGCTCTTCCTCGACCAGCCCCTTTTCAACAGCACCCTCAGCTGCAGCACCATGGCCACAGAATAAACGCAGGGCTGCCAGGCCCTAGGAAAGGCAGAGCTCCTGCCCTCCTCTGGGGCGAGGCAGGGATGGGCTAAGGAGGAAGGGGCACAGGGTTGAGCTTGTTTCATACATTAAACCCAAATGGTTCTAGCGCTTGTGCTGACGCCCCCGTGGCTCAGGGCTCAAGGCATCTCTTTATTGACAATGCAGAGGTAGTTGCTGTAAGCCAGCAGCAAGGCTCCTCAGCTGGAGCTGGGCCAGGGAGCAGTCCTGGCCCTTCATACTAGTGTATAGGGACCTCCCGGGTGTAGTGTCCCCAGAAGTCACCCCCATGAGTGACATTCTTGCCGACACGGCCAGCTCGGTCCCTCCAACCAGCGTGGCTCCACAGGCTCTCCATCGTTGCCCAGCCAGGGCTCAGCCATGGCTCCACCATCATGGTCCTCACAGGTGGCAGCCGTCCCCAGCCTTACGGGTGGGTGGCCCGTGCCCGGCGGTGGGTTTGCAGGCAGGCAGTGGAGCAGAAGGAGAAGTCGAGGTAATGGAAAGGGATCCGTCCCAGCAGGGACTCTCCACACTGCCAGCAGCGGCTACAGGAAAGAGCAGAGGTGGCCCTGAGCCCCTAAGCAAGGGGGATGCTTGCAAGGAGGGTTTGAGGAGCAGAGGAGTTGTGACATGAGACAGCCACAGCATGGGGAAGCTGCAGCTCCTCACCCAGCAGCCCAGCCGGGACTTGTTTCCAGGAGGGAGTGCTGGTGGGCGAGGCACACTGATTGGGGAGGGGGCGGTTAGGCCCCATAGTGGGTTGTAACACCCCTGCCCAAATCAGCACAGGCAGCACTGCCGGCCCACCAGCTTGGGGGTGGTGTATTGGAGGAACGTGGGAGGTGGAGCTGGGGTGCAGGAGGGGCTGGGGGGTTGGTTTGCCATAGATCTGGCTGCAAGTGGACCAAGTCACCCTTTCCAAAATATCTTGGGGTGGGGAGAGAAAGCTGTCAGGCAGGCACTGCTGGGAATCGAGGGGACAGGAATAGCTTTGGACTGGAAATGAGAACTGGAGCAAGAAGGACAGGGAACAGCTGTGCTCACGTGGGAGTGTGTGTCTGCAGAGCTGTGCTGCCAGGGCTCCTACCTGACGTTGCCAAGAGTTGTGCCCGTGTCCTGCAGCTGCGCAGCCAGCCTCCCCTCAGCAGCCAGGGCCCTCTGGGGAGCAGAGACACAGCTCAGCCCCTGGGAGCTGCTGTGGCCAGTGGCCCCCCCGTGTCGGCACCACCCCAGCTGGCTGCATCCCCTTCCCCACTCCCTGCCTCACCTTCTCCCTGTCAGACAGGGCTGCGAAGTGCTGCTTCTCTTCCTGCTCCCGCTCCCAGCGCTGCTGCTCCTGCCGCTGCGCCTGCTCCCGCTGCTTCCGCTGGGCTTTCTGTGCCCGCTTCTTCTCCAGCTTCTTGGCCTCCATCTCCTGCGTCAGGGGGCTGGGCACCTGTGGGCAGAGGGCAGTCGGGACCTCCCACCGAGCCAGGGGTGAGCAGCACCGTGCTCAGGGGCTCCCCAGGAGGCGAGGGCAGAGGGCAGGTGCCCACCTTGGCACGGCCATAGTCATACTTGTCTGGGTGGTCCACCATGAACTTGCGGAAGGCATTGCGGGTCGGTCTGTCAGCAGAGACGCAGTAGGGCGTCCTCTCCTGCTCATCTCTGCAAGAAGAGGCAGACCAGCTCACCCTGACACCTTACTGCCCGCGTCCCACGGGGCTGTGAGCCCAGCGACTCCCCACAGACATGCAACAGGTACCACAGGCCAGGGTCCTGCAGCCACAGAAGGGAAAGTTGTTTATCCCTACACCAGAACACTCCCTACTCCTCCCCTTCTTACATCTCAAATGCCCCACAAAGGGTGGTCTCATCCCCACCCTCTGAACTGCCTACCAGTCAACCTGGGAGTATTTTTGGGCTGTGCTCAACCGCTGGGCACTCTGCAGCCGTACCTGAGCGCAGGGTCCGCTCCCACCTCCAGCAGCAGGCACACAGCCTCAGCCTTCCCCGCACGCGCTGCCACGTGAAGCAGGGTCCAGCCGTGCTCATCCACAGGCTGGTTGAGCAGGGGCTGTGCACCCTCCCCATCCTTGCTGTCCCCTGGCAGGCCCCCGCTCTCTGGCACACCCAGGAGGTGTCGCAGTGTCCCCACATCCCCCGTTTTGCAGGCAGTGAACAGGGCATCACGGAGCTGGGTCTGAGGGTCTCCTATGGGGGAAGAGAAGGAGGGGAGTTTGATGGCTCCCTGGGCAGAGTGCTGTGCTAGGAAGCACACAGCACAGTTAAAGCACGGCCCTGCTAGCTAGATTTGGGCACTGCAGGATCTCCAGCACCTTCAGAGTCTGCAACAATGTGCCATGGTGTTGCTGGGTGCTGTTGGCAGCAGTCAAGCCCTCTCTGGAGAGGAGACCCACTCCAATCCCCGCCAGCACCCCAGGTGCTGCCTGCCCCC
This sequence comes from Gallinula chloropus, assembly GCF_964237585.1. Lineage (NCBI taxonomy): Eukaryota > Metazoa > Chordata > Aves > Gruiformes > Rallidae > Gallinula > Gallinula chloropus. The sequence continues at coordinate 17,388,743 of NC_140090.1, read as the reverse complement.
CCATTCAGAACTGCCACTCTGAACACTGTTTGCTCACAGGGGCGCAGCTGCACTACAGCTGCCCTGTACCTGGCTGCTCTGGGCAGCTGCATGATACCCCCCTGCAAAGCCACAGCAAACCAGGTAGGCAGCTGCCTGTCCCAGCTCCTGCCCCCACCTACCTCCTTCACCCCAGGGAGGGGACTCAGCCCCATCCTTCCCCTGTGGCTCTGTCACCAGCTCCAGGCTGGGCTGCCCATGCTCTGGCCCACGGCATCCTGAATCTTCAGCACAGGGCCCTGCACGGGGAGCACATGGTAAGGAAGAAGGCCAAGGCCAGTTCGTACTCCAGGCATGGCAGTCTCATCTCCAACTCTGTCTGGGTACAGTCCTTCCTCCTCACCTTTCTCCACCTTCTTGTCCCTCTTCTTCCTCCTTTTGCGGTTTCGCTTTGGCATCACTTCAAATTCTCGTAGGTCCAAGGTCCCAAGTGTCATTTCCACAGTCTCCAGTTCTCCTGTAGGGCTTTCCTCCTCCTCTTCCTCCTCCTCTGGGGCTGAGGGAAGTGACAAAACAGGGGCTGTGGCCCCCCCAGCAAGGATTACTCAGGACTCTTAAGCCAAGCACACCCTGCCCCTTCTCCTGCCCCCACTGCAGTGACAGGCCCTGCACAGGGCTGCAAATCCCACCCTACACCGTAACGCCAGACCCCCCGACTTGCTCAGTCCCACACCTCCCTCCATGGCTCAACTCACCACCCGTGTCCTCCTGTGGGGGATCCAGCTCAGCTTTCTGACGCCTCTTCTGCCAGACCTTCTGGGGGGACCCAGTGATGTCCTCCAGTGGTGTGTCCTTCCCTGGGCAGCAAGAGCGCTCCTGTCACTGCCTGAGGATGGGGAGCACTCCGTGTCTCCTGGGACTGGAGACCTGGCAGCATCCCCTAACACCCCTGGGATTACGCAAGGGATGATGTCACCCCACCTGCTCTGACCCACAGGCACTGGGGCAGCAGGGCTGGGCTGACTCACCGTACACCTGCAGGCTGGCCAGCGTGGCGTGGACTCGTAGCACCTCCCGCAAAGTGGCCCGGCGGGTGCTGAGGGGGATGTGGCAGACACGAGGGTCATCCCGGGCGAGGGGTGGGTTCTTGCCTCCAAAAAGCAGTGCCCGGTTGTGGCGTGGGGCCCGCAGGAAGATGCGCTGAGCTTCATCCAGGTGCTGGGCCCAGGCTGCCAGCAGGTCCTGAATAGCCTGGGGAGGAAGGGGAGACACCACGGCATCCTGAGCTCACCGCGTGGGCGCAGGCAAGGGGACAGACCCAGGACAGAGCAGCCTCAGTGGGGTCCGGACCCCCTTCTGGAGCTCACACCTGACCCAAGCCCTCCAGCAGCAGCATGGCACCTGCCCCACAGAGCCAGCCAGAGACAGGTGTCCCTGCAGAGAGCCCCGGTGCGGTGGCCCAGCCCCACCTTGAGCAGCGCGGCCTCGTTGTACCGCCGCAGGGAGGCTCCGGCTGACCTGGGTGCTGAGCCGGGAGTCTGGGCGTCCCGCAGGCCCTGGGCTGTGCCCCGTCGGGCTCGCACTGTGTAGCGGTGGAAGGTCTTGTGCTGCTGCACCTCGGGGCTGTCAAGAGGGGCACACATCAGCAACAGGGCCTCACGCACAGAGAAGAGGTGAGCTGATGTGGCCAGCGTGGACAGGGAGGGGATTGTCCCTCTCTACTCTGCCCTCATGAGGTCCCATCTGGAGTCCTGTGTCCAGAGCTGGGGCCCCCAATACAAGAAGGATGTGGAACTGTTGGAGAGGGTTCAGAGGAGGGCCACAAGGATGATTAGAGGGCTGGAGCACCTCCCCTATGAAGAGAGGCTGGGGGAGCTGGGCTTGTTCAGCCTGGAGAAGAGAAGGCTGCAGGGGGACCTCATTGCAGCCTTCCAGTACCTGAAGGGAGCTTATAAGTAGGAGAGGATTCAACTTTTTAAAAGAGCAGATAATGGCAGGACAAGGGGGAATGGACTAAAGCTAAAGGAGGGAAGGTTTAGATTAGATATTAGGGGGAAGTTTTTTTACAGAAAGAGTGGTGAGGGGCTGGAACAGGCTGCCCAGAGAGGTGGTAGATGCCCCATCCCTGGAGGTGTTCAAGGCCAGGTTGGATGGGGCCCTGGGCAGCCTTGTGTAGATCCAGGCCTGGAGGTTGGTGGCCCTGCCTGTGGCAGGGGGGTTGGAGCTCTATGATCCTTGGGGTCCCTTCCAACCCAGACCATTCTATGATTCTGTGATGCTCCCTGGGATCCTGGAGGGCTCCTCACTGGTCCCTGAGGCCACAGACGTTTAAGTCTTGCAGCACAACCGGGCTCAGCCAACTCTCAGGTGAGCACCGGGTGCTGCGGATGCCCAGGGTGAGGTAAGCGCTGTGGCTGTACAGCGGGGAGGAGATGGCCACCCAACACCAACCCTGACTTGTCTGTGCCCAGAGGGGCAACCCCAGCTCTGTGCCCCTGTACTCACCCCCGGAACACAGCTCCTGCGAAGTGCCCACCACCCATCATCAGCACAACCCAGCACGTGCTCACATCAAGGCTCTGCAGCAACGCTGTCAGCTCCGCTGGCTCCTCCGCGTCACCCTGAGACACAGACACCCCAGCTAGCACCCACAAGGTCAGCACGTTACCCTGGGATAGAGACCATCCCCCTCTGCTGGCACTAGAAGTGGGTTTCTGGGAGAACCTGGAGCCCAAAACCAGGCCACCAGTGAGCCTGGGGGTCTCACCTGGGACTGGAGACCACCCATCCCACGGCAGGGTGTGGGGAACTGTCAGACAGACACCCACACCCTAGTACCACCCACCTTCTCTGGGGTCCCTCTCCCAGCAAGACAGTAACTTGCCTTCCTGTTGCCCAGCACGCAGCGGTACACGGAGATGAGCTGTCCCCTTGCATTGCGGAGCAGCACCTTGTGAGAGCGGGGGGCTGGGGGGGTCCCAGCACTGTCGCTGTCAGCAGGCAGCACTTCTGGCTCACTGCTTTCACCAGAGCTGTCCGAATCAGACCCCGAGATGCTGGAAACGTCACCTGCAAGGGAAAGGAAATGGAGCAGTGCAACAAGGCCAAGATTAATCAACAGCCTCCCCAAACCTTTGTGGGTGACTCCAAGGGCCAGACCATAACCCCAGAAGTGTTCTGTCCAATACCCTACGTATCACCAAGGGGGCTGGGAGCTGGGGAGACAGGTGTTTTGGGCTCTGGTCACCAGGTATGCATAGCTAGAGCTCAGGCAGAACACCTTCGTCTCCCCATAACAAGTGAGCAGGGGTCAGGGCTCCCAGGAGATCCCACAGTGGTACAATAAAGGGACTCTGAGCTGGGAAGGGCAGCTGGGGGTTTCTTCCCTGGACAGTATGGCTCCAGCAACACCACTGATGTCTCTGGGCTCTTCTGGGGGCAGCCCCATTCCTCACCTGTACAGATCTTCTCCTCAAACACTTCTACTGGCAGCGTCTGGCGCCCCAGGAGTCGCTGCTTCAAGTTGAAGCGATGCCAGTCGAGGCGGTAGTGCTCAGTCTGTGCAGGAGAGAGCTATGAGCCAGCAGGGTCTTGGTGGTCCACAGAAACCCCTGCCACCAAGGGCTCTGAGGTGACAGTCCCCAAGGGCTAAACCAAGTGCTGTGACCACTACTCCCCTTCTACTCTGCCCTGGTCAGGCCCCATCTGCACTGCTGTGTCCAGTTTTCTGGGCTCCCTGGTATAAAAAAGACAGGGATCTCCTGGAGAGAGTCCAGAGGAGGGCTACAAAGATGATTAAAGGCCTGCAGCATCTCTCTTATGAGAAAACGCTGAGAGAACTGGACTGTTCAGCCTTGGGAAAAGAAGACTGAGAGGGGACCTGATCAATGTTTATAAATATCTGAAGTGTGGGACACAGGGGGAAATGGCCAGCCCCTTTTCTGAACACAGGACAAGGGGCAACAGACTTGAGCTGGAGCACAGGAAGTTCCACAGCAATATGTGGCAGAACTTTTTCACAGTGAGGGTGACAGAGCCCTGGGACAGGCTGCCCAGGGGGGTGTGGAGTCTCCTTCACTGGAGATATTCAAGACCTGTCTGGATGCCTCCCTGTGGGACCTGTCCCAGGGACCCTGCTTTGGCAGGGGGTTGGACCCGATGATCTCTGGAGGTGCCTTCCAACCCCCCCAGTTCTGTGACCCTGCAGCAATCCCGAGGGGCAGCCCGCAGTAGGTCAAGGGGTTAGCTGTGCAACACTCAACCCTGGCAGGCACAGGCCTGTGCCATGACAAACAGCGCCTTGAGCAGCAACAGGCAGGGCCTGAGCACCCCACCCCCACAGGGCAGCGGGGCTCCGGGGAGCGCCGGCACCGACTCTACCGGGCTGAGCCCTGGGGCTGAGCCCTGCCAGCCCCACTCACCTGCTCCTCACGGCTGCCGAACGCCTGCCCGCAGGTGGAGCAGCACATCCTCTCCGGCACCTCGGGGACCCCGCGGGGCTTCTCCTCGGGGCCGGCGGCTGCGGGTGCCTCTGCGGGAAGAAGCCGGGGCCGTGTAGCGAGCGGGGCCGCCCCAAGGAGCCCGGCGGCCGCAGGGGCGGCGCGGGGGGGGCCCGTACACCCGCCCACCGCGCAGCTCCGGCAGCCCGCCCCGCAGCCCGCCCCGCAGCCAGCCCCGCAGCTCCGGCAGCCCGCCCCGCAGCTCCGGCAGCCCGCCCCGCAGCCAGTCCCGCAGCCAGCCCCGCAGCTCCGGCAGCCAGTCCCGCAGCCAGCCCCGCAGCCCCGGCAGCCCGCCCCGCAGCCAGTCCCGCAGCCCGCCCCGCAGCTCCGGCAGCCAGTCCTGCAGCCAGCCCCGCAGCCCCCCCGGGCGGGTGGCGGTGCCGGCCCGGCGGCGCCCGCACCTGCGGCAGCCCCGGTGACGAGGGTCAGCCCGCGCAAGAGGTCGGGGTCCCGGGCGGCGGCGAAAACCGACGTGGTCTCCGGGGCCGGCATCGCTCCCGCCCCCGGCGGGGAGCACGGCGCCCGAGGGGCCGGCCGGCTGGCGACGGGAGCCACCCGCGGGTGAGCGAGGGGCCCGGGCCCGGGGGTCCGCGCTGTTACTCCCCCGAGGCCGCCACCCCTCCCGTGTCCCCTCCCCCCGGTGGCAACGGGGGCGCGTGCCCCGCCGCTCACGTGCGGCCGCCACCCGGCCCGGAAGCGGTCTCAGCAACCTCACGCCACTTCCGCCCTGACTACGAGCCGCCGACAGGCTCAGCCCCAGCCGCCGCTCCCCCGCCGTCCTATTGGCCGCCCCCCCACTCCCGCCCCGCGGCCGCCATTGGGTGTCGCGACCGCCAGTCGCGGGGCAGGGGCCGAGCGGGCCGGGGCCGGGGCCGGGGCCGGCGGCGGTGGGGGGCCCCACCATGGCCCACTTCGAGACACAGTACCAGCGCCTGGAGAGCTCCTCCACCGAGTCCCCGCCCGGCGGCGGCGACCTCCTTGTCCACGTCCCCGAAGGCGCCAAGTGTGAGCGGCGGCAGCGGGGGCTGGGGCCTGTCCGCAGGCGGCCGTGCTCTGAGCCGGGGGGAACGGGAGGCGGCTTGGGGCGGGCTGCGGGGGGCAGATCCGGGGCCCCGGGGAGGGAGGAAGCAGCCAGGGGTCGAGGGGAGAGCTCGGGCACCGAGGGCAGCCGGGGGCCGCGGGGTCGGTGTGGGGCCGCGGGCAGCCCGGGGCAGCGGGGAGGAGGTGGCGTGGTGCCTGTCGCTGTGTCGGAGGGGCCCTCACCTTCCTCTCCCTTCAGCTCCCTGGCATCACATCGAGAACCTGGACCTCTTCTTCTCTCGTATATCCTTTTGCGCAGCCCGCCGCCTCCCGGGGCCTCGCTGCCCGTGGGAGCGCTGGGGTTGGGGCAGCATCTGCCCCTTCCCACAGGACACCAGACGGCTCCGGAGGGGGTGGGGCATGGCAGAACCCCCCACCCCTGAGGGGACAGACCCATCCTCTTACATACCTTTGGCAGGGAGGTGTGGGTGCAACCGAAGGGTTATTTCCTTAACAGGATGTTTATGGGGAGCGCAGGGTTTCTAACCGGAGCACACGGGGCTCTGTGCGCAGGGCCGGTGTGGCGCGAGGTTGTGAGTAGCAGGTGACAGAGTCTCGCAGCTCTCACCTTACGGCTCTGAAGCGCCTGGGCTCTGCAGCCCTGAGTCAGGCCCTAACGCGTGGGTTGGTGTGTGAGCATAACAATCATAACCTCAGCTCAGAAATCACAGAAAAAGCATACTCGGGCTTCAGAGGGAGCGGGTGATGGTGGGTGGAGGCATCCCTGGCCATCAGGCAGCCCTGGGTCTCTCTGGGCAGCGGCAGTTCTGGTCCAAGTTCCCACTTAGGACTTGAAAGTCCTTGGTTTTGTGGACAGTACTCTGTGTGCTGTCACCCTTCTGCGTCCTCTGACGGAGTCATTGCAACCACTGGGTTGAGCGGATGCCTGGGACCTTCAGGGGCAGCAAGGAAGGGAGGAGTCAGCCTGGTGCCCCGGAATCTTGAGGCTGGTGGGGAGGGGAAGGAGAAATCTGTTTAGTTTGTCTGCTTGGTTCATAGGATCTTCAGGGCCTGGTAATGAGGGAAAGGGAAATAATGCAGTGGCATTAGTTATGCTAATCACATTACCAGGGGTCAGGAGCAGGGAGTACAGGTCACGTGCTGGGGCCATTAAAGGTGTTTTTGCTTGTCTCTGTGTTGTCCTGTCCTGTCCTGCCCTGCCCACCCTCATGCAACCTGAGGGCACGCTGAGGTTCTGCTCTCTGCTGGGATAGAGTCCCCTCTGGGTGTTGGGTGGGGGAATAAAGGAACCTGGATGGAGTCAAGTCCTCTTATGCCAGCTGTGCCTCACCTGGGAAGAATGCCTTTCCATGCAGTGGAGAAACAGTTTGCTGGTGTGTCTGGGTGGGAGGGGTTTTCCCTGGATAGCGGAGGGAGACTTGGCAGGGGATCTGGGGCTGCCAGTGGGACTCTGGCATCCGCAGATGGGCCTCTCCATCCTCGGTGAGGGGGAAGGAGTCTCCAGAGTGTTCTCCTTGACGGTAGCTTTCACGTCTATAACCTGCATCAGAAGAATGGCTTCACCTGCATGCTCATTGGAGAGATCTTTGAGCTCATGTAAGTGCCGGTTCCTCCTCTGTTGTGGCTGTTACAGCTGCTGGGGAACAGCCACAAATCTGTTGAGCTCCTGTAGCTGGCTGGGTTTGGGGATCCCCTTTACAGTTGTCCCATCTCCCCTTCATTAGGGTTTTCCATGCCCCAAACCCGCGTTCCTCTTGGAGGAACTAGTGCCCTTGAGCTTTCCTGCCCCTGTGGCTGTGGGAATGCATCTCCATGAGGTGTGACCTTGCCTGTTCTGATTTGGAGGGCAGATTCCCTCATGCCTGCTCTCTTTTTTTCCACAGGCAGTTCATCTTTGTGGTGGCATTCACCACCTTTCTCATCAGCTGTGTGGATTATGACATCCTTTTTGCCAACAAAGTGGTAAATCATAGCCAGCATCCCAGTGAGCCAATTAAGGTGACTCTGCCAGATGCCTTTCTGCCTCCAAACGTCTGCAGTGCGAGGTAGGGGTGGCAGAAGGCATGTTAGCCACTGCTCTTGCTTTTTCAGGTGTTCGGGGCACCTGCACGGGCCTGTCTCTCACTACTTGCCTCTTCTTGCTTGCAGAATCCAGGCAAACAGCTTCCTCATCTGCATCCTGGTGATAGCTGGGGTTTTCTGGATCCACCGACTCGTCAAATTTATCTACAACATTTGCTGCTACTGGGAGATTCACTCTTTCTACATCAATGCCCTCAGAATCCCCATGGTGAGTAGCTGGGTCAAGGGCCACTTGTGGGATGCAGGAGGCATTTGTGGAGCGGTGAGAAGCAGCTGCCTTCACCCCTTTCTGGAGCTGGCTTCTTTGGGAGACCTGTACCCCTCTCCAATCTGTAACCACTCAGGTCTCCTTTCACCCTCTGCTCCAGCAGCCAGCTTACTGAGCGTTGACGCCCTCCTCTGCCTGCTGGCACATGCCCTCTGACACCCAGTATGTGCATCCTTCAGCTTTTTCTGTGATGCCTTTCAACAGAGAAGGCGTAAGGGAGGATATCCTTATCCCTCCCTGCACTGTGGGCAGCATCATCTTCCTTGTTTACTACGGGGGAAAGAGGCCTGGAGCTCTCTAGTTGGTGGAGGCCACGCTGGAGGCTATTGTGTCAGAGATGGGGTTTGAGGCTTGCCTGTATATCCTAGTCCAGAGTCTTTGCTCTGATGGACGATGTGGGAAGGTGTGTGCACATCCTTTGAGGAGCAACCATGTCCTGAGAAAGGTGGGGTGAGCCACGAGGCTTGGTTTGCCCCCAGCTTTTCTACAGGCTCGCTCTGGGACACTGCTTGAGTCCCTTCCCCGGCTCGCTGTTCCCTGCTGACTCTGAATGGCAGCTCTGGGAGGCTGGAGCTGTGTTCGTGCCTCCGAGGCAGCCGGCGTGTGCGTGGCTGGGAAGCAGCCACCTGCACTGATCTGGGGGTAAAGGGCAGCGGGACAAGGTGTGGAGCAGTGCAGGGAGGTGCCTTGTGTCCTGGTGTGGCACCCTGAGGCATGTGCTCAGGTGGGGTGGGCTCAGCCCAGCCTCTGTCCCTGGACACATCCTGCCCCTGACCTCGCTGCTTGCCTCCTTCCAGTCCACCCTGCCCTACTACACCTGGCAGGAGGTGCAGGCCCGCATCGTGCAGATCCAGAAGGAGCACCAGATCTGCATCCACAAGAAAGAGCTGACAGAGCTGGACATCTACCACCGCATCCTCCGCTTCAAGAACTACATGGTGGCCATGGTGAACAAGTCCCTGCTGCCCATCCGCTTCCGCCTGCCCCTGCTGGGAGACACTGTCTTCTACACACGTGGGCTCAAGTACAACTTCGAGCTCATCTTCTTCTGGGGGCCTGGCTCCCTCTTTGAGAACGAGTGGAGCCTCAAGGCCGAGTACAAGCGGGCTGGGAACCGCCTGGAGCTGGCTGAGAAGCTCAGCACCCGCATCCTGTGGATCGGCATTGCGAACTTCCTCCTCTGCCCCCTCATCCTCATCTGGCAGATCCTCTACGCCTTCTTCAGCTACACGGAGATCCTGAAGCGGGAGCCGGGCAGCCTGGGTGCCCGCTGCTGGTCTCTCTACGGCCGCTGCTACCTCCGTCACTTCAACGAGCTGGACCACGAACTGCACTCGCGCCTCAGCAAGGGGTACAAGCCAGCTTCCAAGTACATGAACTGCTTCATCTCCCCGCTTCTCACCATCGTGGCCAAGAATGTGGCCTTCTTTGCTGGCTCCATCCTGGCTGTGCTCATCGCTCTCACCATCTACGATGAGGACGTGCTGGCGGTTGAGCATGTCCTGACCACGGTCACCCTGCTCGGGGTGGGCATCACAGTGTGCAGGTGAGGTGGGTCTGTGCTCCCCCACGTGCTCCTGGCAGCATTGTGGGGAGCGATGGGGCTGACAACTGTCCAGGCAGGCATGCTCTGTGGTTGCAAGTGAATGTGAATCTGCCCAAGTGAAGGGCATGGCTGGGGAGAGGCAGGGGCAGGAGAAAGATATGGAGTAGTGGTGATCTTGAGCACAGCAGTTGGGTGGTATGGGGGTGTCATGGAGCTGTACAGCAGCACCTGTGGGAGTGTCGTGGTTTTACCCCAGCTGAGAGCCGAGATCCACACAGCTGCCTGCTCTTTAAAGGAAAAGAGCAGGGGAAGAGGGAAGGCGGGGGTGTAAGGCAAGGGAAGGGAAAAGGAAGGAGCAAATAACAACCCCAAAATCAAGAAACCAAAAGGCCCGTGGGTTGGGATAAGGATAGTTTACTAAAATAGCAGAAAGATATAAAATATAACAATGCTAACAGGACTTTAGAGCAAAAAAAATATGAAACTGTTGATACACAATGCAGTTTCTCACCAAACCCACAGCTCAGGCCGTGCCACTCAGAGCCGTTCCGGAACTCAACCGTTCCCCAAAAAAAACGTGTGTCCTGGAGCCGCCCCTGCTCCTCCTCCCTTCAGCCCCCCGTTATACCGAGCATGGAATACTCTCTTTGGCCAGTTTGGGCACCTGTCCTGGCTTCGCCCCTCCTTTCTCATGAAGAGCTGAGAAAGTCCTTGACTGTCTGACAGCAACTAAAACCATCAGGGTGTTATCAGCACTGCTTTCATTTTAACACCCAAACACAGCATTCCATCCGCTGCTACAAAAGAAGTTAACTCCATCCTGACTGAAACCAGGGCAGAGGGTTGGGGTTGGGCTTGACGGCTATGGGAGGAGCTGTAACACAGCCCAGTGACCCTGCCCTCGCAGGATGAGATCTCCCAGGAACTGGGGTGTGATGGTGCCATGTTTCCCTGTCCTGTCCTACAGGTCTTTCATCCCCGACCAGCACCTGGTGTTTTGCCCGGAGCAGCTGCTGCGAGTCATCCTGGCACACATCCACTACATGCCTGACCACTGGCAGGGCAATGCCCACCGCTATGAGACCAGGGACGAGTTTGCCCAGCTCTTCCAGTACAAAGCGGTGAGCTGGCTGGCCAGGGGTGGGAAGAAGCTGCGTGAGGGGGAAGCTGCAAGAGAACTGAGCAGCTTCTGGGCTGGCAGTGAATCAAGGCAGCTTTCTCAGACGCAGCCTGCCCCAGATGGGCTGGAGCTGGGGGGCTGCGTTTGGGATTGTGGGGTTTTTTTGACATGCACAAGCTTATGCTGAACCGATCATCTCTGTGCTCAGGTCTTCATCCTGGAGGAGCTCCTGAGTCCCATCATCACCCCTCTGATCCTTATTGTCTGCCTGCGGCCCAAGTCCTTGGACATCGTTGACTTCTTCCGCAACTTCACGGTGGAGGTGGTGGGTGTGGGCGACACCTGCTCCTTTGCCCAGATGGACGTGCGCCAGCACGGCCACCCGGCGGTAGGTCCCGTGGGTGAGGGGAGAGCAGCCTGATCTCCCCACCAGCATGTCTGATCCTTTAGGCCCTTGAGAGGCTGTAACTCGCTACTCCTGGCAGCCCACAGCCCAGCCACCTGCCTCTCTGCTGGGTGCCGGGGGGCTGCCAACACAGGTCACCAGCCCCAGCAGGCTCTCGTGGCCTGGCTGTGATTTATTAACCTGATATTCTCTGAACCAGGCCATGTCATTTCTCTATCTGGTGTCCCTGCCCATCTTGACAACCCAGAGTCCTGTGTCCTTGGGGGGCATTTGGACGTTTAGAAAGTGTCACCACTGAGAAGTGGCTTAAGGGAGCTGGGCTGCCTCGGGCAGATGGGAAGCGTTTTTCTCTTTGTAAAATCTAATGCTGGGGGAAAGGGAATCTGTCTGGTTCCTGTGCCTGGGGGGTGAGGTCAGGAAAGACTCTGTAGTGACAGGGTCATGACCTAGTGCAGGGTCAGGCTCACTGTGGGAGGAAGCTTTTAAGAACAGTCACGTGATGGCTGTAGCTGCTCCTGCTGTGAGCTGGAGAGCACAGGATGAGGCTTTCAGCTCTCAGTATTTTGGGACTGGTCCCTATCTCTCCAGTTCCCCGTGCAGCGATGCATGTTCTGGGGTGGAGGTGGAGGACACTGCTTCCCGCTTCTCCCCCAGGCTGTGAAGGCTGAACTAGTGTGGGGCTTTGGTGTCGTACCTGCTACACGGGGAGCTGTGGCCACTGCATGCTTTGCCCAGACTGATGGCAGGATTCCCAGGCCTGATGTGGGTGTAAAGCAGATCCTGTCCCTTACTGCCTGTCTCTGCTCCGCAGTGGATGTCAGCAGGAAAGACGGAGGCCTCCATCTACCAGCAGGCCGAGGATGGCAAGACGGAGCTGTCCCTCATGCACTTTGCCATCACCAACCCCAAGTGGCAGCCGCCCCGGGAGAGCACGGCCTTCATCGGCTTCCTGAAGGAGCGGGTGCACCGGGACAGCAGCGTGGCGCTGGCTCAGCAGGCTGTGCTCCCCGAAAACGCCCTCTTCAGCTCCATCCAGTCCCTGCAGTCGGAGTCAGAGGTGCCTGGGCTGGGCGGGAGGGATGCAGGGTGTTCTTGGGGTGCTTTCTGGGTGCTGGCAAACTGATAACCAGGCCCTCTGGGCAATTTTGGCCTTGCCTGGGCTGTGTCTGGGGATACAAATGTGACAGATCTGCACTAACTGGGAAGGTTCTGGGTATCTGGAGAAGGCAGCAGGCTGTCATGAGGCCGTGAGGTGGGAGAGAGGCGGAGAGCTGGGGTGCCCCAGTTCTGTGTGGCTGGGGCGAGTCAGGCCTCCAGGTCCCCACACCACAGTGAGTCTTTCCCTTCCGATTCCACAGCCTCACAGCCTGATTGCCAATGTGATAGTGGGCTCCTCGGCGCTGGGCTTCCACATGGGCCGGGATGGACAGGCCTCCCACCATCTCTCCGAAGTGGCCTCGGCCCTGCGTTCCTTCTCCCCACTCCAGTCTGCCCAGCAGCCTCCCAGTGGCTTCCAGACAGCAGGAAGGGATGGAGAGGGAGCCCAACCTCGCGGTGCCAGTGCCATGACAGCCTCCGGGTAAGCTGCAGACTGGGCAGGGCAGGGGGTGAACAGACACCTTTTGAATTCCTTTACCCTTTGCCCAAGTGCCATCTTACTGTCCTAGGCAAATGGTGACATTTGGCTCTGCAGCATGGGGCAGCAAGAGACATATTCTCAAGCAGAATTAGGCCCAGGTGCTTATGCTGTCCCCAAAGCACAGTTTTGGGGTTCTGGGGTTCTCCTGTGGGTACCGCAGTGGTGAGAAGCTCCTGGTAGGGAAGAGGCAGCACCATAGAAGAGACACAGAAGGGGTCTGTTCCTACCCAGCCCAAAAGCAAATCTCCGCAAGCCTGACGTTAAGAGAGGAGAGGGGCTGGGCGGTGTGGGGGGTACTGGGGCAGCAAACACCACTTGTGTGTCCCATGGCAGTGCCGATGCGAGGACTGTGAGCTCGGGGAGCAGCGCCTGGGAGGGCCAGTTGCAGAGCATGATCCTGTCAGAGTACGCCTCCACCGAGATGAGCCTGCACGCGCTCTACATGCACGAGGTGAGCGGCCTGGAGCTGGGCTGGCCTGGGGGGCGTGGAGCTGGGTGACTAGAACTGGGGTGTGCCCTTGCTGGAGCGACTGGGATACCAGCACGAGTGGGAGCTGAGACCAGTGAGTGCACAGTGCTGGGGAGAGGGCGCGTTCGGATGTCTCCGCTCGCCCACACTGCCGACTCACTCGTGTTTTGGCCTGCAGCTGCACAAGCAGCACGCACAGCTGGAGCCCGAGCGGCACACTTGGCACCGTCGGGAGAGCGACGAGAGCGGGGAGAGTGCCCACGAGGAGCTGGATGCTCAGCGGGGTGCCTCTGTCCCCATCCCTCGCTCGGCCAGCTACCCCTTCGCCTCGCCGCGGCAGCCTGCCGAGGAGACGGCCACCCTGCAGACTGGCTTCCAGCGGCGGTATGGTGGCATCACAGGTATGGGAGCTAGGGCAGGGGGCAGAGCCCCGTATCCAGGGCCCTGTACGGACTGGTACGAGCAGCTTGCCTGGCTCTGCAGCCTGACAGTCCCTCGGGTAGCTGATCTTCCCCTTTGCCTCTCCTGCAGACCCGGGCACAGTGCACAGAGCCCCGTCACACTTCTCCCGACTCCCTCTGGGAGGCTGGGCTGAGGACGGGCAGTCAGCGAGACACCCGGAGCCCGTGCCAGAGGAGAGCTCAGAGGATGAGCTTCCACCGCAGATCCACAAGGTAGGGGTGAGGGCTGTGGCTGAAAGGGGAAGCCTGTACTCAGGATGGTCCCGATAGGTGCCACATCCCCTCTCTGTCTTGCAGGTGTAGCCTTGCAGACTGGGGATCTCGTCGGGGTTGCAGACTGGGAGCCGCCTGGGCAGCAGGATGTGGTGTCAGCCTGACTCTTCTCCCGTCCTGAGTGGACAGGACGGTCCCAGGCTCCGTTTTGCTGCCACCAATCGCCGAAGAGACAAACTGCCAGCCGGCGGCTCTGCGGTGGCACTTTGTGTCCCGCCGCAGGCCGGTCAGCGCCGCTCTGACTCCTGTGGGGTGAATGCGTGTGTGAGTACATACGTGTGTCTGTGTGCACGTCTGTGTCGTCCGTGTCGGAGGATCCCTGCAGAGCCTGTGACAGCTGGTGTGATGAGACTAGCAGTGGACTGGCTCGGAGGTGGCAGCAGCAGCTGCTCTTCAGAGGGATGTGAGACGGCACCAGCTCCACGTGTCCGCCCGGAGCTGGGACCTGCCTCCCAAATGAAGGCGGGAGCCGTTGAGGGGGGTTCTAGCTCAGCCTGTAGCCCCACACCTGCCCTGTCTGCAGCCCTGGGGAGCTGCCCATGACCGTGTTTGACCTCCTGAAGAGGACTGGTGCTGTGCCCTTTAGCCCGGAGCAGGACAGCAGCGGGGCTGTCTCCCACTGCTCTGCCCCAGCACTCCACAGAGGGATGGAGCTCAGCTGCTGCTGGTGTGGGTTGGGGTGGGAACTAGAGCGGGTGGAACAGTTCTGGCTGGGATTCCAGGGATGCTGCGGCTCTTCCCCACCTCTCACAACAGCTGGCCCGTCCCCTGCACGCAGGGAAGGGTGGATGGGGTGGAAATCTTGGGTCCCTGGCAGGCTCTGTGCCGTACCTCTGGGCTAGGGCAGCAGCAGCATCCTTTGCTCCTGTACAGCACCCATGGGCTGGGGGCTGCTCGCGGGACCTCCTGCAGTGCCAAAGAGACCCCAGGGTGGGGCAGCCCAGCCTCCCCTGGGTGTGCTCGCAGCCCCTTCGGAGCCCACCCTCATGGTCTTGTGCTCTGTGTATTGGTTCCCGTACCCCAGGCATGATGAAGACCTTCTCCCTGTGCCCCAGATGTGGTGCATCAGGTCTGTCCCCCTGATGGGCTGTTTCTGTGGTATGGGGCCTTTCCTCTTCCCAGGCAAAGGCTTCAGCGCATCTTGCATCACACCTGGGGCCTCTGGGCTCTTCCTTCCCTCCTCAGACCATCCTCTTGCCTGCAACACAGCTTCAGCTACTGTAGAGCCCATGGACTGAGCAGCTGGCTTGTGCCTTGGGGGTTGGGACAAGGAGGGGGGTCCTGAACCCAGAAGGGAGAGGCAAAACCCAGCCCTGGGGGTGGTGGTGGGGGGCTTTGGGTCCGGGCTGTGCAGCATAGCTTCAGACAAGATCTTCCCACCATCGCTGTGGTTTCCCTCTCCTCTCTTCCAGTGGCAGCTTGGGAGGATCTTCATCCTGGCCAACGGCTTTGCTTTGCTCCCTTCCTCCCTCGTTCCTCCCGCCTCGGGCAGGGGCTGCACACTTCTGCCGTGCCCTCTGTGAGCACCACAGGCTCTGCTCTGCCATCCCTGGAGTTCAGGGCCACCTCTCTTCCCCTCCAGGGTTATTGCCCTCTGCCCTTTGAGCCTGGGCTGGGCAGGTTCCAGGGGCTGGCTGCTCCCAGCGCTGCCGGGGTGGGTGCACCCAGGTAGCCAGGGTGTGAGCAGGGCCAGGGGGCTCAGGCAACGGCTGTCGGGCTCCTTCCCTGCTGTGATGGGTGGGATGGAACCGAGCTGAACCTGCTCCAGGGTCTGTAAGACACCAGAGTGTGGTAAAGCAAAGCTGGGGATGAGGTCAGAACTGAGCCAGGCGTGAGGGCTGCACACCTGGGTGCTGCTGGGGTGCTCCCAGGGAGGAGGGGCTGCACCGATCCCACAGCACCTCTGGCTGGGGGCTGTCGTGGCGTGGTGAAGGGAAACTGAAAGTGAATTTCCTGGGAACCCAAGCTTTCCCGTGCCTTCCCTGGCACCCCAGCTGCCCCCTGCATGGAGGTGACCCTCCCCAGGGGCTGCGGGATGCCACGTCTGGGCTTCCTGGCGGACTTGCTGCTGATCTCTGAGGGGTGTCTGGGCCTTTCCTGGGGCTGGTGGGAGGGATGGACGGGGCAGGAGTCCTTGCCGCATGTTGTGCTTGTGTCGTCATTGTCCCATGTGCATGGCGAGCCACTCTTCCTCCTCACGTCCCAGGGGGCATGGACGTGGGGGGTCCCTGGGGAACGCGGCGTCGCACCCCCGTGCCCTCGCTGTACAGCTGTATGGCCGTCTAATAAAGATGGGCTGTGTCACCTCTGCCTGCCTCCGAGTCTCCCTTCGCCCCAGGGCGCTGTGCAGCACCCCAGGCCCCGGGCTGACCGAGGCAGCCGAGCCTTCCGGCTGCTCCTGAAGCGCTGGGAGCTTGCCGGAGCTCAGCCCCAGGGGCCGCGGGGGGAGCGGGCGCTATATTTATCCCTGGGAAGGCAGCGCCCCGTCCTGCCTGACCTCTGCGGCAGGCAGGGCCTCGCTGGGCCGGCGGGGGCTATCTCGGTGCCGCAGCGCGGGGCTGGCGGCGGCGATAAGCAGGAGCCGAGCACCTCGCCTCGGCTTCGGGGACCCCCCCACCTCCCTCCGCCGTGGCCCCCAGCCCGGGAGTTCGTCCCGCAACACCGACACCTCCCTATCCCTGGCTCGGGGGGATGTGGGGCGGGGGAGGGGGGTGCGGCGGGGCTCACGTCCGTGCAGCCCGGGGCTGGGCACCGGGGGCTGGGCGGGGACACACGACACCGGAGGATGCAGCCGCGGGGTGCGGGCGGAGGTGCGGTCCCGGCGCCGGGGAGGGCGCGCAGGAGCCCGGCGGTGCCGGCGCGGGGGCGGGGAACGGGGCGGAGCGGAGCGGCGCCGGGGCTCGGCTGGAGGCGGCTGGCGGCGGCGCGGGAGCCCGGAGCGGGCCGGGGCCGGCGGGCCCGGGGCAGGTGAGCGGGCGGGGGGACCCGGGCGGCGCGGCGGGCGGGGCGGCGGGGCCGGCACGGCGGCTGCGCGGAGCAGCGGGGCCGCGCCCGCGCTGGGGCCGCCTGTCCCGGGGCCGAGCGGCGCCGGTGCCGCCCGGGTATTACCCTTGGCACGGGCCCTGCCTGGCCCCGGCGTGTCCCTCGCCCCGGCGTGTCCCTCGCCCTGCACGTGTGTCCGCTCACGCGTGTCCTCCCGCGTCCCCTGCCCTTGCTCTTGCCCCGCGTCGCCCGCGTCCCTTTGCATTGCCCCGCACCCCACCCCCTCCCCGCACTGCCGCTGCGTTTGCCTCGGCTCACGGCCCGTCCCAGCACCTCGCTGCCTTCCTCACCCCTCTCAGTGCCCCCCCCTATCCGAGTGCCCCCTCAAAGGCCAAGGCGGCTTCGGGGGACCCAGCGTGTCGTTACCTCCCCTGCCCAGGGCACTGCCAGGCCGTGTAAGCGGGTATCCCCCACGTGAAGCCGGCCCTGCTTGCACGCACAGCTGCAGGAGTGTTGCATGCAGGACATACGTTCTGCGCGTCCCTTGCTCCCGTCCCCATGCGCGTACCCCTCTGCTCCTCCGTGCCCTCCTGCTGCGGGTCCCTTGCTGCACCCGTGGCCAACGTCCCATTCCAAGACCTTGCCCCAGCCCCTCTTCTCTCCACAGCAGGTGACGTGCCAGGATGGCGGTGCTGGGGGGCTACTGCGAGGGCAACAGCTCCATCGCCCAGGCCTGGGTGCAGCAGGGCTTCCAGCCCTGCTTCTTCTTCACGCTGGTGCCAGCCGTGCTGCTGAGCGTCTGCCTGCTGCTGGGTGCCCTGCAGTACGCCTGCTACGCCCGCTTCGGCCGTGCCATGGAGCCCAAGTACATCCCCCGCTCCCGCCTCTACGGTGGCCAGGTTCTGCTGTCCCTGCTCCTGGCCCTGCAGCCCCTCGCTGGGCTGCTCTGGCAAGTGGGGGGCCCAGGGAGGCTCTACGGGTACATGCTGCTGCACGCCTGCCTCTGGGCCCTCAGCTGGGGCTGCGCCGTCGCCCTCCTGCAGCTGGAGCACACGCGGGTGCTGGCGCACGACCGGACGCGCGGCCACGGCACCGTCCTGCTCCTCTTCTGGGCACTGGCCTTCGCTGCTGAGAACCTGACCCTGGTGTGCTGGAGGAGCCCGCTGTGGTGGTGGGCGCTGGAGGACACCAACCAGAAGGTGGGTTGAGGGGGTGATGGGGGCAGGGAAGGGGAGTGGGGCACTTTGGGGGGTGGGAAGGGGCTGCAGCCTCACTGGGTGTTGGGGATGTGCGTGCCATGCCCTGTCATGCCCAGGGTGTGCACGCTCCCAGGTTGTACCCACACATCTGCCACATCTCGGCCCTGAGCCCAGCTATCACACATCTCTCCGTGCCCCAATCCAGCTCAGCTCCAGCTTCTGCCTGGCCCTGCCCCAGGTGCAGGGGCGGGAGGTGTTTGCCAGCTCCCCAAAGGCCTTTAACCCCCTGCTTCACCCCAGGGTAGGGGCACCCCAAGCTGGAAGGCACAAAGCTAGAAGCAGCAGGGAGGAAGGGAGGTGTCTGGGTGCATCCTCAAGTGCTGTGCTCAGCCAAGAGGTCCTTCTGAGCTCTGTGGGGTGTCCCCTTTTCCCTGGCTGCACGGTACCCCATCCCCATGCCCTTGCCTCTCTCAGCTTATGCCCATCTTGTGCCCATCTTGTGCCCAGCTGGGCTATGCCAAGGGCCAGTTGCAGTGCTGACCCCCGTACCCACCTTCCTGCTCTCTGTCCAGGTGCAGTTCAGCTTCTGGCTGCTGCGTTACGTCTGCACGTTCCTGCTCTTCGTCCTGGGCATGAAGGCCCCAGGGCTGCCCCGCAAACCCTACATGCTGCTGGTCAATGAGGAGGAGAGGGACGTGGAGAACAGCCAGGCAAGTCCCAAGGCTGGAGCAGTTTGTGGGAGCGGCTGGGGAGGAGCTGGGGACAAATGGAAACGCAGCTGCCCTGGGATCAGCATCTTCAGGAGACTGGGGAGAGCCAGGTTTGGGGCTGCCCAAGCTCCCTGCCTGCTGTTGGCAGGATGCATCCCTGCAGAAGGATGGAGTGGGGACCCTGGGAGGATGAAGCTGGTCTCCTTGCTGGGGTGTTCCCAGGGTTGTTGCCAGCTGGGCTGGGGTGCTGGGGTGGTGACCCCTCTCTCTGCTCTCCCCAGCCACTCCTGCCCAACGCCGACAGGACCACCTCCACCTGGAAGGATTTCCGGAGGAAGCTGCGGCTGCTGGTGCCGTACATGTGGCCGAGGGGCAACCACCTGCTGCAGGGACTGGTGCTGTTCTGCATGGCGCTCATGGGGCTGGAGCGGGCCATCAATGTCTTTGTCCCCATCTACTACAAGAACATTGGTGAGCCACCTGGAGCTTGGGGTGTGAGGCTGCCCACAGCCTCACCGAGGGCTGGAGGGTGTCATGAGTGACCTGGCAGGGGCAGGTACCTGGCAGGAGCAGGGGCCAGGGGGCAGGGGCCTACACTGGGGGCAGGGGCTAGTTCCCTTGGGGCTCCTGGCCATGCTCCCTGACCTGAGCTATCCTCTCCCCAGTGAACGAGCTGACAGAGGGTGCTCCCTGGCACACTCTGGCCTGGACTGTCTGCATCTATGTGGGGCTGAAGTTCCTGCAGGGCGGAGGTGCCGGTAAGGACCACTGGGAAGGGTGAGGTGCTGGGGAGAGGCAGCATGGGTCACATTGTCCTGGGGCTGGGGTCACCGGTGGAGGTGGTGATGTCCTTGTGCCCCATCACCGCTGGTCTCGCTTGGGACCAGCAAGCAAGGCTGTGTCCTGTCTTGGTGACAGCGGGAGGACCCCATCCCAAATCCCTCTTTCCCAGATGGGCTTTCTGAGCTGGTTGGGTGCCCCAGTGCTGCCAGTCCATGCTGACCAACCCGTGGCACCCCCTACTTCTCCTCTGCAGGCTCCACTGGCTTCGTGAGCAACCTGCGCACCTTCCTGTGGGTGTGGGTGCAGCAGTTCACCAACCGGCAGGTGCAGGTGCAGCTCTTCGCCCACCTGCACGGGCTGTCCCTGCGCTGGCACCTGGGGCGTCGCACCGGCGAGGTCCTGCGCAGCGTGGACCGGGGCACCAGCAGCATCAACAGCCTGCTCAGGTCAGAGCGCGCCTGTGGCGGCTGGGGGGTGGGTGGGCAGCCCCGCTGGGCTGGGCTGGGCTGGGCTGATGCACCATCCTCCTTCCCACCCCTCAGCTACATTGTCTTCAGCATCGTCCCCACCATCACAGACATCGTCATCGGCATCGTTTACTTCACCTCAGTCTTCAGCGCCTGGTTCGGCCTCATCATCTTCGTGTGTATGACCCTCTACCTGAGTGAGTGGGGGGGCGGATCGGGGGGGAGCCAGGGGGGCCGTGCCGGGCTGTGGGGTGGTGGGAGTCCACTGACGCAGCCCCCTCCTGCCTGCAGCTCTGACCATCTTCATCACGGAGTGGAGGACCAAGTACCGGCGGGACATGAACACGCGGGACAACGAGGCCAAGTCGCGGGCGGTGGACTCACTCCTCAACTTTGAGACGGTGCCGTAGCTGGGGGGTGCTGTGCTCAGGCTCTGGGGGAGCCGGGCTGGGTGCTGACCCCAGCTCTGCGTCCTGCAGGTGAAGTACTACAACGCAGAGAGCTACGAGGTGAACCGCTTTAACGATGCCATCGTCAAGTACCAGGTACAGGGGGGTGGTGGGGGAAAAGGAGCCGAGCCTCAGGAGGACCTGTGTGGAGGATGGAGCTCAGCGTGGGTCTGGTTTGGAGGCAGCAGCACCCCAAAGGACCTTTCCTCTTCCAGGTCTCAGAGTGGAAGGTGAGCGCCTCGCTGGGCCTCCTCAACCAGACCCAGAACCTGGTCATCGGCCTGGGGCTGCTGGCAGGGTCCCTACTCTGTGCCTACTTTGTAACCGAAAACAAGCTGCAGGTGAGGCTGGTGCCAGCCTGGGCAGCCCCTGCCTGGGGTGGGGCCCTGGGGTTGGTGGTGACGGGCACCTCTCCGCTGTCCCTTCCAGGTGGGGGACTTCGTCCTCTTCGGCACCTACATCATCCAGCTCTATACGCCGCTCAACTGGTTTGGGACTTACTACAGGTAGTGCTGCGGGGGTTCCTGGGGTCTCCCTCCCCATGGGCACCTGGGCTAGGATGTGCTCCCCTAAAACCCTTCCCTCTGGTCCTTGCCCTCTTCCAGGATGATCCAGAACTCCTTCGTAGACATGGAGAACATGTTCGAGCTCTTCCATGAGGAGCAGGAGGTTGGTGCCACCATGCTGAGCCCTGCTCCCTGGCAGGGCCCCGCGGTCCTGCCTGGGGGCTGGGCTGGCTCTGAGGCTGTGTCTCACCGTGGGGCAGGTGAAGGACGTGGTGAACGCCAGTGACCTGCGCTTGGACGCCGGGCGGATTGAGTTTGAGAACGTGCACTTCAGCTACGTGGATGGGTATGGGGCAGCAGACATGGGGGGGGTAGGATGGGACAGGTCGACTGATGGGATCTGGCATGGGGACACGGGGCAGCAGGGGTGACCCTGGGCCCCTCTCCATCTCCCTCTCCAGGAAGGAAATCCTGCAGGACGTCTCCTTCTCTGTGATGCCTGGGCAGACCCTGGCCCTGGTGAGAGAGGGGCTTTGGGGGTGGGCTCACTGCTGGAGGGTGGGCTGGCGGGAAAGGGGCTGGGATGTATTGGGAGGGGAGACAGTGGACAGGTCACCAGTGGGGCTGGCCCTTCCCTGCCCAGGCCCTGGCCCCCAGCAGCTGGGGGTGTCGTTGGTGTCTCCAAGCTCCTTTACCTTTGCACGCAGGTGGGACCTTCAGGCTCGGGGAAGAGCACTGTCATCCGCCTGCTCTTCCGCTTCTACGACGTACGGGGCGGCTGCATCCGCATCGACGGACAGGACATCTCCCAGGTGAGGCTGGGAGGCCTCTGGGGCCTGGGACACACGCTCAGGCTCCTCCCAGCCTCACAGCATCGCTTGGGGTGGGCGCTGGCATCTCCCCAGGGCAGGGGTGAGCACGCAGCACCCACAGTGCGTGGGTGGGATGAGTGGGGCAAGGGAGGGACCCCCTGGGCTGAAATGCTGGAGAGGGGCCAGGGCTCCCTGGGAAGAGCTGGGGTACTGGCAGGGCCCCCCTGCTGCAGGGTGGAGGTTGGTCCAGGGGAGACTCCGCAGAGCAGCCACCCTGCAAGGAGTGAGGTGTGGGGCTCATGGTTGGGGCGTAGGATTGGATCCTGAGGGGAGGATGTGCCAGGCTGAGCCTCCCCCCGCTGCTCCCCAGGTGAAGCAGGCGTCGCTGCGTGCTCACATCGGGGTGGTGCCCCAGGACACGGTGCTCTTCAACGACACCATCGCCAACAACATCCGCTACGGGCGGATCCTGGCCACCGACCAGGAGGTGCAGGAGGCAGCCCAGGCTGCTGACATCCACGATCGCATCCTTTCCTTCCCTGATGGTGAGACCCCCTGCAGCCCCCTCCTTGCCCTCCCTGGCTGTCCCAGGGTCCGCTGTGCCCTTGTAGCTGCCCTCACAGGTGTCCTTGGGTGACATCCCCCCATGGGGACATCCGTGTGACCCCAGGCCTTGCTCTGCCTCTCCCTGCCTGCTTTTCAGGGCTAAATCAGCCCCCCTGGGAGGGGTTGGGCTGAGGCTGTGCCAAGCAGCCACGTGGTCCCGGCAGGACCACCCCCATGCAGCAGAGCCCCAGTCCCCATCCCTACCTTGTAGGGCACCAGTGCAGCACGCTCTTGCCCTTGTCCTGCAGGATACAACACCCAGGTGGGGGAACGGGGGCTGAAGCTGAGTGGGGGGGAGAAGCAGCGTGTCGCCATCGCACGCACCATCCTGAAGGGTCCCCGCATCATCCTGCTGGATGAGGTAACAGCAGCAGCCCCCAGCCCAGCCTCGCCCCACGCTGCGGTGGCTCTGGCCCCAGCCGCTGCCTGTCTCCCTTGCCCACCCCCTGCCTCTCCCCCAGGCCACGTCTGCACTTGACACCGAGACGGAGAGGAACATCCAGACCTCCCTGTCCAAGGTCTGCGCCCACCGCACCACCATCGTGGTTGCACATAGGTAGGAACCAGGAAAAGGGCTGGCCGGGGGGGTGCTGAGCTCTTCAAGCTGGCCAGCCCCTGCAGAGGGGCTCACAGACCTGTCATCCTGCCCAGGAGGTGACAGCCCCTGCCACTGCACTGTGCCAATCCCTCCCCACCACCTCCCAGGCCCCTGGGAGCTGGGATAACGCCTTGCCCTTCCCACAGGCTCTCCACAGTGGTGGGTGCAGACCAGATCCTGGTGCTCAAGGACGGGCGCATTGCAGAGCGAGGGAGGTGAGCACGGGGAGGGGGGCACAGTTGGTGCTGCCTGACCGCGGGGATCCCCTCCCTGGCTCTGGGGTCAGCTCAGGACCCTGCATCCTCCCCACCCCTCTCCCCGCAGGCATGAGGAGCTGCTGCAGAAGGGCGGTGTGTATGCTGGCATGTGGCTGCAGCAGCAGGCTGGGGACGAGGGCGAGAGCAAGGAGCGCCGCACGGAGAAGCCCCCCAGCAGCAAGAAGGGTCCGTGAGCACAGCTGGGGGCTCTGCTGTGTTGCTGACCCAGGGCCCAGCCCCCCCACTCTGCCAGGGAGCCCTTTTGGGCTGCGGGCCGGGGCCCCGTGTGCCCCAGGAGCCGCAGGGGCTGGGATGGACACTCCACATTTGTACTTGTTTGTTTTGCTGGCGTGTAGTTTCTTAAACCAGGTCCTTCCCAGCTCTGCCTCTGTGTGCTCTGTGCAGGGTACGTGCATGCAGGACCCCCCACACCACGGGGGGGTGGGGGTGGGGATGACACACACCATGATCCGGGCAGGGGCAGGCACAGTGCCTGTGCCATTGGGTGGGCCAGCAGCTGCTCCAGCACTGAGCATCCCAGGCTGAGGCAGAGCCGGCTGCCAGCCCTGCCCCATCCCTGCACAAAGGGCTGTGTGGGGCTGGGGGCTGCGCTCCAGGGGCAAAGGAAGGAGGCAGCATCACAGCTGGTGCCCACTTCACCCCGTGTGCTCCCCCTGACCCACACAGACAGGCTGCTCTGTGCTGTACACCAAGTACCCCTCCCCAAAAGCACCTCACGCAGCTCATGCTATGCTGTTTATTTTCTCCGAAGCAGCACTTTGGTAAGTCTCGGCCCGCCCTCAGCCCAGCCTGAACCCCCCAACCCAGCCACAGGGAGGCACTGCCAGCAGGTGACCCCCACAGCCCTGGGCTCCACGCAGGACCAGGCACAACCCCAGTCAGGAGCGGTTCCAGCAGGGATGCACAAGGGAGCCAGGGGGAAAGCAGCACCGCTCTGCACAGCTGCAGGTCCCCCCTCCCAGGAGAGGCCAGCAGGACAAGCATGTCCCCCCCAACCCAGGCATCGGCTCCTGCCCCCCCAAAAGGAAGGCCTGGCTGTAGGAAGGGGTCTGTGCTGCTGCTCCCCAGGAGGGGATCCCTGCAGCGCAGCTGGAAGGAAGGAGGGGAGGCAGCTGGAAGGAAGGAGGGGGGGCAGCTGGAAGGAAGGAGGCATACCTGCCCCAGCAGCATTAGAACAGGGACCTGTGAGTCCAGCGCAGCAGAGGAGCAGCCCAAAGGCAGATGCAGCACTCCTGCGTGAGTGATGGGTGCGGTTGAGCTGCTGCTGAGGTTACCTTCCAGTTAAGAGCCCTTGCACAGTTAAACCAGAAGGGAAACAGCCCGTTCAGTGTTGTGCAGGGCCCCAGCTGAGCTGGGCAAGGCCCAGCGCTCTCATGCATGCAGCAGTGGGGAGGCACTGAGGGCCCGGGCAGCGGGAAGCAGCTGCCCCCACGCTGCCAGGGAGCTGCACGCTCACGCCCAAGCGAGAGACCGTCCATCCCCAGTGCCCCTTGCTGAGGCTGGCACAGCCCTCCCTGGAGCAGGAAATCCAGCCCCCAGGGCGGCAGGAGGTGGCCGTATCCCAGCTGTACATCCCAGCACACGATGTCCCCCCAGGGCACGTCCCTGCCTGCCGGCTCTGCCCTCATCCCACAGCCCAGCAGCGCAGGGATACGGGAGCTGTGGGTAAGCGTGGGGCAGGACGCTGCTTCCTCCAGTCAGCGTGTGCCCAGCCCCGTTCCACGCCGGCTTCACCTCTCCAGGAGCAGCAGCAGCTTGCTGCACCGATTTTATACACACACAAGGGCCCAGGTGTCCGAGTGTGACTGGCGGCTCACAGCTCCCAGGGAGATCTTTGTCCCCAGCGCGGGGCCCTTGTCATCAGTGTCCAGGCTGTAACCCCATGGCATCCACACCAGGGAGGCTCCTTGGGTCACAGCCCACCTCCCGCCTTACGACATGCTGCAGTTCGACGGCTTCGAAGCGTGTGCCTGGAATGGGAAGAAGCAGACAGTGAGCAAGAGAAGATGGGCTTCTTCCTCGGTCCTGCAAGGGCTCATCTCCAATCCTCAGGTCCCCAGAGCTGCGTGGTCAGCAGGGATGCTGCCACGGCCCCAGGCTGGGCTGCTCTCCTAGTGAGAAAAGCTGCCCTCAGACAGAGCACAGAGGGAGCGGAACCCAGGGAAGACCCCACCACAACACAGGTCAGGCTGGCATCACCCCCACCGTGGCGCAGAGCCTCCAGCCAGCCCCCCACTCACCTGCCGCTGCGACTGCTGGTACTCTGCTTCACTCGCTGACAGCGCCTGGGCCAGGGCCAGATCCTCCTCCTCCTGCGTGCTGCCGGGGACAGGGGTGCATTGGGTGCCTTGGCCTCCCCCTGCCTCACCCACCCGGTGCCCAGAGACCTTCAGCGTAGCAGGACCTCCTGTCACTGCAACCCACAGGACAGCTAAGGGCAGGGAGCAACCGAGGATCACCCTGAATGAGCTAGGGGCTGGGGAGGCACCAGAGGATCCAGCTGGGGTTGGCAGCCAGGATCCCGGGACAAGGAGAACTGTGTTAACTCTGGAAGACCTGTACCTGCTCTGTAACCACAAGGGTCTCCTTGCAGCCTCTGCTCCAGCAGCTAGCTGACTGCACATTAAGTCCCTCTGTCCAGTTTGCCTCTCTACCTGCTGGCACATGCCCTCTGCCACCCAATATGTGCATCCTTTAGCCTTTTCTGTGATGCCTTTCAACAGAGAAGGTGTAAGGGAGGATACCCTCATCCCTCCCTGGGCTGTGGGCCTCATCTTCCTTGTTTACTGGGGGGAGAAACAGGCATGGAGCTAATTAGTTAGTGAAGGCCATGCTGGAGGCCATTACGTCAGAGATGGGGTTTGAGGCTTGCCTGTATATCCTAGTCCAGAGTCTTTGCTCTGAGGGACAACGTGAAAAGGTGTGTGCACATCCTGTTAGGAGAGACAGTTAACGTCTCTCTGAACACCCCTGCACCACCTCCATCATGCTCTAGCCATGCTCGCTTGTTAGCTGACAAGTGGTCAGACAATGGTTTGCCCTACTCTGTGCTGTCAGTCACGGTGCCCACCCAGCGCCCCAGAGGGCTTGCTCGCTGAACAGAGCCCAGTGATGGCTCGGGACTCTTCCTTTTTTCCCCTCTCAGCCACACAGAGGCAGCAGCCACAGCCACGTGCTGAGCAGGATGTCATCCTGGAGCCACATGATGCTGCCTGGGGCATCTCTCAGTCACAGGCTTGGGGCATGACACCACGTGTCCCTGGGCTGTACCTGGGTGGATGTGCTGAGCTGCGTGCTGACTCTGCCAGGGACATCTCCAGAGCTCGCTGCAGTGCCTCTTCCTCACTCTGAAACAAAACATGTCATCATCAGCTTGGGCAGGGGTGACAGGAGGCAGCCCTGAGGGACACGTAGCAGGCACAGTCTTGCCTGGCCAAGGGCGGGTGCATCTCCCATCTCCAAAGCCAGACACAGCCAAGGTTTCACCTTGGGACCTTCTGCAGGACAGACCTGCAGCTCTCTCTTCCCCTGCCTGCCTGTGCAGGGAGCATGCTGCAAACACCAGTGGGAAGCAGCTTCCAGTCTCCTCCTCCATCCTTGGCTTGCAGAACGACACCCAGGGGACACAGACCACACACTCTGGCCCTTTGGGGAAAGCCGAGCACCAAGCGTGGGCGAGAGCTGCCATTCGCAGGCACCAGCACGAACTCTGCTGACGCCCCACCGAGCACCTGGGGTCCCTGTGTGCCAGGGAAGGCCCAGCCAGGCAGTTCCTGCAGCAGCTCCCCGGGGCACCCCAAACCCACCGCAGCCGCCCCGCCAGCCCAGGCCGCTCACCAGACCATTCTGCAGCGCGGCAGCCGGAGGGGAGGTGCTGCAAGTCTGCGCCGCGGGCGCTCTGCCTCCTCTGTGAGCGAGAGAGAAGCTGGGTTACTGTCAAGGCAGGAGCACTGGCAGGAGCACACAGCCCCCCCCAGCACCCAGGTACTGGGGAGCTGTCGCTCCTGCACCCCCCAGGGAGCCACTCTGAGCCGGGTCAGGCTGCTGCCATACCTGGCAGAGGCTGGAGAAGCGGGGCTGTCTGCTGGCCACGCAGCTCCGCTGCTCGATGCGGTCACGGTTTTGGAGGAGGATGCCTGGGCTCTTGCGACTGCGGCGTGCCTAGGACAGACCCGATGCTGTGAGCAGCTGTTTACCATCACAGGCCACCTCTGGGCACAGAATACCCAGGGAGAATAAGCTGGATAAGCAAGATTCTTCCCTGGCTCCCCTCTCCTCTGTGAGGATGCGGCAGTCCCAGAAAACGGGCCAGGAGGAGCTCAGCTTTCTCCCTGTCACCTATCTGGCAAACACAGCCCCATCCCTGCCAGCCCCTCTGCCCTGGGAACCTCACCCTGCTTTGGAGAGGGGACGCCCTGCTCCACTGCAATCATGGTCCAGAGGGTGCCGATGTTTGAGGCAGTAGTTCTTGTGGCACTGGTCACAGATCACTTTCATCATCTCCTTCTGCTTGCAGCCAGGCTTCAAGCACTTGTTGGTAAAGATCTGAAGGACAACATAGCCTTGGTGAAGAAGAACACACCAGCAGAGATGGGCTGTCTCTCCCCGTCATGCCCAGCCCTGGGCACTGACCAGCTTTCCCCACCAGTGTCACTTCCATGGGGCTCTGGAGCTGGCCTCTGAATACTAATTTTCTTTAGATAAGTTATTAGTAACCCACTAGCGCTTCCATCTTCATAAATGAGCATCCCCACAATGACAGAACATGCAGCAGGAGCCTGCCCTGCCCAGGGACTCTCCTGCCCTGGGGACAGCCCAGAGCCCTCCAGCTGCCGCTGGGATGGACTCGAGCAGGACCAGCTCCCTGCAGCAATTTCCTCTCCTGGCTAGAAGAGGCAGCTAATTGCTGGTTGCATTATCCTAATGGCAGCACACAGTTTCCCATCCTCATCCCGCCTTTCCTTGTGTCCCAGGTGACTTCCCATCCCATCCCATCCCATTGCTACCTCAGCCGCAGACACACATCACAAAGCCCTGCAGACACACGTACCTCCAGCCCATCATCCCTTCCTGCCCTCAGCTTGTGCAAACAGAGACCTACGCTGGGCAAAGCCTAGTTGTGTGTTGCTTACATCTCACCCCAGGTTTCGTCAGGGACCCAGCTGAGCTCAGCAGCAAGATGGGGAGCGCTGGGTTCCTACCTTGCGCTTGCGCTGTGCAGGGTCAGACTTGCAGTCACGGTCAATGTGCTCACCCACCACGACATCAGGCATCTCCCCACGCCGCACGGGCACCGGGGTGTTGCAGAGGGGACACACGGGGACCTGCACATCCTGTAGAGACAAGAAAAGGGGGCTGGGAGCATGCAGCCAGGCAGCCTCAGGTGCTGCGGGTTCATGCCTCTCCCTTTCAGGATCTGCTTGCCATGGTTTCCATGGCCTGCAGCCTGTGATCCTGCTCGCTACCCTCCAAAGAGCTTGTTCTTTCCGACCCAGCAGCTGCGACAGGGACAGCAGAGCTGGGGGATGCCCAAACCATTTCACACAGTGGCAGAGGAAAGGCTGGAAGCTTGTGGCACTCAGGTCCAGATCCCGGCTTCCAGGGACACCTCCAGACTCAGCACACTTCCCAGATGGGACTGTGCCCAAGAGACTGAAGAAGTCACTCCCAGGCCCAGCAAACTACCCCTGGGAACGCTCAGCAGCTCCGTGTGCGTGGGGCTGGATTGCATCACCTCTCCCTGCTCACCTTCTTGTAGGCAGAGGTGCAGTCGTGCTGGGCGTACGCGATGTGGTCGGTGCAGAAGATCTGCTCACAGGCATCGCACTTCAGGGGGAGGAAATCTGGGAGCGGGGAGACGCAGCATCGGGCAGACAGCGTTGAGAGACCTGAGCCTCCCCGAGCCTCCTGGAGCCTCCCCGACCTCCCGAGGCACAACCCCGGCCGGCCGCGGAGCCACCACCTCCCCCCAGCTCCCAGCACCTCGGGCTCCCACTCAAAACCTGTCCTGCCCCGGGTTCAGGAGTAACACCCTGAGCCCACACCGAGCTCCCTGGGGGCTACGGCCTCCAGCCAGAGGCTGCGATGCTGCCGCACCCGCCACGGCGCCCTCCCGCCCCCCCCGGGAAAGCGCTGCCGGGTGCCCCGGGGACGGGCGGCCCCCCCAGCCCGCGGCACAAAGGGCCGGTAGCCGGGGCGCCCTCCCTGTCCCCGCCACGCTGCCCCCGACCGAAAGCCGCCGGCTGCTCCGCCGGGAAGAGCCGCGTATCCACCCCGCAGCCCCGGGATGCCCTCAGCCAGCTCCGCCCCGGCGGGGCGCCCGCGGGCAAGGGGGGAGGACCGGAGGCCGCGGCTGCTCCGCTCCTCACTGCCAAGGGCAGCCGGGGCGGCACGACCCGCCCTTCAACCCCGCCGCACCGAGCGGGCGCCCGGCCCCCCGCCCCGCCGAGGCCGCGCTGGCCGGTCCGCAACGCCTGGGCCCGGGCCCGCGGCGACAGGCCCGAGCGGGCACAGAGCCGGGCCGCCCCGTACCCCCTCCCCGCCCCGGCGGCGTCCCCGTCGGGCTCACCCAGGCGCTGGCAGGCGGGCCAGGAGCAGTGTGCTCCCAGGTCCGGGAACTCCATGGCGGCCGCCCACCGGCACCAGCTCCGGCCGCGCCCGCTTCCGGCACAGCGTCAGGCGGGCGGAGCCAGCCCCGGCCCCGCCCCCGCCCCGCTGCCCTCTCCCGCTGCACGCACCGCGCTCCCCTCCCGCTCCCGAGGGACCTACCGCGGCCTGCGGCGGGCAGGGGCCAGCAGCGGAGCCGTCCTGCCCCCGCCGGGGCTGCCGGGACCTCGCCAAGAGCGCCCCAGGGGGCAGCTTGAACTTGGGGAGCACCGCTCCAGCCCCCCGCCCCCCCCCAGCCCTCCCTTCCCAGCCCTGAGAGACTCCAAACACAGTGGATGCAACAGAGCTCCGGGCTCCTTTCCAGCCCCTTCAGACTTCGGGAACCCTGCGACGATGTCCGACCCCGCACAGCAGGGCGGCGGCAGGGGCAGCAGCGTGGAGGGCGAGAGATGCCCGGGAGAGGCGGCAGCAGGAAGAAACGCGAGCACCGACCAGGGCCAGGAGTGAACTTCATTGATTGCCAAATACCCCACAGCCACCCAGCAGCAGACAGGGAACAAAACAGGTATCGCCCGAGCCCCTGTTCCAGCAGCGACGTGAAGACGGGGGTGGTTCGCAGAAGGGGTCTCTCCGCTGCACGGCACCCATCTGCTTTTACCCCCTTACTGCTACCCTCCCTGCCAAAAGCCCCTTTCCTTCCCCTGGCCTCCGAGAGCCACGTCTGACTGTGCATCCCAGCCCTCCCCCGAAACAAAACCAGTGGAAGTTAAAATTATTTACACTTGTAGCCATTTAAAAACCCAATAAAATAAGACTGCGTATGTCCTACGGGGGACGTGGGTATCAGCAGCAGCTACAGCTAGCTCGGTACTCTGCGTGCAAAACAGAAGACAAAACAGAAGACAGACCAAAATACTGCACCATTACTAGGAAGCGTTTGCTGGGGTCGGTGTTTGGATTGTGGCGTAAGGCTTCTAGGAGCCGGCTCCTCCCCAGCCGCAGGGCAGGGGCGTCTCCCGCTCAGCCAGCAGAGGCCGGGCTCTAGAAGGATGGAAAGGATTTGTTATTCCAGACACAGCACATTAACACTGATGCATTTCCATCCCGGGCAACACAAACATCTAAAAACCCACTGCACGGTCACCGTGTGAGCTCTTCCTTCTTTCCAGTGACGATGGAGGAAAAGGGGGTGCATGAAGATAGACCTAAGACATAGATGCTGCTGCCATCGCTGCCTCCTCCTCCTCCTCATCTCCTTGCTTTGGCAGCTCAGCAAGTGTGGGAGAGCGGGAAGCCGGAGCGACAGGAGACTCTCGTGCCTCCTGCTCCTCTCCGAGCCCCAGCTCTACATCCATTTGCTCCAGCTCCCCCTGATCCAGTAGCTCAAAGTCATCTGCTTCCTCCTCATCCTCCGGTGAAGCTGCTGTCTCTGTCTCCACCGCTTCGGTCTCTGACAGCTGTGCTTGGAAGCTCAGTTTCTCTTCGGGCTCGGTGGGCAGGAACTCGGAGAGGGAGGGCCCCTCGCTGGCCTCTGAGGACCGCAGCAGGGCTGAGAGGGTGTTCTGCACCGCCGTGGTGATGGCGGTGGTGACGATCTCCTCGCTCAGGGTGTCAATGCAGATGCCCAGGCCCGGGGCAGGGACAGTCTCTGCGTCGCCGCCGGCCGCTTGCCCGCTCCCGTTGAAGTGCGTATTTACAAAATGGAGAGGAGACGCCAGGCGAAGGATGGAGAGGTCAGAGTCCGCCGCCTCCTTCTCTGCTGAGTCCAGCTCACGGGCAGCGTGGGCAAGCTCAGGACCCAGAGGCACACCAAATGCTTCTTCATCGCTCTGTGGTCCCAGGTCTCTGGAATGATATTCTTCCACGGAGGGAAACTCTGCCAGGTCCTTGGAAAACGACTCCTCCGGCTCACTGTGCAGGCTCTGCCGATCCAGGTCTAAAAGACACCGGCGTTAAGGCACAGGTCCCCTCACCCCAAACCAGAGCACTGCCACCTCCCTCTCATCTTCCCCCCACAGCTGACACACCAGGGCTTGCTTTTGGGCATCCTCCCAGCTCTGGGAGCACAGCAGGAAGAGGACTGCAGTTATTCCCTTCCCTCCACTCTCATGGTATGGCCTAGCCTCATCCTGTGCTGAGAGGACTTCCTTCCCCAGCTCACGCTCTCTGCATCCAGAGCTCTCTGCTAAAACACACAGGGTCAGGGAAATGGTGTGTAGGGCACGTCACCTTTCCTGTTCCTCCCCAGTCACTCAAGTGACCACATCCGAGCAGTTACCTTCACATTCCTCACCACTAACCAGCCCTTCCCTGGGCGTCTTGACAGGGCAGGGTGCCTGACCTGTTTCACCCAGCATCACAGGCTATACCATGCAATTATTCCTGCTGGACTTTGTGGATGGCCTTGCTGTCTTGTTGGAATGACAAAAGAACATTGTCTTGTAGGGCAGAATCAGAGGCTGCTGAGGACCAGCTCATGATCAGCCACAAAGTGAGGGCATGCTGCGCTGCTAGTATGGCTTCCTCCTTTTAATGGTCTTCCCCCTGCAGATAGCTAGGTTCTCTCCCTGTGTTTGGAGGGACAGTTGTTCTGGGACAAAACTCTCAGAGTCAGAAAGGCAGCAAAGCATCCCATCACCTACCTTCCGAAACGTCCGTCAGCTGTGGGGTGGTAGCCCTTGAGACAGAAAAGCCCCCACTCTCCAGGATGGAAGCCTCCTCATCAGAGAGCTCAGAATCTGTGATTGACAGGGCCAGAGCAGTCTTTTTCACATCCACCTGCATGGGATGAAGGCAGAGGGATTAAATTCCTGGGTGCCTGACTGCCAGTGCTCCCTATAGGCACCTCCACACAAACCACAGCTCCCAGGCAGAAGTCCTTTGCTGGAGGGGCAGGGCACAGGGAGGGCTTGGAAACTGTAGGCTGGGCAAAGTGGTCCCTGCACTGCCAGGGTAGGACAGCTGCAGCTCACTGGCCTTCCTGCAATTATTCTCTGCCTGAAGCGTTGCCTGCCCTCAGTAAAGAGCCAGCACAGGATGGGCTCAGCCTGCAGGAGCTTCAGAGGCTTTGATCCTTCTTCCTCTCCTGGGATTGCCAAGGAGCAAAACGCCCCTTTGCTTTCACATTCAGGCTGGGCCCTAGGAAGCCTTCTGCAAGTGGCAGTGCTTCAGCATCTGCGTTCCTTTGGAAGCTGAAGCTCCCCACCATGTGCCCAGAGCTCCTGTACAGGCAGACACGCAGTCCGTGTTCATGGTGTGCATACCCAAAGGTCCCACCCAACCCAACTGAGAGTTGGGAACTGTGTCAGACACCCCTACTGCTCCTCTCCCTTTGCCAGTGCTGAGGAGCCTCTGCACACCACACCAGGGGAGTTCATTTCTTTAGGAGACGCGCCCATGTTCTCTGAGTGCGAAGCGTAACGGTCACAGCAATGCCACAGGTCAGCAGGAGGCTGCAGAATGGCTCCCCCCCTCCTGCTGCTGCACCAGCAGCCCTGGGGTGCTGAATTCTCAACACCCAGACTGGAGACAATGGCCTCCATCAAATTAATACCCTTCTCCACTTGGGATTCTGCAATATGACTTGTTTCTCTGCTGTTTGTTATCAATGCAGCTGTACCCAGTCCATCCCTTGTCCCTCCAGCTGCTACAGACCAGAGGAGGGACTGGTTCCTGCAGTGCTTTGTGCTCTTACCACTGGGGAGAAGCCCGACAGCTCTGCCTCACTCTCACTCTCCGTCTCTGCTGTTGGCTCATCACCTGCTGCAGGCTCACTCTTCCCTTGGCGCTCTGTGAGAAAGGAAAGAAAGGCTTTACGTGGGACCAAAGGAATTTTATACCTTTATGCATCACTTTCCTCCTACTACTACTTCCTGTGAAGCAGCACAGGTTTCCCAAATGCCCAAGGTTCCCAGAGACAACTATAATCCGCTGCTCTCATTTGCTACTCCCAGGGATCACCTGCCCTGTTGCCCTCCCCAATACCCTTAATTTTTAGCCCGTTTTCTCCTGCTCCTGTGCAGCTTTTCCCCCTGCAGTGTTGGCAAACTACTCTCCCGTTGTCCTTTTGCTAAGGCTCCATCCTGGGAGTACAGCACTAGAAGAACTCAAGAGTGAAGCTGGGTCCTTACTCTTCTTCTCATGCTTGTGGTGCAGCGTCTCTGCCTTCATACTGTAATCCAGTTTCATCAGGACAGGCTCCAAACGCGTGTACATCCTCTGGATCAGCTCGTGGTAGACCACCAGAGGCCAGAGCAGAATGCTGAGCACTGTGAACACAGGATGCAGGGAGTGTGAGAGACAGATCAAGCACAGCCTGGCCCTTTATGGGGTGCCAGCAAGAAACTCTGCATCAAAGGAAGTGCAGCTGAGTGGCATTTGCTTTCCCACCTGGCTGCCTAAAATCCTTATCCATGGTTATTCTTGCTCATTTCAAAGCTGCTTGATTAACCAGGCTTTCCTCACAGTACGTGTTAGCACACATTTATGTTAAGATGAAGCATATGCCCCCCTGTCCAGCCACTGCACCCCAGCCCCAACATGCAGGAGAGCCCCTGAAATGAGGTTATTTAAAGTAAGAACCACCAAAACCTCTACAAGGGTAGCAGCATACAGCTCACATGTAGATGTGCTAGCAGCAGACCACCTGAACAGTCTTCAGAGTTAGCAGGGACTCAGGATGCAGTGGAAGAGCTCAGCTGAGCTTCCTTGCTAAGCATGCAGCTGAACGAGCCTCTCCATATGGATGTGCCCATTCTAGGAACCGAGAGACCGCAGTTTCTGCTCCTCTGGAACCCCAGCAGCACAGCCCCAGCCGTGGGCAGGAGAGGAAAGCAGTGTGTTAGGGACGGCTCCCTCTCCTGACTCTGCGGCTGTACTGCACGCACACAAGAGGCTTCCCGGAGCGCCTTGCCGGTGCCTGTTAATAATCTAGCACAGATCCCCTCGGGGAAACCAAAGCCATGCTCCTACCAGCGTATCGACAGCACAGCTAGGTCACGTTTAAGCTTAAGTCAGACACGAGAGCTGCTTATACTCACAAATGATGTAGGAGATCATTATGCCTGGAACATAGTGTCCAACTACAGCCAGAATCAGGCAGCCTGAACAGACACTCATGCAGAACTGAAGGAAGAGAGAGGAACAAACAGAAGTGACAAGAGGCAGAGACACATCTACGCAACCAGTGCAGGAAACCCAGTTAGAGCAAAACGAGGAGGGGTGCTCCTGACAGTCAGTACACCAGCACTGCACTGAGTACATTCAGATGCTGACAATCACAACTCAGCTCGGCTGGGTTAATCTATAAGCATTAGAGGGTCAAGCGCAGGAAGACCAAGGTAACCCAAGACCCCCACAAAACAAACCCAACGTTATCAGACAGCTCTTCAGGACCTTCCCTGAGGCGAGGATGGGATACTGCAAACTGCCATTTTCAGAGCACATCCCCTGGGGAGAGCTCAGCACTTGAGGAGAAGCCTGTAGTGTCCTGGCAGAGACAGGAACCTGCTACAGATTCACCAGGTGCTGTGCTGCTGCTACGCAACAAACCAGCTGGCAGAAGCATTAGTACAACCCACACTCCCACCACACCAGGACTTTCTCCCTCTGGAAGACGTGGAAGCATAATGGTGCAGGATCCCTGCATTCTCCTAGGGAGGGGGAGAAGTGAGAGCAAATGGTGCAGGATCCCTGCATTCTCCTAGGGAGGGGGAGAAGGGAAAGCAGACACCCTGCAAGTCAGGACATGGGTGCAAGTGTCAACTAAATCTAGCAAGGAAAAGTTTCATTTGTAATGGAAAGGTTCTACAAAAGCTGGGGTGCTCTGAGGGCTTTGCTCCCAATGAATTCATGCTTTATGGGCATCTTGGTCCTGGTCCTACTCCCTCTAACTGGGACAGTGTTTAAACAGGAGCAATCAGCAGTGACAGAACCCCACTCCTTTTAGCACACTGGACCCCAGGAAGCCTCACAACAGTCCTACTGGCTGTTCTGTACCCCTTTTTGTGAAGCCAACTCCTGCCTACAACCTCTTTCCAAACACCACAGGTTGCAGCCATCAGAACATGGTTCATGACAGGGTTCCACACGCTGTGTTTGGACTCACCTAGCTACAACCTTGGCTAGACAAAAATAGGTAGGACCAGCTTAAAGGCTGAATGCAGCCTGTGGAAGGGGTAGAGTCTGCAGGCTCCCCCCTTTTCTCCCCACTCCCAATCTAAGGCTTCCTTTGCACACTAAGAAATAGAACTAAGTGCTGCTAGCCACTCAAAGGAGGGGTCACCTGCAGCCCCAGTTTACTACTACTGAAAGCAAACTACTCATTATTTAAGCTTCCTGCGGCACAAAGTCTGAAAGGAATGAACAGCAAGCATTAAACAGGGACAGCAAACATAAAGACACTGATTTGTCATTCTTCCGCCTCCTAGGCCACTGATAATGGAAAGAAAAGCCCCTGCACAGAAGAGCAGGTATCTCCAGCTTACCTTGGCTGGATTTTGCCTCTTGTACTGTAGCAGTTCCTGCAGGTACAGCCTGAAGGTGACCCAGCTCTCTGCCAGACAGTGGCACAGCTCAGGGACACTGAGCAGGTGAGGCTGTGCCCCTGAAGTCACCCCCTCACTAGAGACAGACAAGAGCAAGAAGACAATCTTTGACACAGTCTGTTTTGTTGGGGAAGGGTGAAACAGCTGCACTGGGAAGTGGAGATCCCTACTCAAAGGCTCAACAACACTGACTGCATCTTCAACTGAACTGTGGAAGACACTTGACTTAGAGATACTTTTTCCCTTTAACCAGGAGGAGAGCCAAGAGACACCCGAGCCAAGCAGCAGCAGACACTGTGCCACAGCATCCCCATGCCACGGGCCTGAGATGCAAAGAGGTTTACTCAAAGCCCCCCAGATGGGAGCTCTAGAGGTGGCCTCCTCTGGCACCAAGTCCATGGTGCTCAGGCCTGTGACCATGGCAAGGCACAGGACACAAGCTGAGCCACCACAGGTAGCACGTGTGGTCTGCAAAAGTCAGTCTTGGGGATTTCCTTCTTTCTGTAGGATTCTTAAGACAGTCTAGGATAGATACAGGGATGAAACTTGAGAGTTCCTCACATCAGAAGCACCTGAGCTTTATTGCTAGTGAAAGAACATCCGCTTTCCCCAGAGCCTCAAGCTGTGGCTCCCCAGCTGCTAAGCAGCTCCCAGTGCAAGAGAAACCACAACCAACGTTTCACAACAGGAGCCACGCAGTCTATTGACAACAGCCAAAAGGGCAGGTGAGATCACCATACTAAAGGAAAGCTTGCCCACTCTCCCCTCAGACCAAGGAACACATCAGTGAGCTTACCTCTCCCCTCCTGGCTCCTCCGACGGCTGTGCTGTAGAGAGAACACAGCACATTAGTCAGCCACGGGAAAAACACAACCCGACGTTTCTACCACTGGAACCGAGCTGAGCTGGAGATGGATCATCCTTAGCTAGGGATGCACCCTGGGGACATTCCTCGTGCTCTCATGCAAGCAGGAATCACTGGCTGGCAGTCTGAGCTGCACGGCTTCGGTGAAGCGTGCCTGGAGACTCAAAGCAGCCAGAGCCTTGGCTCAAGGTGTCCCAGCACACCCTGCAACCTGCCTTGGCAAACATGCAGCACAACGCTGTCTCTGAGGTGCAACCTGCCACCAGCAGGCAGGGTCTCCACTGCAGGGACTGTACAGCCGGCCCCAGCGCTGGGACAGTGCCACCCCTGGCACCTGGGCAGTGCCACCCCCGGCGCCTGGGCAGTGCCACCCCCGGCGCCTGGGCAGTGCCAACCCCGGCGCCTGGACAGTGCCAACCCCGGCGCCTGGACAGTGCCACCCTCAGCACAGCTGCCTGGCCCTCGTCACTCCCAGAGCGCTGCCAGCACGCTGCCTGAGCTGGGCAGAGCTTCAGCTCCCAAAGCTGCAGAGCTCAAACCGGCACCCGCAGGCCAGAGCCGCAGCTCCCACCGACCAGCCCAGACCACAATCCCTGGCAGAATGCTGGGTACAAATACCAGAGATGTCCCCACTGTCTCTGTCCATTCCCATGGGATTAAGTAACAAATAGCAGTCTTGTGTATAATTATCTAATCTTAGGGCTCCTTTATATCCCTTGACAGCTCTTCGTGCCAGGCACAGATATAACTACATGCCTAAGGTCTGGCAGTCTGGACAAGCAAGGGAAAGCTGCTCCCATTATTCCCTGCGCCCAACCCTGCGATGATCAAACAGCAGTGTTTCAGGGGCAGAGGTCCCATATCATTATGCCCTGCCTTTAGCTTTACAGAAGTAAAAAACCCCAAATATTTCTGTGACAACTGGACCCATGGGTTTGGGTGTCCTAGTGGCTAGCTGATTACTGTGTGGGATGTAGAGGGCTTGGCCAAAGCTCTTTCAGCAATGTTCTCTAAGTCTCCTGGGTTTAACATGCCCTGATCATTCTGTAAAAGCCTCTTGAGGCCTCTACCTGCCAGACGAAGGCCCTAAAGCTGGCAGGGACACATACACATACATCGTTGATGCTGTCTGGCCAACAGCACACTTGGTTCAGGCTGTCCAAGAGGTTCTAAGAATCCCTATCCCCCATGCTACACGTCACCACATAAAGGGGACTAAAATAAAGGTAGGGAGTTTATGTTCAAAGTCCAGGCTGCTTGCTGGAAACTAGCTTAAAAGTGCAACAGGAGCAAAAAAGGGTTTGAATCCTCCCCAGAGTCACCAGCTAGATGCAAAGCCCAAGAGTGGCAACAACTCCCCCGGGGAAACGCGTGGAAGAGGTGAACATCAGTCACTGCCAACACCCAGTGAGGCTTCAGACGCCGGTTCAAGCCGCAGAAGACAGCAACTGCTTGTAGCAGCCTTGCCACCGTCCTCCCAAGACAGGGGACTTAGGGCCAAGTGTGTCAGACTCCTCCCAGCGCTGCAGGCACCGCAGCAGCCGGCTCACACAGCGCAGTGGAGCGGGAGGCCACCCGCCCAGGGGAGGAGGCGATTCTTTGAGAGCGTGACCCAGATTTCCAGTAATCGGGCCTGACAAGAGGAGTCAACTGCTCTCAGACTGGGATGCCCATCCGCTCCTCTGCCCACGGCTGTTGGGCAGGGTGGCTGGCAAGCACTGCTCACAAAGGGAGCTCGGGGTGCAAAGGGAGTGCTATGGATGCAGCTCCACCCCCACGGGGTGGTTGCTTCTCTCCTGGAACCACCATTGCTGTATTGTGTTGTTGTGCTCAGGAATCTAAAGCTGCTTAATCACAGCATGCAGATGTCCAGCTGTACTTCAGAGCCTCAGCCATTACCTGCACTACAGGGCCAAATAAACCGTGTTTGGCACTGTTTGGCTGTGCTGGCTGGTGGTGCTGGCTGTACCAGCCACCAAACGGGGGGCTGGCACGCTCGCTGTACTCTGCCAGACAGATGTACCAGCAACAGAGTACACAAGGACAGCACAGGAAGCCCAGGCCTCTCTGACTGGCTGCAGTAACCCAAGCCATCCCAAATATGCCAGCAGAGGGAGTGAAACAGTTCTCCCTGCTGCTTCGGAAGGGTTCAAATACCTGGGGGAGCTGCAGAACGTGTCAGCAGGCTGCAGAGCGCTCATGTGATTTCAGCTAACCGGCAAAACACAGCCTGCCTCTCAAACCAACAGCATCTTTCCTCCTGTGGCAGGTGGAGCGCTTGTCCATCCCAGGGCACCCCGGTCTCACAGCAGCTGGAGGAACAGCCCAGCTGCAATAAACCTTCACTCCAACCCGTGCTGCGATACCGTCTACACTGGTAAAACAAAACCAGCAAACAGGAGACCCACAGCTGGCCTCAGATCATCAATAACCAGCTGAAATCTTGCTGTCGGCATTTCACACCAGACTGTGGATTCACACAAACCACTTGACACACACCAGACTCTCTGGGAGACCAGTCAGACACGCGAGAGTTTAGGTTACATGTTGGTAGTGACAAATTATTGCTGATGGATTCTTTGGCTCTTACAGGTTTTCAACACTTCCCCACGAGGCATCCTTCATCTCTGTGTAAACCTCAGCTGGAATGTGGGGGCCCTTTTTAAGGAGTACCAGCGTCCAACTGCAACGCCGGCTTTGCTAAAGCTGCGCTCTTCCACGCTGACCAAAACGCTGCCTAACAATGCTACAGAAAACAATCCTACCCTACTCAATACCTGTTTCAGGAGGAGGTGGGGGTGCTTCCTAAATCCATAAGCAACATTTAAAAGGAACCCCACAGAGAGGTGGTTACATAGGGAGAAAATGCCCTGCGTGGGAGCTGAAAACACACAGTCCCTTCTGACAGACCTAAAAAGGTCCTGCCTCTCCTTGCTGTTAGCGCCTGCCTGATCACAGAGAGTGAGTAACTGTAACTACACGCTGAGGGTTCAGTGTTGTTTCAGAAGTGGCATTTAAAGCAATTACTCGAGACATACTAGGCTGCCACAAGCCGAGGTTTGTGCATACACATGCCGACTCTTGAAGGCGTGGTGCTGACCTACTTCCAAAAGCTCCAGGAAAGGCTTACAGGAAGGACTGAGGAGGAAAATGTGCTTATTTTGGCTGGGAGAGAGTTAATTTTCTTCATAGTAGCTAGTGTGGGGCTGTGTTTTGGATTTGTGCTGAAAACTGTTGATAACACAGGGATGTTTCTGTTAGCGCTGAGCAGTGCTTACACAGGGTTGAAACCTTTGCTGCTCCTCACCCTACCCCACCAGCAAGTAGCTGGGGGTGCACAAGGAGGGGACACAGCTGGGACAGCTGACCCCAACTGACCAAAGGGATATTTCATACCATCAGGTTCAGCGCTTAAAATAGGAGGAAAAAGAAGGAAGGGTGGGGGGACATTGGGAGTGATGCCTTTTGTCTTCCCAAGTAATTTTACACGTGATGGAGCCCTGCCTTCCTGGGGATGGCTGAACACCTGCCTGCCCATGGGAAATGGAGAATGAGTTCCTTGTTTTGTTTTGCTTGCATGTGCAGCTTTTGCTTTCTCTATCCGACTGCCTTTACCTCAGCCCACCAGTTTTCTCACTTTTACTCTTCCAGTTCTCTCCCTCACCCCGCTGGGGGCGGCTGAGCCAGCAGCTGCGTGGGGCTTAGCTGCCACCTGGGGTTAAACCATGACAGAAAGCCACAAAGCTGCAGCTCTGCTCCATCAGGAAGCAAGAGCCACACAAGAACCCCAAAGTATTCACCAGCACCAGCGCAACAGAAGGCCCCTCGGGATGCAGAGCGACGCTCCTTCCTTGCGGAGGCTGGGGAGACACGATCCAGTGGACCATGTTGAAATCAGGGCTGCAACCTAACCAGGCACATCAGAAAGGTGTCCCTGTTCTTCGCTGTCAGCAGCAGAAGAGCAGCAAGGAGTGAAGTACGGGGAGGAAC
Organism: Gallinula chloropus; assembly: GCF_964237585.1. Classification (NCBI taxonomy): domain Eukaryota; kingdom Metazoa; phylum Chordata; class Aves; order Gruiformes; family Rallidae; genus Gallinula; species Gallinula chloropus. The sequence continues at coordinate 17,347,564 of NC_140090.1, read as the reverse complement.
AGCACCAAGGAGTGAAGTACACGGAGGAACAGCACCAAGGAGCGGCACAGACAGATGTGCAGTGACTTCTTGCAGAGCTGATGACACCAGATCAGCCCAGCCCCCACTGTGTTCTTTTGGTTTTGGGTTCTTTTTTTTGGTTGTTGGGTTTTCATTTGTTTTGGTTTGGGTTTTTTTTCCATTCCTTACTGCTCTGCAGAATATCAACTGATACTGGTTTGGATTTCCTACTTCTCTTGTGATAACAGAACGTCTACAGGCTGCTGGTACTCGCTGGAGCAGCTTACTCCCACCTGCATCAATAACACCATTCTGTTCTGGACATCAGGCTTCTGCATTTCTGGACATGTTTCAAGTGAGATGTTTTGGGTTGGCTTTAAACTATTCCCTTAAAAAACTAACATGGATAAGCAGGAAATTAAATTGGCCAATCCAGTTTGGCTGCCTCGTTACCTGAACCACACAAAGCAAACAGCTTTAAGACTTCACTGAAACCTATCTAATCTTATCAGGACCTCTGTGAAAGCACCCTTTAAGTCAGTACCCTTTTAGGTCAAATACAGGGCACCTTAGAAACACACATATAGAGGGGCTTTCATTCAGAAACCCTCCCTGGAGTAAGTGGGCAGGGATGGAGGGCCCCGAGCCGCCTTTGAGCAGCAGCAGTAGATGCAGCAAGCAGCTCTGGGTCCAGCCAGTTAATGAACTCCAGTGAAGGAGGCACTCAAAGCAGACAACCTACAGCTATCGGCGTTAGAAGGCTACTCCTCTTGTTGATTGTGTCTCATGTTGGAAAGACCCTTCAATAAGCAGGAAAGATAAGCCAAGTGACCAGACTCACTGATTAGATGGAGACCAGATGCTGTTCCATACAGGTACAATACACTCACTGTCCCTGCTGTCAGACCTCATCATCCACTCCACTACCTGCCTCAAGGAGAGGTGGCTCGCATCCGCTCTGCCTCTTCCAGGGGATAAAAGCCCATTCCACACTTAACACCAACTGCACTGGGTTTGTGTGGCAAGGTTGGGGGGGTAGATGGGGCTACAGGGGTGAGAGAAGCTGCTAGAAGCTTTTCCCCCCATGTCCTGTAGAGCCACTGCTGGCAGCGCCTCTGGGATAACATATTTAAGGAGGGGGAGGAACACCCAGAGCAACTGCAGCCAGAGAGATGGGTGAGGAGACGTGAGAGGAACAACTCTGCAGACAGCGAGGTCAGTGAAGGAGGGAGAGGAGGAGCTCCAGGCACTGGAGCAGAGATTCCCCTTCAGCCTGTGTAGAAGGCCACAGTGGAGCAGGCTGTCCCCCAGCAGCCTGAGGAGGCTAATGATGGAGCAGACACCCACCTGCAGCACGTGGAGGACCCCACGCCACAGCAGGTGGGTGCCTGAGGGAGGCTGTGCCCCTGTGGGAACCCTGCACTGGAGCAGGCTCCCAGCAGGACCCATGGAGAGAGGAGCCCAAGCTGCAGCAGGACCCTGTGGAAGGGACCCACGCTGGAGCAGGGAAAGAGCATGAGGAGTCCTCCTGCAGAGGAGGAAGGAGCAGCAGAGACAATGTGCGATGAACTGACCCCAACCCCCATTCCCCTGCATTCCTAGGGGGTGGGGAAGGAGGTAGAGAATTTGGAAATAAAGTCAAGCCTGGAAAGAAGAAGGGGGGAAGGCATTTTAAGATTTGGCTTTATTTCTCATTATCCTACTCTGATTCAAGTCCGTTTTGCCCGTGACAGTAACTGGTGAGTGATCTCTCCCTGTCCTTATCTCAACCCACAAAACTTCCCTTGTATCTTCTCTGCCCTGTCCAGCTGAGGAGGGGGTGACAGAGCAGCTTTGCTGTGCATCTGGCCTCCAGCCAGGGTCAACCCACCACACCTCAATCCCCCTCCTCCCTGTTTCCTTCCCTCAGTCCAGCTGGCCATATATGCTCAGACATATATGCTCATGACATTTGCAGGAGAGAAAGCATGCAGCAGAAACAATGCATCATCAGCCTTGTCATCAGCTTCCCTGACAAGCTAGCTGGGCCCCCTTAGTCACTCTCAAAATGAGCTACTCCCAGAACTTCTCAGCACCAGGAGCAATGCTCCCCATGCCCAGAGCAGTAAGATACACCCTAAAAACTGTGACATAGATTGGCAAGAGGCAGCTCCAAAGCCTGCAGTGCAAAGAGGGCTTATGTGACTTATGAGAGAGCCAGGAAGGGACCGGCTGTGGCCACTGCCCAGCAGCTGGTAACACTACAACTGTGTCACTAGCTACAGTGCTACTCATCACATACCTGAGAAATCAAACAGGAACCTGGGCTTCCACCTCTCCAGCAAGAGGATGCCAAGAAGGGACATGCTGAGGAGAAAGAGGGGTCTCAGGGAGGTGGAGGAAAACAACCTAGAAATCAAACAAGAGACTGTTAGGCAGGGAAACGGCAGCAAATTACTGCTCCTGGTGAGCAAACAGACATGGCTCAGTGTATGGCAGGGCAGAAACATCCCACTGCTACCAGCCACTGCAGCAGGCACCATGCTTTGCAGGCACCCACCCCTGCCACCAGCACCTTCTCAAATGGTGCCTCTGCCCTCCACCAGCTGACTACCTGCCATCTCCCAGTGCTCTCCTCCCGTCTCCAAGCTCCTCCTTTGGTTGTAAAACAAAGCTAATGCTCCCTGGTACAACTACAAGTCCCTCTGAATCCTCAAGATGGAGGCTTAAAATAATGTCAATACAGACTGCTGTCACAGAAGACTGGTTGAAATCCGCCTGCTTGCTGAAAACTTACATCCTCTGCCATCACAGGGCCCAGGATTGTAGCAGGTAGCACCCTAACACAACCTGAACCTCCTTCTAGATGCTGGTTCTTTTATCACAAGCCTCTCCCTGTTTCATCAGAGCCTAGCACTTAAATGGTTTAGTTGCTCACTCAACGCTATCGTTAAAAGCTTTCATGTCCTTCATCACCACGCTGGCTTGAGCCAGCTGCCAGCTCACACCGCTCTACTCTCACCTAGTTGTGCAATCCAACCATCAAAGAGTTTATCTCTCCACTCCACACAGATTCAACAGCAAAGGTCCCAGCCTGGCGCTTGTGCCAGCAGTGACCGTCTGCATTCCTCCTTTCCTCTGAGCATCAGCACTTCCCTTCAGCTCAGAGGGGCTCTTTTTAAGCCACTCCAGAAGGAAATGCCAGAAGTGCATTGCCTCTCTCCCCTCCAGCAAACACTCCTCTCCAGCATGGAAGAGCCGCCTCGCTATTTCCCCTGCTCCTCTTCAGCAAGTTACCTGCCAATAACTAATCTCAAAGGCACCAGACAACGATCGGAATCAGAGAGCATCTGACCATGCAGTGCAGGGGGGGCTGTGCTTCCCACCAAGCCAGAGTCAGGACTCAGAAGGGAGCTCTGCCTCACTGGGCAGCACAGAGCAAAAGCTGCACATTTTCCATGAGCTACAATGACCTAAGCAACATTTTTATCCCTTCTCATGGGACAATGATTCTGTAGCTTAACATATCAGCTTTGGAAGAATTTCCTCCTATTCTACCTCATTTGTGGGTTGAAGGATGCTGGCTGAATCCTCCATGGGACTGTAAATAATTCCTTCCCCTCCATATTTAAAACTCTTTCTGCTGTCCCATATTCTGGGCACTCTTTGTGCTTCTTAAGCTTTTTTTGCACGGTCCCTTAGCCATCACTGTCCGTCATCCCAACATCTCACTCACCTCTTCCCCTCTCACTAGCTTCAAAGCTCTGCTGTCAGACCTTTCCAGCTGGTAGAGGAGTCCAAACCCATTTATGTGCCCAGTTACCATCTCTGCCTGTGATAACTGCACGGATGAGGAAGCAGAACCTAAGCGGCCTCTTCCTAGCGACTTCAAAGGCTGTTAAGTCACATACTTTCCCCTCCTCTGGCTTCAGTCTGTCTCTTTCTATCTCGTCTACAACCAACATTTAACTCTTTCCCTGTCCGAGTTCTGCCCTTTCCAGCTGGGAGAGCCGCTGGCTGAGAGTGTTTTTGCCAGTAAAACTGACTCACTGTTTATACAAACAAACAGGATGTTTCTCATTCCCCCTCCACAGCTGGGCCCTGCCACTCAGGCTCCCGGCTCCTGGAGCTGCCGCCCTGCCTGAGCCGCAGAGGAGAGGGGATGGCAGGGCAGGGGGGGGGCAACGTGCTCGCCCCCAAACCGAGTGGCCTCGGCGCGACAAATCCGCACCCTCCGGAAAGGCTGTTAAGGAGTGGAAGGGCTGACAGAAAGCACGGCCCGGGAGGCGGCCGCGGGGCTTTCTGGCTGCGATTACGGGGTGAAGCCAACCGATAAAGCCCGGGAGCAAAAATTAACCAGAAACGTGCCCGGGCGAGGCTCCAGCCGGGCTGAGCTGCGCGTCGTTATCGCGGGGCCAACCCTGCCCCGGCCCCCGGCGCCCTCTCCCCTCAGGGAGGGGCCTGTCCGCGCTCGCCTGAGGGAAGCGGCGCGGTCGCCCCTGGCTAAGCACAGCCCGCGCCGCCACCGCTCTGCTGCACAGGTGCGAGCCGCGGGCACCCGGGGGCATCGCTACCGACCCCCGGGGACCTCGCCGCCGCCAAGGGCCGGACGGGCAGCATCCCGGCGGGGCAGGCCCCGCTGCCGGTCCGACCCCCCCCCGCCCCGCCCCGCGGCCTAGCCCCGGCCCAGCTCAGCTCACCAGAGGGCCCCGCTGAGCGCGGCGGCGGTAACCAGGCTGTACAACGGCCTCTCCCACACCAGCAGCCGTTGCGCCGCCGCCAGCGCAGCCTCCCAGCCCCGCAGCCGCTGCCGCAGCGCCGCCGCCAGGCGCTCCGCCGCCGCGGCCGCCGCCTCCTCCTCTTCTTCCTCGGCCGCCGCGGCCGCCGCCTCCTCGGCCCGGCCGCTCGCCATGGCTGCGGGAGGGATGGGGGGAGGGAGGGAAGGCTGTCACCGCCGGCGGGAAGGGGCGGCGGGCGCTGCACCGGCCCGGGCGGGCGGCACCGCCTGACGGGGACCGGCGGCCGCTGGCGCCGCGCGCATGCGCCGCCCGCCCCGCGGCGGGGAGGGACCGGCCGCACATGCGCCCCCGGGGAGAGGGGGGGGCAGGAGCGGCGGGCGCTCTGCGCAGGCGCAACGCGAGCCGCGCCTCCTGCACCGGAAGAGGAAGGGCGGCGGCGGGAGGAGGCGGTGGCCCGGTAGCGGCTTCGCGGCCTCCGCTCCGGTCACAGGCCTCGGAGCGGCCCGACACTCCGGCCGGGCGCTCGCCTTCGGAGCGGGATCAGTACGCGTCAGCTACAGGGGTGGGGAGCCGGTCTCGCAGGCGGCCCAGCGCTGTCGGTGGGGACCCCGCGGCCCCGGCGGCGGGCGGGATGGACCTGGACGGGCTGCTGCTGGACGAGGAGGGCGCCTTCTCCCTCAGCGGCTTCCAGGAGTTCACGGTGAGCGCCGCCCTCCTGGGGCGCCCTGTGTCCCCGGCCCAGCCCCTGCCCGGCTTCGCGGGCTCCCGGGGCGTTCCCTCCTCGGTCCCCGTGTGAGCCCACATCGGAGCCCCCGGTTGGGCTCTCGGGGGCCCCGCCGGCACCCTTGTGCCCCCTGAGCTGGGTCAGGGTGGGGAGCCCGGTGCGGGGAGCGCCGCAGGGCTTTCCTCACTTGGCCCACGTCTGCCTGCAGTTCCTGCCCAGGCACCAGCAGCTGAGCGAGAGGGTGCGGAAGCGGCTCTATTATGGCTGGGACAAAGACTGCAGCCTGGATAATCTCTCCAGCCCTGTGGCAGGTGGGTTGCTGAGTGTCCCTAGATGGGAATGCTGAGTCAAGGGGGTTGGAATTAGCCCAGGGGCTGAGACCGACAAGTCACCAGCTCCCTCCCCGGTGCCAAATCCCACCCTTGCCCAGCCTTTCTCGCTCTGTGCAGAGCAACAGGCCAGATGCCAGAACCTCGTGGCTCCAGCGCTCTGTTTTATTGCCCTGTCTGTCCTGCTGCTGCATTTTTGGCACCTCATTGGTGTGAAGAGTCCTTTAGGTTGCTTGTGAATTCTTTGGCAGTGAAGGCCATGTCCCTCTGGTGAGAGGTGTGCTCTGCAAAGTGCTGGGGAGTTTGTTTAGCTTCTAGTTGTGAGCACCAAGGAGACAAGCTCCTGATGCTTATCGGGATTGCAACCCTTGTTTTTCCATGCTGATTCAGTGGTGTTTAAGGGAGCAGAAGGAGGCAGCTGGGTTGAGGCTGAGGAGTCGGTGCAGGTGGTAGCAGAGAGGAGTGGTCAAGGGCAAGCAGCGGTTTGCTGGAGGGCCTTTGCAGCGGGGTTGAATTAGCAGTTCCAGTGTCTGTGCCCTCACACAGCTTGCAGGGGCACTGAGTGGGCAGGGAAATGTGCTTGCATTCAAACCTCTTGTGATGTATTTGGGGAAACAGTCTGAAGCCACCGAGAGGCTCCCTGTGGTGTACCTCAGCGAGGAGGGTGATGCTGGGCGTGAGGGGATGGAGCAGGGCCAGGTGACTTCCCGCCTGGGTGCTGCTGGGAGCCAGAGTAGCAGCAGTGTGAGAGGCTGGGAGCTGCACCTGGGTGGCTGGAGCTGTGTCTGCCTGGCTGTGGGTCCCAGCAGTGGTGTGATGTGAATGACCTGGGCAGGTCCTGTAGAGCAGTGTGTTCCTGAGCTTGGTGGCTGCTGACAGGCAAGTAATTCCCGTGGGATTACAGCCGTTCTCTTAGTTGCTGGAAAGACACAGAAAAGAGAGAGAGATGTGGAGAGAAGAGGTGGTGTGGTGATGCTTCCCCTGAGAGCTAGAAGTGTGAGGCTGCTGGGATGAGCTGTGTTTTCAACTGTCAGCCAAGGGCTCAGCAGCAAAATGGAGCTGGAGTTGCCTGTCAAACGCTTCTTGCCAAGCACCAGGCTGTGGTGCTGTTTGGGATGCTCCCAGCTGGTCCTACCGCTTTGAGAAGTGAGACGAGAGCTGCTGGAGCCATCTGCCAGCATCTGTCAGTGTCTGGCCTCTTCAGTGCTCCAACGCTGAGGCTTGTTCACAGCTGGGGGGTGGAAATGAGCTGAGATGGGAGCTGTGGTTATACTGTATTGGCTGCTTCCCTGCCCTGGTAGTGCCTTCCATGCCTTTGGGCTCCTGCTCCCATGAGTTCGTTGCCTGTCACCATCTTGGGGTCACTGGGGTGGTGGTGTTTGGGAAGCTGGGTCAGTGCTGACCAGCTCTGGAGGAGGAAGGTGCTGGTTGGAGGGGACCAAAGGATTGGGAAGATCTGGTATTGATGTCAGGTCCTGAAAAGCTTCTGAAAGAGCTGCCCCAGGTCTTGTGGGGCCAGGGGAGGGTGTTAACTGCTCTGTGCAGCTGACTGCTGGCAGCTCCCTGTGACTCAGACATGCTAATCTGGATCTGGCACTGCTGCTGGGCCTTGAGCACCCACATCCTCTTCCTGCTTTGGTCTGGCTGCCCTGCCTGATTTGTTTGTTCTTCCCTCATCCCTAAATTCTGATAGGTAAGGCCTGGCCTACCCTTATAGCTTGAATTAAACTTGAGGGGCTGAGCAAACACTGAGACTCACTGGGCTTGGGGCGGCGGGGAAGGCTGGAGGTGGGCTGTGCCCTGTGGATCTGAACCCTTTCACTGCTTTTCTGTCCTAGATATTGCTGTGGAGCTGCTGCAGAAAGTGGCTCCCAGCCCTATCCGCAGACTCCAGAAGAAATATGTCTCTCACGTATCTCGGTAAGGAGCAAAACCTGTCTGTCCATGTCCTCCATCAGCAACAGGAGCTCTGCTCTCACCTGGGACTCACTTCTGTCCCCTGGGCCAGCACTGACTTTGTGCTAAGTAAGACCTGATTAGTGTCAGAGAAGGAGCTGGGGACAGGTGCAAGGGCAGCAAGCACAGTGGCTTCCTGACACAGCCAGGCCTGCTTCAGGTTGTCCCTGCTCTCTGGGCTGGGGGGGGGCTCTTGTTTCTGGGAGTCTGTGCAGACTGGGTCTGCAGCTCGCTGTGCAGCCAAGTCTGAGCCCTGAGTCTGCCCTCAGCAGCCAATCCCTCACAGTATGCCTGGCGGCAGGCAGGGCTGCTCAGTTTGGGGCTGGCTATGCCTGGGAGCAGGAGCCAGAGCTTTCTGTTCTCCACCCTGCATCCCCTGTGCTTTCCTGCTGCAGCTCAGGACAGCAGGCACAGAGCTGGCAAGGCTGGGATCTGTCTGCCTGGGGGCTCACTAAACTTCCTCCCTATGCATATGGAGAGGGAGCAGCCAAGCTGTGCTGTGGGGGCTGGACACAAGTAACCTTTGGGTTGGTTCTTGCCCTGTCCCCCAGGGAAGCTTGCATCTCACCCTGCTCCATGATGCTGGCACTGGTTTACATTGAGAGACTCCGGCACCGGAACCCCGAATACCTACAGCAGATCTCATCCTCAGACCTCTTCTTGATCTCCATGGTGAGTGGTGTGGGCTGGGGGTCATCGCTGGGTTGGAGCAAGGCCTGGAGGAGCACAGGGGGACTGATATCCTGTCCTTTGTCCTCGTTTTAGATGGTTGCTAGCAAGTACCTGTACGATGAGGGTGAGGAGGAAGAGGTGTTCAATGACGAGTGGGGAGCAGCAGGGAAGGTGGATGTCCAGACCATAAACACACTGGAGATGAACTTTCTGAGCGCCATTGTAAGTGGGGCTATTGCTGTGGCCAGCTGTCTCACAGGGCAGGGGGAAGGAGGCCTTCAGGGGAGCCTGGGCTTCTGTTTTTCTCGTTACGCCCATGAAAAAATGGAAGGGGGTATGTGTCTGGGTGCTGGGCGTCCTGCTCTGTGCTGACCTTTGCTGTTCCCCCAGGACTGGAGTCTCTACACAGACCCCCGGGAGCTGTTTGAAGTGCTGAGCTGGCTGGAAGGACGGTAGGTGTGGGGGGTGTGAGTCCTTCATCTACCCCGCAGCCCTGGCTCTACCCCTGCTCAAAGCCAGCCCTGCCGCTGTGAGGTCAGAGGTTGGGGTAGCTGTGAGCCTGTGCTGGCTCTGCAGCTTCCTTCCGTGGGCCCTGAGCAGGGTCTTCTCCGAGCCTGGCTCACCGTGCCCCTTTTTCCCTGCAGTGTGGCAGAAAAGCAGGGCATGTGGCGTGGCTGGTTCACCTACACGGATCTGTGCGTCCTCATGGAGCAGTCCACCTGGCAGCACGTGCTGGGCCAGTTCTACCAGCAAGTGGTGAAGGTGAGGGCATGGGGCAGCACCTCCTTGCTGGGTTTGGAGTGATGGCAGCAGGCCATGAGTTTGGAGCAGGGCCATCTTCTCCAGTGGGAACAGCAGCTTGGCTTAGCCCCTGTTGGGAAGGGAAGCTGTTGGAAAGTGCAAGATGCTGATTTGAAGCTGCCTGGTGCTGGGGGAGCCTGTGCCTTACGAGTGGGGGTATGGGGGGAACTGGGTGCTGTGTGGGGATTTAAACAGGAACTGCTGGGTCTGTGCATGGCCACGCTGGGTGGTGGCTGCCTGTGGGGGCTGCTGGGGGTCTGGGCTAACCACTGGCTCCTCCGCAGCTGGCCTGCCTCCTGGGCGTGATGTACCTGACCGGCTTCGCCGCTGTCTTCGCCTCCGTCACCGTGATGCACCGGTCCCTGTGCACGAGGAGCGTTAGCCCCGCAGCACCCCAGCCCGCGCTGTTCCCCGAGGAGGGTGGCTGCCAGCTGGGTGCACAGCCAGCCCCAGCCCCCGACCAGCCCCAGCCTGTGCTGCCCGACGTCTCCCCAGCCGGCACCAGCCGTTGCCTGGGGGAGAACGAGACCACCGAGGAGCCGCGTCGCGGGGGTGTCACGGCAACTGCGCTCTACTTGTGGGGCAGCGTGATGACAGCTCTGTCCTACCCAAAGGCGCCTGATCTAGCCCGACACAGGAAGCCCCTGCAAGGCCCCTTCCAGAGAGTACCCACTGCCTGTGAGAGATCTAACCGTACCGCCCCTGCCGCAGCCCCCCGCCAGCCTGGCCCCTTCGGACTCGCCGTGTTCCCAGCTCCGCCGGCACTCCACTGCCATGCCTGCTCCGCCGGGGCGGGCCCCACATGGGATGCAGCCCCCAACCACAAGGACTGGCTGGAGCCGCTGGGGCTGAGGCAGTGCTCCCTGCACACTGCCATGGATCTCGGGAGAATCAAGAGCTTCATTTTTCCCAGCTAGGAGGATGGGGCAGCGGCCCCGTTCCCCTTCCCTCCTAGTGTGGCACAACTCACTCCCTTGCACTTCTGGGACCCCTGGCCCTGGGGCTGCGCAGGGCTGGAGGGCCCTGTGTTAACTTCCAAACCAGCATTTGTGTCTCCTCACCCAGGACAGGGATGTCTTTCACTTTGGGGGCTGTTGGGGCTGAGTGGGCTTGCTGTTGGGGTGCTGGGGTGGGAACCTACTAACTGGAAGGTAGAGATGGGGGAGGCCCTTGGGTGCTAGGGCAAGGGGGTGTTGTACCTCTTCCTACAGCGAGCAGGTGGCCCTTGGTGGTGCTGGGCAGAGGTGGTGTGTGGGATGTAGGATGCGGGGGATGTGTGTGTGGGGTGGAGAGGCTGGGGTAGTGACCCCGGTGTGGGGACAGCGTACTCCAGGGGTACGTTGGGTGCCTGGAGAGGAGGTTGTGAAAGAGAAGGGAGCGAGCAGGAGCAGCCTTGGAGGTGATGAGGTGTGGTTAAGACTGAGCTTCCTTATCCTGCTTGTGTGGAGTGCTTTGAAACGGAGGGTCTCTCTGACCCTGTCCCAAACCCCAGCTGCCTGTGGCTGTGAGCAGACGGTGCCTGACCGCTCCTCAGGGCGGGGAGATGGTGCCTTGCCTTGCTGACCAGCCCAGCTCATCGTGCCCCTTCTTTTTACTGTGGATTTTACACCTGATTTTTCACTCTTTTGTAGATGCAAATCTCTTCCAATAAAAGTAGTTCTTGCTGTGCACTAGCTGTGTCCTGCTGCTCTGCTCTCTGTCCACACCACACACGGAGCCCTGCCAATGCTGCGCCCACTTCTGCACCCGTGAGCCCTGGCATAGTGAAGGCTGTTCCATGGGGCTCGGGACAGACCAGGCTCCCTGGGGGCAGGAGGTCCAGCACCTGGGAAAAGCAGGGGCAGTGGGAGAGGAGGTTCCCCATCCATGGGAATGCAGGGAATGCGTGGTCTCCATCGCTCTTTGCTCTCCAAAGCCTGTCCAGTTAATGAGTGAGCCCTGAGCTGGGCAGGGCCACCTTTGTGGTTGCTGGCAGAGGCACCTCTGCCTGGTGACAAAACCATGGGCATCCCCTCTGTGATCCCTTGGGAGCTTTCCTGCCCATCTGGGCAGCTCTTGTCCCTGGCATCCAGCAGCAGGATTCAGTGCCCTCCTAGGAGTATGGGGCACGTGGTTGAATAGGGGACCCTTATTGTGTGGGAACAGTACAGGACCTGGTGAGGGGGTCTGCGCAGCTGTTAATGGGCTTCCTGATGATGAGGAAGGGCTGAACTGGGAGAGCACGGGGCTGCTGTGCTGGGGAGGAACAAGTACTGGTGGCGTGAGCTGGAGGATGCTGTTGGTGGGATGCTCCAAGCCCATGAGGGCAGAGGCCTTTATGTTGTGGCCCACCCAGTCCCTGCCCCACATACCACAGGAGGCTGGAGCAGCACCAGGGCTGTGGGCAGTTGGTGCAGTAACAGTGTCTGGTGACCTGGCTGGGGGTGGCTGCTGCTTGGTCTTGTGGTGACAACCCAGGGTGACACTTGCATTCCTGGCCACAAGGGCAGGTTACTCACCAACTCAGGTTAATGGCTAACCCTGGGGCAGCTCCTGCAGAAGGTGGAAGTTCAGCTGTGTGAGGGCTGTGAGGAGCCCTCTGGGGGGGAGCCTGCCCCCCCCCCCACCCCGCACCATAAGCCGAGCGCGGTGTGGGAAGGCAGCAGCATGCCTGGGGGCCACTGCAGAGCGCCTGGCACCCGGAACCTGGCGCTGGCATCTTGCTCCCCTCAGAAGATGTGCTCTTGGGTGCTGAGTTGTTGCTTAGCCCTTCAGGTAAAGGGGGACTGCGGTGAGCATCCAGAGAGATGGGGTGATGGGAAGAGGGCTGGGATCCTCACAGATGGCAGGGCAGGGAGCGCATCCTGCCAGGGAAAGGGTGCAGGGTGTGTGGAGTGGGCTGGGCAGTGGCTGCCTGGGGTCTGTCAGTGAGCAGGTATCCACCCATGGGCACTGGGCATGAGGGGCTGCAGCTCTGGGTGCTGCAGGGAGTTGTGACCATTCGCCCTCTTTCCACGCAGCACCTGGCAGTGCAGGCTTCCTTGCTCTGCATCTTCCACCTCCTCCTCCTCCCCACCCTGCCTGAGGAGTCACCCCATGCCCAGGCCACCAGTGAGCTGCTGGCACGAAGCCTCTTTGCCTGTGGCATCTGCACGGTGCTGCAGACCACCCTGGGGAGCCGGTGAGCAAGGGGGACATCCTTACCTGGAGGGTGATGCCCCAGGAGGGTGGGTATCTGTTCCCTCCTAGACAGGGGGAGGACAGGCTTTGCTGGAGGCGGGAGGGCAACAAGGACCAGGTGTTCTATAAGGACCCCTTGCCCAGTGTCTCTGTACATCTGTCCCCTCCCCAGCATCACTGCATCCTCTTCTCTCACACATCCTTCCAGCAAAAGGTGGTGAGACACTGGCACAGGCTGCCCAGGGTAGTGGTGGCTGCCCCCTCCCTGGAGTTGTTCAAGGCGGTGTTCAATGGGGCCTTGAGCAGCCCAATTGAGAGGTGTCCCTGCCCATGGCAGGGGGTTGGAACTTGATGACTTCTGAGGTCCCTTCCAACTCAAACCATTCTATGAGTTTATGATTCTAAAACTGTTGAGCTTTCCCATAGCTCCTTGCTGTCCTGCTTCAGCATCCGAACAGGAGCTGGTTCCAGGCCACCTGGTGTCTGTGCTACTACACCCTGTGCAGGGACTGAGTGTGCTCTTTGGCAAAGCCCCTGATCTCTGCACATGTCCCATGTGCTGCTGCTTGGGATGTGCTGGGGCACATTTGGGATACAGGGTGCCTTCCTGCCACTTAGGGGTTTCCCACCCTCTCTGCTTCCTATCCTTCCTCTAGCAGCCAGGGCTTTAGGAGCAGCCCTGTCCCTTCTTTCCTCTGTAACATGCTCTTCCTGTTCCCTTCCCCAGGCTGCCACTGGTTCACATCCCATCCTTCGAGTACCTGGTCCCTGCCATGGTGCTGAGCTCCCACCTGTCCCTTGGTGCCAGCACAGACAGGAACGGTGAGCACAGCCCTGGAGCCTGCAACCTGTGGGGATGGGGATGCTGGCCCTTCATCAGCCAGCAGCCCCTGCAATGCATGTTCTTGGGCCCAGCTCCAGGCACACATGTGATCAGCATCCTCCTGAAATTCCCTTCCAGGCACAGCCATGGCCAGCACATGCCCCAGATCCCACTGTGCCACTGCAGGGATCCAGGCCGCCTCGCTGCAAGAGGTGAGCTCTTCTGTGTTGGGCTGGGGGTCCCCATCCTCCCGCTCCACCAGCACTCCAGATGCTATCTGCACCCCCAGCCCCTTTTCCAGCCCCCCTGGGGATTGCCATAAGTAGGGGGGACACAAGGGGATGTGCAAAAGCAACAGGGATCATGGCGCACATGGGTGCATGTATCCCTCTGGGACTGGAGTGAGCTAAGCAAGGTTGAAGCATGGGGAATGAGGGATGCTACTGGGGCAGATGGGAGCATGGCTCAAGGTGGGCTTCGGACTGCTCTGTGTACCCTGCCCCATGCATCCCATCCTTTCCTCCCCCAGGTCTCTGGAGCTGTGCTGGTGTCTGGGCTGGTTCAGCTGGCACTGGGAATGTCTGGTGTGTGTGGGTGGGCAGCCCGGCGCTGTGGGCCCATGGTCCTGGCCCCCACCTTCTCCATCATTGGGCTGTCTGCATACAAGGAGGCTGCTTTCTTCTGCTCTACTAACTGGGTGGTAGCGCTGCTGTACGTGAGCCTAGGGGCTGGCACGCAGACCATGGGGCTTCCCTTGGCCGTGGGGACAGGAACAGGACATCCCTGCAGCCCATGGCAAAGGTTTGGGGCCCCATTGCCAGGATGTTGTGTGATGATCTGTGCCTCCTCTCCTAGGCTCATGTTCCTTGCTGTCACCTTCTCCCAGCACCTGGGGTCCTGCCGTCTGCCCTTCTGTGCCTGGCTCCAAACTCGTGGGGGCTCCACAGAGCCGTCTGGCCCCACGCTGCGCACGTTCTCGGTACTGTGGCTTGTCTGCCCCTGCTGTGCCCCAGCTTCTCTCTGAGCCTGGCTCTTTGATATGGGGTTGGGTGGGACTCAGTGGCCCTGGAGCAGAGCTGAGTGCTCGGAGCAGAGGTGTGTGTAGGTCCTCGTGCAAGCTCCTGGGGTGTGGGTGATGCTGGGGAACCTGTGCTCAAGGGTGTTGGAGCAGCAGAACTTAGGATGCTCCCTGGGGGGTGGAAAGGGAGATGTGGTGTGGCTCCTTGGGAGAGGTGGCAGGACAAGGGTCTGGTGTTTGGGGTAGAGCAAGTGGGGTGCTAGCCAGGTGAGGAGAATTCCCTGCTGAGGTTCCCCTCACTGCCTTGCAGGTACTGCTGCCATTTGCTTGTGCCTGCATAGTCTCTGCCATCCTCAGCCGTCTCCACGTCTCCTGGGAATCACCGGACCTGGCCATGGCACAGCTGTCCTGGGCAAACAGCACCATCCGTGCCCCTTGGTTCCACGTCCCCTACACAGGTGGGGGGCAGCAGGGCCGTGTGTGGCCATCCACCTCCAGCCAGGGCATCTTTCACCTATCCCTTCTCCCTCCGCTGCAGGCGAGTGGGGGTGGCCGCTGCTCACCCCCCGGGCGCTGGCAGTGGGCATCGTCATGGCCGTTGGTTGCAGCATGAACTCAATGGGCTGCTACGTGCTGTGTGGGAGGCTGCTGCGAGCCCCCCGGCTGCCCCCCCACGCTTGCAACCGGGGGCTCTGCACAGAAGGGCTGGGCAGCCTCCTGGCTGGGCTGCTGGGCGCCCCGGCGGGCACTGCCGCCAGCATCGCCAACGCCTGTGCCACCGGCCTCACACAGGTATGTCTGGGCGGGGGGAGGAAGGTCGGCGAGGGATGGGGAGGCGATGGAGCCGGCTGTGGGGGACCCGCAGCACTCTGGCTGGTGGCTGAGCCAGCGCTGGGGGAAGTGGGTCTGTGTGGTACTGCGAGGGGACAGAAGGAGGGGTGATGCTCCCCATCCCTGCTTTCCCATGCTCTTTCCACCAGGCTGGCTCTCGCTTCTCGGTGCAAGTAAGTGCACTGGCGTGCGTGGGGCTGGGCATGTCCCCGAGGCTGGCAGGGCTCCTCACCCGCATCCCGCTGGCGGTTCACGGTGGGTACCCTGCCCTTCCCTTGCCCTGTGATGCTCACGGCCTGCCCGGTGTTGCCTGACTCCTGCCCCTCGCAGGGGGAGTGCTCTGTGTCACCTACGCTGTGGCTGTGGGCACGGGGATCTCCTACTTCCAGTATGCAGACATTGACTCCGGGAGGAACATCTTCATCGTGGGCTTCACCATGTTCATGGCGCTGCTGGTGCCACGGTGGTTCAGCACGTCTCCAGCTCACCTGGCCACAGGTACTGGGGCCGTTTCCCAGGCAAGGCAAAGCCTCAAGCCTCATGGTGTGGTCACTGCCATGGTGGCTGATGGCAGCAGGAAGCTCCCTCTCCAAGCCCTGGGTCTGCTGTGGCAGCTCCTGCCCTTTTCCTGCGGCTGGGCTGGGATGTCCTGGGTAACTCTGGCACTGTCCTTGCAGGCTGGGTGCCCCTGGACCTCCTCTTCCTCTCCCTTCTCATGGTGCCTGTGGTCTTAACTGGCTTCTTGTCATTTTTCCTGGAGAACACAGTCTCAGGTGAGGGGATACTACAGCATGCCTGCATGAGCCCCTGCTCTGAGGCCACGGGACCATCCCAGAACCACCACTTCTGTCCCTAGGCAGGTCTGCCAGTGGTCCTGGGGCTGGTGTGGGGCAGGAGGGTGCAGCTGGAGGAAAGGCCTCCCATCTCACTGCCCACCACCCTGATTGCAGGGACTCTGGAGGAGCGAGGGCTGCTCTCTGACCCGGCACTGTGGAAAGCTGGAGTGGGTACTCACCACCCCTGTGGGGAGAAGAGCAAAGCCAGCCAGGTGTATGAGCTCCCTGCCGTGCTGAGGAGGCTGCTGCCATCATCCTGCAAAGCCTTCCCTTGCTGCTTCCTCTGTCCAGGCAATGAGGAGGAAGAGGAGGAGGAAGGCAGCAGCCATGCCCCTGAGGAGGGGACCACTGCCACAGGGGAAGGGATGCACCTGCTCCCCAAACCTGGCTCCGGGGAGCTGCAGCTTGCCAGGGGTGAGATGGAGCTGTCTGCATGGCACACCGTGACCTGATCCCGCTGCACCGGGACAACTCGTGGGGGACCAGGGCCTTGCCCCCAAGGCAGCTTCAAGCCACTTTGCTCCTTGTTTCCAAAGCCTGTATGGACTGGAGGGACCTATGCTTCCCCGCTCCCAGCTCTAACCTCATTGCCCTGCTTGGGAGCCAGATATAAAAACCTTCAACCACCTTTGCCCTTTCCAGGGATGTCCTTTCCAGACAGGATTTGTCTGGAAGATGTGAGCCCACTCTCCCCTGGTGCTCTGAGGACTACGACTGTGACAGGCATGGCCACCTCAGGGGCAGTTTGTGGGTGCAGGGTGGATGGCCTCAGTGTGTGGGGAGCTAGTGGGGGCTCACAGCACGTGCATGGTGAGGGGGTGTCAGTGCCCAGGGCAAGGATGGGGCTGTTCTCAGTGTGGAGGATGGAGGGCGTGGGGTTGGTGGTGTCCGTGTGTCCCCAGCCAGGCTGCCCCAGGGCTGTGGTGTCCTGTGAGCTTGGTCCCTGGGCATGGGGGACACAGGCACATGTAGCCCCAGCTATGCAGGTGTCCTTGGGGTGCAGACCCTGAGTCCCAGTGCCAGTCTGGGAGAGCTGTCTGCATCATGCCCTGTGCCGTGCCTGCATGGGCACCCTGCAGCTGCTGAGGAACAGACCCAGGGCCAAGGGATGGGGACCACCAGCTGCTGTTGCCTCTCCAGGCTGCCCCGAGGGCCCTGCTCAGTTGGGCACTTGTACCCCAGGTTATTTTGTCACAGGGGCAAGTGCAAAACCAAGTCTCAAGGCATTTCAGTCCCCATCGCTTTGCACAGCGCTGTGGCTGCGGCACTTCCCGTGGTGACTGGGGGTGCTCCGGAGGGACCCCTGTGCCTGGGGTGAGGGAGCAGCCGCAGTCACTCCCTGGGCCCTGAGGCAGTGACAGCCGTGGCCATTTCCCCACGCTGATGACCGCGGCGGGTGGCATATTGCCTCACATCCCAGCATGCCCCGGCCCCTCACGCTGCGGAAGAGAGCAGCATGCTGGGAGCCGTAGTCTGGCCCTCACCTCCGGCCTGGCATCGCTCGTGTGCGCAAAGCCCCTCACCCCGACACAGCCTCTGGCCCGCCTGCTCCTTTTGCCCTCGGGTAACTCCGCATCTCCGCAGAGCCCCCAGTCCTGCCGGCACCCCAGGGACGCCGGGTCCCTCCCTGTTTCGGCAGGCACGGAGCCTGTCGTGGGGAGGAGTGGGAAGTGGGATTACTAGAGCGTGGCGTGTGGGCTGCTGCCGGAGCTCCGCCGGCATCACTGTGGGCAGGAGCCGGCATGTGGCTCGCACGGAGGACAGGCTTGGGGTCTCTGAGTGTGAGGAGGCCTGTGGCACCCCGCTGTCCACCCTGGTGCAAGCAGGGCAGCTTAAATGCTGGGTTAGAGATGGAGGTCTGGCTGTACTGATGGCAGCAAGCACTGGGTAATGCTGGGGAGGCAGCAGTTACGGTGCTGTGTGTTTGCAGTGCTTATTATGAGCTGGGGTAGGAACTGCTCTGCAGAGAGCTCCCTGAAATTCCCTCCTGCCCCCAGCAGAAATGTAGGGTTGTGTGTGACCAGGGCTGACCAAGCCTCCTTACCTCTGGGCTGTGAGGTGGGGCTGGCATTGCGGAGGGGCTGGCAGGGACTGAGCGTCCTTGTGAGGCCACCCCAGGGACCAGGGTCTTCCAGGGTGGGGGGTGAGGCAGAGACCTGATTGCTCTCTTGCAGATGGAGGGCTCCGAGGAGCTGGAGAGCAGTCTCCTGACACAGCCCTGGGCTTCTGTTTGCTTTGGCGAGTCTCCCTTTCTTGCCAAAGCGTGCTTCAGGGATACTGACTACATCCTGCTGATCTCTGACCTCAGCAGCGTCTGGTATGAGAGTGCAGATGCCGAAACTGTAGGACAAAGGTCCAAGGTGAGTGTCTGGGAAGTCCAGGGACCTCTCTTCGTAGCAGCTGACAGCCTGGCATAAACTGCTCGGTGACATGATGGCTGCTGGATCTGACAGGGCTCAGGTGTAGATGCCTGGCCTGGGAAGTCCTGGGGCAGCTCTGCCCAAGCGCTGAGGGCTGAGCACCCTGCTCCTGGGAGAGCAGGCCAGGCTGTTCAGTGTGCCTGGGGCAGCCGGGGGCTCTGTGCTGAGACCGGCACGCTCATTTCGCTTGTGGGCTGGATGGGCAGCTGGTTTCCCCAGGACCAGTGTACTAAGGAGGAGCTTGAAACAAGGCTGCCTTCCCACCTGTGGTAGAGAGACTCCTGTTCATCTTCAGAGCCAGGCACAGGCTCCCATGGGGCATCATTGCTGGGCATGGCTCCCAAAACACACCGGGCCATGCCTCATCCCCTTACCCAGGCCCATGTGCCTAGGGACCATTTGTCACCCCCATCTGCCATGTGCTTCTCTCACGGAGTGGCTGTGGTGAGTGGCTGGTGGCAGGAGGTGTGCTGTGGTAGCCATGTCCCAGCTCTGGCAGGTGAGCTGAGCTGTGACAGCTCTCAGCCAGCCCCTGGCACTCATGGTGGCATGCAGGGCAGATGCACTAGTGGAGACCATTGCACCCTGCCCACCACTCAGACCACCTTTGGTGGTGTGGGGGAGCCTTCCAAGTTTGTTTGGCCTGGAAGAACCAGTGGGGAATGTCCCGTTGTGGGACTGAAGCCAAGGCCCAGGGATGGCTTTCTGCCATGCTGGGACAAGCAGAAGTGGCTTGGCTCTTTGTGTGCCGGGGTTTCTGCTGGGGTGTTTTGTGGTGCTGAGCTCCCTGGGGCGTTGCTGAACCCCTAACCTTGCCTTTTCCCAGGAGCTGAACAAGCGGCTGACGGTCCGTGTGTCCTCCTTCCTGCACCACTTGTCCAACCTGATGCGCCCCTTGCTGACAGGGCAGCCAGATGCCACCACCACCTTCTCCTGCCACCGCGCTGCCGCTGGGCTCAGCCTGCACGTGAAGAGCGAGCTCTCAGGACTACCCTTCTACTGGGACTTCCACTGCTGCCCTGCTCCTGTGGAGATGGTGAGCAAAGCTGCAGAGTTTGGGGAGGGGGGACACCCAAAATTAAGGACTATTTCCTAATGCTTTCAGGTGGTCTGGGGCCATGCTGGGTGGCTACAGGGTGCCTGCTGTCCCCCATAAGTTTGTCTGTCCCCGTTTCTTCCCGTTGAGGCTTCGGCACCTTGGCTGGCACCTTGCAGCAAGGCAGGGGTGGTCCAGCACCAGGGCAGCAGGAGACCTCTGGTTTGGGATGATAACCTGCCAGCACCCAGGCACGGCATGGCAATGTGCTTCTCCTTTGGTGCCTGCTGTGAAGCAGGGTGGGTACCTCATGGGTGGTCTGCAGTGGCAGAGGGAGCTACAGCAGGGTCTCCTGGCTTTTGAGGAGCTGCTCTTCCCACGGGGCTACCTAAAATTTTGGGGGTTTGGGAAGCAAACCCTTCCTGGAGCCCGGGTGTCGCAAGCCGGGCCCCCAGGGGCAGCCCCGGCAGCGGAGGGTTGGGCGCTGCCGGGTCGGGGCTACCTGGGCCGGGCACCCCCCGGCACCCCGGGGCCCTGCGGCCCTGCGCGCACAAGAGGGCGCCCGGCACCCGCTAACCGCCCCGGCGGGAGCTCGGCCGGCCCCGCGGCTCCGCTGCCGGCGTCTCCCTGAACCCCCGGCCGCGTCCCTTCGGCCCCCTGCACGGCTGTGCTTGGGCATCACCGGGGGAGCTGGGCGGCGGCTGTCCTCGCTTTCAAGGCTGAGGCTTTTGCTGCCTCGCATCACGGCAGGGATGCCCCAACACCAGGGCAGCAGGGAGACCTCCCGTTTGGGATGATGCCCTGCCCGCACCCCGGCACAGCACAGCGATGTGCTTCTCCTTTGGAGCTGGGGACCAAACAGATTTGGGGTCCCAGCTTGGCTCTCCCTGAGGACTTTCTGCCACTCTCTGGACAAGAGGCACAGAAGTTGAGCTGAGGCTGGAGCTCTCCCTTTGCACGGGAAGGTGCTGAGTGCCTGCAAGGCACGCAGGAGGGGGGAAGCGGTTGAGGTGCTGAGTGTGGCCGATGTGGGTGAGGGAATGGGACCAACTCTGCCCTGCTAAGCTCGACTCAGCCAGGGGCTCGAGGCAGGCACAGAGCCCGCCTGGCATCCCCTGGCACATCCCAGCTCTGCAGGGGATGGTGCCCTCTGAGCGCTTGGGTGGGTGACGGCCATGGCCTCTGTGGCTTGTGCCCTGGGGTGAGCAGAACGTGGAGCCCACCGTGGGGTTCACTGCAGGAGCAAGAAGGCTTTGTGACCAATGCTGGTTTTGCTGCCCTTTCACCTGTGGGCTCAGCCTGGCCACAAAGACAAGGGCCATGCTAGAGTAGGAGGATCCTCAATGCCCTCCCAGGGGCTGGAGGAGGTGATGGGAGATGAAGCAGGAGGATGCTTCATCTGCTCAGTGGGCCAGGGGGGCCCAGCCTGGCTCCAGGGCAGGGGATGTGCCCAGGGCTCTGTGTGGGGCTTGCATGGCCATAAGCTAAGGGCAAGTGGTGTGGGCTGTGATGGGGAGCTGCAGCCTGCACAATTCCTGCGTGTAAGGATCCCTTCTGCCTTTGATCTCACCTCCCTGGGAAAGTCTGTCCTGTTTCTCAAGCTGCAGTTTGACATGTTGGTTCTTTTTTCTTCATGCAGCCATGCCTGTTTCTTGCATAGTAACATGCCTTGGGGTATGCAGAGCTGCAGGGAGGGTCTGGGTGGTGCATGGGGGGGTTCTCTGTCTCCTGCAGCACCCCAAATGGTGGGTGGAGCATTGCCTACCTCTGCACCCTGTCCCTATCAGGCTCCCATGCTACAGACCCCAGCTATGAAAGGATGGGGCTGGGATGCAGAGACATGTCCCACAGCATCCTATCTCACTTCTCCCAGTTCATGTCTTTTGACCACTTCCCACTGGATTTGGGTGAGACATGGGGTATCTTGGGGAGCCCTGTGTGACCTCGAGTGATGTTTGCCCTGCTTTGACACCCCCATGGATAGCTGTGTACATCCCTGGAACTTTCTGAGAGTGTCCCTCCTCCATCCTAGGTGTCCCGTCACCTTGTGCAGCCCCTGATTCGGATGAGCCTGGTGCTGCAGCGCCAGGTACAAGAGCTGACCTCCCTGCTGCTCCAGAAGGATGCCGAGATTGAAGAATACAGGGACAGTGGGGCTGCTCTCAGCAGAGGTGAGAAGGGATGCCTGGGGCTGAGACAGAAGAGAGCAGGGAGCGAGCTTCCTCCTTAGCAGGAGGCTGGCATGCTCTGCTCCCTCTGGCTGTTACCCAGTCAGGCCTGCGATTCATGTTCCGCTGCTCCAGCAGCGACACTGTAGCCAGAAGCCTGGGGAGAAGCCCCTGGGGAGAGCTGGGGGAGGAACAGCCTTTAACCGGTAGCCGAAGCAGTTGGGGAGTCGCCAAGGGGCTCTCCACTTTGCTGAGAGCACCTGGCTGCTCCCCAGGAGCCGTCAGGGATGCCAGTAAGGGCCGGCCCTGGAGCTGTGTCAGGCTCCTTCCCGAGCGCTGTAGCTCACAGAGCGCTTGGAGAGCAACCAGGGGCTCCTGGCTCTCCCCGTCATGGGAAACAGCTCTGCATCTCAGCCCCCTTCCAGCGCCCAGCCCGCCTTCCCATCCGTGGGGATGGGTGGGAGGAAGCCCTGTTGGATAGGACATGGGACAGGACCTGCCTGGGGGAGCCACTCAGGGGAGTTGTCCTGCACACATGGAGCTGGGCACTGTTTTTCTGGTGATGCTTTGCCATGCTCTGTCCTGCTGTCAGAGGTGATACCTGCCCTTCCCTGGCAACCTTGACCCCTGGAATCTGGGGTCTGATGAGAGCCAGCCCTGATCTGTGGTATTACAGCCAGGAAGGCGATGTGGTCCAGACCCTGTCCCATGGCAGGTACCTCACCGCCAGAGCCTGGATCTACTCTGCAGCTGCACCAGAGCTGCGCCAGCAAGCCATGCTCTCCTCTCTCCTGCTGGGCTTGGAGCAGCCAGGACAGCCTTGTTTGGGTCCATGGACTGATGCTACTGGGAAGGGCAGGAAGCTGGGAGGAAGCTTTGCACCATTGCTGGCCAGGTGCTTCTCCAGGCAGTATCTTAGCAATGATGCAGGGGAAATTAGGGCTTTGAAAGAGGTGCAGAAAAGAATGAGGGATAACAGGGTTTTGATCCTGTCCTGGAAGAGAGGACACAGATTGGCTCACCCCTCCAGAAAAGCAGCTGGAGGCAAGCGGTCCCTTGCCCTGCAGTGTGTGTCTGAGAAGTGCTCAGTCCCTGGCAGCTCTTTCAAGCTGGGAATGGTGCTGAGCACGTCCTGCTGCTGTCCCCTGCTTTACTATCTGAGAGGGTGCTGGGACAAGAGTGGATGGGCTCTGCTACCTGGCTGCTGTGAGCATCAACAGGCTCAACCATATCCCCCTGCTTCCCTGTGGCCCTTGCACCTTCTGCTGACTGGGTGACATGTCCCTAGCCCAAGGGGCCTGCTGGGCTCTCCTGCTGGCTCTGGGATGAGAGTGCTGGAGTTGTTCTTCTGCAGCCCACTTGCCATGTGGACAGGGGAAGCCTGGGATGGGAGGTCTGGCCAGACCTGCCCTGGCTGATCCTGCTTTCCCTTGCAGACCGCCTGCGGACGGAGCCCTTCCGAGAGGAGATGTTTCAGCAGAACTTCATGGCTGAGGTAAGGAGCTGTGCAAGTCCTACCTCCTTCAGCAAATGGGTGGTGGGGAGCCAGAGTTAGCAGCCCCAGTGTGAGGTGTGCTGGGCTGGATGGGGATGTCTGGACTTGTCCCTGGAGAGGTGTAATGCTCACCAGCTCTCCCATGGCCTTCCACCTGGTCTGCAGGGCGAGCAGAGCTGGAGGCGCTCCTGGTATGGCCACACTGGGGCATGGCATTGTGTTTTGTCATTCTCTTGCCACTGCCTGGCTGCTGGGAGCTGCCAGGGGTGGCAGCCAGGCTGGCTGCTCCGTGGGAGCATGCCATTGTGGGAGCATGCCATCCCTGAGGCATCCTCGCCTGCCTCCCGTGTGTGCTGTGGATCTGGAACACTAATGCTGACGGCAGGCAGGGAGCGGGTGAATGAGGAGAAGCCATCTGCTCCATTCAATTCATCTGCTGGTTTTAGGGGTGACTTTGCAGTTGCACATTGTGGGGACAAGTGCCTTTCAGCCTGTTACCTGTGCTGTGCCCACCACTGTCCCCTTGGCATGCTCAGCTCTAAAATCAGACACGTGCTTTGGAGAAGCAGGGGCTGGAAGGAGAGCACCTTTCCTCTGATCCTTCTTCACTCCTGGAAATAATCACAGAAGCATAAGAGTTATTCAAACCAATGTGACAACATCAGAAATGATTGATGCCCATTGAGGCAAAAAACCCCTCAGGATGCTTCTGAGTCTTCCTATGCTCACTGTGAAGCTGCAGGATTTGGAACAGTAGTGTTGACTGAGGAGTCAGCCAGGGTGTCCGTGGTGTCACACAGGCTTTAAGAAGATGTAGCTTTGTGAGGTACACACTGATTCTCTTGCATGGCCAGTGATGAACCATCTGCAGAGTTTCTGAAAATTAGGGATGATCTTTTTTTTTTATATGAGAGGCATCACATCCAGCACAGGCGACTTTCATTTCCCCTGGTTATGATGGATAGAGATGAATTCACTGCTGGACTGCAACTTGGAGGTTGCCTAGGGACCGATGATCATGACCAGATTACATTCACCCTGGGCAAGGAAAGGACATTCCTAAACAGTAATTTATATCCTTCATGCTTTGAAAGGGCTAATTTCCCAAAGCAGGGGGAAAATTATGAGTGAAATCAGCTTGGAGGAAACATTTAGATAGAAAAATGTGAATGAAAATGGTGAGCTCTTTCAGAAGAATTTCAGAAGCCACAAAAAGCCACAATTCCACAATCAAGAAAGAGGGCAGTGCTGGCTGAGAGCCCGTTCTGGTTCAGTGGCAAAGTGAAGGCAGCAATTAGAAATGAAAGAGCAGTTTATAACAAATGGGAGAGGGGCAGTAGATAACGATCGATAGAAATTAGAAATTATGAAGTGTAGAAAATGGATAACAGAAGCTAAAGACATCAGGGAAAAATCATGGAGAAGGACAGAAGGAAAGGCTCTCATTTAGCGTGGTAGGAGAAAACCCCAAGCTCCCAGCGATGGGATAAGCTTGTTAGCAGGCAGAGGTGGTAAAATGATTGATACTGGAGCAGACATGGCAGACGCTGCCGGCAAAGGTTTCGGTGCTGTCGCTGGAAGGATGCAGACTGGTGTGCCAGGATCAGGGGAGGATGAAGTGTGCCTTTGTTCAAGGGATGGCCCAACCAAATCTGCTAAAGATGAACATCCGACTTGAAACTCCAAGAGCTGGTAGGGTGTGGGGCACGGGGGAAGGTGCTCGGTGGCGTGGCGTGGGCAGGAGGGGAGCAATGCAGCCCCGTGCAAAGGCAGCTGGTGGGTAGCTCATCCGGCAGAGACTTCAAAGGTGGGAGTGCAGTTGGTGCTGTGTGTCCTGGGACCAGCCCAGGGGTGGTGTCTTGGGGCAGGAGCACCCAACGAGCAGTGGAAGGGTTTGGGGGATGCTCCCCCTCTGCATTCCCCAGCAGACAGGTGTGAGCATCGGCTGCAGGGGAGAGGCTGGAGGAGGCATGCCATTGGGAATTCCATCTGCTGGGAAGGGTGAGGGGGGGAATGTCCTCTCCGTATTCACCCTGTTGCTTTATAGACCCGCTGATGATGCTTTTGGCCCACGTACCATCCTGCAGCAATGAGCCATGAGATGTGAGCAACTGCTGTCTTTGTCTTGAATGTGGCACCCCGTCATTCCTCCTGACACCTCCTAGGTCTTGTGCTAGCAAGGGACACCCAACATAGGTTTGCAGCTCCACATCACCAAACCTGGCTGTCCGCCCCAGTCTCCTCTCTCTTCCCGCAGTTGAAGGGTGGGCTGGATCATCTCCTTGTCTCTGGGCAGGTATTTCAGAACCCCCCAGGTAGTTTTGTACTCCATTTGCCAGCTCCAAAAAGTGGCAGCACAAGGGGCTGGGGTCCCTCAGGACATGCCGTGGGGAGCTGGGAATGCTGCGACCGACTCCCCTGTCTGGGTTTCCAAAAAGACGCCGGACAATCAGCACGGAGTCGCAGGAATGAATTGAGGGCTGGGGAGAGAGCCCAGCATTGAGAGGCTTGGAAGGGAAGAGCTCCGTCTAGTTTATCAGGGAGAAAATTGAGAGGCGCCTTGATTACAGTGCGTGAGGGTCTTTACAAGGAGAAAATGCTGGTTAGCAAAGGCCTCTCTTTAATCTCGTGGGGAGCAGCAGAGCACGAGCCAGGCACTGGGAGCTGGAGCCAGGCGATTTGGAGCAGGGATGGAGGCACTTGGGTTTGCTCCCGCGGGTGATTAGCACTCGGGGCAGGGTCCCAAGGGCAGCGGTTGATCCTCCATCTCTTGATGTCTACAAAAGCGGGCTGGGAGCCTGCTTGGAAGAAAACCAAGTTGCTGGGCTCGGTCTTGGGATGCGCATGGCTGAATGTCAGTGGGAAAGAGGTCAGGAGGAGAGGTCTGATGATCCTTCCAGCCTCTCCCTGTGGGAAACAGGGTTTCAGGTTGTGGATGTTTGGTAGTGGTAAACACCTCCTGGATGGAAGGGGGTTGTGATGGTGTGGTTCAGGGCTGATGGGATGCAGGAAAGTGCTCCACGGTTTTGCTTGCATCCCAAACTTTTGCTGCATCCACCATGGAGTGGAAAGGACCTGCCAGTCCCCCAGGGCAGACCTGCACAGGGATGCTCCTGCCTTGGCTTAATAAACATGCCCTTTCCCCAGGATTTTGTCCACTTGGCCATAGAGGGCATTTTAACTAATCATGGGGAGTTTTCCAGCAAAGCCCTGGGAATATTTATATGTTTAGGAAACGACGCTTTCACACACGCAGTTTTTGGCAAGGGTTCACTGCTGAGCAGCTGCCTGGGCTTGGACAGAGCTGGAGGGAAAGCAGTGGCTGCATGCGAACCGAGGCAAAGCCGGCAGCTTTTATTGGCAAGCCCCGGGGTTCATGTCGTGAGGGGAAAGAGCAGGCGGCTGGGGAGGGCTCTGCACCCCGGGGCTTCACTGGCACCCTTCCAAGCAGCACAGGACCCAGCCGGTTGGGGGTACTTTATCCCCAGGTGTCCCTTTGGGTTGCAGAGATGGCCCCACAGGGCAGCATGGGGTGCCCACCCATGGTTTTTTGAGAGCTTGCCCTGGCCCGGCTATGGTGGGCGTTTTGTGACACAGCTTCTGCCAGAGCCTGTGGCCTAGCTGTGCAAGGAGAACAGGGTCAGGGGGTCTGTGCGGTGCTGTGCCCCCCCCCCGCCCCCACCCTGGGGAAGTCAGGGACAGGTACACCGGGGCCAAACTCACTGATACCATCAGTGCAAATATAGCCCCCGCGCCCCAGGATGCTTCGCCCTGAGTATTTTTATCTGGCGTGGCCGGTGCTCAGGGGCGGCCGCTCCGCAAGCCCAGTGCGGGACCTCGGCAAACAGGACGCGGCGGGTTCACGGCTCGACCCCGGGGCCCGGCGAGGAGGAGGAGGATGTGCCATCAAAACAAGCAACGCCAGAGAGGAAGATAAACAAACAGGCGGCTTCCAGTGCGGCCCTGGCCGAGGGCGAGCGGGAGCCCTGAGCTGGGGCTGGCGGCGGTGCTGGCTGACGTCAGGGCGCCCGGGGGTCAGCGTCCCTCTTATTGTTCCCCACCGGGGCTGGGACGGGGGCCAGGCGCCCATCCCTCTCCCGCGAGGAGACATGGGCCGGTGAGGCAGGTGGAGGGGCACCCACGGGAGCCACCGGCCATCACCAGCCCGCTGTCCAGCCCGACACCTGCCTGCACGCTGCCTGCCTCCCTCCAGCGCCCGGCCTCTCCTTTTTAAAAGGTGCTAAAAATAAAGCCCCAGGGAGTGGAGCTGCCGTGGTCTGTGTGAGGGCGAAGGCGGCAGCGGGCTGCACGCTTTGCAGGGTGGGGATGTCATCCCTCAAACCTGGGCCAGCCTGGTGCGGCAGGCAGGAAGCGATCTTTTGGCTCTTTCCAATGAGGGATGTTTTTAATTAGCACAAGGTAGCTGCGGCTTTGCCACTGTGGCTGGGTGAGAGCAGGGCTGGTGGCATGGGCATGACACGGGCTGCTCGCGCACAGGGTGCACGGGACCTGCGGTTTGAAGGTGCCACGGGTGCTTGGCTGGGCTGGGCTCCCTCTGCGTGGGGCGGGAGAAGGATCTGGCAGCGTTTGGTGCTGTTGTTAGCAGGGCTGGGCGGTGCAGAAGTTGCAAGGCCCCGGGCAGGATGCCTTGGGGCAGAGGTGGCAGCGTGGGGCTGGCTTTTTGGGGATGCTCGGAAGCGCGGAGCAAGTTCTTGTGCATAGCCAAGCATTTGTGCTGTGCCTGTCCTGCCAGACCCGTGGGTGCCCGTGTACTGGGGCCACTCTTGCCATCCTTGCTTCATTCCTGAACAAGCCTCAGTCACCTATTTCATTGTTGCCCTGGGCTCTGGGTCTCATGCTGGAGCTGAAATGTGGTGGGCAGGGGGGAGGGAGGCACACACATGTATGCAGGGAGCTGGGCGCTGCTGCAGTCAGGAGGAGCGGAGGGTCTTTCGTGCTTAGTGTGACCTTGTGTGCAAGAGTGTGTGTGTGTGTGTGTGTGCACGAGAGCAGGAGCATGGGTGCCAGTGCCACCGGGCCAAGGGGCAGAGTGCCATGTCTGATGGCTGAAGGAGATGGGGCTGAGGGCCAGCACCTCGTGCCCACAGTGGAGATTTTGGGGAGGAGCATAGGCACACGTCACTGCGTGGGGGCTGATCACTGCTGACCACCAGTGTTTGCTGTGGAGGCACGTGGCAGGCAGTACTGCTGCAGCCTGGTCAGGTGAGGGGGGCCCTGGCCAGGGGATGCTTTCCGGGCCACTGCTGTAACCACAGGCCGCTTGCACGAGCAGTGGGTCAGTGTAGCTGCATGATGATGATGAAACAAGACTTGGCACAGGTGCCCTGGGGCAGCAGCCTGCCCAAAATAGTGCCCAGACTGCAGGCAAGGAGTGAGCCCCCAACACCCAGGGGCTGGCCATCATTGTGCTGGGGAGGGGAAGGGGGATGTGTGGCAGCAGTGGCTGCTGTCCTGGGAGCCCCGCAGGGATGCTGCTACTGGGGACACAGGTGGTTCATGGCCCAACCCCCAGTGACTGCAGCTGTGCCTGGCTGCAGCTCTGGCACTGTCTGTGGAGAGCAGTTGGCACCTGGGCCAGGTACAGGCAGCTGCCTGCTTGGTCCCAGCTCCATGTCAGCTCAGCATCACCTGGTGGCTTGTCTGGGGATGGAGGGATGGACAAGCACCATTACGGCCTGTCCATCACAGGGAGACCCCCTCCCCGGGGTACTGCATGGCCCTTGGCAGTGGCACGTGGCCTGGGAACCCTCCTTTGCAGTCAGTCTTCCTCATCCTCTTTGTGCCATCATGCTGTGCCATGCCATGGTATGCTGCACTGTGCCGTGTTGTGCTGTGCCATGCCATGCTGTGCCATGCCATGCTGTGCCATGCCATGCCATGCCATGCTGGGTGCTGCTGCAAGCAGGCAGAGTGGCGTCACAGGCCATCTGTCAGAAGGGGCCAGACCCTGCTCTTGCAGCAGAGGCCCCAGCCCGTGCATGGGCACCAGCCGCACGGTGCTGCTGAGGAGCAGCTCAGCTCGGGATGATTGATCTTGTGTCAGCAAGTGGTGGTTTGAGCCAGTGCCAGGCCTCAGCTCAAACAGGAGCATTGAATGGGGAGAGCCCCTTCCCCCTCCGGAAAGTGGAGCAGCAATCCCCCCGCCACCACCCCTGGCCCTGCTCCCACATCTCGGGCATTACTGGCCCCATGGTCGCAGGCAGCTGCCTGGCCCTGGGGAGAGTACAGGGATCAAGGGGGCACGTGTAGGCATCTGGGGTCCCAGTCTCGCCAAGGCTGAGCCTGCTGGGGCTGTGTTTGGGTTAGAGGAGGGCAGAGGGGGGATGCAGGGATGGCTGCTGGGGGGAAAGTGTGGGGCACAGACTGCCCCTCACTGCTGTGCCCTGCAGCTGCCTGTCCTGGCCCTTCAGCTCAGGATGTGGCAGCATCTCCTAAAAGCAAAGGACTTCTTGGGGAGGAGAACAAGGTGGACTTTGACAGGGCTCTAAAGGGCACTGTTCTGTGTCAGTAAGGGACGTGGCAGCTTCTCTGTCCCCAGCTGATGAGGTCTGGACTGGCGCGTTGCTGTCCATGGGCAGGACCGAGGAGCAGTGCTGCCTGCACCCCTGGTGCTGCCTGCCCCAGCTCCCTGCACCCCTCTGTGCCCTAAACAGGCTGCCATGTTTATTCACCGTGTTCCTGAGCGTCCTAAGCCCTCCCCCAGCTCCCCATATACAGCCACTTCCCCTGTGCCATCCAGGGGCAGCTTTTTTTGTTGGTGTTTGAGTGCAGCTCCCTCCCAACCCCTTCGGCCAACGCCCCTGTAGCCTCTGCCAGTCATGCCAGCCCAGGCAGAGGTGGTACCAAACAGCTGGGCACATCTGGGCAGGCAGCAGTACCCGGGGAGGGGTTGCTCTGCACCCCAGGAGGCAGAGACATTGGATTCCTGAGGCCGCCTGCTCCCACTCGGCTCGGGCCTGCGCGTCCCGTGTGAGGAAACAGGGCCATTCATGGATTTCTCTCTCTATTTATACCTCTCCCTTTCCGTATTTAGTGTGTGCGCAGGCAGAGGGGGCAGCGAACGCCGGGGCTACTGATGTTCTTGGCTCCGGTGCCGGCTGGAATTTCGTCCTGGAATGTATCCTGAACCGCTCTGAAAACACGAATAAATCTCTGTGTGTTGTGTGTGTGTGTGTGTGTGTTGTGTGTGTGTGTGTGTACACACACAAATATATAGACAACGTATAGACACGGGGACGTATAGGGCATTTGTGAGCTTTGCTATTTAAAGGCTGGAGTAGTTAGAGGGCTCTTGGTGAGGCAAACACCTCCGGATCAAAGGGAGGGAGGGAGCTCTGCTAGGGGCCAGACACCTTGGGGTTTAGGTGGCCTTGCTTTGTCCTCTCCAGGGAGCTGAAGCCACCTCCCTCTGGTGCCATACCTACAGTAGCACACCCAGCCAGCCCTGAGCAGTGCTCTCATCCCCAGGGGGCTGCATTTAATGGATGTATTTGCTCCCTGGTCTCCACTTTCCCAGGGAGAGCCCCAGAGAACCAGCTCCTGTGCTGCAGAGCCTGGAGTGCAGCCAGATGCAGTACAGTGAGGGCATCGGTCCCTGTGTGGCATGGGGCAGTCCAGAGCTGCTCGAAGGTCAGGGGATGCATCCTCAGCATTAACTGGTGATTGTAGCTGTCAAGGAGAGATGATGATGTGGAAAAGGAGAAAATAGATGTTCGGTAGCAAGTCCCAAGTAGATGCTGGGCATCTCCTTGGGATGCTGGAGCAGCTGGTGCTTTGTGGCTGTCGGGGAAAGACAATGAAAGGGGGAAAACACAAAGTGGGTGCCAAATCCCACGCAGGATGCTTAGCCAAGCCAGGAGGGCAACTCCTCTGGAGGTGCTGGGAGCTGCCTTGCTGGGAATGCTTAGTGAGGCTTCAGAGGGAGCAGCTGGGTCTCCCAGCACCCCTTGGCCGAGGGCTGAGCTCAGCTGAGGGTCACACCAGCTGCTTGTCTTCTGGGTGCTGAAAAACCTGACGTTTTGGGTTGAAAGTGCCCCCATTTCGTCTCTGGCCAAAGGTGATGTGTTTGTGGGTGGGGGAAATTGGAGCACATTCCTGCTGCGAGCCCTGCACGTGTGCGTGCGGGTAGGGGAAATACAGCTTTCCTTCTGAGAAAAAAATCAGCCCGCTTATTTTTATACAGAGCTCCAGAAGGGCTGAAGGTGGAAACTTGGCCTGTCAGCAGCTGTCACAGGGGAGCGGGTCCCTGCCTGAGTTTGGGGGGAAACCACAGCTGGGTGTTAATGGGACTGTTAATGAATTAATGTTGGCTGCTGGGGGCCAGGGAGGGGCTGAGTGGTGGGGGGAGCCTGGACCAGCGGGGCATGCGCAGAGCCCTGCCTGGCCCGCAGGCTCCAGCTCAGCTGTAGGAAGCTCTGGGAGCCATGAGCTTGGAGAGCTGTGAGGCTCCCCTTCCAGTCATGCCTTGTAGAAACACTTGGAAACGCGGCCCTGTTGTGAGCAAGGGGGTCTCAAACCAGAGAGGGTGCGTGCAGCTGGCGTGGGTGTGTTATCTTTTGACCGTGGGCATCTGCTGCCTGAGCTGGTGGTGTTGCTTAATGCTGGGTCTCCTCGGGTGCCAAAACCAAATCTTTAAAGCAATTTAAAGAAAACAGCGGGGAAGTGAAATTCCCCCATCCGCCCCCCAATTTATTTATGGGTTGGAGAGCTTGTGCTGCTCAGCACAACGTCAGCAGCTGCGCTGGTCTCGGCACAGCACTACCCATCTGCAGCCCTTCTTGGAGTTGTTTCTCTTGCTGTACCCCCCAAAATGTGGAGGAGCACCCATATGAATGTGGTGAGCACAGCTGTGCCCCATGCTGCAGGCTCAGTGGTGTGTTCATATGGCTCTGGAGGAGCAGGTCATGCTGACATGCTCACCTGATGTCAGTGTCATAGGGGTGTGGGGGGGGCTGAGGAGTAGCAGCATAACCTGGTTGGGCTAGAAATGAGAAGGAAAACACAGAGAGAACCTGAAAAAGAGAAAGCAAATTCTCCTCCGTGGATGTCTCCTGCTGTGTTTGGTTTCAGGCTCTGTGGATGAGATATTGGCTGTGGGGAAGCTGGTGGCATCTCCTGGGGTTTCACACTCTGGCACCAGACAGCTGTTAAACCAAGAGGAACGAGTGACCATCCTGAGGGAGGGATGACAATGTCAAAGAAGGGATGACCATGCTGAGGAAAGGAAGTCCACACCAAGGAAGGGATGGCAACCCTGCAGTAGGGATAACCATGTTCAGCATGGGACTGTGGATGGAGAGGTTCTTCTGTCGGTCTCCGTGCTGTTATGGATAGAGACAGAGTCTCTTACTCTGCTGTCAGCTCTGCTTTGTCTCTAGTTATGCTCTGCTTGCACCCAGGCTGCAGATGCTACTCCAGCTCTGGCACTGGGTGTCTGTAGATGGGTGCAGACAAACCCGCACCTCATTAAGGCTCTACGGGCTGTTGGACCCAGTACCTTTCCCAGGACCCTTTTCTGGCCCTTTAAAGTCAACCTCCAAGAGTGCAGCCAGCATCTGCTGCCCAGTGTCAACCGATGGGGCTGAGGGCCTGGAGAGGGCAGTGCCTGGGCTTCTCACAGCCCTGCTCCTTGCATGAGTGGGCTGTACACAACTGGCCCTTCATTCTGGAGAAGATCCCTCAGAGGATCACAAATCCCAGCTTGGAGAGGCCCTGAGGCTCCACTGTGCCCAGCCACCAGCTCTCGGGGACCAGCTCTGGCTCTGCTGGGACCCTTCCCAACCCCATCCCAGACAGACGGATATCCCAAAACCCACTGGTCCCAGGGGCCCCCGTTCTGGGTCCCTCTGTCTGAATGAGGTGGTGTGCGTGTGCCCAGACTGTCCCCTCCTGTGACTGTACAGTACACACTGCTAAATATATGTCTGTGCAGATACAGGAACTCAGAGGGGCTGAGTGATGCTCCCTTTCTATACCTCTTTTCATGGGGAAGGCTAATGAGATTCATGTCATTAAAGGGCTGATGTTTTGTGGGATGGGAACCTTTTAAACGGGATGTGTCCTGGCTTAGTCATGGCAAATATTTACCAAAAAAAAAAAAAAAAAGGGAAAAAAAAGAGGGGAAAAAAAAAAGAGAAAGGGGAAAAAAAAAGGGACATACCGTATAAAATTAGAGTTCTGAAAATAGTATTTAGAGCAAGTGAGAGAGAGAGGAACCTAAGCCAGAAAATACAGCTCAGTCTGTTCAGGAGTCAGGGGAAAAAGAGAGAGCAAGGGGAAAAAAAAAAAAAAAGCCCCCCCCAAAAAAAGCCAGAGATAAAACGAGAGAAACCTCGGCAGTAAAAACAGCATCTTGGTAAATAGACTATTAAAAAAATTCTGACCTGCTTTATGGCTTTCTTGGCTGCCGTTCAGCTGTGCTGCCCTGCCCGGCACGGAGGGAAGGTAGCAGGAGCCGGCGTCTGTGTGGATGCTCAGAGCCCCGGGACGCAGCTCCCCCCCCTGAGCAGCCGCGCGGGGCGTTAAATTTAGCCACATAATGATGGCCCTGAGGAGGCAGCCTTTTGTAGCCACACTGTAATTACTGCCTCGCTTATAAATTTTATTTTTCTTATTATGTTTCCTCCTCCGCTGGGGAAGGGGGTGGAGGGGGGTGGGGGGTCGTCCTTCCACACCCCCATCAAACCCGCAGCTCTCTGGGGAAGCGGGGGGTACCGCTGCGGGGATGGAGCGGGTCTGTGGGATGGAGGGGAAGGTGGGAATGGCTGTTCGAGTCCTGCACTACCCAGTGCTGCTCCCTTGCCCCAATAGAGGGCTGAGCCTGGCATTTGGGGGTGAGGGAGGCGTTGAGCTAACCCTACCCATGGTAGGGTCCTCGCAGCCCAAAAGGTGGGTGTCGTGGCTCTCCCGAGTCTTAGCATCATCCTTGCAGGGAGCTTCTGAGATGGTACTCTGGGGGTACCTGCAGCACAGCCAGGCTGGGGAGGCAGCCAGGACCCCCATCAGATGCAAGGACTGATCACCTGGCCCTGCTCAGTGGGTCACCAGCTCCAGCCCTGCCCCTTGTGGAGATGGGAAAGGCGAAAAGGGCGAGGGCTGGCCCCGGCCCCCTCCTCCTTCTGGGAGCGGGACCGAGGGGATGGCTCCTCTCCGAGCCAGTGCAAGTGGGGGACAGCTTCAGGCCAGGCAAGAACGTGCCAGAAAAGGTCTTGTTCCCCTCTTGTTTTCCCAAAACAAAGGAAGCAGCCTTGCATTGCTGGAAGTCGCGTGCTCAGGCTGTGCTGCCTTGTTATCATCCGATAACCTGGCGACCCGGGAGCTGCCCTGCTCCTCACCCATCGAGCCCGCACTACGGGATGCGAACAGCTTCCGCATGAGCTGCCCTTTGCAGAGATCCGTTTTCCGCTCCCCGGGCTTGTGGGGGGGGGGTGCTGCATCGGGGACAGTGGCCCCAGCTGGCCCCAGGCTCACCATGTGCCTGCCTCATGAGGGACCTGCTCATGCAGGTGATGGTGGATGGGCAGAAGAAATGCAGCGGTGGCAGGTGCCTTGGTGTGACCCAGGTGCTGCCATCCCATACAGGGTGTGGAAGGAGATTTGGGGCTCTGCTGCATCATGCTTTGCCCTACATCACTTCCCTGAGAGCACTGAGGCCAGGCTGTGCTGCAGAGAGGGTTGGGGAGTGTGCAGGGCTGGAGCCCAGGGTCCCTTGGGGCACACAGCAATGCCTTCAGGGAAGAGACCCTTGCAAACCACTGGGGAGGGCCAGAACAGCACCGGGAGTGCCTGCTTTCCCTTCCCGCTTTGTTCCTTCACCCAAACTCATGGCCCAGGAAGGGTGCAGTGGTGCCCAAGCATCACAGGCACTTTGGTAGGGCTGGTGTTCAGGGTGATGCTCATCCATGACTGTGGGGTGGTGTCTGGGGAATGTCTCCTTGGCAGAGCTGTGCATGGGGAACATGTGGGACCACGGTAGTCCCACCCAGCTGTGCCCAGGGGAGCCGGCTCATCCCAAAGCCACCCCTTTCTCCTGCCCCACATTATAAGGGCTCTGTTTAGCACTACGATGACCCGAGGCAACCTCCATCCTTTGCTCAAGTGCCCGTTTCAGGGCAGGTGGGACAATACTAAATCAACTCCTTTAAAGCTTCCCGACCCGCAGCCCCGCAGACGTGCCGGTGTCCATCCCTCCCTCACCTCCTGCGGGCGTGCTGGGGGCTGGTGTGCTGGCTGGCCGCCCGGGCACGGGCCTGCCTCGGCGCCTGGCCAGGAGTCTCCTGACCTGGCTGGGTCCATGCCCCAACCCTCCGCCCCGCTGTGGGGTCTGTGGCTTGTGCCCTGGTGCCAGGGATTCAGCGCTGAGGTGGTCACAGGAGCCCTTGGGGACAGCGGCCACCGCCTCACCGGTGGTGACTTGGGAGCCCAGGTTTAGAGCGTGCCGGGGACTGGGAGACAAAGTGCCCTTTCAGCCCGAGCCCTGGAAAGATGTGTGTGTGTGTGTGCGTGGATGTTAATGCCCTCGGCCCTGGCGAGAGGAGTGGAGAGGAGAGGGGAGAGCGTGGGCTGGCTCCATCCCCGCTGGGAGCTGGGAGCCAGGAGCCGGGAGCCAGCCCCGCACGTGTGCCTCTGCGTGTGCCTGCGTGTGCCTCTGTGTGCAGGAGGCTTATGCGTTTCCGTCTTGGTGTATTTATGTACGTCATGTGTGTGCCTTACTCATCGCTGTGTTTTTCTTTCCTTGTTCTTGGGTCTTTCCCCCACCCCCGCCATGGATCTATAATTCTTACGGGATTTTATTCTTTCCCCCCCCTTTCTTTTTTTTTGGTTTTTTTTTTTTTTTAGGGGTTTAAATCTCCAGTTTTGGAAGGCACTGGCTCCTTAGGAAAATAACCTGTATTTTTAGTGCTTGTCTGTACGGCTGCTGATGCCGCTGGCCCCTGCTCATCACTTATTCACTGTTTGTCTAAGGTTTTATTTTCCCCTTCGCCCCGTGCTGTGGCGTGGGGACAGCCAGCGGCGTGCTGGAGCTGAGCGGCATGGCGGGAGCGTGCTGAAGTTCTCAATGAGCAAAAGGCAGCTCCAATCTGGCCTTTATTGAGGTCTGGGCTTGCGTAGCGCTGGAGCAGCCTGCCCTGTAATCAGCCAGCCACCAGAGCTGGCCAGCCTTGTAATAAAGCGGCTCTATATTTATTTGTTCTGTTTATACCCTGCTCTGTAATAAGTTTGGAGCCCTCCCCACTCGCCCCCATTTTCTTTGGGAAGCTCCTCCGGGTCTCCAAAGGGATTTACCATCCTGTGCGCAGCAAATGCTCGTGGCCCTGCATCCTGCGAGCAGCTCCGGACGCATCTGGGCCACACAGGATCACAGAATCATAGGGCCTGGAAGGGACCTCCAGAGATCATCATGTCCAACCCCCTGCCAATGCAGGTTCCCTAGGACAGGTTGCACAGGGAGATGTCCAGATGAGTCTTGAATATCTCCAGAGATGGAGACTCCACATCCCTCCTGGGCAGCCTGTCCCGGGGCTCTGTCACCCTCACTGGGAAAAAGTTCTTCTGCATA
Source organism: Gallinula chloropus (assembly GCF_964237585.1). Lineage (NCBI taxonomy): Eukaryota > Metazoa > Chordata > Aves > Gruiformes > Rallidae > Gallinula > Gallinula chloropus. Next base: position 17,310,999 of record NC_140090.1, on the reverse strand, counting down.
TTGGTGCAGAACGTCTTGTGCTCCAGCTTGAGGCCATTGCCCCTTGTCCTGAACCCACAGACCACTGAAAAGAGGCTGGCTATTTCCCCCTGTCCCCCACACTTGAGATATTTATAAACATTAATAAGATCCCCACCTCTTGCCCTGTTAGCCCCACACATCCCATGCCTGCCATCCATCCTCTCTCCAGAATCCCAGCCCTGTTCCCCAACCCAGAGTCCCCCCCACTCTCCTGGTACCCTATACCCCCCTCCACCATGGCCCTTTCTCCCCATCCCTGCTGCCCCCAGTGCTGTCTCTGCCAGCCCCCCCTCTCCCCCTCTCCATCCCAACCCTGAGTCTTTTTAAAACGTGTTCATTAAAGGGAGCTCAGTTGCCCTTTCCCCAGCGAGGCTGGAACACTGACAGCCTGTTTCGCCCGTGTGTCTGTAATTAAACTCAATCTCTGGGTGAATACAACAATGTGACTGCACAGAATAATTCCTGGAGATCCTGACGCCGAGGAGGAGTGTGGCCTGTGAGCAGCCCATTCACGCCTGGCTTTCTATAAATACTTTACTATGTGGCACTAAGAAAACTTCAAGCCCTTCCCCCCGCCCCCCCCCCCTTTTTTTTTTTATTAGTGGTACATAATATAGTAATTGTGTGACTTGAAGGTTCCCCCTGTGCCTGCCCGGGTTCATAGGCCTGGGTGTGACCTCACGCTGCACCGGCCGAGCACGGGAGCCTGCCACCATGCCCAGGGACCCTTGCACCATCCCCGTGCTGCCAGCCTCACCAAGGGGACACAGCCTGGAGCTGGGAGGATGCACTGGGATGATCTGCCAAGCCAAAAGGCTTACACCCTTAAAACCCTTCCCAGTCGCGTCCCTCCTGGCAGCAGTGCTGTGCTAGGAGGTGTGGCTGCTGAGGGGAGATGCAGATGGGTATCCACGCAGAGGGAAGGATGGATCTGGGGGAGCATCCCTAGATCCACACAGACATCACAGAATCACAGAATCACAGAATCACAGAATCACAGAATCTTAGGGGTTGGAAGGGACCTCAAGAGATCATCGGGTCCAACCCCCCTGCCAAAGCAGGCTCCCTATCTCACATTACATCAGCATGGATGCTCCTTATGTCCCAGCCTGGGACCCCTCTGTCCCAGGGGTCCTTTGAAAGCCCCAGGGCAGCGGCTCCCCAGGTCCCATTCTGCCCAAGGGCAGGGAGGACATGTGTGTCCTGAGTGCGGTCACATCCCACCTGTAATCCCCATGCCTCCCCAAGGCCCCGCCTGCCCTCTCCTGCCCTAGGACCTGCTGGTGGCATGACTGGAAGGGTGCTCAGGCAGTCCCATCTTCCTGGGGAATCCTCCCTCTGGTTCTGTAACCTTCATCAGTGATGCTTTGGAAAGCGTTACTGGCCTGTGCAAACCCTGCCAGCTTGGGCTGCCCCAGGGGGTCTGGAGCCGGTCGGTGTGATGTTCCCCAGGCGCAGGGTCTGCAGTCCCACACTCTGCTCCACTCCCCAGGCAGCATCCCGGCTCCTGGGGCGCGGCGGCCACACACGCCTGGCACGGCGCAGGTGCCATGGTTGTGGAGCTGTGGGCTTCATGCCCTCCTGGCTCTTCCTCCCTGCCTTTCAGGACCTTGGGGTTGCAGAGAGAGCAAGGCCTCCTGTCCCACTTCCCTGGGGGGCTGCCAGAGCGCAGGGGTACAGAGCCTGGGGGCATGGGCTGAGGCCTGGCATGCCAGCCCAATCCTGCCAGCTGAGGCACGCCTGGCACGGTCCTGGCAGCCAACAGTCAGAGTTGATGTGAGGATATCACTGCATTTCCATGGCCAAGAGCAATATTAGATCTCTGCACCATGTTAGTGTTCCTGAAACCCACAACAGGCTTTAATATTCATGATCCCACTTGGCCTCATCCATATTCATGTTGCATCCCTTGACTGGGCAGCTCCTGCATGTTGATTTTCACCTGCTTGGCACCATGGTGTCCAGGAAGGTGGCACCATGCAGAGCTGGAGGTGCCAACCTGCCACTGGCCAGGGCTGAGCATGTGGTGTCAGGGGCAATGGTGCTGGGTGCTGACACAGACTGAGCTGTGGGGTGCTTTTGCTATGAATTTGGGGACTGGCATTTGCTGGGTGCTGCCCTATTTTGTGGCCACCCAGTTTAGCTCAGAACCAGGCAGACCCATAGGTAACGCCTGGGAACAGGGACCCTCCAGTGTCTCTGCTCTCCCCTACAGCCCGGCACAGTCTCCTTTCCCTGAAGCCCTGTCCCTGCCTGGCACCTTGCATGTGGTGGGGCACCCCCTAAACCTGTCCTGCAAAAGCTGACCAGGGCCTCTGGAGGTGCTTGCTGGGGTCTGAGCCTGGTGATGCAGTGCAAAATGCCAGGAGAACCTCTAGTACTTCTGTCCCTCACCCCACCTGTGTTCCTGTGATTGATTCTGCTGCCCACGTCCCCCTGCATGGCCTGCATCCCAGATTTATTTTGTAGGATAACCCTAACTCCACCCCCAGCCCCAGCATTTGGGGCCCAAAGGAGACACCCTGGAGGCATTTGCATCCTCATCACCACCACACTGCCAGAAAACGGGTACCCTGGGTGTCAGAGCCACAGGGATGAGGCCAAGGCTCTCCAAGCTGTCCTTGTGCTGCAGCTGCCGGGCTGTCACCTCTCCTGGTGGCCTTGCCCGCAGGCAGAAGGGTGCAGGGGCGAGATGCTTGGGACGCGGCTGGCTGGGTGCTGGCGGGTCTGGGGACGGGACAGGCACTGGCCTGCGACAGGCACGCGGCAGATGGCGCCCTGTCCCCGGTCTGCGACCGCCTGATGTCCCGCTGCTGCCGCTGCGGCTCCAGCACAGCATCCCTGCAGCCAGCGCACTGCTTCCCCGCATCCCGGGCACGGCATCCCTGCAGCCAGGGCAGTGCTTCCCTGCATCCCGGGCATTGCATCCCTGCAGCCAGGACACTGAACCCCCCGCATCCCGGGCATGGCATCCCTGCAGCCAGAGCACTGCCCCCCCTGCATCCCAGGCATGGCACCCCCGCAGCCAGGGCACTTATTCCCCGCATGCCAGGCACAGCATCCCTACATCCAGGGCACTGCTCCCCCACACCCCGGGCATTGCACCCCTGCAACCCGTTGCATTGCATTTCTGTGTCCCAGCTTCACATCTCTGTGGCCTCTGTGTTGGGATGTTTCTTAGCAGCGGGGTGGGTACCAGCATCATGCATTCTTCCTGAGGAGCAGCATGGCAGGGAGCCATGTAGGGGCTGTCAGGCAGCAGAGTTGCCAGGTGGGACGGCCCAGGAGCTTTCCCCTATAGCTGCAGCATCAGCCCCCTGTGGGTTAGGAGCAGGGATGTGCCTGGGGCTGGATCCTGCCCTGCGCTTCCCCGCTGCACAGGCCCCCCATGCTCACTGCTCACAGGACAAATGGATCAGGGCAGATGAGTGAGGTTGCAGCCCTTATTTGGGGGTCCTGGGCCAGGCTTCTGGTTTAGGGAGGCTACAAGCAGATGAAAGGTTTGTGTGGGATCAGCAGAGGGCTGGGTAAGGGTCCCAGCTCCCTGTCCCCTGCCTGGGGCAAGGCAAGAAGGACTGGAGCCAACTGGGTGCTGTCCAGCACGGTGCGGGGAGCAAACAGCATCAGTGGTGACAGCAAACTGCCACGGCTCACCTCCTCTCGTAATTTATTGCTTACTCCTTGGCAAGGGCCCTCTGTTTGCCTATTCACTGATGATTTTGCTGAAAAAAAACCCTGTTGATACTATTTTGCTAAAACCTCAGCTCTGGGAGTGATGGGATTGTAGGGAAAGGTGAGTTTGCTGGATAGCATCCCTGGGGCTTGGCTGGCTGGTGGCTGGTTTGTATACTGGGATGCTGGGTGTCCCTTTGCCCATTTCCTCACACCACTACCCCTGCAGAGGGGGGCATTGGAGCCCAGCAGGCAAGTACAGACCCCCCCACAAGAGCTCCTTGTGCTTTGGGTCGGTCTCAGGAGCACTGCATGTTTGGGACTGCACGTGAGCGTTGCATTTGGTGTGTGCCCTTGCAGCAGAAGTAGAAGCTGCTGGCTCCAGTCGGTGCTGTGATGTCTTCTCACACTGTCACTTGCCCTCAGGGATGGGGCATTCCCGAGGGGACAATACAGGTTGCTTCGTCTCTGGGGCTGCCATCAACTCCTGGGCCTTGCTCAGCTGGTGCCGAGTCTTCTTTTCCAACTGGGATCAGTGGTTATTTTCCCACTGCGCCTGCTCCTCTCTCCTGACCCCTCATCGCTCACTTTGGGCTCCCACTGGCTCTGCACAGGGGTCTGTCCCACGCAGCCCCATGGAGAGGCCCTTCCGTCCCGGAGGCTCTCTGCGGGCGCAGGTCCCCACAGAGCCATGCAGCGTGGAGCCAGGGTGCCCTTCCCCTGGCTCCTGGTCGTGCCGGCCTGTCTGTGTGGCTCCCGGCGCTGTAGCCTCCCCAGCCTTTCACTTGTGTGTTTTTACGGCTCAGAGGGAGCCGTCCTGCCCCAATTCCCCACGTGCTCCTAATTTCATAGTTCTCTCCATATATCCATATATATCCATATAGCATTTGATACAGGTTTTATGGGCATTTCCATACGTTTTACAGACACAGCCATTACAGAGCCAGGTTTCACCCGAGAAACCTCAGGGGAGCGGAGCACTGAATCGCCTTAGTCTTGGCCCCAGAACAAGGCTCTCTTCTCTCCCTTGCTGGGGCTGCCGCTATCAGCGCTGCAGAGGGCTGGGGGATGGCGGGGGGCTGGTGGTGCCTGCCCCGAGAGCTGAGATGCCGCCTGCAGCCTCATCCATCCTGCGTTTTGTAGCCTCACCCTGCAGAGCCCAGGGCTGTCACCGCTGAGTGTTGCTCCCTCCCCAGCTGGCTGCTGCTGGGCAGAGTGGGGCTGCTTCGAGCTGGGCTGCTTGGTGCAGCTCAGGACCTGTATGGCCAGGTTGCCAGGATCCAGCCCCCTTTGCCCACCTGTTGGGTGGTGCATCTGGTGGACTTCAGGGGCTGGAAGCCCTCGGTGGTGCTGCAAAGGGTGATGCCATCCTGGCTGGCAGGGCAGTGACACTGCCACACCAGACTATGGAACATCTTGGCTGCTGTGGTGCATGCAGAGCACCTGAGCTCCAGCAAAGTGGCCTCTGGCTGGCAGAGGGACAGCAAATGGATCCAGGTGCATTCCACTCTCTGCACATCTTGGCGTGCTCAGAGGCTGCCGGCACTGCAGCAATGCCCTGCTCTGCTCAGAGGCTGCTTGTGTTCTGGGTACAGGAGGTGGGGAGAAGCCTCAGACCTTCTTGAAAAAGGAGCCAGGTGACATGTGCTTTCATCACCACCGTGGCCAGACCCTGGAGCAGCCTGGAGCGCAAAGCTAGGGCATCCCCTTGACAGTGTGCCCATGTGCCGGGCTGCCGAGCTCCGTCTGCAGGGGAGGATGGGCTGGGGCGAGTGGGTGCAGTGATGAGCCCTCCCTCCCTTGGCACCCCCTGCCCAGTGCTGCATGGCAGGGCAAACACAGCAGCACCCTGGCCTTGCTTTGGGCTCCCAGTTCTCTGCACCAATGCACCCAGGAACTTCCCACCCTGCATGCAAATTCCCTCTTGCAGGGGAAATGCCCCCTCCTACCCCTCTGGCTCCTCACTGCTCCACCATCCCCAGCACGGCTGTGGCATCGTCCGACTCAGCCCTGCATGTGAGTAGTGTCCTAGCTGGGCTATTAATAGGAGCTCCCCTCTCCCCTTGTGAAGGCTGGTGGGAGCCCAGGGTACGTCCCACTCTGTTTTCTTGAACAGGTCCTGAAAGCAGGAACCATTTGTGGCTTCCCCGGCCGACGCGTCTCTCCCTGGCCTCCAGCGTGTGCTATTTTCTGTGCTGTTTACTGTTCTTCTGTGGGCTGTCAGGTTTCCGTGCTGGGGGAAAGCTTGTAAATGGGGGGGGCGAGGTGGGGGCAGTGAGTCCACACGGAGGGGCTATGGGAAGGGGAGGGGATAGAGGAGCACAGACATGGCCTTTATCGCAGCCTAGGGGATGTGTGGCTCATAAATCCGACCCAGGCAGATAGGGGATAAATCATCCCAGCTTGGGCACTGGTGGTTACCCATGGTTAGAAATTAACTTTGTGTTGGATGGGTCCCAGGCTGTGGGATGGGAAGGGGAGGCTGCTCCAGGCAGCATGCCTCCCGCCCGGCCAGGCCTGGAGCCGGGCTGCAGGCAGGCGAGCGGGTGCCCAGTGCCCTGGCCCAGGCAGGCAGGGCTGGCAGGCAGAGTTAAAGCCAGAGCTGATGGAGCAAAGGGCCTGGGACTGGTGCTGCAGCTGAAAGGTGCTGCAGGCAGTGATGCCCTGGCACTTATGCTGACCTGGCTGGGCTCTGGTGCTTCGATGACTGGCTGTAGCCACTGCATGAGCCGTCCTTGGGCCGCAGGGATGGTGGGTACTGGGAGACAGTGGTCTGCATGGGAGGGTATGGGGGCCTGGGGTGCCAGGGGTGATGGCAAGGCGTGTGTGAAGGACAGGAGGATAGATGTGCTCACAGCAGGACTGTCCTTTCCCCCAACAGCTGCAACTCAGACTTCAGCAGACCTGGGAGCCCCATCCCAGTGTCACAGGGACATGCAGGCTGAGGCAGTATCTACCACAGTTCTGTGCTTACGAGGGTGGCAAGAGACAGTGAAGCCCACAGAGTTCTGTTTCACTTCCCCACTGCAGCACCCTTCTAGCCCAAATCCCCCCTTCTCCCATCCCTTGGGCTCCCTACACAGCTCCATGAGCATCCCCAAACCCTGCCCTGTGTAGGGCCAGGACACCCCAGGGGAGCTTTTAGGTGTGTGACTGCGGCAACCTCTTCTCTATCTGCTCAGACCAAGTGCTCCCAGCTGGGACAATGCCACCCTTGGGGTCCCAGAGCACCCATCCAGGGGGGGAAGAAGGGGCAGGGCTGGTGGGGACACCCCTCCCGCCATAAGTCTCCAGGCAGCTGGCTCAGCTCTACTCAGCTCAGCTCACTCCTGGCCTGCTCTCTAATAGCTCCCCAGCTTTCCTTTCTAACGAGGCTCTAATTGGAAGCCGGTTGTGCTTCCCTTCCCCTCTCCTCAGAGCTCTCCAGTCCCAGTGCTGCAGGGCGATTAAGCTGAGGTTTTGGGTTTTTTTTTAATATGGCAGAATTATTTTGGAAGGGCCAGGATCGTTACATGACGGGCTTCTTGAAAAACCCCAGGCTTTGCCTTTCAGACGGGGCCTTTTCAAGTGGTTTTGCACAGTACACGTCTCTGGGCAGCGACCGTCTCGAACAGTTACTGTTAATTATAGATGCCTTTTTCCCGCTCGCCCATTACTCAAAGGATTTTTGTGTGTTTTAACAGTGTTTTACATCAGCCTGAATAAGACTCTATTCAGTATTTCCGAGAGCTGGAACTTGGGCATCCCCTGCTGTATATGTCGTGCTCTCTTCCCTGCATCCCTGGGGCTGGGGACCAGGCAGCCGGAGCGGGCACAAGCCTCCTTCCTGCCACCCAGCTGGTGCACACACCAACTCTGGGTGCAGGAATTGTACCCGTGGCACGAGCAGCTCCTCTGCACCCCTCTCCTGGCTGTGCACAGCCTCGGGTTTGCACGCTCAGCTCCTCAGGGCCATCGCCTAAACCCACCCTGTCACCCCTCTTGCACACTGAGCTCTGCTGCCCGGTGGTGCCTGCTTGGCCAGCCCCTGCTCCTGCTGCCCTGTCAGTCTCTTTGGCCGAGGAGTGACAGCCCTGGACACGCTGGCCTCACCCTGGTCTCAGCAGGATGTGCAGAGTCGTCTGTCTTCTCTCCTGCTGAGCCCCAGCTGGGTGTTTCCCCTGCGCCATGCACCACGCAGCTGGTGTGGATCCCCATGTCCTGCATTTATCAGCGCTGATTTCATGGCTCCTGGTTATTGAACGGCAGCTTGTCGCACCCAGAGGTTTTTCTGACTGCCCTGAAGAGTTCCACATCACCGAGGAACAGTCTGGTCTCCCAGACTGTCCCATTCTGGGCACCCTCTGCCTGCAGAAGCCCCCCTTTATTCAGAGTCACCTCCTGCGCTTCGCCCAATGCACAGCCTGTGAGAAGAGCTTGCCTCTTCTCCCACAACAGCCGAGCTGGTTTAGCCATCCCTGGGGAAACACCTTGCCCTAAATGTTTTCCCATTCCCACTGCAGCCCCCAGCATGTCTGGCTGGGCATGCTGATCCCTTCTGAGAGCTCGGGTGGGTTCACAGGGGTGAATTCGCAGTGCTGTGCCTTCTCTGTGTCATTTCTCTTACTGCTGGGGTTTCTGCAGCTCTTGAAGCTTTCCCAGATGGAGGACAGAGCCCTGAGCTCTTGGGTTCCACTCGAGAAATGGGAACCCCTCAGGATGTGCTGGGTGCTCTGCAGAGGGGGGACAGGCTCTGGGGCAGAGCAATCTGCCTGAGCACTGGGCAGCTGGGGCTTGGCAGCAGGAATACATGCCAGGCAGTAAGGCTTTGGTCAGGACAGAGGTTTGGAGAGGGTGGAAGATGAGGGGCAGCTTTGGGACTGCTGTGCTGGACCGACTTCCCAATCCTGCTTCCCCCGGGTGCTCCAGGGCTGTCTGTGAGCTCCTGGCTGCTCCTCCCCGGCCCGGGAAATCATAAGTTAGGGGGAAAAGTGAATCCAGCTCATCCCCATGGCCACGGTCCATCTGCCTTCCGGCTGGAGTGGGGACTTGGCTGGGGGGAGGGGGGAGGGGGAGAAAGCTGGGGGGCACCGTGACGTTGTCTGGGGAGAGCCCCATTTGGGGAGGTGGAGGATGCGCCTCATTTGAGTACCTCCACAACCTTCCTCTCCTCTGGCTCAGCTCTGCATATAGGGCACTGTGGTCAGGCCCATTTATAAAGCAGGTAAATATATCGGCAGAGTTTGTGTCCCCTCCAAAGGTCAATATTTGTGCAGAGTTTAATTTTAACTTACAAAGCAGTTGTTTGCAGAGGCTGCTCTGTGTGTGTGTGTGTGTGTGTGTGTGTGTGTGTGTGTGTGTGTGTGAGCACTTCCCCATCGATCGATGCTCGCTGGCAGCCCTGCGAGCCGCTCACACGCGTGCACTCACTCCCTGGGGTACAGAGGGGCCTGGCACAGCTCCCTGCTCCCAGAGATGCTCGGGATGCAGGGGTAACACTGTGCAGTCCAGAGGACAAGAAGGACCAGGGTCTGTGGCCGAGTCTATAAATGAAACCCACAGACCTCTCCGGGAGGTGACAGCGGGCAAAATGTGCCCGGTGAGGCTCCGACCAGCAGCCGCTGGGGACGGTGGCTTTCCCAGCCTGTTCTGACTGGTGCCCTGGGCTTGCTGTGGGCAGCTCTGCGGCCGCCTGGCCCCCAGCTGTGCCCCTTCTGAACCCGTGTGGCTTCTGTGGCTCTCACCCCTGTTTTGGCACCGTGTATCTCGGAGCTGAGCACATCGCTCAGGCTTGTGCCGGCGTGCAGCGCTGGCTCTGCACAGAGCTCTGAGGACTCAGCGCTGGCCCCTGGCCGCTCCCATGCTCAGCTGCTCTGAAAAGACCTGCAGTGTTTCTCCCAGGGGTCTTCCAGCGTTGCTGCCTGTGGGGTTTTACCCCTGCCCCTGTCTGCTCTCCCACTGCACCATGCAAAGCAAGTGTGTGTCCCACGCACATTGGGAACACCTCACCGAGGCTGCTGGCTCCTCTTTGAGGGGTCTACAGCCAAAATACCTCTGAGTCAGTGTGTGAGAGGAAAGCAGGGCTGCCCAGACTTCTGTTTCTGCCTCTCCCACAGCTCTTCTAGCCAAAATGCCAGGCTGGGCTTTGTTGGGGGCTGGCCACGTGTCCCCAGCTGGGCTTAGGGACAGACTGTGTGTCTCAGCCACCCTGTAACATCTCACCCACCCCAAAACAAATCCTCTCTTAAGACAGATGCTGGGTCCTTTCAGGTACCTGCAGCACATCCCAGCATCCCAGGGCAGGACAGGACACGGGGTCAGGTCAGATACACTCCCCCAGCACGTCCTGCCGAGGGCACAGAGTGCGTTGTCTGCGGGAAAATGGGAGAATAACAGCGGGCACAGCTCTGGCCAACAGTTTTCCCAGTGTCCCACCCCAGGGACAGGCAGCTTGGGGGCAGGAAGGGAGGAACGTGGTCGGGGAGAGGTGGGAGGGCTGGGACAGAGCCCGCTGTCCCCGCAGTGTGGCTGACGGGGCTCCGTGTTTTGCATCCCGCCTTGTGGGCGCTGAGGTCTGGTTTCCTTCTCTCCGCTCTTTTCCTCTTCCTCGCCAGGCCCTGAGGCTGCCGACTGACCTCAAAGCGAAAAGCGGGCTAGAGGGACAAGCGGTGGGGACGGGCAGGGGTAAACACGGGGCTGGGGCCGGCCAGGCAGTGGGTGATGGAGGTGAAGTCATGCCGTGATGTCAGCCCTGTGGCTTTGGGGACAGCCGTGGTTAGGCTGCCCGAGGAGGGGCGGCTGTTTTCCTGCAGCTCCGCCGCTTGCTCCCGGTGCCCGTCTTAACTTATAAACTTTAATGGCCAGTTTAAAAGGTTCCTGCCATGGGCACCTTGTTGCCAGTTTTAGGTTTTTAATTTGGAAACTTTCCCCTCTGTGGTCGGGGGAGGAAGGACTTGGGTCCGCATGGGGCTAGTCATCAGGACATGTGGGTGCCAAAGAGACAGCCCAGAAGGGCTCTGTTCCCGTCACTGGTGTCAGGGCAGGGTTGGCCACACCAGCGCTGAGGAGGGCGGTGGGATACGTGCTGTGCATGGGGCAGATGGGCTGGAGGAGCCCCCCGGTCTCCTCCTGCTGCCCACATATTGGTGTAATAAATGTAGCTCCTCCTTGGCCACTGGCTGGGGGACCACCAGCAGCAGCCACCTGCTCCCCATCAGCACGGTCCTACCCCCCTGCCCCAGGGGTCACCACAGCTCTGGGCTGTGCGGGCAGCATCCTCACCTCGCAGCCCTTGGGAGATGCCAGGAGCCCCCACACCTTTGCTCTGCGGGGTGAGGAGGCATGGGGGCTGCAGCCACGTTTGCTCCCTGAGGTGCCTGGGTCTTTGTTCAGGCTGTCACAGTGTGACCCAGTGGCCTGGTCTTAGCCTGGGTCACCCCCAGCTGCCACTACCACTGCAATGTCTGTCCTGCCCCACAGGGCTGCAAGCCCTGCATGTCTGTACTGCAGCGACCGTCAGAGGGGTCCACCCTGTCCCCTGCCCGGTGGCCACTGATGGCTGTGACCCCCCCCAGCCACATGACAGTGGATGCTGACATCCCTCCCCGCGCTTGCTCTTGCTGTGCCACAGCCAGCAGAGCTGGTGTTGGGCACAGAGCTGTGCCTGTGTGCACTGCTTGGTGAGAGGAGAGGATGCAGGGACAGTTCTTTGGGAGATGCTGAGAGCATGGCACTGCTGCTCCTCCTCATTGCCCACCTTCCCCAAAGCGCTCCGGCATCCCTCATGGGCTGTGTGTTGGCTGAATCATATTTCACCAGAGAAATCTCAGCTCTCCGCTGCCTGCAGTGACTGAAGAGACCCCCCCCCAAATCCTCATGAGATCCCCTAGGCCATGGGGCTGAGGCCTGACACTGTCTCATGCAACCAGAACACTGGCCTGCAAGCTTGAGGGGAGCATATTTTTCCACCCAGCCCACCCTTAGCAGCTGGAGAGAGCATGGACATCTCCCTCAGTCCAGCTGCAGCCACCTGGGGTTACTGATGGTGGGGCTCCAAAGAATGATTATGGTTTGGCTGCTGTCCTTGCTGTTTGTCCAAGGGTGATGGTGGCTCCTGCGCAGGCTGATGTGAGCGTGCTGTGGACCCTGCTGGCTGGCTGAGTCCTAGACCCAGCTGAGACAGCCCACCCTAGAGCATCTTAGCTATCAGGCGGGTCCAGGACCTTTTGCAGACCTTGCTGGGGGTCCAGGGAGCTGCACGGCAGAGAAGAGAGCTGGCTTGGCAGAAGTCTGCACCCCAGGGGTTGAGCTCCCCCCAGGGTGGGCACCCAGAGCGCTATAAATAGCGCGCGGAGCCAGAGGAGCGGCCCTGGTTTACCAGCGCTCCCACACCGTGGCTTTCAAGTGGTTCCCCTGCATCTTCCCCCTGAGCCAGTGGCACATCTGCGCTCGGTCCCGGCTCGGGGCCGGCCGGCGGGCTGCCTCCGGTGCCGTGCCATGTGCTCTGCGGCCGCTGGAGCTGGTGCCAGCCCCGGAGCAGCCTTGCCTTTGCCAGCCCTGTAATTGATTCCTGCTCTCCTGCGAGGGTGGAGGCTGCAGATGTGCAGCCTGGTAGGGGGGAGCGGGCTGTGGGTACCAGCTCTGGGAGCCAGCCCGGGCAAGGCGAGGCACAGACCGGTCCCTGCCTCGGCTCTGGCACCCACTCTCAGAGCTGCATTGTGAGTTGCCAGGTATTCGGAGAGATACTCTCCCAGGCTCAGCTCTGGGAGGCAGGGGATTTGGGGGAACCTTGCTTACTATGTTTCAGGGCTCCTGGAGGAGATGGTATTGTTGGGGAGCAAAGAAATACCTCCCTGAGTGTCACTGTTGTGTCTGACAGTGACAAGCTCCTGTTTTGAGACAACAGCATCTGACAGCAGTGCAGGGGGGGATGTAGAGGTCCCCCATCCCCCTGTGGATGCAAAAAGACATGGCTGGGGGTGGGGGGGGAGGGGGGAAGGTCTGGAAACTGCTCTCCCCCTCTGCCTCAGCCAGACTGGCAAAGAGCAGAGTCACGGGGGTGGCAGGGGTTTAAGTCATGGAGGAGGATTTTCCTTCCTGGCACTGTATACGAGACAATATACTGGAGCGTGTTATTAGGGGTAAGGTTAAAGATAAACCAGTTTTGGGGCTGGAAGGTGATGGTGGTCCAGGAGAGAGTGACTGCAGACAGATGAGGTTTGACGTCAGCACAGGGGAGCTGTAAGCCGGCACCCGCTGTACCTTGTTTTCCGGTGCTGCTGGTGACAGAGTGTCCTGCATGGAAGAAAACGCCTAGAAAAATAGGGATGAAAATGGTGAGGCTTTTTAAAAA